>NC_035108.1:48599692-49849692 GCF_002204515.2 Aedes aegypti
CGCATACTTTCAGGAGTTTTCCATGTATTTCTTCAAGGGAATGTGAATAAAATTTTCCAGAAAACTGAGAAATTGTTGACAAAATATCGTGACGTGCACCTAAAGCAAATCTTAGGGTCATGTCACCCTTGATGAATACGGATTTCTAGAAGAACTCACTCTTGAGGGAATTTTACAAGATTTTTGCTAAGATAATTGAAAAAAAAAATTGATTGAATCTCTTTATAATATCCGGCAGGATTTTGTGAAGAAACTCCTGAAAAAACACAAAATAGAATCTGTACAGAAATGTGTAGGATTGATCGGAGGATTTGTTGGGAAAAAAAAATACTTTAACTGGTGTGGAACCTTAATTGAACTTTTGAATATTCCATGGGAATTCATTGAAAAATGTTTGTAAAATAGGGGACGTTAGCCACAAGGAAGTGCCCAAGTAACATTGGTAGTTGAATAACAGCTTATTCAGCTAAAATTATGCTTGTACAGCATCTTTTCAGCTGAATAAACTGTAATTCAACTACCAATGTTACCTGGGTGACGTTTCAAGTAATACTGTTTCATATGGTATGCCCTCTTCAACATCTAATCCAATTTCTCTCGCCGTTCCCTTACGGTACCTATCCATCTAGTATTCATTGCTTTCTTCTCCATGCTCCCTCTTACTTCGAGCAAAATAGACCGATATGCCGATAAATAAATTCAAAATTAAAATTATCACGGTCGATACCTTTGTATGCAAAAAATCATCGATCGAATTTTACTAAAAACGCTAATCTAAAGTTAACCTTTGCGGGTTTTCTTGGAGAAAAAATCTGTGGAAATCTTTTGAAGATCTCTCAGAGTAACGACTGGAGAATTCGGTTGAAATTTTAGTGAAAAAATATCTGGAGGAAGTCCTAGGAGTCTTTGGAAAACTGTTCAAAGTAATCCCTGAGAAAATTACTGATATAGTAACGTGGAAATGCTCAAGGAGTTCCTGAAGCAAATTCTGGAGAAATTCCTTTGAGCATCCTTCGAAAAATTACTATAAGAATTGGTATAGGAATTTCTTAAGGAATTTCTGGAGATAATCCTGTATTAGTTCCTGATAGTATTTTAGATGAAATCCCTGGAGAAACCATTAGGATAATTCCTGAAGCTGTTCTTGAGAAATATGAGAAAAAATTTGCATCAAAATTATCTGCAAGCGAGACCATTTTGGTCAAAAGACTTCAGAGACCTTTCATAAAGAATCAACACTTTTTAGAGACTTGCATTAAAAAAAAAGACCAATTCTCTAAAAACGAATCTGGTACTGGTTCTAGATATGTTAATCCTATACTGATTAAATATAGAGATATTGGGTGATATGAATAAAAAGCGTTGAACTTTACTACATGTAGCATCTACTGAAAAACAAAATTCACAAAGTTTACTACACTTTTGGTATGAATAAAAAACCTTTCGGATGACTGATGCTGCATCGTAAATCTATTCAGAGTGCAGAGTGATTCTGCAAGTAAAGAAAAATTTATTCTGAGTGACGCTTGACATTAATACAATCATGCATATGAAAGAAATGCATGGAATCTAATCGATTACGCAAAAATTTGCACAAATTCATGAAGGTGCTGTAATTTAACAAGATTTGTAGTGTAATTTTGCGACTTATGTGTATGATTGCATGATGATGATACATCAAATAATTTTCTGGGAGGTTTTCAGTCTTCGCAAACGCCACTGTTTGACAAATTTTTGAATTTTTCCTTAAAATCTATGGAGAGATCTTGAGATTACAGCTATCAAAACAGGAATCACATATTTCCTTGCACCAGTACTGTGATTCTGGTGAAATTGCTTGTGTTTTCTTAACAGTATGTTGAATTCCAGAAATTGACTCCTATCGTGGTCGTTAGAATTCAATGAGGGTCTCCCTTTGAAATTATTAAAATTCTTTTCGATTTCCCAAAAATTCCAGTTGGAACCTAGAAAATATTTACCGACATTCGGAAGGTTTATATTGAAGCTCTGCTTTGAATTCCTACGGAACTGGAGATCAACGGAATTTTAAAGGTTTTTGCAATAATTCCAAAGATTGATTTTCAGAATTCCAAATATTCACACAATAATTTGCAAAAATCCCTCCGAAATATCATAGATTCTCACAGAAATACCTCAAAGATTCCTACAGAATTCCAAAAGAATAATATCAGTCCCACCCGAATTCTAGAGTTTTTACCAGATTTCTAATATTTCCGCAATATTCCTAGAATGGCTTTTGAATTTCCAGAATTATCCCTATCGGAATCTCAAAGTTCCTACAGGAATTCCGGAAATCTGAGAATCTGAGATGTCAGAATTAACACGTAAAATTCAGAATTATTTTATGAATATCTGAATTTCCACAGACATCCCAAAATTCCTAGAAAATAACTCAATTATCGTAATGCCAGAATTCACATGGATATTACAAATTGCCACGGCCGGTTATATTACCGGAATCTCAGAATAAGCGGGATGAATGTTTTCGTAACCGCAGAATTCCTAAGAAAAACTCAAAATACCTTCCGAAATATCAAAACTCATATAATTCCCATTGTTTTTACTCAAAAGTAAATTATTCCATCCAATTCCGCAATCTCAAAGCATGTGTAGGAACCTCTGAAGCTAACTACCAGTAGATTTGTAGTACTATCAATTTGTGTGACCTGAGTCGGACATTGTCCCGTAGATGGGCTACATCGCGCCCGAAACCGGTCGACAGAAAGGTAATTTTTAAGCTTTCTTGACGTTAGTAAGAACTATAAGTGTTATGTCTTGTCTCGCGTCGCGTTTCGTGAATGAGATTTGTAGTAAATATTAACTTTATTCATACTAACGCGTTATTTGTAGCATGTTCGAAAGGTGTAGAAAAGAAAATGACACAAACATGTTCCACTCGTGTTCCATATGTAGCGTTTACTACCGAGAATGTAGTAAACTCAACTTTACTACATTTTATTCATACCGCCCATTGTAAACGGTAGTCATGTTTTGGTAAGACGATAAAATTTCATGCTCAAAAGGATTTTTATTGAACAGCTCAAATCGCGTTTTGATAGCGGCGCAGCCGATTTTTCTTTCGATTGAAGATAATTTTCTAACAAATATTGGTTTCTCTGGGTTTTGACGCCAAAATTCTTTGTCGTGACCATATTTTACCATGAATTACTGCTTCAAACTGCCTCTGCTTAATTTCCCTGATTGTGATTGAAATTCCCTGAGAATTCCAGGTTTTTTCCAGGTTGAATAAAATTCCCTGATAATCCTAGGTTTTCCAGATAGTAGACACCCTTACTGTTTTCTATGTTTGCAAATATGTGTTAGTTTTGATCAATATGTTTTCATTTTTGGTTCCGCTAATTAAATTTTGTAAGGTCTAAGCATGTTCGACATTCCTATTACTGCAAAGCTGGTGAGAAGCATCAGAAAGGTGACAAATAGAGGATCCAAACCTCTACTAACGACATTCAAATTTGGAGACTAGCCTGTGGCTAAATGGGTTGTAATTGGGCGGATAAAAGTCTCGCTATACGGTGGCGAGTGGAATTTAATTAAAGAGGTTCGACAACCGCACGCGTTTGTCGAACGGATCCGCAGGAAATCGGTCGGATCTTTATGATTAAGTGAGGTCCAAGTGATATTTGTTTTTTTTTTTTCAGTGATGAATCATTTAAGGAATTCCGGAAAGTGTGTTGTCTATTGTTTTAACCAGTTTTTAAATAGGTTGGTGTTGAAATTAGTATTAGTAGTAGGTAGGAACTCCTCTACCGAAGTGATTCAAAAGTGCATGAATAGTGTCCGTCTTTCTATTCGACTAGACCTACGATCTATAATTAAAAAAATCTTAAATAATACGATAGAAATCAAATCATAACATAAAGTTTTACCACAGGCTCACGCCCGGAAAGGTTCGGATTAAAATACCATTTCACTAAACTCTGCTAGCCGCCAGCCACAAATTGGTAAATACACTTTCACTATTTTGAGCGTGCCTCTCATCCGGCCTTTCGTTCGTAGGTGACCGTCAAATTGCGGAATGTCTGGTACAATATGATTTCGCTAGAGCTAGACACATCTTACTTTTCTGAAAGGTATGTGCCGGAGGAACGTACCCTCAAATAGTGTCTCCCGTAGGCGCTCAGCTGGGTCTTAAACCGGAAAATGGAGATTTGATTACCACCGGCGGGACACAAACCCATTAACCGGTGGACAGATCATTTAAAGTTGATTAATTGACTTCTGAATGGTGTGGATTTGAGCGATGGTTCACCGTTGAAATGATTGGATGTGATAAGTATCTGAACAGAAAGACTAAACATTCACTGCTGATTCATTATGCGTCGACGTCACCTCGGTCAAGTTCGGAAGCTGGGTGAATGTCTCCGGCAAGCACAGAATTTGATCACTCTTACCATCAAACCAGTTAAGCTAGTAAGTGTCCCACTTTTCTGTGGAAGTTGGTATTTTCTCAGAAAAAAAACTGTTGGAGGCGGAACAGAAATGCTAACCAAGACGCTGCGGTCGAAAATTAGTCAAATAAACAAATGATCTGTCCCAGTCGAAAACCGGTTTCTTCTTTGAGTGAGTAAATGAGCCAGACTTTTTGGCAAACATATTTCTGAGTAGGAAGCTGAGCTCTGCTGGGATAGAGATTCGACAAACCGAAATAACGGGAAATCGGTGGTTCTTTTATGGCAGCGTTTTGTGGGTAGAATGAGTTCAGAATTGTGTCGTCACTCGCGCTTCGAAGTTGCTATCATCATTCATAGGCGTATAAAACGTCAACTTTTTTCGTCATTTGAAACCAAAGTTTTTGAAACTTGGGTGTTTCTGTTGAAACACAGCTTGGTAAATATATCTTCATAGCTGAGAATGCACTGGGTAGCAAGTTAATTTGCATCAAACTGACGTATTGGTAAATATATTTCCAGTAGCAATTCGGCGCAAACTGAAGATTTCATCCAAATCGCAAATATCAGCTATAAACTGCTATCATAATCGCATTAATCATTCATTTCGTTGGCTTTCGTGATGCACCAACCCTCCTCATATCGGCACGTTCAACAAAAATCGCCAAAAGTTTCTCTTTCGTATCGGAAGCGATCGGCAGAAAATAAGCCTGAAGGCGTTTAGTTCCATGCTTCCTCCCCGGTTTACGTGTTTCAATTTTGTATCATTTCGGGCAAACGACATTCGGTAGCCCTGTCTGACATACACGAGTCGCTTCGTTTGATGTTTCTTTCCTGTGGATTGGACGCACCAGTTTTGAATTGACTGATTGCTTCGTGTTGATACGGAACAATTTGCACCTTGCCCACGATGACAAGATCTTGGCGAATCCTTTTTCCGGTTTTCGCGAAACAACGGGAACAACGTGATTCGATTATGATTGTTCCAAGTCTGCGCTCACGTCAGAAGTTATGCAACCCACGGCACGGTTTCAAATTTCAAACGCATCGATTTGATTTTTTTTTCCTCAATCGTGCTGCTCATTTTGCATAAAAATCATTTTGATAGGAAAAAAATGTACCCTCATTTTTTAAGTCCCACAAAACAAAAACCTCGCCCATCAATCCATTTGGCCGTCGTGCATCGTCGATAGTGATTGGAATCGAAAAGCTAAGAGGCTCCGTTCGATCACTTTGGCGCATATTTATTAGAGGGCGAGTGCCATTGGCGTAGCTACGATTTTTTTCTGGTGGTGAGATCTACAGATGGTATGAGATGGTGGTATCAGAGAATTAATTCCTTCGCAATAATCACATATCATAATAATCTCATAGTGTTTGCGATTTTCGCGGATCTAATTCTTTTCTCATATCGTTATGTATAAGCAGTTTTCACAAAGTTCAATACAAAAATGTCGAACGAGTCCTTGAGAGGATTCCTCTAGAACTCGTATTTAAAGGATTATGGAATTCTTCTATGAATTATTTCAATGTTTTCTCCATGGAATATTACAGGAAATTTGTAGGAAAAGTTCTATCAATATTTTTTGGAGACCACATGCTTTTTTCGCAGGGGCCCAGATAGCCGTAGCGGTAAACGTGCAGCTATTCAGCAAGACCAAGCTGAAGATCGTGGGTTCGAATCCCACCGGTCGAGAATCTGTTCGGGTTGGAAATTTTCTCGACCTCCCAGGGCATAGAGTATAATCGTACCTGCCACACGATATACACATGCAAAAATGGTCATTGGCATAGTAAGCTCTCAGTTAATAACTGTGGAAGTGCTCATAAGAACACTAAGCTGAGAAGCAGGCTCTGTCCCAGTGAGGACGTAACGCCAGAAAGAAGAAGAAAATGCTTTTATCTGGTAAAGACTTTGTAAGATTTCCCTAGAATCTGAAGTGCTTCACAAATTTTGGTAAGAATCCTATACTTCTATAGAAGTCAACCATTTAGCGCAATTCCTCCACAGGCTATAATGGTTTTCCCTTCAGGGATTATACTAAAATTCCTGATGCATAAGGAAATCCTACAGGATTTTCTTTATGAAAACTAGCATTAAATATTTTCGACTGCGCTGTAAATTTTGTTAGAGTGTATCCCGGGATGGATTTGGAAGTAAAGGTAGCTAGTAACTGGCACTGAAGGAGACACTGCAACATAACATAAAAAGGTGATATTTGTTCTAAAACTTAGGGTAACGCAGATACTTCTTACCTTTCTTCAGAAGTTTTAAAATGAATAGTGAAGATAAAATTGTGCATGAAAACACGTAACTGTAGTTGCGTAGTTCTAAAATTTCCCCATAACAAAGTCGTCAAAACATTATTTTTACGATTTTGAAATATTTGATTTTGTATCGCTTATAGTTTTTATATTTATAAATTAGACAAATTCTAAAATTCACATAAGGTACAAAAACTGAATGCATTACACAAACATTTTGTATTTGACAATCGTCAAGTTTTGCCTAACATGATTTGAAAATGGAATACTTAGAGGTATAAACAAAGAGAGATGTGTTATTAATAATTTTTCAATTGTATAAGAGCATAACCTGCCATCTTTTTTGATTAGTGACACTTTACACCGCTTTCGTGCATTCGTGTCATTGAAATTTCATTTTTATTCAATCAGTATTGCATATTTACAGCACAATATGTCGCACTACTTTCTTGTTTGTTCCATTAAAATGAATGCCTTCTACAAATGTCGTTGTTTTCAATTTCACTTATACAAGCACGTGCCTGTCACACGATACACGCACGAGGAAATTGCAACTTTGGTAAAGAAATCTTACAGTTAAGAACTGTGAACGCGCTGAGAAGCAGGCTTTGTCCCAATTTATAACATTGTACTATGGTCCAGGAATCAGTTTTACGCGGAAAGATGCATTTTGAGCTTTAGAATTGTTGTTTGTATTAGTTTAGCCCTTTGTTTGGTTTTATTGAAAATTAGGGTGGACCACATTTTCATAGAAATTGTGTAACTAACTTTCTTATTTGTAGAAATCATATTATACATGCTTCAGCAAAGTTGTAGACCATTCAGTTTTAAGCAACTTTGCTTAATAAAGTTTTTTTGTATCTCTTAAATTGACGGATTTAGAGCTTTTTTCCTACGGTGACATAGGGTGGTCCAAACAAAACTGGTTTTCTGGCTCTAGAGTTTTCAATTCAAATTTCTCACCAAAGTTGTCTATGAAACACTTTTAGAGCTTTGAAAAATGCGTAATTTGGTGAGTGAAGAAACTCGCTATCTCCTTCCGTTTAGGAGTTATTGTTGTTTTTCTCTCAAAAACATGCCTACTTTGATTGTGAATATCTCTGATTGGGGCAAACATAAAAAATATCTTTTGACGGCGTTCAAAAGACAAAATAAAATTGTATATTATACCGAAAAATTAAAGATGTGTTATTTTTGTAACTCTAATAAAACGTCTTGAATGTCAAATATTTTTTATCACAAAAACTTTAATAACTTTTGAACTAAAATAGATATCAACAATCTTTTTACATGAAAATTTGCGTTTTGTTAAGTTCTAAAAGTCGTTCATAGACAACTTTGACGAGAAAATAATATTAAAAAAACTAGAGCTCAAAAACTTATTTTTGTTGGACCACCCTGCGATGATTAGGAAAAAATGCTCTAGATTGGTCAAATTTTGAGCTACAGAAAAACTTTTTTTGGCAAAGTTGATCAAAATGTCAAGTTCTACCGCTTCGCTTAAGAGCATTTACCAGTATTTTTGCAAATAAAAAAGTTGATTTTATGATATGTGTGATATTGTGGACCACCCTAGTTTTAAATGACACAGTATGAAAGCTTACATTTTTAGAAACAATTTTGTATAAGATCATTTTTGTCTAAAATTTCATTTTCATGCTCTAAATGCAAAATAATGAAGAAATACATACTATGAAAATCTTCAAAATAGTTTTAGAGCCCTATCTTTCTTATTTCAGATTTCTCGTCAAAGCAATCTATGAACGACTTTAAGAACTTAACAAAACGCAAATTTTCATGCAAAAATATTGATGATATCTATTTTAGTTCAAAAGTTATTAAAGTTTTTCTGCTTAAAATCCTTTGTTTTTCAAGGCATTTTATTAGAGTTACAAAAATAACACATCTGTAATTTTTTGATATGAAAGAAAACTTATTTCCTTGTTGTACAAAAAATGATGTTCGCATTGATTGTACTCTCAATATACGTCCAAATCGTAGAACATGATTTAGAAACTCGTTTATCTCATATATGAGATAAATTTTACTTTATAGATTTACTCTATAGAGTAAATACCTTTTCTCATCTAGTTTTTGTAGCCTATCTTATTCAGTTTTTTTTCTTAGCTAGTGGTCTCAGGAATCAGGATTCAAAACCAGCAAAAACGGTTGTTCTAACGAAATTAAAGATGGCGGCCAAATTGAAAATGGCCAAATCAAATTTAGCTGAAAGCACAAATTTTGTCTGTATTTGACCGAGTTAGATCAAAATGTGTATGAAGAGTAGTTAAATATATGTTATATGAATTTTGTATGAAAAATATCATCAAAATATATGTAAAATATTGAATTATTCAAAAAGCTCTAATTTGAAAATCAGCAAATTTCTGTAAAAAATTCAAACGTGTTTTGTAAGATCTAAGGATGCTTTTTGATGTACAATATTTAAAATAGCGGTGACATGACGCGACAAGAGTTGTTTTTCATGTTCAAAATCATCAAAACTTCAACCAAATATTTTTTTTCCATCCTCATGCTCGATAAAAGTGCCAAACCATAAGCTTTCAGATAGTGCATAACTTTACGGAAATATAGCATGTCTTAAATATATAATAAATGTATACAATATGGATCATAATATTTATCATAAAATATTTCAATGATAAAAAACATAAAAATCTCAATACATTTTTTGGTAGTTTAGACCGCTTCTTTATATGGAGCCCGACTTTTGTGGATGGGTGTCGATGGTGGCCTGGTTTCAGCGAGAAATGCTCAAGAAATGCTTGATTTTGTTTATGCAAACTTGTGGAATACTAGGAGGAATCCCTGGAAGATTCTGTTTTTTTTTTTTTTTTTTGCAGAAAGTCCTGGATCAATATTTCCATGAACTTTTCAAGCAATGCTTGAAAAATCCGAGAGATTTGCTGGAAAATTTGTTGAGAGGATCTAAAGGGAAACCTTAGGAAGAACCTCGAAAGCAAGCTGGAAACATTGTTGGTAAACTCTCTGAATAATTTGTGGAAAGAATCCTTGCTTCGAGAAGACACTTAAGGATAGACTCGAGACCTCATTGTAATATTTCTTCGATAAATCCATATTAATTCCACGAAATCCTAAGCAAATTCTCAATGGATTGGATGATATTTTAAGCTAACAAATGTATTCTATATGCAATAAGCATGTAGAGTCTAGCGTACAGTACCTTCCAGGAGATATTTTTAGAAGAATGTCTAAAGTTTTCTCTGGTGGCATTCTTTAGACTTTTAAGCAACTTATTGTCCGAAAAATTTTCTGCTAAAATCAGAAAGTCTAAATAATTTTCAAGAAAAAATGGTTGAATAATAACTGCTTATCCCGGGAATAATTTTCTGTGGTAATCCAAGGTGCAACTCAATGAAAACTGGTAAAGGAGATGTTGGAGAAAGCACTGAATACGGAAATAATTCATGAAGAAATCCTCGTGTACATTATCTTAAGAATATTTTAAAAGCACTTGATTGAACGCCTGAAAAGTCCGTGTAAGGATCACATGGGATACTTCTCGTGAGTTTTTTGGAAGAACTCTTTAAGGATTTTGTTTACTGGATTAGACAATAGAATGAATATTTTCCTTAGTGAAAATTAAAACTTATTATGAAATATCATGCTGTGGTGATATCCAGGTGTATCGATATGGAAGGCTGTGCTGGAAGTAGGTGCTACGAATGGCCATATTCTTGGAGGCGGCGAAATCAATTAGTCGTAGGCCGTTTTCGTTCGTCAGCCGGTGGGCGCTGAACTTTCCAATCGTCGGTCTGAATTCCTCCTCCCGGCCAACCTGAGCGTTTAGATCTCCTATGATGATTTTGACGTCGTGGCTTGGGCAGCTGTCGTACTCGCGTTCGAGCTGCGCGTAAAAAGCGTCTTTATCATCATCAGTGCTTCCGGAGTGAGGGCTGTGCACGATTATTATGCTGAAGTTGAAGAACCGGCCTTTGATCCTCAACTTGCACATTCTCTCATTGATCGGCCACCACCCGATCACGCACCTCTGCATATCACCCATCACTATAAAGGCTGTTCCCAGCTCATGTGTATTGCCGCAGCTCTGGTAGATGGTATGGTTACCTCTAAATGTTCGCACCATTGATCCCTTCCAACACACTTCCTGCAACGCTACGATGCCGAATCCGCGGTCCTTCAGCACGTCGGCGAGTAAGCGTGTGCTCCCGATGAAGTTGAGAGATTTACAGTTCCACGTACCGAGCTTCCAATCGCTAGTCCCTTTACGTCGCTGTGGTCTTCGCCGATTGTCCTGATTCTTATTCTTTCGTTGATTATTCGTTGCTTGATTTTTTTAAGGTTGGCTTGCAGGGCCTGACACCAACCCCCTAGATTTCCGGAGGACCATTCCCCCTAAATGTTCAGAGGACCATAGTGCACAGTTTAGCTTAGAGTCCTTCTCTGGCACTCGGACGATGATCAGCCGCCCTGACATGGGGAACAGACGCTGTTGTGAGCCGCTCCTAACATGGAGTTCAGACGCTCAAGGTTTGCAGAAGCAAAAGCAAAAGCAGGACCTATCGTGGCGCTAACATCGACTCTGACCACTATCTGGTGATGGTCAAACTGCGCCCAAAACTCTCCGTCGTTAACAACGTACGGTACCGACGACCGCCCCGGTATGACCTAGAGCGGCTCAAGCAACCGGATTTCGCAGCGACATACGCACAGCACCTCGAGGCTGCATTACCGGAAGAGGGTGAGCTGGACGAAGCCCCTCTTGAGGACTGCTGGAGAACAGTAAAAGCAGCCATCAACGATGCAGCTGAGAGCAACGTCGGGTACGTGGGACGGAGTCGACGGAACGATTGGTTCGACGAGGAGTGCCAGGAGGTTTTGGAGGAGAAGAATGCAGCGCGGGCGGTCATGCTGCAGCAAGGGACCCGGCAGAACGTGGAACGCTATAAACGGAAACGGCAACAGCAGACCCGCCTCTTTCGGGAGAAAAAACGCCGCCTGGAGGAGACGGAGTGCGAAGCTCAACGCATCCCGCAACGGCTTCGTGCCGCGAGCCGAGATGTGCAGGGATAAGAATGGAAGCATTTTGACGGACGAGCGTGAGGTGATCGAAAGGTGGAAGCAGCACTTCGACGAGCACCTGAATGGCGCTGAGAGCACAGGCAATGAAGGACGGGATAACGGAGGAAATGCCTTCGTGAGTACTGCGGAGGATGGAAACCAACCAGCCCCTACTTTGAGGGAGGTTAAGGATGCCATTCACCAGCTCAAAAACAACAAATCATAAAGATGGGTCCGGAGAGGCTGGCCATTTGTCTGCACCGGCTGATAGGCACAATCTGGGAAACAGAACAGCTACCGGAGGAGTGGAAGGAAGGGGTAATATGCCCCATCTACAAGAAAGGCGACAAGTTAGATTGTGAGAACTTTCGAGCGATAACCATTCTGAATGCGGCCTACAAAGTATTATCCCAGATCATCTTCCGTCGTCTATCACCTGTAGTAAACGAGTTCGTGGGAAGTTATCAAGCCGACTTCGTTGACGGCCGATCGACAACGGACCAGATCTTTACTGTGCGACAAATCCTCCAAAAATGTCGTAAATACCAGGTCCCAACGCATCACCTTTTCATCGATTTCAAGGCGGCATACGACAGTATTGACCGCGTAGAGCTATGGATAATCATGGTCGAGAACAGCTTTCCCGGGAAGCTCAAGAGACTGATAAGAGCGACGATAGAAAGTGTGCAAAATTGTGTGAAGGTTTCAGGCGAACACTCCAGTTCGTTCGGATCCCACCGGGGGCTACGACAAGGTGATGGACTTTCGTGCCTGTTGTTCAATATTGCGCTAGAAGGTGTTATGCGGAGAGCCGGGCTTAACAGCCGGGGTACGATTTTTACGAAATCCAGTCAATTTGTTTGCTTCGCGGATGATATGGACATCGTCGGCCGAACATTTGAAAAGGTGGCAGACCTGTACACCCGCCTGAAACGCGAGGCAGCAAAAGTTGGACTGGTGGTGAATGCGGCCAAGACAAAGTACATGCTAGCTGGTGGGGCCGAGCGCGACAGGGCTCGCCTAGGTAGCAGTGTTACGATAGACGGGGATACTTTCGAGATGGTCGACGAATTCGTCTATCTTGGATCCTTGCTGACGGCTGACAATAACGTTAGCCGTGAAATACGGAGGCGCATTATCAGTGAAAGTCGGCCCTACTATGGCCTCCAGAAGAAGCTGCGGTCAAAAAAGATTCACGCCCGCACCAAATGTACCATGTACAAAACGCTCATAAGGCCGGTAGTCCTCTACGGGCATGAAACCCGACGCGTCGGGTGCTTAGGACGATCTTCGACGGTGTGCAGGAAAACGGTGTGTTTTTTTTTATTTATAGTAGGGTACAAAAAAGCTTCAAAAGCCAGGCCTGTTGTGTGTTGGCACGGTGTGGGACTCACGTTAGGCGTGCTTAACCACTAAAAAACTTTCCCTACTGCTCCTGTGCCTCGATCCTCTTGTTTGTTTGGAGAAAAACATCTGCATCAAAATAGCACAGAAAATTTCAGAATTCTTTATTTCTAATCTTAATAAGGCAACAATAATATCTAGTGAAACAAGTCTGAACATCGATTATTTTTTAATGGATCAGGTTATGCTAAATGATAATTGCAAAAATACCTTATAGAATTTCGAGCAGGTCGTTTGAGAAATTGAAGAATTTCTTGCAGATTAAGTGCAAGTTATTCAAAGTTATTCAGAGAGTAATTTCTATTATAATTTCGATAAAAAAAAACATTTTAGGGTAATTGTCGGAATTCGTTGAAAAAACCTGATATTATTCCTGGTGTAATAACTGATTTGTTTCTTCGGGAAATTTCTGAATGAAGTCTTTAAGATTTTTTCTTCGTTCGAATACTGTTTCTTTAGAAAAACACATCCTTGAAATAGTTCATTACTTCAGAAGTGCCAGTCCTTTGCATTTTGTACAACAAATGTGGAAAGCCCTCGCTCACCATGAACAGCATCAACGAGGTACTTCTGGAGGTATCCAATATTGCGAGAGTCGAAAGGTTGGACAATCAATGTAGTTTTATCCTATTATTTTCCAAGCTCTAAATTCAAAAGTGTTTTACATAAGCTAGGATTTTTATTTCATTTCGTATCGAAAACAAGCTGGCGCCCGTGACCCTCCCCATTTCTACGCCAATGGCGAGTGCATTGATCGAATGGCTCTTTGGGCTACCAGCCATGTAACGACGATGAACGTCATTTCGCAAGACTTTGCTTTCGCATCGAAGGAACAATATTGGAAATGCGTGCATCGCGCAGGTGCTCATATGCAAAATGGGCAAATCGTGCGTCTGAATATATGGAAGCATTTACTGCTGAAAATCGAAGGAGTTGCACTCTGGCAAATCGTTTAACCCTTTTAAATGGTGTAATTTGTATGCGACACTTGGGACTTGGCAATTGAGTTCCATACTTCAGGGATCGTTCAATCGCAGCGACAGTGAGTGACGAATGAGGCCGCAGAGTAGAGCAACGACTGTAGCAATGGAGGTGGAATGTGTTAAGAATGTAATGTAATAAGTTAGCCGACGCTGCCGTTGAGAGAAGTTGAACGTCGATTTTGTGATGTAATGGAAAACGTGATCTATCGGAAGCGTGGATGTGAATCCATAGACCTTGGGGAAAGTGATACAGCAATTAGTATGCTAGCAATAATTGGAGCATACGTCAATCTCACGGTTGCATAATTATGTTGTGTAGTTGCTTGATCTTCTGAACGATACTTGTTTAAAAACATGGATATATTATTGGAATATTGGACGTTTCATTATCATTTCATATAACTGGAAGCGACAAAAGGTAAAAATTAATATTTCAAACAAAGATCAATTTTCCAGGAAGCAAATCATTTATAACCTTCTATTCTTTCGATCTTTTGTCATTAAACCAAACTTGTTATCATTCAGTATGGAGCGGCTATTTGAAAAAAAAAACATGCTTTCAAAAATCTGGTCATGAGCGATTTCAAAATTATGCAATGATTTCAAAATTATGCATATCTAAACCTTTTGACATCGCTGACGAAATCTTATCAAACTGAACAACTTGCTCGATCAAGAGTCGGCAATCAAGCTGGTTGATATTGGTTGAAGCGGTTCTCCAAACGGTTTCAGAAACAACAAATGCGATATCTGCACATTTCTTCCACGTTTGCCTCCCATCCAGTAAAGAACCATTACCGCCAACATGTGGGTCTTGTGCAGTACCGAACAAAGAAAAAAAAAACCTGAAATCCACCCGAAAGCCCCGGTTTTCAAACTCCACAGATAGGTGCCCAACAACCTTCGGTTCGGATTCGATTCGGCAAGATAGCGGACCGAGTGACGCACGCTTCCCCTCACAGACCCCAACGAGCCGGGTGTTGTTCGTTGGGTAGTGCTATGATTACATACACTTTAGGGACCGCAACAAAAACAATCGTATTCTGTGCGCAGCGAGCTTTCCAAGTGATTTGTTTAGGACCCTTGACGGGTGGTTTTTTTTTTTGGTTCGAAATCACCTTTCGGTCGTCGGCCGCCGCTCCTTGCCACAGGGTTGAGTTCGAATTGACCGTCAGCATCACTTGCCCCATCGGCGATTTTGAGAGGTGTGTGTCAGCGATTCAAAGTGCGCATTGAGTTCTGAATTGTGTAACGGCTTCAGTTGCAAGAGCGGTAAGATCTGAACAACTACACAACCAAGGTTGAAACGCAGCATTGAAGCCCTCACTTTTAATTAAGGCATGTGCGGAGCAGAGAAGTGCTCGCGAGTGGGTCCGACCGTGAATGCCTATCATAAAAATGTTACATTTGTGTCGTTTCCTCTCGTCATAATGTTGTATGCAACAGCAAGATGATGATTTGAATTATCTCAAATTGAGTTGCTGGAATTTTACAGCGAATGCAGCATCCACGGTGTGATAATTACTATTTTGTTATATGTTATACAATTTTATAAATTTGATTTCAATTTTAACAATTTGATCAGATGAGGAATCATTATCTGACCATCGCTACATCTTTTTTGAATACTTTATGGTAGCTTCACAAACTTTGCGTTTTAGGAATTGCTAATCAACAAACTGGTAACGATGATGCCATTTATCCTCTGCGATATATGAAGACTAGAATGGTGGAATCTCGATTTCAATAGACTCTGGAAACATCGTAAAAGGAGTTGGAAATGAGGCCGTTCAACTGGAAGAATAATTCTAGTTAGCTCGTAAGGCTTACAAGGAGGCTCTTTATTTTTGATGAACTATCTAGTCGGAAAACCTTTGCTCAAATGTTTTCAGTTTGATTGAAGTCAGTCGGTTGTACGAATTCCATGCAAAATCAAAGGATTTCCAAGTGATCAGAATGCACTGGCCTATAATTAGCTTCTTCTGATTAAGAAGTTTAAGAATGTTTATTCCAACACATTTTCCCGACAATTGGCGTAGCTAAGATTTTCTTTTCTGGAGGAAGCCCAAGATTCTTGTTTCACAGAATAATGTCGGTCGCAATAATTCTAACGCAGTAAAAAAAATACTTCAAAAATTCTTCCAAAACACTCACGAGGAATACCTCTAGTGATTCTTCCAAGAACTTTTTAGATATTCATCCATGTGCTTTTAAGAGATTCCTGTAAGAATCCTCCCGGGGATTTTTTCATGAATTATTCCCGCACTTTTTCAGTGTTCTCGTCAAGAACTCAAGTCAAGTTTTAACTGAACAAAAAATCGTTCCAGGGGTTATTCAACAGTTTTTTTTAAGTTTCTTTAGGCTGCCTGATCTTACCAGAAAATTTCTCAAAGAATCTCTATTATATTTCTAAAATAAATTATGTTGCAATCTTTGCATTTCTTAAAAATTTTCTCGAAAATAATACTCTAAAATTTCTTCAAAATAGCTTGCCTAAGAAAATTCAAATATTCCTATAAAGTTTCCAGCGGAATACGTTCTATTCTTTCAAAATCTCTTCAGTGAAAATATTCATAATTCGCCCGAGTAATTTGCTAAGGGATTTCTTCAAAACATTATATTTTTACTTTGGAATGCTGTCCCAGGATTCTTCCTTAATATTCACCAGAGATTACTTATTTTTCAGTGTAGTATTCAAAAGAAATTTTGAATAGATTTTTTAAAGGATTTGGCAGTTCCTTCTTGAAATTCCATCAGGTATGCTTTAAGGTTCTAGAAATTACTCAATATTTTCCTCGTTGCTCCCAGGATTATTTCATAAATACATACATACAAAGTTCAAAAGACGCATAAGAAGTATGTAAAAGCAGACTTCCGGCAGCTTCCAGGGCTCCAGTTTTTCACTGCTCATAAGAAATTTGATGTCCCTCAGAAAGTTAGAAAGCAGAAAATGTCAAAGTTTGTCAAAAAATATATCTGATTTGGGTAGTAATTTGCTCGTGTGGAAAGTGGAGCACCCCATTCGTGACAACTAGAACGGTTATTACTCGAAAGAGGCTTTGGAGTGGTACAAGGCTAAGGAGGTCAATTTCGTGCTGAAGTATCTCAACCTGCCGAACGAACCGGAACTGCGGCCAATTGAAAAGTACTGGGCCATCATGAAGCAGGCACTCCGGAAGCATCCTAAGGAGGTGAAATCGGAGAAAAATACAAAAAATGGACTGCAACGCAAATAAAAAGTTGGTCCATGTGTTGTACAAGGTCCTGTAGTGTGAAGAGAAAAGTTCATGCATTTGGATATGGTATTGAAATTGAATTTGTTTTATTCATGGGAAAATATTCATAACATGTTTGATTTTAATCCCTGAAAGTTTGAAGATGATTGTTCGAACGTGAGAATTTTACCAAATAGTTGTGTGTGTCGCAATTTGATTCCGTACACCCTTAAGATTTCATGAAGTTAACTTCGTTGAATTTCTATGATCGTGTGTTACATCAAAAATTAATCAATATGTCACGTAGATACGTACGTAGATCCTATGACCCTAAGGTGCAGGAAATTATTTGATGAAAAAAAGCGTCACTTGAACTCAATAATTTATTCAGAATTATAATATCATCAGACACTCATTTTTACGCTTGTAGACCTTATGGACTGCCTTTCTGGAAGTTCTTGGATGACTTTGACACACTATTCACACTATGTTTCAGGATGTCTTTAGATGACCATGGTTGCCCATAAACATTTTTTCAAAAGACCTTTTAAATTTAGATTTAATGCAACATACGCACATTGCATCAATATTCGTCAACTGCGTAACTTATTTCGTATGCAGATACCAAAACATATATTTTAGGATGTTTTTGGATTACTCAGTACATCTTTTAAGTGCAACACAACAATACAGCAACAAAATCAAAGCAAAATATTACTCTGATTTTTTTTGCATGTACAAAAATTTCAAATGTTTATAGATCATACTTGTAGATCTGGAAACTATATTAAAAAGTATTCTGAAGTGTTGGTACACAGCTAGAACTATGTTGTAAATTTCAGTTAATGTTCGTGCACATATTGGGAGTATCAAAATGAACTGAAATGTCAACTATCAATATATTATTTTTCAATCGTCATTCATTCATTAATTTATTTAGTTAACATCTACACAGATAACACTGAATCAACAATTTCACGCCACAATACTCGGTTCGTGGCCGCATCTCTCCATCCTCGGTTCTGCCCCACGCTCGCCAAATCGATACGCACTTGATCCGCCCACCTAGCTCGCTGCGCTCCACGCCTTCTTGTACCAACCGGATCCGAAGCGAATACCATCTTTGCAGGGTTGCTGTCTGGCATTCTTGCAACATGCCCTGCCCATCGTATCCTTCCAGCTTTGGCCACCTTCTGGATACTGGGTTCGCCGTAGAGTTGGGCGAGCTCGTGGTTCATCCTTCGCCGCCACACACCGTTCTCCTGCACACCGCCGAAGATCGTCCTAAGCACCCGGCGTTCGAAGACTCCAAGTGCTTGCAGGTCCTCCTCGAGCATCGTCCACGTTTTATGCCCGTAGAGGACTACCGGCCTTATAAGCGTTTTGTACATGGTACATTTGGTGCGGGCGTGAATCTTTTTTGACCGCAGCTTCTTCTGGAGGCCATAGTAGGCCCGACTTCCACTGATGATGCGCCTCCGTATTTCACGGCTAATGTTATTGTCAGCCGTCATCAAGGATCCAAGGTAGACGAACTCGTCGACCACCTCGAACGTATCCCCGTCTATCGTAACACTGCTACCTAGGCGAGCCCTGTCGCGCTCGGCCCCACCAGCTAGCATGTACTTTGTCTTGGCCGCATTCACCACCAGTCCAACTTTTGCTGCCTCGCGTTTCAGGCGGGTGTACAGGTCTGCCACCTTTTCAAATGTTCGTCCGACGATGTCCATATCATCCGCGAAGCAAACAAATTGACTGGATCTCGTAAAAATCGTACCCCGGCTGTTAAGCCCGGCTCTTCGCATAACACCTTCTAGCGCAATATTGAACAACAGGCACGAAAGTCCATCACCTTGTCGTAGTCCCCGGTGGGATCCAAACGAACTGGAGTGTTCGCCTGAAACCTTCACACAATTTTGCACACCTTCCATGGTCGCTCTTATCAGTCTCGTGAGCTTCCCGGGAAAGCTGTTCTCGTTCATGATTTTCCATAGCTCTACGCGGTCGATACTGTCGTATGCCGCCTTGAAATCGATGAAAAGGTGATGCGTTGGGACCTGGTATTCACGACATTTTTGGAGGATTTGCCGTACAGTAAAGATCTGGTCCGTTGTCGATCGGCCGTCAACGAAGCCGGCTTCCCACGAACTCGTTTACTACGGGTGACAGACGACGGAAGATGATCTGGGATAATACTTTGTAGGCCGCATTTAGAATGGTGATCGCTCGAAAGTTCTCACAATCTAACTTGTCGCCTTTCTTGTAGATGGGGCAGATTACCCCTTCCTTCCACTCCTCCGGTAGCTGTTCTGTTTCCCAGATTGTGCCTATAAGCCGGTGCAGACAAATGGCCAGCCTTTCCGGACCCATCTTTATGAGTTCAGCTCCGATACCATCCTTACCAGCAGCTTTATTGTTCTTGAGCTGGTGAATGGCATCCTTAACCTCCCTCAAAGTGGGGGCTGGTTGGTTTCCATCTTCCGCAGTACTGACGAAGGCATTTCCTCCGTTGTCCCGACCTTCATTGCCTGTGCTCTCAGCACCATTCAGGTGTTCGTCGAAGTGCTGCTTCCACCTTTCGATCATCTCACGCTCGTCCGTCAGAATGCTCCCATCCTTATCCCTGCACATCTCGGCTCGCGGCACGAAGCCGTTGCGGGATGCGTTGAGCTTCTAATAGAACCTACGCGTTTCCTGAGACCGGCACAGCTGTTCCATCTCCTCGCACTCCGTCTCCTCCAGGCGGCGTTTTTTCTCCCGAAAGAGGCGGGTCTGCTGTAGCCGTTTCCGTTTATAGCGTTCCACGTTCTGCCGGGTTCCTTTGCTGCAGCATGACCGCCCGCGCTGCATTCTTCTCCTTCAAAACCTCCTGGCACTCCTCGTCGAACCAATCGTTCCGTCGACTCCGTCCCACGTACCCGACGTTGCTCTCAGCTGCATCGTTGATGGCTGCTTTTACTGTTCTCCAGCAGTCTTCAAGAGGGGCTTCGTCCAGCTCACCCTCTTCCGGTAATGCAGCCTCGAGGTGCTGCGCGTATGCCGCTGCGACATCCGGTTGCTGGAGCCGCTCTAGGTCATACCGGGGCGGCCGTCGGTACCGTACGTCGTTAACGACGGAGAGTTTTGGGCGCAGTTTGACCATCACCAGATAGTGGTCGGAGTCGATGTTAGCGCCACGATAGGTCCTGACGTCGATAATGTCGGAGAAGTGCCGACCATCAATCAGAACGTGGTCGATTTGCGATTCTGTCTGCAGTGGTGATCTCCAGGTGTATCGGTACGGAAGGCTGTGCTGGAAGTAGGTGCTACGAATGGCCATATTCTTGGAGGTGGCAAAATCAATTAGTCGTAGGCCGTTTTCGTTCGTCAGCCGGTGGCCGTTGAACTTTCCAATCGTCGGTCTGAATTCCTCCTCCTGGCCAACCTGAGCGTTTAGATCTTCTATGATGATTTTGACGTCGTGGCTTGGGCAACTGTCGTACTCGCGTTCAAGCTGCGCGTAAAAAGCGTCTTTATCATCATCAGTGCTTCCGGAGTCAGGGCTGTGCGCGTTTATTATGCTGAAGTTGAAGAACCGGCCTTTGATCCTCAACTTGCACATTCTCTCATTGATCGGCCACCACCCGATCACGCGCCTCTGCATATCACCCATCACTATAAAAGCTGTTCCCAGCTCATGTGTATTGCCGCAGCTCTGGTAAATGGTATGGTTACCTCTAAACGTTCGCACCATTGATCCCTTCCAACACACTTCCTGCAACGCTACGATGCCGAATCCACGGTCCTTCAGCACGTCGGCGAGTATGCGTGTGCTCCCGTTGAAGTTGAGAGATTTACAGTTCCACGTACCGAGCTTCCAATCGCTAGTCCCTTTACGTCGCTGTGGTCTTCGCCGATTGTCCCGGTTCGTATTCTCTCGTTGATTATTCGTTGCTTGATTTTTTACGGCTGGCTTGCAGGGCCTGACACCAACCCCCTAGATTTCCGGAGGACCATTCCCCCTAAATGTTCGGAGGACCATAGTGCGCAGTTTAGCTTAGAGCCCTTCTCTGGCACTCGGACGATGATCAGCCGCCCCTGACATGGGGAACAGACGCTGTTGTGAGCCGCTCCTAACATGGAGTACAGACGCTCAAGGTTTGCAGAAGCAAAAGCAAAAGCAATCGTATGTACTTTAAATTTACACGATCATGTAGCATTCAAGCATCTTCAGTTGAATAATAAACATATTGCTGTAACAATAGATGGATTTGGTTTACTATATTCCTATGTTTACAGTACATTGCAATTTAAATATCTTTATCTGTGTAGGTATATGAGAAAAAAAATGTCTGAACTAAACTACAAAATATAAATTGAAAACAAATCAGATTAACACATCGGCTGAAAAGTACAGGTAAACCCATATCCTTTCCTCACAAATCAATTTTTTTCATCAACATCATCCCCTTAGCGGACAATATGCATCAATACAGCGTTTCTCAAATATTTCGATACTTTTCTATTAAAATGATTCGTTTTTGGTCTCAAAATAAGCCTTTGAGTGAGACCTAAGTGTTACTATCCCAGCCGACTGCTGACTTGACTTTATACTCCAGTATCGTGGTAGATCCGAACTACATCTATTATTAGATATCGAAGCAAGAAATTATTTGTTCTTAATCAACTTCAAAAAGCTCTTGGAATCAAGTTGTTTTTGTACAACTGTTCGCAAATGCGGCGCCCATTTTGAGAACTATATTGTTATGGAAAAATACTCATTCAGCTACCAGTTATTTCCTGAAACTTCACGCTGGTGTCACCACCTATTTCGAATAACTTTCAAATTACTTCTCAAGTCTCAACTGTTTTTCCAAATTGAACGGTTTCCGAATACTACTTGTCAAGTTCAACTTTAGCTTGTGCAGAAATTTTTCCCATAAAAAAAGAATTATATTCCAACACACGAAATTGCTTGCAATTATACTGCAAAAATCACAAAAAAAAGCACTATTGAAACTGCTGTAACTTTTAAATTGTTTATCAAACTGTCATGAAATTTGGCAGGTTTAGTTTAAAAGTTAATGCTATCTAAGTCATTTGGACTTTTAAGTTTGTGGAACTAATGTGGGTCATCATATAGACTTATCAGCCGATATCTTCTTTTCGCGAAAAGCACTATTTTAATACAAAATTTGCAATTTAATTGCTTAACGAAATTTGCAAACTTTGTGCAAAAAGTTACGTAAATTAAAAATACGTAGAAAAAGACTTCGTAAATTGAAATTTGATAGCGTATGAAAAAGCAAGACGATGCTTTTAATTATCTCAAATTAAGTTGTTTGAATTTACAACAAACAAGGCTTTTATGATGTGATAATTATCTAGTTTGTAATATGCCTCCCAATTTTATAAATTTGATTCCAATTTTTACAATGCTTTAACACGTGAAAAACGATATCACTTACCTCATGATTGTAGCTCGACGGAAACCGACACTAATTCTCAAAGCAAACATCCAATTGAGGTTAATCCAATTTGCAATCCGCTTCCACTGCCTTTGACTGTGCTTCCACTAGCTTTTCCTTCTTCACACTTCACACAGCTCAATCTTCCGCGGTATGGTCGTATCTTCTTCGCCTAGTCATTCATTCAAATCACTTAAAATTGCGAAACCCACCCAACACGTATTCGGAGTACACAGCTTCCCAGCTTACTTCTTTATGATCCGTCGCAAATCTTTTGTTCACGACAGGCGACCAACTTTGCCAACTTCTTCCGTATACACCCCGTTTTTTTCGATCAATCACTCGCCAATCAAAACTTCACCGGCGACCCTCTCGTTTCCTCACTTCCAATTATTATTTTCACCTTTGCACAAGAGTATAATTGTAAATCGCACCTACACACTTGGCGCACAAACACTTAATGCTTCCTCGCGCTTTGTCAAAACAACTTGGTAACCGAAAAAAAACCATCGAGTTTCACTTTACTCAGCGACCGAGTATCTTCAGCCACGTCGAAGGGTACTTGCTCATTTTTGCTCAATCATCCGTTTTCATCACGAAGTCAACTCTTCAAACTTGACCTTGACGAGGCTGGAATTCGGCGTCGTGCCTAAGTATGTTGAAACTGGTTGAGATTTAATTGAAATTATAGGAGGCAATCAAAACGGCCCCCCACTCAAGATGTGGAGCATAAGAATTCAGAATGGTCATTGTCCTCTCTCTCTCAATGATGATGATGGGGGTCGAGCGGTACTCGGGCGAGATCTGTAAGAAAAATATATGCAGAACAGGTGAGGTGTTAGTGAGATGAGTAATTAACATTGCGTCAGATGAGTAAATTAGCTTTGCGAATATAATTGTAATTGATCAACCGTTATTAGACGCTCAGGTGAGGCAGCGTCGAATGGATTGTTTTGATGTTGAAGTGGAATTTGGACAAAACGAATTTTCTGGAAGAAAATGCAAAGACTTCATAGAATCTCAAATCAAAATTATGGAAAATTTAGAAATTCAACACGTTCTTAGGAAAATGCAAATAGAAGCTGAATTTAGTTTTATCAAATTAAGATGTTAGTGTTGCTTAACACATATTACCTAGTTCTCAGAAATGAGTTTAATATTTGAAATGATACTGATACCTAAATAAATTAAAAAAATAGGGATCTCGGTTTTGATACCGTTTGAATGTTTTTTATGTCTAGAAGAGCAAGACTAATTGAATAGCCTTAAGATTTGTTTAGTTTACGTATTATAAATGATAGGAGTTATATCACGTTTCTCCAAGTCTGATTTCTATTAGAATTAAATATTCATACTTTTCACACTGCACACCGTCTGAGCCCTACATCAAAAATGCCACACGACATCTTCCTGATAATTTCTTGCTAACAATCGAACATAAAAAAATAAATATTATCCAATCCGCCTCTGTTTACGGAAAAATAAAATTTCACTCGCTATACCGAAGACAACGGCGATAACGTCTGTTTACAAATATTTATCGCTCCTCCTCCGTGACTTGCGCATGCCGAAAGACGTGCCGGCACTACGTCGAATCCTTCTTCACACCCCAACCCTATCCAAACCACAATGACACACAGAGCCCCTGAGCAAAAACTGAGCAAAGCCCCTGAGCACCCACATACCGTATCCAGTCGCATTGCTGAAAGCGAAAAACTTACCAAAAGTGCAAGTTCAACTAGGTAGACGACGCACTATGGGATTATTTCGGAAAAAGGCGGTCAAAATCACTAAGGGGTCTTGGATGACGTTTTAGTGCATCGGTGTATTCAGATTACAGTGGGATTCCGCTCCGTTCCTGACATGTTCCGTTTTTGGTACACTCTAATTTTGGCAATAAAATAGATCCGTTTTTGGGAACATTTTTGAATAATATTTAAATTTGTAACTTTTTGTAAATTTTATCGTATCTGTTGCTCTAGTCATTTCAACGGTTGTACCCCGTTTGGTATGAAGTCGTTTGGCATAATGGTCGTTTGGTATAATGAGTGATTTAGGGTGAATATCGGCACTTGTAAAGCTTTTACCGAAATCAACACAAACGCAACACCATAGCAAAAATGTTTGGTAGATATTCAACAAGAATGGGGTTCATTCAGAGATTTTCCAATCCATGGATGTCAAAAATTGTTGTAACATTAGATAGCATAACTAAATAAAACTCGTGACACGTCTGGTGGAAGATCTTTGGAATAATAATTTTCTCTACATCCCACAGCATAGAGTATCTTTGAGCTTGTTGTGATATTCATTATTGGAAATTAGTAATTTGGCAAAACAAAGTTCGCAATTATTAATAAAGAGAACGTTCATATAACATTTCGCTGCGTAAAAGTTATTTGCTAAATGTTGAAAGCTTCAATCCAAAGATGTAATATGCACTAAATGCAAAAATAGCTCATAACTTGAATGAACAACACATTTTTTAAAAAAAATATTTGTGGCAAAACTTGTGAACGATTCAAAAATATGTTTAATTTTGTAAGTGTAAATCAATAACACCGTCTATTATCGAATGAAGGGAAAATTTTTGATTGAGATAATATTTTTTTCAGCCTATCTTGAATCGATTTCTCTTTTCGATTGCCGCCCTTATATCAGTTGAAAAAAATATCTTTAAAAAAATATAGTTCCAAAGAACAGCCTATGTGTAAAAGAAGGTGAAATTTATTAAAATTTTCAATTACAGATTTTGTTTATATAACAATGGTTACATTATACAGTCGACTCTCCACATCTCGATGTTCTACATCTCGATATCTCTCTCCCTATGTCGATGATTGCTTCGGTCCCTTCATTCTGGATAAGATTTCTCTCTCCATATCTCGATATCCTCCTTATCTCGATATCTCCATATCTCGATGTGAGTTGACAACCGTTCTTCGCGCGCGATACACGTCTTTTCGCAAGCTCGTGCACACCTAGTGAAGTCGTTTTTCTTTCTTACGTTTTTCTGCTGTGAATCTTTTGCATTCAATGCAAAATGCATTCACACAGAAAAAATACGCTCGTCGTGGACTTCAGTGTCCTGCCGAAAAGGCCCGCAATCGAGCAAGTGGAAGAATTCCTCCAAAAGTTCGTCAAGCTCGACATGGCGGACGTGAGGAATATACAATTGCATACCCTCAAAAGTTGCGTTTTCATCGAGATGAACGATGCCGGTGTAGCCCCGCGGCTACAAAAACAACACCATCTCCAACACTGCTTCATTCGCGAGGGATTGAAGTACTATATTCCAATCTACGTAGATGGGCCTACTACTACAGTAAGGATCCATGACCTCCCGCCGCAGATGTCGAATACCGTCATTTGGGATCATATGGAGCAGTACGGCAAAATTATCTCCATCCACAATGAGGTATGGAAAAATTACTTCAAGGGGGTGCCGAACGGAGTCAGAGTAGTACGAATGAGGATGGAGAAAAAAGTGCCGTCGTACATCGTGATCAACAATGAGCGCACATTCGTCTCTTACCCAAACACAAATCCGACTCATGAAACGCAACAACAACAACAACCAGCAAACGCTCCTACAGACCGTACGACGATCGACGAACACCAGCACGTTACAGCAGATGGACCCCCGGCTGCAAGCGAATCCGATGAACAGAACGACAACAACGATGACGACGGTAGTAGCGCAAATGAAACCGATTTCGAGCAAGAATCTGCAGGCAAAACTAAAAGGCGGTTGTCAACGGAAACGTCTAGCAGCACGAAAGAAGATAACCAACCAAAGCGAACGTGCAACCAGGGTGACCAGGAATGTGAGAGAACAGTGGAAGAAGAATTTATCGAATCTGAATGGAAAGTTTATAATACTAGGTCTAAGAAAAAATAATGTAATTTTAGCTTTCGACATGAATGCACCAAGCGGTGTAAAATGTCGTAAATAAAACAAACAACAACAACATATCTCGATGTGTTCCTATTGATTGTTTGTTCCCAATTTTCTCTCTATATGTCGATTTGACATTATCAAAGGTTACTAGACCAGATATAAGAGATTCAGAACAATTTGGAAACTCGAAATGAAGTTTGTTTTGTTTATTGTTTTCCTAGTAACGGAGTGATTTTCAATCTAGTGTTCTTTAATTTATGTTCTTTGTCTTGATCTCTCCCTATCTCGATGGTCCTTTCGATATCGAGATGTGGAGAGGCGACTGTATTTAGAAAGAACATCCAATATTTGAAACAAAAACCTTCAGTGAAAAAAAAATATTCCAAAAATACTATGGGCAATAATTTTTCTAATATGCATTAATTTATCCAAGAGCATATGATTTGTTGAATAAAGTGTCATTTTTGTATCAATTGACTCCTAAATAAGCCTGATGTCGTGAGAGGGATTTAACAGAAACGTAAAAACGAATGTCATTTTGAGAAATCCTCGGTTTCAGACTCATTATGCCAAACGACCAATATGTCAAACGACCTTATGCCAAATGATCATTATGCCAAACGACTATATGCCAAACGGCTTTATGCCAAACGACTTTATGCAAAATGACCTACCACGATTTTAACAGTTACACATTGACTACATTCCAGCGATCCATCTTCGACGATATTTCCCCAAATCCCACCAACTACTAAGAGCTCTCGTACGCGCTTATTTATTTTGGGATGGTCATTGGTCATGCATTAGGTTTCATGAGGGCATTGATCTCCACCAAAATCACAACTAGACACTGACTTCTTTTCTCAGGTATTGATACTGTATGACCAGCCCACTTGATTCTGCCAGTAGGTGATACACTGAATTTCTTCAGCATTGGAACTGTTCGTTCGACCAAAGTATAAGCACTGACATCAGATCAACAAAATGTCTGACTCATATAGCGTTTCAATCATAAATTTTGTCTCATTTTATCAGCTCCATGTTCTTATCATTAAAGAAATACATACATTGCGTATGTAAAAACATACCGCATTAAAAAAAAAAAAAAAAAAAAAACAAATAAATCAAAAAGTTGTATGTATGAACTATTGAGGCATTTTCTAAAATAAAATGCGTTATTCTAATAAATTTCAGCATAAGGTCCCATAAAATAATCAAAATGCATATTACGAGTTGACTCTATGAGTTTCCTAACCCAGAATAATTCTTAAGGGGATTCTTGGTTTTCAGAGGCCTTCTCTAAAAAAATTCAACAGAAATTTCAACGGATTCTTGAGGATGTCGGGAGATGTCCAGTTCAAACTGGGGGTTTCTTGTGAAATGCTGAGAATGTAATATTAATTATTGGAGATGCTGTACGAAATCTGGTGTTTTCTAATTGCCTCTAAAAATTTACAGGGGGTCCTGTAGTGCCCAGTGGGGTAAAGTGGATTTCTTGTACAATTTCGAGTATTTCTGGCAAAATCTTGTTGCTTTTGAAAAAGTCTTTAGAGGAATTTTGTGAGTGCTACTGGTAGCCTAGGAATAGAAAACTTTTGAAAAATTTTCAGCTATACCACAGCGGAATCCTAAGCGAGTTACCTATTTCGAATTCTAGGCAAGATTCTGTGAATTCCTGTGAATTATCAGTCATCGATCGATAGAACCGTTCGGTGATAGCCGACAGTATATGAGCACATTGAAGCCTCCTGTATTTTGCCTGTGTTGGTAGCAAAGCTCAAAAGCTTTGAGCCAACCCTTCTCCAGTAGAGAAGCTAGGTAGAATACAAGACGCTTCGATGCTTTACTGGTTCCCCTATGGCTTGCTCAATTTTCACCACCTAATTAATTGTCAATCTTGTCGCTCCCTTGCGACGCCTATCCACCTATTCATTTCATCATTTGTAAAAAATCTTCTATAGACTCCCTTTTCCTTTGAGTCGCATGACCGATATAGCCATAACAAATAATATTAAAAACAATCACGGTGGATACCTTCTCTACACTAGCGAGCTACTCCACAGTACTGTCGGATTTTTGTAGATTCCATTTAAGCGACTGAAGATTCGGGCTCTTGAGGTTTCATAGCAGGACTCTGTAGGTATCTAGATGAAAGTTAGCAATCGAGCCAAAACTTTCTCAAAAGAACTACAAATATAGTCAGTGTCATAAGTTAGTAACCAAATGCTGCTTTTCCATACAAAATGCCCAAGTTTGGGGTGCTGTATCTCAGCTTCTGGTAGTCCGAATTGGCTGAAATTTGGATGACGGACTACATATAACTTGAAATTTTGCCTGTAAGGTAATTATTACATTGCAGTCATTTTACATAGAGTTTCAGAGGGTTGTACAAAGACAAAAGTAAGTAACCGAGAGATTTTGTAATTTAATTCTAAATAGGTAAGTTGTGGGTGGTTGATCTGTTCCACAAAGTTGTTCAATTTTAGAAGTCACACAAATTTGCAGAACACACCAACTTTCCACGGCTTACCGTTTTCGAATTAAATTAAAAAGTCTCTCGGTTACTTACTTTTGTCTTTGAACAACCCTCTGAAACTCTATGTAAAATGACTGCTATGTAATAATTCCCTCACAGGCAAAATTTCAAGTTATTTGTAGTTCGTCATCCAAATTTCAGCCAATTCGGACTGCCAGAAGCTGAGATACAGCACCCCAAACTTGGTCATTTTGTATGAAAAACAGCATTTGGTTACTAACTTATGTCACTGACTGTATGTTCAATTTTGAGCCATTCTCGCTGAAACCAGGCCGCCATCGGCACCCATCGTTAGAATTACAATTTTATGTCACTGATCGCTAGTTTTCGATAAAACTTAAGGGTGGTCCTTCGGTTTTCTCAAATTGGTGGACCCCTCGTACGTCAGCTAGCTAAACAGTTTGCAAAAAAAAGCCCCTTTTTATAAATTTTGGGTATTTCTTCACGCGATATGTCTCATATTTCTCTTTTGACGGTCATTTTTAATTTGGCCGCCATCTTGAATTTTGTTAGAAAAATCGTTTTTCACCATTAGCTCGTTTTGAATTCTGAGATCACAATCAGAAAGCTGAGAAAAAATTACGTAAGATAGGCTACAGAAACTAGGTTAGCAAAGGTATTTACCGTATAAAATGAACGATTTTCCAAATCATATTCTACGATTTTAACGTATATGGCAATGCAAACATTATTTCTTGTAAGACAAAGAAACAAGTATTCAATCGTTAGTGCTTTATTTTAATCGACTGAAGATTAAGAGTATTATTTTGAGTGAAAACATCTGGCGGCCATCTTGGATTTTGACGCCATCTTGATTTTAAATAGTAGAATGAATATTTCACCTTGATAGCACTCAACATGTTGAATTTAGAGGTCACCAAGATAAACAAGGTTACGTATATTCTTCTTATTATTATTCTTCATTTTCTTGCCGTTACGTCCCTATCGGAACCCAGCCTGCTACTCAGCTTTATTAGTTATAAATAAAGGTTATTTAACAGGATTTTTTATAATGCGATTTTTGATAACAGAATATCTTTGAATTTATGAATAATGAATAAATAAATTCAATAAATGAAAACCGTCCGAAACCATTGATAGAAATAAACTAACTTTTTTTAATCAAATGAATTGTTGTTCATTGAATGAAGTTTATAGATTCCGCGTTGGGACATGAGTAAGTCTTGTGGTTATATATGTAGTTTTAACGTAAAACATTGCCAAAAGTACATTAACTTAGAATGGAAATTTTTGGTTTTTGAGCAAAAAAAATCCATAATTTTCTGAGCCATAAAGTATCCTTTTTTCTACCGCCCAACATACATGTGAAAAATAGCGAAATTGAAAAATGTGGATTTAATTTTAATGTGGACTTAATTCCGAAACGCAGGTGTATCATTTTGAGGTTGGAAAATCTGGCAGTTTTTAGTAGTTGAATAATGTTTTACCATCTCAGCGCTAATCATGTTGAATTATGAGGCCTTCGTTAAAAATAAAACAATCAGATTCTTTATTTCTTTATCTTATCTCAGCTGTTCAAAGTTAATCATTTCTATCAATGGCTTTAGACCAAATGAATGAAAGGGTTAATGATATTCCTTAACTCGAAGATATGCAGAAGAATCATTCAGTTAGCAAATAAGCGTTAAAAAATCCTATTTGATAATTTGTTTTTGAAGCTAGCTAAGCTGAGGGGCTGGCTCTGTTCCAGTAGGGACGTAACGTCACGAAAAGAAGAACAAGAAGAAGAGTAAGTGTAACGGTAGCATTAAAATTCAACATATTGAGTGCTAACAAGTAAAAAAACTTGAAACGGTTCAAAACTATAGCCGGTTTATCAGCGCATTATTCCAAGTGGCCACATCCGATACATTCTAAATGATGCAAATCTTTTCATTTATAATTTTGAATATAAAATCTTAATGATTTATGCAAATGAAAATGATTGTCGTTGTATATAAATAAAGATTACTTGGCATGTTCCATAAAAAAGGCCCTTTTTACCCGACTTGACCCAGTGACCCACCGGAAAAACTCAGGCCACATGAATATTTCCGAGTTCCTCTGACCACTTTGAAAAACTTGAAATGTGTACCAAGGTATCTAGAAGGGAGGTAGTTCAATCTGTCAGATTTTTCATTCAGCCATTTTGGAATAAGAAGTGACAGCTGCCGAGTTTGTTTGGTTATAAACTAATACCATCTTCAGTATCTTGATACAATGCCCCTAAAAAATATTCTTTTCGACCAGGTTCGCTTATCAGGCACATAGATTCACTATTTTTTGTTTTAATTTCACTGTTTTCTTTATTATTCATGTATTTCGAGTAGGAGCACATGCGATAAACTTAACATATAATAAAAGTAGATTTAAAATAAAAAGATTTTATGAAAGATTTCCAAACTTTTTGTAAAAATTCAAGTATATAAACAAGCAACAAATTGCCCTGTTGCAATCAAACTCAACGATGTGAAAGTAGGCATTTATCAAAACGATCAATTAGAAGTGGACTTTTTTGATAGGTATTTGGTTTCATTTTTGTACTTTGACCTGACACGTCTTGTTTTAGGTCACTTTTACCTTCCCCGCAGCTGACTTCACTCCGCACCCACTGACTGCTTAGATTGCTGAACCTCCCTTCAAGGAATCTTGATGTGTACCAATATACAAAAAAAAATGCGGATTCGTTAAGTATTCGATGAGCAGTGAGGGTTTTAGCATTTCTACTTTCACTCAGGCCTATACTATTAACCCGTAGCAAGTGACGGTTGTTCAAATCCCGGGTAGAGGAGAATAGCAAAAGAATAACAAAATTTACTATTAAAATAGAATGTTTGAATAGCAAAATTTGTTCTTTGTTTGTTTGAAATAAGAGATAAAATAACAAAAATAATAACTAAGTTTATATGGCATAAAAACTAAATAATATCATATTTTGCCATTGTAATAACAAAATAATAGCAAAAATATAGGCAACCGCAAATAACAAAATATGTTATTATTTAGATATTGATAACAAAATAATAACTAAATGAGCTATTCACGAATAGATCGAAATAATGGTTATTTTAGTTCTTTGACTTTAATATCTAAATTTAGCATGTTTGAAAAATAAACTTTTTGCTTTCCTGCAAAAAACATTTGCTTTTTAAATCTTCAATGAATATCATACGAATTGTAAAATGAGCTATTATTGCAAAATTTGATGTTGGTTTGTTCTCATGAATTACATAAATAAAGATTTCAAATATCAAAATAATGACATATTTTACTGTGATGGCGATGTTTGTTATTATGTAGATATTTAATATTTTTAGTATGTTTGCACAAATAACAAATTTTACCATGATAGTATATTTTGTTATTGATTAGTTATTACATGACTCTCAAGGATAACATACCAATGACAAATTTTGCTATGATTGTATGTTTTGCTATTGATAAGATATTAATGTCATATATTAATAACATAATAATGGTTAAACCAGATATGATTGCAAAATTTGTTCTTATTTCACCATTATTTTGTTATTCACCTCTACCTGGGATGGTAAAAGATATAAAATTTTAAACTCAATGCGAAATTACGAGCTGCATTTGTGGAACATGAGATGTACAGTTGTGTTCAGAATGATCGTAGTGAGAGCCGATTGTTTGTAAAGGTTTTAAAAATGCTCAAATCTAATCAATTTTTTATATTCGCATATGTTATCGCTTCCAACAAAAATAGTTCTGCCATTAAGTGCCATACTAATACTCTTTACTTCTTTATTCGTTTTGCTTAACTTATTAACAAAAATTATGTTAATCCGTTTAGTACGTTGTGAATCCACTATTATCAAAGTTACTTCGTTTAACGGTATGCTCTTATTTCCTTGATCTTGCAACTGATAAGCATATCCGAATGGTTAGCATCACTATGTATGGATCTGAAGGTCGAGGATTCGATCCTAGTTACCGGCTTGTTGATTTTTTTTTCTTCGACATCTGTCAGATCGTATTTTGATATTGATTTGTTGGTCAAATAAACTTGTCAGATATTGTTTTGATCTTATAATATCTTAACAAGATATTGTTCATTACTTCTCTACATTAATTTATGATATTATTTTTAATCTTTTATCTCTTATCTCCAACAAACTAATAGCTGATTATGATCGTCAGTGAATTACTTTAGAACAACAAATCATGATCTTAGTCAGCTTTTCCACCTGCTCAGGTAGCTTCCAATTGCCATTTTAAAGATGTTTATTGAAGTTCGTTCACCTCTCTGTCGTTTCTCATCGCAAATACTCTCCAATGTATTTTTTTTGTAAGTGAAACATGCCATTCCTATGCAATAAAATTACAATCATAGCATTTTAGATACCATTTAGTCAAAGCTATAATAAGTCAGCTTTATCTCCATGGATAAACGTCGAATTAATCACACAGGTACTCTGAATTCTGAGATAAATACATTTGTTAACAATTTATATCCCACAAGTTAAATTCTGGAGCTAATTCCGAAATTATTAAGATCCTGTCATTATCATGAAATTTTTATACATCTGCTGTAATATTTTGAGATGTAACCATCAACAATTATTTAAATATTGGTGGATAGGATGGAAATTCGAGAGCTTCCTTCGATGTTAGAATGTAAGACAGACAATCTGAACCTCTTTCATTCAGCATATACCCAGTACCGGGGGAGATCCCCTAATACCGAACGTCGTCGAAAAAAATCAAGATGGTGTATTATAAGAAAAAGAAGCAATGGGCAAGCTTTTTTTAAGTAGAGATGTTTGAAAAAATTGTGTAATTTTCCATTATATATGAATATTTGTTTAAATGTCCCTAATTTCATAATAAATCTCATTCCTTGCCGTTTTTCTGTGGTGAGTTGTGGAGAAACGCTCCCATTGTGCGACGACGACGACAACGAGTTGCCTCTCTGCCATTTGTCTCTGCCGACATCAAACGGGAAATCGGCGGGATCTCGCTGCTTCCATGTCTACCCAACACGATTTGGCGGGAAAGCGAACCGGTGATGTGGAAAATGCTAATTTCCACTTCATTATTCTTCTACTTACGGATAAGTACGGGAGAAAGAAGCAAGCCATACACACGGACCACTGGCGTTGAGGTTCCAAGTTTTGGTGGAAGCTGGATGGAGGTCACGATTGTTGTCGGTGTCAACCGTCGAAAGGCAACGACCGGTTTTTCGGAGGAAAAACTGGCGTGATTAACATTTGTTGGAGAGATTCATACTTTACCAAACGACCGTCCAACGTCTTGGACAAAGAGTTGAGCAAGGGTGGAAAGTTTCACTTCATCAGCTGCTACCTTCGAGATGATCGTGCGCGATGATGGCGGTGGATAATCGCCGGAGTATGTGCTCTGATTTATCGTAATTTGGATGGACCATTAACATCAATTAGCGAAAATGATTTTGATTTAAAAAATACTGAACAAAGGAAACTACGCATGGTCGACGGATACCTTGGAGACCTTCAGTCAATCACGACATTTATGATCGGATGCTTTGCTACCGGAGAATATTGATTCATCACGGCAGCAGCATCATCATCAGGTAATGTATGTCACAATCATCATTTTAGTTAGTCATATCTCGCGGACGTCTCCGGTGACTACAGAAGACTTTCCCTATTTAGCGAGGTTCCCGGTGATGACATTTAATGAATCATAGTTGATTATTTAACTATCACTAATTTGACTGATTTTACATGCGGCGTTGAAGGTTACAAACTGCGGGACCTACATATTGACATTCAAGTCAGGGAACACAATCCTTTCCTACTACCTCCTTTTTTCACGGGTATGTATACGGCTCTTAAACCATTTTGTTCTTATCATAAATATCGATGCAGCCTCTGTATTTGTCTGCAAATTTGCACTTCGTTGAGTTTTCGTAGCCAAATCTACTTCCGTTCAATCCAATTTAACGCGCAGTCGCGCAGCTTTTCAGCTATCTATATTAATAGCAAATTTTTTTTACCGAAATTGATAAAAGATGCTGATTGCAGTCGAATTTCACAAAGCGCTACTGGTTTCATCAAACATGCAAAAAATGGCAGCTCGGTCCTATATTTGCGACAAATGACTCACATTTAGCAGCGAACCCCAAAGTCAGTTGTGTTTTGGAGGTATCGTTCGGCAGCTGAATACTAACTAGCCATCGATCGAATGACCTAGTCACGTACCTATCCAATGACTTCAGCTTCATCAATCGACTAGCTGTGACAAAATCACGAGAGTATCTACCTCGTGCATTTACTCAGCCGTTTCCGAAAGGCAAGGTTACTGTGCAAAATTATGCAACCCGAAGCAGTGCGGTCATGCCATCCCCCATTGATTTATGTCCGTGCACCATTGAGGGACCAGTTGAACTCCAAGGATCAAGAGACGTTAGTCAGACTTTATCGGGATGACTCACACTGCCTCCAAGCTGATCGGCTGATCCCTGCTTGCAAGCCAGTTGGTAATTTCGTTGTTCATCAAGAAATTCTGTTCCACTTCGAAATTACAGTGGACAAGGAATCCCGTGTCCATTCCACTTCGTACCACTCACTCGCGTACCAAGTTGAAGCAAGATAACATTCGAAACTTGTTTCGAATCGATCTACATAGTGTTTATATGATCGACACGCATTAATCATCGTTTCGCGTAGCTCTCCCGTGGAGCATGTGGATCGTGCATAGAAAAAATAGGGTAGGTGTTCCAGTATTCGATAACCAAAGCAAGTATTCTTCCAAGGACGGAAAATCCCTCAGGATAATGTTTTTGGTTTCCTAGTAATTTACATTCTTAAAGCAGTTCATTCAGAAACTTATACTATCATGTGTTGTAGTGTTTTCTTTGTAAACAATACAATTTTTTTTGTTTTTTTCCTGGATTCCACTGAGTATTTTTCATAGAAGTAAATTAATGATGTATCCTATTTTTCAACAGATGCTTTAAATCTTGAGTGTCTTTAGGAATTACACTCAGATTCCTGTAAGCGGTGTTTCAGGAATACTGTAAATTAATTTCCAGGAATCAATTCAAAAATTTCCATTAAGATTTCATCTATTTATTTTTCCATGAGGTATCCTGAAATAGGGCATTGCAGAATTCGTTCGCATTTGATTTAAAAAAACGATAGAAGCAAGCTAAAAAAACATCTCATCTGTATGGATCCACGATCGACAATGTTTCGCAAGTTTTAAAAAGCATGATAAAGTAGAGCTGCGAACGAGAGCCTAAAAGAGAGAGAGCGATAATAATACTCATTTCTTTTATTTGTTTATCATTGGGGGTAGGTGTTTTATTTTACTGACATGATAAACAATTCTCGAGCATCCTGTAACAATAGTGCCCCCAGGGAGTTTGTTTAGATGGGTTTTAGCTGCACTGTTATCCTCCCGATCAAGCAGAGCTGTAGCAGAAGATATTAACCTGATTCTCGTGATGTGTTGCGAGTCATGATTGTTACAGAGAGCGATAAGGGGCGATCCATTAATTACGTAAGACAATTTTCGGGGTTTTTTAACCCCCCCCTTCCCCTATGGTAAGATTTTTTCTATGAAAATTAAAAATAAATTGTATGGCGCGTAAGAAATCTCAACCCCCCCCCCCTCCCTCCATAAACCCTTACATAATAAATGGACCGCCCCTAAGTGAGAGATATTCTCAATTTTCTCAGGATTAATTCCCTGCTCAAGATATTTCTTCAGACAATACTCTGGGTTACTTCTATGGGACTCAATTTTCCACAAACTTTATCAAAGATTCTTCCGTCGATCGTTTTGCTGAGGAATTTCTCTGCAAATTTTTTTTAATGAAATTCATACAAGGACTTTATTAAATATAATTTTCGAGATATCTCTGTGAAAAACTGAAACTTCTTTTACCGAGATGAGCCAGCCTCGGGCTGCAACTACACCAAGAATTTAGGAGTTTCTTCCAGATCACCAAAATTTTACCAGAGATTCAATAGATGTAAGAATTACTCCATTCCAATTAATCAAATAGAAACTCTTCAAAAACAGTAACAGGAATATCTGCAGGAGCTCATCTTGCTATCTCTTTTGATATGAATTTGAAAAAATCTGCCAGAATGTCATCCAAAGATTTTTTGACAAATTTTCTCAAGAATGAAAATTCATCCAGGTGTTTCTTGTAGAAATATAGGGAAATATGGGCACGACTTTGATAATAAAAATCATAGTACTTTTCCAAACAATCAAATATTTTTATATTTTTGTTTTTTTTTTTTTTTTTATGGTAGAAAATCAATTCTTATCTAGTCAGCACAGACCCTACATTTTGTTTTTGTTGAAAAATAACTAGTAAAAAATGTTTTTATTAAAATCTTTCATCGTGGTGAGTTCTAGTACATTGTATTAAGGATGTATCATATAAATTTTTGTATGAAATTGTATTTGGCTTTGTAAGAGAACTCTTGAAAAAATGGTAAAATTCGAAAAATCTCGAATTTTTCTCTCCACTTAAGACAACATCACGAAGTTATAATTCGTCAGGTATTTAAAATAGTAACAACAAAAATACATTTCATATTTACGAAAGGTCAATCCCCATTCTCTTGAATAGACAACTTTAATAATTGATTAACTCATGTTTTGAGTAAATATAAGGATTTGTTTTTGACCATTTTCAAATCGACCACGGCTGGAATCGAATTTTCAGTTCCAACACAAATTTTACATGGTTTAGTTTAAAATTTCAATTTTAATAAGTGATAGTCCGATCAATTATCATATCGTAACTGATATTTTTTCAGATTGTTATTATACGCACTTTCTGATATAGAACACATTTTGTAAAACAAAGTCGCTCAAAAATAATGCGATATGTGCAAGACTGATAACTTCAAAGATGCTTCAAAGAAATGTAACTTAATCAACACATTAGTAATAAAATTATTTATTAAAAAATCGTAATCTACTCTTGTTGAGTACAGCAATCCTTTGTGTAAAAATCAGATTTTTATCGTCACTAGTCTTAAAATGGCAGTATGGTGAAGTCGTGCCCATATTTTCTGGGACACCCTATACCCCTGATTTTTTTTTCAGGAACTCCTCTATGGATTTGTCCACAATTTTGGAAAATTCATACACAAGATTAATGAGCGTGGTGATTTGGTTTTCCATTGGTCAGGGAGGGGCGAAGAAACGCCAAATTCTCTGAATGGTATCTGCAAAAATCTTTTCTATCCCGTTAGTTTAAGTTAAGGCAATTATTCTTTCTTTGATTTTCCTTTTATAAGTTGTTTCACATAAATGAGCTTATTGCTTAAACTCTAAGGGCCGATTTCTTCACCATGGCTTAAGCCGTAAACCACGATTACTTATATAGTTAAACTTGGTTCAAGGCTTGGTGAACAAATCGCTTATAAGTTACATTTCTTAAGAATACTCAGTATGGTTTAAATTCTTAATAAATTCCTAAAATTATTTGACAAATTTCCAATAGATTTGTGACAAAATGTGTGAAACCATCCTTCGATATTCCATGAAGACTTTTAGTACAATCAAGGAATATTGAAGACAATCTACAAATCTCTTGAAAACTAGTCAAAAAATATTGTGAGGCTTGTTTTTAACGTAAAATTCTGACGATGTCCAATTGTATCCACAAAATGATTCCAGAATATTTTCCCGGATTCAACTAAGAAAATTAAAAGTTTTCTTTAGCAATCCCTCCAAAAATTTGTTGGTTCTGTCAAATCTTATACTGAGATATTTCGCTGAAATTGCTACAATAAAATCCCCATGATTCGATGTTGACTCAAAGACTAAACAAAATTTCATGGTTTTCATTTCATTTTTTCGAATAAAACAAAATTTCATGGTTACTATGATGGTCCCGTCAAACCGCTTTTCAAAGCATTTCTATTCTATGACTCGACACATCCATGAGTCGATGTTCAGAAATCGACTTATGGCGGTTAAACTGAAACAGTTTTTTTTCTGCAAATTGTACAATTCCAAAATTTTGTATACCAAATTATTTTCCGAAGTTCATCAAAAGTCCATCAGAAATATTTCCAGAATGTATCATAAATTTGCTTCAGATATTCGTCTATGTTTTTTGTCGGGAAATTTAGCATCAATGGATTAAACAGAATTATCTACCTATGGATTCGAGCCCAGACACCTACGCATCCCCCTTGCAAAAACAGATTCGGGTGTATTGTAACCATCATAGTAATCATGAAATTTCACTCCGGTTTCACAATTTCATTTTTCCAAATCTTATTATCTCCAGGATTTCGCTCATAAAATACTATGGTGTGATGATTAAACTGGCTGAATATAATTTAAAGCACAATTACTGACCAATCAAACCAAGAAATATTGTTTTCTTCTTTCTCATCACATTTCACAGAAAATCTCTCTTGGCACTAAATACTTTAGCACTATATCCAAATAAATCACTTCAAATAAAAAGCACTACGAAATAAATAATCACAGACTTGTTTCCAATCTTATTTTGTTTTGCTTACGTTGGAATAAATCCGGCAAGATCGACGTTATGATGAAATCATTTTCAAGATGATGCGACATTCATCTAGAACAGGCGGCCTCAAAATAGCTACCATTAATGCTATTTTGCTTTATTTGTCATAAATATACACTTCATAGCCTCTTTTAGAGTGGGCCAACTTGTCACGTTCTAGCCTTCAAGAGGTTTTGGGGGATGCAATGAAGGCAAAAGTTCCTTGACCGTGTTTTTATGTACGTTTATTTATAGCACCCTGGAAGTAATTCGTAAAACTAAAATGGTTACTTGGGATATTCAACGTATAACCTGCAAGTATAAACGAATTCCATCCAAAAACAGTCGAAAAAATAAAAATCGTGCTCTATAATCCAATATTTGTACTAAATTTTGACTCAGGAATTTTGTATTTTGACTCAAGAATATAGAAAAGTTGTAGTGAAACATTGTAGTCTAATTAAAAAAATAAAAACTGATAAAAAATTCATTATGCAGAATTAAAATACGAAAATTAAATTTTAATTTACACAAAATCCCATTTTTTTATAACCTTAAAAACTTGTTGTCAAAGTTTCATGATGAAGACATTTTTAATATAAATGAATTGTCTTTATTAACGAGACTTTCAGCCCATGGCTGGTTCGTCTCTTATTAATATAAATGTTTTTTTTTTCCAAGAACAACTTTTGGGGGATTTTCAATTTCTTTTTTTTTTAATTTTAGTCAAAATAAATTAACGAATAAGAGTTTGGTAATGTTTCGGAAAATTTGGAAATTGAATAAGCTAATTCTGACTTGCTGCCGCCTAGATGTAAAATTTGTCAAGAATCTAATAGAAACCATTTTTCCTACCTTTTCATCACAATTAAAGTTATCTGGCCAGTTTTGAGTTTTCAAACTAGATTTAGCAAATTTATTCGTCTATGCGATCTGATAATAAAACAAGAATCTTGAAGTTATTCCAAATCATAATCATTATTATAATCGCTTTCATAGAGGGAACCATTTTCAAATTATTTCAAGTTATATGCAAAAATTTAATAAATAAATAGTAATATAGTCCATTTCCATTAGTTATTCGAGATTCTTCATAATCAAAAATAAGTCAGTAGAGAGAAATAAGGCTCAATTCTCAAAATCCTATTGTTCTTTGTGGAGAATCCCGCACAGCTAATGAAAATAGCCTGTTTTGTTATTAACTGAACATTTTTTACATTCTACTCAATATAAATCGAAAATGGCTACTTCTAGAGAAGTGATCAGGATAATCATTATGGTTTAGAGTAGCCAATAATGATTTGAATATTCTTATTTTCCCCTCAGAACGTATTCATTTCGACCAAAATTAAAAAAAAACGACCAAAATTTTCCATAAAAACACTTTTTATAAAAAAATTTTTCATAATGAAAAGTTGTCCCAATTACCTGTTTTTTTATCAAAATTCTACGGTGAAAATTCAGAAAATGGAGTTGTTGTGTAATTTAAAACCTAAGTTTCATTTTTGATTTTTATGTAATATAAAAAGAAGATGGTTTTGTTTGGGATGTTTGAGATTTGAGCTACGTTTATTTGGCTTCCTCAGTCATGGGAAAAATCAAAACGGTATGTTTTACCTTGCCTATACCGTTTTATTTTTTCCCATGACTGAAAAAGCCAAGAAAACGTAGTAAAAAAATAAATAAAATAGTTTTTTCAGTGTGAAAGTTTTTCTTGTAGTCTACACGGTTTACTACAACTACTCCACAGAACATTTTTCTCTTGAATCAATAGTTTCGAAAACAGAGTTTTTCAAATTAATTGCATGCAAAACCCATAGGTCATTTTCAAAAATTATTCTTTAGCCAAAATGATCGATTTTCCAACGGAAAACACTAATTTTACCATGCCGAAAACATGTGCTAAATTCACTGTAAACTTAAGATGGTCAAGTTCTGTGATTGACCGATTTTATATAGAATTCGTCTATAACAAAACAGTTAATTTAAAATATCTCAAATTAATTTCTCCAGGGATTATCTCCTGTGACCTCCCTGGAATATTTTTTCGCGGAACTCCTCTAAATAATGAAACATAAATACTCCCAAGAATGTATTGGAAATTAGTTCGAGGATATTTTCAGGACTCTAACCAATGCTTCCTAGTATTTTAATCTTATATGTGTTTCTATGAATATCTAAAACTACACTACCAAAAATTATTCTGAAGAGCCCAAAATATTTCTCAGGATACTCAACATCTGGAACTCCATGTTATTGAGGACATATTAAAAAAAAAATCTGAAAAAATCCTTGGATGACTTCCTGAAAGTTTTTCTTTAGTAGAATTTTAAAAGAAACTCCTGACCAGATTTTTTCAAAAAATGTTGGTAAAATTATGTAGAAGGAAGGTTGAATCTTCTAAATTATTCACAAAGGAATACTGAGAAGATCTCTTGAGATAACACTTGTTGTTGGTGTAAATTCTGAAAGTATGCATCAAAGTATGCCCAATGAATTTCTAAAAAATAAAACTATTTATTTACAATTTTGTTAAAAGACATTCCTGCAAAAACTTTTAAAGAAGTGCTTAGATGTAGAAATTTCTTCAAAATGATTGATGGAAGAATACTTGATAGAATGCTGGAACATGATCTTTTGTTTTTCACCTTGTGTCCTTTCAACGTTTTGTCTCTTGACCTTTTGTCCATTGGTATAGCTAGGATATTTTTCTGGAGGCGGCGTACAAGTTATGTTATCACGATTTCCACAAATTTCGTAATTTACATAGATTTTATTCGTTTGTGATTTTGTCGCATATCACTGCGCATAAGTTATATTTATCAATTTCAATTTTCACCAAGGAAAATATTCATTCTTTGTCAAGCAAAAAATCAGTCCAATGAACTCACGAGGAATTCTTTCACGATGATTTCAGATTCTTCCACGATAATTTCAGATGTTCAACCATGTACCCTAGGGAATTTCTTTACGAATTAGTTCCATAATTTATCACTGTTTTTTTCCAGAACTCCCTTATCAGTTTTTACTGAGATCCTCTTGGGATTTCCACGGAAAATCATTCCCGGGATTAGCAGATATTATTCAAGGAAATTTTCTTGAGCTTTCTTTAGGTTTTCTCATGTAATTAGAAAGTTTCTCGAAGAATCTCTATAAAATTGCTTTAAAAATCTACTGTAGATTCCACAAAAGAATGCTTCTGAAATTATGTTGAACATATTTCTCCAGGATGGTCCTCTGTATATTAATCACATATAAATTACAATTGTAAGTTAAACAAACCATTTAGTTGTTTATTAATAATTTGCTTAGGATTTTCTGGAATAACTGAGGATTTCTCCAAGAAATAGTTTGAGAAATTCTAGCAGTATCATCAAAATTGCCTTCAAGATCACCAAGCAAGGATTCTTTCCAAAAATTTTCAGTGAGTTCACCCACCGTTTTTTTTTTTTAATTTTGCCTTTGAGGTTCTTCCTGAAGTTGCTCTTCAGAATTCCTTCAACAAATCTTTCAGACAATCTCTCGAAAATTCTTCAAGGAAGAAATAAATCACAGCAGGAATTATCCAGGACGTCCTGTTAAAACATTAAATGATTCTTCCATGTGTTAATCTGAGAATTTCTTATATTCCACAAGATTTTCATAAGCAATTAAACAAAATTTAAATGAGAAAATGTTCTTAGCGATTTTTTAGAGAAATTTTCTTTCTTTAGTTTTCCCTTAAAATCATTTTGATATTGCCCCTCGTATTCATCAAGAGAGTTTTTTTCGAAAACAATATTTAAAAATTTCTTCAAAAATGCCTACATGAGAAAATTTTAAAAAGTCAAACATTTCTATGCAGGATTTTTTCGAAAAATTAACCAGAGATTCATCAAAGTATTTTCCTGATATTTTGTCTCTTTCAACAACATTAACGCTCAAGTTTTTTTTTTTGATCTACTAAAATAAATCTTGTTATTTTTTGTTTCTCGTCTTTTGTAATAAAAAAAACATTCATGGCGTTGAAACAGATTGAATTTTTACTGAAAGCATTTGCATCTAACATCTTAGAAAATGTTTTACATGAACACTAAAGTTACATGATACTATGACGAGCAGGTTGGTTCAGAAACCTACTCGCAGAATTCCAAACAAACTTTTTTGAAGGGACTTTTTTATTATTGTGGTAGAACTGTAGAAGTTAAACGTGACAAATTTTGGCGGCATCATTCTCAAAGATGTCATATACATAATAAAATTCTTCATGGAAGATTTAATTAATTTTGAATCTTGGAGCTAATTTTTATAACGTTGAAAATATGTTAAGGAATTCATGATGGATTTTCAGAAATCAGGCTTCCTAGTAAGTTCTGCAGTTTTTCGAAAACTCCCACATTTGACCTTTTATTTTTAGATTTTTTAAAGTGTTCCTTTTTGGAGTATTAAAAGATTATTCATAATCATCTTTCCTTAGAAATTATCCTTGAAATCAAACAAAATTCCTTCCTCGACTTTTGGATTCCCCAGATTCCTGCCAGCAGGATAAGTTTTCAGAGGTTCCTCTGAACAAACTTTTTGATAAGTCGAATGATGCATTTCGTCAAGGGTATTCAGAGAAGGTTTTAAGAAAATGGATCTTTGAATTACTTCATTAAGTCATTGAAAGCAAATCCCCGAGAAAATAATCAGGATTAATTTCTTAAATCATATCTTGATGGATTCATAATGATATCTGAAGAAAAAATATGGAAGATTATTGCAAGGAACAAAAATTGTTATTACCGATTAAATTTCAGAGGGAACGCATAAAGAAATTTCCTAAAAAATATGTAGAGAAATTCTCGATGATGGCTTCTAAGACAAATACTTGGAGACCAAACTTCTTAGTATGTTCTTTGATAGAAATAATTCACTGAGCATTTCTCGTGCTTCGAAACAAAAAAAAAAGTATTGTCAAGATTTCATTCCTTTTTTTCAAGACGCTCATGCTATGGCAAATACCGGTGTATCTCCCCTACAAATACCCTCAGAGCAAGCAAGGTCGTAAAGATTGGCCGGACTCGCTCTTTGCGCGATCCGTTCCATTCGTACAGTCGTTGTTGGTAGAAAGTGGACGAATGGAACGCTGGTTGGTAAATACGGAAAGATTTCTGCCTGGTGGATAGCCGAGTGCATGATGAGTCATCCACGTTGGACTCTGGACATTTGCAAGAACTATTTGCGAAGATTATTGTGTGCGATGATACGAAAGCGTAGAAAGAGCAAATGGTAATTGAACCTGTTTTCTCTGGTACGATCCGTTCTGGGTATAATATTGCAGGGTTGAACGTAGAGATGGAATTTTGATGTGATGGACTGAGGGGTATTTCCAAGTGCATTGCATTGACGTGAGTAATACTTGATTCGAATTGCATAGACAAGACGCTTTTGAAGTTATCAAAGTCGTACTTAGCTCTACCAGAGAAGTTATGATCTTGAATAATGTTTAAAATCAAAATTGATTTACGATCGATTGGGGCAATTTCCGCTTCATTAAATTTTGAAGGTCATTCGTTCAACTGTTCAAAAGATAGCGGGTATAAAACTACATCAATCATTGTTCTATATAGGGTGCAGAACCATTTGAGCACTTTCATGATTCACTTTGGCATGGGGGGTTTTTCTTGTCGACTTTTCTGCAACTTTGCAATAAGAAGCGCCTAAATAAGACGCGTATTGTGGCCAAATATGAGCTCGATAGTTAAAAAAAAAACACTGCCGAAGTGAATCAAAAGTGCCAAAAAATGGATCCAGCTCCCTACAGCGTGAAACTGTAAGCAAATGTCGATTTCAGCAGAACTGGTCTAGCAGCTTCGAGATAGACAACCAGAATTCGGTGGCCTGTTTGAATGACCATTGAATGACAAGGCAGCTGTCAATAACTTGTTCTGTTTATATTTCGATGTGCATTGAACTAACTGTGATCAAATGTTACCAAATTGTAATAGAATTGATTGACAAATAAATTTTATTACAAATAATAAAACAGTTATAAATAAGAACATTGGATCACTTTCGGTCCAAAGCATCATAAAGCAAAACGAACCTTCCATATTTGATTGAATTGGTATTTCAGTGGACGGAAGCGCAGAACATTCCAAAGTAGCAAGTTCCGAATCTGGGAGGCTTTAAGAATTATGGTACTAGTACCAATTTTCATTTCAAACGAATTGCGTATCAACAAAAGGATCCTACACAAGATATCATCAACCTCCCCAAAACGAAAGACTTATTGCATGCCACATGTAAATCCCGAACAATATCGCACTGTTCCTAAATTTCCCACCACAAGCCGCCTCATTTTCACACGCGTAATTTCCGTGAATGGCGACAACAAATCTCTCAATCAACCATTGCAGCAGCAGTCCAACCATTAGACGATGAAAAACAATCACGAGCAGACAGACAACGACAAGATTACATTTCGCAAAGTAATGTCTCCCGACAACAACGAGTGGTCGACGATGGCATCTGTGTCAACTGTTCAACCAAACCAACAATACCCTAATCATGGCGCAGTTGTACACAAAACTGTTGGAAATTAATTTACGCCGATTTATCTCCGCTTGTTTGGTTAGCTGCATGCAGAATAGTGACCCACACAGGAAGGGGTGGGAAAATTTCAAACGAGTCTTTTTCGCACAATTCATAAGGTTTTAAGCTTCCTAAACGATCTTCGAGCAAGTTCCACAGAGATACCAATCATCCACATCCACGTGCCATATCAAAGCAAACCAAAGTACGAAAGGGAAATCAGATCTGTTTCATTGCAGAATTACCGCTGGAGTGCCGCATCACACCGTAGTTTAGTTCAGCTTGCCCATTATTCCAGCTGAAAGTGCAATTATTCCGTAACCATCATCATCTGGTCGATGTGGTTTACCAAACGTATGTATATTAGGGTGGTTCAAATAATAAAAATGTCATTTCCAATAATTTCTACGCTGTGTCTTTTTTATATATCTTAATAAGAGAAAATCAGCATGTATCAAATTTGGGTCGATGAAAGCCAAGATATTTCTATTTTATTTGCTGATAAAATCGAAATATTGTGGGTTTAGTGTGACTTTTTTTATGTGTTTGTTTGTAATATTATTTTGAATGTTACATATATGAAACAATTAAGGTAAGTTAAGTTAAGTTTGTTGACATTGATTTAGACAAAAAATGAGCAGAAAGTTGGTGTCATATACACTACCACTACACACTATGTACACACTGGTGATATATACCAAGAGTACCGGTGATACCGAATAATTTTTGGTACCGAAATACCGTTACTGGAAACAGTAGCGTAACTAGGGGGGTGTGGTGGGTGCGGTCCGCACCGGGCCCCGGGCTCCTTGGGGCCCCAAAATCACAGTGCGGATTTCTCATAGGATTAAAAGATCAACATAGCTTGTAGGAAACTGGCAATTTGTAAGATCCCAAGAAGAAATTAAGTATGACAAGCATAAGTTTTGGAGAAGACTTGGATAAGCGATGTACAGGGGCCCCTAGACTATCCCTAGGATTAAAATGAGTCGAGGGCCCCGCGTGACCCGTGACTCTGGCCCTTCACATTTCAGGGGCCTTCTCAAATATTTGTTTTGTAAGTTTTGTTTTCATTGTATTGTTCAATCGATTACACGCATGAGAGAACTGAGCCTTCTAATAGCTAAAAGCGGTCCTGATGTAAATTTTTAAGTGAGCCCAGATATCTATTTCGAAGATGTTGATGATTCAGAATTCATGTTGGATTCAAGAATATTCATATTTTTATAATACTTCGTGAATTCTTATTTCTAATCAAATCTACCCAAGTATGTAGGCCTCCAAAAATCTGAAGCATTGGTGAGTTTTTTTGCTTGTACATATTTTTTTACTATCTGAACCATTCTCATTATCATTAGAAATGGTATAGAGACCTTCTCCATAGTAAAAACGTGAGACCAGAGGTGTACGTTTTTGTTAGATTACAACGTATGAGATATATCCATAATCATGAATTTTGTAGAATGAGTAAGCTAAAGATTTTTTTTTTTTATTCAGAATGATGCAAATATTATTCTTCTTTTATGTCCGAGACCACTTAAGAGGCTCAAGACGAGGAAAAATATATAGGGTACAAACAAATAATACATAAAATAGTAAATTTTACGATTTTTAATTGGGTCCTAAAATTTGAAATGAATTCTTGTTTTTATTTAATAATACTAAAGAGCATGTTCTTTGAACCACTTTAGCAAGTTTTCCAGCTCAAATAACGGCTATAACATATTAAAATCTTAATTTTAAAAATTATTCCAAATATGAACCTTGACACTTTTGACCATGTTTGACGTTCACTTTGTCGACAAAAATGCCACAGGGGTTTTAGTTTCACCACTGGGATTGTTCCTATCTGACATTTCGGAAGGGACACGGAAAACAAAATATACCCAATATTTGAGTTTAAACCAAGGGGTATGACAAAATCTCAAAAATTGTTTTTTTGGGCTTAAACAAACAAAAATCATTTAAAAATTGTGTAAACATGTGTTTCCAGCCTTAACTTAAGCGTTTGGTATTAAAATTGAGACAGGGCTTTAGGACCCTATTTTATGTTTTTATTTAGATCGAAATTCCCCAAGTAACCAATAGGCCGTATGAATAGGCACCAAATCAGTACTATAGTTGATTTAAAAGCATGGCCAACAGGGCTAATTTTAACTAAATCGTGATTAAGGACATTATAAAGGGAAGCCAGAAATTGCTACCAGTATGGCGCTTACCGTGCTCCTCTCACTTCTTCCCCCTCTGCCCGGTGTTTGATTGGAGCAAAATTATAGAGGCATATTAATTGAATTTTAGTCACTCTTACCTCTTAGTTGCAATGCAAACCGGCTACTGTTTACTCGTATATTATACAACTATTCGACAAAACTCAAGTATACGCTCATATCGGCTCAAATACTGCAACTTTATCACGCACCTGAACTGCCATTTCTTCCAATCTTCTTAAACACATGTTGGCAACTTTCTTTAAACTTCTTTTTTAGCATTTTCACACATAGAAATTTAATAAAAATGTTATCACTGTGATAATTGATCACCATATTATTCATTATCATGAGCAAAATCACGGGAAAGCATCGGAAATCGCGTTTAACTGCAGTGAAAACCCAGGTCAGATTTTACTTTTGCGAAACGTAAACAACCACGGCGGTGACTAAGTTACAGTGTTGCCATAAAATTTGAAATATATGTTTCCATTGTAAAATACTCGTCCGAAATGTTGATTCATAATATAAAATGCATTTTTCAATAACTTTTCAATTACTAGGAATATTCAATTTGCAATATCTGCAACACTGCTCTGTAAGCTGGGACGGATGTTGTTGTAACATAATTTTCGTCACACAAATATTATCGATATGTGTAAAATGCATATTTTACTAATACCTATGCAGTTATTTTACATGGCTATGCTTTAAAATGTCCTTAAGGGTCACTCAAAAGCCACTTTTGGCGAACTATTCGGCCGATAAGTGGCCTACTCGTTATTAGTCAAAAAATTTATAGCACGTGGGCGACGGAAAAAGAGAAAAAGAAAGTTTGATTATCTCATGTACTTTTTTTCTATTCCTGTGTCATCTATGAGCCTATGCATGCTATAAAACGTTTGACATTTACTGTGCGCCCTGTTTTCAAGTTGCCCGTGTTAATTAGAATGAGACAGCACCAACACACGGCGCACAGTAAAAGTCAAAAGAACAAAATAATTTATGGCACGTACAAAGGCTCATGTTGTGTTTTTTTGTTGAATGACTGCGGCTTGAACTTATGTTCTCCTATCTCCTACTATTAAATTAAAGCGACCATATATGTCCCGCGAAACGCGGGACACCCTGTCATATCTCGTTCCCAATTGAACATTATTCGTATTGGATGTGTATTCTACGAACATTTTCGGTTTAGTTTAGTCAAACAATTATATTTGACGCAGTAATATAATGTTGAAAATTGCGAAACGCGGGACGTCTGGTCACTTTATATTAAATGATTCCGGTCACATTCCCATCTGATTCATCGATGCTTTTCTGTTTTTCCCTGCTCAGCATCGTACATAAAGCGGTATTATCATGGATACTGTTAATAGCATACATTGAAAGAAATTTAACTTGGATAATTTATTGCTATATTTTGACGAAAACCAGGATACAAATCTCAAAAACAACATGAAAGGTATTATATATTCGAGAAGTTCCCTAGGAAATCCCCTGAGAGCATTGAAAATCAATCCTGCAGGTGTTATTTTTTTAAATATCCAATAGTACCTACCAAACAAAACATCCAAATTTATTCTCGGGTGACTTTAAATAATTCATAACGATATTTCTTTACAAAAATCTCGTAGTAATTTGTATGAAATAATGCCGTGGATTTTACCAATATTTTTATATTAAACTTATCCAGAGATTCATCTAAGATTTCGTTGAAAAAACGAGACCATATTCCCAAGAATTCGTTTTCGTTTTCTTTCGGGAATTTTTGCAGACATTCTAACTGGATTTCTTCAGAATCAACATGAGTAACAAATCCAGGGAAGCAGTTCCATGTACAGAATATTCAGAGCAACGCCACCAGGATGTTTCTAGTAACTAAAAAAAAATACCTCTGGCGTAGATCCACTAGAATATTGCTAGTCAAAATCTATGTAGCGTTCTTATATATATACATGGGATTTGTAGAGAAATTGCCACATGATTCTTGAAGGATCCCTACAAGAATCGTTCTAGGAGTTTATCAAGTTTTTTACTAAGTATTCCTCTGAGGAGACCTCTGAGCATGTTCCTGAAAACTACTGAATTGATTTCTTGGCGTACCCTTGACCAAGAAATCCCGTGGTTTTCTTAAATATTCCTTTACCAATAACTCCAGAGATTCTCCCATGATTTTTTTTTTACTTATTTCAAATATACCTTTTAAGATTTATCTGAGGATTTTTTTTTGTATTCATCTAAGAAGTTTTGATTCCTCAGATATTAGGAAATCATTTTGGATTCATCTTTAATTTTTCATCCAGGGATTTCTACTTGGATTCGTCCATTATTACAAAAAGTTCTTCAACTAATAAAAGCAGCGATTTTCCCAGAAACTCCTTAGCAATTCTACCAGTTTTTTTTTCAAGAATTCTTCTAAGACTTCTTTTATAAGTTTCTAAACAATTCCAAGAATTTAAGGAATTTTGATGAAGTTTTAAAAATTTTCTTTGGTAGAATCTCGGCATGTTTTTTATCAAGGTTTATTCTGAAATTTTCTTTAAGGATACCTCTATGAGTTTCGCTGAGAATTCCTCATAAATAATATTTATAATAAAACCAAACATTTTATCTTGATTGTCTCCTTGATCTGTATCGAAAATCACAACAACAACATTTCAGGGATTTGCGCAAGACATGAATTTCAAGAATATGTCCTGTGATTTCACCAAAATATCTGGTGAATCGTTACACGATATTTTTCACGAGTCTTCCAAGAGTTTAACTAGGAATAATTGTTAGTATACTACTAGACACCGCACAACATACAGAAAGTTTTTTTTGTGTCTTTATATTATATAGGTTTTCAGCTTTCGCAGCTGGTTCGCCTATTTCATTACAGAAAGTTATTCAAGAATACGAAGATTCAAAAAGATCCAATTAACATAAACTTCTGAAGCAATTGCTCCATTTATATTTTTCGATTCCATAAAACGTTGCATCAAAAACTATTTCCTGGCGGAAGTTCTGGCTACGCCCTCGTTTGGGTGGGCTTTTATCGGCCCCCTTAAATCATGAAATTTTCTTTCAAATGTTAAACGTTTCCAAAAAATGTTGAAGTTTTATGTGAGTTCGATAGTAAAAGGCATATTTTGTAAACCTCTATTTGAAGGGCATCCAAACCTACCTCCGCACCGGGCCCCCAAAACTCTAGCTACGCCACTGTCTGGAAAGCATTGAGTAGGGTGCAGAGCTACTCGGGCACTTCCATGATTCACTTTGGCATGGGGGGTTTTCTCGGCCAAATCGTTTAAAACTTTGCAAAAAGAAGCATTCAAATACGACGCATATTGAGGCCAAACATGAGCTCAGTAGCTTTCAAAAAACCCCACTGCCGAAGTGAATCAAAAGTGCCAAGAATAAGATCCGGCTACCTATCGTTTTTTTTTCGGTACTGATGAAAAATCTAATAACCGTTTGAATTAATGAGTTTCTTTACTATAAATGGTACGTAAGACTATTGAAGTTCGTTAATGGCGTACTTCTCTGGTCGATCAAGGAAAGTGTTACATAAAGGCTTATTCTCATTAAATCCTTTCAGCACTAGCTAATGTTAGCACTTTTCACCAGAGAGCTTAAGGCAGCTGTGAAAGCGCTGAAGCTGAACAAGGCCCCGGGTCCGGACGGAATCCCCAACGTGGCACTCAAAGCAGCGGTCCTTGCGTATCCAGATATGGTAAGGAAGGTTATGCAGAAATGCCTGGACGAAGGTTGATTTGCAGAAATATGGAAAATTCAAAAAACTGGTAATGTTGCCGAAGCCAGGAAAACCACCCGAGGATCCAGGATCATATAGGTCTACATGTTTACTGGATACACTCGGTAAACTCTTGGAACGGGTTATCCTCAGCAGGGTGATGAAATGCACAGAGAGCGAGAACGGGCTATGAGAAAGCAGTTTGGATTCCGGAAAAGCAGGTCGACGGTGGACGCAATTCGGACAGTGCTCGAGAGGGCCGAGAAAACATTGAAACAAAAGCGTAGAGGAGATCGTTACTGCGCCGTGGTCACGGTAGATGTGAAGAACGCGTTCAGCAGTTCCGACTCATCACCATGCGAGTGGTGAGCGCGTACAGGACTATATCTTCCGAGGCGGCATGCATAATCGCTGGGATGATCCCGATCTGCATCATCCTGTCCGAAGACATCGACTGCTATCAGCGAAGAGAAACTAGGTAGGCGAGGAAATTGGCAAGAATTCGATCGCTGGCTAAGTGGCTGCAAGAATGGGATGCCTCCGAGAAAGGAAGGTGGACCCACAGGCTCATCCCGAATCTATCGGCCACAGTTCTTGCCAGGTCACGGCTGCTTCAAGCAGTGTCTGTATCGATTCAGCCATGCGTCTTCACCATTTTGTCCTGAATGTATGGAGATTGAAGAAACGCCAGAACATAGAACGAAACACGGTGGCGGCTGCTTTTGGTGAGTATTTCAGCTTAGAAGGTGTGGTGCACGGAATGATAAACGATCCCGATTTTTGGAATATGATGACCAACATGGTGGTGCAAAAAATGTCTGGCTTACAGCGCAACTGGCGAGAAGAGCAGCGAAACGAGACGAAGAAAGCAGCGCATGACGTCGGGTCGTCAGGGCGTCAGGGCGCTGATGAACCGGAAGCCAACCTCCCACCGGGATTGTCGGACCGACACTTCACTAAAATGCGTTCCCATAAGCTTGACACAGTTGTTAAGGTTCAAATTGTGCACTTTATCATAGATTTGAGGCATCCTGGGGACCCGAATATGGTCATTTGTAGGATCAATAAAATGCAGTTGGCATAATTTTTCAATTTAATCGATTATCAGAAGGTTTACGCTGATGCGTTTTTCTTAAAACTCCTTGATATAGTAGCCACACTATAGCAGATTCTGTAAATTATCTGTGACTTGAAATTTGCCTACCTCCAGGGACACAGAAGCACAAAACCCTTGTCACCCGACCTGACCCAGTGATCCACCACAATAACTCCGGCCACTGGAACATTCCCGAGATTCTTTTAGCACTTTTAGAAATTAGATAGGTGTACGAGCATACTGACAAAAAATAATTGAAATCCGTTAAATATTCGCTGAGTGCTGAGAGTTTTAGTATTTTTTCTTTCACTCAGGCCTATACGGGTTAACTTGTGACTTGTGTTATTTCGGATTTACGTGTATAGAAGTTTATTGCACTATATTTCCATATAGATCTAAAATACCATGCAAATTGATAGATATTTCTTCTCCGATCTTAGAATGGCTTTCTGTCTTCTGCAACTTTCTATTCTATGGTTTAAGTGAGTGATGGTTAAAAGAATTTTTTACGAATTTATTAGATGCATTACTCAAGGTCTTATGACCATTTTTAAATCACCAAACGGCTGACAATCACCTTAGAGATTGAAACGAAGCTATAAAAGATCAGATCTTCAAACTTTTTTTTTCAATTTGAACCACCCTATTCTACATATGTTTGATAACAGTGTAATTCGACCCGTCTAGGTCGCGATTGAGAAGGACTCACTGTTTTTGTCACAAAATGCAGTTTCAGGCACGTTCCGTCCATACGGTGCCATATGCTGCTGACGCCAAACACAACCAACCAGTAGCTATGCGGAACTTGCGTTGATCGGCGAGTAAATAATAACAACATTCCTTCCACCAACGACTTCAGCAGCAAATGACGACCGATGGATGATTCTTATGGACTGCCATTACTGGAAGTTACGTGTCATTGCGTTTAATTAGTAATCTCTTACTAGGGGAAGGCTTTTTGTCAGTAGCGGGTAGGCAAGTCGCCATATTGAGTCAGCGCGTGAAGGTGTCATCTCTCTTCACTCTCACTGCGTCCAATCCGTAGTTGTCGATGATGTAGTGAATAAGATACCAATATCGGGAAAGGAAACCAATTCGCTTGCAATTATCTACTCTCGTATCTCATAAGAGCTCCATTCGTGTCAACAGTTATGATGGACTCGACTAGATCTAGACCTATAACTTTTTACATTATGGTTTACTTGGGGGCGAGATTGGCATCGAGGAAATGTGTATTGAATAAACATTCTAAAACTTCTGCATCCGAAGAAGTAAAGTCACCATTAGGTAAGCGAGTTTTGTTCACTTGGAAATCCTTAGATTTTGCAAGGATTTTGTTCAGCCGACTGACTTTACTCAAACTGGAAACATTTGTACAAAGGTTTTTTTTTTCAACTGGATCGATCAGCAGAACGAAGAGCCTTCTTGTAAGCCTTGCGAGCCGACTTGAACAACTTTGATCCAGCGTCTGTTCCAGCTCCTTCTACATTATTTCCTGAGTCTAGTCAGATCGGAATTCCACCATGGAGTCCCTCTTGTAGTCCTCACAGACCGCAGAGGACATTCTTCTTCAAAAGCTTCCATAGTGTAGGATGTTGTAGTATCAACTGCATCTTGCAAACCACTTGGATTTTCAATGGCCGAAGAGTATCCATAGAATTTAATCGCAAACGATTCAATATAGAGTTCCCAGTTTGTTGACCGGGGATTCCTAAAACGCAAAGCCTGCGCAGTTATAGCCTTGATCAGATAATGATTCCTCATCTGATACATGCCGATTCGTCAACTCAAGACTGATTCTATTCGAGCAGAGCGTTATGTCCAGCACTTCTTCTCTAGTAGATATCATGAAGGTTGGGCGATTGCCTATATTAAGTAATCCAAGATCTACATGTTTTAAGTATTCCATCAGACTGGAGCCTTTCAAATTGATATCTGAGCTGCCGCAGATGATGTGATGAGCATTAGCACAGCGGAAGGCCTTTTGTTTCGCAGTGTACGAAAACTCGCTTGAAATCTTTCGTTAGGGATGTTTCAGCATGTGATAAATATACCAAACAATAGACTATTTCCTATTGAAGTCACAAACAAGAACATCGATTCTGACAGAGTGTAGCAACGATCGCTTTATTAACGAGCACGCATGAGCGGGCATGAAGCGCGAGTTTGCCATTTTATGTTTGCTGAAAGTAGCTAAAACTTACCCTTACGAAAGTAAGGTTCTTCAACTAGCGCCACTTGAGCTGTAACATTTTGCATGAGGCTACAAAAATTGATCGTTTCTGTTGTTTTCTGATGAAGAATGATCTGAACAATCCTGGATCACAGCAAGTCGTGCACGCGGGCAGCTGCGTGTTGAAGATTGTGCCATGTTTACGTCGTTCCGTTTTTTTTTCGATTCGGCTTATGAAAATTAGATTCGGCGGACGGTGCTATCAGGTCCGTCACACTCGGGCTCAGATTGTGTACCACTTCTAGTACTGCATTTGGTCCCTCGGTAGTACAAAAGGTACCCAAGTTTGACAGATCGCAGTACACTTTTCACGGCATTCTAGATTACCTTATGAGCCATAAAATTTTGGGCAACTGCAAGGGACATCAGGGTCTTTAATTTGTCTTTGGTGCTATGCCACGTGCAAATGTTCTGTGGGAACATGTTTTTCAAAGTGATAAAAGTGTTTTTTCAGAGTTTATATCTAAAGCTGATTTGTGAAGTTTTATTTTACTTTTATTCGAATTGCTGCGGTTTGCTCGAGAGTACTCTGTGATGGCTCCAGCAATTGAGTTCGACTCGCGCAACTCGTTTTTTTTTATCTCCTGTGTGTGTTTAACGTGTTAAATGGTTCGGAATGGATTATAAACTACAGTTTTTTACCGATATTTTGAGCGTTGCGTGCATTTAGATGAGCAGAAGTTTACGGCTTACGATATTGTTCATTGTTAGATGAGTGACGGATTGCAGTTTCGGAAAAGGAATTTGGTGAGTTTGTTCTGATCAGCAGCGCATGATCACAATGCATTTATATTAACCATTTGTCGGCCAGAACGTTTACCGAACGTATCCTATGGCATTACCTTTTCCATCAACATTCCACAACATCCCGTAACACCTACGAGAGGTCGTAGAGTTCTCTGCATCTTTCTTAGGTAGGTGTTCAATCAATCATCCTTTCCCATTCCCCAGCTTTCGCAAGGACGTGGCCAGGACAGCTCTCTACTATTGGAGCATGCGTCAATCTTGTCTTAGAGTTAGAGGTTAGTCCCAAATTTCTGACTTTGGCAACGGACGGGAAGGAGACAACCCTCATACAATGGTCTAGGACTGTACCACCTACGAATTTGTGCGAAATGCTTAATGCTAATGCTAATGCTAATCCTAAGAATGATCTGAACAATCCTAACGTACCGTAGGTGGTCAGAAGCACAATATGATCAATATCTTCATAAAATTCCCCACAATCACATAAATTTCAATCCTTCATATATACGCGAACACTGATGATCATCAAAATAAAATATCTCGCTAGAAACTCCAGCAAACCTTAGTCATGATGCAAAGTCATCTATTGAAATGCGAGATAGCGACAGTCGTACCAGAAGTGAAGAATCCCCTCACCACTATGACATTTGCCAGCGCACGTGTTTCTACAGATGCCGAGAGTAAATATTTTATCAGAATCGTACAAAACCCAATCACTTCTATACCGTATGTGTATTAGCAATACCTCTAGCACATTTCTCCAGTCAAGTGGTTTGCTGGAGTGCAGAAACGGCGCACTAGCAAACATTAGGAACCTAGGCATTTACAAACAACCGCTTGGTTGTATGCATTCGTAGCTAACTGTAGCAGCTGATAATGATTTCGATTTCCAACTGCGAAACAAAACGGCACAGTTTCATTCAACGTTCGACCGTTCTACCATTACTTATAAAGTTATGGAGAGTAAAGTTTGGACATCGATTCTCATAACGCCTACTACTGATTCGTATTTATTTCGGAATCATTGCGATCAGTAGGTTAGTTAAATGAATGAGATAATGACATGGTTTAAATAATCCACCTACATCAAGCATAAAGATAAGGTGTGAATGTGTACTCTCATCTTTTCCTTCCTTGGCCTAGTGATAAAATCCGCAGCTACCACGTAAAGCCATACTGAAGGTGTCTGGGTTCGATTCCCAGTCGGTCCAAAACCTGGGCATAAAGTGTCATCGTACCTGCCACACGATAAACGAATGCGAAAATGGCAACTTTGGCAAAGAAAGCTCTCAGTAAATAATTCTGGAAGTACTTATAAGAAGCTGAGAAGCAGGCTCTGTCCCAGTGAGGACGTAATTCCAAGAAGAAGAAGAATAAGAAGTTAGAATAAGCTTAGTTTACGTTTCAGCTTATATTGAGACCAATCCAACAGAAGTTGCTGTCAACATTTTGGAAAAAAAAACCATAATAAAGATATTCCGGAAATGTGTGTATAAATTATAAATGCATTGAAGAAATCAACCAGGACGCCACCAATCATTTCTCCAAGCAGAGATTTTTCAAGAACTTTGACTGGGTTTCCTGAAAATGGTAACTTTAGAAAACTAATAGATACCAAACAGGAGATGAGAGTTCTCAGAATCCAGAAGAATATCTTTTTTTTAGGGAACTAAGCCTTTTTTTCTTTTTCGAAATTTCTCATGACATCACATTACGATATTACGATTAGCTCTCATGACTTTCTCCAGGAATGACACAAAAATTAGTTCAGCGTTTTGACAATCCTTCTTGTAGGTATCAATCCGAAGGTTTCTTAAGGTGTTCATCTAGCGTGTCTCCTACAGATCTCGGAATTTATGACACTTCTTTAAAAATTCATTTACTCTTGTAATGATGTCCGAAAGATATACTGGAATATTGAAGGATTGTTCATCTGAATAGCCGAGTTGATTATTAGTAAATAATTTGTTAACTTCCTGGATAATAATCTGCAGATCTTTTTGAGGATTCCCTGTTATGTTGAAGAATTCTCAACAGATTTCCGAAACTTATCCCTGGAGGGATTTTCGATGCAATTCCTGACGGATACTGTGGATGGATAAATATAATGAAATGAAAACGAAGTAGGAAATTTATTTCTTCAAAATATCTTCAATAAAAGTATGTGGATTTTCTTGAAAAAATATTTCTTTGAGTAACATAGGAATCATCTAGAGTATTATTTGGAGTAATCCAGGAAGAATAACTGGAAAAATTACAGTTGGATTCCGTTTTTGGCTACGAAATCTGAATTTTTAGTTGCCAAAAACGGAACCCAAATGTTAAATTTTATTTTGAATTTGGTTTTGAAAACATCATTAGAAAATTTGTACGTCATCATTATAAAACCATATTGCATCGAGACATCGGAACGGTTCACTTTGAAGGAGTTTTCCGTAGGGTTGTACTATACTATGACTCTATAGCCCCGTAATGGTGATTGTGGCAAACGTTTTACATACTTCTTATGCCTGAACTACTTCAATGGTAGTTGAGAAGCATTATATACACTATTTGTATGAGTGGGCTATGTAAAATCAATAATCGCATAAGTGACCTTTATTCAAGAAAAAATACGAAAAAATATATTGTATTTTGTATTCCTACAAAGACGTATTTACAAAACAAAATTGCTGGGTAATGCAAAACGGCTTGAACTTTTTTTTATTGAACATTCAAAATCAGTTGAACAGCATAAAACTTAAGCGTAAAATTTGACAAAGTTCGGTAAGTTGAGTATTGCTTATTTAATATATGTTGCTGATAATGTAAAGCATTTAATAATTAATAATTGATTACAGTCGAAAGGGCAAACATTAACAACTACATTTCATGATCCATAAATGCGGCTCGTAATTTTGGAGATTACACAAACAAGATTCTTATAATTTTTACTTGAAAATACCTCAAGAGTCTGCTAGGAATCTTCAGCTGCTCGTAACGAATCTACAGGAAAACGCTAGGGCTCTGAAGCATCTTGCTAGGAATCCGTAGGATCTCAGCTAGAATTCTTTGGATCTTGCTAAGAATTTTGCTAAGAATTGACATCTTGGGATTCCACTGCGATATTGCTGAAAATTATCAAGTCCCCGGTGAAAATTTTCAAATGTTCATTATTCTTAGGCTACAACTAGCACTCCTCAAATTCCTCAGGAAAACTTCTTGAAATTCCCAAGAATAAGGACACCAGTTATACATTCTCAGGAAATGTTCAGTGACCGCTAAGAATCTGCATACATCTTCAAGAATTCGTTAAAAATTCTAAGAAGTCCCCTAAGAACCAAGAACCCCCTCAGGACTCTTCAGGGTACAGTTAAGAATCTCATAGACCCAGCTCTTAAGGAACAATTTGATTATGTTGAGACCCGTTATCTTGATTAAAAATTTCGAAGATTTTGAATCGTATCTCAACAAATCTTCCCAAGCAGCACAGTTTGATTCAACTCAACAATAAAAATATCTCTTGAAACTAATTATAGCTGTCAATTATTGAAAATAGGACCTTAATTGCACTGAATAGCATCGCAAAAAGCGCAAGAGGCGGTATGTTTGCATTATTTTATAGTAAAATTGCTTGTTTGTTGCAAAAGCCTTAAGAGGAAAAAGTGAAAACGAAAATATAAACGACAATCGAACTTTCCACCTCAAGAGCATAAATATTCTCTTCTACTCACTACTCCACCAGCTCTCCGAACAATTGATTCACTAATGCACCACAGTCAACTCTCCCTTACTCGATATTTCGTATCTCGATATCGAGTTAGAGAACCATAGTAAAAGTTGGTTTTCATGGCTAACTCGGTGGTTCCTAGGATTGCAGTGCAACTTGTGTTCTGTAACTCGATACCTCCCTAACTAGTCCATTCAATATCGAGTTATGGAGAATTTACTGTATATAAGTGACCACATTACCAAAGCTTATTACTTTACTGCACCCTTCGGTATACAAGTTCATTACACGCAGAAAATTCTTGCATGATTGACATAACTTTTCCGATAGTTGCTTTAACATGCCAGGACTCAATTGTAACAAGCATATTTTCGGTGCTTCTAAACCGGCAGTATGGTTTGCCCAATCGCTTTTGCGTTTGTTTCTGTGTTCCATCACATGATTATTTCAATTATATTATTGTTGAATTAGCTTTCCGCACATTATTACCTTCAAACGTTATGAGCTGTACCGCGAAAAACCGCTGCTCACCAACAAGCGATGTTGGAGTAGATGTAAGTTAGTGCGCTCTCACTCTCAAGACAGTGGTTTGAATTCCTGCTCTCATATTTATTTACATTTTGTCGCATTTTTGTAATGTCGATAAAGAAGATTCATGCCGGTTTTGACAACACAACATCAACAATAATACCATTGTCATGATTGTATTTTAATATTGAGTCAATGCATAGATAGTTGATTCAATTATTTTGTGTAGTTGAACCAATCATACCAAATAGTGAAACCAAGAATAGATATTGTTGAATCAATTTTAATGTATGGTTGACGGAAATCCAATGTCAAATATGATTGATCTACCAACAAATATGATTGACTGGACAATTCTTTTTTCTCCGTGTACTAGCGAAATTGAGCTACACCTCAAATAAATTAAAGTTATTGCAAAAACTTTGGCGCAACATATGAGAAACACCATTTAAACATGCAAACTCTTGCTAGAACATGTTTCCATTATTACATGGCACGTAATGTGAAACTCAACTATATTGCAACTGGATTAAAACAAACAAACTTGTAGCTGTCAAACACGTAGTTTAATGCAATTTTCACGCAACTGAGATGAATCTTCTTGAGTAGTGGGCATTGAAACGGAACTTGAGTGCAATTAATTCAAGTTTCGGATGCAATAATTGGAAACATATCATGGAAATCAGCATTTTGGGAGAAGTTGCAATGTTTGACACTTTTGCAATTCACTAGAATAACGCAATTTATTTTATGAATTTCGTTTAAAGTTAAGATACGCGACGCTTTGCTGGTCTCTAGTTGACATACAGTTGGAAATTAATGACCTAATGAAATGTTGTGAATGCATGACCAATGACCATCCCGAAGTAAACAAGGGCGTACGCGAGCCCTAAGTAGTTGGTGAGATTTGGGAGAATATCGAAGAAAATGGAGCTCTGGAATGTTATCGGTGTGTGGTTGACCTGATATTCAAACAACTTAAGCAACAGACACGATAATATTTACAAAAATATACAAATTTTAATGGTATTCGAAAATGTTGCCAAAATCGGATCCATTTGGTCGCCAAAATCCAAGGTGCCAAAAATGGAGCATGCCAAAAACGGAAACCCACTGTAGCTTTAAGTATCTCTTGAAAAATTTGAGAACAAATTTCTAGAATAATTGGTTGAGAAATTTCCGAGACTATTTCTAGAATGATCCCAGAGGAGTCTAAACGTACTCAAAAAAAAATCTCTGGGGTTGCTGGAACTTTACTCTACAAATAATTTACAAAGGGTTAAAAAAATAAATTTTGGAAACCAAAGTTCAGAAACCTTCTATTCTATCTTCACTCAAATTACTGAAGTAATTGCTTGTGTTTACTTTCTAAAAAATCAAAGATGGAAATTCTAAATGAACTCCCAAAAGTGTTCTCTGCAGTATCTCTGGAGTAACGTTCGGATTAAAAATAAGGGTGCATTCAATTTTAAATGGCAGAATCATGAAAGTATTGTGGGAAGTAATGATAGAAACATCCTGAGGACATGTCATACAAAGTTATGAATGAATATTGTGATCCAGCGGTATCCCCAAAATAATCCGTAGAGACTAATATCTAACGGGATATAAGAGAAAATAACTTAGAGTACCTGTTGATAAACTACTGGAGGAGTCATCATCGAAATTCTTACAAGAATGTTTTGTGCAATATTCAGAATGCTTTTGAGGAAATCGTTGATGTATTTTATGGATTCCTCCTCATAATTCCTGGAAAAACTCATTCCATGCGCTCTATAATTTTATGAAATATACTAAGATCCTATTTCAAGTTTCTGGAGCAATATTGTAGAGAATTCCTGGTGAATTATCCACAGAAATAATAAATTTCGACGTAAAAATCGTTGCAAGATGTCTTCTGTAGTTTTTAATTAATTGGATGGAACGTTGGAAAAACTTCTTCTGGGAATTTCCTTAGGCCTCGTTTGTTGCCGATTAAATCTCCAGATTTTTTTTTTCAATCCATCCAAAAACAATTGCTGTATCCATTGCCTAATCGATTAATAGAATTAAATTAAATTAATTATTGTGAATGATTTATACATATATTTTTTCCGCTCAAACAACAGCTCAAAATTTTATTTTAAAAAATGCGTTTCACCCTTCACAGTTTTGATCGACCTTCACTTCGCCAATTGGGAGTTTGCATTTTAACACTGAGGTTGTTTCTATCTGACATATCCGAAGATACACGAAAATCATAATTCACCTACAAACTGAGTTGAAATCTAGGGGAGTGCCATAAACCCAGAAAACAAAAGTGTTTGTTTTTTTCACTTAATCCAATATAAAACATTAGAAAATTGAGCAAACGTGTATTTCTGACGTAAGCTCAAGCGTATGATTCTAAATTTGAGATGGGGCCTTAGAACCCTATTGCTAAATATAGACTCATTTAGGCGTTTTTTTTTTTTATAAAATTGAATGAAAACGGTTTATTTTTTTCAATACAGACCAAATACATTTCCTGGAGCTACTTCCTAGGAGTACAAGTGAAGTTCTCCCGGTGAATGTTTCTATGAAAAAAGTGTTTTACAAAAGTGTGCAAAAAGTCCATATTGAACACCGACTCCCTGATAAGGATGCGAAAACTGTCAAAATTATAGTTTTGTGAGAGATTCATGATTATTGTATTGAGATCGTTGTTATTGACAAACTTGTAACAATCTTTAATTAGCTCAGTTCAACCGCGCATACAATAAAATGTGATAATAACACCTTTCGCACACAAATAAACCATAAAAAAAAATAAACCGTTCCAGCCATCCCTCTACAAATTGGTTCTATCGCTGCGCGGTTTTCGTTGTATTTACCTTAGATTATGACCGCCGACGCCTGCTGTGATAATAGTCGTTTCTGGTTTGATTCTCCAGCGGGTGTTCCTCAGAGAGAGCGCTTCACTATGAAAAAGAGCACACTTTTGAACATTTCGTTTTATTGTTGGACTTCACAGCATCTCTTTCGTAGGTTTTTCTATATCTCCACGCGATACTTTTTGTTTCGACTAACGGTGCATCACACAATCAAAATTCTTCTTTTTTCATTGGAAACTAAGTCACACACTGATCAAATGGTTTCTTGTTTTCAAAACTGCCTCTTGAGGTCATTAAAACCATCCGAACTTTTCTTTTCGATCCACAAACAACAAAATGTGACAACTCCCAGTGAAATTGGGGATAATCACCTCATAAACATTCGATTGGCGTTCATCGAACATAATTTAAATTCACCATTCATGGGTTCTTCTTTGTGTTTCTCCACTGAACTACTGCATCGATTTTATTCTGGGCTACCTCGATTCTATTTTCGTCGCTTTCACCATATTCGGCATTTCTCTTCGGCAGCCTCCCACGATGACACAATTCACGCACTTCCCTCGTTTTTATTTCCTTTCTTCAAATTAATCCACAAAAGGTTGCGAACGGGATTCCAACGTCCACCTTTCACCTTCCGACACAGGAAGCACACGGAAAAGTATCGAATAAGCAAACACCGAAAATCAATAATTCACACGCAACATTGCAAACTCGTCCGCCGACAAAGGAAAGTCTGCGATTGTAGTTGATAGTCAGTCAGTCAAGTGACACTGCATTCAAAACCAAATACTCGCGTGTTTTCGCGCACGTTATACTCGGCAACACACCGCACCAAGCCAACAACAGGTAGGTATTTTCACCTTCGCGCACGAAACCGTACTGAAGCGGGTTTGCGACTTCAAAAAGCTCCGAAGGTACCACAAAAGCGACGCCGTCAGACGTTTGTTCGTTCGGGTGGTTTAGTAGCTGGACGCGAACCTGAAATCAAAACAACGACCAAACAGAACCGCGGTTGGACGAAGTCGCCGGTTCCGAAGCTCGGCAGCTGTTTTTGGGCGGGTAGCGAAGTATCGGCTTCGCTAACTACTAGAGATGGTCGGGTTTCACATTTTTCAAACCCGAACCCGACCCGTACCCGACTTATTTTATTCCTTCAAACCCGGACCCGACCCGAACCCGAGACAAAAATTTAGAAGTAAACCCGGACCCGACCCGAACCCGAAAAATTTTCGCTGTTCAAACCCGAGCCCGACCCGAAACCCGAGAATGTTTTCTAAGAAAAACCCGAATAGAACCCGAGTTCGAAAAGATGATAAATTCATCGTTTCTGATGCATAGGGATGCTTTCCGGTTGTTACTTTGTGAACAATTATCCACAAACCCGTCCCAAACCCGGCTAAACCCGACTTTTTTCAAGCCCGAACCCGACCCGTACCCGTTATTTTTTTAACCTTCAAACCCGACCCGAACCCGAACCCGAAAAAATGAAAATTTTCAAACCCGAACCCGACCCGAACCCGTCGGGTTCGGGTTCGGGTCGGGTTTCGGGTTTGAAAACCCGAGACCCGACCATCTCTACTAACTACCACTCTTGGAAGCTCAAGCGCGGATTAATGGCTTGTCCGTTGTTCGTAATGGATTGTGGGAGAACCAACACTTGGTAGTTAGGAGCAAACGATGGGTCGATGATGTGTTGAATGGATTTTGTTCCATGTGGTATACTCATTGACGTGAACAGGTAAGTAAACGAGCTGTCTATATGCGTATTGTAGTACCTACACTTTGGAATGAAACCATACAGAACGGTGATCAAAATTGTATTTTGATGTATCTGCTGGATCGTTTTAAATAGTATTCATCTCTTGTACTTTTTTATTATTCCTTAATTAGTTTAATATCAAATATTACAGTCTCTTCATCTATCTAAACTTAATCTGTTCGGCAACACTATGATCCTTTTTAGAAAAACCTACAGTTCTACAATAATATGAATGAATTATTCAAAATAATACTAAAACAATGCAACTTGAAGTAAATTCAATGAAGCTAAAACTATTAAAAGAGACAAATCTGAGGTCAGATTTCTGATTGAAAGTTTGTATAAATGATTTGAATTTTCCGTAGCGTGAACTTTGTTATACCACCTATCCCCTTCTGAGGTATTCACAGTATATTGACTACCCCCTACAAATATTGTAAAACAGACATTGAAAGCTGAGCAGAATGTTAAAGGTTATTCAAATGCAAAAGAACAACTGTAATAACTACAGTCATTTCAAATCCTCCTAAAAATGATAGAATTGAATTCCGCTTCAGTCAAGCACTAAAGCGTCCTCCCACGCACATTGAACACACATTTCTTACAACAAACGAAGAAAGTTCAGTAGGTATTGCCGGAGACGTAGAGTACCGGTTTCTCTCGTCAATATTTCATTCCATAAAGTACCAGGAAGGATTTTACTTTTTTCTCTAGACTAAACAATCAACGCAGCTGTTGCTTGCTGACCTTATGCTCGATTCCGCAAGATAGATATTAGCAGTTCACGTTTCAAGTCATATTGCGAGACTACCTTTTCTACACTTAAATGTTATTACCAAAGCTACAACTACAATAACAGCCCGATGGTAACAATCAGCTTAACTGCTGCTACCCAGTATTAACTGGTAATGGCATTGCTGTTGATGGAATGAGATGCGAATTTTTCCTGTAAGGAAACTTAGCACCACCGTTGCTCGAGGTTCCATTAAGGGGACACGGGAGACCGTGTTATTTTCCCTATCTTTCGTCTCACTCTAACAATTATCATCAAAACTTTGTGGAAGCAATTCTCGAGTTTTAGTGAACCGATGAAGCTGAGAATGTATCGGGTTGTGCACTACATATATAGAATCATAGTGATACATTTTTCGCATCGATATATGGAGTGGTTCTTGAGATTTGCTTCTTGAAATGGATAGGGTGATTATAATGACGTCCCGTGCGGCCTTAAATCTCCATCCACCCAGATCGTCACCGTAAGATTTCGTTAAGGTTAGCCACCCATGGGATGTGTAGGTATTCAGTGGACACAACCACTTAGCACATTGGCTCGTTCTTAATTTTTATTTGAAGTAAACGTCGTCATCTACCGCAGTCGAGATCATTCTACTTGGGGCGGTGCTGCGATTGTGTCAGTGATGAAGGATTTGCGCCTTTGTCGCATACATTTGAGCTCCGGCCGTGGCTGTAATAATGGTTGAGCAAAATATCCGCCAGATGCCGATACATCACACAACCCTGCCCAGCCATGAAGGGTGTATCGTTTAAAATCCGTACGCACTGAAATTACTCTAAATTTTGATACGTTGGGTAACAATAATTGAAATTTTGGGTAGACATTGTTTTCGTATCCGTTGTATTCGTTTACATTTTGTGAGTTGATTTTGGGTGGGGTCATTAGACGTAAAACGAACGACTTTCGTGCAGAATTTCAAAACTAGAGCTGGACTACGTACTACAACTACTACTACGTACGATCAAGGTTCAGAAGTCTTCAAACCGTGACGAGAAACAAAATACGACAGGGTTCGTAAGTTGTACTGAACCTATATGTGACTGCCTAGGATAAATGTGATATTCTCAAGACCTCAGGACACAGAAAATGTAGAAGTTCGCCATGAAATTCTTAATTTGAGATACGATATGTACCTGCGGAGAGCGAAGAACCAGATGATTACTATTCCCAGTGAGTAAAGTAAATGATCATTGAATATAGATGTTCATATAAATTTCGATGCCCAAGATTTCCTAACCAGTTCTTAAAGTGGATTATCCAGAAATTTGGCTGCTTGGATTTTATTCCTAGAAACCTTCAAAAATGTTAATGGATTTTTAAAGAAAATTCCAAAGATATTGATTTTATTTAATGTTGCTCCATTTCATCCCAAAATTGTTCAGACAATGTTACATACTGTACGAACCTAGCTAGATGTGCACCGTTTTAAGAACCCCTATAACGATAGCGAGAGAATGTTTGTTTTCGCCAATATGCATAAGGCCAACCATATAAAGTAAAGATAGGAAGGAGGCGAGTGAGTTGATGCCATATAGCGTGGTTACACTCGGTCACATGCGTGGTTGAAATCAAAACAATACCGCAAAAAACATTTTTCGGAATAACCATTTTTCGGGAAATTATAGGGAAAAATTCTAGCAACTTGATACAAACAATCTTTGCTCACGCGATTGAAACTGCACGGTGCCCCAACAGACCATTATTATGAAAAAAAAAAAAAATGTCTATCAAATCTGAGTTCAGGGCTCGATTCCTGAGGTCATTCTGCACCTCTGGGCCAATTTAAAAAAAATCCATAGGAGGAATCTTAAGAATTCTTAATCTGAAGTTTTTGACTAAAAAATTAAAAAAAAAAAATCATTTTTAAAATTACACAATAGCACTACAAAAACGGTCAAAAAGTTTACAAAACTGTTCACAACTAGCACACAATTTAAATTTAAATATTTCTTTGTGCGTAATCATTATTACCGAGATACCTTGATACATTGTCTTGGATAATTGAATAGCATCAGGAGCGCTCCAAGCAGAAGCTGTCCAATTTCTCTATTGAGTCAGGAATGCTTTTCATAGGGGTTAGATAGTAAGGACTGTATCGGAAAGTATTCAATATATTTAACTGTTTCTGAAAGTTTTGGACGATCTTACCAAATTTTTCTGATTGTCAAGCTCAAGCGGGAATTGAATCTACATTCCATGAGGCGATGCGCTTCCCGCCTGACGACACTAACCGCTCGGTCACTAAGCCCAGTTTTCTTTGTTTAACCGATTGAAAGGTAAAACAATTAAATAACCGATTCACAATGTTCTTATTTTGGATAAAAACGATCTAAGAATAAATGGAGCACAATGTTTGTTTCTAATCTGGAATGACTTGGTTGCTCTGGTACGCTCACGATTATATCAGAATGAACATACGCGGATGTTTTCCACAGAGCCCATAACCTCCACCTGATTGATGCATCTTTCTTGCGGCATTCACACTATATGACCAGCTCACTGAAGTTTGTCGCATTTGTTTCGCTAAATCGTCTGCTCCTGTTCTTAAATAAATGTGCTCAGGTAGCCAAGAATCAGCGTTTTATACAGGACAAATTGACAATGATGTTTCATTTGGGCATGCTTGCATTCATCATTGTTCTCGCATTACACAGCGTAACAAAAATTTCATTTCTGCGTTTCTCAAGGAACAAATTATGTGTCTCTAGTAGATTTGGGGATGCTGTACCTGACGTCGTTCTCAGAAATGTTCCAGCACGTCACAATTTTTTGGCTGGTCGCCAAAGTTCTATAAAACACTATTTTCATTGCTTACTTTACTTTACATTTGCTGGCTCTACGTCCTTCAAGACATGACCTGCGCCACAATGTTACGCCAACTAACTGGGTCCATGGCTGCTAACCTCCAATTTCTCGATCGCCCCACACTTCCAAGATCCTGCTCCACTTGGGCAAACCACCTAGCTCGTTACGCTCCCCTTCGTCTTGTACCGGCCGGATTTGAGTTGTATCGTTGGTAGTTCGACTGTAGTTCGTTGTTGGTGATATATTGGCTTTTCAGTCTTGACAAAATTAAAAACTGTTATTTTATTTTGTCCAACGTTTCGGTCCGTTTGGGACCTTCCTCAGGGACTCAATTGTTACAGTTCTTTCGTCCAGTGTGGTTCGGTAGAACCTGTAACTGTCTGGAGGATTGATTTTTCCCGCACGACCGCAGCCAGTTTAGGATGCTTTTTCGGTGGGAAAATCGAACTTAAAGCTGCGCACCGGAATTTAGTACCTGATCCAATATCGATCACCATTGCTTTTACATTTGAGTTGAACACCATTTTTGCGGGATTGTTGTCCGCCATTCTCACAACGTGTCCCGCCCATCGTACCCTTCCAGCTTTGGCGACTTTCGTGATACTGCGTTCACCGTAGAGTTGCGCAAGCTCGTGGTTCATTCTTCTCTTCCATACTCCGTTCTCACATACTCCGCCGAAGATCGTCCTAACCCAAGTAGCACGCGAAACATCTTCCAAAGAAATGCTTTTCAAAAATGGTTTCAATCGCGTATCAATAAAAGCATCTGTAACGCCCAAGTCACAAATTACCGTGGCGTCTCGATTTTGTGCTGCCTAGGGAAAGTCTTTGAAAAATTAGTGCACAGTGCTCTGTATAATGTAGCAGCTCCTCTCATCTCTGATAGTCAACATGGCTTCATGAAACATAGATCCACTTCGACAAATCTAATGGTTTATGTAACTGCGCTTTCTCGTGAGTTAGAGATGGGAAATCAAGTTGACTCCACATACATAGATTTCGCCAAGGCATTTGATACTGTACCGCATAAAGCCATTATCAGCAAAATGACGCACATCGGATTCCCTAACTGGATCACGGAATGGCTGCTGTCGTATTTATCTGATCGGACAGCATTCGTGAGTGTTAATTCCGCGAAATCTCGCTCGTTCAGCATTACGTCTGGCGTACCCCAAGGAAGTGTCCTGGGTCCGCTGCTTTTCAACATCTTTGTCAATGACTTATCTCTACTGCTCAAATCATTTAGTCTTTCCTTCGCTGATGATCTGAAGATGTACCGCACCATAACTTCATCAGTCGATTGTGTAACGCTGCAAGAGGACGTGAACACTGTGCTGATCTGGTGTGGAAACAACGGAATGAGTGTCAACAGTAGCAAGTGCAATGACCATTTTTGCATGCGTATTAGACTGGCCCTTAAACAAAAAAGTTGTAAATTTCAACGGGACACCTCCTAGATATGTGCCTTTGGGTAAGAGAAAAGCTCTCTCAAAATTTCCACTAATTTGGTTGCTCCCCCAGCTGGCGCTTTCAATTCGAAGTTTGTATGGAATGTTCGTTTCAAATATATTGAAAATTGACCCTATGTCACTGTTTCGTTCAGTATACTAGTTAATCATGTTCAATTGTGCCCAGAATGACAAATTCACTATTTGATACCCTAATGAACATAGTTGCAGAAGGTTGTATCTGGATTTAAGGTCATATTTATTAACCTTTCAGTTGTTGAAAGTTAGGCTTAGATCAGCACTCCCGTACAATCACATATATGCATGCACCTTGTACCGCAGCACGCCCAGCGTCATAGGTGGCTATGACGCAGTTAGTGGCTACCACCCAGCTATGTTGAAGAAAAACTAAGCAGTATTGCAAATCTTCTTCAGATAGTTAAAACACCAACTTTCTCAGTTTTAATCATCATACAACCTACAATATTGTTCGCTATGGTATCAAGTAGTGTTTTGGACATTCTGGGTTCAATTGAACGCGATCAACAATTCTCTTGATCCAAACAGGAGATGTTGTGCTGTTTCCCATATGTTTGAGCTGAAAATCCCATATTACCTTCAATTCAATTGCGCCAGCTCATGGAACGACCAAATGAGCTGAAATTTTCCGGAAGTCTTCCTCTAACCCTAAGAAATGATCCTGCGGGGTGCCCCGTGGAATTATACAACTTTATTTTTCTCCCATACTGAGCTAGGCCAGTCTAATGCGTATATCGTGTGGCAGGTACGATGATACTCTATGCCCTGGGAAGTCGAGAAAATTTCCAACCCGAAAAGATCCTCGACCGGTGGGATTCCAACCCACGACCCTCAGCTTAGTCTTGCTGAATAGCTGCCCGTTTACCGCTACGGCTATCTGGCCCCTAGCTCTGCTAAAGTTATCATCTGCAAAATCAAGAAGTATATGTGACAAAACGCAATATTGAACAGTAAAATCGGAAACTAATCTCTTTTTCATTCGATGTAATTTTACTGAAAAAAATCGGCATTTCGTTTACACTTGATTGTATTTATCAGCTTAATCATATGTCTCAGTTCATGTTCAGATATAACCATCTTCTTTTTAAGTCTATGATATTATCTGCCACAGCCAGATTTTCAATACAGAGTCAAACGCGACCTACGAAATCAATAAACAGATTGACGATTAATTATATGAGAACGAAGTAACTGGTTGCAGGTATAGTGAGTGGAAGTCCTAGTGATGTTGATAATTAAATAGTACTTATTGGGTATTCGTTTGAAGTTATTAAAGACTTTGTTAATCTTCGAACACTTGTGACATATGACAATAATGTTTCCCGTGCAGTTAAAATCCTGTTGTGGCTGAGAATGTAAAATCAATGGATGTCACACTCACGGAGTAGCAACTACGAGTTGTACGGTCATCAATGCTTATGCTTATGTTGTGGCTGAGAATGTAGGATAGGATAATGTTTACGTGAAGTGCTGAGGGCAATACTCGGTTGAAAACTAGACGCAAACATTAAGAGTAGTACCAGACGTACAAAGAAAGAAAAATAGGCAAAATAAACACGGCATACTTCAGTGGGCTGGTTACTTAGTGTGAAAGTTGAAAAATAGGCTGTAAATAAATAATATTCAGCATTGCATGTTTCACGTTTATCGAACACAACATCAATACTATATTGATTTATTTTTTCTAGATTTAATTCTATTAAAATAAGATTGCTAGTTTAAGCCATGTTAAACATACATATGACACTATGTTTAGTTGATCCATTTGAAAATATTTGTAATTATAACTACGGTAGCAATTATATACTAGTTGATAATATTTTGGTCAAAATTGGGATGTTTTTGGAGGTTTTTTCATTGCTTTCACGAAATTTTAATATGAATTTTATTGAATTTTTAAGTCAAAAACATCAAAACAACATTTACCTTAAGATTCCGCCTAGACATTTTTTAAAAATTGGCCCAGAAATGCAAAATGACCTCAGGAATCGAGCCCTGTACTCAGATTTGATGGACAACTTATTTTCATAATAACGGTCGAGCACCGTGAACCGGTAATAACGATCTCACCAACACCTGTATGTGGATATTCTTACGTTTAAGAAAGTTCAGCTTACCAGATATGGTTGACTTACAGTGAAACAACATATTTTTTGAATCGTCTTTGTGACAGCGCGCTTTTTAAGTTGTTCCCAAAATATGGCCAGTTTACCAAACTGTTACCCTTTTGATACTGTTCTTATTACATTTTAAACGCCATAAACAGTTGAGCTTCAGATGGAAAATTATAAACAATTTAACACCAGTTTATCATACATTCACTGCAATTGGTATTGTTATGTCAATGTTTTGTACGGTAAAACATCTAGCAAAACTAAAGGTGTTACTGAATGTGAACAATGACACAAATAACTACAGTACACAGTGATTTTTTTTGCCGATTTTGTGATCGAAATAGAATAGCGTCTAAACCGTTGGTTTTAGTAAAAAAGTTTGTTCAGAGAAGTTTCTTGATTTGTAAAAGCGCTTTTTTTGACACTAGCGACCAGGTGATTAAATCACCTAAAAGTGAGATAAAAAAATAATTTTTTTACCTGTTCGCAATAGACGGTCGGTGTCTTCAGCAAAGTTGTAGCACATGTTAATTCAAGACACTTTGTCTAAGACACCAAATTTCTATCTCTTATACATTACAAGATATGTAATTTTATCTTAAAATGACCCTTAAAAATCAAAATTTTAGTATAACTTTTTTTCTACAATTTTTGACATTTTTGTGTCTTCTACAAAATTGTTCAACTACCAAATCTACATGTTTTTGCTGAACATTGCAACTTGCTATCTCTTATGGTAAAATAGTTATTTTCAAATAATCGATTTTTATGGGGCTTTTTTGGACTAATAGCATTAGTTTGGGCGCAGATTGACGCACATAGCGATTTGCGAATCTGAAAGGACTATTTTTTCACTTTCAAATGAAACTAAGAACTTTTGGCCAGAAGCGGTCTATTGATTTTTATGTTTAAACTATTTTAACCATAAGAATGCATTTTATAGATCTTACTCGGAGCATCGGTCTGTTTTGCCGGTAAACAAATTAAACAAACAAATGAAAATGATAAATCATGATAATAAGGAAGGTATAACTAATTTATAATCAAATCTATACCTGTATTTGTTGAACCAGACATTTTTCAACAGTTCTCACTGAATTCACAGAGTTTCTAACAATTATAACAGAATTCAATAATATGCACTGAATTTAAGGTGAAACTCCTTTGAATCCGTAAACTTCCGTTTCAAAGTAGTGGTACACAAAATATATTCTCTTACTAGTTGGTAGTACCGTAATTTCGGGTGAAATTGATCATTTTTCACGGTTTTTCTTGTCCGTTTTCTATAACGTTGACAATGCCAAACAATTTAATGCAGGAAAACAAGTACGAAGGTGAGTCCCATTGACTCATGCACCGAAATTTTCTAACAAATGTCATTTTAGTGCTAAGAAATATCTTTAAAATAAAAAATCGGAGAATCTCATTTTGGGGTGAAATTGATCACTTGTCGACGCGATTATTGTTAGTTTTCAAACCAACTCTATATAATAATTTTGAGGTCCCTGAATCCGAATATGCTTGCTAAATTCTAACCAAAACAATAATTATAGAAATAATGAATAGTTAAATTTCAAGAATTACGCGAAAAACGCCTAAATGTATGCAAGTTCTTAAGGAATTTCTTGATATCTAACAGAAATACAAATATTTCCACCAAATGACCATATTGGTACGAGTTTTAGTTATGAAATCTGGTTTGGGGATATATCTCAAGCATCCTCACAAACTTTCAGGTTTATACCATGTTCAAATCCTAGTTTAGAACTAGAAGTTTATGAATGTTTGTCAATACTGTACCGCACATGATTTTGGAATTTTACATTATTTCCACAGAAATAAACATTCCTTAACGCAAAAAACTTAACAACACACAATTCAACAATAGTTACGACAAACAACGTTCATTCACTGCAGGTTACATTAATATTTGTGCTCCATTAGGAAGAAATAAAATCGAGTGACACGGTGATCAATTGGGTTGTTTAGTGATGAAAAATTCACGTTTTTTTATGGCTTGATCGAAAGAACACATTTTTCTAATTGTAACACGATTTTACTGCGTTTTAATATCTTAATTTTGATGTAGTAAATAATTAAAATAGGTTTCATTCCGTCGACTGAATGACGTTTCAATTTACATAATGACAGCTCGTCCCGAAGTAAAATTTGCCGAGGGGTGATTCAAACACGATTTCCATACTAAATTCAAACGTGTTTTAAAAATAGTTCCAGGGCACGGAAAATTATGAAACTTTGGATTCTGGCTCAGTTTTTAACGTAGAATCAGAATATGCAAAAAACATGATACCCCTCAACAAGCCAATTTCACCCTACTGATCAATTTCACCCGAATTTACGGTAGTGTTACTTACTTACTTATTTGGCTTTACATCAATTATCTTGATAAAGCCTCGCCAACAATATTTCGCCAATTCCCTCGGTTCATGGCCGCTTCTCTCCATCCTCGACTGTGACCCACGCTCTCCAGGTCCTGGTGTACCTGGTCCATCCACCTAGCTCGCTGCGCCCCACGCCTTCTTGTTCCGACCGGATTCGTGGCGAACACCATCTTTACAGGGTTGTTGTCCGGCATTCTTGCAACATGCCCTGCCCAGCGTATCCTTCCAGCTTTAGCTACCTTCACGATACTGGGTTCGCCGTAGAGTTGAGCGAGCTCGTGGTTCATCCTTCGCCGCCACACGCCGTTCTCCTGCACGCCGCCGAAGATCGTCCTTAGCACTCGGCGTTCGAAAACCCCAAGAGCTTGCAAGTCCTCCTCGAGCATAGTCCACGCCTCATGCCCATAGAGGACTACCGGTCTTATGAGCGTTTTGTACATCGTGCATTTGGTGCGGGGGTGAATCTTTCTTGACCGCAGTTTCTTCTGGAGCCCATAGTAGGCACGACTTCCGCTGATGATGCGCCTTCGTATTTCCCGACTAACATTGTTGTCAGCCGTCAACAAGGATCCAAGGTAGACGAACTCGTCCACCACCTCGAAGGTATCCCCGTCTATCGTAACACTGCTTCCTAGGCGGGCCCTGTCGCGCTCAGTTCCGCCAACCAGCATGTACTTTGTTTTCGACGCATTCACCATTAGCCCGACTCTTGTTGCTTCGCGTTTCAGGCGGGTGAACAAATCTGCCACCGTTTCAAATTTTCTCCCAATAATATCCATGTCGTCCGCGAAGCAAACAAATTGTCCGGATCTCGTGAAAATCGTGCCTCGACTGTTAAGTCCGGCTCTCCGCATGACACCTTCAAGCGCAATATTGAACAACAGGCACGAAAGTCCGTCGCCCTGTCGTAGTCCCCGCCGAGACTCGAACGAACTGGAGTGTTCGCCCGAGATCTTCACGCAGTTTTGCACACCGTCCATCGTTGCTCTGATCAAACTTGTGAGCTTCCCGGGAAAGCTGTTCTCGTCCATGATTTTCCATAGCTCAATGCGGTCGATACTATCGTATGCCGCCTTGAAATCGATGAACAAATGGTGCGTAGGGACCTGGTACTCACGGCATTTCTGGAGGATTTGCCGCACGGAAAAGATCTGGTCCGTTGTCGAGCGGCCGTCGATGAAACCTGCTTGATAACTTCCCACGAACTCGTTTGCTATAGGTGATAGACGACGGAAGAGAATCTGGGATAGCACTTTATAGGCGGCGTTTAGGATGGTGATTGCACGATAATTTTCACACTCCAGTTTGTCGCCCTTTTTGTAGATAGGGCATATAACGCCTTGCTTCCACTCCTCCGGTAGCTGTTCCGTTTCCCAGATTCTGACTATCAGCCGATGCAGACAAGCGGCCAACCTGTCCGGGCCCATCTTGATGAGTTCGGCTCCGATACCATCCTTGCCAGCGGCCTTGTTGTTCTTGAGCTGTTGAATGGCATCCTTAACTTCCCCCATCGTGGGAGCTGGTTGATTTCCGCTGTCCGCTGTGCTGACGTAGCCATCGCCTTCGCTGTCCTGACCTTCTGTGCCTGTGTTCTCTGCGCCATTCAGGTGTTCATCGTAGTGCTGCTTCCACCTTTCGATCACCTCGCGTCCGTCCGTCAAGATGCTCCCATCCTTATCCCGGCACATCTCAGCTCGCGGCACGAAGCCTTTGCGGGATGTGTTGAGCTTCTGATAGAACTTCCGCGTTTCTTGAGAACGGTACAGCAACTCCATCTCTTGGCATTCCACCTCTTCCAGGCGGCGCTTTTTGTCCCGGAATAGGCGGGTTTGCTGTTTCCGCTTCAGTCTGTATCGTTCCACGTTTTGCCGCGTACCATGCTGCAGCATTGCAGCCCGCGCTGCATTCTTCTCCTCTAAAACCTCCTGGCACTCCTCGTCGAACCAATCGTTTCTTGAGCTCCGTTCCACATATCCGACAACGCTTTCAGCAGCGTCGTTAATGGCTGCTTTGACTGTCCTCCAGCAGTCCTCAAGAGGGGCCCTATCGAGCTCGCCCTCATCCGGCAACGCTGCCTCAAGATGCTGCGCGTACGCATTGGCGACATCCGGTAGTGTAGTTACAATTAATAAGACTCCGTTGCCAGTAATCCCAGCATCAGTTCCAGTCTTTTCAATTTCAACTGAATAATACTGCTTGACATCATGCCTAACCATCAACATTCCTGACAGCACTGCAAGCGTGCAGTCGACTTGATATTAGAAAAATAAAAAAAAAAAGCGGAAAGTTGAGAACGGGTGATTGTTTTGAGCACGGTTTAAGTTTTATGTTGTACCCATCAGAAATCAATGAGAAGGTGGCTTTCAATAAATAATTAATGAAAGTAAACTTAGTACGGAGTTCTACGTGTAGCGGAAATGGGGCAAAAAGTATTTTTCGTTAGCGGGTGAGTAAGTATAAACAAACGAGAGAATGTTCGTCGCTCGTGTTGAAAATTAGCACGATTTGTGAAATTTGGCTAGTTATGAGTTGCTTTAACTACAACAACCCAGGTTACAATTTGATGCTGATTAAACGCTTTTCTAACTAATTCAAATCAGCCTTTGTTTGAACATAAGCTGTTCACTGCCTCCACACACTTTTGTTCAGCTATTAAACATCTAATTCTGGCGATTTTATTCAGCCTTAAGCTTAATTAAAGCTTTATGGAAGGCTGAATAAAGGCCTAACATGCGCTTATCCGAACTTCTTTGAATGGCGAAAATTCTTTTTTTAGAACAGATGGCAACCTTCGAAAGCTTAACGATCGCTTATTCATCCTTTATTCAACAATAAACCAAAAACTGTTAAAATATTTACAGGATCATAGTTTTAGGGTTTTATCGACCAACCAACAATTTCAAACACAAAGGTGAGATGTGTGCTGGAATTTAAAGATGAAGATTAGTGAATATGAACATTTGAGAATTGAACTGGGATTCACTGATTTATAACCACTTACCTTGACATCTGCACCACATGAGACTGTGTGAACATCATTTAAAGCAAGGGAATAACTTATTGACTTATCTGAATAAGAGCTACGTTAAAGGTTGTATTGAGGCTGGAGAAGGCTATGCAAAAACAAATGTGTTTGTATGTGTGAGGAGGCCATTTTGCCTGCCATGACAGGGATTCCTTTCTATATGTCCTTAAAGTTCTGATTCATGTCCAATCGGCGTTCACTGTTACAGTTTTATATCATATTAGCAAATACTTTGTCTGTATTAGTATAAGTGAAATTTACATTCACTATAGAAGTGTCAGCACACATATTATTCTCGATAGTTTTTTTTTTAATTTTATTCCTACATCATAGAATAATTTGTATAACACGAAGAGAATTTTTATAAGCTATGTCGCGTATCGCGAGACTTTGAAAGGAACAAAGACATGACATGGTAGCGCCACAAATGAAAGTTGCGTAACAAACGAATGGCACCGTTTACAAATTACGTAACACTCTATGGAGAGTCAAAAGTTGGGTCAAACGTTATGACTTAAACAAAAATAAAAAAAAAGCATTTCCATGCTAAATGAAGTTTGTGGGTGAGGTAGTATATCAAAAATTATATAAATGGTCATAACGTATCAAATCCAACATGTTATACATGAAATAACGTTATGAAAACGAGAAAAAAATCGTAAAACTTAAAAAATATGCATTTTTTTCGTTTAACTAGTTTAAACATAAAAATCAATAGACCGCTTCTGGCCAAAAGTTCTTAGTGTCATTTGAAAGTGAAAAAATAGTCCTTTCAGAATCGCAAATCGCTATGTGCGTCAATTTGCGTCCAAACTAATGCTATTAGTCCAAAAAAGCCCCATAAAAATCGATTATTTGAAAATAACTATTTTACCATAAGAGATAGCAAGTTGCAATGTTCAGCAAAAACATGTAGATTTGGTAGTTGAACAATTTTGTAGAAGACACAAAAAACGTCAAAAATTGTAGAAAAAAGTTATACTAAAATTTTGATTTTTAAGGGTCATTTTAAGATAAAATTACATATCTTGTAATGTATAAGAGATAGAAATTTGGTGTCTTACACAAAGTGTCTTGAATTAACATGTGCTACAACTTTGCTGAAGACACCGACAGTCTATCTCGAACAGGTAAAACAATTATTTTTTTATCTCACTTTTAGGTGATTTAATCACCTGGCCGCTAGTATCAAAAGAAGCGCTTTTACAAATCAAGAAACTTCTCTGAACAAACTTTTTTACTAAAACCAACGGTTTAGACGCTATTCTATTTCGATCACAAAATCGGCAAAAAAAATCACTGTGCAGTATGGCTTAAATTATGATTACAGTTATAACCACATAGCAAAATGTATTTTTCTATGTATTTTTGCACATGTGCTGTAGAAAATACAATAGCAAGACTAATGGACTGTAAACATTTTAAGGTAATATTTAACTCAATTATTGATTGAGTCAAGTTCTTTATTCTATACATCAAATTGCTTTGCATGAATAAGCTAATTCAATTTAAATGGGTTTGTGTGTGTTTTTTTTTTATTAATTTCATGTTCAATATCATGGATAATTGCTTGGAGGGGCCTTACCAATTTCCCCCCGTGTTTGCTACTCCAGTTTCGCCAGATCAGCTGCATTTGCATATGGAAACAACCAGATGAATGCTTGAGACTAAAAGACATCTTCAGTGTATAATAAGTGCTGGTGATCTTCTATTTTAGGCAACAATGGCGCTTGTCACGTCAGAAACATTCTGTAGAGAAGTGGGAGGAATTGATGGTGCATTTAACACTAGCCCGCAGTGAACCGGATGTTCCCTTGCATCTACTCCAGTTCATGTGGGTAGGTATAGAAGTAAGATAATTTTATGGCAAAGAGGCTTGCTTTTAGTTAGAAGACTGCCTAAGTATTAGGCGTAAGGAAATTCGTGCTATAATGATGGAAAGATGAAAGCGTAGGGAAACAATCTCTTGTCCTTTCCTGTTCCAAGCGATTGCTATGAAGTGATGATAGATTAAGAGTGGAAGATAGAAGCATGTGAAAGATACAACTACAAAGTACGAGGGAAGAGACGGGCCTGGGATTGAACTCATGGCTTTCTGCTTAAGAAGCAGAAGCGGTAGCTATTAGACCATAAAGTTCATCTTTATGGGCAGCATTGTCAAGACTACCCAAGTAACCAAATAGCACTTTAATTCACCCTCCGTGCTTATGTAGGGCTTTTATAGAGCTGACATGGCCAATATTAGCCTTATAACAGCCCTCTAAGCCCAAAAAGGTGAATTAGCGGAATAGTGGTTACTTGGGTAATGATATAGATGTTCAAAACTGAATATACACTACAGTATGGCCCATAAAAAAAAATTAGAAAATCGTCATTTCATATTTTATGGTAGTTTTTATATAGAAAATGTTAATGAAACATAAATATTATTCATTACTTGTATTGTTTAATCTATTTAGACTCAGTTTTTGGCTTTGGACATGATTTTTAACTGTTACTTTCACCTTACCATAGAGTAATTGGAAGCATACCTTCAAATTTTATCATGCGGACGTTGAGTTCAATATATGTGTGAAGAAAGCTTCTAAAACACCAACGATGGCAACGGATTCTTCACAGGCCTTGTCTCCAACATACGCCCATATCAAATGATAGAATTGGTCCATACCTGGGTAATTGGAGACTTAAACATATTTTCGTAAAACGGCTCATTTTGGAGGGCTTTGATGCCTTCATATAAGTGTGATAATCGGCTCCGTTTTGCCCAAAACTTATGAGCTAGTATTGATATAAGTTGTCTCTAATCGAAGGAACTAATTTCATCCTCAAAAATCTGTTATAGGACTCCGTATTTATTTTTTATTCAACCTTAACAAAAAATAAAGGCATATCAAACCTATAAGACGCAAATGCCTTCAAAACTATGACCCTGACAAAATATTTTATTGTGATCATTAAAAACACGTTTTTTAAGAACTCCTCCATCCTCTGATACCAAACAAACTAAAATTTTCAACAATAAAGTGTGATTTTTGAAGGTGGAAAGTTTATCACCAGAGTATACGACAATCAGACGCTGTTTTTAGGTTTGGGCGGACCTTTGAACTTATTTGCTTTATTACATAATTTAGGACAGTAAGAAAAATATGACAAAAATTGTCCTGGATAGCGAAGTTGTGTCAGAATATACTACAATAATCAGAAATTACATTTACTATCAAGAACAATGAAAATTACGCTTGTGGATGCTATAGTCACGTTCGAACAATTTTCGCATTTTTTTATGGGCCATACTGTAGAATGTAACATCCAAATGATAATATTTTCATGTTCATTTCTTTTACAGGCAAGAAATAGTAATCATTCCTTACATCTTTAGCTACCGAAAATGCCATTACACAACGTGATAGAGTGACATAAGGCTAATGATGTCGATTTAATGACGAAATATCTGAAATTCGGAACTGGGCCCAAAAGAAGAAAACTTGGTCATTTAAGAAGGAGCACCTTCTGAAATGACATAAAGTAATGAAGAATGTAGAAGAAATGAAGAATGCAATGGATTAATATGTCCTGTTGAATGGATGAGGAAATGGCCAAGGTTTGCGCTTTCGGATATTATGGCAAAATAAAGTTATTATGCCAAAACTATTTCTAATTGTTTTGTTCTGCTGCCTGAAAATTTGGTGATCATCGGATAAAAACTTAAATCTTGAGAAAGAATTTTGTGTGTGCAGATTTCAAACGGTACACCCTTTAAACTGAACCACGGGCGAAGGCACGTCTTGCGCGCGGCTATTGACACGCTTGATTGCTTGCGTGGGATTCCCAAGTCGCGCTGAAGCCAGAAGCTTCTGAGTCCAATGGCCTCTTTTTCTGAACTTATTTCCATACGTTTGTGGATGTGCAGAATCGTTTTGCCACCATTGTCAAACTCATTTGAAGGTATGCTTGCATGTGGTCATTGTTTACGCCGAATGCAGATCCTATCGTCCACTCGTGATTCTCGATTCGTTGCTCATTAGCCATAGCGTGTCAACGGTTCAATTTTATGACTGAACGGACATTAATGTGACACGTTTTTCGATCCAGATATCGATCACTTGCATAGTTATGGCGTTGTAAGAATTTTCTCTTTTGTTGTTTTCTGTTCTGATTGCTCTGGTAATGCGCTGCTAAGCTATGTCAACACCAGCAAACACGACAAACGGATAGAGACTACGAAAACCTCTAGCGGTGGTGAATGCTCGAGCAAGCATGCAAATTCAATGTTATAGCTGTTCAATGCTAAAAGGCTTGGTTGAAGTACAGCTTCATTCCCTTTCAAACTGGAAGTGTTGTCACGAATGCAAGGCCTTCCGATCGATTGCTTTGGATTGCTGTATTGGTAGATAAAACTATTGCAATAGGCATTCCATGCGAGATCAGATCGGAGCAGTACATTGCAATTTCCAACTTATTGCAACTCCAACAGCAGAACAGCAAACCAAACTGCAAACATCCTATTGCTAGAAAATATATGCGCGATAAGAAGATACATCATTCCGTTCCACAGTCAATCAGCTGATGACAAGAGTCCATCCCCCGTGTCCAACAATCATGCTCTGAAAACAAGGTCACCAGTGTATGTCACAATCCTGTTTCAACCATTAGGTTCAACCCTTCAATCTCTGTATACTTTCTTTTAACTACTCTCCAGCACAAGCCATCCATAATAGTGCAATTAATCATCAACTGCCGTCGCATTTAAATGATGAATAAGCTATTCCAGCACTTGATAGCTAATAAATACTGCTAACTACGCATGTTATCTGCAATACGTGGGCAGTCGCAACATGGGCTCGATGACTGATAAGAGAGGAGTTGCGTTTGACACTGCACATGTATGAAAATAGCACGATGCACCTTCACTTTCTTCCTTCCCGGTCCAGCTTATTGATTAATCAAGGTTCGTTTGTATCGGTTACAGGTTTAGATAGCTTTAAACGCCGGCAGGTATTTCAAGTTTTTTTCGTTAGCTTTGATCTGGTCAGCACCAACTACTTTTGCACGTGATAAGCAACTTGTTGCAATGACCTCTTTTGAGGGAGTTATGTTTATTTTCAATAGAAACACACTCGTCAGTTTATTTAAGACTTTTTAAAGCTTTAAATATATATCATTTGAGACATAAAACTGAATGTTTTGCATATTGTCCATTTTGCAGTAATAAGTATTCACAAACAATTCTAGAATAATATAAGACAATTCAGAAATAGCCTCAACATTTTCTAATATTTCTTTCTAGCGTTCCATCTCAATTAGGAAAGATCCTGATTATCATCATAGTTTCCTTATGAACACTTCCACAGTTCTTAACTGAGAGCATTATTTGCCAATCGACTGTTTTCCATTCATATTTCATGTGCTAGGTACAAAGATTCTCGATGCCCTGGGAAGTCGAAAAAAATTTCATTACCAAATCTCGAAAACTTATTCAAACAGATTCAAGTCAAAAAAAGTAAATAAACTTACTTTATCGATTCTACGTGTTTCGCAGACGAAATTCTACACGTTTTGCTCTAAACCAACTCGATTTTTCACTTTTAGAACGTTTAATTTCCGAGTTTACAAAACGACGAAAGTAAGATTTTCAACTTTTGCAACCTAAGCGCTACTTTCGCCGCCCCGCTGTATGGAGAGACAAAGTGGCTTAACCACGAATCAAAACAAAACACTACTTGAGTCGATTTTACACTGGTAGAAAAACGTCGCAAGTAATTTAATAAAACGGCTTATCATTTTGTCATAAAATCTTTAGTTTTTGAACGCGAGCTTATTGTATGCAAAATTTACAGTCTATGCTATGCTTTGCTATGCGAGCTAATTGTATGCAAAATTAAAGCGATGTATACGGCGAAAAAATGTTAAAAAGGTGATTCATTTTAAAACAGTTTTAGAAGACAGGTTGTGATTATTCTGAATTAATTTTCACAAAACCGTTTGGAAGCTAGATACGTCGATTTGAAAAAAGTAATCGAGAAATGATCCTACATCGGTGGAATTCGAACCAACAACCATCAGCTTGACCTTGCTAAATAGATGCGGGTTTGCCGCTCTGGCTATCTGGGCCCCTAAATCTTAAGTTTTTTTTTCTCAAGAAACTGTTTAAGTATTTATCCAATAATTTCTGCATAAGTTACCCCACGGTTGCATCTAAAAATTCCTTTGAGTTTTTATCTAAAAGCTTTTTCCAGGAAATCTTGTCAAAGATTGCTCCGCTATGTTTTGTATCGATTTCACCTATGATTTCTTTGTGAATTGCTTCAATTATTATTTCAATAATTTCTTGGAGCGTTTTTACAAAAATTCTAAGATTTCGAAGGTTTCCAATGTTGATTCTTTGACGAACTCTTCTTAGGATTGCTTTTTTTTCAGGATTTAAGCATTTTTTTCGATTTTTTGTTATAAATTATTCTTAATATTTCTTAATGCATTCATTCTAAAACAAAAAAAATTCCTTGCATTTCTCAAATAAAAACCAGTTTCAATACTTCAAGCATGATAAAGTAGAGCTGCGAACGAGAGCCTAAAAGAGAGAGAGAGCGATAATAATACTCATTTCTCTTATTTATTTATCATTGGGCGTAGGTGTTTTATTTTACTGACATGATAAACAATTTTCGAGCATCCTGTAACAATAGTGCCCCCAGGGAGTTTGTTTAGATGGGTTTTAGCTGCACTGTTATCCCCCCGATCAAGCAGAGCTGTAGCAGAAGATATTAACCTGATTCTCGTGATGTGTTGCGAGTCATGATTATTACAGAGAGCGATATTATCCATTGGACCTCTTGCTTTTCAACTTGTACTCAGTCTATTCTAAGAGCTCCACACCGTGAAAGTCTTCTCGACTTGGTAGAAAATCACAGCAGTTATAATATTGATCAGTGGTGCCTTTGTTTCTGTTGTGGTCAAGAAAAGGCTTCGAAAATAAATCTAAAAAATACGGTAGATCACCAAAAACTAAAGGAATCAATATATCAGCGACTTGAAAGGTATCTCCATCAATACCACAGTCAAGCTGTGTACAAAATAGTTTGGCAATATGGTATTAAAAACGTGCTAAGAACAATACAGTCAACTTTCCCCAACCCGATATTCTGTATTTTTGTTCACAAGCTCGATTGAATGCGCAGTCCTTTCAATATAGTGTATAGATACTTTGACCCCTATATCGGAGTCCATACTTCTCCAACTTTATGTCCTGAGATTCTATGATGTCTGTTTCAGTGCCCCATACAAGTTCACCTGTTTTACCCGATATTTTCATGCAAAGTTTCAATGTGTTGAAATTTTACTATATTCAAAGTTTAAATCACCTTTTCGAATGTATTTTGTTAAAATGAAAAAAGCTCCAAAGTTTTAAAAATATCTGTTTATTATCTCGATATCTCCTATACACTATGGTCCGTTCAAAATCGAATTAGGGAGAGTTGACTAATTTTGGAACAGCTTCATCAGTGGATTGCACTTATGATTTTTTTTTTTGAATGGAATTCACATTTTACTTAAGCTAGTTCTACCTAGAATTAAAATGTAATTTGTCACGCATTGAGTTTATTTTTTTGCTCGCGCTTACAGAAGAAGTTCAATAAGCTTTGATACCAAACAAATCGGAGTTATATTTTATTACTACCATAGCAAAAAACAATTATATATAGGATAGTCCGAATTAGAACATGGGGGGTTCGGATTGGAACAGGGTTCGTCCAATTCGGACCTTCTGGAAAATTTTGTTCAAACATGTCTAGTCATGTCCTGGTAGGAGATATCATAAAACTCTCTGAGTAAACAGTGTGCGCGCTGAATCAGGTTTTCACGATAACATCAAACTTTTGATGTAGTTCATCGTGCTGAAAAGATATGGCCAAAAAACTGTTACTAGATCCTAATTTGACCATGTGCCCCTACTAAATTCGGTTTTTTCATCTACTCACTCTAAGAAGTCGTTTAGGATCTAGAGAAAATTATTTCTTATATTGTAAAGCAGAAGCTTGGTTTACCCGTAGGGGGATTAGGGGCATAATGAACATACGGGGCGAAATGGACACCCTCTCAATATCTGATAATACACATATTTCATCAAAAGTTCATTCACTGCATGAAATCTGTAATGCATTTGAAATGCTTGACGGTAAAAAATTTTATTTTTTGCTTCAATTGTTCTTTAAAATTTGACTTAAAATTTTTCTCAGTTTCAAATTGGCATATAAGCAAGACCGTGGAAGAATCTAATTTTTGAGCAAAGTAACGAACCCAGAAAGGTTCTTTTTAGCTATTATGATTGAGGGAGAGTCCTTTTGCATATCAGAATGATTGACAGTCATTGAATATGTTGGAATAACTAAATTTCATACAGGTGTTCATTTCGCCCCGATACCTTTTTACCAGCCTTGTTTTCGACCCAATTTTCTAACTCGCTTTTCTGACATATGATTTGATTTTTATCACTATGAATGAATGTGGCACGTCGTACTAACATTAAACTTGAAAACTAGCCGGGGGTAATTTAAAAACATTGCCATTTAAGGGTCTTAAAACGAACATTTGCTTAACGTGTCCATTATGCCCCTAATTCCCCTACCACTAAATTTAAGAAAAGAAATTATTGGAAAAATTTTATTGAAAACCTTGACAGAGAAACTTCATTATCCACATTGTGGTCTGTAGCAAGAAATTTGAGAAATTATGATAATTCTTCTCCTGTTTTAATGGAGTATTCTGATAATTGGATTGATCAATTTGCATCTAAGATTTGTCCAGATTATGTTCCTCAATCTATTAATTTTAGAACAAAGCAATCGATTAATTATTTTTCAGAGCTTTGTTCACCATTTTCATTAGAAGAATTGGGTTTGGCATTATCTATTACAAATAATACTGCACCAGGTATTGACAATATTAAATTTTTCGTACTTAAAAATTTACCCTATGAAGGAAAAGTTCATTTACTTGCAATTTACAATTCATTTTTCTTACAAAATGTTATTCCATTAGATTGGCGTTCAGTTAAAGTAGTAAGTATACTTAAACCAGGAAAAGATTGGCTTCATTGGCTGATAGTAGTAGACCAATAAGTTTAATATCATGTCTTCGTAAACTTATGGAAAGAATGGTTTTAAATCGTCTTGAGATATGGGCTGAACATAATAATATTTTTCTCCATGTCAATTTGGTATCAGAACAGGACGTGGTACTCGTGATTGTACAGCACTTTTGGCTTCTCAAATTGAACTTGCTTTTAATAAAAAAACAGGATACTATTTCTACTTTTTTAGACGTGTCTGGAGCTTATGATATTGATTTGCTTTTTAATTAAATGAATTCTTATAAAATTCCTTTAATTTTATCCAATTTCATATACAACTTATTTTCATTTAAAATTATGCATTTCTATCACAATGGGTCTTCTAAATTTACTCGTAATAGTTATTTTGGCCTTCCTCAAGGATCTTGTTTGAATCCTTTTTTGTACAATTTATTCACATGTGATTTTTCATCTGTTATCCCAAATGGTTGCTTTTTAGTTCAATTTGCTGATGATAATGTTATTTCCGTAAGTGAATATAATAGAGAAATAATACGTCATTATATGCAAATTTGTTTAGATAATATTGGTTCGGGGGCTTACGATAATGGTTTCACGTTTTCAGTGCAAAAAACTAAATATATTATATTTTCACGTAAACATTCCTCAGTAAGTGTAGGTTTATTTCTTAATGGATATGAAATTGAACAAGTATTTGAATACAAGTATCTTGGTATTTGGTATGATTTAAAATTAAATTGGAACTTTTAAATTAAATACATCCAGAAAATTTGTTCTAAAAGGATTAATTTTCTTCGTACAATTACTGGTAATTGGTGGGGTGGTCATCCTTCTGATATGATTATTCTTTATAAAACTACAATACGCTCAATTTTAGAATATGGTTATTTTTCTTTTGGTTGTGCCACTCAAACTCATTTTTCTAAACTTGAAAAAAAAAATCAATTTCGTTGTTTAAGAATTTGTTTAAAATTAATGAATTCTACTCATACTAAATCTGTTGAAATTTTGGCAGGAGTGGTTCTACTCAAAATTCGTTTTCATGAATTAAATTGTAAATTTCTAAGTCAATGCTTCACAAATCAGCATCCTCTTATTCAAATTTTAAGTGATTTACACGGAATAAATCCTTCTAGCAAAATGTTAAACACATTTAATCATTGTTCTACCGAAAACTTATTACCTGGTTTTCCAAAAACATTTTATAATTGTGATATTAATGCACATTCTTTTCAGACCTTTGTTGATAAATCTTTACATTGAAAAATAAATCAATTACCAAGACATATGTGTGTTCGATATGCCAAATTATGTTTTGAACGAAAATTTTGTGGCTTCGACCAAAAATTTATTTATTACACAGATGGATCATTAATTTAAAATAGTGCAGGTTTTGGAGTTTATAATATTGATGTAGTCTATTTTTACAAATTGAAATCTCCTTGTTCTTTTTTTTGTAGCTGAATTAATAGCATTGTACTTTACATGTAATATAATAAAGGATCATCCTCCAAATATGTTCATTATTTGTACTGATAGTTTGAGTTGTATTAATTCCATCGAGTCCAGAAAACCCATCATTAAATTTTATTGATACGAAAATTGTTATACGATTTGCATTCTCAGGGGTTTATAATTAAATTTGTTTGGGTTCCAGCCCAAAGTAATATATTTGGTAACGAACAAGTGGATTATTTAGCTAAACTAGGAGGTACTCGCTGAATTATTGATGAACGAAATGTTTTTCATTCGGAATATTATGCTAAAATCAAAAGAAATGCTTTAGATTCTTGGCAAATTGATTGGGATTCTAGTGATAAAGGTCGATGGTGTCATTCCATTTTTCCAATTGTGGTTGAATGGTTTAAAAAATTGTCTGTCGGAAGAAATTTCATTTGCATGTTTTCAAGACTTATTTCTAATTATTATATTTGAAATAGTCATTTATATCGTATTAACATAGTTGATTCAAATTTATGTGATTGTGGAGAATCTTATCAAAATATCGATCACATAGTTTTTAATTGCAAAAAATATATTTTGACTAGGAAAAAAATAATAGACGAATACAAAAATTTAGAAATTACAGTACCTATATCTGTTTGTGATATTCTTGGTAAAAAATCACTTCCTATGTTAAAAATTTCATACAACTTTTTCAGAGATATTAATCATATTGTTTGATACAGCTTTGCTTTTTATCTCTTTCGTTTCAGAAATCAAGAAAATAACCTTCCCTTGTACCCTGCAATAATCCTCCCTTTTTGGTTACTTCCTTTTCAAGAATTCGGCTCTGATATGGATCACTTCCGGTTGAGCCTTTAGTTTTAAGATTTATTTTTGTAACGTAATAAGAAAAGATAAAGAGGTTTTGTGCCCTTTTGAGAACGATTTCCAATTGATATCACTCAAAGGGGGTTTTTCCCTCTTTCAAAATTTTTAGTTCAATAAATAAATAAATAAATAAATAAGTCTCCAGAAGCAACTCCATACGTGACTCTTTGCATTCAGCCAGAAATAACTAAAAGGAATCCTCTAAGAATTCATACTGAAATTTCTTCGGGGATGTCTTCAGTGATTCCTCCAAGATTCCTCCACTCTTGATTTTTTTCATTTTTCAAGAGATTCTACCATTGAAAACACAACGTAACAAGAATGACATTTTTGCGTGTCTCAAGAATCAAATTATGTGTCTCTTGTAGATTTTGGCTCGCTAAATCTGATGCCGTTCTCAGAAATGCTCCAGCACGTCACAATTTTTAGCTACAGGTCATCGAAGTTGTTTAAACACTGGTTTTATTGATGTTTACCTGCGAGTTAAAGTAAGTTTTATCAAACTTTTCGTGATTTTATCCACAATACATGCAAAATAGGACTTAAACTTTCAATTTAGATATAATTTAGTTGAAATTGCACGATTAAATTGAGATTAAATCGATTTTTTAACATGCCTTAGGTCTCATACACAATTCTTCGTTTCTCTTTTATGGCAAGATACAATACTTTTCTTAATCGCCAAAAAATAACATTTCATCTTCAAAAATATTATGAACTTTGTTGATAAGTATTCTTTTACGCATGGAGTTTGAATTCTGTGGCAAATTAAGCATATAAATTGCCATACAAGCTGGCAAACTTGCATACAAGTTGGCTGAAATAGTCAAATTTTGCATTATCAACAGTCAATATCTAAAAAACTAGACGTGCTATGATATTTTTGAAAAAAGCAATGCACACTGGTCCAGGAAGCTAATTTAGGCGGACATGAGGTTTTCGTCAAGATTTATTGATTTTAGAGCCATAATTTATTCTGAGAATATGTTCAGAATTTTCAGTACTACAAAATGTACGAAACAAATTTTTTTTTACGGTGATCGCAAGAGTGACGCATATGCTAACTTTTTTATTTTAACAAATCGTAAGTTGGTATGTTCAGCAAAGTTGTAGCAAATGATCATAGAAACAACTTTTCCGTAAAAACTTTTTCTCGGATTTGCTTCAGAGCCGAGATAATAAAGTATTTTTAATAAAAAATCGTTTTTTGCTCTTAAGTGTTTTATTTTTTAGTTTTATTGGCCTACTATGTTCTACAAAGTTTTTATACTTATCATTTGCTACAACTTAGCTGAACATATCAAAGTTGTATTTCTTATGGTTTTTATGTTTTTTGAGTTTTTCATCTTAAAATTAGCTATTTTGTATGCCTTGTATCTCAACTATGAGCACCTCAAAAAAATATATCTTTCCACCAAATGATTTTGCAGTCTTTCAAGTACCTGTGAGCAAAATTTGGAGAAGATGATATTTTTCTATCTCGTTTAAAATCGATTTTACTAATGGACGATATGAGATAAATCCATATTTATTGAATATTCATACATGTTCAACTCACAAAAGTCATGGCTACCTAAGCACAACAAACAAAAGGTAACACGTGTATTTATATAGAAATATAAAGTACATCGTTTTTCAGTTGTTTTCGATTAACTTGGAAGCTTCTGCAAGAAATTCATCGTCTTTTCCTCTACCTGTATTTAATCTATTCCTAAGCAAGATCACCAGGTTGGAAGTCAACATAAGTCGTATAAAATACATATACAAAATTTACAGTCCGATTGAATTTCCCAGAATCTTCTGATGGATTTATTCCGTATTTTTTATGCTTCTTCGGCGGCATGCCGGACAGCATCACTCCATGCGAAAGTAGTTTTTGCACCGTTGGAGAGAGTACATACCAATCGTAAAACTGGCGATACTAACAGTACGTTTCTGACAAAAACTGTTCAAATGCCTTCTCGTTAATCTTCTTTGTAGAACATAGTAGGCTAATAAAACTAAAAAATAAAACACTTAAGAGCAAGAAACGATTTTTTTATTAAAAATACTTAATTATCTCGGCACTGAAGCAAAACCGAGAAAAAGTTTTTTCGGCAAAGTTGTTTCTATGATCATTTGCTACAACTTTGCTGAACATACCAACTTACGATTCGTTAAAATAAAAAAGTTGGCATATGCGTCACTCTTGCGATCACCGTAAAAAAAAATTTTGTTCCGTACATTTTGTAGTACTGACGATTCTGAACATATTCTCAGAATAAACTATGGCTCTAAAATCAATAAATCTTGACGAAAACCTCATGTCCGCCTAAATTAGCTTCCTGGACCAGTGTGCAATGGATTCAGCCACCCTTAATCGAGTAAGTAGCGGTATTTTGGTGCTTAAGAAAAAAAAACGTGATCCGCAGTGTAACCCAAATAAAGGATACTTGAATTTCTTCATGGAATTCATATGGAGCAACAGAGGCACCTACACACTTAGCTATTTTTCACTAGCTCGGCTGTTTGAACCTCGGTTTTTCGATTTTAAGGCTCAAGAATCCATCATTCAATCATCAGCAATCATCAAGAATGAAAAACCAGTTTTTTCATTCAAATTCAGTTTCCTAAAAATCTATCATTGTATTACAGACAGCAAGTGCAGTACAATGATAGATTTTCTTGAACATTGCTTCAGCTTTGAGCAAAAAAACTGGGTTTGAAAATTTGTAAAACGATGATGGTTATTTTCCTCTTAACCGAGATTCAGCTAACAAGTTGACTGATTGCTTAGCTTAGCTTAGCTTGGCTTTTATTTCCTGAGATCTCGTGAAATTTGTTTGGAGACTACTCGGCCACAGACAAACAGACGTAACACTTAGAACAAATTTCTTCAAAATCCATCGCCCAGTTTACACCATCATCATCTGGTGAGCATGTTGCACGAAAGGGTGTTTCGTATAACATACAATATACCAATGTTACCAATGATTGAGACTCAAAAGTTCACTTTTGGTAGATTTTGGGTTAAAAGGAAACTATATCGCTGATTACGAGAACACAATGGATACTAACAGAATTTAATTCTTGAAGAAGTAACTCATGCATTTATCAACAACTAGAAAGTTCAGAACACAAGTCCGAATCGAACTTTTCTCTACTTTATGGTAAACATAATTCTATACAAGCAACCAACTGAAGTTCGGTTAATTACTTGAAAAAAAAAAGCCAGTTTTTTTTCTGGAAGGGGCCTAGGGGGGCATAGCAAATACTAATGTAATGTTGTTCGATAATCACGCAATAATCACGATTTTCACAAATATCGTAATTTTAACAGATTTGTATTGATTTTATTTATTTGTTTCATTTCACGTCACATAATTTTAATTTTCGCTACGGAAAAGATTTAGTCTTTTTGTAATCCAGTCAAAAAAAATTCAAAAACTGTAGCAAAAAAAAACTCACAAGGAATGTCCTTCGTGATTCTTCCACGAACTTTTCAGGTATTCAACCATGGGCTTTGAAAAGTTTCCTTTGCGAATTCCTACGAATTACGATCCTTTCAGTACTTATTCTAAATAAATTCCAATGGCTAGATTAAATCATCCTCCAGTTGTCCATTGATATTTTTTTAAGATTTTCATGAATAACTGAGGATTTCTCCATAAAATAGTGCAAAACAATTCTAGGAGACACACAAAAAATGTCTTCAAGAACACGAAGCGAAGATTATTTCCACGGATTTTTAGAGAATTCACCAATAGTTATTCCAACTTAGCTTTTACAGTTCTTTTTAAAGTTTCTCTACAGGGTTTTTTGAAAAAAATCGCAGCAAAAATTAACGGGACTTCCTGCAAAAAAAAAGATTCTTCCCGATGTTTTTTTTTCCTCATCTGTAGAGCCTTTTAACCACTGCTTCCATTATTTAGGAATATTGTGGTATGATCCATATTTTTTTTGGTGCTCATCAAATGTCCTTTCACAATTGAGATGTGATAGACATTGGTGTCACACTGTCCCAACTGGGCACAACTCGTTTTATAAAGTCTATTATCCTATTAGGACTTAAATGATGTTACTCTAAGGATTCTTCCTAATGTCCCGCAAGAATTTCAGGAGCAATCGAAAAGAATTCAATTGGGAAAATGTTATTCATGACAGTACGGAAAGAAAAAATTTGCTACCAACAGATTTGGAAATTATTGATGAAATAATAAGTTTTCTTTGAAAATACATTTTGAGCAATAAATTTATTCATGCGAATATACTTGAAAAATTGCATCAAAATCTAAGAGCGAATTTATTGCTGGAATAAAACACTGCACAGTGGTCCAGGAATCAGTTTTACGCGGAAAGATGCATTCTGAGCTTTAGAATGAAACGTTAGACAAAAATGGTCTTCTACAAAGTTGTTTGTATCAGTTGAGCCCTTTGTTTGGTGTTATTGAAAATTAGGGTGGACCACATTTTCATAGAAATTGTGTAACTAACTTTCTTATTTGTAGAAATTATATTATACATGCTTCAGCAAAGTTATAGACCATTCAATTTCAAGCAACTTTGCCGAAAAAAGTTTTTTTGTATCTCTTAAATTGACCGATTTAGAGCTTTTATCCTGCAGTGACATAGAGTGGTCCGAACAAAACTGGTTTTCTGGCTCTAGAGTTTTCAATTCAAATTTCTCATCAAAGTAGTCTATGAAACACTTTTAGAGCTTTGAAAAATGCGTAATTTGGTGAGTGAAGAAACTCGCTATCTCCTTTCGTTTAGGAGTTATTGTTGTTTTTCTTCAAAAAACATGCCTACTTTGATTGTGAATATCTCCGATTGGGGCAAACATAAAAATATCTTTTGACGGCATTAAAAAGACAAAATAAAATTGTATATTATATCAAAAAATTACAGATGTGTTATTTTTGTAACTCTAATAAAATGCCTTTAAAAACAAAGGTTTTAAAGCAGAAAAACTTTAATAACTTTTGAACTAAAATAGATATCATCAATATTTTTGCATGAAAATTTGCGTTTTGTTAAGTTCTTAAAGTCGTTCATAGACCGCTTTGACGAGAAATCTGAAATAAGAAAGATAGGGCTTTAAAACTATTTTGGAGATTTTCATGGTATGTTTTTCTTTATTATTTTACATTTTGAGCATGAAAATGAAATTTTAGACAAAAATGATCTTGTACAAAATTGTTTCTAAAAATGTAAGACTTCATACTGTGTCATTTGAAACTAGGGTGGTCCACAATATCACACATATCATATAATCAACTATTTTATTTGCAAAAATACTGGTATATGCTCTTAGGCAGAGCGGTATAACTTGAAATTTTGATCAACTTTGCCAAAAAAAGTTTTTCTGTAGCTCAAAATTTGACCAATCTAAAGCATTTTTTCCTAATCATCGGTGGTCCAATGAAAATAAGTTTTTTAACTCTAGTTTTTTTAATATTATTTTATCGTCAAAGTCGTCTATGAACGACTTTTAGAACTTAACAAAACGCAAATTTTCATGCAAAAATATTGATGATATCTATTTTAGTTCAAAATTTATTAAAGTTTTTCTGCTTAAAAACCTTTGTTTTTCAAAGTATTTTATTAGAGTTACAAAAATAACACATCTGTAATTTTTTGATATAATATACAATTTTATTTTGTCTTTTGAATGCCGTCAAAAGATATTTTTTATGTTTGCCCCAATCAGAGAAATTCACAATCAAAGTAGGCATGTTTTTGGAAGAAAAACAACAATAACTCCTAAACGGAAGAAGATAGCGAATTTATTCACTCACCAAATTACGCATTTTTCAAAGCTCTAAAAGTGTTTCATAGACTACTTTGATGAGAAACTTGAATTGAAAACTCTAGAGCCAGAAAACCAGTTTTGTTCGGACCACCCTATGTCATCGTAGAAAAAAAGCTCTAAATCGGTCAATTTAAGAGATACAAAAAAACTTTTTTCGGCAATGTTGCTTGAAATTGAATGATCTACAACTTTGCTGAAGCATGTATAATATAATTTCTACAAATAAGAAAGTTAGTTACACAATTTCTATGAAAATGTGGTCCACCCTAATTCTCAATAAAACCAAACAAAGGGCTCAACTAATACAAGCAACTTTGTAGAAGATCGTTTTTGTCTAATGTTTCATTCTAAAGCTCAGAATGCATCTTTCCGCGTAAAACTGATTCCTGGACCATAGTGCACTGTGGTCGATTTTGTTACCTTTTTTCACACCAGATTAAATTTCTGCCATTCATCTGAAGAAAACTTGGCCATGCCGCAATTCCTTGAAAGTAAAGCCATATTTTACGACAAATTTTCCCGCTTTGTATTGTCCGAGAAATTCTTTTAGTAATTTTGTCTAGTTTTTCAGTTATTTTTTTTTCGGACATCTTACGAGTTGAAGTTGTATGGATGTATGGATTTATTTAGTGAATTCTCATCATAATCATAAATTTATATAGTTCAATATTATAATTATAGTGATAGTAAAATAAAAATTTACAACCCATTAAATTTTAAGGTTGATAAAAATTTCAATGTATGCAGACTGTTTAAAATGCGTCACATAGGTAAATGTTTTTAAATTTTAATATTCTTCACGTTAAAATTACTATTTCGAATGTATTTTGTCAAATTAATTAAAAATTAAAAAATGAAATAAAATCTCGATGCATCCCTAACTCGATGGTCCCTTCAATATCGAGTTAGGAAGAGTTGACTGAACTTACATTCAAGTACTAACTTGTTTCGACCATTTTAGAAAAAAATTCTCACAGTAATTTCTATATATACCTACTCGTCTTTTGGCCACCTTTATCTCACATCCGAAGAGCTGAAAATTACACTAATCTCTTTTTTATCATAAAGATTGCCAGGACAATATCAGAGATCGGATTCTCAAACATGTTTGTCAGTTGAACCACCCTAACATTCACTGCTTGTCACTAAGAGCTAACCTTAACGAATTCTCATTGTGACGATCTGGGTGGAACCTCGAACAACGGTGCTAAGAAGTTAGTTTCCTTACAGGAAAAATTAGCTTCTCATTCCATCAACAGCAATGCCATTACCAGTTAGTACCGGACTGCAAAGCTGCTTGATACCTTTGTTATAGTAGTAGTAGCTGTGGCAATAAATTTAGAGCGCAATGGCAGTACGGCTGCAAAGCGGTTGTCTCACAATATAGCTTTAGACGTGGACTTCTGATATCACTGTTAGCAATGACTATTTGGCGGAATCAAGCAAAAGGTGAGCATCATCAGCTGCGATGATTGTTTAGTATCTAGTGGAGAGTAAATTCATTCCCGGTACTCCCGGAATGCAAACCGGTATTCTACGTCTCCTGAACTTTCTTCGCTTATAGTAAGAGCTGAGTGTTGATTGTGCGGGGGTGTAACATTTAGCCAATTTATAACCCCCTCGACTATGCTCAGTGGAAGGGGATCTAAAGGGTCGGAAGAAGGGAGATCGGTACACACTCACTCAAACGTCACTCGAAGAATCCATCTCAAACGGGAACTGAAACTAAGAGCACATCCACTGACGTAACTAGGGTTGGGTAAAGCACAATGACCTAAGTGGTCATGAATAAGGGGGGTATAACTACGGTATTAGTGGATCCAATGACGCTATAGAGTGACTTTTTGTAGGGGAAGTGGTGGTAAAATGAACACCGTGTCTTTTCTAGAGAAAAAACAAATTTCAATGAATTTTTATCATGCACGTACGACTTACAGTATAAATCGGAGTGTTCGGGTCGATACGGAGGTCAATTGAAGTAAAAATATCAACAAAAACCAAGAATTTTGAAAATCGCGTTTGAAAATTAGAACTGACGTTACTTTTCGCTCGAGGTCTTGAGATTTTTCAGTGAGGTGAATATCATTATGATATGATGTTAAATCTGATACCTTTAAATTTCTTTTTGAATGGGTTACAATCCTTATTGGATATATTTCCGGATATGCAGTGAAAATTTTCAAAAATATTTGTTTTGCTCACGTTTTTTGAATGATGTTCATTTTACCACCATCAGTTGTTCATTTTACCTACATAGTGCAGGTAAAATGAACATTTGCATCGTTTTTTGCTAGCGATAAAAATATGTGAAAATTTAGCTATTTTAGTCTGAATTCCTGTCGCTGCTTTAGATAACATCCCTATTTTTGATGTTATGCGATAGAACTAAAGAAATTCCTCTCTTTACTATTCGAAACAAGATGATATCCTTAAGGTGTTCATTTTACCACCCCTTCCCCTATTTGTTTCTCGGACTTTGAGTTGTGCTCCCGGAGATGTTATTGAACAATGTTTTCACGCAACTATGTAGAAGGTTTATATAAGCAAATGGGAGCAAAACTAAGAAAATTTCACCTATCTTCCAAACGAATAGTCAAGACTCAAGAAAATTACGATTGAGTCATGACTTTTACGATATCTTTCACTTTCGGTCATTATGCCATCCATATCGTTGATTTCTAAGCAATGTTACAGTGGGAAACTTTTTACGAGGAGGACAATCATGTCGATGTTTAATGTTTGAGCTTACGTCCACTTTGGTGATGTAGGTATAGTAATGAGAAAATGTGTGATCTACAACTTTGTACTACATTTTTTATTCCACCAAGTTACCTCTATTCAGACCCAAAGTCCCTGATAACCTGTTTAACGTATCGCGGCGGCGCATGATAAACGACCCAGCAGCACTAATGAACCTTGTTCCTTCAAACGCACATCATTCCACCGAGAGCCTGCAGAATTGCATTTGAACTTTCATTGCCCCCTTTCACTTGACTTTTATCTGAAGTGCCCGTTTAGCACTCGAGGGCGAGGGAGTCGTTTTACTTTCAAGTACTGAACCTTGAACGATAACTTCCTTAGCGTTGCGATTCCGTTTCCCTTTTTATCGGTTGTGCAACCGGAAAAAGGGCAAATATTTGACGCTTTCCGTTGTTTGTCTGTTTCGATGCAATTGTTATCGATGACTACAAGAACGTCATCCGGGTATATGCACTCCTGAGGTAGGTACTTGTTGTAAATGTGACTGTCATTGGAATAAGAATACCTACTTTAAATTGATTCGCTATCATGAATTATGATTAATTTATGTTCCAATAAAGTAGAAAACAGTCTGAGTAATCATTAAGAAAAATAGAACTCGATCTATATAGGTTTAGTTAAGGTTTATTTAAAACGTTTTTTTTTTCTAAAGTTATCTGGTGAAATACACTCATCTGTTAAATTTCTGAACTGCTATGGCAAATCAAATGTAATGTGTTGTTAACAAAATTTTAGAGCTTAATTTAGTTTCACCAATTTAGGATGATATTGTTTCCTACCACAGAACAGTTGAATACAAGATATGAATGTAAGTATCAGAATTAAACTAATGAAGAAATTTTGAAAACATTTCGTGAGAACTCCCTATGATTCACTTTCATTCATTTGAATCCAATTGAAAGTATTCAATTCACGCTTTTGTATCAGAACCAGTTTCTCCATCATCATAAACATTTTAGCTACTTACAGATATCAGGGGCCCAGATAGCCGTTGCGGTAAACGCGCAGCTATTCAGCAAGACCAAGCTGCGGGTCGTGGGTTCGAATCCCACCGGTCGAGGATCTTTTCGGGTTGGAAATTTTCTCGACTTCCCAGGGCATAGAGTATCTTCGTAACTGCCACACGGATATACACATGCAAAAATGGTCATTGGCATAGTAAGCTCTCAGTTAATAACTGTGGAAGTGCTCATAAGAACACTAAGCTAAGAAGCAGGCTCTGTCCCAGTGGGGACGTAACGCCAGAAAGAAAGAAAGAAGAAAAAGATATCACCCACAAAACGTTGATGGTACCGGTCGAACCCATAATGTACTCTCTGGCGCATCCATTCACGCGCACCCCACACTGACTGTCTTCGTGACCATAAACATAAATCCAGAAAGCATGGTGGGGAGTGGAATCTGCCCAGCTCAGAGCTTCTCAACAAGTGCAACAGGTTCCCTCCATACACCCAAACACCTGTCGCCAACGGTAACCAGATGGGACCCAAACAAATCGGGCCGAAATTTTCCTACGGAACATTTCGGTGAAAAGATTTTCACCGTTTAGGAAATCCGATTCGATCCGTTCCGTGTTTTTTCCGTATCGAGGTTGAAGTCCCTCGAGAGCTTAGTCGTAGGATTTGGTTTAACCGCGTGAGAGTGACAAATCGCTTAGCCCGAGTGATACTAATTAGTTTATGAAATCGGCACACAGCGCCAGTGAATAGCTATGTTTCTAAGGTAAGTGGCACTTGTGTCGTTCGTCGCATATAGGGGTAACTGGGTCAGATTTCTGGTCGGAATCGATTTTTTTTAAATAAACCTTTTATATCTCCGAGATACTTCACCTCATGCTACATTAAGGTGAATGTGTATCTAAGTCAAACCCCTGATATTCAATAGAGCACAAATCAAGAGTGCTTGTCAATTTTCTTCTCCTTCTTGGCATTACAACCTCACTGGGACAGAGCATGCTTCTCAGCTTAGTGTTCTTATGAGCACTTCCACAGTTATTAACTGGAAGCTTTCTTTGCCAAAGTTAGCCATTTTAGCATTCGTATATCGTGTGGCAGGTACGATGATATTATATGCCCTGGGAAGTCAAGGAAATTTCCTTTTACGAAAAGATTCTGGACCGACCGGAAATCGAACACAGACAGCATCAGCATGGCTTTGCTTTGTAGCCGTGAACTTTAACCACTCGGCTAAGAAAGGCCCCAAACATAATTATGATTTCTAAATCAAAATGTGTTCAATACAATATAATAAATGCTTTTACAGCTTATACATGTATAAGCCAGGCCACTTAAACGTTTTTGAAAATTTTGACAAAGATATTGGTCCTGTTACTCCTATGCGCATGGGTTGCACCGTTGTTGACTTGTCATCCGATTTGTTACGCAACCCGGTGGCTGCCAGCCAAATGATGAAGGTCTTTCTCTTTATGCTTATTCTGTAGAGGGCCTAGCTAGGTACTTGGTACTTTGATGGAGTTCGCCGTGGTTCATTGGAGGAGCTTTCTTTTTTCAATTCATCCACAGGGTAATTACGGGCAGTGGGTTGGGCTGAGTTGGGGCTTATTATTGAGACAGAGAGAGATATGTAAGTACGCGTCACTGAATCCATTGCATTGCAAGGCCGTTATTGAAGAAAGCGAGTTGAACTCGGAACGAATCGGATGGTGTTGAGTGCTTTTCGTCTGAGTTCTTGTTTTGGAATAGTAGCATGAATTTTGAAGCCTTCGTAAGCCAAGTGGTTAGAGTCCGTGGCTACAAAGCAAAACCATGCTGAAAGTGGTGTCTAGGTTCGATTCCCGGTCGGTCCAGGATTTTTTCGTAATGGAAAAATCCCTTACTTCCCTGTGCATAGGGTATCATCGTACCTGCCACACGATATATAAATGCGAAAATAGCAGCTTTGGCAAAGAAAGCTCTCAATTAATAACTGCGGAAATGCTCATAAGAACACTAAACTGAGAAGCAGGCTCTGAGGACGTAATGCCAAGAAGTAGAAAAAGAAGCATGATTCAGGATGGAAAGTTATAAACCATCCGTCTGAAATGCAACTTTTCAAATTTTTGCTTAGTTGCCAAAGGCTTTTACAGCATTTGCATCGTAAAACACCATCTTATTCTCCTTGTTCTTGACATTACGTCCCCACTGGGACAGATCCAGCTTCTCAGCTTTTGAAAGCACTTTTCTCTGCAATCAAATAAGATTATCGCATTCGTATATCGTGCTAGAGGCACAAAAATATAATACGTTAAAGAAATTTCCATTTCAAAAGGATTTTAGACGACAGACTAGGAAACAAATCCTGATACCTTCAGGCTAATCACTAGGCTAAGGAAGACAAACCATTAATATATTGTAATTAAAACAATTTCTGTTTTCATAGAAGAATGCTGTGCAATTGATCAGGAGCGAAACATTCCAGAACATTGGTGCTAGTTGGCATTCTTGCAGCATGTTTTGCCTCAACTTTGCTAACAAAGTTTTGCAACTTTCTGCTGGATCGTACAAAATTGGTTATTTCTCGTAGAAAAAGTTACATGTAAAAATTTAATGCCTTAATGACAGATTTCTAGTTGACCCATGTCTTTGAAAAGATTTCGAGTTCGAAAAACTAGAAATTTATTAGGTTTGAATTTATTAAGTTTGTAAGGGTCTGTGATTTTCTGTATTAATATTAAAAACAAATTTTATGACGCGGATACTTACTTATTTGGCTTTACATCAATTATCTTGATAAAGCCTCGCCAACAATATTTCGCCAAATCCCTCGGTTCATGGCCGCTTCTCTCCATCCTCGACTGTGACCCACGCTCTCCAGGTCCTGGTGTACCTGGTTAATCCAGCTAGCTCGCTGCGCCCCACGCCATCTTGTTCCGACCGGATTCGTGGCGAACACCATCTTTACAGGGTTGTTGTCCGACATTCTTGCAACATGCCCTGCCCAGCGTATCCTTCCAGCTTTAGCTACCTTCACGATACTGGGTTCGCCGTAGAGTTGAGCGAGCTCGTGGTTCATCCTTCGCCGCCACACGCCGTTCTCCTGCACGCCGCCGAAGATCGTCCTTAGCACTCGGCGTTCGAAAACCCCAAGAGCTTGCAAGTCCTCCTCGAGCATAGTCCACGCCTCATGCCCATAGAGGACTACCGGTCTTATGAGCGTTTTGTACATCGTGCATTTGGTGCGGGGGTGAATCTTTCTTGACCGCAGTTTCTTCTGGAGCCCATAGTAGGCACGACTTCCGCTGATGATGCGCCTTCGTATTTCCCGACTAACATTGTTGTCAGCCGTCAACAAGGATCCGAGGTAGACGAACTCGTCCACCACCTCGAAGGTATCCCCGTCTATCGTAACACTGCTTCCTAGGCGGGTCCTGTCGCGCTCAGTTCCGCCAACCAGCATGTACTTTGTTTTCGACGCATTCACCATTAGCCCGACTCTTGTTGCTTCGCGTTTCAGGCGGGTGAACAAATCTGCCACCGTTTCAAATTTTCTCCCAATAATATCCATGTCGTCCGCGAAGCAAACAAATTGTCCGGATCTCGTGAAAATCGTGCCTCGACTGTTAAGTCCGGCTCTCCGCATGACACCTTCAAGCGCAATATTGAACAACAGGCACGAAAGTCCGTCGCCCTGTCGTAGTCCCCGCCGAGACTCGAACGAACTGGAGTGTTCGCCCGAGATCTTCACGCAGTTTTGCACACCGTCCATCGTTGCTCTGATCAATCTTGTGAGCTTCCCGGGAAAGCTGCTCTCGTCCATGATTTTCCATAGCTCTATGCGGTCGATACTATCGTATGCCGCCTTGAAATCGATGAACAAATGGTGCGTAGGGACCTGGTACTCACGGCATTTCTGGAGGATTTGCCGCACGGAAAAGATTTGGTCCGTTGTCGAGCGGCCGTCGATGAAACCTGCTTCCCACGAACTCGTTTGCTATAGGTGATAGACGACGGAAGAGAATCTAGGATAGCACTTTATAGGCGGCGTTTAGGATGGTGATTGCACGATAATTTTCACACTCCAGTTTGTCGCCCTTTTTGTAGATAGGGCATATAACACCTTGCTTCCACTCCTCCGGTAGCTGTTCCGTTTCCCAGATTCTGACTATCAGCCGATGCAGACAAGCGGCCAACCTGTCCGGGCCCATCTTGATGTGTTCGGCTCCGATACCATCCTTGCCAGCGGCTTTGTTGTTCTTGAGCTGTTGAATGGCATCCTTAACTTCCCCCATCGTGGGAGCTGGTTGATTTCCGCTGTCCGCTGTGCTGACGTAGCCATCGCCTTCGCTGTCCTGACCTTCTGTGCCTGTGTTCTCTGCGCCATTCAGGTGTTCATCGTAGTGCTGCTTCCACCTTTCGATCACCTCGCGTCCGTCCGTCAAGATGCTCCCATCCTTATCCCGACACATCTCAGCTCGCGGCACGAAGCCTTTGCGGGATGTGTTGAGCTTCTGATAGAACTTCCGCGCTTCTTGAGAACGGTACAGCAACTCCATCTCTTGGCATTCCACCTCTTCCAGGCGGCGCTTTTTGTCCCGGAATAGGCGGGTTTGCTGTTTCCGCTTCAGTCTGTATCGTTCCACGTTTTGCCGCGTACCATGCTGCAGCATTGCAGCCCGCGCTGCATTCTTCTTCTCTAAAACCTCCTGACACTCCTCGTCGAACCAATCGTTTCTTGAGCTCCGTTCCACATATCCGACGACGCTTTCGGCAGCGTCGTTAATGGCTGCTTTGACTGTCCTCCAGCAGTCCTCAAGAGGGGCCCTATCGAGCTCTCCCTCATCCGGCAACGCTGCCTCAAGATGCTGCGCGTACGCATTGGCGACATCCGGTTGTTTCAGCCGCTCAAGATTGTACCGGGGCGGGCGTCGGTACCGTACATTGTTGATGACGGATAGTTTTGGGCGCAGTTTCACCATCACCAGGTAGTGGTCGATGTCAATGTTGGCGCCACGATAGGTTCTGACGTCGGTTATGTCAAAGAAGTGTCGTCCATCGATCAAAACGTGGTCGATTTGCGATTCTGTCTGCTGAGGTGATCTCCAGGTGTACCGATACGGGAGGCTGTGCTGGAAATAGGTGCTACGAATGGCCATGTTCTTGGAGGCGGCAAAATCTATCAGTCGTAGGCCGTTCTCGTTCGTCAGGCGGTGGGCGCTGAACTTTCCAATCGTCGGTCTGAACTTCTCCTCCTGGCCAACCTGAGCGTTCAAATCTCCTATGATGATCTTGACGTCGTGGCTTGGGCAGCGGTCGTACTCGCGTTCGAGCTGCGCGTAAAATGCGTCCTTGTCATCATCAGTGCTTCCGGAGTGTGGGCTATGCACGTTGATTAGCTGAAGTTAAAGAATCGGCCTTTGATTCTTAACTTGCACATTCGTTCATTGATCGGCCACCACCCGATCACGCGCCTTTGCATATCACCCATCACTATGAGAGCTGTTCCCAGCTCGCGTGTGTTGCCGCAGCTCTGGTAGATGGTATGATTACCTCTAAACGTTCGCACCAATGCTCCTGTCCAGCACACCTCCTGCAGCGCTACGATGTCGAAACCGCGGGTCTTCAGTACATCGGAGAGTATGCGAGTACTTCCAATGAAGTTGAGAGATTTGCAGTTCCACGTACCGAGTTTCCAATCGCTAGTCCATTTTCGTCGCTGTGGTCTTTGCCGATTGTTCCGGTCCGTATTCTCTCGTTGACGTTCCTGTGCTGATGTGTTTTTACGGTTGGCTTGCAGGGCCTGACACCAACCCCCTAGATTTCCGGAGGACCATTCCCCCTAAATGTTCGGAGGGCCATAGTGCGCAGTTTAGCTTAGAGTCCTTCTCTGGCACTCGGACGATGATCAGCCGCCCCTGACATGGGGAACAGACGCTGTTGTGAGCCGCTCCTAACGTGGAGTACAGACGCTCCAGGTTTGCAAAAGCAAACCCCCCCTTCCCTGTCAGCATACGACCAAAGTTCCCACCGGGGGTTGGTTACCCGATCTTCCCCAAGGTTACTCGTACCCCGGCCAGTACCACGAGGAGGTAGGGATAGGAGTTGCTGGGCAAGAGGCTAAGGACCGCACAAAGGGGTCTATTTTATTCCTGCAGGTACGCGAGGTACCAATGGTACGCCATGCCCAGCCATTTACCGCGCCATGACGCAGAGAGAAATCACAAAATGACCTATTAGGGTGGTTCAAAAAACAGTTTTCGCTCCACACCGATCGTTCGATTCTAGATCAATTCAACATTTGAGCTCATTTGAATTAAAAATGAGACCTTGCAAGCCTTTCAAAGTTTGTGTGGCAATTACTATGGGGAAAGCAAGCAATTCATTCAAACCGTCATAGCGTTTGCCCACGTGCTCTTGACGGTTAGAGCATCGCTCATATTGTTAAGTATATTAGTCAGTTACAAGTTTACCGAAGACTGTTTTCGAATTGGTCGCCTCAATAAGGGTTTATTCACATATTTCATAACGCTGAAAATGGCCATTTTGGACACCCACCCACCCCCTCGTAACACTTTTTTGTATGAATATTTTACAAATTTTGTATGAACCAGCGTTATGAAATTTGTGAATAAGCCCTAATTAGTTATTGATTTTGTATTAGTTGAAAATCTTCGGGTATAATAATAGAGCTGATCTCAGGAAGCACTGTATATATGCAGTAAAACATGAGCTCAAATTTTGGGATGACACTCAGAATTTGATCTAGAATCGAATGAGTGGTGTGGAACAAAAACGATTTTTTGAACCACCTTAATGACATATATCAGTTTTTTATACGAGCGTCCTAAAAAAAACTTTGTTCTACAAACTAGTTTGTGCAAAGCGTCTTGAACAGGCCTAACAAATGATTAAGTCTAGTCGTGAGCATAACCGCAACATGTAGTTCGAAAATCATAATAATGAAAAACAATCGTCCTATTTGAATTTCTTGAATACAAATGTGAACATTTCTGACTTATACACATAGTCAACATTAAAACTCAACCACACGGCAACGCGGATCTACTTAAAACTGAGTTGTTTCAACGCAAAACCGTAGTTGAGCCCAATATCCCAAATTTGGCTAAATTTCCAAGGCCTCCATCAGTAATTTGCTTTTAAGGCCATTAGAAAAAAAAATAAATTTGTTTTGATTCAACGCAAAATTGAGTACATTCAACACAAGCTTGAGAATAATGCATTAATTGCCCCTTTGGTTAGGTGCAGCTCTCTCTATTTTTGACAACATTCGTGTGGAAGAGAGATTTTGGGTTGGACAAACAATCGATAAACTTAATTTTGGGTTAAATCAACTCAAAAGTTAGGTGAAATGGTTTTTCCATGCACAAATCTTGCTTTGATTGAACCATAAATAAATTATAGTGTAGGCAAGAAACGTCAGAATGGGGCGATTTAAAATTGATGGCAAGCTAGCGTAAAAAGTTGGTTACTATGCTCCAGGCTCGGTGAACACAAATATTATCTACAACCAAAAACCATGATAATACTGCCGTTTGTGTAGTCTACACTGTGCGTAACTATTAGAATCCATGAGTTATTATAATAGTCTTGAATTGAAACAACATTTACATGGGGGATTCGCTCGTTGGAGCTCCGCTACATGGAATGACTCCACGATTGGATGTTCGCTGGTTAGAAAATATTCCAACTAAAAAGCTCTTGAATGTCAAGAGTAGATGTCAAACTGACTTTGACGTCTGAGCACCATCGCATTGAAGTCTCCATATATAGAACAAACATGTATATGTGCGTTTCGTGATGATTTGCCCTCCAGCTGCGTGAGTCTGGAGCATTTTCATCAGCTGTCAGTCGTTCCAACTAACGGGTCGGATTCGATAGATGGAAGGCAGTCGCGTTACAACCAACGAATCCCCGCTGTAACAGAAAAGCACCGATAGAAAAACTATTAAGGTAGTTGGGCACCAGTAGAAACGGATCGATAAGAATTTGATCGGCAGAGGTAACCATTTTATTGTAAGTTGATTAGATTAGAAAAATATAATTTAGTTGATTGAGTTTTGATACCGTTTTGTCTCAAATTCCGAACAGATTCATATTCCGAACATTCGGTTTTTATACGGCGATGTGGTTGAAATGATTCGCTAGAATATGTCTTCAAATTACTAAAAAAGGCAGTCAATTGCAATTCAATTTAAACATCTTCCAATATGATGGATATCTTGGGAGTAGAGATGATTATCTAGATCAAGGTAAGTAAAACGAGCTCAGATGAATTTATTTGCTGAGTTATTCATTTGAATACGTGCTAAACTATGAGACAGAATGAACACAGTGTTCAGCATTTGAATCAAAATGCTGTTCCATACTTTAAAGTAAAAATAATACTAAATAAGCTTAAATAAATATTTTTATCAGCACACTCAACAGCCAACAGATAGACTTTGCGAAGAAATTGAAACTTTCACAAATATCAGCTAATTTATTCCCACCAGATGCATTTGAAGCCACTGTTGGCCTCAAGTGTTCGGAATATAGGTCAAAATGGTAATATATAGTTTGAGAATTGCTGAAAACCAGTCAGCTGCTTTTTGAAAATCTTGGGTTCCCTTGAGGCATTTTTGACATTTCTGCTGAAGGCGCTTATGATCTATCAATGACGTGAAAAGCGCTGAATGGCACTTTATAAAAATAAAAAACATTAAAAAACATGTGAAAACTTTGCTTTTAAATTATGCCAATATACTTTGTCATTGATAAGTACACGCAAAAAAAATTGTGCGGTAGAATCTACCAATTTAGGGGGTTAACTTAAGCGCTCGCACCGACAATTTTCAGCAGACCACAAATGCGCATGATTTTATCATGTATTAGAACTCAGATTAACGAGAAAGATTTCTGTAAAAAATACCAGAAAGGATGGTGGGATGTACTACAGATATAGTAATTTTCTCTGAAATTCCATGATAGTTATAAGAATGGGTGTAGCCAGCTAAAATAGTAATTTTTGTCACAGAATTTTTCCCATGAAATAAAAAAAAAATTCAATAATTTTGTCATCGAGTTTTCAAAGCTTAACAATAACAAAGGAAATTAACATAATTAACAAGCAAAGTTATCAGATTGAAAGATACTTTTAGCGAAAATAGTTCAAAAGCAGTGATTTACAAAATCTTGAATAACTCATGAAGCGGCAGCTGAATTTTTGTCTACGGTTAGTAAAAAACATTAGTTTCATTATCGCGAAGAAAGAAAAGTTGGGCTTTAATTCATATCAGCTTGCAGTTTTGATAAAAATATGTGAAAATTCCTTAGTTTGATTTAATTCCTAAGAATTTATATTATTAAAATATAAAGATCCTATTTATAATGTACAATAGTTGTAATTTAAGACAAATTTGTTGCTCTTAAAACTTATCATAAATTTAACTTATAACAAAATGGTGCTTAAAGATAAGAAATTGGATGAAAAATAACAAATTTTTGTAAACTGTAATGAAGACTATATTTTCAAATTTGAAAATTCAACTACAAAATGCTTGAACCACCTCTAAATCTTAATATGTTTGGCGCAAAATTTGGTGTATCGTTTGTAATTTTAATTCAATAGAAATCACGAATTTTTGGTTATGAGAAATTTTGAAAAATTAGCCGTATTGGATAGATTTTCATTAATAGAAAAGAGGTAATAACACTTATGCTATGAAATAAATAAATAAAACACTGCGTATTTTTTAAAGTGCATATAGTTTTTTCTAAACCTCTTGAGTTAAAAACAGATAAAATGATCAATCTCCCATTTGGAATCAATTTTTTTTTCTAGTAAATAAATTTGATCTGAGAACTCATAAGCTAAAAAGTAAGAAAAAGGCATTTGATCCTACAAGAAAGTCCGATGTAAGTCCACTTCTTATTCTCCGCATGTTTTTTTTTTTTTGATAAAGTGTCACGTAGCGTCATCCACGATAGAGCAAAAGTGTCTTCAAATGAAATGTCAAAAATGTATCAATAAGCAACAATGTTGAAGACAATTTTTAGCTAGGACGCTCGTATCAAGAGATACAACTGATCTAGATCAATTATAACTTATCTAGTCCAACTCTGAATGAGTCGAGATGTAGTAGAAATAATTCCAAAATATTTTGTCGAAGACACCAAACATCTAGGAAGCATAGCCAGCAGTCCAATTTTGCTGACTTTCCCGCACTTACGTTGCTGCCAAAAATTGAAAACAAAACAGATCAATCCCAAATTTTGAGAAATCGTCACTTAATAGTATAGAAATGTATGGAAAATATGAACAAACGATTTGGAGAACATGAATTTTTGAGGTTTTGTCCGGCCATGCGCCACTGTGCTCGGATAAGATTCTACTACAATTCTAGAGGATCTTCTTCTTCTTCTTGGCATTAACGTCCTCACTGGGACAGAGCCTGCTTCTCAGCTTAGTGTTCTTATGAGCACTTCCACAGTTATTAACTGAGAGCTTTCTTTGCCATAGTTGCCATTTTCGCATTCGTATATCGTGTGGCAGGTTCGATGATACTCTATGCCCAGGGGAGTCAAGGGAATTTCCATTACGAAAAGATCCTGGACCGACCGAGAATCGAACCCAGACACCTTCAGCATGGCTTTGCTTTGTAGCCGCGGACTCTAACCACTCGGCTAAGGAAGGCCCCCCTGAGTTCATATTTGGCCACAATATGCATCGTATGTAAGTGCAGATATTTCGTAAAAAGATATTTCGGCCGAGAAAAATACCCCTTGCCAAAGTGAATCATGGAAGTGCCCAAGTAACTTTGCACCCTACATCCTTGGTTCTTTTTTGAATTCATGCCAAATGTCATTTGCAGTGCAATCATCTCAAGATTCTTAACTGAATTCCCTCCAAATTTCTCCTCGGAAATCAGTTTCTCTCGAGTTTTGGATATAAATTACTTTGGATTAGGATGATGAATGTCTCCGTTTTTTCCTCAGAGCATTCCCTAAAGATATACAGAATGTTCTTCACATTTCTTCCAAAATATTATGAAGATTCTTGGTACTTTGTATTCCAAAATGGCATCCATTTGAAGGAATTTCCAATAGACTCCTATTAAAATCTTCTTCAAACTACTGATGAAGTATATTTCAGATTTCTATTGGAATTGCCTTCGTAATTGCTGATAAGCTCTCTTCTATATTGTCATTGCTGAATTCATTCGGATTGATGAAAGAGTTTCACTTGGTTTTGACGGAGTTTATCTGGATCTCCTCAAGTTTATTCGTACTGCGATTTTTATTACGGACTAAAACGGACACGATATATGTATTAGACAAGAGGCTATGAACCACATTTCAGTATCGGATCAAAATCTTAAACGAAACCGAGTAGTTTTTTGAATGCCTTGACGTTTATATATTATTATGTGTCAATTTTACTAATCAAAATTTAGGTTACAAAAAAAAAAAACTACGTGTTCTGGTGAGCTTCGTGCTTACGAATCTTTATTCGCAACATAAATTTACTCCAAATCACAAAATCAAAACAAAATGCTATGCTTTATTTGTAAAAGTATGATGTTTCCTTTCAGCAAAACTAAAGCCACTGAGAAGTGGCTGGATGCGCAGTGCGATGGAACTGCTGCACTCCATACGCTACCATCCTGCATGTCCCTCTGCGACTTGAAGAATGACAACTACTACCAACTGGTCATCGTTGACGTTCCGCTGTTCGATTTTGACGCTAAACCCAAACTCAAAGTTTACAAGGGAACTAACCTCACTAGCGAGCAGAACCTTCCGGAGATTCCTTCCTCAGTGGAATGTTTCTACTTGGACGAGCCAGAACCCAGGATTCCTAGTATAGACTAATTCAGTTTAACATATTTCATTGTCTAATGCTTAATTTCTCTTTTAAGTCATCGCCGTAGCGATTTCCTCTTACGTCCTTTTCTATCGGAACATGAAACCCTATTACAAGTACACCGTTCCAGAAATGGACATCGATCCGCTTGAAGTTGACACCTGGCACAAACTTCAAACCGCTCGTCCGGAAAACGTGGACAAACTGATTGACAATCTACGCACCCTGCAGTTGTCTCAGCTCACCGAACAATCCCAACAACTTCTGAGCCTCCCTGAAGACAAACGCGAATCGTTCATCCATAACTCCACCACCACATCCGACAACAAGCTGAAACGTATCTCGACCATCACTGCAATGGTTTCGATCAAGAAAGTTGCAAACGACTCCAAATCGGCATCATGCTTGATCTTGGCCGTTGAGTCCAGTGAGATCTTCATACTGGACACGCAAGCATTCGTGGTGCTGCATCAAGCCCGGGCGTGCAACTATCAAGGGACACCCAGCATGATCTCGGCCACCGGCCAGTATGATGTCGACTTTCGCCTGGTGATCTCTACCCGCGAAGGTTATCTGTGCTTGTTGCGCAAAGGATGGCCCGTGGGTCAGCATATCGTCAAGCTGGAATATCCTTCCGCCGGTTTGGCACTGCTGCCGATCGACCAAACGATCGTAGTCGTTTGCATGAACAACTACCTTCTGTGCTACTCGAAGAAGGGCAAAAAGCTCTGGTCGGTAACGTTGCCACAGCCGGCGGTTTGCATGACTCCGGTCCCGTTGCCGCATCTCGGTATTAGCTTGGTCTGTGTGGCGCTTCGCGGTGGATTGGTACAGTTCTACTGTCAGAAGAAGCTGGTTGATCAGTTCTACGCTCCGGAGACTGTGTCGGCAATGACCTTTGGCCGTCTGGGTCAGGAGGAGCACGTACTGATCCTGGTCACTTCCGACGGGTCACTGATCGTGAAAATCCTGAAGCGAACGGCCGAGTTTTCGACCACGGATAATATCTACGATATAAAGACAGCCAGTGAAGAGGCATCTGGGAGCCTGCAGATCCCGAAGAAGACGAAGATCTTCGTGGAACAGACCTTGAGGGAGAAGGAACATGCAGCTGCGATTCATAATTCGTTTCAGTCCGAGTTGTGGCGAATGCGGTTGACGGCGGCCAGGGCCACGGTGGACGTCATAAATTCGGCTGATAGCAACGTCAGTGGGGACGTTGGATTGGCGCCGATCAAAATGGCTGCGGAAGTGTTGGGATTGGGACCGGTGTTCAAGCTGTATCTGGTTTTGGAAAATATATCAGCCCGGAAGGAAGCCAGTGGATTGAATGTGCTAATTCAGGCGGATCATCGTCATTATTTAGCGGATCGTCCGTATTTGAAGCTGCCGATGTTGGTACCGGGAGCACCACTAAAGTTGGACTTCAAAGTTACGGTGGTGACTGATCCGAGCGATGGACTCGCCCCGGTAGATTTGACGCCAGAGAACTCGTTCATCAAAGTTCTGATTTTTAAAACGGGACATGTAAGTGAATGAATATTTTCCAATTAATTAGTTTTCTTTTCGATGCAAGCTTATTTGACTCAGTTTGGAAAATACCATGAATGCAGCCATCTATACCAAGTGTGCCTAAATGTATGCATTTTGCTTTCTTATATGATTTCAGACTAAACCGCTCATTGCTTCAACGGTAGTGATGCCGCAGCCAGAACCGCAAATATTGGGCACGTTTTGAGCGATCATGTTTCAACGTAATACAGTTTCCGTCCATGTGAATGATAACATCTTTAAAGTTAGAAGCTTTATGATAATTAAATTATTAAATTTTAGTGTTTCATTGAAATTTGTTTTCCATTCGTGATATATTTTCTGAAATGCATAGAAGATCAAAAATATATGCAACATGCATATAAGATCAAAATTCAATGTTACTACAGTCAACTTTGCATAGCCCGATATTGAAGGGACCACCAAGAACACAAAATCAGTGCAACTATTTTGTAGGGACCATCGAAATAGCCATGAAATCCAGCTTTCACTTATTATGCTACAACTCGATATAGTGAAATTTAATACCGAATTATGAAAAGTTAACTGAAATGCTCTTTAGGATTTTTTTACTTAATCTTAAGTTTCGGAGTTCAAAGATGACCGACACACTTGCCGACTTGTGCCGCTAATTATGTTTAATCTGAAGAAATAATTGGCCAGCATTCCCGATCTTCGTATTTTAAGCTTTTTGGTAATTCATAAAGCCTCATAAAGCGTAAGCAACCGAATTTGTTTTCGGCATCGCCGGAGTGAAAGTTTAGTTTCATGTTCACGTTTAGCTTCGCTGCTTCTTGCTGAACAATTTAGGCTGCTGGTGAGCTCGTTCCATGCTTCTGTTTCTGGTGAGTTAAATATGATGGATAACATTATTATTAGGGACAATGGAAATTCGCGATTTCGCGGAAGCCGCGAATTCTGTGAAATTTGGCCTTCGCCGCGAAATTTATGAAATTCCAAATTCCAAATTTGTGCGTTTTGTTGTGTGTATTGGTGTCTTGCCACACACAACAAAACGCAGCCTCTAAACTCTTTAACGCTCAACGCTCCGTCATCGTAATCATCGCCATCATCGAAACTTCAAAAGCAGTTTTTTTTTTGTCAAAATCTAAAAATTATTCGATGAAAATGTGTTCACTGTGTTTCGGTTGGAGAATAGAATACAGTGAACACATTTTCATGTGAATTTTCTTGATTTTGAACGAAAAAACTGCTTTTGAAAATTCCGAAATCAATGACGAATCCTGCCCCATTAAGAAGGCGAAATATAAGGTAAATGCGCCCTCTAAGGAAAGAAGCGGTTTAAACTATGAAGAACATTATTATAAAACTTTTTTTATTCATTATCTCATAGACAAACATGTTTTCTATCAAATAGTAGAAATAGCTAGCCATTTTCTTATTTCAGGAGTTAATAAATCATTTTTTATAAAATGCTTGCTTATCTGCATTTTTATTTTTTGCGGGGTAAAACGCGCCACCTGATCTCGGCGTTAGTCGTTCGCGCGCACGCATGCGCAATAATGCTTGCAAATACGTTGCATACAGGGCGTTTAATCAGATGTTATTGTTCGATTACACAGCGTAACAAAAATGACATGTTTGCGTGTCTCAAGGATCGAATTATGTGTATCTTGTAGATTTGAGTTACTGTATCTGATGCCGTTCTCAGAAATTTTCCAGCACGTCACAATTTTCAGCTAAAAGTCGCTAAAGTTGTATAAAACATGGTTTTCATTGATGTTTACGTGTAATTTGAAGTATAATTCAGCATACTTTTTTGCGATCTAATGCACCAAACATGCAATATATGACTTTAACTTTTATTTCAAATGTTATTTGGTTCAAAATGCACGATTCATTTTAGATTTAATCGATTTTTACAACATGCTTGCAGTCTCCATACAAAATTCTTCGTTTCTCTTATATGGCAAAATACAATATTTTTAGAAAAAAATAAAAAAAAACTTTTGAGCATCGAAAGTATTATGAACTTTGTTTATAATACTTGTAATACACTTGAAGTTTGAATTCTGTGGCAAATTAAGCGAATAATTTGCCATACAAGCTGGCAAACTTGCATGCAAGTTGTCTGAAATATTAGAATTTTGCATTTTCAACAGTCAATATCTCAAAAACTAGACGTGCTATAATATTTTTGGAAACGGCAATGGTTTCAACAGCCCTTAATTTAGTAAATAGCGATATTTTGGTGCTTAAGACAAAAACGTGTTCCGCAGTGTTATAGTATAGATGCTGATCCGAAGAATGTGCATTTGTAAGGTTCAAATTGGCACGTAACTACAGCTTGGCATAACGTTTGCTGGAATTTGAATTCAAACGGCTGTTTTGGTGTTATGAAATAGGTGTGGCCGTTTTGCCCCACGAGTTGATTAAAGTTTAAGTCCTTCAATACGCTTTTTAAGGATAGATTCAACACTTTTTTTTTTGCATAAAATACAAACTATGGGAGCGCACAAGTCAATTCTCGGTGATAGTTTCAAAAATTTTGTTGCTTATCGGCCTGAAAAATGGCCTAGAAAAAAAAAAAAACACAAAATTACAACGAAAACAGCGAACGTTTTTTCGAGTTTTTTACGATTTTTACCAGGAAAACACTTAAAAATATATATAGAGAAGCATTTTGATACATTTTCCATTATTTCGGGGGAAAAACAGCGTCCCAAAGCACGTAGTTCGTTCAAAACAAGGGTGGCGCGTTTTACCCCAACGGCGCATTTTACACCCAGTTCCCCTACGCCGAAACGTCGGATAAGTAGAAGCAAAAGTCGTCTTAGCTGCCTTAAGACTGATAGAGCCGATAAAACATAGAAAGAGCTCAGTCATCACAGTCGAAGGCATTCATCAAACATAAAATAAAAACTACATTTAATTAAAATCTGCAAAATTCACACATATCAAGGCTACTTTCACTGAAAATGTGTATTTTTGTGTAAAATATAGCAAAATTTTGGTACCGCGGCAGAGCCGCGAAATTTCAGGAATTTTGCCGTGAATTTCCATTGTCCCAAATTATTATCAAGATAGTGAAATGGATACTACGTTCAAGTATTTGTTCAACAAACAGTTTAAAGCCGTTCAATCTCGGAATAAACTTTGCATTATGTTTAAATGCTTCTTTTGTTTTGTATTTTCATTAAAAATGAGTGAAATTTACTGGATAAACGTGATAAAATGTAGCTGTTTCTAGATAAATACTAATGTCCGGATTACGAAGCATGATTATCAGCTGCTTCAAACCCGGACAGCCGTAATTGTGGAACAAAATTCACATTGATTTCAACCAAAATAATCAAAAATAACTATTTGATGGTCTCAGAAATATTCCCTGGAACCCTCAAGTGAAAAACTCAAATGGTGCCATTCGTTTTGGTATATTTATTCGTAAAAAATATGACCTGTTATATAATAGATGTTGCATGTCGTGATACCAATTGCCGTAATGGATAAGTGTTGTGTAAACCCTCATATTTCACATCATTTCCATAATAGTGAATTTGACTGAACCTAAAACTAGTGAAAGTGTCTTAGATAGAGTACGCAAAATTCCATTTGACTGAAATATTCATTTATTTTATGAGCATTTCAGTTAAATAGAAATGTCCGGAATTTGAACCAGCTTTATAACGGACTTCTAAGCAAGACATATCGTGGATTTTGATTTATTTTAGTGAAATTTGCGTCATATATTGAGATTTTCTTTACATTATAGCAAACAAGAAACTATGATCGTTGTAAAATTACGTTATAGCTTGAAGATACATACGAATTTGCTGATAAAATTCAAGTTTATAGCTACACTTCTTCTTAGGTGTCCGGAATTCGAGGCAAAACGGTACAAGACTTTCGAGCGGTTCGACTCTAAATTTGTCGATTTTTTTTTTAGAGACTGCTAAAGTTTTTGCATGCATGCGTTGCATGCAACTCGTTGAAAGAAGTACTGTAAATTCGGGTGAAATTGATCAGTAGGGTGAAATTGATCACTGTGTCACACGATTTTATTTCCCTCTAATAGAGGACAGAAATCAATGCAACCTATGTAAATGAACGTTGTTCGTCTTAACTATTGTCGAATTGCATGTTGTGAAGCTTTTTGTGTTAAGGAATGTTTATTTCTATGAAAATAATAGAAAATTCCATAATCGTGTTTTGTGTGGTATTGCCAGACATCAATAAACTTATAGTTTTAAACAAGGATTTGAACATGGTGTAAACTTGAAAATTTGTAAGGATGCTGGAAATATATCCCCAAAACGAATTTTATCATCAAAATTCGTACCAATTTGTTCATTTTGTTGTAATAATTGAATTTTTTATGGATTTCAGAATATTCCTTCGGAAATTGCCTACATTTAGGCGTTTTCTGCGGTATTGTTGGAAATTAATTGTTTATTATTTTCATAAAATTTGCATTGTTAGGAATTTGGCAAGCATATTTAGATTCAGGAGGCCCAAATTAAATAAGTTAAGTTGTATTCAAAACTAACAATCATTGTTTTGACAGGTGATCAATTTCACCCCGAAATGAAATTCCTTGATTTTTTTATTTTAGAGACGATTTTCAGCACTAAAATCACAACTGTATGACAATTTGAGTATATAAACCAATGAGGCTCACCGTCGTACTTGTTTTCCTGCATTAAGTTGTTTGCAATTGGCAACATCATAGGAAACAGACATGGAAAACAGTGAAAAGTGATCAATTTCACCCGAAATTACGGTATTGCAACACCATTATTGTTTGCAAAGAAGCGGTCTTCAGCCAACTTGTTCAGAAGGTCAAGACATCCGGCGCTAGTGTGTTTGTAAAATTGAGCATTTCAAGCAAGCTCTATCTTGTGATCCACATGAGAGAGAAACGTCGAGTTTTCGGCAAACTTGTTCAGATGGACAAGAACATCCGGGAGGTAAACAATCTGATTCTAAGATTTGCTGCTAGGTAGCGCTAGTGAGCGTATAAAATTGAGCATTTGGACTTGTTCTATCTTCCGATTCATACAAGATATAGAGTTCAGGTCTTCGGCAAAGTTGTTTAGAAAGTTAAAGGCAACCAAAAGTCAAACAGTTTAGTTCAATACTTTGCCGCTACGTAGCACTAGTAAGCATCGAAAATTGAGCGTTTTAAGGAAGCTCTATCCTGTGATCCACATGAGATAGAAAGTTCGAGTCTTCGGCAATGTTTTTCAGAAAGTTAAGGACATTCGGAAGATAAACAACTTAATTCCAAATTTTACTGATAGGTGGCGCTGGTAAGCATACAAATATGAGCATTTCAAACATTTATATCGCCAGAATTATATAAGTCGTAAATAATTTGAAAATGAATTGAATCAGATCTGAATCAGACCGAATCAACCAGAAATGAAGTAAATCTGTAAATCATTCATGTTAAAGTGAATCAGTCCACTTTAACATGAATGGCCTCAGACCTGAATCACTGGAAAATGTAGAGAAACAAAACTGAATAACTTAAATTAGAAGTGAATCAGACCTAAACAACTTGAAAATGAAGTTATTTTAGATCTTAATCATTTGTATATGAAGTAAGTCAGACCTGAATCACTTGAACATGAAGAATATCAATCCTAAATAGCTTGGATATGAAGTGATTCTGACCTGAAATATTCGAATAATTGAATAAGACTTTTTATCCCATGTTGATCGCAGGATATTATTGGCTTAAAACCTCAATTTAATATGCCGACTAGCGCCAACTAATGGAACATTTTGGAATCAATCTGATTACCTTCCGAATGTTCTTGACTTTCTGAACAACTTTGTCGAAGAATCGAACTTTCTATCTCATGTGTTTCAGAAGATAGAACTTGCTTAAAACGCTCAACTTTACATGCTGTCTAGCACCATCTTGCGGTGAAATCTCGAACCAAACTGTTTACCTTGCGGATGTTCTTTTTGATGCCGAAAACTCAAACTTTCTATCATGTATGGATCAGAAGACTGAATTTGCTTGAAATGCTCAATTTTGTACAGTCACTAGCTGTGTTGATAGACTCGCACTCAAATGTCAATCAATTCGCTCTCCCGAGAGAGCAAACTCATTAGAGATCTGCTTCGCAGATCTCACGCTTGAGATTTTGATGCAAAATCAACTCAATCAACTCAAACCGTAAAAAATGATTCAGTCGCAAAACCCAGCCAAAACTCGTGAAACCCGAATATTGTTGATTACGTTAGAAAGGATTACTATAATTTTACCAGACTAACAAGAAATTATTGCCGAGTGTGAGTAAACTGTGGAAATACGAGAAAATGAGTCAAAAAGGTGAGCCAACTCATCCGTGATTTTTTGACTGCTGAGTTGCGTGATTGACAACTCACGCATGAAAAATCTCAAGCGTGAGTTGTGAGAAATTGAGTTTTTCACAACACTGGTCACTAGCACCACCTAGCAGCAAGATCTCGCACCACACTATTTGCCTTTCGAGTGTTCTTGACTTTCTGAATAAATTTGCCGAAGACTCGAACTCTTTATTTCATGTGATTCACAAGATAGAACTTGCTTAAAAGGATCAATTGCATTTTCTGACCAGCGCTACTAACGCCACTAGCGGAAAAATTTCAAACCAAACTGTTTGCCTTCCGGATGTACTGTTGAACAAGTTTGCTGAAGACCTAAATTCTAGATAATCGGCAATTCGAGATAAAGCCTCATGAATTTGTATGTTTTGAAGTGATGCAATATTCAGCCAAGTCTTGCAATACGTTTTCAAGTGATTCCGTTTTTTTACGAGTAGTGTATATCTCTGATCTCGGTGACAATTCTATCCATAATTTCTTCATTCGCATTAGCAATTCCGTTTTTCTTGAATAGTTCGAAAAATAGCTAAATAAAATCAGAGAAACTTAAAAGTAGATGAGTACCGTATACCTTTTAATTCCGCTCCTAAATGCTTATCTTTGACAGATACGCGTATTTTGACTACCACTTGCAGTCTTCTTCAGTGTTAGTTACTCGTATCTCTCTAGTGGATACGAGTAACTGACACTGAAGAAGACTGAAAGTGGTAGTTGAAAAACGCGTATCTGTCAAAGATAAGCATTTAGGAGCGGAATTAAAATGTATACGGTACTCCATCTACTAACTTAAAAGTATTGAGATTCTGCTCAGAGGATTCAAACATTAATTAAAGAGTAAATAAAATCAATTATGATGCCCAGGCAATTGTACATATAACGAAATCGCTTTTTGCGTTATGCGTTGCTTATATGTACAAAAATGCCAAGAAAACTCTTCTGAAAAATAAATCCGTGGAGTATTTGTGAAGAAAATCCTAAAGTAACCTCTGATAAAACCAGTGTAAGTTTTGAAGCAATCCTTAATCAACAAGAACCTCTGAAAGAACTCCTAGACTTTTCAGGAAGTTTAGGAAGATTAAATAGACTTTTGAAAATTGCATAGGAATGTTTTGAGAAACATTTCTCGCATAACTTGTGATCTCGCCCTAAAAGCCATGTAACCGAGTGTGTAGCTCCTTGTTTCTAAGCAAATGAATGGATGAAAACTATCACCGCTGGGATATAGCAAAGCATCATAGCATTGTTGAATAACGCGTAAATCAATTTGGATTGAATGCTGGAGAATACTTAAAATGAAATGCTTTTAAAAATTCCTATAATCTATCCTTTGTTCGAAGAACCCCTCATATTACTCCTGGGTTCCTTGAAGGAATTCTGGAAGAAATCCAATCAAGAAATGTCTTGGAGCTTTTTTTCAAAAACTCTGGAATAAACCTTTGTGAATGTCCTCGGGAAAAATTCTTTGGAAATCTTTGGAAGATCTTCTGTAGTAACAATTGGAGAGTTTTGTTGAGGGATTAGTGGAAATAAATATCTGGGGGACACTGCTAAGAAAAATTTCTACTTTCTAATTTAAACAATACCTGAGGAATTACTGCAGGCAGTAGGTTTGGAGGTCTCATGGATTTCCAGGAGTAAATTCTGGAGAAATTTTTCTTAGCAATCGTTGGAAGAATTTTTAGGAGAATTGACAGAGAAATCTAGAGGCAGAGAATTTCAGGAGAGATCCCTCTAGGAAACTCTAAAATATTACAAATAAAATCACTACATTTTTCTTCGGGGAATCTGAGACGAAATTCTTTAAGAGCCTGCTTACCCAACTAACAATTTTAGCGCTATAAGCCAAGATTATTTGCTTTGTGCTGTATAACAGTTAAATTGAAGCAGCGAACGCAGCAAAAAATGAAAACTGTCAAAAATAGAACGATTGACGTTAATACAGCTGTAACGCAAACGTTTTGCAGCTACAAATCTTAGCTGAATAAATTTCGTCAGTTATCGCTTTTGCTGCTTTCACTAAGCTGTAACTCAACACCGTAAAAGATAGCAACCTAATTATGTGGAATAAAACTCGCCATCATCAATCCGGCTGCTTCTATACAATATGATTTGTTATGCTGCTCAATATATATTTAAGAAGCGCTTTGTCGTCAGTTATACAGCGAGCATACAGCAGTAAGCTGTAAAACAACAACTTGTGGCGCATCTATTCAGCTTGTTGGATGTAAACATTGCGTTTGACGTTTCGCACCCTTTTGCAGCCTGATGAAGTGGTGTAAGTGCGGCTATGGCATCTTTAACGATCATTATAAAATATTGTGTGAACCGTTTTCGATGTAGAACAAAACGGTGTGTTTTCTTTGCCTTTCGATATAGACTGTGGTGGCAACAAGGACAGCGTCGAGACTTGTGGATGCAGAGATCGTGAGTTCGATTCAAAGCGGTGGCAGGTTAACGTTGGGAACATTAAATTCAGATACTTATGATATGAATGAATATTTAATCGATAATACAGCGAAGCTGTATAATAATTATTCAACAGTTGCAAAATGGTTGAGAAAGCGCCTTCCGAAGATGTTACACAGCTACTTGTCGTATAACTGTTGAGATAGAGCAATGATCGGTATGAATAAGAGCTGCCAATACAGCTTAAAAGTAGCTGAGTAGATTCGCCAGATTTGTTGGTAAAAGGATCGCATAGAAGCTTTCGTTCGTATGTACAGCGCCTTTACTCAGCATAAAGCCGTATAAGGAGGGCCTAGAGAATGTTTACATTTGCACTAAATGTTAGTTGGGTAACTCGATATAGTCTTAGTGTATAGGTTTCTCTGTAGCCTGTAAAATTTTACATCAGAACTCAATGCAAGCAGAATAAGGAAAAATGAGAATTCAGTGATCAAGTTGGTTAAAACAGAAAGTTTAGAAACGTTTCATTGAAGTAGAGACCCTTTAGAGACTTCAGTAGGAATTTGTTGCAATTATTTTTCAAGAACTAACTAAGAACTACTTCCAGAAGTGTCTACAGCCATTCTGAATCAGCCAAGAAATTCTTGACACTCTGAGAGTTCTATAGGAATTGTTCTGAAAATCGTCAAGAGCAACAATGCAGCAATGCTTTGATAGATGGCTGATTCACTGCAGTATAATACGATGATCAATAAGGTACAGTGGAGGAAGTGTACCAACGCGGTAAGTGGATCGTTTGTCCATATTAACCTTCCAGTCGTCGCGCGGTTTGCCACCGTCAGAACCACCGCGCTGCTGTTGTGAACGAAAAGCGAGGTTTTTTCAGCGGTGTTGTACAAAATACAACCGCGCGACGACTGAAGTGTTAAGTAAATATACTTGAATATTTTGAACGTTTTTTGAGATTATATTCTCATGTTCACACAAATACTTCTCTGATTCTTTGATTTAACGATCACTATCTAGGATTCATGAAGAATATTTCAACAAACAAAAATACTTTTGATTTGTTAGGAAATTCAGCAAATATTTATCGTTATATCTACGGTATACGCTGTATCTAAATCTTGGATTATTTTTTGTATCACCTTCAGAGATCTCTATAGAGATTATATCTAGACAATTCCATTGATTATTTTTTAATTCATCAAGAGAATTTTCCGTGGGGTTATGTTCAAGATACTTGAATTTCTTCGAGGAAATTGCAAAGAAATCCTCTAAAGACGCCTCTAGAAATCTTTAGTAAATTATCATCAGATTCTTCCAGGAGTTTCGTAGTAGATCCCAAATATTTCTTCAGGAATTTCTACAAATTCAGCAGATTTCTTCAGGAGGATTTATCCTACCTCTTATCATGAAATCCTATCCTACCTCTTATCATGAAATAATACTTTCCCATGAAAAACATTAAGGATGGTTCCAGAATTTTAAATGGATTATTCCATAAATTTCTTTGTGAAGAGAGACAACTATTTCTTGGAATTCTCCTGGTAAATTATTTAGAAAAATCAAACGAATTTTTTCTTAGGGTTAATTTTAACAATTGTTCTATAAATTCTTGTAGGAGTTCTTTCTAGCTCCTCTGATAAACTGTTTCAACCCTGCATAAATTTCTTGAAAGATCCCATTCATCTTCCAAATGCCCGAGAAAAATATCGCCTATGTTACCATAAGTAAAATAGGTCAAACATGTTCACAATGAAATAGTAAGATTTGATTATAGTGAATATAGTGATTCTGTCCAAGTTGCTTTTAAAAGATGATACAAAAAATCAGTGTTCCTTTGATTTTCGTCAGGAATATTTCCATAAGATGCTCGCCTCTATTTTAAAAGGTGTCATGCACTTCTATGCGAAAGTTTGGATTACCACCTAGAACCATACGAAAATGTTTTGTCCTTTTCTCTGAGATTACACGACCAATTGGAAATCTCTGTATAATTAATTTGAAAGGCAATGAGTTAATATCTTCAAAAATATTCCGCAAAAAAAGTAAATTTTGTTTACCAAATTTGTACCTTAATGTGTGATTTTTTTAAATTACACTGAAAAACATAGATATCCGACCATTGGATCGACCAAGATTTTTTTAAGCTAACTGGTTCGTCTTCAGAGAATTTCCATAGTCCACCAGAACCATCGAGATTAAAATTATCGAGCTTGTTACAAAAACGAACCTGCCGAAATCAAACGGGCACAGCAGTGCACTTTAACTACTTACTAAATTGACGAGTTTCTATGAATTATTTGACAACAAAGTTGATATTTTTTTTCGCGGCCTCCATATATTGGCTCACGACAGCCCCCTTGGAAATCGCGACCCACATTTAGGGATACTATACCCGTTAAACTATTATTCGTTCCGATCTTTAGGAATTGTAACGACGTGATCAGGAGTAGATGTGAGGCTTCTTTTGTTGTTCATTCTTTATGTAACAAAAAGGGTTAATCCCAAACGTTTTTGCCACACCTTATATTGGTTTTATCAAAACCGGTAGCAGACAGTACAGTCTTCCACGATTTGTACAGTCTGTTGTCAATTAACAATGTTTTTATTCAGAACATTCTTTAGGTACCTATCACTAAATATTTGGGCGTTCGGATTTTAAACTAACTATACTGAGATCAACATCGATAACTTTCGTCGTTTACTGTTACATCACAAAATGTCCCCTGTTACAACAATTTCAACGTTACTGAACGAAACTTAAAGCTCTTGTTAAATAATCTACAGGCAAAAAAATCGTTAATTACAACTCAAATCCACCACACATATCCCATCTCGCGCAGTGCTATCCCTCGATTCGCATTCACAGATACTTGGCCGACAGTTCCTCGACAAACTTAACGTACGCCTCCTTGGCCGCATCCTGGCTGGTTCCTTTCTTGTCCGACCACGCCTGCCACTTGGCCTTGCCCTTCAGGTCGAACATGCCGGGCTTTTCGGTGGTGTTGTCCCCGACGGAGGCCTGCTTGAACAGGGCGTACAGCTCCAGCAGTTCCTGGTCCGACGGCCGTTTCGTGAAGGTCTTCACCTTTTCGGCGGCTTCGTTGAATTGCTGGTTGGCGGGAAATCGGTTGACAACACGGGGGTGAAAAAAGAGGGTTTGATTTTGTACATTAGCGATAAAGGTTGTGTGATTTATGGTCTACGTGAGCTAATCAGAATTGCACAAAAAGCGATATTGTTTCGTAATAGAGGAAAGTCATGTTGAGGTGCTTAAATTTGTTTGAGGCTTTCTTATCAGTCGATTTACTTTTAGTCATTTATTCTGCTAGTTGAGTGCTTATAAAATTCGAACGGTCGACGGACTTTTCTTATCAGTGCTGGATGAGTGTTTATGGATGGAATGACTGTTCAATCGAAAGATTGAAGAACATCGCACCATTATGAAGGTGCAATGGAAGTCAAACTTGTGTAATTAAACGGTTAAAATGTAAGGGAAATGCTTACCTGATCCAGAGACATTTTGAAGGGTTATTGAGAGCTTCAACTGTAAAAGAGAAATATATTTGATTTCACGTTTAGTATTCAGTTTTATTCAAGGTTTTTATTTGAGAAATTGCATTTATCATTATCTATCATTGTCATTATCGGCTAAGTCCTTGGAATTCAGAAGCTATTCTTGCAATATCTAAAACTTTATAGAAGATCTGCTAGAATTTCTGGAGATATTTTTGAAAGAGTTCAAAATTAATTGTTTAATTCTGTAGTAGGGGTCTTCCTTAGCCGAGTGGTTACAGTCCGCGGCTACAAAACAAAGCCATGCTGAAGATGTCTAAGTTCCATTCCAGGTCGGTCCAGGATCTTTTTGTAATGGAAATTTCCTTGACTTCCCTGGGCATAGAGTATCATCGTGCCACACGATATGCGAATGCAAAAATGGCAACTTTGGCGAAGAAAGCTCGCAGTTAATAACTGTGAAGGTGCTCATTGAACACCAAGCTGACAAGCAAGCTCTATCCCAGTAAGGACGTAATGCCAATAAGAAGAAGAATTCTGTAGTGACACTGTAGAAAAATTTCCTTTAAAATCCTCAGAAGAATCGCTAGTGCTACTTACAAAAAAAATATCTTGAAAATACTTGGATGAGTCTCTGGTAGATTTTCCTGAAGAATACTAGTGTGATATTTCATGGGTAAATCTTTAAATAAATTTCTCGGAAAGTTTTGCAGTATTTTCGCAGAAGTGTTTGAAACAATAGCTGGATGCATTAGACTAGATTTTTTTAGGAACATTTTATCGGGATATTTTTGGAGAACTGCAAGGGAGCAACAACAAAATGATTTTTAGAAGAATCTACACATATGAGGAAGCACTTGAAGATTTTTCAGTGAAAAAATGCTGAGGGATCTACGGAGCACTGCTCGGAGAAATCATTGAAAACAATTGAATCATGTGTTATTGCTTCTAAAAAAAGTGAAATATTGGAAGTCTATCGATTTCTTTGGGGGGTAATCATTTAATGATTTTTTGCAGGAAATCTTGGATTATATCAGCTGATAAGTTTTAAAGCATTCTTTAAATAAATTATGAGAAAAATCAGAAGGGAAGCTTTAGGAAGAACATCGAAAACAGTGTTCAGACTTTGAAAATTCAACGATCATTGATACATGAGCCATAATTTCATCCCATTTATCCGCCTGCATTCACACAATACGCGTGACATTTATCATTCGTGAAATGTAACGAGCCATGAAAGGAAAAAAGACCAACACACACAACCCTAGGCGCCGATCACTGTGTGTCAAAAGCTGTATGCTACCAAAAGGGTGTTCGATTATCCAATAGATTAGAATCAAGTTGTTTGAGGATGCTTTACCAGAAAATATGAAGGTTATTACCAACTTTATGCAAAACATTAATTTCCCGAATGGCTCGATACCGTTATAGTCTGTGTGAGTTGCTGCTCTTGAACGCTCTCTCGCCACGTACCAAGCAATAGAGTGATTGGCAAAATTCAGCTCTCCGATTGCGATGTGCCACGAACTTTTATGGTTCACGAACTGTTACCCTCTCCGAATATGGTTCGATTGGCTTATTCGGATCAAAATCCAAACACTGACAGTATTGGAAGTTTTTTTTTATGAACTTTGTGAAGAATTTGCAACAAAAAATCACTCCTGGAGGTAATTCTGGCGAGACTCATAAAATTTCTAGTGCTTTTTCTTGAAGAGAACTTGGAATAGTTCAATAAAGGAAAAACTCAGATTTCTCTGCATTTTTTTCGCAGAAAAAGCTGTAGTGAGATCAGATAGCCAAGCAAAACTCCAGAAAAATCTGTTGATAATCAACCAAAGAATTAGTTTAAATGATTTTCTGTGCGAATCTCAAGAGGAACTCACTGAAAAAGTATGGAAATATCTCATAAAGAACTCCCAAAGGGGATTCTCAGAGAAATCTCTTCAAAGCATATGGTTGAATACCCAGAAAATTTCATGGAAGAATCGCATGGGATATTCCTTGTGAATTCTTCTGAGAAATTTTTTTTTACTCTACTAGCACTTTTCATGTAATAAATAGTGTCCATAGTTCTGAAGAGATGAGCCACGCTCGTTGAAGCCCGAGGTTATATAAAGATATTAATATTTTTTTCCGTAATGAATATTTTAAATTACAAATATTGCTGTTGTACAGAGATGTAAGACAAAATCACAAACAAATAAAATCACTACAAATCTATGCAAACCACGAAATCGTGATTATTACGACCGACATTGCTTCCATAAAATAAGAATTTACTGGCCCCCCAGGTCCCCCTCCAGAAAAAAAAATCCTAGCTACGCCAATGGGTATCGCCTAAGTATTTCAATTACCTTATGAAGTGTACGAGTTATTAATCGTATATCGCATCTTAAACAATTACACACAACACCCTAAATGTTGCCCACGTGCGTCAATGACTTATCGCGTCATTAAAAAGCCTAACGATCATTTTCACACATCATAAATTTTCAACGTCATTGAACACGCCAATGATGTTGGTTTTCTCGCACCTTGCTGATACATTAATATCTCTTGTAACAAAAAAGCATCAACCTATTGAGTTATTTATCCGCCCTGATCCAGCACTTAATTTGTCCTTGATTGAAGATGACGCTCGCTGCGCGAAGCAAGACAAGCTTTCTGAAAGCTGCTCATTGGCGATTTCTAAGACCGGAATGCAAACCAACCAATTTGAAACGTCTAGAACCGTAAACCAATCGCATTGAATGGTCAGTGCAAAAAAGTACTTCACGAACCACGCCACCATTCAATCTACTGTGGGCCAGAAATGGATTTTTTTCAAAGTCATATCAACTATCAGTATTTATCAAACCGTTGTTGTATTAGAACCCGTGGTGGAATAAAATAACTCAACAATATTTGTAGAAATTCAAGTTATGTCCGAAGAACTGTAAAAATGTCATTAAAATCGGCAAATAAATAAATCAGAACCTCCAAAATTGACCTTTTTTTATGGAAAACCACAAAAAAAGTTGCAAATATATTGTCCAATACTGTACGTTACCTTAACATCAGATATATGAAACACACTAATACTATTTTCCAAAAATGTTTACAAAATAGTTATTCTGGACATTTTTCATTAGATATCAAATTTCCTTAAAATACATTGAAAATGAAGTTTTATTTTGTTTGAACGAAATCCATAGATTGCTGTTAAGTTCTGTAAAAAATCAAATAAAATTGTTTTTGTAGACTCACACATGTTCTCAAGTATGACAAATCCATCTTTAAAATTATTTTATTATTTTTTTTTTAGCTTTTGGACTTTTGTCGCGAATTATCGATTTCTGACCCATAGTGCAATCGTGTTCCTCCATAAGTGGGTAATTGACCGACCAAACTTGTTGCAACTACGGAAGAACACAGACGGAACTCATTGTCGCGATACTGCCTGCGATATGATTAGAATATCTAATTTTGTTTCGACCATATCAGTACCGGTTGTCGATAAGATCCATTGGATCTCGCTATCTTGCCAAGGGCATCGCGCATCGGTTGGATAAGAACAAAAGGATGACGATAATGATGAGCGCGACACATTACCTAAGGTAATATGTGAACATGATTAGAAACGTTTTGGCGGGAATCATAAACGTGCCTCGGTGACTGATAATGAGGTTGTCTCTTAGTTTTTTTTCCCTATAGGTAGATTGTTCAATCTCAGACGGTATGAAAAAGTGATTTAAGGGGAGGGGTAGTGATCAAATGGGGGTTGGCTTGTTTGCTCAAATATGATAGAGTGCTATTAATATGCACGATTGTGTTTACCGAAGGTGAAGTGCACCAGCGACGGCGGTTAAATGTTTTGCCCATCGTGAACTGCGAATTTAACTTGCTGGGCGATGCGTGTGTGCTTATCGAAACAAACATTTGATGAAGCACGGTTTGGACCGATATGGATTTTTTTAACAAATCGCATGGAGATTTAACTTAGTCATCACGGTTTGCATGATGCTGAGGAAAGTTTACAGCGGGAACTATTGCGTTGACTCTTTTCCAGAACGATGTGCAAATTTAAATTATAAGCTCAGGAAAATAATGACAATTTACGTCATTATTGTGAGAGATATATTTATGCATTATTAATGCCGAAAGATGATATGTCAAGAGTACGAAATTGTTAAACATATCCAATCATTTGCGTCATATGTGTTTTACGTCATATTTATTTTTATATGGTTGATCTCTGGCATATGCACCTACCAACGGTTTTCTCATGCAAGAAAGTAGTAAAAGAATCATTGGCCCCATGTGACTTTGGTTTCAACTCTTGATGGAGCGAAAACCAGAAATACATGGTAATTCGAACTTCAAAGCAAAACTAGCAGAAGCTGAACTGATTTAATCTCGTATAATTCTCGTAATTTATGCCGCATTATTTGAATCATCCTTGAAGTTATCAGTGTCATCTAATTTTATATTTCAAATTCTCAAAGAATCAATCTGGCTTACTAGAAAATAAATTTACTATTATTTCTTACAATGCACCAGAATTTCAAGGTTTCAGTATCAGCAAATATGCAGGCAATATAAAATTACAAACATACCAATGCACAGTGAGAAAATCGGGCTCCAAAACGCGACTAAATGCAATATCTCAGCTGGGTAATGGTTTCAGGAAATGATTTAGACCATTCTAGATCGGAAAAAGGCTGCTGAATCGATTGGTGGCGGTCCCATTGACCGGAGACTTCGCCCTGGCCACCTAGAGCCCTGGTACCATCCTGAATTCCTTACGGCAAGTAGAATTATTGGAACTGATATAAACTGTCATGATTTCGTTTTGCTGCGGAACAGCACACGACAATATTCTTGCATGGCGGATTTAGTGATATGAATTATTGACCATAATGGCCATTTCATGGTTCCGGAACTAATCCGGAACATCCGTAAAATTGGCAATAATGAAAAAAAAAAAATGTTCTGATGGTTCCTTTGTCTCTTGTTGATTAGAAAGAAGTACTCTTACAATTCGTATTTAGTAATCTGAATGTTTGACCATTACGGCCATTTTATGGTTCCGGAACTAACCCGGAACATCCGTAAAATTGGAAATATTGAAAAGAAAACAAATGTTCTGATAATTCCTTTATGTCTTGTTGATAAGAGAGAAGTATTCTTACAAGTCGAATTTAGTAATCTGAATGTTTAACCATTATGGCCATTTAACGGTTCCGGAACTAACCCGGAACATCCGTAAAATTGTAAATATTAAAAAAATATGTTCTGATAGTTCCTTTGTCTCTTGTTGGTTAGAAAGAAGTATTACAATTTGTATTTAGTAATATGTATGTTTGACCATTATACCCGTTTTATGGTTCCGAAACTAACCCGGAACATCCGTAAAATTGGCAATATTGAAAAAAAAATGTTCTGATAGTAATCTGAATGTTTGACCATTATGACCATTTTATAGTTCCGGAACAAACCCGGAACATCCGTAAAATTGTAAAAAAATAAGTTCGGATAGTTTGTTAGAAAGAAGTACCGTAAAACGGGGTAACTTTGATAATGCGGGTAACTTTGATAGTGCGTAACTCACCGCATATTAAATGAAATATCTTAATTTCTGTTAATCAGTTAAGCAAAACGAATGCGAAACTAAAAAATATTAGTATCACACTTCATGTAAGAGCGATTTTCATTTAAATCAAGAACATTTTAGGCTTTTTATACGAATTTAAAAAATTTACACAATTTTAGCATTTTTAAAACGCTTACAAACAATCTGTTCTACGATCACTATTTGGTGTAGTTTTGAATAGTTGGCCACTTATCTTTGATAGCCTAGTTATCATAGAACTTGAATACGGTCTCAAATCTCTTAGCGAAAAGTATATTCACAAACTGGGACCATTTTTGTAATCTAAGTCAGAAATTTCCATATAACGTTAAACGCCTAGAGGTATGCAATGCCCTACAAATGTTCGTTATTCATTCAATTTTGTTCGAATCATACTCCATTATCAAAGTTACCCCAAAACAGAAAACCAACTTTCGATTATATGAAAAATTATACATCCATTAAAAATTAATCTTTTGCCAATTTATCGACTGTAATCGATAGCTAGGATGCCAGTACTTGTTTTAAAAACATAAATTGTAAATCTTTGAAACAACATGCAAAAATATTCAAGTTTTCTTCGAAAAAACTATCAAAGTTACCCCGTTTTACGGTACTCTTTAGTAATCTGAATGTTTGACCATTACGGCCATTTTATGGTTCCGGAACTAATCCTGAGCATCCGTAAAATTGGAAATACAGTAAGGATCCGATTTTGTCCCCTCGATGAATTTTAGGCTGACAAAATGGGGAACCTGACAAAATCGGGTCATTTCATTTTGCACCTGTTTTTCAAATTTTGACGTGTTACATGGTTGCATGGCGATGGACATGGGCGTAGCCAGTTTTTTATTATCAGGGGCTCCCTCCTCCCTTATTTTGGTAATATCGATTTTAACACTTAATAAAAGGCACTGCCATTGCCCCCTCTGGCTACGCTCATGCATGCATGACATCAAACATCATCATCAATTTTAATGTAAACGTGGTAAATCATGACGATAACAATTATTTGACAAATTTAAAATAGGCTAACAAAATCGGGTCAAAAAGCTGAAAAAATCGGGGGCTGACAAAATCGGGTCACTACTGTATTGAAAAGAAAACAAATGTTCTGATAGTTCCTTTATGTCTTGTTGATAAGATGGAAGTATTCTTGCAAGTTGGATTTAGTAATCTGAATGTTTGACCATTATGGCCATTTTACGGTTCCGGAACAGTCCAGTATTCACGAAAAGCTAATGAAATCGCTTGCTTAGATCAAAACTTTACCAGAAACTGGTAAAAGCACACCACAAATTTTTTACATGTTAAGCTAGGTATGCTGTTCCGCTCAAGAAAAGTAAAAATTTCTGCGGAAGAAATGGTCAATAATTTTTCTGCAGTGAGCTCCATTTGAATTAACATTTCTTTTCAACTGCGTACTGCGATCAAAGAAAAATGATTTTCTTGAGCATTCCTTGCAAGAAATTTCCCACGCATCGAGATAGGCGTTTACTTTTCTGTTGAAGTGCATACTTCCCATTAAGCAGAAAAATACAATTAAAAACTAATATAGATTCACTAAAGAAAGAAATGAAGACTTTTAGTAAAATGAAAAAAGTTCTGCAGAAAGAATGACATGTTGACATGCTTTTTCCCATGTCTGATCAATGCTTATTTAATTTTACTACTGATTGTGTTATAAACGATCTATCTGGCTAAGGGCCGATTTCTTCACCTTTGCTTAAGCTGTAAACCACGTTTACCCATACGATTGAACCAGGTTTAAGGCCTAAGCGGTGGTGAAGAAACCGCTTATAAGCCAGATAAATCTCCAATGAGAAGGAAGATACATAAAGCCTGATTCGCTGCTGACAAGTAATTTCTTGGCCTATCTTGATGCATGGGAAATTCCTGGAAGGAATCGATCAAGAAAGCATCATTTTACAGTTGAAAAGAAGTGTCAGTTAAAACGAGAGTCGCTGTAGAAAATTTCTGCAAGGAATTGACAAGAAATCCCTTGAGCGATTCCTTTTCAACAGCAAATCGGGCTTAAAGGTGCATTTACATGCAGTTTTGGACAAAACATTTGCAACTTTCCATACAAAATTTCCATACATTTCCGATTTTCCATACAAAATAGTCAACTTTAGGAGGTTAGATCTGAGTCATTTATGGACCGATTTGAATGAAATTTTTACAGTTCTTGCATTTACATATATTTTTCAGTGGTTTTTCCTATTACGAGTTCAATATCAATAACCGTTTAACTGAAGAGACTTTTGACATTTTGTTTATAGTTGACATAACTAAATAAATTTAAGGATTAGTTTTATGGTACCTGCAGCAAAGTAGATTTTGCTTTATGCAGTAACAGTTTTGAATTTTCGTCTTTAGGAAAATTGCTATTACTTTCAAACTCGTGATTGTTAAACTTATTCAAAATTGCATGTTGGAATAACGATATATTTGATGTTCTGTGAAAATTTCATTCAAAAAGGTCCATAAATAACTGAGATCTAGCTTACCAAAGTTGATCATTTTTTTTTTCAATATTGCTAATTTTACGGATGTTCCGGGATTATAAGATAATCAAAGTGATTAAACATTCAGGTTTTTTTTTTGCAATATGGAAAATTTTACAGATGTTCCAGGTTCCAATATGTAACAATACTTAATTTTAAACAAAGAACAGATGTGTTATCAGGTTTTTTTTCAATATAGAAAATTTTACGGATGTTCCGGGTTAGTCAGGAACCATAAAATGGTCATAATGGTGAAACATTCAGATTACTAAATCCGACTTGTAAGAATACTTATCTCTAATCAACAAGACATAAAAGAACTATCAGAACATATGTTTTCTTTTCAATATTTCCAATTTTACGGATGTTCCGGGTTAGTTCCGGAACCATAAAATGGCCGTAATGGTCAAACATTCAGATTACTAAATAAGAATTGTAAAAATACTTCTTTCTAACAAACAAGAGACAAAGGAACTATCAGAACAGTTTTTTTCAGTATTTCCAATTTTACGGATGTTCCGGGTTAGTTCCGGAACCATAAAATAACCGTAATGGTCAAACATTCAGATTACTAAATACGGAATGTAAGAATACTTCTTTCTAACCAACAAGAAACAAAGGAACTATCAGAACATATTTTTTTAATATTTACAATTTTACGGATGTTCCGGGTTAGTTCCGCAACCGTAAAATGGCCATAATGGTCAATAATTCATATCACTAAATCCGCCATGCAAGAATATTGTCGTGTGCTGTTCCGCAGCAAAACGAAATCATGACAGTTTATATCAGTTCCAATAATTCTACTTGCCGTAAGGAACTCAGGATGGTGGCCAGGGCTCTAGGTGGCCAGGGCGAAGTCTCCGGTCAATGGGACCGCCACCAATCGATTCAGCAGCCTTTTTCCGATTTAGAATGGTCTAAATCATTTCCTGAAACCATTACCCAGCTGAGATATTGCATTTAGTCGCGTTTTGGAGCCCGATTTTCTCACTGTGCAATGACACAAAACGGAACACATGCAGCTTTTTGGATTCCTATTATTTTCATGGCAAAAGTATTAATAAGTATGTACACTCCTTGATATCCCAGGACAACCTGACATAATTTCTGAGAGATGTTTGAAATGGTGAGAGATCTTTTAATTTTGAACCGAATACCTCTGTCATTCTAAAATTTTATTTTATTATGAATTCTGTTATCGATTTCTTAAATTATAAATAAAATTAATGGTTATGGTTTTCTTCAAGTTAAAAATAAAATTTTAAATTTCAAGGTTTATTAAGAAAACTAAAGAAAAAATATTTTCTGAATCGTATATTGTTTTACGTGTAATTAAGTGAAAAACAGGTTAGAGTAAATTCAATACCATCAGGTTTCTCTTACGTATTAAATTGATTGTGAAAAATATGAAATAATCCATTTAAATCATTACCCACTTTTTAAAAGATTTCTAGTTTCGAATACATTATATGGCTATTATTAGGTTGGTTGAAAGTTCTAGTAGATTTCATATCATTTCATCATTCATCATAATATTTCATCAACACTTGTTTCATGCTACGGAATCTTGCCACATTGCTCTAATGGTCTCCAACTAGAAAAGGTTACTCTATCTAACCTAGAAGTGATTGCGTAAATTTGTGACGTTGGAGCAATCACCCATTTTTTTTAGAAAACAACTATCAATATAGAAATCCAAAGAGCAATTTGAACTGGAGAGTTAGCGAAGAAAACACCCACAGTGACCATCAAGCGAACCACTAATGCGTTGGCCAGAGAGGTTGTGCAGTATGGCAGAGAAGGAATGGAGAACGAAGGTGGAAGACGAAGCATTTCGACAAGGATCTTTTTGTCGAAGCACTCCGAGCAGTAAGCGAGCCTGCTTAAGAGCCAGAAGACACGTGCAGAGAGCTAGATCCGAAGCCAGCATGGAAGAGCGTAAAGTGATCTATCGACTGGCCAGAGCAGCGTTCAAACGGGAGATAGCGACGAGTAAATCGAACTGCTACAAGGAGTTGTGCTGGGAAGCTGACGCAATTGCCCTGGGGCAACGCCTATCGAGTAATGATGGCGAAGATCAAGGACCCAGTTACCCCAGCTGAAATTTGCCCGACACACTGAAGGCAATAGTGGACGGTACCTTCCTACGCATGCTCCAACCGCGTAGCCGCCCACACCGTTCGCTGACGTAGATGAAGAAAATGCCGTATCCAAGTTTCTAACGCCGAGCTGATAACGGTTGCGAAAACATTGAAGCTGAACAAAGCTTCCGGTCCAAATGGTATCTCTAGCATAGCGCCAAGGGCAGCAATCTTGGCATTCCCAGACATATTAGGGACAGCGTTGCAGAAGTGTCTAGCGGAAGGCTGCTTCCCAGACAGATGGAAGGTGCAGAAGCTGGGTTTGCTGCCAGAACCGAGAAAACCGCTAGGATGTCCTGCTTCATATAGACCAATATGCTTGCTGGATACTCTTGGTAAACTTCTGGAGATGGTCATCCTCGGCAGGCTGATGATCTACGCGGAAGGCGAGAACGGATTGTAGAAAGGCAGTTCGGATTCCGTAAAAAGACTTCGACGGTGGATGCTATTCGGGCAGTCATCGCGTGCGCGGAGAAAGCGTCCAAGCAGAAGAGGAGAGCCAATCGATACTGCGCAGTGGTAACAATAGACGTCAAGAACGCGTTCAACAGTGCCAGTTGTGAGGCCGCAGCCCTACACAGAATGCGAGTTCCCGAATATCTGTGTAAAGTTCTGCAAAGTTACTTTCAGAACCGGGTACTGGTTTACGACACAAACCTGGAATGGATGTCAATTGAAGTTTACTTCTTCCTGACTCAGTTTTTGCCAGGCCATGGATGCTTCCGGAAATATCTGCACAGATTCGGACACGCAGAGTCTCCACATTGCCCGGCCTGCCCAAATATCAAGAAGACCCCGGAGCATGTTATATAAGACTGCCCTCGGTTCAGGGATATACGACGCGAGATGATGCCAGAAACCGCCAGCGTCCTAAATCCGGACAACATCGTGCAGAACATGTGCCAGCATGAAAGCATGATTATATCGTTGCTGCCAAGGAGATGGCGTGAAAACCAGAGAGCTCCGGGTCACGATCGGAGAAGGCTAGATCCTCCGTCGGGGACTAGACCGAGTAGAGCGCGCGTAACGTAGTATCGGTTAAAATTCGTCTGGGCGCCTGCTAACAGGAAGTCATCCTCCAACCGAAATTGCAGAACCAACTCTGGCACTTGGCCGATCAACGTCGAGTCGGAGTAGGCTGAGTCCACCGAAAGGGATCTATCTGAGTAGCTCGCGAAACAGCACCGGCAAATGGTCGTCGGGACGCCTGTGAACCGGAAATGTCCCTCCACCGTGATTGCAGGACCGAACTCGGCATCTGCCCGGCCAGCTTCGGAGTAGGCTAAGGCCACCGCCGGGAACTAGTTGAGTAGATCGCGTTGTTGCACCGGCAAATGATCGTCGGAGCACCTGTGAACCGGAAGATTCCCTCCGCCGAAATTGCAGGATCGACCTCGGCATCTGCCCGGATAGCATCGGTTCGGGAGATCTTCCGCCACCGGGGAAAGCTTCGTTGTAGTAGAATAGATCTACCGGAACCTACTTCGTTGTAGTAGGATAGATCTAGATGAACCGGAAGTCATCCTCCAATCGAAATCACTGGGCCGACCTCGGCATCCAACTGGTCAACCAGGAGAGCTCAAACAGCAGCAGCGGAGAACGAGACGTCGTAGAACCAACCCAAGGAAAGTATGCGTCGTCGCACAGAAAGCTGTCCAAAGCCCCGGCAAGATCTTCAACCGCCAATTAGGCAAAACGAGGAGTCGCAGAGACACCGTAGAAATGTCGTAGTGAGCAGCGTTTTTGACGACATTAAACTCCAACAGCGAACTAGCAGAACAGCTGGAGGCTGAGATTGACGAAGTGCATGAGCAAGGTTCGAATCCCGTTTTGGTATTATTGTATTTTATTTAGTTTATCGTAAAGGCACGTAACATATGTGGAACTTAGAAGTGAAAGCGAGTTGAAAACTATCTGCTGATCTAGTATAAAAGACATCGTACTGTCGTAGCCAATGGTAAACAAAAACCATATGATTCAAGCAGTAGACCAATTGATGCAAAGATTGCGAACAATAAGATCGGGGTCGTTCGACAACATTGAAGCAACATTGTCTGAAGACAAAACACATATTTATTTTTTCATAGAATATAATAGTTTTCTGTCATTTTCTCCAATATTAATATTTCATCACAACAGAATGTGATCTCTTCGAAAATATTATTTCCTGTCAAAATAGTTCCTATTTCATAACGCGAAAGAGCTTTTGTTTTCCAAAATCTTTCCATTCACATAAAAAATACTTTATGCTAAAAACATGATTAGCAAAAACCTAATTTTTAAGTTGTTACAAACATATTTTTTAATTTCAATACAATGTCTATTAATGTATTGGTGGTATACCTCTTTTGACATTTCGATGACCTTATACCGGCATGCAAATATTAAAGTGGGTAAGGGAATCCGGGATAATATGTACCCTTGAGTCAAAATGACCCACGGTGCTGTTTTATGGTATTTGTGAAGTAATTAGGGGACTAGTTTCATCAGAGACTGATAATAGGGATCCTCAACATATGATTTCACAAGAGCAATTCCAAGGAAAAAATCCCAATTTTTCTAAAACATTCATAAAAACCAAAAAAAAAGTTGTTTTTCTCCAGGGGTGCATATTACCCCAAATGCACCTACCACTTATTGAGCTAGAATTCCACTAATGTTATGTGGTAAAGGGATGCACGAGTCATGATTTTGAGCATTTAATTCATGAATCTGTCTCATGATATCATGAGTCCAAATCGTGGTGTATTTTCGTAACGTAAAATTCATAACAAAATTGTGTCTGGAATTTTCTTCAGAACTCTCGTCAGAAATTGTATTACGAACCCTCACGAGATTTTCTGGAAAACTCAACAATTCCTTTAAAAAAAATCTCGACATCCCCAAATGCTTTTTCGGAAGTCTTGAAAATTTATAACATTTTCCGTTTGTTAAAAATTTATATAATAGGTATAGAGAAAGTAAGCCTTATCGTCTATGGTCTATGGTTTTTTTGTATTGACACCGTTTTAATGAATTAGATGCGACGACAAATACTTATTAGCTCTAATCAAGCGCTAAACTTTATTATATGCAATCGCTTATTTCGTTAAGCATATGATATTTTGCAAAAAAATCAACCCCAGCAACAAATACAACTGGCACCTAATTTTGTCCACTAAATCACCCAATTAGCCCATTTATCGCGATCTTGACCGTTTCACTTCCAAAGAATTGTTCCACTATGTTGTAGTTGCTCATTGAGTACCGCACTTCTCTTGATGACGCTTGCGCATACATATTGCCTGTTTAAATTATCAGTCTTCGCGTTCAGACCACTCGAATTGATGATTACGACGAAATCGGTTACTTGCAATCACCGATTGGTCGTGGACTTCAAGAAAGATTTGCAGAGCTCAAACTGTCACCAAGTCTGCCATTGACGGACTACGTGCTGTTGGAAGAACGCCGTCGTTCAATCATAGACGAGGGTAAACGACCTGAATTCTGTTTCCGTGCCATGGTGTCAACTCGCGATAACTTATCCACTAACTTGGCAAACGTGGTTTAATAAAATTTTCATATCATCGGTATCGGTCACAGGTCTGAACTTTGAACTGCGTAGCACTTTGGACCGCTTCAAATCTACACTGGGCTTGACCGCTCCAGAAAGTCGCACAGCTGCTCGCATTCCCACGCTTCTGTCTAATTATCGATCCCCATTATTTATGCACGCACTAGAAGGATCTGGTTTCACTATTCTGCTAATTGCTAGGTGTCGGTTCTAGGCTAACGCAAACTATGTAGATTTCCCCCCAGTATTGCTTAATACTTGCCACGGCAAGAGTTGGAACTCCGAACCTACCTATCTTAACTGGCCGATGGACTGAATAGAACTGAAGTGGCAGCCGTAATCAAACTACCGAGCGAGACTGGGGCTTCAGTAAGGCGCCAAAAAGTGATTGCATGGAATACGCGTGCGCACCAACAATCGCGTTTAAGACTTGCGCTCGCTCTATGTACCTAGCGTTAGGTTGACGTTATCAGCAAGCATGATCGTATGATGATGAACTTCCAACGAAGTGGTTCTCGGAGAATTCTCGTTTTCTCTGTTTACTTTTGGGAACAATCAGAAGATATAGCGGTGAGTGCTGCGAGATGAATTGGCTTCTTGCATTTATTAATAATATTTTTATATATTTGTACGTCATTGATGATTGTTATACACTGTGTGTCGAAACCGTGATTTCTTGCAAAATTACCATAATATAGACTTACAAACCGTATCGGCCATATAAAAAGCACCAATGCCGGATTTTTTTTAGTTAAATGTCGATACAGGGTGTCCGCAAATTATCCGTACAAACTTTGAAGACATGGCTCTATACAATCAAGCATAATAAATTCAATATTCTTGCATGGTTTTAAACATTGGCTTATTACATTCTTAAGAAGTAAGTTTGACACATTTCCGATTTCAAATAATTGCACAACCAACCCAAATGTATTGAGGTGTCTGATAGGGAGCTGTTTTCCGAGCTTTATGACGGAAGAGAAATGTCCATACAACTCACTGGATTTGAACCGTACAATTTTCTATTTCCAGTCTAACTTGAAGCCACTAACCTGTAGATTACTTCAAATAATAATAGGACATTTGGATTCATCTCTTTTAGGTTTTAGGAATAACACATCCCCAGTATGACTAGCGGCCCTCAAGAAAAACGTCTCCGAAAAATTTAAATTTGCCTTTCTCAGTAGCAAGCAATTATTTCGAAATTTTTTAAAGTTGTATGTTGTGTTAACATATAGATATATTATAAAAGGTACATAGACATTGATTTTTCATTGTTTTCAATGCGAGATCATCTTTCCAATATTTTGCTGTTCGGATAATTTGCGGACACCCTGTAAATACCATAGCTCTGAAAAGAGTATTGTCGAACATTTGTTGAACGAGCATTCTTTTATTTGAGTCATTCAATTTCGGTTTTAAAATCATGATTTCCTAAATAATTACACAGATTTTAAATAGTTAAAAAGAATGTAAGTCAGTTTCGCATTATAACGTAATGACAACTTCACTAGCTTAAAGATACACTAAACTTCGGTTGGACCTCGTGTCAAACAAGAGTCATCATGATTATTCCAAAGAGAAGAAGCAAATTTTGCAGCTGAATGTATTATATGAAAATTTGTGAATTCGATTTTTCTTTTATTAGTAAAGTTGTCCGATGTTTTTTTTTTTAAGTGTGAATATCTTTTACTTCTCCAAGTGTCTGATAAAAGAGCCAACAGTTTAGCCTGGGAGTTAATTTAAAAAAAAACTTACGTGCAACGAAAGTGATCATAAAATGACAAACAATTGGTATTGATATCAATCAGAGAGGATGCAAACCAGTTCTTTTCTTTTCCACACGTTGCTTTTGGTCCTTCTGCAGAAGCAATACCCCGTTTATATAGCGAAATTATGGAGAATCTATCAGGGGTAATAAAAAAAATTCTTTACATTTTTTGCGTTTATACTGTTTGTTTTTGTTTCTCACAAATTTAAGATTTTTTATTTATCCAAAATATATTCAACAAAATAATCTTTGAGGCCTTACATAAAAAAAATCCACAATTTTTATAGCCATATAAGACTATTAACCCCCAAAATAACTCTTTCCATAAGAATTCGTTTTTTCCCAAAATCATGAAAATTCTTTTGTATGTTCAGATTCCATTTCCACAAAAAAATTTCCGTAGTTTATGAACGGTCCCAAACCACTTTTGCTCTCCCGTAACAAAATTATACATTGGAAATTACTTGAAACTAAGAATCAGTTTTAAAAATACTAAGCACTAGTAGTTTGAACGCTGATTCATAAACTGTAACTGATGTGTATATATTCCACAATTTATTGATCAAGTATTTTACTCAAAAATCTTAGCCAAATGCTTTTAAATACGCATTTATTTCTCAAAGCTGTGTTTATTGAATCTGTAAAAGTTGTCTGGGGCTTGATCTCACACAAAAAATCTTTGAAACAAACTTTCAAACGTCGTTTCAAGCTAAGCGTCAATAGCCACACGGCTTACAAAGTTGACAAAAAATACAGCCCAAATAGCTACAAAAATAATTTAGTAATATTGTTGGTTCATACCACAATCAAGAGCTTTTTAACTGAGATAAAAAGGCTTGAAATGGCTGAACACTATGTGTTGCTTATCAGTAAAAATGATTCTGTGATGTTTTGTGATAAGTTTGATAATACGTTTGTCTTCTTAAATCAGCTGATTCATAAATTGTGGGTGATTCAACTGCGTGGGGTTACTGTAATTAAAAATATTTTTTTATCAACTTGTAGCATATTTGTAAACAAGAAATAAAATCAGTCGTTAAGATTTTAATCATATTTTCTGGAGATTTTTTTTTTCTTTCGAAAGAATAAAATATGGAGACGAAGACCTTCGAGTATTAAGAGAAAAGTACGAGCATTCAGCTTGGGGGAGGAAAATCAATAAATAAATTATGCCATAGCTAATATACAGTTATTTGATTCCTGAAAATTTGAGAAGTATTCGATTTAAAATGAATTTTTGGTGATCATTTCTATGTTTCTCATTTTTTCCGAGACCAGTATTTATGCGTTCAATATTTTAGGCTGATTTGGATTCTTGAACCTTTCAGCAATTTTGGTCAAAATCTGCGCATTTGCTAACGATTGAATTTCAAAAGATGACAGCGAAAGTTTTTGATTGATTTCTTACTTTTGTCATCTACAAAAGTATACATAATTTTATCCGTCCAATCAGTGATTTCGAAGAACGATTATATGGATAAGTTGACGTAAACACCATGCCACTGTCATAGCAATCTGGTTCATACGCTAAATTATCCGAGTAAACACCAGGCAAACCTGGTGTTTTTTCTGCTAAGTTGATGAATATGCTCATGTCAATCTGTTTCCCTCTAATAGTTCAAATATTCCAAAACAAATAAGTGCTGTTCACATGTCCAACAAGTATACTATTAGTTGAAGAATACTGTTATGGCCCTTACCAAGTATTCCACCAGAGATTCCGTTGATCGTCTGAATTTGGGTTCCAGGTAGGTTTAGGTTTCCGGAAGTCCGTAAGTATATAGGTGTTCTGGATAGTGGTAAGTATTTTCTCTAGCACAGATAAGCAACGCGTTTGATATTTTAAACAATTAACACTGATTCTTACTTTATTACACACTACATGGCACGTTAAATGACTGGGCATGACGCACCATTGGTACATCGCGTACCTACAGGAATAAAATAGACCCGATTGTGAGGTCCTTAGCCTTTTGCCCAGCAACTCCTATCTCTACCTCCTCGTGGTACTGGCCGGGTTACGTGCAACATTATAGAAGATCGTGTAACCATCCCCGGTGGGAACTCTGGTCGTATGCTGACAGGGAAGGGCGGGTTTGCTTTTGCTTCTTCAAACCTGGAGCGTCTGCACTCCACAAAAGCGTCTGTTCGCCATGTCAGGGGCGGCTGATCATCGTCCGAGTGCCAGAGAAGAACTCTAAGCTAAACTGCGCACTATGGCCCTCCGAACATTTAGGGGGAATGGTCCTCCGGAAATCCAGGGGGTTGGTGTCAGGCCCTAAAAGCCAACCGTAAAAATACACCAGCACAGGAAAGTCAACGAGAACATACGGACCAGAACAATCGGCAAAGACCACAGCGACGGAATTGGACTAGCGATTGGAAACTCGGTACGTCGAACTGTAAACCTCTAAACTTCATAGGAAGTACTCGCATACTCTCCGATGTAGGTACTGAAGAAGCATTAAAATACATTTTCTATTATCTCAGGTGAAAACAGCGTTCCAAAGCACATCGTTCGTTCTACCCCAACGGCGCATTCTACACTCAGTTCTCCTATGTTTTCAGAACGCTAAGGTGGCGCGTTTTACCCCGCATAATAATTAAAATGCAGATTAGCACGCATTTGTTCAAAATTAAGAAAGAAGAAAAAATGGATGGCTGTTTTTATTATTTGATAGAAAACATGTATGTCTATTAGACTACAGTTTAAAAGAGCATTATTATATGCTCTTTTAAACTGTAGTCTGATAGAGAATTCAACAACTAAAATCACTTTCTTCCTTAACATGGGCATTATAGTGATACAAATTTTAAAATTGTGGGGATCAACAAACGATTTTTATTCTGGTAAATTGCATCCTCCCAAAGTTTGAAGTGATTCGGAAGTAATCTGACTGTGCACACGCCATTTGAAGTTTATATGGAGATTACTATGGAAAACGCCAACATTTTGTGTTCAGCCCGCTATCTCTTCGTCATAATAATCTATGGAAAAGTGAACACACTCTTCTCATGTGCAATCCTTCCAGCTACAACAATTGGCGTTAATACGGGGAGTCTAAGGCTTACTGCCGTTATACGCATAATTGTCCCATGTTTCAAAATATGCAATCGAGAAAAACGCGTTTAAAGATTTTAACACATTTAGGCCTCATATTGACCAGGTGTGTGGTAAATTGAATTGAAATCTTCACAATAGTATAAAGAATAGCGTGTTTATTAGAGTCAAGAGTTTGTATTCTGGGAATAAAGTAAATTTGGCTACGAAATTCAAAGTGGGACTGTTATGCCTAGAAATACGGTTTTTTTGGTGAATTTCTACGCATAACAGTCCCACTGAGAGTAGTAACCAATTATGTGCTAAGCATACTGCTGTGGATGACCGTTCTTACGTATTGATTGTACCGAATGTAGAGGACGTATATCCTCAAGACTATGTTAAGGCACCTAATGAAGGCTCAAGTGACATGTGCCAAACGGAGCCACGTGTGGGGAAGAGAAAAATAAACGATTTAGTTTGTGATGGAAAACAAAGTTTTCTATATGTGTGATAGTGAGAAAATGTATGAGTTAGTGAAAGAAAGAGTGGATGAGTAAGTAAGAGAGTTAATAAAATGTAATAAATTCCTAAATCGACTCTTCCAGCTGCAGGCTTACAGAAACTCATCTGCGAATTCAAGGTTATTCTGCCGAGTAAATATTTAACTCAAAATTACGACACAAGATACAAGTTGTGGGCTTCGTAGCCGTGCGGTTAGCGGCGTCAGTCGTTTAGGCGTATTGTGCTACGGAGTGTGGGTTCGATTCCCGCCCCAGTCGGAGAAAACTTTTCGTCGAACGAAAAATTCTTCACTGGTCCATTGGTCGTTCCGTGTGTGTCCGTTGTCTAATGTTAGTAAGTTCAGTCTGTGCAGTCTATGGCTGAAGACGGTGTAAATTGTCTTTTAAATTACGACACAGAATACGACACAAATCTTCACACGATTTGTCATTTTTTTGGACTTTGTTTGCAATACATATAATACATCGCAAATTAAGTTTTAGAACCACCAACATATTTGCAACTTGCACCGAAGAGCCAACTATGTGGAATAACTAAGTATGTGGCCAAGTCATCCTATTCTTCTTTTGAGTTGACTTTGACTTGTTCTTGACTTCATCAAGTTTGATATGTCGCAAGATAGGTCTCAAGACCGCCAATATAATGGCTACTTCTTCTGGGGAACAGGGTATCCAAAACAACCTGGCATGTTATCAAGTCATCCAGGAACCTTTGAATTACCGTAAAACGGGGTAACTTTGATAGTTTTTTCGAAGAAACCTTCAATATTTATGCATGCTGTTTCAAAGAATTACCATTTATATTTTTAAAACAAGTACTGACATCCTAGCTATCGGTTGCACTTGATAGATTGCCAAAAGATTTATTCTGAATGGATATATAATTTTTCATACAAACGAAAGTCGGTTTTCTGTTTTGTGGTAACTTTGATAATGGAGTGTAAATCGAACAAGATTGAAGGAATTACGGAACATTTATAGGGCGTTGCATACCTCTAGGCGTTTAACGCTATATGGAAATTTCTGACTTAGATTGCAAAAATGGTCCCAGTTTGTAAAAATGGTTTTCGCTAAGAGATTTGAGACCGAATTCATGTTCTACTATAACTAGGCTATCATGGGTAAGTGACGAACTCATTATGACTTCATCAAATAGTGGTCGTAGAACAGATTGTTTGTAAGCGTTGCACAAATGCTAAAATCTTGTAAATTTTTAATATTTGCATAAAAATCCTCAAATGCAGTTGATTCCAACGAAAATAGCTTTGGCATGAAGTATCATATTAATACTCTTTACTTTTGTATTCGTTTTTCTTAACTAATTGACAGAAACTTCGTTATTTCGTTCAGTATGTTGGGGGTCTCGCACTATCAAAGTTACCCGCATTATCAAAGTTACCCCGTTTTACGATACCCTTTTTTAGCCTTGATTTGTGAATTTATGAAGTTTGATGTTGCCAGCTAGGTTTCAGAACTGACAGCCTAGAGTCCATTTCCTCCAGGAAACCGGGAATTCAGAACAATCCGACATGTGACTAAGTCATTCAAACACATTTGAACCACCTGTAGACCTAATTTGCAAATTCATGAAAATTGATATGTCGCAAGCCAGGTTTCAGATTCGCCAATACAATGGCCACTTCCACCAGTGAACCGGTATTCGGACCAACCCAGCATATGGCCAAGTCATCCAAAAATGGTCAAACTATTTTTGTTTGGACTTGGTTTGCTAAATCATGAAGTTGATTTGTCGCAAGCCATGGACTCGAAATTAAAGTAATTACTGGTTCTTCAAGTGGGATTAAATCAGTACTCCTCGTGATGAATCCAAAATTATGGTGAATTTCTAATCGATGACGGCGGTTCAAAAAAATGTGATTAACCCTGAAAATTCAACTGAAATTTATTGAAAAACGGATGGGAAATAATATCATTAAATTGAAAATTTCAATCAAATTAGACGTCAGACTCGTATGAATGACGAATGCATCCCGATAAACACATAACACGGGTTGTGTTCCACATGGGATGTAAAACCAACGTAAGTAGATGTTCAAAACGATTTTCACAAACACCAGCTAATTCAAAACTCACAATTGAATACTTTTTTCAATATTAGCGTAGCGAATTGTATAGTGTGACAGTTATGCGTAGAAATACAGTAGTGGGACAGTTATGCGTGGAAATTCAACAATGGGACAATTTGACTTGGCTTGCTTTTCATTGATTTTCCGAACAAAGTTAATTTTTGGTAAGTGTTTTCTAAAACTAAACGTAAAAATAAACTGTTTGATGACAAAAAGTCAAAATGCACAAAAAGTGACATGGGACAATTATACGTAAAACGGCAGCTTAGCCCCCCTAGAATCATTCAAGCCCCCCTAGAGTTTCAAATTTTCAGTCCAAATATCCCAAGTAACCATAAGCACTAATAATAAGCCCTTAATCAGCATCATAGATGCGTACATGCATTATAATAGCACCACAAATGCTTACACACCTTATAACAGCACTTTCGCTGCATAGAAACCCTATTATAGCACCATTAATGCTTCTAAGCCTGGTGCATACAGGCATTAAATAAGCACTATATTGGCTTTATATTCGAATACAGGGCATGTTTAAATGCCATCCAGTGTTCTGACAGATATACCACGTGCTTTGTGTTTGCATATAGTGGTAAGAGGGAGTCAAACATAAATCTTCTCACTACTACAATTGCAGGTTTTATGACGGGGAAAAGTGATGGTTTAAATTGGTCACTTTTCTTTCCAATACTATTCATCTTATGTGGCCGTAGGAGCAAAGGAGCAGGACAACAACTCAACAATACGGGTGTCGCAGGTTCGAGACGCAAAATGAGGAATTTCATCATCATAAAACGAGGATCAAAATGTGGCAATTGCAAGTCCTGACAACTACCAAAACGAATATGTCTGATACGAATAGTACTTCTCCGTATCCATCATTTTATTACATTTTTTGCATACTATTAGAGGTTTCCGTTTTCATTCATTCATTTATTTACCTCGTGTACCAGCTGCTTGGCCGCATACGCGAAAGCTCTCTGGCTGCGTACGCGAAAGCTCAAAATATTCGCCCTAAAAACCTGGCGAAAACAACTGACGTTTCACACGTGGTCTTATATCAGCATTAGTGGTGCAGAGAAGCACGGTTATATCTTGGCACTATAATGGCACGCTATTTCGCCTTTTCTGGCATTATAATAGCATTATATGCGTATATAAAACTGACATGCATCAAATGATTACCCTATATGCGCATATAATGCTGTTACCGTGCCACATTATCGTGCTTACTGGTTACTTGGGATATGTATCGAGAAAAGTTAAAAAAATAATTAGTCAATATTGGCTCGTATTGAATTTTAGATGGATGAAAAAACTTACATATTGATACCTTTGATTATGCAAGTTTGTTATGAATAGGTGCATGAAAAAATAAGAATGTGTTAATTCACAACCGGATATTTTTTCCGTGTTGGTTTTGAATAAGCCATTTTACGAGACGTTCGAATGACGTTTTCTGGCGGGCCGCTCATTGTTGTTGTTCAAAAAACTAGCATGATATCTGAATGGCGCTGGTCACATTTTTGTTGCCGATGACTTCCCCGTCTCTTTCAGCGCATGTTTCTACCCGGTTTACATGTATTACAGGTAACGTAGATGAAAAATATCTTCCCTGCCTACTGATTTAAATTTTACATGCGAACATTCAAAACTTTGTTGCATTGCCACCAGCGCCATTATTGAATATGCTCCTTCCAAATGTAGCGCTAGAAGAAACGTAAATAAATCGGCCCGCCAGAAACTTTCAAAGCTGGTAAACAAACGGAAACCATATGATTCGAAACGTCTCATAAAATGGCTTATATGTACATAAATGAATAAGAGTGTTTTGTTTTGACGTTTATTTATTTGCGCTAAACAAATCGTATCTGTAGTGCAAACGGCTTACAGGTCAAATTAATTTCTAAAAGTTTTCAAGTGGAGATTGTTCTGACTTTTGTCTGATTTTGTCTGGGACAGGTAACTTGACTTATTTCATGGGAAAATTACTGAATAACATATATAATATATCTGTTTTATAGAGTATAGAGATGAAGAAGGTCGCAAAGGATATCCGTCAGTTTTTTAAGCCCGCTTGGTTTGAAGCATTCGGAGGAGCATATTCCCTCTTGCTCATAATCGACGCAAGCGGCCACAAGTTCATGGTATCGTAGTCTCATAAAGCAGCATACTCGTAGGTGATAGTATTGTTGAAGATCGCAGCCAGTGATGGTATTCATGAAGGCTTGCGTCGAGTCCCTGCGCCGTAGACCATAGACGAAGCGAATTGCAGCCTTGATACATCGATGAAGTTGTTGTTTTTGCAGGTTCGTGAGTTCAGGGTAGAAAACTACATCACCGTAAGTGAGGATCGGCATCACAACACACTTAAATTATTTCACCGACCTCAGTAAAATTTTTCGCCGAGAACCCAACAGCTGAGAGCTCGGTAAATTTTAACGCCGAATCTCGGTACTTATTTTCATCCACAAGTTCATTTTTTCGGGACAGTCCTGCAGGCTCGAGTAAGACTGTTGCGCAAACACTGCGGAATCCACAGCTAAGGACATTGATTTAGGAACACTGCAAACTGGTCCAAGTCAGCCAAAACTGGAAGTCTATCCGAAAACTCACGTTGGGAGGCAGCTCCCCGGATTTTCATCGAAATATTTCTCCTCGCATCAGTGGTTGGTATACAGCGTAAGTAGAGACGCTGTATTTTGACCCATGCAGAATATTTTCTGTTGACTGTGATTGACTATTTGCGAGCAACGAGAAAAATTTATCACATCCAGTTTTAATAAGTGGAAGAAGCTTAGTGAAGCACTCTCATCTCATGAAGAATCTGGTTAGCACAGAAAATGTACTGAGAAACACGTGGCCTTTAAAATCAAATCAAGCTCTGTAGCGGATCAAGTATTTGTACAACACCAGCTCCAAGAAGAAGGTACAACGGCATACCTCACGAAATTGTTTGACATTGTACTTTTCTTGGGTCGACAAGGTTTACCATTTCGTGGGCACAGGGAAGGGCACGAGCCATCGAACAAGGAAAATTATTTGTAGCTTTGTGAATTGTTTAGCAACCATGATAGCTTTTTCCAAAAACATTTCAACCGAAAAATCAACTATACTAGCCCAAAACTCCAGAATGAAATGATTTCATCCGTTGCAACTGTAATGACGAACGAAATTAGCAAGCGAATTCGAAGTGCTGGCATGTTTTCGGTAATTGTTGCTGAAGCACGATGTTTTAAGGCCGCACGGGACGTCATCATAATCACCCTATCCATTTGAAAAAGCAAATCCCAAGAACCACTCTAAATATCGATGCGAAAAATGTATCACTATGATTCTATATATATAGTGCAAACCCAATACATTTTCAGCTTCATCGGTTCACTAAAACTCGAGATTTGCTTTCACAAAGTTTTGATGATAATTGTTAGAGTAAGACCAAAGATAGGGAAAACAACACGGTCTCCCGTGTCACCTTAAGGAAGAGCAAATGTCAATAGTAATTCGCTATGTAGAGGATGATCAACCAAGAGAAAGGTTCATCAAATTTATCAACTGTTCCGAAGCCCGAGATGCATCTAGTCTTGCAGCGGAGATTATAAACGTATTCAAAAGCCTTAACATTTATGATTTGTTGCTCGTTGCACAATCATACGATGGCGCTTCTGTAATGCAGGGAAAGCACAATGGGGTCCAAATGAAAATCAAAGAACATTTTCCGAAGGCTGAGTACATGTACATGTACATCCATTTTAACAAACCAAGCAGCCAAACCAAGTATGTATGTTCAAGTTTAGAAATTATTGGGTGTAAAACAAAAGGAAGTTGGAAGTCTGAGTACCACTAGTTGGAACTGCAGATATATAAACTGCCGATGTTTGATTGATAATTACAAAGCCATATTCGAAACTCTTACGGAAGAAAGTTAACATGGAAATGATAAAGATGCTATAACAGCTATCGGCATACTTGCATCTGTTTCGAAACCTGAGTTCGTGGTTTGCTTGTTCGTCATGGAATTCATTTTATCTCTGATGAATGTTCTGTCGACTTATTTTCAAAAGCAAGACGCTACGCTTGGAGGCTCCGCTACACTCGAAGCTGCAACATTGGACACGTTGAAGGAAAAGCGAATTGAGTTCAATGATGTTTGGGCTGCTATGCAGCGTTTTGCTGATGAACATGATCTATCACTGAAAGCACCAAGGGCATCGAAAAATCGTAAAGCGATCCGGAATACAGCACTGAAGGATTTCATCGTGGATTGTGCAGTAAGACCAGGTTTTGAAGTCGCAGATGAAGGTATGACTGACAAAGAATATTGGCGTTCGAATATCTACGAAACGTCTATTGATGCAGTAGTAAATGCGATGGAGAAAAGTTTCAACAATTTGGACCTAAGCTAAGAGCATCGAACGCTTCCAGAAGCTCGATATAGATGGATGCAGGCTGTTTATCGATACATACAAAAAAGAAGCTGGGATTGACATGAACGAGTTGAATGCAGAATCACAAGATTACAAAAATTTCCTGAGAAAAATCTAAACAGAAGTTGAATGGGACGCAGAATTTATCCGCAGTAATGTGAATGAGAATCTTATGCCCAATTTGTCTAAAAGGTTGAAACTTGCTTTCACTATCCCCGTTGGCTCTGCGACGGCAGAAAGAAGTTTTTCGGCAATGCGGAGAACTGAAACATGGCTAAGATCTACCATGGAACAGGATCGATTCTCATCGCTTTCGCTTTTACACATCGAAGCAGACTTATTGAAGCAGATTGAAAAATAAAAAGTCATCGAACAGGTTGCTTCCAAAAATCGCAAGTTAACTTTTTGAAAGAAAGTATTCAAAATCGACGATATTTGAAGAAATCATTTGATTTACTATTGTTTTACCTTTAACCATTTTTAACAACTATGATTTCCGAATTTTTAAACATTTGCGGCACAAAACTGATCACGAAAAATAAAGAAGAAATAAACATGAAAAACAAGCTTTCTTTTTATTTCATTCATTCATTCATTTCATTTCAACTTTATAAAGAAGAAAATATAGAGACTTGAGCACAACCCCCACCCCCCTTAAGAAAATGTGCTAGTTCCGCAAATGGCTACAACTTTGCTGAAGACCACATTTTGATTGGACGTCGCGAAAAATTGTAACATAGGGGAGCAAAAACTTCAAAATTTGCATCAGACTAATGGGCATTATGCCCCCAGCCTCAATATTCATGAAAACAAATATACTCTTCAGTGCTCAGTTCAAGGAAGTTGTTTTGGTTTGTATTTGTATTTATTGTTAGCTTTTGTGTACGACAACTTGCTGTTTATACAAACGTTTGTTCAAGTCAAGGAAAAACAGTTTTAGAATTAGATTACATTGGACAACAAAGCTTTCAACAAAATAATGAAAATACAGTGCTGACCAGATTTTGTCAGCCCCCGATTTTGTCAGCTTTTTGACCCGATTTTGTCAGCCTATGTTAAATGGTTAATAAAAGCATATTTTTCGTCATGTTTTACCGTGTTTATAGTGAAAGTAATCCCATATGATAATATTTGCTATCAGGAAGCGTCCATAAATTACGCAAAAAATGCCTTTTCAAAATTTCCTCACCAACTTCATATAAGCGACCTCAAAAATTTGGTATGGATCGTCAAATTTCGCTGAAGTTCCCCAAAGAGTGTTTGCTTCCTTAATTAATACTCGTACGCTGCTTCAAAGCTTCCTTGAAGCTTGTTGCTGATGGCATCGTTCGAAGTGCAAAGGAGAGATTATTCCACTGGGAGATGCCACTCACAAGTATACTTTTTCTAGCAATCGAAGAATACCGTGGAGTTACGAAGGTTCTAGCTCGTTCCATTTGTCCTCGTTGCATATGCTGTTGAAGATACTCAGGCAGCTGTCCATGGTATCGTAGTCTCATAAAGCAGCATACTCGTAGGTGATAGTATTGTTGAAGATCGCAGCCATTGATGGTGTTCATGAAGGCTTGCGTCGAGTCCCTGCGCCGTAGAACATAGACGAAGCGAATTGCAGCCTTGAAACATCGATGAAGTTGTTGTTTTTGCAAGTTCGTGAGAGTAGGGTAGAAAACTACATCACCGTAAGTGAGGATCGGCATCACAACCGCTTGTACAATGTACAATGCCACCATGATTTCTAATTATTTTGTTCTGAAATACGACCCTTAGATGCTCTGTAGTCTGTTGTATAAAAAGTGAAGTTTGTAAACATTACACCGGTTTTTTATAAATAAGGTTTTGACGTAGGACTACGTCTTTCTTATCTATACAGGAATGAAATTGGAATTTCAAAACCAAGAAGAAAAGTTTCTTGATTATTGGTATTACACTCCTTAAGACCGTTGATACGTGGCTATCCACATTGAGTAAGCTAGTTTATAATTGAATTGCAGAAGAGAACTTGTTTCAGTACACATAAAAGTCAAACAGTGCGTTTCTACGTTCGTTCCTATCCGGTCAATGGCCGTTCCAATCGGTTCAAAACTTCTCCAACCACGCCTAAAAGTATGCATCTCGGATTTCTCTCATTTATGAATGACTTGTATTGACCCATCTAATGAATGAATCCATTCGCCTCAGCACGTGCAATGCCCTCAACCAATACGAACGAACACACGCTCGAGAATTCGCAAACTCGTCCGAAGAGAGATTTGAGCAACCTGGTAAGCACCATTCCTACAGGTGTGTGCGCGAGCTCATTCAATTCCAATTTGGACGATCAGACTGACTGTAGCTGTAGCTAGATGGCCTGGCGCTTGCACGGTGCTACAATCTCTCGCCTCGCCTCATTCGTGGTGCAAATGTCGAACCGAAGTGACTGCCTGATAGAGCGCTTTGGCTCGTTGGCCGTCTTTCGTCCGTCCGTATAGGTTTGTCGTCGCTGTCGTGTCCGTCGCCGAAAAAAACGTACAAAACTCGGGCAGAAGTGCAGTTATTGTGATTATTCGTGCAGTTGTAGTGAAACTGAGTGCGGAGGCGTGTGAAATGAGTGTAGAATTGAGAATTCTGAAGGTGAAAAAGTGAAAACACGACCTGATTTCACCCCAGTGAGCTACACCGTGTCGAAAGAATAAGAAGATCGCAGTCCATCCTGGGTCCGTTCGTTCAATGAGGTGTGTAGTGTTATTTTTCCAACCCAATCTAACCGAACGCATACCAGTGCGAGTTTGTGAAAGAAGAGCAGGTTTTTGGGCATTTGTTCGCTGGTGTGTGTGTTTGCGCGACTCACCTGTCAACTTTCTAAGCCCAGCAAAACAGTAAACAACAACAACCACCGCCACTTCGGAGAGTGTTTGCCGATATTGCACGCCTTCGTTGTCGTCGTCGTCGTCATCCGGAATATTGCCGTGGATGACAGCGCTGTCATAAGGAGTAATAGTTTCTGGAAGCCGCTGCTGAAGTGCCGACTGCGTAGATGAATGAATGAAGTGAGTTGGATGTGTATTGGTGTTTACAGGGAAAAGTTTATTGCTGTTTTGAATCGGCTTGATCGGAGCGGATCAGGGGTGGTTGTCCACCCGCTGTAATACAGCACTCTGCGAGTAAGACATGACGATGAAATGTACCGAGCTCGGATAACTGTATTTTGAAAGATATCGCCTTCGCCACATGAGGATTGTTTTGCAAGAAAGGAGTTGAAGGAAAACACGAGACTTACGAGCTGAGTTTTCTAGACCACTATAGATGCTTTGGAGAGCCTCAAATGAAAGCATATTGATAAAAACATGGTCATATGTGATCGAATCAGCCAAACTTGATGAAAGTCCACCAACAACATTTATGCATTTTTAGAACAACGTCAGTTTGAAATGGCTTTGCAAATGAATTCAGTTTGGAAACGACATCATGAAACTGACACAATGACTTTGTCATCATCGATGATCTCATAAGCTGCAAACGAAAGAGTAGATAGTCATAAACTCTTGAATCTTTGGTAAGGCATCGAGAATTCTGGGATGATTTATTATGAATATGATCTGATGAAAAAACAGCTTCTTTTTGTAAAGAACCAACTAAGAGCTAGCCAAATGAAATCTTTGACGCATGGTAGGATGAATGGACAGAAAAATAATGCTTGTAGTTTGCAAGAATCGCATTCTAATAACTTTTGCCAATGTGTGAATAGTTGTGACCTTGCAATATTCGTTAGATTAATACATAAGCTAAAAAAGATTGAGCGGTAGAATGCCCTGGAAAGTTATATATGACAAACCAAAATGTCACTATGAATTCGAATCCTCCAATTTAGTAGAATAATGAAAAATAGAATGTTATGCGATAACAATAATAATCTACAAAAAGCATCTACTAGGTCGTGCAAATGATACAGAGTGTGGAAGTAGTTTGTTAGGAGTTCTTGTTTATCAAAGATAAGCTGAAGCATGCAAACATGAACAAAGAATTGATAAAATAATAGAACTCAAATGAGATGAACAAGGTCCTACATGAAGTTTTTTTTTCGGTAGTGTTCAACATCTGTAATAAAAGAATGGAGGTTTGGTTGATGTCGATCTGGATCGAATACCGTAAATGTCATCAGCTGAGTCTGCTGCTTTTCTTCCTACACTAGTAAACGCAATATCACTTTTGCAAAGCACCATCGACAGAAAATTAAAAAAAAATACGCTGAACCGAATCAATGAGTATTACAAGCATTATGAATTGTTTCCAATAAAATTATATTGGTGCTCGTTAGTTCAATTTCCGACGGTCGAGGATCTTTTCGAGTTAGCAATTTTCTTGACTTCCCAGTAACCGAAAACCGAATTTGAGGTAAAATTCTGTTTTTGCTTTCAAACGAAAGGATTTCCGTTTCGTTACAGTTGCTTCTCTATTGATTTGAGAATCTCCAAGTTAGTGACAAAAAAAATAATAAGCTACTCTAGCGCTTCCTTTGGTCAAACATTTAAATGGAACTGTTTTTTCCATACATTTGGTCAATTTTCTTCATAAAAAGTCGAGCAAATGATGGTCTATCTATATCAAGAGAAATTGCCTACATTTAGGCGTATTATGTTATTTAAATAGTCTTACTGTTAAAAAAAAGTTAAAATATATACATAAAAAGTATTTTGACGATACATTTTGAATTAGGGGATCATAATTAAGTTGATTAGGGAACTTTTTATTCTCACACTTGTTTTTTATATATGTAGTGATCTAATTCTTCCCAGAAAGACTTTCAGTTTTGCATATTTAAGCTATTTTGTAAAATAATTCATGTTATTTAATAAAAAATAGTAGCGTACATAGATCAACGAAGTACTGATTTTGCAGAAATATATGACAATATCTTGATTCCTAAGCATGGACCAAATAAGGGTAGTGTGAACGTGACCTCCCCCCATTGCCGATGGAAAAAAATATGAAAGCTAACTAGATTGCTACGATTTTTTGGAAAATTGTTGGTGTTCAACTTAAAACAAATGCAGAACTAAAGAATATTAGCATGACACTTCATGTAAAGGCTGTTTTCATTAAAATTGAGAACATTTTAGGCTTTATATACACAGTTAGAAATAATGAAGATTACACGTCATGTAAACTTCATTTATGCCATGTAAACACGGCGTCATGTAAATTTAATTCTGAAATCATGTAAAAATGTGTTATATGTCATGTCAGGATCAAGCTAGATTACATGACATATAATTGAAGTTTACATGACATATTATGTAAATATCCATGATATTCCACGCTCGAATTATGTGCATTATATGTCTTAGAAATTTACACGTTTCGTTCGAACTGTGTACGTATTTTTAAAATTTAGCGTTTTCGAAACGCTGACAAACAATCTGTTCTACGATCACTAATTTATGTAGTTTTGAATAGTTGGTCATTTATCTTTGACAACTAGGCTGTATCATACAACTTGAATATGGGCTAAAATCTCCTAACGAAAAGAATTTTCACAAACTGGGACCATTTTTGTAATCTAAGTCAGAAATTTACATATAACATTAAACGCCTAGAGGTATGCAATGCCCTACAAATGTTACGTAATTCATTCATTTTTGATCGATTTATACTCCACTATCAAAGCTACCGTAAAACGGGGTATCTTTGATAGTTTTTTCGAAGAAAACTAGAATATTTATGCATGCTGTTTCAAACAATTATAATTTGTATTTTTAAAACAAGTACTGGCATCCTAACTATCGATTGCAGTTGATAGATTGCCAACAGGTTTATTCTGAATGGATGTATAATTTTTCATATAATTGAAAGTCGGTTTTCTGTTTTGGCGTAACTTTGATAATGTACAAATCGAACAAAATTGAATCCATTACGGAACATTTATAGGACGTTGCATACCTCTAGGCGTTTAACGCTATATGCAAATTTATTACTTAGATTACAAAAATGGCCCCAGTTTGTAAAAATGGTTTGCGCTAGGATATTTGAGACCGAATTCATGTTCTACTACAACTAGGCTGTCAAGAATAAGTGACGAACTCATTACGACTTCATCAAATAGTGATCGTAGAACAGATTGTTTGTGAGCGTTCCAAAAATGCTAAATGCTTACAAATTTTTAATATTAGCATAAAATGCCTCACATGTACTTGATTCCAACGAAAATAGCTTTGACATGAAGTGCCATACTAATACTCTTTACTTTAACACTCGTTTTGCTTAACTGATTAACAGAAACTTTGTTATTTCGTTTAGTACACACTTAAAAAAAATTACGGATTACGGTGAAATTTCACCGTAATCTCAACAGCTGAAGCTTCGGTGAAAAATCACCGAACAATCTGTAAAATCTTTGAACGAAATCATAAAGAAAAATAAGAAAATGGCTCAGACCGCGGATCGAACTCCCGACCTACCGATCAGGAAGTAGGCTTGCTACCACTAGGCTAGCTTACACTGCTTGTAAGTGGTGTGCAAAAACTGCAACAAAAGGAAGCTCATGCCTGCCAGAGCGACTGTCAAACGATTTCACAGAAGTTCGGTGAAAATAATGCTGTTACCGAACTGTTCGTTAGTATTTCACAGGGTTACAGTAAAATTGTTTGTTTCACGGATTTTTTCCGGTAAAATAATAGATTTCACGGATTTTCTCCGAGTGTAGAACTAGCCCTCGTGTGTTAAAATACACTCAAATAAAGATTTAAAAAAAAAAAAAGGATTTTCTCCGGTAAAATAGTTGATTTCACGGATTTTGTCGGTAAAATAGTGGATTTCACAGGAAAATCTGTAATTTTGTTGTTTACGGTTCAATTTCGGTGATTTATTTCACAGAATACTGCGATTTATTTTAAGTGTGTATGTTGTGGGTCTCACACTATCAAAGTTACTCGCGTTATCACAGTTACCCCGTTTTACGGTACCCCAAAACAGAAACCCGACTTTCGATTATATGAAAAAATATATATCCATTCAAAATAAAACTTTTGGCAATCTATCAACTGTAATCGATAGCTAGGATGCCAGTACTTGTTTTAAAATTACGAACTATTATGCTTTGAATCAGCATGCATAAATATTCAAGTTTTCTTCGAAAAAACTATCAAAGTTACCCCGTTTTACGGTATTTGAATTTCCCATAATATTTTCAGGTCAAAATGATTATTTACACGGATTTTCTTCTCTGTTTTCTATAATAATGACAATGCCAAACATCTTAATGCAGAAAACAAGTACGAAGACTTGTAACATATGTCATTTTAGTGCTAAGAAATATCTAAATAATAAAAAATCGGGGAATTTCATGTCGGGGTCAAATTGATCACATGCCCATGCGATTATCGTTAGTTTTCAAAACAACTCTATATATGAGCTCCCTGAATCAGAATATGCTTGCTAAAATTTTAATATAATATTTATAGAAAAAGTGAATAGTTAAGTTTCAAGAATTACGCGGAATACGCCCTAATGTATGCAATTTCCCAAGGTAGTTCCTGATATCTAATATAAATTAAAATATTTCAACGAAATGAGAAAATTAGTACAAGTTTTGGTAATGAAATCTGGTTTGGGGATATATCGGCAGTGTTTCGGAGAGCCCAAGCAAAACGGTTCGTTTTCGGGACGCCGAGAAGTTTTACGGTTCGCGTTGTGTTTGTGCCAAAAGATATCCATGTTAAGTCGAGTATGGATTACCAACTGGTGAGCTCGTTTCATCCTCATAATGACACATATTTTCATGACAACTTTAATTGTAATGTTCAAACAAACTTTGTATGGTTCGTCACTACAAGTGTCGGCATTATGCCTGTTTTATATAATTTCAATATTCATATGTTTTTTCTCTTTAACATTACTATTCACCTTTTGAATGGTTCGACATTATGAATGTTGACGTATATTTTAAAACTCCTATCAAAAACTTTTCATCTCGAGACAAAAATGTACAGTGTTACTCTTCTGTAATTTTCAAACAAACTATGGTATGACTATGGTAGACATAATGGATGTTGATGTATATTTTAAATCTTCTACCGAAAACTTCTCGAGACAAAATGCAAAACTATCTTTAAGTTTAAGTTGCCCTTGAGTTTAATAAGTCCATATTCATTTAAGTTGTCCTTAAGTTTAATAAGTCCTTATTCATGGATCGCATCACTGACCAATGGTGATTCCCAGATCTTTTCCTCCCTCACTAATAAACACCCTTCCCGTGATGACTGTGGAGATTCATTACAATCATTACACCCTAACATTCCCTCCCCATCCCAACTGATTGTAAGGACTTGGCCGGCGTCGTTATTGATCAATAATATTAGATCTGCTATAATTGTACTTCGAGAATAAGCGGAAACTCCCATCCTTTAATCATTTGGATTGTAGTACAATTCTTATCAGTTCCGATCAATCACGGAGTAGCAACCATTGACATGTACAGTCAGTCTATGCTATGCTATGCTATGAAATCTGGTTTGGGGATAGCATCTTCTCAAACTTTCAGGTTCATACCATGTTTAGAACTAGAAGTTTATAGATGTTTGTCAATACAGCACCGCACATAATTTTGAAATTTTACATTCTTTTCATAGAAATCTTTAACGCAAAAATTACACAAAATCGTGTGAGACGGTGATCAGTTTCATCCAAATTGATTTTTCTAGAATTTTTGAAGTTCAATTTGTCTAATCTACTGCCTGAAATCTTACTAGACATCATTCGAAGATTTTATCAACGGTCCGCAAAATATTTCAAGAGCCATTTTCAAAAAAAAACTAATATAAAACTCAGAAGGTTTATGCCAAGCATCTGCCAAGTTATTTTAAACAAATCCACCCAAGAAGTATCCCAAGGATACTCGAAGAATTTGATAGAAGAGAGATATTCACACCTCCCTAGGAATTCCGTCTGGTACTCCTCTAGCTGAATGTTTCAAAGGAATTTCTTCAATGACTACTCCAGGGATTATTTCCGGAAGTCGTTTCTCGGAGTAATTCTTCAACGAGGCGTCCGCAATACAAATATCTATGTTTTTGAAATGCAGCATGAGAATCTTGCCAGACATTGCTTCAACACAGAAGGAATTTCTTCTTGATTTCCGGTTATCTGGTTTGTTATGAAGTTTCCCCTGTATATTTATTCGAGCATATCTTCTCGTATTATTCTATGAATTACTCCAGGTAACAAAGGATGATTTACTGCTTCGGCATAATTCGACTATTATCGTCAACCAAATTTCAACCTCCAAATACACAATATTTCAAAGCACAACAATGGAAACATTCAGATGATTCTTTATTCTGTCCGCTTCCCGCTGACGAGATTTCCGAGACTGAACAAACAATATCGCCAGAGATGTCATCAATCATTCAAATGAACACGCCTCAAAATACGACTGATTTGGAGCTACCGAACAGATTCCCCTGCAGTGCTTATGGGAAAGTTGCCGAAGAGAATGGGGCTGCCGACAATAGTCACACTGACAAGAGATGTTCGCAGCGTTATGAAAACGTTTCCAGAAAGATTTTAACAAGTCTGTCGGTGTGAATCGATAGAGGATTGAGCAGCGCATGAATGTAAACAAACAAACACGTAGTTTGGCTGCTGATGTCCGAGAAAATTACAAAAGAAGCGCGACATCGGCTTAGACTGCCAAGAATACATAAGTACCCCTAATTGGAACGGTGTTTCTGCCATACGCTTGGCCAATTTTTCCCATAGAAACTTCAAGCCAATTGAGCCTCTCTAGACTTGAAGGATTCCGCTTCAACTTTCACAGTAGATGATTGGGTATAACATATCTAGAGTCGGGAGAAGGTTTCTTCTAAGAGAATTGGTTTATATTTTTATGCAAGTCTCTATTTTTGGTAAAAGGTCTCTGAAATCTCTATTTAACCAAAATGGTCTCTAAAATCTCTTTTTTCCTTATCTTGCTTGCAGATAGTTGAGTCTTCTCATATATTTCAAGAACAGCTTCAGGAATTATCCTCTAGGTTTCTCGAGATATGTCAACTAAAGACACAAAGCAGACACAAATCATTTCTAGAGTAGTGTTTGATCCTTTGCTCGCGTCACTTGCCCCTTCCGGGGGCGGGTGATGTTAGCAGGATCAATCGTGTTGCGCGTCGCTCGCGTGGCATGATAAGTTAGTGGCACGGATCGCGAAGCAGGTAGTAGTGTTTGATCCTTTGCTCGCGTCAAATTATTCATCATGATCTAATCGCTTATCAATGTGAATCCTGTGACCCAACGATCCTTTAACAAACATCCCTCCCAGTAACCTTTGTGGAGATGCAGAGGCAAACACGGTCTCTAAATAGCAAAGGTTACACACTAACATTCCTTCCCCCAATCCCATCTGACTGCAATGACGTGGCCGGCGCCGTTATTGACCCTGTATAAATAGAGGCACTGAATTATGCACACTGCACTGTAGAAGATTATGGCCAATCCCAGACAACTTCTAGTTGATTCTTTGTGCATTTTCACTGACTTCGGTCAATCACGGAATAGCAACCATTGATATGTGTAGTCAGTCTAAGCTAAGCTAAGCTAAGCTTGGCAGACACAAATCATTTCTAGGGTTCAACAATAGTTATGCAGGTAATTGACTTTTTAGGCATTTGGAAGACATTGAAGATTCTAATTTCTGTAACGACAAAAAAAAAAAACAAATAAGATATATATATATAATCTAACAAATATTTTTTTAATTTGGGATTATCATACAAATGACATGACAGAGTACAACAACGACATTCAACAAAATTTCAATACACTGAGTTTCGATTAATAGTTACACAATGATTGATTGATTGCTACACTACTTGTTTCGCTACATAAGTTGATGTTTTTAATTTAACATCTCTCACGTTGCTGTTCTAAGTTTATTTTTCAAATTTATTAGATTTGATATGGAGTTTTCATATATTTTATTCAAATATTTTTTATATCCTGAAAATAAAGAATAAAATTAATATGTTAATCAGTCCACAATTCGGGAAGTCTCCTCCTGCGCCAACTGCAGCCAGCACTTATAGCTCAGAAATACCGTAGGTACGAACAGATAAAAGGTACCAAGCCAAAAGGCAGAATAATTAATATCACTTGAGATAGGTAGACATAACAGTCCTTTCCCCTTTAGAAACTTTCTAATAACTCTTTAAAAGCCAGCTACAAGTTGCAACAACTCATTATACTCAAATACGCAAATTTGCTAATTCCAAGACTACAACAAAACATTCAAATCATTGGATTTTACTGCTCAACATTACATTTGACAAATTCGTCAACACTAAAGAACAATTTCGTTCATCTCCATACAGCAATCGCTTCACAAAAGAACAACTATGTTCACAATAAACGACAATTTCGTCAGCTCTGAAGAACAATTTGGTTCAACACAAATTGGCAATTTCACCACACTTTCAAATACAGATACAATTGGCAATTTCACCACACTTTCAAAAATAGATACAATTGGCAATTTCACCACACTTTCAAAAATAGATACAATTGGCAATTCGCCACCCCAAAGAAAATCGATTATCTTCAACACACGTTTCCATGATCCTCGTCGCCACTTTTATATCCTGAAAATAAAGAATAAAATTAATATGTTAATCAGTCCACAGTTCGGGAAGTCTCCCTTCTGCGCCAACTGCAGCCAGCACTTATAGCTCAGAAATACCGTAGGTACGAACAGATAAAAGGTACCAAGCCAAAAGGCAGAATAATTAATATCACTTGAGATAGGTAGACATAACAATATTGTTTTTTTTTTGTTTACATATATATTTTTATATGTTAAAATACTATTTCAATATTGAATCACTTTTCTCGTAGGCTCTAAAATAATCAATAGAATTGTTTGACTTACGAATTCATTACATTTTGCAGCATTATTGTGTCAAGTCTATCCTTTTTGCCTAACACCCAAGCCAATCATATTTTCCTTCTCCCATGGCGTTTGTGTGGTCAGCATAGACTATTCAACCATTACCCTTCCTATCATCGGCTTTGGATTGACTTGCTCTCTTATTGCCCCACCAAACGCTGCACAAAGAAAATGAAATGAAAGAAACTCGACAAGAATCTCTACGCCAATGCATCTACGGTTATTCCAAATAATTGCTCCAAAAATTCCTCGAGGAGTTATTAGATTCAATCTGTCAAAAACATTTAAAATAATTCCTCAAATTCGACCTATGTTTCATTATTGAATTTCCCTAGATTTTTTTCTGGGATTTTTTCCAGCATTTTATCCAAGGATTACTGGAGGTCCTCCACGCCACTTAACAATACAACAATTTTTTCAAGAAATCCTCCAATCATTCCTACACATTTTTTTTGGGATTTCGTCCTATGTTTTTCCACATATTCCACACAAAATTCTGCGGGATTTCTCAAGAGTGAGTTCTTCTAGAAATCCTTATTCATCAAGGGTGACTAAAGAACGTACACAAGAGTTAATGGAAGTTACCCTAAGATTTGCTTTGGGAATACGTCACGCTTTTTTCAATATTTTTCAGCATTCCGGAAAATTTAATTCACATATATTACCTTGAACAAAGTCATGGAAAACTCTTGGAAAAATGATTGAATTTTTTTTCTGAAAACTTCCTTGAGAAATCTCTTAGAATTATTGGATGACTTCCCAAAGTATTCTTAGAAGCAATCTCTGGAGTAATTTCTGAAAGTATCCTTAGAAAAAATTCTAGTTCAAATCTATGAGAAATTCTGCAGGGCATAAAGGAAGTCCTAGAGTACGGGTTGAATGTTTTAAACGTCAGTCTTTGAGGGAGTTCCAGAAAAATCGTTGGAAATATCATCGGATAAAATCCTAGAGGACTAAGGGCTTTTTTGAAATAATATCAGAAATAATTATGAAGGAGTTCCTGTTGGAATCCCTGAGGTACTGTTATTATTTAAATCCAGGATTTATTTTGAGATATCAAAAAAAAATATAGAGAAATTCCTCAGGAAAATTCTTGGAGGGATTTCGTGGAAAATAGTCACTAAATAAACATCTGCAAACAAAAAATCAAATATCTCTCAAACAAATGAAGAGATTGTTTATCGTAATGTCACGAAAAATTTCAAATAAAAAGTATAAAAAATCTTCTCTGAGAATTGTGTAGTCGTATAAAACTCTTTTCTCCTGGTCACTGTTGGGTTTTGTTTTGCTTTTTGATTAGCATTTGGTCTCTTTTCGGTCTCTTTTTGATTCCTGTTTAATCTCTTTTTTGTTGGAAATTGTTTTATTTTTAATTTCCTAGTTTCAAGACATTCAGTCGCTACCAGAACTGCTTCATGTACAACTTTTTAAAATATTGGAAAATATTAAATTAAAAAAAAAAACGATTTTGGAACAGTAATCTGGCATTTAAACAACTTTAAATTTAAAATTTCATGATAATTATGATTAACTTTCTTTTTTCTATGACTTTAATTGACTATTTCTTTACGAAAAAAACGTTTTTTTAAATTGCTTGAACATATAGGGTAGCAAATAGGCTAAATTATTCGAAACTAGTCCACAAAAAAGTACTTGTTTTTCAATAGAAAAATGATTGGTTATCAAAAGTTTTACTATTGAAACAGTCAATTGAGTGTTGGGTTAATCTGATATATATAGAATCATATTTACTCAGTTTTGCGTCGTCCGATAAATTTGGCTCACGGTTTCGCGCATGTTTTCGTCGCCGGAGATTTTTTTTTTTTTTCCTGTTTTCAAGCGTCTTGCTGGGTAGTGCTTCGTGAAGCCCAAGCAGGACAGTTCGGTTTTGCGTCGTCCGATAGATTTGGCTCACGGTTTCGCGCATGTTTTCGTCGCCGGAATTTTTTTTTTTCCTGTTTCCAAGCGTCCTGCTGGGTAGTGCTTCGTGAAGCCCAAGCAGGACAGTTCGGTTTTGCGTCATCCGATAGATTTGGCTTACGGTTTCGCGCGTGTTTTCGGCTCCTAAGATTTTTTTTTTCTGTTTTGGAGCGTCTTGCTGGGTAGGTATTTGGAAGGCACAAGCAAGACGGTTTGTTTTCGGGACGCCAAGAAGTTTTGCTGTCAGTATCAGTTTTGTGTTCAGTCGAGGATGGATTACCAACTGGTGAGTTCGTTTCATTCTTGTGATAACACATATTTTCTTGAAAGCGTAACTTTTAAGTAATTTTAAAACAAACTTTGTATGGTTCGTCACTATAAGTGTCGGCATTATGTTTTTTTCTTATACAATTTCAATATACATATATTTGTCTCTTTTATACGTTATTAAAAATTATCTTTTGAATTGTTCGACATTGTGAATGTTGACGTATTTTTTAAAACTTGTACCATATCGAGACAAAATGCACAGTAATACTCATATGTAATTTTCAAACAAACTATGTATAGTTCGTCACTACAAGTGTCGGCATTATTCCTGTTTCATATAATTTGAAATATATACATGTAATTTTCAGTTTTCGTCATTAATAAAAACATCTTTTGAATAGAGTAGTGTTTGATCCTTCGACCTTGACACTTGCTCCTGCTGGGGCGGGTGATGAGGGCAGGATCAAACATGTCGCGCGTCGGTAGTGAAGCGGTGAAAAAGTGATCGTTTTGTTAGTAGTGTATGATCCTTCCACCTTGACGCTGGCTCCTGCGGGAGCGGGTGATGAGGGCAGGATCAAATATGTCGCGCGTCGGTAGTGAAGCGGTGAAAAAGTGATCGGTTCGTAAGTAGTGTTTGATCCTTCGACCTTGACGCTTGCTCCTGCGGGGGCGGGCGATGGGGGCAGGATCAAACTTGTCGCGCGTCGTTCGCTCAGAGAAATGAAAAAGCGCCGCGGATCGCTAGTAGTGTTTGATCTATTGATCGCGTCGCTTGCTCTTGCGTGGGCGAGTGACGAACACTTGTTCGGCGTTTAATGCGATTATCGAATTATTTCGCGAATCCGGTTAGGCGTGATTATATCATGGCTCGCATCACCAAACATTGGTGACTCCCAGATCTTTACCTTATCCCACTAACCCAATATCCTCTCCATGACAACCGTGGAGATGCAGAGGTGATCTCGGTCTCTAGTAACAACGGTAGTCACACTAACATTCCTTCCATTCCCCGATGACCGTAAGGACGTGGCCGGCGCCGTTATTGACTTTTAAATTTGAGCTCTCGATTTGTGCACATTGAAGAATGGTAAGCTAATCCCAAGCCCCATTCATTAATTCCCTGTGCAACTTCGATTGTTCTGGTCAATCACGGAGTAGCAACTACGAATTGTACGGTCATCTATGCTTATGCTTATGCTTATATATAGAATCATATTTATGTAACTATTGCATTGTATTCATCTGATTCAGTTTGTCTCAAGTTTGTCGAAAATTAATGGAGTTTCAGAGCTACCATGGAAAAAAGAGGGTTAATTTAGAACTCTTGAATTTTTTCGAATGAAATGTAACAAACAATAATTTATGAATTATTCATCATTTACCATATTTGAATGGTATACAGGTCGAGCGCTTGATAATCCGTGTTTCTATTACCCGAAAAAAAACGAACCGTTGATGCAGAAGTTTTACTGATTATTTGTATTGATTAAGATGGGAATATACCTTATCAAATATGACTTTTGGAACAACCATTAATACGATTCAATCAATTTTAGATAATTTAATGAATTTTGCTTTTCTTTACAAGTCAGAACTGTAGGATTACTTGCGATAAGATCTGTAAACTTAGATTTTATTTTGACATATTGTCACAAACGGAATATATTTTTTTTTCTGCCCATGAATCTGCCTTAGGTATCTAAATGACCCATGGAAATTAATGGTGCATAATCTTTTATTGCACGAAAACGCAGTACTAAAAAAAAACTTCCAAGAAGAAACACTTGAAAGCTCCATTCAGTTCACAATGATGAACAGAGCTCTTACAAACAAAATAAGAGGCAATATTTGTTTTGTTTTTATTTAAGAGGCTTTCAGCTGAACGCTGGTTCACCTTTTAGCCAAAGGCAATATTTATAATCCAATAATAATTGGCAAATACAATTCATTTGAATAAAACATAAACTTTGGTAACGTTAGCTCCTTCATATTGGAATATTGAATATTGGAATAGCTTCAGAATGCTTTAAAAAATGTCTTGAAGTGTCTAAATTGCTATTAAATCGAAAACACTTTAAAATTTGTCATTATCTTGTTTAGATTTATGAAATTAAAGTATTTCATGAACATGGAATTATTCTGTGAAACCTGGAAAACCTGAAAATACTCGATTATACAGAATTTCAGAGTCGATTATTCGGAATTTTAGAGTCGATTAACCGGAGTATGTTTTTTTTTATATTCTTGGTTTTCGGTTTTATGCATAAATTTGAGATAATTCAGTATTGCAATATACATACAATATTTTGGACGTAGGAAAAGGGGGAGGGTTAAAAAAGAAGTTTTTTGTGTATGCTGGTCAAAAAATTTGTTTTCTTATCAAGACTCATAATGTTCCTAGAAATAATTTCTGGATACGCCACTGCATCACACACAGAAAATTCTTGCACGATTGACATAACTTTTCCGATAGTTGTTTTAACATGCCTGGATACGATTGTTACAAGCATATTATCGGTGCTTCTAAACTGACAGTACACTGAGAACAGCGTTGCAGTTGAAAATACTATATTAGAGGGTTAAATTAAATACACAACGCCACTTGATTTGTGCAGACTAAATTTGCATTTATTTCAAATATTTTGTGCATTCAATTTTACCATGGTACCATTTCGACAGTAAAAATTACTATATCATGGTTAAAAACTTGCTGCAAGCCAGAATCGAACCGAGGATCTTGCGATTGTCAAGCGCGAACGCTTACCGCTCGGCTATCGATGCGGTTGGAATGAGAGGGACCAAAACGCAAATAAAAAGCGTTCTTGATAGCTCAATCGTGATTGGAATAGTAAATTTAAGAACTTGTTCATGGTTCTCATTACTTCAACGCTTGTTTCAGTGTATGGTTTGCCCAATCGCTTTTGCTTTTGTTTCTGTCTTCCATCACATGAATATTTCAATTATATTATTGTTGAATCAGCTTTCCGTACATTATTACCTTGAAACGTTATGAGCTGTACCGCAAAAAACCACTGTTTTCCAACAAGCGATGTTGGAGTAGATGTATGTTGATGGGCTCTCACTCACAAGATAGTAGTTTGTATTCCTGCTCCCATATTTATTTACATTTTGTCGCATTTTTGCAATGTCGATAAAGAAGAGTCGTGCCGGTTATAACAACACAACATCAACAATAATACCATTGTCATGATTGAATATTAATATTGAGTCAATCATATCTATGGTTGATTCAATTAATTCGTGTAGTTGAACCAATCATACCAAATAGTTAAACCTAGCATAGATATTGTTGAATCAATTTTAATGTATGGTTGACTGAAATCCAATGTAAAATATGATTGATCTACCAGCAAACATGATTGACTGGACAATTCTTTTTTCTCCGTGTAGTTCTCGTCCATGCACAAACTTGCCAACCTCATGTACGTCCTGACCTTTCCTTTCCATACTGCATCCATCCTTTGGGGGTAATAACCAGTCCTCGAGAAGATTTCGAAAATCCTTGACTTGAACGCTGGGGAAAAGAGTCGCTACGTCGAAAAAAAAACCATCATCTCGTCATCCTCGATGTTCTGGGAGATCTCCTGGGTATTTTTAACTGACCTAAGTAGTGGGGAAGGGGTACGACATACTCTGGAATTTCTTGACTAACCATTTCGCCAGTTTATGAGTTGGGATATGCCGATAAGATTTGATTAAATATTCATGCGTCTGCCGATATGATTTCTCACACCCAGGAGGAGGAGTAGGAGGGAAAACTTCTGTTTTGGATCTACTTCTCATCAGGGAAGAAAATTCATCGTTCAACTTCCCTACACATCGAATCATTCGTTTCAACCTAGAGGATGCGGGCTCGAACATCTAGGTCGTCAACGGCTTTCTAGGATTATTCATGAACTCCGTTAAGCCTAGATCTTCAGATCAACAAACGTATCCAGTAATAACTTGACGTTAATCCGCGTTATCCAGAATCTTCTTTGAGTACCAGATATATTTCGAAGGTTTATGAATAAGGTTCATACCTAAGCAGAACCAAACGAACTTATTCCATAAAGTTTGGAGTTCTACGACTTTCTAGGGGTTGAGCTTAGATCTTCAGATTAACATACATATCCAACCAGGTTTGCACCCTTACGGGCTCTAAAAATTATGGTGAACCAAGTTTAACATTTTCCGGTAATCATTGCACTCTTTTGAATAGAGGCCTTCCAATCTACATGCGTAGCTTGTAACGTTTCTAACATTAATGAGTAAAGCCTGTTTGGCTGTACAGGCTCAATGAAATCAGTTGTTGATAGACTCACACTCAAAATCTCAATCAAAACGCTCTCCCGTGAGAGCAAACTCATTAGAGATCTGTTTCGCAAATCTCACGCTTGAGATTTTGATGCAAAATCAACTCAATCAACTCAAACCGTAAAAAAATGATTCAGACGCAAAAACTCGTGAAACACGAATGTTGTTGTTTACGTTAGAAAGGATTGACATAACTTTAGCAGACTAACAAGGAATTATTGCCGTGTGTGAGTAAACTGTGGAAATACGAGACAATGAGTTAAAAAGGTGAGCCAACTCATCTATGATATTTTGACTGCTGAGTTGCATGATTGACAACTCACGCATGAAAAATTTCAAGCATGAGTTGTGAGAAATTCAGTTTTTCACAACACCATATCCAGTTTCAAAATCAAAGATTGTTTACAGTTATTCAACATTTTCTTTGAGTGAAGGCCTTTGTATCAACAGACGTAACCAGAGATCTTTCGAAGGCTTATAAGTTTGAATTACTGGGGTCGGTAAAATTTTACTGGGTTTTGGAACTACTAAAAAAGTCAGTAAAATGAAAACTGTCGCCACGCGTAATTAAAAAGCAAATTTCACCATGTTTTATTTTTTATCGATATATGATATAAAAAGCAAGCTCTCTGCAGAATTTCAGTAAAAAATCTCTGTTTTTCGATTTCTGACATTTTTTTTAGTTTACTGACTTTTTCGGTAGTTCCAAAACCCAGTTACTCGTTACGCTTGTAGATCTGATGGCCTATACTACAAGTAGTTCTTAGATAACCTTCAAAGGTCGTTGAACTCAAATGCTGGTAGCGTGTAGATATATAAGCCCGTTTAGGTATCAACCTTGTTTCTAATCCTCCGAAAGGTACGCTTGTAGATCTGAAAAAGTTCTTGTATATATCATTATATTTTAATGAGTCAATATGAGTATAAATGCTGTTCATAAACATTCGAGAGATCACTACAGTCGAAGCGCGTTATAACGACATCGCAAGGGACCGTCGCAATAGATACAAGTCGTTATAGAGAATAGATATAACACTGAAATATTTTTCATGGGACCGAAAAATGTCGCTGTAGAGAGCTTTTGTCGTTATAAAAGTTGTCGTTATAACGAGCTTCGACTGTAGTTATACTTGTAAATATGAAGGCCTAGTTTCCACGGAGTTCCCAATGACCTAGATCACCAAGACAAACCAGCAATGACATTTACGTAACAAAAATTCAATTTACTGTCGGACGGGGCTACTTTGGACACTCACCTTTTGTACAAATTAGCAGCGTAAACATTAATCTGAACAATTTTGTGTCTTCAGCACTTTTATTAATCAATGTATGCTCTACCACTAGGCATGATTTTTTTTTTTTTGGAACAGCATCAACAATAACAGGATAAACAAGAAAACATTTCAAAAATGTCCGAATAAATATTCACAAGGTATAAAACATTGGCTATTCAAACATTGTTTGAATTTTACCCATGTTGTGGAAACTTATTGGGAGCATCACAAAACTATCAAATCGTCATGTTTCATGAAAATTTTGTGTTTTGTTTTGCTTAAAATTGTTGTTTTATTAAAATAATTGATCCAAGATCTTATTTTTATTTTGTTATTATGTTTTGGTTTGTATATTTTACAACATCAAGAAGTTAAAATAAATTTTTGTTAAAGTGAATAGACATAAAACACACATATTTCAATACGTACCTATGACAAGTTCACAACATAATTTCAAAAACAATGTTTTCCGTCATATTTAACATGAATTTGCAGTACAAAACAAGTGCATCCTTTAAATGCTTAAAATAAATTACTCTTAAGCCAGCTCTAAATTGCTAATAAGGTAAAAGCATATTACAAAAGCAAACTTATTTTTTTACGATCTTGCAAAACTTTACTTCATAGATTGAGTTTTTAATGAAAATTACTTACTGGTATTAAATTAGTTACTGGTATTAATGTGATCCTTCTACATATCGTTCTTACAACAGTAAGAATAGAAAAATCAGAGGGGGTTGTGTACAAGACACGACCGCATGACGTTAACTACGCCAAGTGACTTTCTGCATTTGAATTTTAGTCGATTGTCATAGTTGCTGCCTTCTTTTAGTTCTAACTCTAACATAATATCGTAACGGTCGCAACATTATAGATTTTCAATTGACACCTAGTATATTGCCGTAAGACGTAGTTAACGTCAAAAGAAGAATGAGCGAAGAAGCAGAAATTGGTCTGCTCTTATAGTGTGCTTCCCAACCCACGTGTTTGGTTGCGTAAGAAAGAGGTCGACATTTTCACAATTTTCGACAGTCTATCGTCAAAAATCAAAAGTTTTCTTAATTTGAGTAAAATGTTGTATAAATTCCCGACCGATTGGTGGGAAAAAAAATAGAAAATCTACCGATAAATGGCTGAGTAAAAAGTATTTAAAATCTTACATAATTTCGTGACGGACGCAATATTTTAGATTTTCAATTGACACCCAGTATATTGCCGTAAGACGTAGTTAACGTCAAAAATAAATAAATGGCTGAGTTTTTAGTATTTAAAATCTTACATAATTTCGTGACGGTCGCAACATTTTAGATTTTCAATTGACACCCAGTATATTGCCGTAAGACGTAGTTAACGTCAAAATTTAAAATCTTTCCATACATGGGGAAAGAAGGGGAACCAAAGCTGGCAAATTTTGCGTTACGTAATATTTGAATCATTCCTTAACAATAGAAAATATATTGCATCCCAACGGCACAGCAGCAGCGTCCTCGGAAACATCCTCAAATTGCCGTATTGTCAATTATTCGTAATAAATCAATTATTGTATGCTGCTATGAGATAAATTAAGAAATTATAGCAAGTATGTGGTAAACACATAAGGGAATATTACACAATTAACTCTTTAAAACACATTTGTTGGCTCTGGAAAGGGCCGATTGAATTGTTGAATTTGCGTAACACGGACACACTTTGACGGCGCACTGGTTGCAATCCTCCTCGCCCGATGAGATTTGCGGTGGCTTCAACAAGCGGCTTCAGTCGTGGCGGCGTGTTGTTGTTCCATTCGCGTTCCATTGAAATCTCGTACAAACAGCTTGCCTCTGGTAGCGAGGAGCTGAGCAGGTTTGGAGGAGCTCTTACCAGCTCGAAAGCGAAAACAGAATGAAACCGAATTCAATTTAATTTAATTCATTTTATTCATTCTTGTTTTGGTTTTACAATAATTTTACATTTTAAGTGTTTCTACTCTCAAGTACTTCATCTTTAGTTTTCGATTTTTGTTACACATGTCTTATGTTAGTTTTAATTTAGTTCATCATTCAAAGTTTACATTTTGGCTTGAAAAGCTCTGTTTGTTTTAATTTGTTAATTCGATAACCTACCTAATCTTTCTTAGCCTAAAGGGCCAGCTCCGGGGCAGGCGTTCACATTCCTACGACCAGGTCCTCTCTAGTTTCCATTTTCAAGAATGAAAAGGCCTAGAGCACAGATCTGCTCGTAGCGAGTTTTGCAGCATCGCAGTCGATCCGCAAGTTGGTGGAAGATGGGCACCAATTGCTCCATCGTATATAGAGGAGAACCCTCCTCCGGGAGGGATTCGCCTTCTTGTTGTTGCCGCCGGAATCCAGGAGGTGGAGGGGGTGGCAGCCACGGATTGTTGGATGACTTAGGTGTGGGATTGGATCTGGAAGCCGCTGGTCCAGATGTTAGTTCCGGGAAGTTCAGGATGTCCAGCGCCGGAGGATGGCTTCTTGGTTGGTTCTTCGTCCTTGCTTTTTTGCGGATTTCGATGAACTCCTTACGCTTCAGGCAATCTTTGGAAGAAGCTTGATGTGGACCTCCACAATTGGAGCATTTCGATTCCATTTTTGTGTCCGGAAATTCCTTCTCGAATGCAACACGCATGCATCCTTCGATGTTGTGGTCATCTCCACCACACTTGGCACAGCGGGGAGCCATGAAGCAGTTTCTTGTGCCGTGACCAAAACCACAGCAGTTCATGCATTGTGTCACTTCGCGATGCACTGGACGATAACGCTGCCACTCAACCTGGGTGTAGTTGATGATCCTGATGGTTTTCAGCTCCTTGAGGGTGATGGAGTTTCTCTCGATGTGGACCAGGTAAAGTTGGTCGCGGTATTTGCGTGTTGTGTCACGCCGGGCGATCTTGTAGAGGTTTGTCACCTTCAGACCACAGTTCTCCAGCTCCTTCTCGACATTCTTGGTGTCCATATCTTCAAGTCCACGAAGTACTACCTTCAGTGGCTTGTCCCCGGGAATATCATGAGTAAAATACTCATGTTTTCCCATTTTCAGGATGTCCAGCACCCGATAAAATTGAGGCTTCGAATCGGCCAGTACTTTTAGCCCATCGGAGCACAGCCGTAAGGAACACTTGAGGGTGCCCTTCGCAATGCGTTCTCTGAGCGTTTGAAGCAGACCCGGAGGGTCTCCTTGAATATAGATCAGCGGGCACTTCTCCTTCCGCTCTGGGTCAACCATGCTTGGCACAGCTGCGATCCGTTTCTTCTGCTTGTTGGTAACCGGTGGAACACTAGTTTCGCCATCCTTCAGGGTTGAGAAGGTGTTGTTTGCGAGAATACTCGTCTCATACTGACTGGTCGGGAGACCAGCGCTTGCTTCAGCCGGTAGCTTGCTCGCATCGATTCTCGGAGTGTTGCTCGTCTGGTGTTTTTTCGCGGTCCTACGCCGGTTTACATCGTCATCGCTCGGTGTTCGTTTGAGCGAGTTACCCACTGCCGCGTTGGCTGCTTGCTTCTCCATCTCGGAATCGCGAGCAGGACTCGCACCGCACGGAAAGAATTTCGACCGAATCAGTTGTCTGATTTGCACACGCACCGAATTAGACGTCTGAACACGTCAGACACTCGGACTAGAATGAAACCGAATTCAACGAAGAAGGGATGCTTTATACCCTTAGAATAGCAGGTGATGCTCCTCCTTTCAAATTCTTCGTTTTCTTATCTGGGAAATAGGCTATATGAAACTGATGTCTGGGTAAGGGATGTACAAGATTAGCATTATGCTGTTATTGCATCCCGACGGCACTGCAGCAGCGTCCTCGGAAACATCCTCAAATTGCCGTATTGTCAATTATTCGTAATAAATCAATTATTGTATGCTGCTATGAGATGAATTAAGAAATTATAGCAAGTATGTGGTAAACACATTAGGGAATATTACACAATTAACTCTTTAAAACACATTTGTTGGCTCCGGAAAGGGCCGATTGAATTGTTGAATTTGCGTAACACGGACACATTTTGGCGGCTTTGGTCGATTTTCTTCAGCCATCTCGAACAAATTAAGGAATATTACACAATCAACTCTTTAAAACACATTTGTTGGCTCTGAAAAGTGCCGATTGAATTGTTGAATTTGCGTAACACGGACACACTTTTACGGCGCACTGGTTGCAATCCTCCTCGCCCGGTGAGATTTTCGGTGCTGATGACGATGTGCACTTCAACAAGCGGCTTTGGTCGATTTTCTTCAGCCATCTCGAACAAATTAAGGAATATTACACAATCAACTCTTTAAAACACATTTGTTGGCTCTGGAAAGGGCCGATTGAAATGTTGAATTTGCGTAACACTGACACATTTTGACGGCGCACTGGTACAAATCCTCCTCGCCCGATGAGGTTTGCGGTGGCGATGACGATGTGCGCTTCAACAAGCGGCTTCAGTCGTGGCGGCGTGTTGTTGTTCCATTCGCGTTCCATTGGAAACTGAGCTGAGAATGCGAAAGGCACTCGAGACTTGCTCGCTGGCCATGTTCACAGTCTGACGGCAAAAAGAAGAATGAGCGAAGAAGCAGGAATCGGTCTGGTTTTATAGTGCGAAGCGGAACGCAAAAGAAGCGTGGAAAACTGCTTGCACGTGATTGGTTGCGTAAGAAAGGGGTCGAAATTTTCCAAATTTTCAATAGTTTATTGTCGATATTCAATAGTTTTCTCCATTCGAGAAAATTGCTGTATACATTTCCGACCGATTGGTGAGAAAATTTTTAAAATCTATAGATAAACGACTGAGTTATTAGCGTTAAAAATCTTTCATAATTTCGTGACGGTCGCAAAATTTTAGATTTTCAATTGACACCCAGTATATTGCCGTAAGACGTAGTTAACGTCAAAAAACAGTTTTTTTTACATACCTCATTAATCATCGCAGTACCTAGTAGTTACATCGTTCGATTATGTCAACTTGCAAATCAAGCATTTGTAACTGATAGTTCCATTTAAGAGGAAGTTGAAAGTTAAAGTTTCATACTGCAAACTGAGAATAGTGAATAGCATGTTTCGTTGAAATTTGTTATATATGTGTAACTGTTTCTAGCTTTGCAGATTTCTAAATTATGTTTATTAATGAAAAACGTTCAATAACATCACAGTGGACGATAATCTATAGAATCAGTTTGACAGTTATAAGGAAAAATCATTTCATTATCAAATTGTAAAAATGTCCAAAGTAGCCCCTTTTTTGTCTTTAAGGACACACTTTTTTCGTTATTCAAGCATTTTTGTTATTTCTTGATAAATTTGCCTCATATTTTGCACATTTGTTACGTACATATACAACTTAGATATGGGCAAGAATTATCAATATCCATCTATAATTCTAAGAGTTACAAATCCTCAAAGTTAAAAAATGTGGAAATAATGTCAAAAGAAGCCCCGTTTGACGGTACGTAAAATTCTCTTTAAATCCATAAAATAAAATAAAGTAAAAAGAGGTTTGCGTACACTACGTAATCTGCTGGTGCTAAGCGTACTACTGAACAAATTTATGAAATCTTACAGCATTACAAGCATGCTTTTTTCAATTATTAAACCGTTTATTCTCGAAAAATGTTCTTGCTGATTTCGATTTTAAATTACCTGTGAAATAAAACATTGAATGAAATAAGCATTTTGACGTTATTTCCTAATTCAGGGGATTCAAATTTCATAGATTAGGGAAATCTGTATTCTCACATCTGTGTTTTTGAAAACTTTTCAAGCATTGCCGTAGGAGCCAAGCCATCCAGTATAACATATGTGCAAATTTCAGCATTAACCGCAGCCAAGCTGCCTATTTTTGAGATCCTATCAGAAGAGGTGGCGCAGAAGTGTGTATAGACGAGATACATGAGCTACATTGGCAATAGTAACCGATAGGAAAGTGGTGAAACTAGTACCTACATATCCAGCTACAGTTGGACCGGTTTGTTGTTTTTCTTCACGGTGGTGCCGAGAAGAATTTGATTAGACATCGAGTCGAGACGACCCATATGCAGTCTATGGTGGAAGAAACCAAACGCGGGAGACTAATCCATTCTTTGATGGGAGTGCTTATAAGTGGGATGCTAAACAGCGAAAGTGGGTGGTTTGAAGTTGATGCAAACAAGTTTTAGGTGATTTGAAACTTGAAATGTAACATCAATTTACAATGTTTAGCATTCATTTTTACTTTGAAATTGAGAAAGTATTGAACTACGTTAAATAATCCAAAACTGGCAATTGAGCGATAGGTTTCTTAGTGATAAGTAGTCTCAAACCAGACTTTTATAATTTCTTGTACTTAATTACTCATTTATTCAGCGGCCAATAAGAAAAACTCTGTTTCCTCCTGAGCATTGATAATTTTTACCTATGTTTCTTCGTAATGTTCAATCACTAATTTAATTTTTACATCAACACCTAAAATTTTGGACAGCTTGATTGGGTTCGTGAATTTTATTTTATATTCATGTTAAGTGGTGTGAATACGGGTGCTACTTTTCATTCGATTCAAGTCTCCTCCTATCAATCGCTTAGACTAGATTATCACGTGCTTGTTTTATTCAAATTGACAGCCATCAACGATGAACTCGGTTCAATTGGGATAAGCACAAGCTTGTTTTCCATTTCTAGGCACGTTTCGATTTGGCTGCGAAACTTTTGATCCAATTACCGAATTCAGGAGGACGCTCACTTCGATTGCGAATTCATGAAAGCAATCGAATTTGTGTAATTCGCACCTCGGTTCGATGTCCTTGTGAGTTTGATAAGAAGTGCGACGGTGTGGTGAGCTGCATTTCGATTTGGAGTTTTCTGTTATCGATTGTGACCTTATTGTATAACTTAAAATCATTTATTGAGATTATACTGATATGATGGCTTATCCAAAACGATCGACCTATTACATTTGGTTTATTGATAGATTGATTCGATAGCTTTATAATGAGTTATAAATGACTCCTTTCCAAAGATATTCCTTCATTTCTAGAAATTGTCAATTTTTTTTGGATTTCCACAAATATTTTAAAAGATATTCGGGTTAATCTGAAAATACTTAAATACCGTTGTTAAACCCAAACCCAAACTTTTATATGAATGGCTATTTCATTAATAATAAATAGTTTTCAAAGTAAAACTACTAATAAACGTAGCCAAAAACTGTTATACAGTAAAGTAATCTCTCTATATACCTACACATATTCTACTTTCAATATCATGTTTTTCCGCTACTGTGCTCATCCACCTTCCTTACAATTTCGTCTTGATCAGAAAACAGAAATCTCATTTCTTCACCAAAATTTGAGCTGGTCCCATCATTTCCATTTTCATTCGAACCCATCGTCTTTCACTCTCATTAGACATACTTTGCATAACTATGTCAAGCCACGACAAGCCTATGCGCCAAAGCAGCGGATCGCTTCTCCACCTCCAAGCTCTTCTAATGCTGAACCGCTCTCACTCTTACAAGAGGAAACATCTCTGGTCTCAGAGTCTCAGACGCATTCCACAGTTGGGGCAAAACGAGATCCGTTACCTAAAACTTGAATTCCTCGTTTTCCGAATGCCTGGTGTCCCAGACAGACAGACTCGTAGATATGCACGCACTCGTACCGAAAATTGAATAACCCCTCTTGTCGTCTCCGGAAAATGCTGCGAGCAAGAATTTGGATATTAGGATAGATGTATGTACCAGCATTCGTATCCCTGAGGAAATATATTTTTGTAGGTATATCAGTCAGGGCCTTGCTTGGCATAACAGTCGAAGAGGTAAGCAAATTTAAATATTTTCGAAAATGTTGCCACAAAATTCCATTTTAAAGAACTCTAAACAATTTAGGCGTATTTGTGTCGTAAATCGGTACATAATCTGGGGTGGCGAATAACGGAACATCTACCCTACTGCATGCTATAATTAGCCCGTTTAAATTTAAGTGTGTCATTAATCTCCAAACTTAATCCATTTTCTCTCTATCTCTGTGTCGGTTTTGCAGATTCCTCCTGTCGGACGGTTGAGACCGTCAAGTCTTGGCGAGTAAAATCTCCCGGTGGCAGCATCATCAGAGGAGCGACCATAAGAGCACATCAGTCGCCTGGTGATTGGCACTTCATTAATTCTAAGTGAGTGTGGAAAAGCGGTTTTCCGAGCCGAGCGGGGCGATGCAGCTGTTGAAGAGGGGGGCAATGTGATGAGTGAAAAGCGTGTTGTTTTTTTTTTCGATTGCAGCACTATCAGTCTAATGGAAGTGGAGTTTGATGGTAATCCTATAGTGGAAAAATTGTGCGATACTAAAACGAAGCTCGAAGAAGAAGCAAACACAGTAGCTATAGTGGAGATTATCAATGTTGTGCTGGGAAACAGTGGTCAATGACAGGGAGTGGAGTTTTCGATGAAGCAGATCAATGTTAGATTGATTGAAACAGCCTAAGGGGGATAAAGGCGTTAGTGGAAAGTGATATCAGTCGCAGCTAGCAAAATGCATGATTTATTTACGACGGTTCTCTCGAAACGAGACCTCTCGCGTGCAGGGGAGCTGTTTTCGGTGGCGGATTTGGAGATAGTGAATGATCTCAGTGAAGTGGTAAGTCAATTTGTATTTTTTTTATAGAATTAATTAAGAATAATTTTGAAAAATAAACAGTACTTGATGACAGGGCTTTAAGGTGAAGATGAATCGAAGCCAAATCTCAAATTTTCAAAAGCACAAATCTGGAGAACCAAACATCCGTTTAAGCTGAAAACTTAATCGATTGGTCACTAGCTGGTGGTGACCAATCGATTAAGATTTCAGCTCAAACGGGTGTTCGGTTCTCCAGATTTGTGCTCTTGAAAATCTGAGATTTGGCTTCGATTCATCTTCACCTTAAGAGGTGCAAAATTGGCACAGTCTGACACATTCGCTCGTTTCTCGCGTTAAATTGGCTGCATCCTTCAGGAGAATGGGCAGATTTGATCAATACCGTGTATATCTCATTTAAAGGATCTCGCGAATACGAGATAAAGTTAGATTAAATTGGAAAATTACGTTTCAATAAATTTGGAATTCACTGTACTAGACACATGCTAACCATCAAACTGATACCTTACTTACTTACTTATTTGGCTTTACATCAATTATCTTGATAAAGCCTCGTCAACAATATTTCACCAATTCACTCGGTTCATGGCCGCTTCTCTCCATCCTCGACTGTGACCCACGCTCTCCAGATCCTGGTGCACCTGGTCAATCCACCTAGCTCGCTGCGCTCCACGCCTTCTTGTTCCGACCGGATTCGTAGCGAACACCGTCTTTACAGGAAACCGGCTTTGTCCGGCATTCTTGCAACATGCCCTGCCCAACGTATCCTTCGCCGTAGAGTTGAGCGAGCGAGTTTTTTCTGGAGTCCATAGTAGGCACGACTTCCGCTGATGATGCGCCTTCGTATTTCCCGACTAACATTATTGTCAGTCGTCAACAAGGATCCGAGGTAAACGAACTCATCCACCACCTCGAAGGTATCCCCGTCTATCGTAACACTGCTTCCTAGGCGGGCCCTGTCGCGCTCAGTTCCGCCAACCAGCATGTTGTTTTTTTTTTCGCATTCGCCATTAGCCCGACTCTTGTTGCTTCGCGTTTTAGGCGGCAAATCTGCCACCGTTTCAAATTTTCTCCCAATAATATCCATGTCGACCACGAAGCAAACAAATTGTCCGGATCTCGTGAAAATCGTGCCTCGACTGTTAAGTCCGGCTCTCCGCATGACACCTTCAAGCGCAATATTGAACAACAGGCACGAAAGTCCGTCGCCCTGTCGTAGTCCCCGCCGAGACTCGAACGAACTGGAGTGTTCGTCCGAGATCTTCACGCAGTTTTGCACACCGTCCATCGTTGCTCTGAACAATCTTGTAAGCTTCCCGGGAATGCTGTTCCTCGTCCATGATTTTCCATAGATCTACACGGTCGATACTATCGTATGCCGGTACTCACGGCATTTCTGGAGGATTTGCCGCACGGAAAAGATCTGGTCCGTTAATGAGCAGCCGTCGATGGAACCTGCTTCCCACGAACTCGTTTGCTATAGGTGATAGACGACGGAAAAGAATCTGGGATAGCACTTTGTAGGCGGCGTTTAGGATGGTGATTGCACGTTAATTTTCACACTCCAGTTTGTCGCCCTTTTTGTAGATAGGGCATATAACGCCTTGGTTCCACTCCTCCGGTAGCTGTTCCGTTTACCAGGTTCTGACTATCAGCCGTTGCAGACAAGCGGTCAACCTGTCCGGGCCCATTTTGATGAGCTCGGCTCCGATACCATCCTTGCCAGCGGCTTTGTTGTTATTGAGCTGTTGAATGGCATCCTTCCCCCATCGTGGGAGCTGGTTGGTTTCCACTGTCCGCTGTGCTGACGTAGCCATCGCTTTCGCTGTCCTGACCTTCTGTGCCTGTGCCTGTGTTCTCTGTGCCATTCAGGTGTTCATCGTAGTGCTGCTTCCACCTTTCGATCACCTCGCGTCCGTCCGTCAAGATGCTCCCATCCTTATACCGGCACATCTCAGCTTGCGGCATGAAGCCTTTGCGGGATGTGTTTAACTTCTCATAGAACTTCCGCGTTTCTTGAGAACGGTACAGCAACTCCATCTTTTGGCATTCCACCTCTTCCAGGCGGCGCTTTTTGTTCCGGAATTGGTGGGTTTGCTGTTTCCGCTTCAGTCTGTATCGTTCCACGTTTTGCCGCGTACCATGCTGCAGCATTGCAGCCCGCGCTGCATTCTTCTCCTCTAAAACCTCCTGGCACTCCTCGTCGAATCAATCGTTTCTTGAGCTCCGTTCCACATATCCGACAATGCTTTTGACTGTCCTCCAGCAGTCCTCAAGAGCGGCAACGCTACCTCAAGATGCTGAGGGTACGAATTGGCGACATCCGGTTGTTTCAGCCACTCGAGATTGTACCGGGACGGGCGTCGGTACCGTACATCGTTGATAACGGATAGTTTTGGGCGCAGTTTCACAAGGTAGTGGTCGGAGTCAATGTTAGCGCCACGATAGGTTCTGACGTCGGTTATGTCGGAGAAGTGCCGTCCATCGATTAAAACGTGGTCGATTTGCAATTCTGTCTGCTGAGGTGATCTCCAGGTGTACCGATACGGGAGGCTGTGCTGGAAATAGGTGCTTTTGTTTTTTTTGTTTTTTACAAGGGGGAAATCTGCAAACAGATCCCCTGAGAAGATAACTCAGGGAATGCGGGGATGACGCACCAACGACGACCCGCTAAAACCAGCCTATGCACTGTGCATGAGCAATTCATTTAGAATTGCTCAAGTGGTGAACAGTGCATCGACATGACCCTTGGACTCAGACCCTCATCTCCCCGGAACCACCTTACGGTATTTCTTCGGGAAGGGACCAGTGCATATAGCACAACACGTGTAGCAGAAGTAGCCTAGGCAAACTGCTTCTCCTAGCCGACTTAAACAATGTTACAAGGGACCAGCCTCGGCAGGGCTAATCCTCTGCAGCCAACTCTTGGTCGGCGCGCCATAGACGCTGCAATTCTAACATAATGTGAGTGACAGCCGTAGTTACTGCATTCCAGCACTCGGCATCCGCGCACATTCTCTCTATAATATTGTCAGGGGACGTGTCCCCTCCGCATGTAGTGAGCATGCGACCTCTCACAACAATGAAACGGGGGCAATCGAACACGACATGCTCCGCTGTTTCCTCTACACCAGCACAATTGGGGCACGCAGGAGATTCTGAGTGCCCGAACCTATGCAGGTACTGTCTATAGCAACCATGTCCTGACAGAAACTGCGTCAGGTGGAAGTTCACTTCCCCATGGCTTCTACCATACCAATCTGACACATTTGGTATTAGTCGATGGGTCCATCTACCCTTAGTGGAGTTATCCCATTCCTGCTGCCAGCTTCTGGGCGTTTCCTCTTTACACGTGTCGCGGACTCCTCTGGTACCCCTTTGGTTGAAGCATTGAACATCTTCCTTGATGATGAGCCCGATGGGCGTCATCCCGGCTATGATGCACACGGCCTCTTTAGATACCGTCCGGTATGCACTTGCTACTCTTAAGCACATTATCCTGTACGTGCTTTCCAACCGCTTTAGGTTTCTGTTCGTTCTAAGCGCTTTTGACCAGATTGGTCCTCCATACCTTAGTATGGATAGCGCCACGCTTGCCAGCAGCTTGCGTTTGCTGGCAATTACAGCAGAGCTGTTAGACATCATCCTCGAAAGCGCTGCTATAGCCGTAGATGCCCTTTTACAGGCATATTCAACGTGGCTAGCGAAGCTCAGCTTGTCATCGATCATTACCCCAAGATGCCTAAGGGATCGCTTGGACTCTATGGTGCAATCACCTACCGATATAAGCGCCCGTTGCTCGGACTTGCGGTTGTTGACCACCACCACCTCAGTCTTGTGACGGGCCAGTCCTAGTTTCCTAGACTTCATCCATTCCTCAACCAGGGAAATAGAGTGCGCTGCTGTCAACTCTACTTCCTCCATCGATTCACCATAGACCACTAGGGTGATATCGTCGGCGAAGCCAACAATCTTAACACCCGTCGGAAGGGGCAGCCTCAGTACGTCATCGTACATCGCATTCCATAACAGCGGGCCCAGGATTGAACCTTGAGGTACTCCCGCGGTAATTCGAACGCTTTTCTGCCCCTCCTCTGTGTCATACAGTAGAATCCTACCATCAAAATAGCTTTCTAGAAGCTTACACAACTGCACCGGTACCTTGAGGCGGTGAAGCGCGTGTGCTATTGCTTCCCAGCTTGCGCTGTTGAACGCATTCTTCACATCCAGAGTGACAACCGCGCAGCAACGGATGCCGCTCCTTTTATGCTCGATTGCCGCCTCAGCTGTTTGAACGACCGACTGGATGGCGTCCAGAGTAGATTTACCTTTTCTGAATCCAAACTGGTTGTTGGACAGGCCGTCCGCACTCTCCGTATACGGTACTAGTCTGTTGAGAATCAACCTCTCCAATAACTTGCCCGTCGTATCTAGTAGACAGATAGGTCTATACGCCGACGGGTCACCTGGTGGTTTCCCCGCCTTTGGTAGTAGCACCAATTTCTGTCGCTTCCATACATCCGGGAAGATTCCTTGATCAATGCAGCGTTGCATCGTGGTTCTGAACATGTCCGGATCCGTGTTCACTGCCGCTTTTAAGGCAACATTCGGGATACCATCGGGTCCCGGTGCCTTGTTTGACGCGAATGATTTCACGACTTCTGCCAGCTCTTCGTTCGTCACTCTCGCCACTTCTTCTCCTTCATCTGCCGCATACGGCGCTGGGGGCCATGGGCTTATGGGATGGTGCGGGAAGAGTACATCGATTATCGATCGCAGCAACTCGGGCGATTTCTCTTGGGGCGCTATGGCTCCTTTGGTCTTAGCCATTACCACTCTGTAGGCGTCACCCCATGGACTAGAATTGGCACTCTCGCATAGACTTTCAAAGCATGCCCGTTTTCGACTCTTGATTTCCTTTTTGAGAGCCAACTTTGCCTCTCTGAATGCTGCACCGCGTTCCTCTCTTTGTGCTGAATAGGTGCTATGAATCGCCATATTCTTGGAGGCGGCAAAATCTATCAGTCGTAAGCCGTTCTCGTTCGTCAGCCGGTGGGCGCTGAACTTTCCAATCGTCGGTCTGAACTCCTCCTCCTGGCCAACCTGAGCGTTCAAATCTAGGCGTCGTGGCTTGGGCAGCGGTCGTACTCGCGTTCGAGCTGCGCGTAAAATGCGTCCTTGTCATCATCAGTGCTTCCGGAGTGAGGGCTGTGCACGTTTATTATGCTGAAGTTGAAGAACCGATCACGCGCCTCTGCATATCACCCATCACTATAAAAGCTGTTACCAGCTCGTGTGTGTTGCCGCAGCTCTGATAGATGGTATGGTTACGTCTAATCGTTCGCACCATTGATCCCTTCCAACACACTTCCTGCAATGCTACGATGCCGAATCCGCGGTCCTTCAGCACGTCGGCGAGTATGCGTGTGCTCCCGATGAAGTTGAGAGATTTACAGTTCCACGTACCTAGCTTCCAACCGCTAGTCCCTTTACGTAGCTGTGGTCTTCGCCGAATGTCCCGGTTCGTATTCTCTCGTTGATTATTCGTTGCTTGATGTTTTTACTTGCAGGGCCTGACACCAAACCCCTTAAATTTCGGAGGACCATTTTCCCTGAATGTTCGGAGAACCTACTTAATACTTGATGGGCTACAATTCGCTACGATGAATCTGCGCCGAAAGGATGAGTCTTCTCCACTGGGCTCGGTCCTGGGCCAATCGCTTCCAGTCGCTTTGAACGTTAAGTGCCCTGAAGTCCTCCTCAACTGCAAAAAGCCATCGTGTGTGCAGTCTACCAGGAAGTCGGCGGCCTCGTCCGAGTTCTCTGTTGAATATTATCTTTGGTTGTCGTTCTTCCGGCATACGGGCAACGTGACCAGCCAAACGCAGCCTGCCGTGTTTTATGCGCTTGACAATATCCACCTCTTTATACACTTGGTACAACTCGTGATGGCGGCCTCGCATGCCAGAAGCCGTTTTCTAGTTTACCGCCGAGTATTGTTCATATCCCTTTACGTTCAAACATCCCGAAAGCTCTCCGGTCGACTTCCTTCAATGTCCATGATTCATGGCCATATAGGACAAACGGAAGAATGAGTGTCTTGTATAACGTGAGTTTTGTTTTAGTTTGCAGGCTATGGGACTTCAGCTGGTTACGGAGCCCGTAGAAAGCCTGACTCGCAGCTGCAATACGTCTTTTCACCTCGCGGGTAACATTATTATCACATGTCACTAGTGTTCCAAGATGCACAAATTCTTCTACCACTTCAAACTTTTCATCACCTAGCACCATTTCGTTACCACTAACACGACGGACCCACGTTGGCCACCAGCTATCATGTACTTCGTTTTTGTGGTGTTCATTATGAGCTCGATCCTCGCTGTCTCTCTGTTGAACGGCTCGAAGGCTTTTTCCACTGCCCGACGGTCAATCCTGATGATATCGATATCGTCCGCAAAGCCAAGGAGCATATGAGAACGTGTGATAATGGTACCGCTTCTCTGCACACCGGCACCTGCGATCGCTATGTTAAACAGCAAGTTAGAAAGGGCGTTACGCTGTTTCAATCCATCTAAGGTTACGAACGATGACGAAATCCCGTCCACCATCCGCACACTTGATTTCGATCCATCGAGGGTTGCACAAATCAGTCTAATCAGCTTCGCCGGAAAGCCATGTTCGAATTTGCATAATTTGCCACAATTCGTTTCTCTTCACTGAATCGTACGCTGCTTTGAAATCTACAAACAGATGATGAGTCTGCAAGTTGTACTCCCGGAATTTATCTAGGAAACGTCGTTGATCGGCCCTCTCGGAAACCAGCTTGGTATTCGCCGACAAAGGACTCATACGTTCTCAATCTGTTGAACAGAATTCCAGACATGATTTTGTACGCCGACTTAAGGAGTGTTATCCCTCGGTAATTGGCGCACTCCCGTCGATGCCCTTTCTTGTACAAAGGGCAAATAAGACCTTCAACTAACTAGTAGACATTTGTTCTTCCTCCCATATCCTCGACATGATACAGTGAAGGAGTTCGTGCAGCTGCTCACTTCCGTGTTCGAGAAGTTCGGCCGGGAACTATGCTGGATAAACATTTCTTAAACTGATATTCTATGAACTGACTTTGATCCAAAGATAAATTCAAGTTTGTTACAAAATTTATTTGTGAATATGGCCAGATAAGGAACCACTTCAAATTTCGATATATTTTTGACATTTTTAAAATTGAGGGGTTTTCCTTTTTTTCTGATAATGATCTGAGATCTTAGATCCAATATTAGTGATCGGTTCGATCCTAAATACCGTATTTACTATGTCAATTTACATATTTGATAAATTTTTCTTTTTTATTCTTTCCACAGCTTGAGGAAATATCGTCCATCATCAGTCACGAAGATTACCTGCAGAACAGTAACGACCAATCGGTGATAGAAATCTGTATCAATCGCGTTACGTCATGCATCAAAAAGACCAACACCATCGAGAAGCACTGTTCCGGTTTGGTGGGCCTACTGGAAACCTGCCTCAAGTATAACCTTCAACCGTCTAAAAAAGAAGCGGATCCACCACACGCCAAAATATCGTCCGATATTATTTCCAGTATTTTTCTTGTGAGTTTTGCATAGAAATTAATGAATGGAATTGTCTTAAATTAATTTATTTTATAATTTTCAGAATTACAACAAAAAGCATGTGATGGAAGTAACACTGCCCGTAGCCGTCAAATTTCTGAACAAAGGTAACCTGGAGCTGTCTCGCAACTTGGCCAGTTATCTATCGTCGGCAGCCATCGAGTATTCGTACTTGCTATCGCCACATGTAAAGCTCATTTTGGAATCACTGCTAAACGGAAACTATGGCCTGTGCCACGTGCTGTCGCAAATCTACGATGCTGCCCCAGAACCCATCAATGCCGAAGCGAAACGTTTCGTTGAAATCATTCCCAAATGTGAGCTCCAAGAGCAGATTGTGATCCTGCAACTATTGGTAGCCGTAGCCAAGAGTAAACCCTCATCACTGCTAGACAGCATTCCACAGCTGTTTGACCTTGCCCAAAAACCTTCCATCTCGACGGCCGTAATGTTGGTCATCCTGAAACTAGCCGAGTACAAACCAATCAAAATGAGTGAATACACCGACTCGGTGCGAAACGTTGCTCAAACGGTACCTCAAACAGTGGGATTTGCAGCGCAAATCCTCTCAGCCATTGGTAAATCCAGCAAAGATCGAGCGCAGGTCGCTTTAGATTTTGTCCTGGAGTATCTGCCAAAGGCGGATCGAGCTTTACAGACGATACTGCTTAACGAAGCGACCAAGCTCTGCACCAAATATCCCGTCCTGTTCACTGACAAAGTCACATCGGTGGTTCGTCAGCGCCGTCTGAACAACGGCAATCAAATCAAACAGACTCCCGGTGGAGTAACCATCGTCAATCTGAACTCTTCAGCAACGCTTCCGGTGACTACGACGGCATCCGTTACGACGCCACCGGTAATGCTCGATACTCGACCGATTGTTTCCAAGACTCCGAATGTGGCCGTCATAAGCAATAGTGGTGCCACGACTGCTAATACTACGATTATCAATACGTCCAATGGGACAACCACGACTTCTGCTATTCATCCGGCCCTATTGACGAACTTCATGAACTCTGCCAACGGAATACCGGCGGTTGTCAATGGAGGTCCTATGGTTCCACCGACGCCTCCGCACACTGGGTAACTAGTTTCAGGTGGAGCTACACAAGGAAGCATGCTTAATTTACACTTGATTTCAGATACACACGGCGGGCCAAATTGGGAGATTCACGAAGTACTGGACGGTTGCATGCTGGAGGTGGAGGAAATAAGAGCATGACTCGACTGAACATTGCTGGCGGATCGGTGGGTGGGTTGCACAAGTCGATGACTCGACTAAGTTCATCGCAGCTGCTGGGGCAGTACAATGGAGGTATGTAGAATTGGTTTTTGGATTGGAATTGGAATTCTTGAACTACGTATGAAATCCATTGAATTCAACATTTCTTACAATTTCAATTAGAACCATGGTACACTTTAACACTAAGCTCATCATTAATTTCAGATGATCCCGGAAAGCAACACAGGCAAGCGGGAATAGAAGTTAGTGGAGTCATTGGTGCAATCGGTGGCGGCGGAATCGACGGAAGCAGCGCAGGCGGTGGTTCTAACTCGAACAGCAATATCCTGAACAGTCATTCCAGTGGAAACGTCTTTGCCAACAAGAACAACAGTACGCAAAACTTCGCCTCGCCTGTACCGCCTCCACTTAGTCAACACGTGATGATCACCGGCGAGAACAAGTGGGGCATTCCGCAGACGAAGATCACCTCGGGCGGTGTAACGGTAACGACGTCTCCAACCCGAGCACAGCGACCTTACTCGCAAGGCCCCAATACGTTGATGGGATCGGCGGGAGCTTTGGGGAAGAACTCGTTGGGAGGACTGAACCAATCAACTGGCTCGATTGGGATGGTTCAGGTGCATCACGCTTCTCCGGCTTCGCCAACCATGTTCAACAACCATTCCCAGCAGACATCACCCCAACTGACGACTCTGTCGCTCAACTCGAACGAAGATGCAAACAACCAGGTGAGCGTCTCCGGACCGGCCACTGTTACCTCGAGGCGGAACGACAATCGCAGTGTGACTCTGTTGAATGCAAGCAGCGCTGTGAATCAGCGGATGAGCGTTTTCGAACCGTATCCTATGCGGGACACAATTCAGCACTTCTGCGAGAAGCATCTGGATAAGATTAAAGCGTTCACTGAGAGTGTAGCCCAGCGATTGCCACCACCGGCCAAGTGTATCATCGAAGAACGGCGAGCGAAGAAGATGGCCAAGTTGCACTTTGCGTGTCAAGTCCGGGGTCCGCATTGTCTCTACTCGCGAACAATGTTCACCATGCGAACTCGAAACCCTCGGACGTGGATCCATCTGATGTTCCTGGACCTACAAGCACGTGCACCACAGAACGCCCTCAGCAGTTGGGACCCAAGCGTGAGTCGGCTGAAGCACTGTTGGGATACATTGAAGTGCGAGAACAAGACTTTTATAACGCTAGTCACCAGTGCGTTTCCGAACGTCAAGGAACAGGAAGCACTGATCAACGAGCTGCGCAATGCGGGATTTTTCGATGTGTTCGAACTGGGAGCGGCTAGCACTCCTGAAGGAACCAGTAGTGAGGATTTGCACTTTCAGGTGAGATACTTCAAATCAGAATACCGAGGGATATTAAATGTAACCGGTGTTCATTGTAGTGGGGCTGTTTTCTGTGTAATCACCCGGAGAAAGCGATGGGATTCCTGCACGGAAACACCCAGCCCGTTATCGAGGGACAACTCAAGGAAAAGAAAGGCAAGTGGCGATTGTTTCGGCGGTGGCGCACGCGGTATTTCACTCTGTCCGGGGCGCACCTTTCATGCAAGGGTTCGGTAAGTGATTCTGAATATTGTTTTAAGCCGTAAATAGCAAATACGATCTTACTTTGCTAAAAATGATGTAACTTTATGATTTTCTAATATTTTTATATAATTTTGTTCTAAATCAAGGGAATTATTTTTGCCAGCAGATAGCCGTAGCGGTAAACGCACAGCTATTCAGCAAGACCAAGCTGAGGGTCGTGGGTTCGAATCCCACCGGTCGAGGATTTTTTGCGGGTTGGAAATTTTCTCGACTTCCCAGGGCATAGAGTATCTTCGTACCTGCCACACGATATACGCATGCAAAAATGGTCATTGGCATAGTAAGCTCTCAGCTTACAGAACACTAAGCTCTGTCCCAGTGGGTACGTAACGCCAGAAAAGAAGAAGAATTTTTGCCAGCAAATGCATAGTGTCTTTTCCCTCTGCAATGAGTCTGCATGCTCCTTCCTTTTTCTGACAGCCGAAAATTCGCGCGTTAATTTTCGAAACCATCCAATTTATTGAATTTATTTATCATTAGTACCGATCGTAAATGAGTAAAATATATTTTAAAATTTCGTAGAAGACCACTTGAGGGTATCAGAAATAATATCGACATTAGACTGATGCAAATTTTGAAGTTTTTGCTCCCCTATGCTTAAACGATGTCAATTATGATTAAAATGATCCTGAAAAGATTTGGAAGAAATTTGGTTGTGCACACGCTATTTGAAGTTTATATGGAAATTACTATGGAAAAGGCAAACCTTTTGTGTTCAGTCCTCTAACTGCTCGTCATAATAATCTATGGAAAAGTGAACACACTCATCTCATGTGAAATCTTCCCAGCTACAACTTTGCCGAAGACCACATTTCGATGGGACTTAAGGATAATTTGTTATTATTGATAACAAAGTCTGAATCATGCTGCGATGATCAATCAATTACTTTCAGAGCAACACTGCTGTAGAACATAGTAGCCTGGATTACTTTGATCTATTCTTCTCGCCAGGAGCACCACTGTTGCCTGACGAACAGTTGGTGAAGCATGCTACATGCAAACCAACTTTATAATGATGAATAACAATTTATCCTGACGTTCAATCAAAAAGTGGTCTTCGGCAAAGTTGTAGCTCGGAGGATTTCACATTAGAAGAATTTGTTCACTTTTCCATAAAATTTTATGACGAAGAGATAGAGGGCTGAACACTAAAGATTGGCGTTTTCCATAGTAATCTCCATATAAACTTCAAATGGCGTGTGCACAGTCAAATTTCTTCCGAATCACTTCAAACTTTGGGAGGATGCTATTTTTCATAAATAAAATCGTTTAAGCATAGGGGAGCTAGAATTTGAAAATTTGCTCACTCTAATCGACATGCATTCTCCATTCTTTCACGATTTCGGACAATTATTGTGTTATGATCCATTACCCATTGGGTACAGAGTGGTACCCGACTTGGACGGCGGATTGCTATCGGTTAGCAAGATAGTCAAAAACGGTTTTGACGTCAAGTTCAGCCAAAATGGCGTTAAAATTGTGGATTCTACTGGCAAGATTGTTGCACTTGGAGAGATGGACGGTGGATTGTACATTCTGAAGGAGGCTGGTCACAAAGCACTTGCTGCGGGTCAGTGCCATACCGTCAATTGCCAACACACCTGGCATCGTCGGTTGGGGCACCGTGACCCCGCCGTCCTGGACAGAATCCGAAAGGAAGATTTAGTCGCTGGTGTGAAGGTCATCGATTGCGGATCAAGGGCTGTATGTGAATGCTGTCTAGAGGGGAAGATGGCACGTCAGCCGTTTCCCCATCAAGCGGAAAGACGGACTACGCGGCCATTGCAGCTGGTTCATACAGACTTGTGTGGACCGATGCAGAATGTCACCCCGAGCGACAATAAGTACTTCATGGCGATTATCGACGATTTCAGTAGGTACATCGTCTTGTATCTCCTGAAAGATAAATCCGAGGCAACAGCGTGCATCAAGAATTACGTTAGGTTTACTGAGAACCAGTTCGGCAGGAAACCAGCAATCATTCGTTCTGACCGTGGCGGCGAATTCGTGAATAAGGAACTGGAGCAGTTCTACCGTTCAGAGGGAATCCAGTCGCAGCTGACCGCCGGGTATTCTCCTCAGCAGAACGGAGTGGCGGAGCGGCGCAATCGATATTTGAAAGAAATGTCAGTTTGCATGCTACTCGACGCTGGATTGGAGAAGTGCTTCTGGGGCGAGGCAATAGCAACGGCAGCCTTCATTCAAAATCGCCTCCCGTCACGATCCGTAAGTAAAACCCCTCATGAATTGTGGACAGGACATAAACCGGATCTTGGTAACCTTAAGGTTTTCGGCTGTGAGGCTTACGTCCACGTGCCGGACGTAAAGCGCAGTAAGCTCGACAGTAAAGCTAAAAAACTAGTTTTTGTTGGCTATGACTGCAAGGCGGAGGCGTATCGCTTTCTCGATAAGGCAAAAAGAAGGATCACCATAAGCCGGGATGCTCGGTTCCTAGAAGTGGGTTCAGAGATGCAGGAGGAGAAAGTTTCGGTCGTTCCAGATCCTGAAACCAAGCTGGAGCCCAAGCAGCACAGTTTGTTTCAACTCGAGAATAAAGTAATCTCTTGAAACTAATCCAAGTTGTCAATGGTTGAAAATATGACTTTCAATTGCACTGAATAGCAACGCAAAAAGCGCAAGAGGTGGAGTCTGTTTGCAACATATTTAAGTTATATCGCAATTGCTTATTTGTGGCAAAATACTTGAGAGAAAAAAAAATGAAAATAAAAATATGAACGAGAACCAAACTTCCGACCTCAAGATCACCAAACTTCTCCTCTACTCACTACTCCACCAGCTATTCGAACAATTGCTTCGCCAATACACTATAAAAGCGACAACATGGCCCATTAATCAAAGCTTGTTGCTAATAACTTTACTGCACCCTTCGGAATACAAGTTCATACAATTAGACCACGCCTGAAATAATCTAAACTTTTTGCAAAAACTACCGCGCAACATATGAGAAACACCATTAAAACAAACAAACTGTTGCTAGACCATGTTTTCGTTGTTAGGTGATACGTAAGGTGCAACTCAACCATATTGCAACTCGATTCAAACAAACAAACTTCTAGCTGTCATACACGTAGTTAAGTGCAACTTGGTCGCAACTGGGATGAATCTTCTTGAGTTGTGGGTATGGAAACGAAAATTGAATGCAAGTTGCGAATGCTTTAAAAGAAAGAAATTTGAAACATAACATTAAAACCGGCATTTTGGGAGAAGTTTCAAGAGTTTGTTTGAAAAGTTGCTGGAAACATCTTGACAAACTTGACTTCATAGCTATTTACAAAGGACATTTGCAGCAAATCTTGTCGTTTCAAAAATGTTGAACGTCAAACAAGAAGTGAAATGCATGTTCATTAGAACGAAAATGAATCTTTATGAGCCTTGATATTGATATGCAACCGAACTAGAACCATGTAAGTTACAGATGCTTTTATTGATACGCGATTGAAACCATTTTTGAAAAGCATCTCTTTGGAAGATGTTTCGTGTGCTACTTGGGAGGCTGACATCGAGAAGCAACAAGAAGTAGTACAGCTGGAGTCGGCTCCGAAGAATGAGTCAGATAGTGAAGAGGATTAGAACAGCATTGCGGACGAATCTGAATTTGAGGAGTTCTATTCGGATATTGACAACGAATTTGAAGGCGAGGATCTGAATCCAGCTGGAAGCTCAAGTGTAAGAGAGCAACGTGTGCGACAACGGCGGCGCCCAAGAAGGTTCGACGATTTTGTGGTAGGTGTTGCTAAAGTGGTGGACCATGTGCCGTCAACGTACATGGAAGCAGTGAATTGCCAGGATAAAGAAAGGTGGATAGAAGCAATGAATGCGGAATACAATTCTCATCAGACACGAGGTACGTGGACTCTTGTGCCACCACCACCGAATCATCCAATCATCGGATCAAAATGGGTGTTTCAACGAAAGAAAGACACGTCAGGCCAAACGGTGCGCTACAAACCACGATTTGTAGCCCAAGGCTATTCCCAGCAATATGGAGTGGATTTCAGCGACGTTTTCGCTCCTGTCGCGATGCAGTCGACGCTTAGGGTACTGTTGGCCTCGAGGTAAGACACGTTGACGTTAAAAGTGCCTACTTAAACGGAAAGCTGGAGGAAGACGTTTATGTACGACAGCCTATTGGATTCGAGGAACCGGGAAAGGAGGAGTATGTTTGCAAGCTCCATAAGAGTCTTTATGGCTTGAAACAAAGCGCGAGAGTGTGGAATACTACAGTGAAAGCTGTGCTGTCGAAGCTGGGTTTCCATCAATCGTTGTCTGACCCATGTCTCTTCATGAAACGATTGGCAAGTGGTGAGAGGATTTACTTGCTAATCTATGTTGATGATATGATCCTCGTTTGCAAAGAAGCAGAGCAGATTACGATTGTCGAAAAGGAGTTACAGCGTGAGTTCGACATCTCAATACTCGGCAGCGCCAGTCAATTCCTTGGGATGAGAGTCAGAAGAGCGGCGGATGGCTTCTACTGCTTGAGCCAAAAAGCGTTTATTCGTGAGATAGCAGCTCGTTTCGGCTTGGATGGAGCAAAAAAGTCAAGCATACCGTTGGATGTTGGATATTTCAAGCAGATTGAAAGTGACGTGCTACCAGATAACAAGCAGTTCCACAGTTTGGTTGGCGCGTTGCTGTTCATTGCTTCCAATACGCGACCGGATATCGCAGCCGCTGTTTCAATTTTGAGTCGGAGGACCAGTGCTCCAACGCAGCGTGACTGGACAGAGCTCAAGCGAGTTGTTCGGTACTTGATCGGCACAGAGGACTAAGAGCTGAAGCTAGGCGTTCAACAAACCGGTGATATAGTCCTTGCCGGCTACAGTGATGCTGATTAGGCCGGTGATCGGTCCGACAGAAAATCAACGAGCGGTTTTGTGTTTTTCTTCGGTGGAGCTCCTGTAGTGTGGGCCAGCAGGAAACAAGGATGCGTTACAACATCAACAATGGAAGCTGAATACTTGGCTCTATCGGATGCAGCACAAGAGGTGATATGGCTACGTTGTTTGCTGGGTGAGCTGGGCGAGCAGCAACGGCAGCCGACTACAATCAACGAAGACAATCGTAGTTGTATAGACTTCGTGGCCTTAGATCGTCTGAACAAACGAAGCAAACATATAGACACCAAGTATCATCATGCCAAGGATTTATGCGCCAAGGGAGTAATACAGCTACGCTACTGTTCGACCAGTTAGATGATCGCCGACATCTTTACGAAGCCTTTGGGGCCGAATAAGATCAAATATTTCACGAAGGCTCTAGGACTTGTCGGACTTAACTGATGCCGGAAATGCAGTTCGTCAGCGAGGAAGAGTGTAGGCGGAATTTCTGAAGGGCGCTGACGTCCTGGTGACGTTTCAGAAACGGAAGCAAGACTAGCTGTCATTTGTCAAACAGCGGAAGAGAAAATATTGCCAACCTTTGTATTTCCTTCTGTATTTTTGAATAAAAGTCAATGCGTAATAAGCGAGCACGATTTCTTCGCACGGGTCTTTTAAAATCCGAGTTTCGTGAGTTTTTTGCCACTAATTGCCTGATGTTTCGTTCTGTGGCCATTTCCTTCCGATAATTTTGACCTAAAAATATAAGAAAATCATAAAGTTACAGCATTTGTATCAAAGTAAAACTGTTCTGTGTATTAGCGGAAATCTTCTTCAATCTGCATTTTCATTTTGTAGACCGGTGGGGAAAGCATAGATGTTAATCAGATCCGATCGGTCAAAGTGTCCCGAGGGGCAAGAAACATCCCGAAGGCGTTTGAAATCTTCACCGGCGACCAGACGCTGATTCTGAAACCAAAAGATGGGAACAAGGCTGAGGAATGGGTTCAGTGTTTGAGCATTGTGCTGGCACACTCACAGGTAAGTGTCCCTTTCGCAAAGCATTGACAACAAAAAAAACACACATATCTTCACCGGCTTCATCATCATCCCCATTCAGGCACGCGATAGTCCAACGACTCGTACCAATAGTCTTCCTGCCCGCAGCCTCGGTAACAGCCGAAACGTTTTCTGAGACACATATCACATCCACTCTTAATCTTACACGTAATACACATCAAACTACAAAGCAATGCGAGAATCATGAAAAAAAGACTTCAAAAGAGATGAAAAGTAATATGAGAAACAAAATATCATGTACTTAATGCCAACATTTCCTTCCAATAACTTTACCTTTAGAACGTTAAGCGTACCGAATGATCCGCAACAACCGAGTTGTTACTTAATTTATCGACAATCGAAAGCAGAAGAAAAAAAAACACTGTATTTTAACTAGCCATGTAAGTTACAGACGAGAATCAAAACCACGCCAAGCAAAACTCAATGTGTCAATTTAAAATTGATTTCAGTGGAGCGCAAATCATGTGCTTCGAATCCACAGATCTAGGAACATGCTTCAAACTCGAGGTCTATATTTATTGCCAACATTTTCGAAGAACTATGTACTAGCCCACAATACACACAGATATTCGTGCGAAGCAGCTCTGCCGTCTCTATTGACTAGTTTGTAAGTGAAGCGCGATTCAACAAGTCACATAGCAAGACAGAAGGATTACTAAATTTTCTATAACTATATTGTTTGTTAAGTTTTCGACTGTGTACTCCGTCTATCAAATAGTTCTTTTATTAGCTTCAGAAAAGAATGGAAAATCGAAAAGTTTAAATATGACCTAATGCCGCCAAACGGCAACAGATTAGATTATTTACTACTTAGGATTTATTTATTGAATTATGCAAATGAAGATGTTCAATCGTAATAACGCAGTGAAATGTATGTGATGTGAAATGAAAGAAAGCCATGGGTTTAGTAATCTTTGAGAACTCTTATCGTAATAAGCTTACGCCTCGTGCTCATAAAAAGCATCATTATTCACCTTTTTTGTGTTTTACTGACTTTCGATAGTTGCCAGTACTCTTAAAATTAAGCATAAGCATAACCATTGATGACCGTACAATTTGAAGTTGCTACTTCGTGTGTACCGGAATAATCAAAATTGTACAGAGAATCAATAGATGTAGCTTCCTTAGCTGTAGGGCCTTCCTTAGCCGAGTGATTAGAGTCCGCTGCTATAAGGCAAAGCCATGCTGAAGGTGTCTGAGTTCGATTCCCGGTCGGTTCAGGATCTTTTCGTAATGGAAATTTCCTTGACTTCCCTGGGCATAGAGTATCGTCGTACCTGCCACGCGATATACGAATGCGAAAATGGCAACTTTGGCAAAGAAAGCTCTCAGTTAATAACTGTGGAAGATCTCATAAGAACACTACGCTGAGAAGCAGGCTCTGTCCCAGTGAGGACGTTAATGCCAAAAAGAAGAAAAAGAAAAGCTTGAGAGTAGCATACCATCTTCAATGTATAATTTCGAGAACTACAAACTTAGTAATGTCAGTAACGGTGCCGGCCACGTCCTTACGGTCGACGGGGAACGAAAGGAATGTAAGCGTGACATCCATTGCTACTAGAGACCGAGAACACCTCTGCACCTCCATGGTTTTCACAGGAAGGAGTTCGATTATTGGGAGGGTTCAAAAGCTACATGACCAGGATTCACCTTGTTAAATGATGCGATTCATATAGCCTCAATTCAAAAAGTTAGCTATCAACGCGTCGTTTTTAATGCCGAAAAATACCGAAGTTTCAGTATTCACTTCATACCTTCTTCCTTTGCGTTAAAGTTTACAGTACTAGGTGCCGACATCGAAGTTTCAAAATTCTGTAACTTCACAATCGGTCGATCGATTTGATCAAATTTTTAAGGAAAAAACACAAATGAGTTATATTTTTGATTCATGCATTGAACATTGAACATTAATTTTCATTTATTTGGAATGGAGCTGACTGTAGGAAATTTCTTGACCATTTCTTGCGCAGAAATTTTTACTTTTCTTGAGTGGAACAGCATACCTAGCTTTAATATCTAAACAGATAACACAGAATCAACAATTTCACGCCACAATACTCGGTTCGTGGCCGCATCTCTCCATCCTTGGTTCTGCCCCACGCTCGCCAAATCGATACGCACTTGATCCGCTCACCTGGCTCACTGCGCTCCACGCCTTCATGTACCAACCGAATCCGAAGCGTACACCATATTCGCAGGGTTGCTGTCCGGCATTTTTGCAACATGCCCTGCCCATCGTATCCTTCCAGCTTTGGCCACCTTCTGGATACTGGGTTCGCCGTAGAGTAGAGTTGAGCGAGCTCGTGGTTCATCCTTCGCTGCCACACAGCGTTTTCCTGCACAACGCCAAAGATCGTCCTAAGCACCCGACGTTCGAAGACTCCAAGTGTTTGCAAGTCCTCCTCGAGTATCCTCCTCGTTTCATGCCCGTAGAGGACTACCAGCCTTATGAGCATTTTGTACATGGTACATTTGGAGCGGGTGTTAATTCTTTTTTGACCGCAGCTTCTTGTGGAGGCCAAAGTAGGCCCGACTTCCCTCGATGATGCGCCTCCGTATTTCACGGCTAACGTTATTGTCAGCCGTCAGCAAGGATCCAAGGTAGACGAACTCGTCGACCACCTCGAAGGTATTCACGTCTATCGTAACACTGCTACCTAGGCGAGCCCTGTCGCGCTACCAGCTAGCATGTACTTTGTCTTGGTCGCATTCACCACCAGTCCAACTTATGCTGCCTCGCGTTTCAGGCGTCTGGATCCAAACGAACTGGAGTGTTCGCCTGAAATCTTCACTACAATTTTGCACACCTTCCATCGTCGCTCTTATCAGTCACGTGAGCTTCCCGGGAAAGCTGTTCTCGTCCATGATTTTCCATATGGTTTCAGACCTAGGTCTAAATATGTTGGGGTAGGTACCTAGGGTATTTCAAAATGGAAAAAAAATGTGAAAATTCAAGAAACTTGTCGATAGTTTTATGAAATTAATGTAAAATTGCTCTACATAAAAGAGTGTATCAACTGTTTGGAGTTTGGAGATAATCGATGACAAGTTGAGAAGAAGGTTCTATTTCGGTTGTATCGTAAAACCAAACAGAAAAGTAAGCATATGAGAAGATCTATATTCAATTCTGTGCGTAAAATCGTGTTATTCAAGCTGTCGCACAACAGGAGGTTCCAAAAGTAGGCTTTTGAAGCTCTATCGGAGCCTGTTACGGAATGGCCGATAATGATCAGAACCACTTCATAACTCATGACTAGGCTTGATAATACTCCTCAACATCATCCGAGTTCGGTGACGGCCTTTGCCTCTTATCAATTGGATATTTCATACCAGATGGCTATTGGAACTGACGCCACCTACAACTTCAGGACAACATGTGGTTCTTCATGTCACCAAGATTGTCTAGTAGACAATCCTGCTTGCTCAGGTAAATTTAATGAACGTATATGTCGTGCCGAAGTCAGGACGGATGCTGCTCGTTTTAATAGCCATTTGGTTTTACAGTCTCCCGTCACTTCTATTCACCGCAATGGATGGAACGATGCTGATGGTCCAGGTGTCCCAGGTAATGGTGGCAGTATATGTCCTGCCGAAGCGGAGAATGATACTGCACCACCTGAATCAAATTCTCGCTGTTGTTTCAGTGTGGACGAAGAAGATGCACGGAATAAGTTAACCTTTTTCTACCAAAATGTACGTGGACTACGCACAAAGATAGATGATTTCTTTCTTGCTGTATCAACTTGCTGCTATGATGTTATTGTTCTTATGGAGACATGGCTCGACGATCAAATCATGTCACCTCAACTCTTCGGAAACTCCTACACCGTCTTCAGAAACGATCGATATCGACGCAATAGCAGAAAATCACGCGGTGGAGGTGTTCTTATCGCAATTTCAACAAGAATAAGCTGCAGCTTAGATCCTTCTCCCTTGCATGATTCATTGGAACAAATCTGGGTAAAGCTGAATATGCCCGGACTCAGTATTAGCGTTGGTGTCTTATACCTCCCTCCCGATAGAAAGGCAGATTTAACAAGCATAAACAACCATATCGATTCCGTGGAATCTGTTTTTTCCAACTTACGACCAAACGATCTTGCTTATCTCTTCGATGACTACAACCAATCAAATTTACGCTGGAACGCAACGCCTAGGACAAGTCCAACCATAGATGTTATGCGGTCTTCTATGTCCACAGCGTGCAGTAGCCTCCTTGATGGTTTCTCTCTTCACGGTCTGATTCAAATCAACCACGTACTCAATCAGAATGAACGTCTTTTGGATTTGGTTCTTGTTAACGAAGCAGCTTTTGGAAACTGTGCACTTTCCGAGGCCATTGAGCCACTCTGCGCTCTTGATAATGATCATCCTGCTTTAGAGTTGGATTGTCATCTGCCTAGACCTCTAAAGTTTGACAATGTTTCGTATGAATCTAGTTTTGACATTCGCAAAGCTGATTTTCACGGCTTAAGCGAAGCACTACTTCGATGCGATTCTTAAATGCTGCGGGTAATATAGATGCTGCTGTTGACAGCTATACAAGAATGATGCAAACTATCTTGCCCGATCATGTTCCATTACGCAGGCCACCCGCAATACCTCCGTGGAGTAACTTTCGTCGTAAAAACTTGAAACGGAAGAGATCCAAAGCGCTTCGGAAATACTGTAGAACTCGTTGTATTGTTGCCAAGCAGGCCTTAACCAGAGCAAGTAATAAATATCGACTGTATAATCGGCTTCTTTACAAACGTTATGCTATACGAACGCAAAATAATTTACGCAGAAATCCTAAACAATTTTGGAATTTTGTAAAATCGAAGCGCCATCATGGTCTGCCATCAGAAATTTTCTTGGGCTCGTCGCATGCCTCCTCTACTCCGGAAAAATGCAATATTTTTGATAGGCACTTCCAAGGCGCATTTAATGAAACTAAAGCCGACGATTCGCAGATTGACATTGCCTGTAGAAACACTCCTATCAATGTATGTGAGCTTTCGATTAGTAATATCACAAGTCAACAGGTCACTGCTGCGATTAGCAAAATGAAGTACTCCACTGCTTCAAGTCCTGATGGAATCCCGTCCTGTGTATTGAAAAGATGCTGCAATGCCTTAAGCCCAGTGTTAGCTTCTCTGTTCAATATGTCGCTACAGCAATGTCGTTTTCCGTCCAGTTGGAAACTCTCTATCATGTTCCCCGTTTACAAGAAAGGTGACAAGAGAGACGTTGAGAATTACCGTGGGATTACATCCCTATGTGCCAGCTCAAAAGTCTTCGAAATCGTCGTTTATGATATGTTATTCGCTGCCAGTAAAGATTATATTTGTACCAGTCAACATGGATTCTACCCAAAGAGATCTGTTTCTACAAACCTGGTGATTTTCGCTTCACATTGTATACGGAAAATGGACGATGGCCTACAAACAGATGTGGTATATACTGATTTCAAATCTGCATTCGATCGTGTAGATCACAACATCTTGTTGAAGCGACTCGAGCTGCTTGGCGTATCTTTCAATACTATTTGCTGGCTTAAATCGTACTTAACAAATCGGAAACTACGTGTAATGATTGGCTCTGAAAAATCAGTTGCATTCAACAATTTATCTGGCGTACCACAAGGAAGCAATCTCGCACTCTTACTATTCTCGCTCTTCATCAACGATTTGTCTCGTCTACTACCTACAGGATACAAATTATTTTTTGCCGATGACGTAAAAATATACTTAACAATCAGAAGTTTCGACGATTGCATTAGATTACAAGAATTTGCAGCACAAAACACAACCGAGGAAAATTCCATCAAAACCGAGTGCCATCACAATCAAACAAACTCCGGCCAAGAATACGAAGCAGTTGACCACGAGGATCCGGAAGATGGACGTCAATGCCGTTCAACGTTCTTATGAGAGCATTGCGATTCTCCAGGGAATTATCCAGTTTTTTTTTTGAATTTTCCTACGGATTCTATCGCAAATTATTTCAGAGATTCTTCTGAGGAAACTTTCTTAATTTTTTTAGGAATTCCTCTATGAATGTGAATGTTTCCCACCATTGAATCTTGGGTTTCCTCCAAAAGAGTGTTCAAGTATTTGTCCAGTAATCTCTGCAAAAGATACCCTAGGAAAAAAACGTTCCCCAAGAAGTTTCTTCAAGATGTCTCCTATATGCTTCGATTGATTTCACCAATAATTTCTTTATAAATAGTTTTTTTTTTAAATAACTTCTCAGAGCGTTCCTCCAGAATCCAATGATTTTCTGGAAGTCCTATGTGTAGTCTTCAAGGAACTCCTCGTAAGGTTGCTTCAGACTGTTTTCAGAGATGCAAGTGTATTTTTTCCGGATCTTCATTTATATATTATTCTAGATATTTCTCCACGCATTCTTTCTAAAACATTCAAAACATTATCTTTATGATTTTCTGCATGCAATTATCTAATGACCACTCCTAGAAATCAATTTTTCATTGATTTTTTTTCCCAAGGATTGTTTCCATGAATTATATGAATATAGGATATTTGAATTCCATCAATGAATTCTTGTGGGAAGAAATCTTTCAGAAACACCTTTAAAAATCATCATAAAATTCCTAAAGATTATTCCAAGATTTTCTCAACGGATTTGAACATATATTTTGTCAATGATTCCTCCAAGAAAATGTCAAAGTATTCGTCCTCAGAGTTCTCCAGTAATTCTGCCTAGAATTCCTCCTTGGTTTTCACCATGTATTCAGCCTTTTCTATGTAAAGTCGTTCCAGTTTTTCCAGAATTTTTGAACGGGTTTCTTTAGAGATTTTGTTTGTATATTATACAACCAGTGGTCCCGGCAAACTTCGTCTACTTAGGCTGTTGAAAAACGCTATGTATTGTCCTATATATGTGACCATTCCGTTCACTCTCGTTTTTCCATACTTTTTCGGTGAATTTCCTTACATTTTTATACATACAAACACGTCGGAACCCTTAAGGAACAAAACTGAGAAATTATCATTCAAATCGGTTGACCCGTTCGTAAGCCATTTCGTGACATACAAACACCACTTCATTTTTATTTATATAGAAGATAGAAGAAGATTTACTTAATTATTGTCTTAGAGATACTTTTGAGAATTATACAGGAACTGATTCAATAAACTTCTCGGGAATTATTTCAAAGAGTTTTACTATAAATTCATGTAAGAGTTTTTTCTAGTAATCCTTCTGAAGTGTTTCAAAGATTCTTACAAAAATTTCTTAAAAAATCCAATACACCTTCCAAGTGCATGACATTAAAAATATATACTCTATATTACCTATCATATGCAAATTTACCAAAATGACCACAATGAGCTAGGATGGTTCATGAATTATGAACACATTGTTTTATCATAAATGTAAGAATTCAAAAAGTTCCCGCAGTATTTAGTTGCAAAGAATATTTCTGGAATTTTTCAAGAGATTCGCAGTTGAGTTCTCCAAATATACCTGCTAGTTTTCAATCTTTTTCTTCTTTCTTGCGTTACGTCTCAACTGGGACAGAGCTAGCTTCTCAGCTTAGTATGCTTATGAGCACTTCCACAGTTATTAACTGAGAGCTCTCTTCGCGGAATGACCATTTTTGCATGTTTATATCGTGTGGCAGATACGAAGATACTCTATGCTCAGGAAAGACGAGATTTTTTTTTCCATTAACAAAAGACCCTCGACCGTTGGGATACGAACCCACGCCCCGCAATAGCCTTGAATAACCTTTTACCGTAACGGCTATCACGGCTTTTTTCAATATTTTCTCACATTACTGCAGGAGTTCCGTCGAACTTCCGTACAATTTCTTCCTACAGATTTCTTACAAATTTGTTTCCAACGATTATTCCAGTTACTTTTGGGGTACAGGTCGGACTCGATTATCCGGCAACTCGATTATCCGGCAACTCGATTATCCGGCAACTCGATTATCCGGAGTTTTAGACTCGATTATCCGGAATTTGGTTTTTGATATTCATGTTTTTTCTGAAAGAGTGAAAGGTAAATACACGCTTAAAATTCTTGCACGATTGACATAACTTTTCCGATAGTTGCTTTAACATGCCTGGATACAATTGTTACAAGCATAATATCGGTGCTTCTAAACTGACAGTATGGTTTGCCCAATCGTTTTTGCTTTTGTTTCTGTCTTCCATAACATGAATATTTCAATTATATTATTGTTGAATCAGCTTTCCGCATATTATTACCTTGAAACGTTATGAGCTGTACCGCAAAAAAAACCGCTGATTACCAAAAAGCGATGTTGGAGTAGATGTAAGTTAATGAGCTCTCACTCTCAAGATAGTGGTTTGTATTCCTGCTCCCGTATTTATTTACATTTTGTCGCATTTTTGTAATGTCGATAAAGAAGATTCGTGCCAGTTTTGACATCAACAATAATACCATTGTCACGATCGTATATTAATATTGAGTCAATCATATCTATGGTTGATTCAATTATTTTGTGTGGTTGAACCAATCATACCAAATAGTTAAACCAACCATAGATATTGTTGAATCAATATAAATGTATGGTTGACTGAAATTCAATGTAAAATATGATTGATCTACCAGCAAATATGATTCACTGGACAATTCTTTTTTCTCCGTGTATGGGAAATAAGATTTTCTAACTTTTTTATTGTTCAACCATATGTAGAATCAGTGTTCCCTTAGCAAACAGCACACGCATTATTACCTTGTACATTATTACCTTGAAACGTTATGAGCTGTACCGCAAAAAACCGCTGTTTTCCAACAAGCGATGTTGGAGTAGATGTATGTTGATGGGCTCTCACTCACAAGATAGTAGTTTGTATTCCTGCTCCCATATTTATTTACATTTTGTCGCATTTTTGCAATGTCGATAAAGAAGAGTCGTGCCGGTTTTAACAACACAACATCAACAATAATACCATTGTCATGATTGTATATTAATATTGAGTCAATCAATATCTATGGTTGATTCAATTATTTTGTGTAGTTGAACCAATCATACCAAATAGTTAAACCTAGCATAGATATTGTTGAATCAATTTTAATGTATGGTTGACTGAAATCCAATGTAAAATATGATTGATCTACCAGCAAATATGATTGACTGGACAATTCTTTTTTCTCCGTGCATGATTTACAAATCATGAAATTCATAAATTGGTTAGGTCATAATATCAGGATCACAATTCATGTTTCCTGGAGTCATAATCATGATTCTTCATAAGTGATGCGCTTTGCTTCAACTCATTCGTTTCGATCACCTCAACTTCAACATGATACAGTGGTAGTGTGGTATGATACAGGACTCTTAATCGAAAGGTTCGTTTTTCGATTCTCAGTTGTTGTTTTTTTTTTTTTTTTGTCGCCCAGATAGCCGTAGCGGTAAACGCGCAGCTATTCAGCTAGACCAAGCTGAGGGTCGTGGGTTCGAATCCCACCGGTCGAGGATCTTTTCGGGTTGGAAATTTTCTCGACTTCCCAGGGCATAAAGTATCATCGTACCTGCCACACGATATACACATGCAAAAATGGTCATTGGCATAGTAAGCTCTCAGTTAATAACTGTGGTAGTGCTCACAAGAACACTAAGCTGAGAAGCAGGCTCTGTCCCGGTGGGGACGTAACGCCAGAAAGAAGAAGAAGAAACCGATGCGTGACTCAGCTTTTTTGGCATTAGAATCATGATTCCGAGGAACCAGCAACAGCGTGTGTTGCGTTACAGCAATCTGACTCATGATATTATGAGTCCAAATCATGGTGTATTTTCATAAGATGAAAACACGCCGGAATCATGATATCATAAGCCATAATCTTGTTTTTGGATTCTGATTTCTACCCGTGTACGGTAGGGGCTGTCCATCAACCACATGGTATTTTTTTTTTCAGACAAGCCCCTCAACCTCGTGGTCATTTGTCTATTCAAAATTTCTATGGACCGTGGTCGTTGGCCAGACCTTCCACTCCTTCACAAAGGACCACGTGGTTTATGGATGCCCTCTAAGGAGCTATTTACATTCGATAAAAAACATGTTTATTTTGCTATCAAACTGATTTGGTTTTCCGAGTAATGATATATTCTGGTAAAAGGTTTTTTTTCGGGTAATGGTACATTCCGGTAAAAAGTTTTCCGATATAGGTCCCCCGGTAAATTGCATTCCAGGTAATGGTATAGAATCCAATTTATTTCAACATTTCTGAAAACAAACATGAGCAATCGCTTCAGTACTTTTTAGCGTTGCAGTATCATTCGCTCTGGATGGCATTTGAGTTCATCTAGTGCAAATAATCGATAGTCTATAATTGGAGTGTAATCAATGCTTTGCAGTGGCTAATAGCTACCGGTACCTTTACGAGCCATAGGCACGCGAGCATCTCATTGAGAGACGGACGATGAATTGAATAGGTGTTCCGAGCAGTGGCGCAACCAAGGGGGGGTTTTGGGGGTCAAACCCCTCCCCCCCCAGAGCCGAAAAATTATAAGGTTTCCAAGTTTATTTTTGAAATTTAACACTACACATCATACAACTACAGAGCAGTAACTTAGTTTGGTTCGTATGAACACTGTTAATGTCAGTAGTTTTTTTTCTTAAACTCTTCATGGAGTTTGATAAAAATAAAATTATCTGGTAATTACTGCTATAAAAAGCTAATGAATAACAAAAAAATCAGGCCTTTTTCATCAAACTGAAAGTGTTGAGTCAGCAGTTTGAACAACCTTCAGATATATTGGAATCTTTTCATTGATGCAGTATCTTAAATATCAAAATTCTTACAGTTGCCTCAGCATTTTGCCAAAGTTTGCGATCTCCAGAGCATATGAATTCCTAGATTTTTAAAGATTAGAGAGAAAAACAAATCTGCGAATGCTATTGAATTTGGCTCCCGGTTGAAGCATTCGCCACCAATAGGAATTTCAACAATGTTGTGATTTTGTAGGTATGAATCAATAATTACATTCTATTTTTTAAGTAAATCGTAAAAAAAACATAGGGTGTTAATTTAAAATTTTTGGATTTGTCCATTAAAAATATGAATGCATTGGCGTTCCACTAAACTAGTAAAACAATCGTATTATGTACTAAGTCTTCCAAAAACAAAATTTAATTGTAGCATTGAAAATTTTGGGGTGTTATCACACATTTGCAAATAAAATATTCACAATGAAAGCAGTACTCATTTTTGACTTTTTTACTCGATTTTCTAGATTGCCATTTCTGTAAGATGTGACAATTCGTCTTCTTCTGGCAGTTTAGTTTTGCAATCTTGATTAACTTTTCACCTTCTACAACAATAGGGGCAATGATTTGTATTGCAAATTGCTGCACTTAATAATCGAAGTCATTTATATTGTTGAAAAATTTCAAAATATAGCGGTGAATAGCATCACGCGCATGTATTGCAATTGCCTAATTTATTTTACTATGCAAAAAAACTTACTTAAATTCATCAATTCGATTTTTTGTCAGAAAATATCTTCTCAAAGAGTATTTTGAAATTCACAAGACCCCCCCCCTAGAGCCAAATCCTGGTTGCGCTACTGTTTCCGAGAAGAACTCCGGCGTGTTTGTTCCGGTCTTACACGGGAAGGAGACACCCTTATACAGGCCTGTATCCCCTACGAATTTGAGTGAATTACTTAAGGTGAAACATCTCGGAATCTAAAGATGGCCGCCACAATGGCTGACTTGTGCCCCTACTCACATTTTCAAAAGCACTAAACTGGAGAAATAGTTGGCAGGCGTTTCTGATCTTCTTATTTTAAGCTTTCTGCTAGTGCACAAAGCCAAAATAAAAAGTTCTCTGTTGTTAGATGCTTCCTTCGCGAGATTTGTGCCTTTGAAGTTTCAGTGCAATTTTAGAAGTTGATTCCAAACTGTTTCACCTTAATGCTAACGCTAATGCTAATAGTCGATAGTCCATAATTGGTACACTTTTATATCGAATTTTCTAGCATTCGATATAAAAGTGTACCGTAATCCGGGGTAACATTGATCGTTTTTTTGAATATTTCTTAAATATTTCGTTTGAAAATGCAAATGTTGCAAATTTTATATTTTTAAACAAGTACTGCCACCCATAGTTCGTGACTATATACTGCATTTTGTTTAATGAAAGATTTAAGCATGTTTAAAAAAATGTTTTAAGTGATTTTTTGATTTAGCTGATATGGGGTAACATTGATCACCTATGTAAACAACGTTCGGTAATATTGAAAATATCGTTACTTACTTAAATCATGGCCCCTGAAGCCGAATATGAAGGCCAAACGCTAACAAGTTATTTACTTTTTGAGTTATTATAAAATTAAAAACATTTCGAACCACGGAATACGCCTAAAGGTAGGCAATTTCCTAAGGGAATTCTATATTCTTTACAGTAATTCGTTCATGTTGTCTAATTGAGCATACTTGTGAAAGTTTTGACAACGGAATCGTTTTCGGCGATGCCATTTTTAGTAAGAACCGCATTTTCCTTGCTCATATCGTTTGCAGAACTTATGTGAGGAATGAATCCTCGGTAGTGTCATCATTACCCATTGAAATCATTGTTTCGAAAAGTTGACAAATTTGTGCATGATGTAAACGCAGTTTTCGCAAAAATTCTCACTTACATTAGTTGATGAATATAAGAAAGAGAAGCACCATTCGTGATTTGGAAATGTTCCATCAATAAATAATGATACGAACTTTTTACGAGATGAGTCATTCCGATCAATGTTACCCCGCTGATCAATGATACCCCGGATTACGGTACCAATTATGGACTATCGACTATTGTCATCATTGGTATGATGTTTCGGAAACATCTATGATTACGAAGTGGATGAAAGCAAACATATTAACTGTATGAAACCATCACGTTTTGTTTGGATATGATAAATAACTGGAACAGGTAAAATATCTTCAAATATAAGACAAATAATCATTAGCGTAACTTGAACTAAAATCTAGAGGGGGCTTGACCCACGCAATAAAAAAAAATCTCTCAAGCAAGGTGCATACTGAGTATGAAAGTTTAAATTTTGTAGGTAGGGCTGGTTGGCTTGAATTTTTCTAGGGCGGGGGGGTGCGGGTCTGCTACGACCCCCCTAGCCCCCCCTCCCGTATTTACGCCAATGCAATTGATCAAATGCCGTGATATTTCCTACGTAAAAACACCAACGAACGGTCTTCTATGAATTTAAAAGCACTGTATTAATTACAAATTACTCGTTTCTTCCATACATCGGTGCAAACATTACTATTTCTTGTGCTTTCGCCGTGCTGCAATGTTGTGTTGAACCATCAAATATAATCGTTGACTGCACGGCAAACTTTCTGAATAGCAATGTTCGGCTCCGTCGTTTCTCGTTTGTTATTTATGTATATAAAATGTGTTCAATTTATTTAGAAAATACTTATGTACTTGGCTCCTGCATCCAAACTCTATTCGCTGTTATTCGTTACAGATTGTTCTTCTATATGCTATTTATTCCAGCTGAATTCTATCGTTCTATGTCACAAATTGGCTATTTCAAAGTTCAAACGTTTATTGCAAAGTTAGTAGAAAAAGTAGGTTTAGGCTAGATTGCGTTATTCGAACGTTTTCGGATGTGGCTGTTAGTTATGTGCGTGTTGTACCTTAAGTACCACTTAATCTACACGTTTGGCTCTGCCTGTTTGCGGTTAGAGTAGAGTAGACGTTTGTCTCTTTGCCTGTCAACGTTACTTTTTATTTTAAGTTTCTTTAGGTAGTAGTATAAAAATGGCGTTAGCTCAAAACCTGTTGCGTTCGATTTTAGGTTTACTGAAATAAGAATTCGTTTCTCTTCGAAATGTGCAAACACTTAACTCAAACATCTGCACATGCAAACGAAGAGAATGGCACTCGGTTAGCGATTGGCAAATAGTTTAAGTAGGTTTCCAAAAATTGGTTTGTATTGTTTTATGAAAAAGGCAAACGACGGTGTTTGGCTATATTCTTGTGCAATTGTTTTTAACGAAAATAGTAAGTAGACTCTCTCTTTGTGTGTATTTTATATAAGTTATTATCTCTCACACCGGTGAAGAGGCACGTCAGTGATTTCAAAATTTTAAGTTGGCAATACTATGTTAAAAGAGAAAACAATATCAACCTGCAGTAAAACTCGTTTCTTGTGCATTCGTAAAAATATATGCATTTAAGTTTTATATTGTAAGTTAAAAATCGTTTTGGTGGCACTTTGTGAATATAGTTACTCTCTTAAAAAACTGTCTCTGCTACTATTAAGAAAACATTATCTTCGGACGTTAGTCACTTCTGCATTAATTTATTAAAAATCATTTCGTGAGGCACTGCTGATTCAACCCAAAGAAATTAATGGGGGGCATTACACTTACATTCTACGTTTAAGGCTCGAGTTAACAACAACTTTTTCGACGCTACGGAAGCTACAGTCGATTTTGGACAAACATTTCGCGTCTCTAACACTTATCAACCATTTTATTTTCTTTGTTCAGCGATAAAAATAACAGGCACATTTTGGATGTTTACGCTTTCTAAAAACGGGATGGACACTTACGAAGAAAATTGGCAACACTAGAAGTGTTGTCAGTTGTCGCGATAGGTCATCTCCGCCCATATAATACACATGAACTAGTTACAACAATTGAAACTTTTCTAACCACAAGATCGTAACATTACAACAACAATTACCTGGCTCGGTGAGACCTCCAGGTGGATTACTTCCATTCGCTGCTGGAGGATTTGACCGACGACGAGGAAGTCATGTGGATCTTTTTGGTGATGACTTGCTTGCTGGTACTGCTGGCGGTGGCGGTGGTACTGTCGAGTAGATTAATCGTACCATTGTTACTAAGACTACTACTTGGCTGGGGTTGATTGCTACTAGTGCTATTTAGTGGGCTGGTGCGATATTGCTGCAGCAGCTGTTGTTGGTTACTAAAGTTACTACTGCTGCTGCTAAATTGCTGTTGGTGGTGGTGCTGTTGCTGTTGTTGCTGTTGCATGTATTGGTGATGCTGTAGCTGTTGCTGCTGGTTGTCGTGGTTGTCAAGGTTTAGTTTAGCAAACTGCTGCTCGACATTCATTAGGTTATTATTAGGGGCTGCGTTAGTGTTACTGGCAGTTTGGAAGACACGGGTTTCGTATCTGGTTTATTGTGATGGGAGAAACAAAGAAAAAAAAATACATGAATATTAGATGCATGGACCCACGGAGTCAGGATGAAATGGTGTGTTGGTTATTTTACTTCTGGGGGATGCTATTACACATTTTTTACAATTGGAAATTGTAATTTTTCATGAATTAACATGAACGTTAGTTACGTAGAACTTTCAAGAAATTCGTTTTGAAATATCAACTTACAGTAACTGAGACAAAGTTTACTGTGCTATGTACGAAACTCTATAACGGATTTCGATAACATTTTTAGTAATATTCGATCAGGATTGATTTGGTATTCTACTAGGATTGGATTTGAATAGGATTTTGATTGGATTTGGTCAGGATTTGGATTAGATTCGGATTGGATTCGGATTTGATTTGGATTAGATATGAATTCGATTTGGATTGGGTTTGGATTGGATTTGAATTGGATTTAAAGTTAATTTGATCGAGTATGGTTGGGATGGATTTGAAGTTGACTTGAATTGGCCGAATTTTATTGGTCTTGCATTTTATTTTAGTCAGAAAATTTTAACGAACGCGACTCGTCAGTGAGTTTAATGTCAAAACGTCCCAGACAGAGATCAAAAGAACAAAAGGTTAAAAATATTTTTCTTCGTGATAAATTTTTGCTTCGTAAACTGAGTTTCGACGTTTTGACGCTATCTCTTGTCGACGTATTGTATTTCGATCTTCAGTTAGTCATACTTTCCCAGCCTAGGTGGTGAGCTCGTTTCATTCCATTTTTAATAAAATTTATTTGCGTCCACACAAAAACAGTATTCTCTACTCATTTGTGAGTGTGTATGATTTAGATGAGAATGATATCATAATAACCTCACTACTTCGGTTCGGAATACAACACATTATGAATCATGCATTTGCTGTCATGTACATTTCAAAATAGCATTGGGCATTGAACCTTGGATGTTAAGTTTAATTGGGATGGATTAGCAATGATTACTTCCCAGGCGTTCCGCAACCTACGTCTAAGGTCTAGGCTAGAATGGAGATGATGATTTTGATCATGATTTTTCAATTACCTCGTGGTAAATCCTTCGTAATTCTGCGGTGCCGACGTTCCATTACTGGTGGCACTCGTTGTCGTCGTGGTAGCACTAGAGGCAATCGTTCCATAACCCGCTTGTTGTTGCTGTTGACTTGGAGACGTTCGGAAGGTGCTCATCGGTTGAACCTTGTTCTGCAGGTCCTGAACGGCTGCGTCAAAGTTTGCCCGGTTGAATTTGCTCGCGCTGAGGTTGGAGTTCTCCACCCGAGTTGTTTCGTACGTTCGGTTGATGATCGAGGGTGAGACAAGGGCCGTTGGGGATTTGATCGAGTCCGATTGGTAGGGTTTCGGGACGGCGTTGGCCGTTAGAAGCGTTGATCTTTGGAAGGTTGACGTGTTGGATTGTTGCTGTTGGGGTTGACGAGGGAAGGTTCCAGTTGAGGAAGCTGGCGTGGCTGGCGAATAGGTTCCCGGTTTTGGCAAGGTGTGTGGCTTTGGCGAAGGAGTTTGGTATCCGCTGAAGGTCGGAGGCTGAATGCCACCCTCGTCGCTGCTATCGGTGGTAAAGCCGCCTGCAAGCTTCTGACGGTATTTGGCATGACGAATCGCGACCAACTTGTTCTGAGCTTCCAGAAGCTGTCGTTCAGCCATCAGAACTTCAGAGCGTGCGTTGATCTCCTGAGCCATACCGTCGACCATGTTCCTGTTCAACCGTAACGTATGCTCTTCTTCGCCTTCTATGGCCTGTTGAGCAGCTTGGACGAGTTTGTCGGTGGATTTGATTACGGCATTGCCAGCCGCCTGGAGACGTCTTCCAGTTTCCGAGTTGGGATCGGATTTGACCTTGCAAGCAATAAGCAGCTGAGCGGTGGAGCTGGCGACTTGCTTTGCCGTAGAGATGAGCATCTCTTCAGTACCGGTTCCTTGAACCAAATGCTGTGCTGCTTCCACTAGACTGTGAGTGGCTGCAGCCACTAGTCGAGCAGCGGAAATCAGTCCTTCGGACCACTGACCATCATCGGAGGAATGCAGCGGTCGACGATCCACCTTTCCTTGATCTACCAGCTCGCGCTGGGCAGCATTTGCTGCACGAACCAAAGCCGACGAAGCCGCCATGATTCCCTTAGCCGCCTCCAAGATCATCTCGTCAAAGTTGAGATTTTCGTCCGTTTCCTAAAAAATATGCGAAAAGTGTTAGCCATCTGTGTGGATTGTCAGCAATTGTTTAGTAACACTCATTTGAAATCACATTATTTACACTTGCGCTTTCACGAAGTCTCATGATGACCACAGTAATAATATGTTTGATTCCTGGGTGATAATATAAAATTTAACAACCAAGAATATCAAACATATCTCACCGGAATCACCCTCCACCAGGATAGATAGATACAGGAGAAAACTATTTATTATCACCATCACCACATTTTAAAACTACAAAACATCTTTATCGCCCTAAGAACCTACCTTAACTTCCGGCTGTCGTCTCGGTCGCAAGCTGGCCAGCTTCTTGGCGGCGGCCTCGATCGAAGCGGCCGCTCCCAGCAGCTCATTTTCGGCGATCACCGTCGGATCGTCCGGATCTACCCAGTCCGATCCCTTCAACAGTTGCGCCATTCCCACCAAATCCGTAACGCACTTGGCCACCCGTCTCGACAGCTGCATCCGTTCGTCCGCCGTGCACCGATGCAGCACACCCTCCAACAGATCCCTATAAGCCACGGCCACTGCCGTTCCAGCATCCAGCGTCCGTTGACGCAACTCCTGGGTTTCCGCACAGGACCACGCCACCGATCTGCACACGGCCAACATGTCCGAGATGGTCTTGCGGCCCAGATTGGCCGCGGCGGCAATGTCCGACTGTAGATTGGAGGCGCCGGCCGAAACGGCCTTGGCCGTCGCTGCCGTCACGTGCTTGGTGACGTTGATCAAATCCTCTGGCTTGGACAGATGTTGCAAGCTGGCCCGGTGCATGTCCGGAGCGAACTGCATCGAGCGGATCTCCTGCGAAATGGCATCGACGGTAGCTTCCATGGCGCGGGTGCCCCGCGTGTGTTCGTCTTCGACGGCCTTAACAGTTTTCAGCAACGAGGTGACGTTCATCACCATGACCTGCGAGCATTCGGGAATTCGGTTTGGGGAGAAGATAAGAAAATAAGAGTTAGTTTAGGTGTTTCTTGGAGAAGAGATGACGTTATTCGAGATTGGGGTTGATCGAAACCGAAATTGTGTGGGCAGTGTTAGGTGAAATCTTTAAGAAATGAATAGCATGAAACTGAAGGTTCAATATGTCTGTAACACTAGTATCTTTTATTTAATAGGCGAAAGATACAATTTTTATTTAAGATTTTTTTGTAAGCATTGTAAACTTGTGTTTGTCGTTTAAATGTCTTTTAAGTATAAAATTTGAGCGATTATATTGCGGCAATTGATAACTGAAGAGCAGCGAGTTTCATTTATTTTTATTTTTATTTTCCGTAAATTTGAAGCTTGAGTAAAACAAACTTTTTTTTTTATTTCGTATGAAAGACGAATAATCTGATGATTTTTGAATGAAAGGGTATTTCAAATAAATGACTAAAATTTTAATGGTCCTACTATGATAGATGAAGCTTGAGAATATTGTCACAGAAAACTTTCGAGTGTCTTATAAATTTTTCTAGTTTATCATATTTAGACCAAAGTTTACAGTGATTTTTAAGCGATTTCAATTATTATCCTATTTCAAAATATTAACCAAATTGCCTACAAATTGTTCAAGAACTGAATGCAAATTTAAGGGTTTTTATTTTTAAATCATTTACTCTATTTTGTAAGAACACCCAGCTGTAAAGAATTTTTGTTTTCATTTGTGATGAGATGTCTGAGAAAAGAACTAATCCAGGTATATTTCTAGTAATTCCCCTCATATTTCTTGAACACTTTTCCAAGAATGAAACCAGGAATTCCGCTCAGGATACATTTGGAGTTATTCAAGAGATTCCTCAAAGAATTCATTTGGGAATTCCTTCAGGTGTTACTGCTGGAAATACCCCATTTTAATAAATTTCTCGACACAGATGGGTGTACTGGTGGTTTCTGGAGAGAAATGAATACTCTAACGAATTTTAAAGTGATGTCTTGAAGAAACAACTGTTAGTATTTTGGAGGAGTTTTTGAAAATAATCTTGAATAAATCTGATCTTGGAAATATCCCAATGCAATCTAAAACAAAAAAACGTAAGAAGCGTGCTTGGTCCCCTAAAAAAGAGGTTTTCTCAAAAAGATCTTGGAAAGATCTTTTGATAAGATCCTTTTGTGCTTTTCATTCAGAATCACCAAAGAATCTTTCTAAGACAGGGATACCGTTTTGATTCATATTCCAGTCAAAGATAACTTCAAAGATCAAAACACATATTAAATCATTCAGTTCAAAACCTAAGCGTTATCAAGCTTTGAAAGCACTTTTTCACAGACAACCAAACGTAAAAACTAGAATAATTGTAAATTTAAATCAAAGTCACGTGATCATTTACGCCCAATGCAAAAAAACACTATAATTGGCCTACCGGTATCTAGGGGGCAGTAGTATGCAAACTCGAGCAAAACCGATGGGAGCGCTACTTAGCTGTACGATAAAAATAATTCAAATGGTACGTCTGTTTTGGTTAAAGTGCGCGGCTACAAAGCAAAGCCATGCTGATGGTGTCTGGGTTCGATTCCCGGTCGGTCCAGGATCTTTTCGTAATGGAAATTTCCTTGACTTTCCTGGGCATAGAGTATAATCGTACATGCCACGCGATATACGAATGCGAAAATGGCAACTTTGGCAAAGGAAGCTCTCAGTTAATAACTGTGGAAGTGCTCATTAGAACACTAAGCTGAGAAGCAGACTCTGTCATAGTAAGGACGTAATGCCAATAAGAAGTAGAAGACGTCTGTTTCTCTGTGACTTAACTTTCGAATCGTAATGATTACTGATTTGAATTTGTCACAGACTTTTCAATGTCAAGCCAAATAGTAAAATCAAACGGAATTTGCTCGTAGTAGGGTAACGGTCGTATTTTGGACCCCCTAAGGAAGTCATTTTAGTTTTGTGTCCCAATTGATTAATTGCACAGCGTAACCAATTCAAAGAACATGCCAAAATGGAGAGAAAAACTTCCTCTACGAGATAAAAATGCCCATTCGGTCATGTAGGATCCAAAAAATGTCGAAAATAATTGAATTGGGAAGCCCTGTTTTTCATTATTTTGGACACACCAATACTTTTTGGACCCTCAAAGTATATCTTTTGGACCCCCGGCATTTTTTATCGTTTGGCGATGTATAAAAAGTCCACGACACTGGATGTATAATTTGCTTGCCCATAGTCTAATAAATCGATTGACAATGGAAAATCGAAGAAATTCTACGCTTGAAAAAAGTTTTTGTTTACATTTGTAAAATTTCTGACGGCTTCAATTTCTGTGTGTAACGTGTTGTAACGGTTGCATGAATGAACCGATTAAATTAAATTAATTTCAGACAAAATAAACACATTTTCTATGTACAAACGGTTGATGCAAGTGCGGATGTGTCATATCTTTCCAAATGGCATGCGAATTGAGTTGGTCGTTCGATTCAAACTGGGAAATTTGCAGGAAAATGGCTCAGGGGGTCCAAAATATATAGGTGTCCAAAATATATTGGTTACCTTACAAGGGATTTATAAAGTATTTCATTTCCCATTCTCTTTTTTTTGCAAAGTGAGCGATAAAGCGAGATGATTTTAATTAGTGTTCATAAAAGTTCTAAACAATCCCGCAAAAGTGAAAGTGTTATTTAGGGTTTCCAATCCCTGGAAATGAGTTTGGCCGGGATTCCCATATTTCTCGAAATTTCCGTATATCCGAGAAGCTTTATTTCCAGAAAGAATTGAGAAATGTATAATATCTTTATTCAAATAAAACGAACAAATTACTTTTCATATCATACCAAGCAATGTCCTCTCTTGATAACAAGCTACATATATTTTGATGTTCAATGATTGTTTTTTTTTAATCAAATAATTATTAGAAAATGCATTTATTGTTGACAATATGATTTTCAAAGAAAGATCATATGCAGTACAAAATGAAGAATCTTCAGAGGGATCTATACCATTTATTAGATAGGCTTATGAATTTTTTTCGTGGATTCTGTTCAAAATAAAAGTTACAATTTTCAACGTAAGACTCTGCGTTGGTTGTTATTCTAGTACCGTAAAACGGGGTAACTTTGATAATGCGGGTAACTTTGATAATGCGTAACCCACCGCATACTAAATGAAATATCATAATTTCTGTTAATCAGTTAAGCAAAACGAATGCAAAACTAAAAAATATTAGTATGACACTTCATGTAAGGGCGGTTTTCATTTAAATCAAGAACATTTTAGGCTTTTTATACGAATTTAAAAAAAATACACAATTTTCACATTTTCAAAACGCTTACAAACAATCTGTTCTACGATCACTATTTGGTGTAGTTTTGAATAGTTGGCCACTTATCTTTGATAGCCTAGTTATCATAGAACTTGAATACGGTCTCAAATCTCTTAGCGAAAACATATTCACAAACTGGAACCATTTTTGTAATCTAAGTCAGAAATTTCCATATAACGTTAAACGCCTAGAGGTATGCAATGCCCTATAAATGTTCCGTAATTCATTCAATCTTGTTCGAATCATACTCCATTATCAAAGTTACCCCAAAACAGAAAACCAACTTTCGATTATATGAAAAATTATATATCCTTTCAAAATGAATCTTTTGCCAATTTATCGACTGTAATTGATAGCTAGGATGCCAGTACTTGTTTTAAAAATATAAATTGTAAATCTTTGAAACAGCATGCAAAAATATTCAAGTTTTCTTCGAAAAAACTATCAAAGTTACCCCGTTTTACGGTACTCGAAAAGATTGATTTAATGTTGGAAAATATTTTTTGCAATTTCTCATCGTAATAGGCTGTTTTTCATCACGTCAATCTGTCATGAAACGCATGCAGTGCGGGAATGATTATTACGCAACTGAATTCAGTGCTGTAATGATTAATTACGCAACGCTTTCTCATTACGCAACTGTTTTGAGTTGCGTAAATGATTCATTACGATTCATTAAAAAATTTTAGAAATTGTAAAATAATGGTGAATAATTAATGCATTCCGATATAGTTTCTGATGCCCTCAAGTGGTCTTCAACGAAATTGCAAAATAGTAGTTTACGGAACAAGTTGCAGAATGATGATTTTTACAGAAAGAGTCGTAAACATGTTTTTTGCAATTTCTCATCATAATAGGCCGTTTTTCATCTGTCAATCTGTCATGAGACGGCCTACTTTCCTGCACTGAAGTATGCAGTGCGGGAATGATCATTACGCAACTGAATCCTGTGATGTAATGATTCATCACGCAAAGCTTTCTCATTACGCAACTGTTTTGAGTTGCGTAATGAATCATTACAATTTTTTTTTCAGAAATTGTAAAATGATGGTTAATGCATTCTCGGCAAGCCTCGTAGGATAAATTTACAACTCGTGCTGTAAAAATCATCATTCTGTAACTTGTTCCGTACACTACTAATTTGATCTCCATACGATTTCCAGTAAACACAAACTCGTATATGATTGGGCATAAGAGTCCAAAAGTAGAGGCGAAATACGTACATGCGCCTTTAGGATGCATGTAAAATGTACGTATATCGAAATTTATTAGAAACGATCATGCAAGCAGAAAATTCTTGCACGATTGACATAACTTTTCCGATAGTTGCTTTAACATGCCTGGATACATTGTTACAAGCATATTATCGGTGCTTCTAAACTGACAGTAGGGTTTGCCCAATCGCTTTTGCTTTTGTTTCTGTCTCCCATCACATGAATATTTCAATTATATTGTTGAATCAGCTTTCCGCACATTATTACCTTGAAACGTTATGAGCTGTACTGCAAAAAACCGCTGATTACCAGCAAGCGATGATGGAGTAGATGTAAGTTAATGCGCTCTCACTCCCAAGATAGTGGTTTGTATTCCTGCTCCCATATTTATTTACATTTTGTCGCATTTTTGCAATGTCGATAAAGAAGATTCGTATCGGTTTTGACATCACAACATCAACAATAATCATACCAAATAGTTAAACCAACCATAGATATTGTTAAATCAATTTTAATGAATGGTTGACTGAAATTCAATGTAAAATATGATTGATCTACCAGCAAATATGATTGACTGGACAATTCTTTTTTCTCCGTGTGTTTACTGGGTTTGTCAAGAATGAGGCCTAAAATTCAATATGAATACAATACTAATAATAAAAAAACTCATCCAATTTACGTTATTTTTTCGTTTTTCAGAATCCCCGGAATCCCCCGGAAATGTCAATTCACCGTTTCTCGTAAAGTCAAATCCTGGGAAAATTGGAAACCCTGTTGTTCATCAATTCGTATATAACCTCTGTACTTTGGCTATCCAGACTCTCTCGGATCCAGACAGCTCCAATGGATTGCGTTATAACACGATATTATCAATCTTGAATGAATCTAAAAAAAATCTTCGCAGAGTTTTAATTTATGATGTATAATTTTCAAAAATCTTTGCCTCAAAATATTCTGTCGGTGATTATTTGAAATATTTGTGTTTTAATACTTTATATGAAAAAGTCCTACATGGACGACTGATCAGACAGTATGAAAACACCCTTCATAACTTTTAGACGAAATAGGCCTATCTGTCAAGATAAGCAACATATTTGAGTTTAAAGTTATTTGTTCGCCTTGCTAGTGATTTTAGTATTTTTTTTTTCTTTTGCAAATGTGAAGTGAAGTGTTGAAGTTCAATTAGTCGTTTTTTCTCTTAGACATACCCTAATAATCCCTTCCATAAATTTAATAAAAAGTGCAGCTAAAAAATTCTTTCAAAATTCTAGAACTATGACAACACAATTTAAAGGAGTTTAAATTCGAACAATTTATAGCTCATGCAGCATATGGCATTACGGAGCCGAATAAATTTAGAAATTATTTATAAATTAATCTTTGCAACTTAGAAATCTTTGTTAGCTAAGAGACGTACTCGTCGTTGGACCAGTTAGCAGAGGAAAAGATTTTATATGCTTTTGTCATTCAGCTGTGTTCTGGTAATGTAATTGTATAAAAAAGCGGCTGTAGTGGCTCACTAAGAAAGGTAATAAAAAAAGTAGCTGCTAACCGTAACGATACAGTTATCAATAGTTTATTACAACATGTTGACATTGCAAAGCATGAACACTATTCGTTTATTGCAAAGCATATGCTATGTCAAAAGACAATGAAGTACATTCTACTGATTTTTCAGACAGAAAATTTAAATTTGTTTGCTTTTTGATTGCTACACTTTGAAGACTTGCAACAAAAAAAAAAATAAAATCAAGGAATACAGTTCTTGAATATTTGATAAGTGGAATTTACAAAGTAAAGAATCAAATAATTATCGATTCATGCCTTAAGACTGACAAATTGGAACGTATCCTAGGCAGACCCAAAAACGTGATTGATTGTGATGTCAAACCCGTATGTGGCGGAATTATTATCATCATCTTCACCATTTGAAAAACATGGTTGTGATAATAATTGACATTAGTTTCAGTAACAAGATCTTAAGTGATTTTTTTAACATCAATTGAAATTACTATTTTAAAACTTATAAGAAATCAGCTAAAGAATAAAAACGTAATGTTATTGTTGCAAAAATTATCGCAGAACTGTGGATCAGATAAAACGCATATATTGAGTTATATATTTTTTTCCAATTTTAAATAGTGATTTTCATTTATATCTGTAATGCCTATGGTACTGTATAAATTTGAGCACAGGTATTAAAAGACTTGGGATTTGCAGGGGTGGACATTAGTCGAGACTTCATTTAACTAATGCATTGACTTATGTCTCAATTCGTTTATACTTTTATTGCATAGGGCTCACAAAGAGCATTTACTGCATCTATGATAGGGTATCAAAATACCAAATACGTTGTTAAGGACTGCTCTGAATACATATCAGTTCAATAAACTTCACTGTTTGATGGTACTCGTAGATTATTTTCTAAGAAATGTAAAATATTAAATTGATACTATCTTATTATAGGTTTAGACTTGCATGGGTGATAAAAGCGCACACTATGCACAACCTTTTGCAAAACAAAGGGCGCTGTCATCAGTAAATCACAAACGTGCTCAGCGATGCAGCTGAGTGTGTATAAAGTTCGCTTATTTCTCTAGCTTGTATCGTTGCAATTTAGGGTTCAGGGGTGGACTTTTCCCTTTGTAATTTGTTAGTTTCCACTTATTCAAATTTTATTAAATCTTTTACCTGGGCAGAGACATCAAGAACATATATTCCCAAAACAATCATGAATTAAAAAAGTCAGTTAAAAGAAATAAAATGTTCGATTTTCGATTCCTTTTAATCTTTTAGATTTTAAAAGACATTTATAGACTAAGGATCATGTATTCTCTCATCCTGTTTGATGAGTCGACCACTTTTTCATATAAAATATTAAAATTTGAATACTACTCAATTTTTAACCGATAGAATATTTTGAGGCAAAAATTTTCTGAAAGGTTAGGTCACAATCTAAAACCTTGCGAAGGAAAATTTCAGGTTCATTCAAGTCTGATAATAACGTGGTTCCAGGTATGCGTGTGGCGGTTCTGACTTCGGCGAATCGCGAGATAACTGAAAGATAAACCATCCGACTGTCTCTCCATTGGTTACCGCTAGAGCCAGCTTCGATATCTTTGTTGTAAAAATAATCGTCAATAGCCTGGAAATTCGGTTCTCAAAATTTGTATGTTGGATAATGCAAACAATGTTGTTTTGAAGATTCTAGCATGAAGCAGTTATTGCATTATGATTTACAACGTTTTTGGAGGATGCCCTACTCGAGGTGTCCGGCGATGATGATTTCCCATATGGAAATTCACTTAAGACATCCATACATTATATGCAATTCGTCAAAGAGTTTTGAAGGAATGCGGCAAAATCAATTTAATTTTAAGATACATCTTAAGAAACACTTGGAGAATTATCTGTTAAAAATACAGATAGAGAAATCGCTAAGATTATTTTCCCAATTGAATCCTTTTCTTATGAAAAACTTGGGTGTTGCGATGAATTTGTGGTGAAACTGGCAACATTGAGGTTGTTGCATATAGCGATGGGGAAGCGTATTGGATTAGTTGTAAATTGAAATAGAATAAGAAAGGGTGGCGGGTTTGTTCCTCGAGGGCTATTGTAATAGAAACTAGAATGTAAGTGATTTTATCTTTATTTTATGTGCAAAAAGTATATTTTATTAATAAATTTTAGCTTTGAAGCTGTGTACACTAAACACTGCTGTCGAGAGGTTTTTCATTCAAACCAGAGGTAACGGCCCCCCAACATTCTTCAAAGATTCTAAAAGGCAACCCAAATGAATTCGCCATGGAAGATTTGAAGCAGAAGATTGTATTGCTAGAAGAGCGATTCAAATCATGGCGGAATCAACAGCACGAAAAAGAGAAGCAACGTAAGCTTGAATACGAACAAAAGATAGCGAAATTGGATGAGGATTATGATGCAGCGGAAAGAAAAATTGATTTGGAGTTTAGTGAAAGAAGAAGATTATTGCTGGAGCAATACGGCGTAAAAGTTGACAACGAAACATCGGTAGGTCAAGTGAAGAGATTTTCAACTAGCTCTGCAATCAACCCGCAGTATATTGCCGACAACAAATCTCATTTGTTGGCATCAGCATCTCATCGCCGTTCAGCAACACAACCGGTGAAACCACTGTCAGCACTTTCATGTGCTACACATACTGGTGCCGAGCGGCCGGATAATCATCCAGTAGGTATTTTGCACACCGATGACAAAATAGAACAGCAATCTACTGATAAGCCAATCTCAAACAGTGAAACAATCGAGATGATGTGGCGAAACGGATTCACAATAGCGCTCGAACGTTTAGATGAGCAATCCAACACGAGAGAATATGTTGAAATGGAAACATTTGCACAAAGGAAGAGGCGCATTTATATGAATGAAAAAGCGGCGATCGATTGGAATCGCACCGAAAACTCCGTATGTGATCGCAGTGGATCATATCCATTGCAAATACAGATGTCGAGAGAGTGTAATCGCCATCCTATAGAAACAACGACTTTTGATCCCGGTGGGTCTTGTAGAAAGTACGCTTGGTGTATGAAAAGGAAGGAACCAGAAGGCAGCAGAAGGTTTCATATTAAGCCTACAGCTAGAGAAGCTGGTACAAACTCAGTTGATTACCAGTGTCACGGGTGGGAGAATGTTGCGATGAATTTGTGGTGAAACTGGCAACATTGAGGTTGTTGCATATAGCGATGTGGAAGCGTATTGGATTAGTTGTAAATTGAAATAGAATAAGAAAGGGTGGCGGGTTTGTTCCTCGAGGGCTATTGTAATAGAAACTAGAATGTAAGTGATTTTATCTTTATTTTATGTGCAAAAAGTATATTTTATTAATAAATTTTAGCTTTGAAGCTGTGTACACTAAACACTGCTGTCGAGAGGTTTTTCATTCAAACCAGAGGTACCGGCCCCGGATTTTTTTGCTGCGAATTTTCCAAACAATCCAGAAACATTTTCCGACAGATTTTCTGAAAGATTTGTTGAAGGATTCTGAAGAAAAAAAAATTAGGAATTTGGTTGGTTTCAAGATCACCAATTTTGATGAGACTCCTAGAATTGCTTGTTTTTTTTTCTTGAAGAAATTCTTAGAAATTCTATAAATTCCTAAGCAAATCAATATCGAACAACTGGATGATATTTTAATCAAACTATTAATTGTAATTTGTATGTAAAAACTACGTCGAAGGTTTTCTACGAGAAATATTTGAAAGAATTTCTGAAGCATTATCTGGCAGAATTCTTCAAGAGATTTATTATGCAATTCGACAAAGATTCGTGAAATTTTCTGGTAAAATCAGAAAGCGAAACTTCAAGAAAAATCTGTAAAAACTGTAAACGAGTTCTTGGAGAAAGCATTGGAAAATTACGGAAATAATCAATGAAGAAATCCCCGAGTTTATTCTCCGACAAATCTCTCAAAAGTACATGGTTGAATATTTGAAAAGTTGGTCAAACAAATAACAAGGGATATTCTTCCTGAATTTTTTGGATATTCCATTACTGGATTAGACAAAGAATGAATATTCTCTGTGGTAAAAATATAAAGTATCCAATATCACTGATGTGCAGCGATATGAGACAAAATTACAAACAAATGAAATCAATACATTTCTATGCAAACTACGAAATTACTTCTGCAAAATAAGAATTTGCTAGGCCCCCTTCAGAAAAAAAAATAACAGCAATATGTTATTACATAACACTTCAAGCCTCGAAAGGCATAATTTGAAGCTCTCGTAATTATTATAAACTCTTTGTACAAATTCGTATCTAAAAATAGTAAACTACTGAAAAAAAAACTTCATGATGGCCACAATGCAAACTGTTCTAACTCATTTATAACTATTTCTTAAGACTCAGAATATATCAATATAGCGTTATTTCTTATTTGAAAGTATCGAAACTGTAGAGATTTTTACACTTCTTGATTCACTTCTTGTTCAACGAGTCGTGAAGAATTTGAAAATGGTCGAAAACTATTTAGAACAGTAGAAACCATTAAGAGGCTTAACAATTGCCGCAGCATTCATCGCAATTTCGATCAACCCCAATCACTAGAACTGGACACGAACAAAAAAAAAGTACAGAACGGACAGAAAACAATTAATTAATAATTTACCTACAGGTTTTTCGTCGAAAGGTCTGAATCAGAATCTAAACACGGTTACAAAACGTTGTGTGCGTCTACAATTTCAATTCAAGCTATCGTTTCGAATGTGACTTATTTTTTGTCATTTCTAAATCAAAGGCAATTTCAAAAGGAGATAAGGGGGTGGTCCAAACAACAGCAAACACTCAATCGAGGGTATGGCAAGGGGAGGTGCAAACTTGAAACGCGTGAGTGATTCTTGGATTAAGTATTATTTTATTCGTAAGCAAATGAGTATTTATGAGTGAGTCTTACATCTAGAAAAAAAAAATAGCAAATGTGGGTAATACTCTAATCGACTACACTAAATTATGGTGATCGATAGTTCTGTGAGATATGGCACTTAAGCTAACGGGTATTTTTGTGCGTGGTACATATTCGTATCTAGATCGTTCAAAAGACTCCGTCGAAGAGCGTTGGTGCAGTGGAGAGCACGCGTAAAAATTCCTCTTCCTGGTCGGAGAGCCACCAAGCGGTGCCCGCCCTAAACGCCAGTGCATCCTGTAGAGCCGCCTAAATAATCGACCGAATGGGAAAACGTTTTCAAATTTAATTCGATTGAATTTTGAACAGTCAGTGAATATCAGAGGTTCAGCACACACACACAAAACGCGAGCTAATTCGATTACATATGGATATACTACTTGGTCTGAACGCAACAGGTGCCGGATTCAAAAACGGTTCCTCTCAGTACTTTCCGACCCACGATGACGAAGTCGTGGACAACGATGATAACGTTGAAGAGGACTTCAACGTCGACTTGATGGATCCTTGCCTACTCTCGCGGTACTCGTGGACTTGGGAGAGGCAAAGTTCCCTGATCATCTGTGGAGAAAACGGGGTAACAACGAAACAGATCTTGATGATGGTGGAACGCTTATGGGTCTGATTGTGGTTCAAGCTACAGAAACGCGTAGCGATAGTGTAGAAACCCAACGCACCCGGAAGGCAGTAGTTGCCCAAAGAAGTTGTGAGTACACCGAACCGAATCCATCGCTATTCCGCGGAAGGTTAGGATACAATTTTTGATCCCGCTCCTGTTGATGCCAGCTCGATAGGTTAATGTGCTCTACTTCATATCTACGGGATGCGGTTAGATTTGAACTTCCTCTCGTATTGATACCGTAGACGGGTGTGTTAGCTATGCTGATTGACTAATAAGGTAGATATATATGTTTCGTAAAATAAATACTACGCGTCGATCTGTACAGCATGCACTGGCGTTTGAGCACCTCCCTGCTAAGAAAAAACATTCGCAAGCATGTATGTTGAGTATCTCGTTTCAATCAGGAGCGGCAGGAGGACATGCACTGTTGACGGATAGGAGAAGTATCTATATTTAAGGCAACCGGTAGCGGACCCGATCATGCTGTTAGTCATTTGTCAAGTTGGGATAAAATGTTTAACTTATGTGCCATATCTACTAACTTACTTATGCTGGACGATTTCTGAGCAGAAGGAGAAATCTCTTAATTCTAATGTATTAAAATTTAAGTGGGGTTAGAAAAACTTTTTGGCGTATTTTGTGGTCAATGCAAAGTCGCCGGAAAGAAGAAAAATGTAAACTTGAGATTGAATTTGGCTAGAAAAGATGTATAACCTGTTCTGAAAATTTTTAAAATGTCTAAACTACTCTCATTAGTATTAGTAGAAATAGTAGTAACGTAGAACTGATGCCTACGTACCTTACGCCAATTAGGATCGAAAACTCAAATTTCAAGCCCAACCATCATTCTACGAAAAGCGGAAAACCTACCCGGGATTCATAGGAGTTTCTGATATAATTTAAAGTGTTCCATCCTATCAATTTTAGTAATAGTAGTACGTTTACAAAAACTTGGTGGAATTGATGGATAATTTTTGGGCGTAATTAACCTTTAGGCTGTCGTGCTGTTGTACTTTGTAGAACAGTTGTGTTTGCCATGCTATAATTTTCCCAACAGAGATATCTGTCGACATCTAACCTAAATGTATTCCTAAGAAATCTTCTTAAAAACAATACTCGACAGTTTTTGTTCGCAGTATGACCCTTTATAATGCGGTTAAGTCAATAAATATACATTGACGACTCATAATAATGAACGCACTATATACGGTTCGAGTAAACCACAGTTTGAAATCGGTTGAGATATACATCTAGATAATTCAGATAATGTCGAAACTTGAAGTCTTTTATAACGTTGTTCTGGAGATTTAGCGCTTTATAATGGCACCTCATTCAATTCGGAATTTGATCGCTAGATGGCGCTAGTGGACATAAAACTTTTTCTTTTGTTCTGCAGATATCTCAGGATCTTGACTTATTGCCGACAAGAGAGCCAAAAAAGTGAAGTGAAAGTTGAGCACAATTTTTGTGTACAGTTTGCTCGAATATGAGTAAATTATAATCAATCTCGGGTAACATTTTCTAAACGTTTATAAGAATCATAAAATCATATTTTTCCTTAGATTTTTTGTAGTTCCTGCAACTATGAAGCAAATTCACGCCGTGTCTGAGTTCGATTCCCCGAAGGTCCTGAATCTATTCATAATGTAAATTTACTTACACAACATATTAAAACAAAAATGACAGTGAAAACTCTCGTGGAAGTGTTTATAAAACACTAAGCTGAAAAACAGGCTCTGTCATAGAAGGGGCGTAATGCCAGGAAGAAGAGAATTAAGTTTGGTGCGCACCTTGAGCAAGAGGCAAAACGGGAAAGTCATCAGGATTCAGATTTATTCGAAAAGTAACATCTGAATGTCTCTTCTGCGCAACTTTTTCTGAATGTCGGGCAATTATCTCCAGCGCGAATGCAACCCCGCTTACCTTAGTTATGATGCAGCGAGCTTTCACGCTAAGATGAATGGGCTTGACAATACCGTTTTATTGCACTCCAGCGCATTCAGTACCTGACTCTGATTATTCAAATAAGCTAAAACATGACTTTCACATAACGTTAAGTACCATCAGCTCTCCAGTATCCGCTCATACCCCTATTTCCGCTCACTAGTGTAAAAATTGATTTTTCGTGTCAAAAATCAACATGTTTCGCAGAATATATCCATTCTAGTAACATTAAAAACTTCAATTGAAGTCGTCTAACATTATTTTCATTTGATAAAATATTTTTTATATTGAAAAACACAGGTATGTCTGTGTGTTCCAATAACCGCTCATGGAAAAAAAAAGTTGTTTAATAGCTCAAGGGCTCTCATTATTTACGCATAAATCAAACCCAATTTTTTCAAAATCCTTACTTTTAATCTCGAATTTAAAGGCTTATCTCTCTAAGTAGTCAGGCCGCGAAACAAAAGTTTCATGCTAACTGGCGTCACCTGGTGGCAACATAAAGAATCGCTTTCTTGTTTTGTAGGCCGTCATCTTGGATTGAAAAATGTTAAATTGAAAGTAATTTTCAACCTAGACAAACTTGCAGATAAACCATGCTTCTAAATGATCAGGAAATTGAACTACAATGAATTTCATGAACAGGAAGTCGCCATCTTGTTTTCCTGGCCGCCATCTTGGATTCCAAAATGTTTAATTGATAGCAATTTTCAATCTGAACAAACTTGCCGAAGAAATCTTCCTTCTAAATGATCAAGATCTTCAGATACAATGATTTTCATGATCCGGAAGTCGCCATCTTGTATTCTAAGCCGCCATCTTGGACTCCTAAATGTTCAATTGACAGCAATTTTGAACCTGAACAAACATGTCGAAGAAATCGTCCTGCTAAATGATCATGATCTTAAAATACAATGATTTTCATGGACCGGAAGTCGCCATCCTGTTTTCTAGGCCGCCATCTTGGATTCCAAAATGTTTAATTGACAGCAATTTTCAACCTGAACAAACTTGTCGTAGAAATCGTCTTTCTAAATGAATATCTTGAGATACAATGATTTTTATGAACCGGAAGTCGCCATCTTGTATTCTAGGGCGCCATCATTGATTTCGAAATGTTCAATTGACAGCAATGGGTTACATGCATGCCCTGATTCGCTACTCGCCACATAGTAACGCACTTGCGCTAGTGTCTATGCACGAACAATCGATAAAAGGTAACGCGAAAAATATTTGTATGGCGAAATGCATCTAACGAATTATTTCTCAAAATTGGGAACTATTTTCGAAAAAATATTTGATACCGGTTGTACGTAATGATAATGACTATCACGCCTACCAAATATTTTTTCGATTAACGAGAAATTTGAAGTTAGATGCCTTTCCCCATACAAAATGAAACGAGAAAATTTCTGCTGATAAACTGTGGGCAAGAGCAAAGCAGGTAATCCATTTTCAAACTGAGCAAACTTGTAGAAACAATCATGCTTCTAAATGATCAGGATCTTGAGATACAATGATTTTCATGGACCAGAAGTTGTCATGTTGTTTTCTCGGCCGCTATCTTGGATACTGAAAAATTTAATACTTGAGATATAATAATTGTCATGGACCGGAAGTCGCCATCTTGTTTTCCTGGCCGCCATCTTGGATTCCAAAATATTTAATTGACAGCAGGTTGAAACCTGAACAAACTTGCCGAAGAAATCGTTCTTCTAAATGATCAGGATCCTGAGATACAATCATATATCTGTAGAGTTTGTGCATAGTTTGTATCCTCACTAGCGCCGCCTAGCGGTTGAATTCCTAAAAAAATAGTCATTGAACTAGGTAACAACTTTGCTGAAGATACCGTTCTTCTATCTAGTGAAAATCGCAAGAGTATTAAACATTGAATTAAAACTAGTTTCAACAACTACTTGGCATCTCCATCCAGCGGCTCATTCTGACATTAAGCATGCTTTTGTTCTTAATTGATTCTGATAAAAATATCAAAATTGCTTCTACATAGGCCTGAAAACAACGAAATATGAGAGTACTTCTGGAGGACTGTCGTGAGGTCATAATATTTAGTCGTAATCTTAGTTTGAAACGTGTTCCCTTTGTTAACTCAAATCAAGGACCAGTTTGCTTGTTACAGGACTGTTATGCTAGTGGGGATGTTGATTGCAAGAAATCGGTTTGGGGAAACACACTCGAAAGAAAACTGTTAACTTCACTCAACGATAATCTGTGGATGAATGCTTTCAATTTATTTCGGAACTCCTGCCAATCTGAATATGATATCGATTGACCAGTAAATTATTAATCAATTGTACTTTCGCAAAAACATGTGTATTGAATACATAAAGAACATAATGATCGTGATAACAGAGCATTTAATCTCAGTCTTGAACCTTCATTTTCATGGCGCGAAAAATATTATTACACCTAATTGTTGGAAAGCCGTTAATTCTGATTAGGATTCGATTTGTCAATCTATTTCAACGCCAAGCGCTAAGCAGTATTAGAACCATTTTACTTGTTTCAAAAATATTCTATAAAGCACTGTTTGGAATTAGTTCCGGGATTACTTGCGGTTATTCGACTGATTATATTGGGATTATTTGAATACAAATAATTTGAATGCGGCCACCGAAACAAAAGGGTATTAATCACAACATTTGAACTGACAGCTCAACAACGATATTCCGATACATAATTTCCAATAAATATAATGAGCAAAAATTATCACATCATGAATGTTTAGTAGTAAGATTCAAGAAAGTATTAAACGAAATTGTGTAGCGAAGAAGATGGGTAGCGGGTTTCTCAGGTTGGAAACATAAGTACAGGAAGAAACAGGACAAGAGAAGAGATGAAGAAAACGGATACGAAAAAACAACATACCTTAGCGCTATCTTTCAAATCATTCATAGCCGGGTCGTTAATGGGTTTACCAGATGCAAGCTTAGTAGCGTTTATTAGCTCACCGAGTGCTGCAGCGACATCTTTCACCGCGTTCATCACCATCACTTGCGAGTCCGGTTGGTTGGAACCGAGCGATGCCGCTCCGTGTTTAACCGCCTCCGCTAGTTGCACTGAAATTGGATGGGAAGTTTAATATTGGGACTTCTCGAGGACCTGCTGAAGCTACTTACAGATTGTTGTTACAGCATTTTGGGCAGCGGCCGCGAGCTGATCCTGCGTACCGGCAGCACCTGCCACCAGAATCTTGGTGTCCTCGACCAAAGCCTTAGCAGTCTTCAAAATGTGCTCACGATGATCGGAGAATTTGCCTTCCTCTTCGGAGTGAAGTGTTCCGGCCGTTGCAAACATGATGGTCGTATCCAAATCGCTGATGATAGCCGACACCGTGCTGGAAGCATTGATGCAGGCCTGTGTTCCACGGGAACCAGCTTGCAAGGCTGCCAACACTTGCGAAACCTTCTCCGAAACGTCTCGAGCTCCACGGGAGATCTCTACCAGCCCAGAACTATCATCCTTGCGAATACCAGCCGTCGACTGGATGAGGACATTCACAGAACGCCCCAGATCGGTGACTGTCTGACGAATACGGATCGCAACATCTGGAGAAGTGGTCAGAGCCGAAGCACCGATAGAATCTTGGGCCAGCTGACTGTAGTGATGGGTCATCTCGACTGAAAGTTGAGCCAACTTTGAAGGATCGATCGCTGCCTTGGCGTTGATCTCATTTGCATAGCGAGCGATTTCCTTGGCCGATTGAACCATACGAGTTTGGTAGTCCACAAAAGTATCATTGATGGAAGCTCCCAAGAACGATTGACGTTTATCGGTGATGCGGGACATAGAACGAGAGATTTGTTCCATCAATCCAGTTACTACTCCGTTCTCCGTCGACAAACGTTCAACAGTGGCGTTTAGCTCTTGAATGGCTTCGCGTGTAGACTCGACAGCTTCGTCCAGATCCGGATGGTATTGTGTAGCACGAGGGTTTCCACCAGCGTCCTTCGCAACCTGCACCAAATGCGAGCAGCATTCCACAACGGACTTCACCTGATCGATGAGCACTGTTTGCTGACCAGAATGAACCACGTGCGAGCATGCTCCAATAACTCCGTTGGTCAGAGGAACAATATGCTTAGCGATTTGATTCACAGCATGGCCCAAGCTCTCAGCGTTCTTCTTCGCAGATGATTTGACAGGCTCCAAACGGTCGATCAATTCCGAGGCCGCGTTCAAAGACTGGTTGGTGAATCCTTGCAAGTTATTCTCCTTTCGTTGAGGAAGACCGTCAACACCCACTGCTAAAGCAGCAGAGTTGAGATCTCTAGCACAGGACTTCAACGTCTCAAGCACTTGATCGCACTGCAACTGTCCAGGAGCTTTCTCGCGAATGCTCGAAGCCAATTTCTTGATGCTCTCGGAAACGTTGCGGCTGTGAATAGCCAACTGTTGCCACACGGGAGGATCCGTAGGAGTCATTACCAAAACCTTGGCAGTTTTCACCATGTCCACAGCTCCATCCAAAATTCCACGACCGGCATGTAGAATCGGTTCCTGTGCCTTTCTTCCATCCGTAGAAATTCTGGCCGGAATCGATATAAACTCTGGAGAGTTTGCGAATTGGCACAAGGAAGATACCGCTTCCAGGAGAGGCTCAGTAGCTCCGGCACATCGAGCTCTCGATACCGGACTGTAGTCCTTATCCAAAGCCTTAATTTCCCGAACTAGATCTGCCGTTGAGTTGGCAACTTCCTTCGCTGCCTGAACAAAGTGACGCTTCGCCACCGGATTGGTAGTCGTTGAGCTTGCATTACGGCAAGCGTTGCACAGCGCGGAGGTGTGTTTTGCGATGATGGTCGCAGCCGAAAGGACTTGCTGTTGAGAACTAGCTGGACCGCGCAGAACTTCGCAACTTTGACGAATAGCTTGTGAAGCTCGAGCAAACTGAGCTTGGTCAACCAAACCAGGACGACCGCCAACACTTGTAGGGTTCGAAATACCCACCAGGTAGGCAGCTTGTGCTGCGGATTCAATCAGTCCACGAATGGAATCCGAAACCGAATCAACAGAGTGACCAAACTCGACGTGCTTCGACAGCTTAGCGTTGTTGGCGATACCAGTCATTCCATCTCCCAAGGTGCGGGACTTCTCCATGACGGTTTCCAAGCAGTCGAAGTATCCTTGATCAGTCAATGGCTCTTGAGCAGATTCCAGAAGAGGTTTTAACGATTCAATACTGCGAATAGCACTATCACACTCCTTCTGTCCGGGAGCTGCTTGAGTACATACATCTACCAAGCGATTAATGCTCTCCGTCACCATACGAGCCGCCGAAGAAAGCTCGTTTTTGGCGTTAGGCCTATCTGGATCTCCTGCTACAAACTTGGCTGTTCCCAGGAGTGTTGCAGACTGATTGGAAACTCCTCGCAGGGAGTTGACGATTTCTTCACGAGCTCTGTCTTCCACAGTTTGTCCAGCCATTTCCAAAGTGACGGTCATAAGTTCTTTGTACGCATGGTAGAAGTCTTGGCTGGTGTTGGCCAACTTAATGGAGCTGTCGTACGAGTGTGCGACCTGACCACCTGCAGTATTGAGGGTATCCGCAGCACTCTTCAGTTCATTCTGCAGCTGACCATATGCGCGGGTGGAAGGTGGGAACTCGCCCGTGTCCAGAATAGCGCGCAGCTCAGCCATGTTTTCGTATGCTTCGTTGATGTCTTTAACGCCCGGGAAGCAGTCAATGGTTCGGCCCAACGAGCCTTTGGTACGCTTGATTGCCTGAACTAGCTGGTCTTGATTGCCAAGGTTTTGAAGCGTTTTCTGAGCTTCCTCGATCACCAGCATCGAATCCAGAATCACTTGATCGGCACAGTCAACAACTGCTGGATTTTTAGTTGTCGCTACAACTCCACGGACGCTCTTGGTGTATTCCCCTAAGGCGAGGGCAGCGTCTCTTCCAGCTACTCCAGCATAAGTGCGGTTACTCTGTTGAACGGCAGACATCAGCTGGTAAAGGGATGAATCCACGTTGTTGCTGGCAGCGGCAAGTTGTTTAAAGCAACTGTCAGCTGTCTCACCAGGCAGGGGTCTCAGGTTGCCTTCTTGTCCTGCGCGTCGGGTGTCGTTCAGCACGTTTCTCAAGTTGCGGACAGCTTCTAGTGCGGCATCAAGCTCATTACCTCCGCAAGCTTCCCTGGCTCGATGAGCAGCAGATCGGAGGTCGTGGATAGCGTGGCTAAGGTTCAAGGCCGAACGGGACAGCTGCTGAGAAGCGGCTTGGTCCATTACGGTTGGTTGAAGATCTCTTGCTGATTGGGCAACTTGTGCTCCTGGTTCTAGGAACATTTCAGCGGCATCGATCAAACCAAGTTGTGCGTTGGGATCGTCAGGACGTGAGAGGGTATTCTTGACTCCAGCAACGAGACGTGGGATTTGGTCCGCGACGGTTTGACAATCTTGCAGAAGGATCTCCTTGGTCTGGACGTCGTTGCTGTGAATCAGGGCGTTTTGGGCAGCGGTAATACATTGAGTAGCAGCTGCCGCAGCTTGTTTAGAACATTGCTCCAGACGATTGATGAGTCTGCGTTTGATCTCCGGAGTATTTGCGGTGGTGGTGGTAATGACGCGTAGTTCTTCAGCAGCGATGCGAAGCGATTCCTGATGGCCGGAGTCGTGAGGATTGCCTGCGCAGAGCCGGGCTGCTTCAACCATTCGGGCGGTAGCATCGGCGAGTTGCTTGGCTGCTTCCAAGAGTTTGCGTTGCAGGTTCGAGTCCTCCTGACGCTCGGCTTCACCCTTGATGCTCTGGATTAGTTGCGCCGTAGCCTTGCCCAGCTGTTGTGCTTGACGGATCATTTCCTGTGGGTCTGAGGCAGAAACCAGAATATCAGTGGCAACCAAGACTTCTTCCACGGGGTTGTCATCAACACGGCGAGCTCTTTCGCGTGAGCTCAGCTTGATGTGTTCGAGCAGTTCGGCTAGAGTCTTAGACACATCCTTGGCGGCGTTCATGAGGTCACCACGTAGCTGCTGGTTATCGGTAGCTTCATTGCATACTTCGACCAGGTGCGCTACGGCCTTAGCAACCTCACGGGCAGCTGCTTCCAGCTGTTCACGACATGCTGGACTCTGGATCGTAGGAGCTACAACGCGAGCACATGCCACTAGTTGACTGGTGGCCAACGCGCACTGACTGGCTGCGGCAATGACTGTGAAGAAAATAATAGTTATGAATTCTGTTGTTAATTGATGCACATCACGTCTTACCTCTGTTTCGCGTAGCTTCGTCTTCCGTGACGGCAGCAATCGATTTGGCCTTCAAGACCAAGGCTGCTGTAGTGTTGGCGACGGCCTTCGCTAGTCCTAGCAGCATGTCGTGCAACTCTCGGCTCTCCATGCTCTCTTCGCCCATGCTGCTGAGAACCTGTCCGCTGGCTTCACCAACTCGGCTGGCAGCATTCAGAAGGTTCTGCCGTGGTTCCTTGCTCTCCGGTTCGGCAGATTTCAGCAAATCGCTGAAGGCGGAGCAGAGTTTTCGGGTCGCTTCCAGCAGTTTATCGCCGGTGCAGTCATCGTCCATCAAAGCGGCGATAAGTCGGACCTCTTTGGTGACTTCCGGAATACTTTGGGTGATTTGCGAAACGGCAGCCCCGACGGCATCGTGATCGATTTCATCCGGCTGCGAGGCTGTTACAACCTGAGCCGTGGCAGCGTTCATTGTCGCCAGATGGGTGGTGACGGTTTGCTTGGAAGTGTCCAGGGTTTCTTCGCGCCATTGCATTGATCCAGGGTCTGTTCCAAGCGGAGGCAGTTGCGCCTTGCTCTCCAGATCCTTTTCGGCTTTGTTGATGGCATCCTGACCGGCCGAGATGTACCCGACGAGGGCTCTCTGGGGCTCCGATAGGACCGTACTGATACGGGTTTGTTGCAACTGGAGTGGTTGAAATAGAGACAAGTGTTTAAAATCATGGGAAATGGCTAGCAAGAAAAATCTACTTGGCTCTGATTGAGGAATGATTTTTTGGTATTATTCAGCATGCCAATTAAACTAACATTAACTAGAAAATTTAGTGTGGTAAAATTGCAATTCACCTACGCCTGTGCAGCGGTGGTCATATTTGAGGTTAGTATTTTCAAACGAGAGCAGCATGTAAGAAGAGAGTTAAGATTGATTTGGGATTAATTACTTGCTTCTATTGAATGGTTTGCTTTGCGATAAAATGACTTTTGATGCAAATCAAACTAAATTAGTAATAAATCATAGAGAATGAACAAAAAATCTTACCATTGGAGGTTGATGGGCCAAATTGACTTGCCCGACGAATGCCCCATATTGCATCGATTGCATCTCCCCAGTGCCATAGGGACGTTCGCCTTTAGTTTTGACGTCGACGGATGTCCCGAAAGAGAACGAAACCGTAATTGTGCAACATAAAATTTAAGAGAAATAAATAAAAATGAAAAAGAGAAAAACGAAACGAGAAATTAAATGAAACATATATCACTAATGGATGCGTTCAATTGCCAGCAACATAATGGATACAACAACAGCATATAGATAATAATAAAATAGGAGAAATGACTTGGACGGCACAGATAGACAGACATGCACAATGTTGGGAATGTATGACGCAGTGAGTGGGTTCTGTGACGGACGGCTTACATTCTTTCCCCATTTTCATTCACCATGACTGGAGCACAGAAGAGTTGGTCGTCTTGCATCGGTTGGATGATGAATGCTATTATGCTTGACATCTGCCCACAAATGTGTTATGCAACGGGAGGGGGTGGAATTAAAAGGGACGGATATCAAACAACTTGTGAGCTTTGCAATGTCTACGTGTGAACGAATTTCATTGTGTGCACTACAGTTGAACCGAAGCAAGACCATGACCAAATCTTTAGACCTTTCCTTACATTGGAAGTCGAATATATTTTGTGGGCACTTACCGTCGTATCCTCGCATGATGGCCGGTTTGGCAATCGACTGGGTTTCCACCTTGCCGGACGGGGTCGTTTCCTCATGTTGCAAGAATGTGGCCCTGTTGAGGAATAGGAGCGATTGCAATGATGATTAGACAAGACAGAAAAATACAAGAAAATTCAGTAGAGTAAAGAGATGTTCAAATATTCTCATAAGCAGGAAGACAAACTCTGATACTGATGTATTCATTGAAACTTTTCTAGAAATACGCAAAATCTTTTCAAGTTTTAAAGATTTATATCCAGTTATCAGCAATATATGCTCCTTGTCACGTGTTCAAAATGTTTGAGAACGGGCGACAATTTGATGAGTTATTGAAGTACTATGAATAATTCGATTGGATGTAGAATACGTAGTTGTGAATAAAAATTGGACTAAATATCCAGAAAAATGCTACTCACTTTGACGGTGCCACGCTCTCCTCCACCATGGTCGACCCCTCGTCGCCCTCAATCCCAAAATGCTCCTTGGCCTGTTTCTTCTTCAGAATAATATCGATGTAGCCGGCAATCAGCTGCACAATCTGCTCGGCTTCCGTCGTCTGCACCGAGTAGTACTGATCGGCGTAGTCCCCAAAGTCCAGCGTAAAAGTGTTGGGCGATGCACCCCACCGTCTCACAGTGGTCAGCGGCCACGTCTTCAGGATTTCCTTCGTCGTTTCGTCCAGCCGCAGAACGGAACTTTTGGTCACGCCGAGCAGTCGAGGCACCAGCTTGTTCTTGCCGGTCATTTTCTCCTTTACCAGGAAGAACGTAACGCCGTAGGTGGGCAGCTCGCGGGCCGTTTTGGTGTAGAGATACTTGGCGTCCAGGTCGGACAGGCCCTGGTGCTTGCGATGTTCGGCGAACACTTTCTTCTCGATGTTCTTGACGCGAACGTACGAACCGGGAAGGAACTCGCGCAGGCTGTTGAATGCACAAGATTCAAATTAGAATTAAGTGATTACAATAGGAATTACGCTTCATACGATACTTACTCCAAGAATCCAGGTTTATGCTTCGATTCGTTGTGATCACCGAACTGTATCTGCACTTGAATCCCCGCGAACTCGCAGGCTTTCTCCTGTGTGACGGGATGAGTACCATCTAGGATGGCGTCCCTGGCTTGCACGTAGAGCAGATTCAGTTGCACTGGATCCCGCGAATCGATATTCTGATCCGAATAGAAGAACTTTCGCCTTAGCAGTACCGTCTCGGACTCGTCAATTCCTTGCTCGCGAAGTGTCTTGCCAACATCGACCCAGTGGATCTCGTCATCTGTTCGTAGCTTCTTTCGCAAGCTCTCCATCTTCGCGTCACGCTCTCGCTCAGCGACCTTCCGGCGCAGGGTCAATGTGCCCATGTTGGACTTATTATCGGGAAGGTTTTCGTTCTGTGATTCCGGGTCCTCGCGGACCAATCCGTATTCTTCGTGGTTGGTAATACCGATCTTGGTACAGATGACCACCATCAGCTGTGAAACCGGTTGGGAGTCGTCAACCAGAATTGTCTTGAGCGCACCGTCCAGCATCCGAACCCGGAGGTTTCGGTGCTTCCTTCGATACTCCAGAACATCGTGATTCCTCAACAGATAGTAGCCAAGATTACGGGCCGGTTCCAACCACACGCCCTGCCGAGTGTCCTCATCCGCCAGGAAGAGCCCGAATTCCTGTGCTTGTCCCTGGACTGCTTCGGCGAATTTGTCCTTGATAATGCGGCAGGCGTCGAACACGGTCGTGTTGGGGTCGAACTGGATCGTCTTTGTGACTCGACCACCCTCCAAACTGATTCGTAGCGACAAGGCCGACATGGTGCTTTGATGCTGCTGCTGCTGCTGACAACGGCAGACGGCAACGGTTCGTGAGTGACACTGTTGGAGTGGGAGAAAAGGAAGGAACATAAACGAGAAATTAGATTACGGGCAAAAATCGATAAATTTAAATAGGGGATTTTGCTTTCGTCTTTTTTGTATGTTGCTCCATCAGTCTAAAACGGCATAAATCAACATCGAGGGGGATGGGGCAGCTTGGTGGACGGGGGTTGCACAGTGGTTTGGAGCGCAATAAACAAGATCATCGTTTTTTTCGGCAATAGAAGGTGAAAATATTACTGAATCTGATGCCACGCTCATAAATATTCTATTACGTCACATTTTTAAGCTACAGATCATCAAAGCTGTGTAAAACACTTGTTTTTTAAATACTTTCATGAAATTTTAAGTATAACTAATCAATTCTTTTAGCGATCTAATCCACCAAGCAAGCAAGATAGGCCTTCAACTTTCATGTAATATAACATTTGGTTCTAATTATACGACTAAATGAAAGCTAAATTAACTTTTTAAACATGCTTGCAGCCTTTGAACATTTTTTTTTTCGTTTCTTCTATATAGCAGAAGACAAAACTTGTGTAATCTTTATTGATAGGAATTCATTAGCGCATGGATTTTTTTAAATTCTGACAAAAAGGCTACAGGGGATACAGGTTGATACAGTAATCGATTTCTCTTCGTCGATTTTTTCTTTGCGTTATTACACGAAATTCAATCGATTTTCATAGCATTTTACGGTAAAGGATGATGAAGGGCGAAAAGTGCTTTACACCCGATTCTGTTTTTGCACGGATTTTTTTTTACACGGCCGTGCAAAAAAAGTTTCCATACATTTTTCTCCGCCAAAACCTTATTTTTGCATGAAACGTCGAGAAATGTTGTTACTTTTTTACACGGTACGCATCCCCCGTGCAAAAACAGAATCGGGTGTGTACTGAATCAAAAATAACAATTAAAAACACACAGCAAAAAATTCTCAAATTTACATGGCACGTAATTTTTTATGATAACCATGTAAAACGAGTTGCGACTGAACATTCAACGATAATTAATGTAAACTCTCTCATTGCATTCGATAATGCTTGCAAACTTGAGTGAAACTGAAATATTTCATGATCTTCCATCCAACATTCGCCAATGTTGCATGCTTTCTTGCATCTTGAAAGTGAAATTGCAAACAAGAAATCTCGGTTTACATGATTCTACGCTGAATATTCTATCAAAAATAATGCACATGGATGGATTGACGGCTTGTCATTCCATGTGCATTATTTATGATTGAATTATCAGTGGGAAAATCATGTAAACCGAGCCGTTTTGCTTGCAACATTCTTCGAGAGAAGACGTTTCGCGTTCAATATTAAGGATTTTGGTAACAATGTTGTATGTAATAGATGTGTTTATAGGTTTTATCATTGAATAATACATGAGAAATGGATTTGCATGATTGAGGCTAATATTACGTTACGTGTAAATCTTAGATTTTTTTGGTGTGCATGATAAATGGCTTTGCATGATTGAGGCTAATATTACGTTACGTGTAAATCTAAGATTTTTTTGGTGTGCAGTTACCCGGCCAAAAGATTTGTTAAAGAGAAAATCGATGAAGAATAATCGATCATTGCAGTTACGCCCCCCCCCCCCCCAGGCTTGATAATACTCCTCAATATCATCAGAGTTCGGTGACATACTCTAGAGAACTCTAACGTAACTTTACGTGCTGCTTCTTTGCGACGGTGCGAAAAAATGCTAAGCAGAGAGGCAACGAAAAATGAGCGAGGCAGATGCAGCACAAAACACAACAGAATAAAATTCCATCAAAATAGATTGACATCTCAACTCTCCGAGGACTGTCTTGTTCAGGCGGTACTCTCAAGAGTTATTTTGAAGTGTGAGTGAAGGTGAGCTTCGCAACAAGAGAGAGAGATAGTATCAGAAAAAATCCTCACCTTTTTTTGCGCTATTACTCGAATCGCTCGAGGATCTGTGTTGAAAATATTGAGTTCAGTTTTTACTCCACAGAAAAAAACGGCAAAATCGCCTCATCTTTACATCGTAGAGGAGTTTCTATCAAGTCTTCTTATGATATTGATCGCGAGAATTGTATATTTTGTAAACCTGGGTATCTTCTCATTAGGTCGAAGTACGTTGGGCCGAAGTTTGTTAAGCAGAATGGGTTATTAACCCGAAACCCGAAATGTTCATTTTAAATTCACGCGAACTAATGACACGTTCGGCCCACGTTCGGTTCTTATTCAGTTCTTATTTAATTTATCAATTTCTTCAGAAATTTCATCAGAATGTAATTCAGGTATTTGCTTAAGGTGAAGATATATCGAAGCCAAAGTTCAAATTTTCAAGAGCACGGATCTGCAGAACCAAACATCCGTTCGAGCTGAAAACCTAATCGATTGGTCACCATCAGCTAGTGAAACCTTAAAGTTTCCTCAATTTCCCTACGAATTTGTTCAAAAGGGTTTTAAGGAAATTTTTTAGAAATTATTAGATGGAACTCCAGAAAAAAGATATTTTAAAACGAAATCCTAAAGATATCCCCGATGAAATACATGATAATTTATTACAAAAGAAAAATCTTTTAAAAGATCTACGGATCTCTTCCGGGCTCTTGAGACAGTCTTGGGTGGGTCTTCAGAAAACTTAATAAATTTATTATTAGAAAATTAACTCCACCGAAATTTCCTAGTGGAAACTCTTGGATGAACTATAGGAATAATTGCTGTAGTATTTTGTGGCTTTGAATACTAAAAATTTTTTCAATTTGAAGAATCCAAGTAGATCTAGAGGGACCATCGGCACATGGAAATATCGAGTCGTGGAAACAAATGCCTTGGAGAACTGCTTGAGGGGACCATGGTATGGTTCCATGAGTCGATATCGAGTCATGAAACATCGACTCGTGGAGATTTCACTGTAGAATTTACTTCAAAACTTAAAAAAAACACTCCAAAGATCTCCTGAACTTATGGAGAAATTTATGAGGATCCCTGGTTGAATTTATTGCAAAATTCCTGGAAAATTACTTAAAGACTTTGTGGAATAATCCCCATAAGATTTTATGGAGCAATTCCTGGGATAATATATGGGGTAATTCTTGAACTCTTGGTTTTATAACAACTGGAATAATTTCTGAAAAATTAGCAGGCAAATGAGAGCTTTTTGAGGAATTCTTGTATGATTTCTTAAAATAATTTTGACACGAATTTCTCCAATCCGAGAAGAAACTTCTCTGGATAAAATCTGTACTGTAATTGGATTGTTGAAGGATTTTCTTTAGCAAATTTTGAAGGAATTCCCTTTACATAACTAAAGAAATCATTCAAGGAATTCCAAGACGAGTTCCTAGGAGAATTACTAGATGAATTTATGTAACAATTTCTGGCGGGATCCCAGGAAGTATTCGTGAAGAAAGCTCTGAATTAATCTCTAGCAGAATTTCTGAATGGAAAGCTATGGAGCTCATGGAGTAGTTAGGATAAATCGGGATAATGCGCCCCATCCGGGCAATAATCCCCACTTCATTTTTAAAGGATTGAGGCTTCTTTAACACGTAAAAATGATGACATATCTTGAACTATCTACAACGCTGCGGAACTTTATTCTACGGGAGGGGCATATTGCCCAGTTTGTTTTGAAACGTCAGGATTTGGACCATTTACAGAAAACGTCTTAGCTACATGGCAAGAGAAAGTTGCATGCATAGCATGACAAACAAAGTGAATAGGACTTTGACACCAAAAGCTATAGAAGTAATGCATTTGCTACTGAGATGGAGCAGTTTTTCCTTAGGGAGGCGTATTATACCTGTTTACCCTACGTAGTAATCTTGGAAGCCTCAAGAATTTACATCACGATTCATTGCAATGCGAAAAGAAGGGACTTTAGAGATCTTAGTTCACCTTTGTTCGCGTTATCGTAATATGCTTAAGTACTTTTCAATATTGTTTTTTTTTTTTTTAATCTTTCTTAACGAGATTGTTAGCCCCAGGCTAGTTTATCTTGGAACCAACGGCTTTAGTTCCCTTCCGAAGTAAGTCGTCACTTTTCTCATAAGTGGCTGTCTCGGGGTTGCGATTCGATCCATGGTCCTCGACGTGAGGCAACCACTCTTCCCTCTTAAAAAATTGGTACACATATTATTTTCGGCTTGCTTCAGGATGTGGCTCATAATAAAATATTTCTTAACTAGTCTTGGTTTAACTAGTTCTTGGCTCAAGTTATAGAGGGCCCCATGATATTCGATGATTAACAGAACGTAAACACGATGTTCTGTTAAAAAGTACTGTTCTATAGAGTTGAAATAAACGAAACCATTAGAGTAAAGTGGGACAAAAGTTCGAGTGGGGTAAGAGTTTCTTTTTAAGATTTCCAGCTCAACTCAAAACAAATCTTATAAATGTCATGGTGGTTCGAATGCTATTCAAGTAAGAGACTTTCAATCCACATATCAGAAAAATCGATTTAGATTTGGAAAAGTTATGGCTATTTGTTGTTTTTCGACGTGAATATTGTTATTTTTGGTCAAACTTTCGTTGCATGGAACCAATTGAAGATAACAAATTTTTCAATATTTTATGTAAGGGCGTTCATAAGGTTGATTTGAGATGTATTAGTTTTTACATAGATGCTTGAAAACAATTTTTGGCCCATAGTGGGGCAAAAGTTCGAATCAGCGGGGCAAAAGTTCGACCCATGTATAAAATCACGGAAAAATTTGCAAATTGCCCAAAATCCACATATTATCTTCAAATTCAGTTAAATTTGTCTGATCGTGTGAAAATTGTCACCAAAATTTTACATTTCCACATAGTTTTGTGAAAAACTACTATTTTTGAGTATATTACAATTAACCCGGTTTTGGGCAATTTTTTGATGAAAATTTAGTGTGTATTTTTCGTCAAACTTAAGTTTACGGCTGTTGTAAAGTATGCCTATCATAAAAGGATCGATATTTTGTGTTTTAGCCAGCGAACTTTTGCCCCACACTAGATTCGAACTCTTGCCCCACCGGTGGGGCAAAAGTTCGAAAAAGACAATTAATTTTGAAACTGTTATAACTAAAAATGGGTAAATATTTTGACACAAGTTTGTTCAGCAAAATTATAGCCAATATGTTGACGGTTCACTGTATGGTATTTGTTTTGTTTTAACTGCTATTGTTTTCCTGGAAACTTTGATTATACCACTAAGGTAGAACTTTTGCCCCACCTTACTCTATCAATATATTGGATTCAATAGGGGCTTCTACTTATTATCAATTCAGATCCCCTCCAAACCTGATTTTTCTTGCCCCTACACATTTTGATTTGTTAAAAACTTTTTTTTTTTTTTTTTTTTTTTTTTTTTTTTTTTTTTTTTTTTTAAATTTTTATTTGAGTGTATTTTAACGCACGAGGGCTAGTTCTACACTTATTGTTAAAAACTGAATTTCTGATACCATGGTTTCGGGGCCCACAAGAACCCGAGACCAGGTGCGGACCTTATCCACCGCACAAGAAAACAAAAAGATTTTTTCAAAACGATACTATTATAAGAGTCTGAAAAAATCAGGCAAATTTGTACAGTCGTTATTGAGAAATAAGCATTTATATTTCTGTAATCAAACTTCCTGTCTAAAGATCTTGAAAACTTCAACAATTTCCAGATTTCTCTGAGACAACTTAACAGATTTGTATCATTAAAAAAACTTCTTATTACATGATGTTGTAAAGTCATTTTTTGATAAAAAATAATTGAAAACTAAATGAAATTTTAAATGGAGAGTTCCGGTCCTCCAAGGGACATAGAAATCTTTCAAAATCAGATGACACATGATCAATATCGATAAAGATCCTAAAAAAAGAAGAGTTTTTTAGAGAACTGGTGAAAAAATGGTGCAAAAATATTAAAAACAGAATATTTCGCGATTTGAATACGTTTTGTGATGAAAAAATTGAAAAAAAAAGTTTAAGTTAAAAGTTGCCTCTTTAGATATGGAGTAATTATGCCAAACATACCGTATCAATATTTCCATGCTTTGACTCCGAAATAGCTGATGATCATGTTTGTTGCATTTTAAACCACTGTACATGGGTGGGAGGGGTAGGTAGCTCAAGCCACGGCTGTTTTCTACTGACTGAAATTGGTCCTAATGACAACGCCCATGCCAATGAGGACAACAGAGCCTGATAATATGGATGGATAGCAGGGTGGTGACGAGGAGCAGAACGGAACTGTGACAGCGAACAAGATATGAATGATGGTCGAGCGTGGAAATAAATGTTTGTTTGGTCGCCAGATGTACGTAGCTATGTAAGAGGGGGTTCGGTGGATTATTCGATTAGTTGACGGGTTTTCAACCGACTTAGCACGGCTTACTGATGGATTGAATGTACGGCTAAGAGTTCGTGCAGAAATAAGCTACCACTTCGGTAAGAGATATAGCCCTAACCTAACAGTCAGCACTGGTGAAAATTATTTCGTCAACCGCAGCAGGTGCTTTCGGAAATGGGTGCAAAGTGGGGGGGTGGTGTCGAAAAACATTCTACCATAAATCGTTTTTCGTCATTCATCCCAGTTTTGGTATATTCTCGGCACCGGCACAAGGAACGGCGTTCGAGGAACAATGAGTGAAATTCCAAGAAGGCGTTTTCGGTAGATTATTCAAATCAAGAACCTACTGCTTTTTTAGAATTGTGGGAGGAGAAAAAGAAAGAATTTTGAATTGAAATTCTTGTTTTTGGTAAACAGGACGAGCTGTTTAACTTTCTAACAGCTAATAACGTACATATAGCAGTAATTACTGAAACTTATTTGAAACCTGGAATCAAACTCGAAAGAGATTCAAACTTTTTTGTTTATCGTAATGATCGACTGGATGGAGCATGTGGGGGTGTTGCAATCATCATTCATAGGCGTATTTGAAACCAAAGTTTTTGAAACTTTGGGTGTTTTTCTTTAAACATAGCTTGGTAAATATACTTTCATTGCTGCTTTTTTGCCTTTTCAATGCACTAGGCAGCAGGTAAATTTGCTTCAAGCTGACTTGCGGAAATTAACACACAATAAGTCAAAATTGTTTGTCATTGGTGACTTTAATGCAAAACAACGCTCATGGAATAAATTGCAAAACAATTCCAACGGCAGAATTTTATTTGACGAGTTGTCTTCAGGATACTTCTCAATTCAAGTTTTTCCTCTTCTACCGACTCTAGTCAGCTTTGTAGCCAACTGGTAACTCACGCTGATTCTGATTCTGATCATGTTCCTGTTACATTTCAAATATCCTATGAAGCGATTCTCAATACTATTAACTCCACATTCAATTATTTTCGAGCCGACTGGATTACACATGAAACATATATCGATAGTAATCTTGATGTTGACATTTCTTTTCAAACAAAACATGATATTGACAATGCTGTCGATACTTTAACTAACTCAATTATTGATGCAAGGGGCATTGCCATAAGTAAATGTGAAGTAAAATTCGAATCCGTGATAATAGATGATCACTCATGATCCTTCTTAAAAACGTGAGGATAAGTAAATTTCAATGCACTCGCGATCCTGCAATGAAAATGATAGGGCAGGATATGTAAAAAGAATAAAAAACGGTTTTCTCAATGAAGAAACAAAAAATTTTAAAATAAGATTTCTCAATTGGACCCTGGCTCTAAGCTCTTTTGAAAATTATCTTAAATTTTGAAAAAACCTCAAAGCCAATTCCGGCATTGAAAGAGCAAAACAAATTATTGCAAAAAAGCTCAAAAACTTGCTATGCAGTTTGAAATCGCGCACAATTTTAATTTAGGACTCACTAGTCCAATTGACAATCAAGTTACTCAGAATTTCGAAAGCATTCTTAATCGAAAGAACGTTTCCAAAAATTCCTGGGGGACTGAATTAGAAGTGAGCACTATTAATAAAAAAAAAATCAAAAATATGAAAGCCCCTGGCTGCGATGATTTTTTTTAGATTTTCATCAAGAAACTTTCAAAGAGTAGCTTATCATTCTTGATTGATGTATTTAACAAATCTTTTCAGTTGAAAAATGACGCAAAAAATATAGAAAAATATAGATTAATGTGATGGCTTTGGCATGAAGCTACTCGCCTTTCATTAACTCTCAAGGAGAATTCAATTTAAAATTGAGATGGTTCCGGAAGCTGATACAAACTTAAATATTTGATTGAAGAGCCCTCAGCATCAATCTAAACCGTGAAAATTCACTTCGGTAACTGATATAAGTTCATTGATCTACATGTAGTTTGTCGACAGAGCTTAAGATTTTTCAAAAGTGTTGTCTTTCTTGAAAAACCATCCCAAAAATATTGAACAAATTCACCTAACAACGCTCTCACCCCGCTAGACGAATCAATCCCGATTGTTGTTTGTGACAATAACCAATTAGGAACAAAAGCTGACTATAGCACATCGCCATGGCTGCTCCGCTCGGATCATATTTCATGCCCATCTTCTTCTGCGAAACAAAAGTACCACTAATGAAAAAGTAGCCCAATAATAACCCCTTAATTTATAATAACCCTTAACGACATCCTTTTTGCCGGTTTCCCCGTACCACCCTAAACCTGGAGATGGCTGGCGATTGGGGGGTGCGGGTAAATATTGATTTATCTTTTGGGCACGATCTCTTGAGCACGAGCAGACAGCAGTCTCATATATTGCAACGCAATCAAACGCCAAAGATATGTGTGTATAATCTGGCAAGCACTTGCTCCCAGGAACGACCATGATTACGAGACAACCAACGCACAGTGGTTTTTTATGAGTTTATAATTTTTGTCCATAAAAGATGTTTGATTTTATTTTTCAACTTAAAAATATGTTTGAAAATTGGGTTTCGGTAAGCTTTCCAAAAAACGGACCTCTGTGCATAGGCCATTCAGCAGAACAGTGGCCACGCGTGGATAATAGGAAATTATCTCCTCCGTTATCCTTATATCACTCTGTCTCTCCTCGATGGAACGGGAATGTGCCTTTGCCGGCAGTTGTCACGCTTCAACAAACTGTCAAGTACATCTTTGGATGGGATGCGGGGATCCTCTCTATAGTCCTGTCTGTCTGGATTCGGAACATTGCACATGTGTTTGTAAAGCCAATTTGAGCTGTCTAATAATGGGACGGTCAATGGCTATAATAATAATATGATAAAGCAGATTGAAACAATGGACAGTCAGCGGAAAATATGTTGGCGCGGTTGGTCCATCAAGTGAGAAGTTATTTGAGATTATGGGAAGCTGTAAAATATCACAATTTCAGGATTGACCATTTATTTTATGAAAAGAGTTTGTGTTAACAAAAATACAAATCAACATTACTAATTTTGATAAAATTTTCTGAGACGCATAGTCCATTTTACAAAACAACAACATTGATGATATTGCTGTTACTTTCACACGTTACGACACCGCCTCCTGTCAAAATTACATTCATAAAATAAGCAAAAACGTCTTATTAAAGCTAAATGTTCAACAACCGGGTAATGGTTCCTAGATAGAACAAATAATAATCCTCAAACTTATTTACTAAAAATGGTGAAAATGAGCCGCAATTCTCGAACATCTATTTCTTATATGTTATAGTCAGTCTTGATAATACACCTCAACATTATCAGAGTTCGGTGACATACTCTAGAGCAGCGTGCTGCCTTTGCCTCTTTGCGAGGGAGCAAAAAAATGCTAAGCGAACGTTGAGCGAGGAACATACCCGAGTAAAATTCCATAAAAAGAGTGCACAACTCCCCGAGGACTGCCTTGTTCGGGCGGAACGCTCAAGAGTTCTTTCGAAGCGTGAGTAAAGGAGAGCATCGAAACAAGAGAGAGAGAGAGAGAGAGAGAGAGAGAGAGAGAGAGAGAGAGAGAGAGAGAGAGTACCAGAAAAAAAATCCTCGCATTGTTTGCGCTCTCACTCAAATAGCTTGTGGATCTGTGTTGATAATTTTGAGTTGATTTTTTTCTCCTCAGAAAAACGGCAAAATCACCTCCTCTTTGCATCGCAGAGGAGTTTCTATCAAGCCTGGTTATAACATAAACAACAGATAAATCCTTTAAGCCAACTACTTTTGTTTTTTCTTTTTTGTTTTCAATGTTATCAATATTTTTATGTCTTCTTCAAAGTAGTTTTGAAGTAGAAATGCATATTTTGCTGAACATTGCATTACAGGTCTCTTCCATATAAAATGTCTTCTTCAAAGTAGTTTTGAAGTAGAAATACTTATTTTGCTGAACATTGCATTACAGGTCTCTTCCAAATAAAAGATTTAAGGATGGTTTGTCAGTCAAAATTTGATACTTAGATACTAGAATTGCAAATACAGTCAAAAGATACCTAGTACTGTTTTTCAACACAAAATGTCAAAGTTTATGTAAGGATCTGTAACGCAGCTTCTGATATTCCGAATTAGCTAATTTGAATGACGAACTACAAATAACCTAATGGTTTGCGTAAGCTAAGCTCATTAAATTTTAGTCATGTTCCAAAGAGTTTCAGAGGGTTGTTCAAAGACAAGAGTATGTTGCTAAGCTATTTTTTTATTCAATTCAGAAAGCTTTTTTTGTTCGGTAAAGTTATCCACTTTCGGAAGTTTGGTAAACTTGCTTACCGTTCACCGTTTTTAATAAAATCAGAAAATCTCTGAATTACTTACTATTGCTTTTGAACAACCCTCATTACCTACAAACTCAGGTTACTTGTAGTTCGTCATCCCAATTTCAGCCAATTCGGACTAACAGAGGCTGAGGTACATATCTCCAAAGTTACGCGTTTCGTATGGAAAAACAGCATTCGGTTACTAGCTTTAGTCACTGACTGTGTCTGTGTCCTTTTAATACGTCTTAATCGGTAGTTTCAGTTGGAAATAGCTCCAAAAAATGTTTCATTTGAAATATTTTAGTATAAGAGATACCCAATTGCACTGGAAATTGCAATGTCTCAATGGAAAGAAAATGTTTACATGAAAAAAAAGTTCTATCAATCATATTTGCTAGTCGACAGAGGTGCAAACTTAGTTGTTAGTAGTAGTTGAAGTAGAGAGAACTTCTAAAAACGCACAATTGCAAACAAAATCAATGCAGTTTAATCAAATATGACATAGGGTGCAGAACCACTTGGGCACTTCTATGATTCACTTTGGCATGGGGGTTCTTTCTCGGCCGAATTGTCTGAAACTTTGCAGCAAGGAGAACTTCTGTACGACGCATATTGTGGCTAAATATGAGCTCTGTAGCTTTCAAAAAAAACCCCACTGCCGAAGTGAATCAAAAGTGCCAAGAATAGGATCCGGCTCCCTATTCATGTGAGAAGAACTGTAACAACAATACATTGCATTTTGTTCCAAGAGCTTTGCTGACAATGACCTTGTAATGTATAACAGTTAGAAATTTGTGTTTCCGACGAAATTCTACAACTTTGTCAAAGACACCAACCCTCTGTCTCAACTCGGTGAACTTTTTCATTTCACTTTCATAAATTAGTCATATGGAGAAGTATTGAACAATGTTTTTTTGATTGACCAACAAATCAATATCAAAATATGGTCTGACACATAACGAAGAATAAAAAAAAACAGAAGTCGACAATCAGCATCGAACCCTCGACCTTCAAACAGATGTTGTAACCATTAGACTATGCCTCGCGGTTAGAAGACGAAGGAAATATGAGCATCGTCTTCTTCGCTGTCTGCGACTACTCGTTGCTATTAGCGGTTATCCCGATGCCTGATGTTTTGTTTCATGTTGAGGAATTAATTTAGTTCTTGTGGACATATTGCCAGATCACGAGCATTGAGCGTTGAGTTTTACTAAATATTCGAACATATTTTCAATATCAGATTGAGAAATTAGATCGAAATTTGTCCGTATAAGATGAGATTTTGAAATTTCTGTCTGCCCGGGTAGCCGAAAAGCAGCTATTTAGTGATTAGTAAGAACTTCTACTGGAATTCCAGAACACCTGATGATCAATGTTGTACTCGCTAGTGTAATGATAATTTTATAACTCCTAATAATCCCTGTAAAATTTTCGTTATGAACACTACACTCAGAAATAAAAATAGTAACAGAATTACTCAAGTTTATGCGTTAATGACTATTTTCTTTCTGCCTCTCTTTCATTCTGCTGTGAATATTTACACGAACTGTCATTTAGACTGGGTTGAAGCTTGGCGATGATTCAACCCAGGCGAATTGACAAACAGGAATACAATTCCCTACATAATGAAAGAGAGGCAAATAGAAAATAGTCATTATTTACTAAAATTTAGTAATTGTGTGACTATCCGTGTTTCTGAGTGTAGGATTGAATGCATTTTCAAAGTATCGTCGTTGAAATGCACTGAAAAATTTTTCAAATGTTTCTTGAAACCTCATTGTCGTAACCGTAATTGCAGTTCGGAGTGAACTTCTATTTTTTCACCGATGCCGACGGACAGAGAGCAATGCCACTCGCTTACTCATCCGTCGGACATCACACAACCTTCCAGATTTGTCTGAAATGTTCCAGATTTTTGAGGTCTGTGTCCATTGAAATTTGAAATGAATTTGTAAGGTTTTGTTAATGATTTGTAAGTTTCTCCATATACGACGTCTTTTTTTCTTTCATTCAATGTGTTGGTGATGAGAATGCAACATTTTACTCACACACCGATGATTAGTATTGGGCACTCTTATATAAGAACGTCGATGTTTCTCTCAATATATTCTAACTTATGTAACTTGACCATTACCACACTTATCAAAGGAAATCCATAGATGGATCTTTGTAGTTATACTTGATGACATATCTGGAGAAAATCTTAAAAATTTGCAAAGTAATACTAGAGAGACCATCTGCAAGAATACTGGGAAGAAAATCTGCAATGATCTCTGAAACAACTCCTTTAAGATTCTTCTGAGAAAGTATTGAAGGAATTTCTGGAAAATTCGTCCGAATAATTTACAGATTAATAAGCGAAGGATTTCCCTGAAAACATCCTGCAGAAGGACCTAAATGAATTGCTTCAGTGATTGGTGATATTACAAAAAGACATTCCTAGGATATTTCCTAAATAATGTATGTATGGAACCAGTAGAGGAATATATGGAGGATAACCTGGTTGAATTCTTGTGGAAATACGTTATAAAAATCCAAATAGAACTCCTTGTACAAATTTCTTTTTGAGACTGGGTGGAATGGTTGATGGGTTTCTAATAACGGAAGCGGTGGAGGAAGAACTCCTGTTAGAGGAAATCTCCTGGGACAGACCTGATGGAGGTGTTTTTTTTTAAGAAATCAATGAAAACCCTTTGAAAGAATACTTTACTATTGAGTCAGAAAAGGCTTGAGGCCTTTTGGTATAAGAAATCAAATGTGATGAAAAGAAGAAGATGAAGGCTCAAATAATTTGATAGAACTATAAGATCTATCATTATCCAATTTTTCTTGTTTTTCGAAATTTGTTTTTGAACTAATGAAAAAAATATATATGACCCTTCTTATTCCTGACATTTTTCAATGAACAGAATAAGTTCTCTGAGTTATTTTAAGTATCATGATCGAAATATCGTGAAATCCCGTTTTTTTGGGAATTGCTCGAAAATTATATCCGGATTATTTTTAATTTCACGAAACAAAATAACATTGAAATATTGCAATTTCGAATCAATGGATTGGACACGGCATTCCTCAGTATTTTGTTTCGAACCATCATTGACGGATTCGTCCGTGATATCGCATACCTTCAAGTATCAGAAACCATGCGTCTCCATTAGTATTGACTGTGTAGTAAATCCCAGGAAAACCGCAAGTGAAGGCTTCCCCAAATCAACGAGATTTTTTCAGCGATAGCGACAAAAAATCGACGTGATTTCATTGCTAAGTCGCTACAAGCACTCTTATATGGGACTAGTAAGCGACGAAAATCGCTGCGAGATCGCGTCGCTGTGGCTTAGACACGCTAATCAAACTGTGCATTAGGGTGCGGTTTATTTTTTCAGAAGTTCTCAAAACCAAAAATTGTGCTCCTATGAATTCAAATTGTGATTTGAATGATAAAGAGAAACCTCAAACTTTAAGCTAAAAATATTCAGATTAAGGAGCAAACGACTTGAAGGTGAATTTTCAATTTATAAAAAAGGGCCTACAGTGAAGTCACTTGGCTTTCATTAAAGTCACCGTTGCTTCGTTATTTTATAACTAACTTCTAGCACCATTATCTTCAAAATTAAAACTACGAAAACTTTGTAGAACACCAAAATGAAAACAAGTTTTAGTTAAAAGTATTTTACTGCAGACTTTTTCTCATTTTACATTTTTTTTTCTTTGTTTGGCCATAACTTCATAAACACTAAACCGATTGCAAAGCTTTTTGCATGCTTTTGAAGTTAATTTAATTGTTTCCAAACTGTTAGTAAAACACATTTCATTGAAAAATTGTTTTGACCAAGTTATTCAACAAAAAATGCCAGTTAAACAATATCTCTAAAGCTAAAACTGAGTTTTCTCATTTGTTAAACCTTTGAAAAGAACTTTGCAACAATTTTGAAATAACACTGAAACAAACGTATTTTTGCACTTGTTCAAAAATATATCCACTATTCAACTCGTAATTAAAACAAGATGCTTTATAAACTTAAATTTCATAGAAAAAATTCGACTTCCGGCATAAAACTTAATTAATCAAAATAAAGTTTTTTTTTTTATTACAAAAAATCGTGTTTAGGAAGTTTTAAATAACTCAGTCAAAATTTTTTTTAGATAATTCCGTTGTATTAACAGTTTAAGACAGTAAATTTGCTTCAAATGTAAAAAAAAAATTGGAATCGGTTAAGTATTTTGGAGTTCCGCTCAAACAAAGATGTTTTTTTCTAGTAAAATTTTACTAAAAAGGAGTGAGAAAACTGTTTTTAGCTAAGATTTCGATTTTGGACAAATTTGGTGTTTTACAAAGTTTTCATAAATTTAATTTTAAAGATAATGGTTTTAGTTAGAAAATAACGAAGTTATGGAGACTTTACTGAAGGCCATTTTTATAACTTGAAAATTCACCTTAAAGACGCTTGCGCCACCTATAAATCTCAATATTTTGAGCTCAAACTTTGAGGTTTCTCTTGAGAGCACACGAATTTTTGGTTTCGAGAACTTTTTAAAAACATGCCGCTAATGTGCATGCAGCAAAATTGCGGCGATTGTTTGTCGTTGCCACCATAAAAATCGCGTTGATTTGGAGAAGCCTTAATTGGTCAAGTGCAATACTTGCATGAAATATTGCAATACGCTCACAGAAGCATAGCACTCTTTTCACCCGACCTGACTCCGGCCACATGAACATTCCCAAGATCCTTTGGCCACTTTTAGAAACTAGATACGGGTACCAGTATACTGACAAAAAACAATTGAAATCCGTTCAGTATTCGCTGAGCGGTGAGAGTTTTAGTTATTTTTCTTTCACTCAGGCCTATACGGGTTAAATAGCCTTGTAGCAAAAATCAGCGTAATACAGAATGCAACTCTTGACTTCGCTGACATCAATCTTACAATTCACAGATAACGACATGCAAATCACATCTACAGTTGCTCCACTTTCACACATTTGACTAAGAACCTATCGCGATACTAAAAAGGGGGCAGATTCCGAAAGATTACCATCGCAGCCGCACGTAAACAACTCATTCAATGATGCGTGAGAATGATATGTTTATGGGCTTGTTCTCGTATCCATCCATCCTACGCGCGCGGCCTTCCCTTGCACAATAAAGCACAAAGCTTCCGAAAAGCGTACCCAGGAAAGCCCAACGGGTGAGGGTTGGAATTACCAACGCTTGAATCGACTCTACTAGGCCCTGCAACCACAAGCTGTTGAAATAATGATCCTTGTGGTTGTACACTGGCCTATAAATCGCAGACAATGATGGAAGAAACGCACGATAAAAGTGCGATGATTTACGATCTTTTGGTTCAACGTGTGAATATGTAGCAGATGTTAATGCAATGCTAACTTCAACTGATGAAAGAAGCTTTAGAGCACATGTGGGAAAGTAGTTGTAGAGATCCATGCAGGAACTACTCGTGTATTTTTTTAAATGCGTTAGGAATCGTTGCGCGAGTAATCTATGAAGCAATCTTTCTAGCAACTGCTGATGAAAACACTAAAAGAATTTTTATTAATTGCTGAAGGATAAAGAACATTCTAAAACAATTGCTCTCGAGAAGATGGTTTCCAATATTTTTTTAAAGAAATTTAAAAACCGAGTATATGGAGATAACATGAATGAATTATCACGGAATTCTGGAACAAATTAGAGAACAATCTCCGGAAGATTTTCTAAGAAGTATCCCAGGATGTGTTTCTCTCACTCAGGCAAAACACCCTCTTCGTCCCTCATCGAAGACGGCAAATTTATGGCTGCCCGATAGTATGGCTTTTTAATGAGTTCGGAACTTAATTAATTTCACTTTCTAATCCTTTGTCAGCTGAATCCCAGTAATCTTTCCGCTCCATCGAAGGAGACGCCTCTCACCCTCCCTTATCCTGGTTCTTTGAGAGCCCGTCGTCTCTGACAGTTATCCATGGCGATGCCGGGCAAAGGTACGCAAATCGGGGGCATGGATCAAGGTAATTATTAATCTGTCACCTGGTTCTGGGTGTTGAATTTAAAGCCAGCACAAGTGACGGAAGCTCAAGCAATTGCGGTGTGACCGTGGATGGTCACCCCCAATAGTATCTGATCGTAACTATCCATTCTTTCTACAAATGGTAGAAATAATGGCTAGTTATAGATAATCCCGTTCGGGGTCAGCAAGGCACGATTCACTGCAGTTTTTCCACTGGCGGCGGCCTGTATGCAAATAGACTCCTGATAGAAAGGATAATCTAATAATGGGATGGAATCGCTTTTCGCCAGGCCAAGAGCAACTGTCTCCGCAATCGATGCCCGAGCAATGAGTGTGACTTCAAACGCTGGATGTGGAAGTGAATTGGGGTGTCTCTCGAAATTCGACTCAAAATATCCGAAGAAGGACGGCTCTCATGTAGAAATACAACCTCATCCATCGCACTACGGGATATTTGGACAATCTAACTGGCCAAAAGTATTTCAAGACATGTTTGGCATTTTTTAAGTTTAGTTATTTTACTTAACTTCACTCAGGCTTTAAGAGTCCGTAATATTAATCAAAACGGTACTCCTTGATAAAATATCGCGTAACTTTTCACCGAGCCACAAAAAAATAACTCTTGGGCAGCTAGATTCACCAAAATCCCTTAGTGCACCGTCAGCTCTTCTCAAGTCAGCTTCGAAGCATCGTCGATTGAATTCCGGCAGAGAAGCAGAAGTGCACTGCTGCCGCTTTAAGGCACTGTTGCTCGCGAGAAACGTGGCAACGTCGTCAAGGACCGTTACTCGTTTCTACCCAACTTCCTTCCCCCATAAAGAAGTGGGTGGCTGGCTGGAGGGAAAAAACACTAGACGTGCTGATGGAAAAGATGTTTGATGGTGATGGAGGGTTTCGTTGGCGACCACCAGCCACATCAACATCTTGACGACGATGTTCTTCGATGATGGGAAGGAAGCTTCGGCGTTGTTGTGGTTTCGGGTTCGAGGGGTGATGGAACGGAGTAGGAGTCGGGGAAGGTAAGGATGTGAAAAATAACACGAAATTTGCGCTCCAATGGTTCCATTCTCTGGGAGATGATGACTTGTAGTTGGCACATAGGTAAAGTGCTGGGAAGACCGCAGGTAAGGTTGGAAAAAAAGAACCAAAGGTGATGATATATTATCACTCGACCTTTCGGTTGTCACAATATTTGAATATTCAGGCCACAGAAACTGTTGACCAGTTTGACAAAAGTTGCGAGAGTATAAATAATGAACTCTAGGTAGACATTTTCGCCGGTCGGTCCAGGATCTTTAAGTAATGGAAATTTACTTGACTTCCCTGGGCATAGAGTATAATCGTACCTGCCACATGATATACCAATGCGAACATGGTAACTTTGGCAAAGAAAGCTCTCAGCTAATAACTGTGGAAGTGCTAATTAAAACACTAAGCTGAGAAGCAGGCTCTGTCCCAGTGAGGACGTTACTGCTAAGAAGAAGAAAGTAGGCATTAAAAACTCAATTCAACTGATAAGTTCGTTCTGGGAATTGCATAGAGTAAGGTGGGACCTTCAATATATTGGTCACAATTTTGCTGAATTAACTTTTGTCAAAACATTGACCCATTTTCAGTAACAACAGTTTTAAAATGGATTGTCTTAAACAAACTTTTGCCCCTCCGTAGGGGCAAGAGTTCGAATCTGGGGTAAAAGCTCCCTGACTGACACAGAAAATACAGATACATTCATGGCAGGCAAACTTTATACCAACTTAAATTATGTTTGCAGAAAAATTACTTCTGTGTGGGTATATAAACAATGAATAACTTTTTGCTTGCCAGATTTTCATCGTTATCTGTTAATAATTTGAAAAATTATCATACAAAATGCCACTTTATTGAAACAATGTAACCGCATCTTAATTTTTAAATACATTGTAAAGTTTTTCTGATCAAAAAAATGTTTGTGGGTTGAACCCAATATTTTTGAGACCGGTTTGAATGTTTGCGACTACTATTCGATACACTCCTTATTCTAGGTTCAAGAAACGTCATTTCATGATCGAGTAACAGTTTGGACCAGTTTGGATCACTGGATTATTTTTTCAACCAGTACGAAACAGTCGATGGAAATCGATATCCTTGGATGTTGACTCATTATTTCTGCCCGCAAATTCGTTAAAAGACCTTGGCTGTTATTGGCTTCAATAAAACGGCGCGCCATGTCTCAGTGCAATCAAAAATTTTCAGTTTCTGCAATGGAAATTCCATAGACAACTGGTAACAAAGAGTAGGGACATATGATTTGATTTTAGAAATCCTGATTTGACTCCTCCTGACTTAGTTTTATGGAGCTATTTGAAAAGCAAAGTGTATCCTATAAAATCCTGAACTATTGACGAGCTCAAAGCAGACCATTGCAACAAAATCATCGTAAAAAGCTAAAAAAAGTGTTGAAAAATGCAGCAAAAGGAGCTCTTATCGCTATGGCCAATAAATGCAGCCACATAATTGATGTTATAAGATGCTGGTAAGTTGCATATGAGCCTTAAATGCTACTAAAATGCATTCGCTCGATATACGGTTGCTCAATGCTAGGCCTTCAGAAAATTTCGTATCCAGCAGTCAAAAATGATAACGTCTAAAACGTAATGTCTCACGTGGACCAAAACAAAAATGATTTCTTTCTCACTCTCTCTTATTACATTTTTTTGCCTTCGTCTCATGTCGCTGCTGTCTGTATTACAATTTGTATCAGTATTATTATTTTATTGTTATCTATTTTTTGTGAAAACACTAGGATTCGAACCTATGACCCTGACGTTTGTTGAGTGGTGTTCGGTGTTGTGCCGCGCTACAGGATGATCTATATATGAAGTGATAATTTGCGTAGATTTAGATAAACTTTAGTTCTACGGGTTTCATTCCTGCTTCACAAACATTTGTGGTTTGGGTGGTCGAATGAAATAAGTGTTAAAAAAGGCATTCACTTGAGAAGGATCTTTCTCTTGAAGATTTGATCTATCATAAATGGATAGTATAAATGCTGGTTAACAGTTAAAAACTTTAGAATGTCAGTCTTTTTGCTATTTAAGGCAGCTGTGTAGTCAATCTGTTATATTAGGGCAGTGAGCATAAGAATTGCAATTCGAAGACTGTTTTACGGCTTATTCACATGCTTTTTGATTGACTGGCTTAAATTTCATCAAAAAATTGCCCAAAGCAGAATTAATTGCAATATACCCAAAAAGAAATGAACACATAGCCGATTATCGTTAAAATAAGAAAAACGTGAAATTTTGGTGCATTTTTCCGCATAATTTATCAAATTTAGTTAAGTTTAACGAAAATAAGTGAATTATAGGCAATTTGCACTTTTTTCTGTGAGATAATATATGGCCCGATCTTTTGTCCCACTATGGACCAAAAAAGGTTTCCAATCATTTATGAAAAAATAATGCGCCTAGAGTGTCGGGCCACACACGTTGCTCTAGTGCGAAATTATTCGTATACGGCCGAGGATGGACCACCAACTGGTGAGCTCGTTTCATGCTTATGATAACTCAATTTCATTTCGTTGCAACTTCCTGTTTCATATTCTAGTTTCTTATTCCTGTTTCATATAATTTGATTGTACACATATCTTTCTATTTTCGTCATTACTAAAAATAACCTTAGAGTAGCTATAAAAAAAAACCTTAGAAAATTATGAACGTCGATCACTGTAACTTTACGTTTATGTAATTTTTAACAAACTTTGATCATTTATTGGAAATAATAAATGAAATTATTACTTGCCGTTTTCTCTATTTGTCGTATCGTTTTCATTTCTGTCGCAATCAGTTTTCAGATTCGTCTCACAACTAATGGCTCACTGCGATATAGTGAGTGGTCAAAACACAACATAAGAACGCTATAATAAAATGTTGTTTTTTTCCAGTACATATAGATCTATGGGCATCTTCCTCCATTCCTTCAGCATGATGAAATATAATAATCTCCTTGCAATTTCATGCAAAAAGTGTAAAGTGGATAATTTAACTAAAGTTATTTATGGAAATACAGTAGTTTCATCGCATGTTTTGGTGTACGAGTGTACGAACCATAACAGTTTTCTCAAAATTATACTTGGAAAATAAATCTATGTTGCAGGTAGGCTTGAATATACGCCGTAGTGGAACATTTTAAGTTTGATACGACGAAGAAGAGCGAAACCCTATTCATTCTTCATTTCATGTTTCTCTAGTGAATTTTACAAGATTTTATTCTAAGAATTCTCCTTTATTTTGAGAGAATTATTTATTCATTCTCCAATAGAATCGCTTCTACTAAGAACATTTCAAAGAAAGTGTTTTTCAAGCTGTTCTTCAAAACTACGGAAAATTTCACATTTTTTCAAAGAATTTCGTTTTAAGATTCTTCTATAAATAGATGGATCATTGGATTTCAAGAAAGTAACAACTCATTCATGAGATAATCCACCAATGTCTTCTGGGAATCCATCAGGAATATTACATTTTTCGAGTTTTTTTTAACTCTAGGACTCCAGAAATTCTTTTAAAGATTTTTTTGCAATTCATACAGGAATCTTTAAATAAATATTTCTCGATATTTCTATAAAGCTTTCTCTGTATATCTTTTATAGAGTAATTTTAAGTATTATCCCGGAATTAAGAGCCATGGAAATCCCAAAAATTACAATATGTCTGTGATTTCCACAGAAATGATGATCACAAGGGACACTAGATGTTTGAACATGTTGTAAGAAGATTAGTTGTTTGCAACATAATTTTTGGAGACATTTTTATTAACTTAGAGGGCTTACAAACGCGAAGTCATTCCTGTCGTAATACCTGAAGAAATGTTTTACTTAAAAATATTTTATTTCAAAATTTCTTATTGTTTTTGTTCCTAAGCAATAGCTGGTGGATTAATTCATCTCGGAGATTTTTTGATGAAAGTTCAGCTGATATGTCTTGCTGGCATTATTTTCGACATAATTGCTGGAGAAATGCAGGAAGGCATTGGAATGGGAATTTAGGAAGCTCTTTTTAGCTAAAAAGATTTTTTACATTACTGTATTCTGAATCTGAACAAGTTTGTACTTTGAATCTTGGGAGAATTTAATCTTAGGCTTTAAGAAAAAAATCACGAAATTTTTGGCGAAGTCAATTCATATATTTTGAAGGAACTGATTTTAATCTTCTTTTGGAAATTCCTGATGACCTTTTAGGATAGAAGCACCGGTCATAGGGTAATGAGAATATTTTTTTTTGTGAAATTCATGTTAATTAATCTGATAAAATTGTGGAATGGTCTCAGGCGATTCTAAATTAGTTATCAGGTATTCTTTTTTCCTGTATTTTGTTGAAGTTTCTTGAGGATACAGTTAACTCTCTCTTACTTGATAATCCTTATCTCCAAATCGAGTCAGAGAACCATAGAAAAAGTTAGTTTTAAATAGCTACCACGATGGTCTTTGGACAACATTTGCACTGGTTTTGTGTTCCATAACTTGATTATTCCTTCAATATTATTCATTATTATTCGATTATTGAGCCTGAGAAAGCCAGGAATAGGTTTATAAATTGGTTTATAAATTCGTCATGGAAAAGTTTTAGAAATTCTCCTAGTGATTCTTCTAGAGCTTTCTTCAGGAATACGTAAAAAGATTCCTGCAAGGATCACACCAAAAATTATTATAAATAAACCTATGTATAATTTCTCGGAAGTAGTCCTGAAGGAATATGTATCCAGTTATTACTCTGTTATTAACTGAACAAATCGGTAGAACTAAACATAAATAAAATATTTCTGACAGTTTCTGGGATTAGAAGCTTCTGGGTTAGAAAAGATCTCATATTAGTTTTTCAGTATTACTTTGTATAAGTTTTAGAATTCCTTCAGGAATTACTTCGCTGATTATCATAGAAATCGTTCAATAAATTCTACCACGGATTATTCTAAGACATCCACTATGAATTCTTACATAAACAGGAGATTCCTCATACAAATCTCCAGAAATTTTGAATTCTTTCAGACATTTTTTGAATAGTTTTTAAAGTAAATTATCGTTTGATTCTTCAACTTAATAGTTCATTTAGGGTTAAAAACCACAAAATGGTACAGCTATTATTCCTGAAATTCATTTAAGAGTTCTATTTGAGATTTTCCTGGGATTTCAATTAGATAATCCAGCAGAAAATTATGAAGGGTTCCGTTTGGTAAACGTTCTAATAATTATTTTATCAATTTTCCTAGAGAGACAAAAGTTCGCAAGAAATCCGTAGATCTTGAAAAAGGTTCTTCTCTTGTTGGAATGTGTCATGTATTCCACCAGGATCGATGCTACCTTTAACAATTAGTTAAGAAACCCGATTTTTTTTTAGGAATTACTTCAATTTATTCTGAAAAAAAATTCTTAGTATCTCCTTAGAGAAATCCTAGATGATTTTTTTGAGATCTTTGGTAAATTTTTGGAAAATACATTTTGGAACATCTAAAGATATTTGCAGTGAAGTTTCTGAAGTAAAGGAGTTTTTTGCAAAATTAACTGGAAAAAATCTATGAGAAATTGATGAACGAACTGTTAGAGAAAAGTCCATGAGAAGAATTTCTGGAGTTTTTTGTAGGAGACAATCTTAGAAAAATTATAACGAAATACTTAATTTCGTATCAAATTAATTCATTTTAAATTTATTAAAGAGGGGAAGCGGCTATAGATTGCTTGTAAAACTGAACCAGTTATTATTTTTGAAATTTTGTATAATATCAGAAAAAAAGTTTTTTGCTTTGAACGTATAGTAAGAGAAAGAGTTTTTTGATAAGGACAACCCGAGAATTCGGTTCTACATAAACATCCAACATACTATCAAAAAGTATTGACTATTGATAAGTCCTAAAAGGATCCTGAAACTATCATAAGACATAAGCTAATCCAATCATATCGAATCGCATTATACTTAGATGAACATTACGTAGACATATTTCGTGGGGCAAGTCTCCCCAAAATGAATTGTACTTGGTCAAATGTCAACGCAAAAGGATGATCTACTAAGGGCGCTTAAAGGAGTTTGCTTAGTGTATGAACTGTTCCAATTGAAATTTTCACTTCATAACGAAATTCAACAGAAGTACTAGAAACTCTATGAAGACAACAGTATTCCCAAAACGAATTTCCCACTAGCATAAATTTTCCTTTCTCTTTTCTAAATCCACCCACATCCATAGGCCCCCATCGTCTCGGGAGACGGTGTCAAATTCCCACATATCACGTGCTTGACATCGGAAATTACTGTGCCCGCACGATTAGCGAACCGTGCAATGATGAAAGCCTACCTTCCGGCGTGACATGGCCATAACACCGAGGCGAGGGAAACCATTATCTAAATGCAAGCGCTGCAGTGCAACCTCCTTTCGTTCTTCTTTTGTTTGCCGTTTAAGTGTGCTGTCGTCGAGGTAGGCAACACTACACTACACCGAGTGGATGTAGGCGAAGAGAAAATTAATCCCGATTGTATAACCAATCGAGCGACATACGCCCGCCACTACTGTCATGTCTTCTGGCAAATATGTTGCGTTTCTGTAACCACACGTGTGCGTCAGTATGTGTGTGCGTGTGAGTCTTGTTGTGCTCATTTTTGTATCGATTTATGTCCAACATCGGGATGACTGTTGAGGGATATCACCGTAAGTAATCATGATGCTCCAGTCAGACACAGGAGTTATTGATCGCAATATGTGTGTTTTTGATGAGGCCTACTTCGAAGGCGCAAAATGCTTCCTTAAATGCAGAGTAGATGAAAGAAGAACATCAGGAATTCTTATAAATCACGTTCTAACAAAGGGATACGAGCGGAAGTGAAAGAAAAAGTAGAAGGCTGCATGAAATTATCATAATTTGGAATGTTGCAGGAAAAGAACAATTTCGCCTGAATGGCATGCATATGTAAAGGCATTTCTATCCTCGTTTCTTTTTGCTCCCGTAGGTACGTGATGAAAAATTGCCTTCTTCTTTTGCTGTTGCCCCATTCAGTGTACCCATTTTTGCCTCCATTCCGGCGAAGATAAAAGCCCGTGTGATTTCATGATGCTGCCACTGATAGTCACAGCGGCTGGCTGGCTGGCGCCACAAGCCGAAACAATGAGATGAAATGGATGCTCTCGGTAGGTGGAATGGCAAAACGAGTAAAAAAAAGAAACGCATACATAAACCACATCTATTCTAGCGGCGCGCCGGAATGCTGCTACTGTGCTACGTGGCGGCGCCTGCAACTAGGCAATCGTCCAACCTTCCTTGCGGTGGGAGCACCGTCCGCACCCCAGTCCTCGAATCCACCCGCGTCGAAATCGAAATCAAACTCGGCATCAAGCTCGTCGGGATCTACGTCGCCAGACTTTCTGCCTCCACGAAAGGACCACCGTCTCGTTTTCGATGACTTGCGTCGTAAATCTGGGGCACTTTTTCGGCGCCTGGCTGCCCGCAGCAGCAGAAATGGCCCACAATCGGCACAAGGACACAGAGCCCGTGCCAGCGATTCTATCGGGGCAGCCGGATGAACACCAAACATCATATCGCAACGAAACAACACTCACTTTTATCTCTCCGAACTGCACCGATCCGTTTTCCCAAAACTAACACCAACCAACTCCCAAAAAAATGGATATCCCAGCGCACCGCACTATGATTTTCTTCTCGTGGAAAAGCACCGTATCCGACCAAATCACGACACCAACTGAATAGAACCCATCGAGTTGGGATGCTGGCTAGCCATCCACAGCCCACTCATCGCATCCTTAATGGAAAATATGTGGAACACCGCACTGCACAGACTCCGAATTTTCCATCTCACGAAACGTATACATTCAGGCGAAAGATCTCACCACCACCACTAACTGCCGTAATCCTTCGCACACACATATTCGCTCGCTCAATCCGCGTGGTTACGTGAGCGGAAAATGCAATAGTTCCTTTTCGGCACCCTCCAGCTCGTGCTGCTGCCTACATTCATGGGGGTGGTGGTCGATTCGGAAAATGCACGCACCACATGCACTCGTCACTTCACCAGTGAGTGCCGTTCCATTATCGGTTCGCATTCCAAACCAGAAGGAAGCTCTAGATTGAGAAGGATTAAAACTGCTTCTTCCGTTCCGTTCTGTTCGATGAGAGTGCGAGATTTACCATAAAGAAGAAAAGTTTATGCTCCATCGGTGGTACGTCTGAAGTGTCCTTTTTCTCCGGGGAAGGACGAGAATGGATCTCCATGGAGACACTTAACCTCTCCGAGGAGGATCCGGTTTTTCCTATTCATCGCCAGAAATGTATGCTGTATTTATAGCCGATTTTTGTATTCATTTGATTGATATGCGGGAGATTGGGAGGGCGCCAGATTGGCGCCCACGATGACTGATGGAGTCTGTATTGGATGTGGTTGTTTTTTTTTTTCGTTTTTAACTTCAAGTGCTTTCATTTCATAGGGATAGTTGATTTTGGATCTTTGACTTTCAATCAAAGTTTCTATCAAGATTAATATCATACTTAAATCGATAAACAAAATCTACGATTTTTTTTCAATTCAGTGTTATTAAGGGCACTTGCTTATATATCCTTCAGAGTGCATTTCTGTGCTGTTACTTCAATAGGGCCTAATTGACATGAGCGATTTCTCTTAATCAATCCTCTCTTTCGCTAATAACTTCGCAAAGTTAGATAAATCTGTAATATTTCTTGTTGATGAAGCAGGATAGTGATTCTTCATCCTACAGCACAAATATATGTTACGAAAAGAGAACCAGTTTTCTGCAATAACGCAGAGATCAACGATGAAGAGAAATCGATGAGTGCAAATAAGCCCTTATGAAAAAACAACACAGATTTGTTCTCGCCGAAAATCTACTATACCATCTTATGCTAGATTTTGATAAGTCTAGGCAAAAATTATCCTAAAATTACAAATGTTCGCTAGAATTACACAGCTTGTCCTTTCACAACCCAATAAGATGTTCATTAGGTAATTTATCTAATTAAACTAGGCAAACAAATATATAGAAAAACAAAACTAGTTTAACACTCCTATTGAAATTCGATTTCTTTTCTTGTGGTCTACATCACAATCTTGCCAGAAAACGTCAATACATCATTCGCAAAAAAATGTCAGAATAATTTCAGTATGTCGATCGATTTACAGGGAGTCTAAAACCTCATCAGCAGACAAGATTTAAACAAGCCGGTAATCAAAAATCTTGCTAGGAATCTTCCGGACTACTCGGTGCCCCGACAGACCGTTATCAAGAAAAAAAAGTCCATTAAAACTGAGTGCAGAGCTCGATTCCTAAGGCCATTCTGCACCTTTGGGCAAATTTTCAACAATAAAAAATTCTTAAGATGAATCTCAAGAAATCTTCATTTTTGACTAACAATTCCAAATATAATCCATATTAAAATTATGCAATATTATCTTAAAAAACTACAAAAAGGTTCAAAAAGTTGGCCAAACAATTCTCAACTAACTGACAAAACTTCGAATCCCAAAACGACGAATGCCGAAACGTCGAAAGGCTGTTGAAAATGCAAAAAATGACTATTTCAGCCAACTTGCATGCAAGTTTGCCAGCTTGTAAGGTAATATATTGGCTGAATTTGCCACACAATTCAAACATGTTGAAAAAATCTTTTTAATCGAAATTTAATCGCGCAATTTCAATCAAATTATGTCTGAAATGAAGGTTAAAGTTCCATTTTGCATGTTTGGAGCATTAGATTACAAAAAAGTTTGATAAATTGTACTTTAAATTTTATGTAAACATTGATAAAACCAGTGCTTTATACAACTTTGGCGACCTGTAGCTAAAAATTGCGACGTGCTGGAACATTTCCGAGAATGGCACCAGATTCAGCAACCCCAAATCTACTAGAGACACATATTTCGATCCTTGAGACACGCAAAAATGTCATTTTTGTTACGCTGTGTTACAGTACTTTTCGGAACCATCAAAAAATAACTTTTGAACATCGAAATTGTTATGAACTTTGTTTATAATGATTTTCATACACAAAAAGTTTGAATTCTATGGAAAATTTGGCGAATAAATTGCTATACAAGCTGACAAACTTGCAAGCAAGTTGGCTGTAATAGTAAAATTTTGCATTTTTAACAGTCAATTTCTCAAAAACTAGACGTGCTATGATATTTTTGAAAACGGCAATGGATTCACAAACCTTTAATGTAGTAAATAGCAGTATTTTGGTGCTTGCGACCGCAGTGAAATTTATTGTGAAAATATATGAATTGTCAATTGTGAAAATATATGAATGTGTCTAGTTGTCGAAGAGCCTTGGGACACTTCCCAAGCAACCAATAGTACGGATTTTACTTAAGCAGTGAGCTACAAAGTTCACTTTTGGTATAAATCACGAACTTTACGTAAACTGAAGTTCCGTTAACTACTTAAAAAGTGAGCTGATAAAGCCAAAACATGCCCTTTAATCCGAACTTTTGGTTGCTTTGGTTGTGACGTGTGATAATTAAGTTTCCCGTGTAGTAAAAACACGCATTCTGGCTGCAAATATAATCTTTTATGGATTACGTAACCTGTTTATAAAAACACAACTTGCAAAAGAAAACGAAATGTGTGCTTCATCTATCCTCTCTTTTGGAAATAACTTCGCCAAAGTATTTTACTGTATCGCGAAATCAGTTTTCAATACTAATGCGAAAAAAGCAACGAAGAAGAGAAAACGATGATTGCATGTATGTTCAAAAGAAACATTATAAATACGGTATACTTCAGTAAGCTGGTCATTTAGTGAGAATGCCGGAATAAAAAACAGCAACATTCAGGTGAAGGGTTCCGCGGAAGACTTCTACGTATGTTTATTCTGATATTGACGTGAGCATACTAAAACATTAATCACATAATTTATCTTCTAACTATTATTTTGCTACATTTACTCTCATATCATGTTTCTCCAAAATGACAACACTAACAAGCAATTAATTCTTGATACCTTTTAAATGATTCAACATTGAAAACACATAAAATTAAACTTAAATCAGTAAACTTTTCAAAAAATGTACTTTTGTAAGTTCTTGAGATACTATTGCGTGATTTTAATTTGGTTTATATTAAAATTTCAAAAACTCAAACACGTCAAATTAAGATTTCTCAAGATTCTATCTAGGGATTATTTTGAAAATTGGTACAGAGGTTCAAAATGGCCCTAAAAAACGTGAAATATTCATCAGAAAACGATTAATGATGGCGTTTATAATTCTCACCGTTAAATTATTCGTATTCTTCAAGAATACGATCAGTTATTTTTTAGGGATCTTACCAGTGATAAGGTCTAAACTTCAATGATATGTCATGTAATTTAGCAAGAGTCTGTGAGTTTACATGTTTACATCGCAACTATGAAGTTTACATGACATGTAATCTTCATTATTTTTAACAGTGTACGATCTACGTTAAGGAGATGTGGATCATCCTTTAAGTTGAGAACTAGGGCAATAGAGGCGCTTTTTCGAAATTGCACTATGTGAATCTTGAGAGATAAGAATGTTACTTTTGTAACACATGATATTAGATCCTGATGATTTGGAAGGTTGGTGTCTTGAGAAGAGTTGTTCAGTAGCTCAAGGATTGACATGTGATGATCTTTCAGATACGTAAATCTGCCACAAGGTAACGCTAGTTCATAAATATTTTGTTTTGCGGATATCTCAGGATCCTGACCATTTAGATGGCGTCTTTGGCAAATTTGTTTGTTAGCTCTAGGGCTATCATTATTCTAGTCAAGATATTCGAGACTTTGCCACTAGGCAGCACTAGTAAGCATGAAACAGTTACTTTGTCAATTGAAGTGATAATCAAGATTAAAAATAAAAACTCACGTAATAGATATCCGTTAAACAAAAAAAAAAAATACTTCAAAATAAAAGTTTCATGCTAACTAGCGCCTCTTGGGGGCAAAGTCTCGAAAAATAATAGCCTTTCCACCGCCTGGTGGTTGAAAAAAGGGGGTGGTTCTAAATGACTGAGTGAATGGTGTAGAATGACATTTAGTATGGAGAACGAAGAGTTAGCAACCAAGCTTCTCCATAATTTTGCTCTGTGGCATGGAAAAGCTTACAACTTAGGCGAAAAAGCGAAAATGTTATGAATTACACCGGGAAAGTAAACAAAAATCTATAAGTTAATGTTTAAGAGTTGTAGCGGAAACTCTTTGGTAAGCATATTTGAACGTCGTTTGACAAACCAAACAAATTGGAAGTTCTAGGAATGAGTCGAGCCATTTTACCCCGCAGTGTTCCTCTTATCGCTTTTGAACCATTTTGAATACCTGGGGAACCTTAAAAAGCCCATTGGAAACCCCTTAAATACATTAAAGAATCTCTGAGCGTATATATTAAACTTTTAGAACAACTCGAAATCTCCGTTGATTTCTTTGGAATTCTTAAGAAATCTCGCTGAAGTTTACTGAAGGTCCTATGTACAAATGAGAGATTCTCTCCTCTATCGCTCTCTTTCGATTATAACAGTGAAATTTGGGAAGTTTTTCACTATAGATCGAAAGGTTATGTCCTTGGTTAGATGTTGATGTGGTTCAGTTATTCATTAAAAAGACAGTTAACGAGGAGAGCCCCTCATAAGCTTCAGAACTTCTTCTGGTGATTTCTTCTGTAATATTTACGAGCACTTTCTCCTGGAATTCCTCTCGAGACCCCTCACCAATTTTCTTAGAAATTCTTCAGAAATTCCTCCAGCAATATTTTACGGGATTCTTAGAGAAATGTTTTCAGCTCCTTATTTTTCTTGGCAGAACCTCAAAAGTTTCTTAGCTTAGTGTTCTTATGAGCATTTCCATGGTGATTGACTGAGAGCTTTTTTTTTACCGAAGTTTGCTATTTTCGCGTTCGTATGTCATTTGCAGGATTTTCCCTATTAATTTATCCCCCAATTTATTCAGTTGCAACTCTACCAGATTTTCCAGAGATTCTTATAGAAGTTCATCCAAGGTTTAGCGTGGACGTTATTTTAAAAAACGTAGGAAATATTTAGTGAATTTCATTAGCAATATGTAAATGATCTCATAAGCGAATACCTCCAATTTCTTCCAAAGATATTATTAAAAATTTGTCAAGAATAATATTGAAGGTCAACTGAAGATCAATCCAGGAAGCCACAGAAGATTTCATTGATTATCTCCCATTGATCTGAGGAAATAGGACGCAAAGCAATCCTGTGCGTATCTTTGTTATAAACTGACAGAGATCTCAGAAAAAGTCAGTCAATGATCTCCCATCGAGCATACACAAAGCATCTCATGATGAATCTATAATGAACGAACGTAAACATTAACATAATTAATCGTTCGTATATTCTTACTTGCTTTTACAACATCATCTATTAGGTTTTGGCGCAATAGTAAACTGCCTACGTCGAATTATTCAATGGGTATGTACAGACAAGAAAATAGTTTATGACTTTAGTAAGAATCGAAACATTGTCAAAACTGAAAAAGCAGTTTTCTTTTGGTTGATCATCAAGTGGAGCAAAAAAAATGCGTCCATTTAACATAACTGTCAAAAAAAGAAACGAACGTTTTTGTTTTTCTAAAATTTTCGTCCGTTCGGAAGAAAACTTCTGTTTTAATTTTGGTCAATGAGCGATTCGAAATAGAACCTTAAGAAAGGTTTGTATCATAAAAAACATGCATTGATATTAGACTATATGACACGGCTTAACGTGCCAAGAAATTTGATGGTTGATAAGAACATGATTAAATGTAACAGCTCCAATCATGTCGTGATAATAATGTACACTCCCGTGCAAAAAAAATGGTTCACCCCCTCATAAACATACAAAAGGGTTTTGTCCATAACTTTGTAATAACACATCTAATTGAAACTCTCTATGGCACATCCGAAAGATAATGAGTTGAATTTACTAGGTAGGTATATAAACAAACACATTTTTTTAAATTTTGTTTACCAAATTTTTACTCAAAGTTGTGACATTTTTCAAAAAACACTCTTAAAAAAATAGTTTCTTTTATCAGCATTTAATTATCTTAAATTGTATATCAAGCATAGCTGAAAATTGTTTAAAATCAATGAAGTTTTTCAGTTATTCAAGTTATCGTGCAACAGTTTAAGTTCACCCCTTAGTATGATGTATGTATCGTGCAAAAATTTGGGTTTATCTGAGCCGCACAAAAACCATTTTCGACAATATTTTTTTCAAATTTGCGTGCCGTAAAATGTGTTAAGGACACATGGGATATTAAGGGATTGAACTTCTATATCAAGTTTGACAAGTTACAGAAAAGCCGAAACTCGATATAGGGGGAGATCCCCCAGTACCGGACACTTAAGCCACTAAATTCATAATTCGAAAAATATTGATTTTATGGGCTCGTGTTACTCATTTACGATAAATATTATCATTTTTATAGTGAACAAAAATAAATTTGAAAATATAAATATGAATTTCGACATTGCATTTTGATAATGAATTTTAGTACCAAATTGATTGATCTTGAAAGGAGGCACCCAATACCGGACACGATCTGGAAATGCCTCTAATTCTGTAAATTTGAACATCATTGAATGTGTACACTATAGGAATAGTTCATTATTACAAATTCAATGCATTTGCAACATTTACAAGAATAAATTGAGTTTTCCTTAGTTTGCAAGATGCCTATCAAAAACCTCTTTCATATATGATGAAAAAAAGCACGTTTTACGATGTTGTTCTGAATGTTCATTCTTCTTAATTTTATTGCATGTTTCATACCATGATCGACGGAACCCTTGAAAAATGAAAGTATTTTGAGACACTGATGCAATAATTACAGAGATAACATATAACAAATCAAGCTGTCCGAAACTGAGGGACAGGAGGTGCATAACCAAAATTGTAATTTGTCCATATTTAGTTCAATAATGGTACAAAATACATTCATACTATCAAATTAGGATTATTTTCAATCATGCTTGCGGGATCCAAAGAATTTTTTCATATTCAAAATATTTATTAAATAGGCTCAAAATTAAGAGGATACATCAATTTTTTAAAGATTTTCAAACTCTTCTATTTTTTTTAAGGCATGCATATTTCAAGGATGTGTTATTCTACGCAAACATTAGTCTACATTAGTCTTTTCTACTAATACACCATCTGGATTGGACCATGATTTCTCAATGTTTCGACTTTTTCCGGTATTGGGTGCTGTCCGGCACTGGGGGATTTCCCCCTATCAGTCATCTGAAATATTTGATTTGTTAGGAGAATTTCGAGTTTTATTGTGTAATAGTTGCTATCTATCACTATGAAGTATTGTGGTTTCTAGACATTGAAAACATTTTAAAATATTTCAAAACATTGTTGTTTGACTTGCATAGGCTCAAAACATATATTTCGAAAACTAGGGGTTCCGGGTCATTTGGCCGAATGCTATTTGGCCGAATGCCGTTTGACCGAACGCCATTTGGCCGAAAGGGTCATTGGCCGAACGCCATTTGGCCGAATGCCGTTTGGTCGAAATTGAAAACAAAAGTGAACTACTCTTAGCATGGATTTATGATGAATTCCAATGAACTTATTCAGCTTATTCATAAAAAAAGATAAATCATCATTGATATACATAAGCTTTTAAGTGTTAGTTGAAGGAACAGTCAGTGCTAAAAGATCCTAAATGTAAACAGTTGTTCAATTCGATGCCAGCGGTAATAGCCACCAGCAGATGTTTTGGCATCACGTCTGTAGTTAGCTTTTGACAGTAACTAAAACGGTTTAAAACTTATTCGTTCTTCTGCTGGATCGGCTTGCTTCGATCTCTCGAACCGTACTATGTAATATATGTCATAGTTCTGACATCAACAAGTCTTGGCTTCTTCTTTTCAAAACGCAGAAACAGTGTGCTTCTTTGACGTAAGTGTTCATTGAGTCGTTAATTGCTATACTCAAGCAACGGTGCAGTGGTCAGTTCTCATATTGTAATCTTAATCTTGAACACTTGAAACCTTATTGAACCGTTGGTAATCCAGAGGCGATTCAATCATCACTTCGGAGTCTTGACGCGAAGTGTGGAGTTCACAGCTTCGTCCTGAATTAAAGGTTCGATGTTATCATTCTCTTGGAGCTCAACATGGCAAACATGATGCCCCGTCACATCATAAAAATCAACAAATTAATTAGCTTATCAGCAATTAGGTCACACTTATGAATCCTATACACCAGCGTTGTAGCAATTTTTTTTGTTCATGATTCGGCCAAACGGCATTCGGCCAAATGACCCTTTCGGCCAAACGGCATTCGGCCAAATGGCGTTCGGCCAAACGGCATTCGGCCAAACGGCGTTCGGCCAAATGGCCGGACACCAAACTAGGAAACAAGTGTGAGAAAAATATGTGAGCCAAGATGCAGATAAGTAAATTTGATTGAGATCATAATGCGAACAAAAACTTTTGAAAATACTATCTAGGTTGTGATTTATGATAATTTTAATGGAAAAGTCTGTTTTTGAAAATAAGTGGGGTGTTAAAGGATAACCTTTCTACTTATTTTAAGTAACCAAACTCACTAGGTCTATGCCGTAATATATTTCAATTTACGTTTGGCTTGTTCCGTGAAATAGAATTGCAATATAAAAGTTAGGGGGGTTTGTTTTGTTAGTCATTGAATACAAATAAAAATTATTATTCTCAAAATATGCAAAAACTTGTAGAAAAATCTAGAAAATGTAGAAAATTGTCGGATATAAAGCGCATAATGCTATGGGGTGTGTGTTCGATTCCTGCTTCATACTGGAAAACTTTGTTTTGAGAATTTTTCGACTGTGACTCTGAGTAACGCAAGTCCATGGTTTTGTATAATGCTCCCTAAACAAAACCATGGCCCGCAAATTGGCATTCTCCTGTATTCAAGCTAAAAACTCATTTGAATTCCTTTTATATATGATAGGTAATTCACAAGGTTACACTGCATAGCTTCTAGGAAACTGCAGATTATTATCCTATTTCATGTCATTACAAAAATCATTTCAATTTTATTATAACTTATTATTTATTAATTATTATTTCAATTATAATAAACGGTTAATTTTGAAAGCAAATTTAATAAACATGTTTTTGAAGTATCATCAGCTTTAGATCGAAGAAAACCTATGCAATTGGACCAATATATGTAATGGAAAACATAAAACTTATAGGTCAAAAAGATAATTCTTTGCTGATCGTAAAATATAATTTCATTTACATAACTAAAATACCTTAACACCCCATTTTGCATTTCCGCCAAAAATAACATATTTTCATGATTATCTCAGAAAACTGTCATGGGATCGCTATCATTGTAATTGGCTTTTGATAAATGCGTCGGGAGAATGGTGGGACTGTCTTCTGTTCGACTATAGACAAATCGGAAGTTTCTCAACATTCGAGTTGATTTTGTTTTCATCTCTTAACACCCCATTTTACGGTATTTACGGTATTCATAAGGAATTTCACAGAATTTTTCACAGAAAGTTCTAGTGAACCCAAACGTTTACACGTTGGCTTGAATGCCTTTTTTTGGTGCAATCTTAGAAATTAGATTTCAAACTGTTTCACTTTAAGGTAAAGCTGAATCGATGTCACAACAGGAATTTTAAAATTTTCACTTTGACGCCTTTGATAGAACACATGCAAAACTGAGATTGGTGTTGGCATTACAATTTTTCTACCTTCTGGTTATGATTCTTAAGTGGAATACATACTTTTCAGCTTAGTTTTCTGTATGCATTTCCACAGTTATAAACTGAGAGCTTTTCACGAAGCAATCGCGAAGATACTTGACCGGTAGGAATCGGACCCCCTACCCTTAGTATAGTCTTGCCGAATATTAGGGCCCTCTTCAAGAAATCTCCCATTTACCTAACCTTTGATAAGTTGAAAATTTTAATCGCAAGTTTCCAAGAAATTACAAACTCAAACAACCGTAAGTTCTTCAAACACGGAAGCTCTACTGTCTCGCAGCACTTCAACTCTCGCCTAATGTCGGAGTCTTACCAGTGCTTTCGAATGTAGGATGAAAAATATTAAGAGACATAAATTAACATCCTCTTTGCTTTTTTTCCTCGCTCCTTCCTAGCTTTCCCCCACCCACACCAGCCGAGATTCAGGAAAGACCGAAAACAGTGGGGAACTACAAAGCTGTGGAACAAAAATGTTTATCTTCTAGTTCAGACGGAGCCGTATCCACCTAACTACCGAGTGGACTCCAGTCGCAGTTCATCGTAAGCTCCTCGCGAGCGGAAGCTGTGCATGAAGGGAGACGTCCTTCCCAAGAAGACGCGCCATCTGTCGCAAGCAGGAATTAAATTTTTAGTCTCTGCCGAGAAATGTTGCGCCTGCAAGTAGACTCACTCCCACTGACTGCTCTCACTGGTGGTAGCAGTACGAGTCGAAAAGTGCATAAGCATAATTCATTTCCCCCTGGTTGGGAACTAGAGGATGCGTCTTCCAGTCCATTGGGATAAGATGACAAAACCGCTTTAATTTGTAACTAGACAAAAACAAACAGCGATGGGAGGGCGGTACTCTCGAGTGATAAACTTTAACGATTTACGCCTAAATGCAATCAATTGCAGCAAATCGATACGGGATTGGTTCCTCCCGGTTTATTTAGTTTTACGAGGCGATTAATTGCACTCAGCATGGGGGCAATGTTCAATTTTTAAACGATGGTGGACTGGTCTTTAAAAAATCGATTTTTAAAGCCTACCGCAAATCGAACTGCATGGAATATTTTGCACTTCGTGTTACTAGGTTTGAATGGAACTGAATCTACATACAAAGGCGGAAATGCGGCAAATAGTGAGTGTTGATAATGAGGCGCAAAAGTATGCAAACAATGTACGCACCACACCAGGCCAGCCAATCAATCGTGGCCACACGGCACTCTGCCCGGAGTAGTCCTGCAGCACAGTTTGAGCAAGTAGTAAGGGTATGCGATATCTAGAATGTTTTGCATGTCATGCACAAATTATGTCTCGCTTTAAGGAGAAGGGGGTTAAGCCAAGCGTGGCAATCCTTACAACATTTTTGGAGGACTCATACAAAAAGCGTGACACCCTCTCCTTCTTTATCACGGGGAGGGGCTCGAAGAAGTTTAAATTTAGCATAATTTGTGTACCATCCCTAGGATTTGGTAACTTTTTTAAGAAATTCATGAAAGAATATTTGAGGATATTACTGATGAAATCTTTGAAGTAATTTCTGGGATCATAAAATTTCCAGGTTGAAATCTAATAGGTTGAAATCTCGATCAAAACTCTTAGAGGGATCCCTTAGGGAGTCATTAAAATATAATTAAATGAAATCCTTGAGTTATGTATGAAGTAATGACTGTAGGGCACTTTTGAGAAATGTCTGAATTTGTGTTTGATGAAATTTATGAAGATATTCATAAACAGTAACATGAGCAGTAATACTTGTCATAATTTCGAATTGAATTGAAAAAAAAATTGTAGCCCATTGGATACATTTTATAAAACATCGTTTTACGAACTGGATTTCCTTATTTTAAGAACTACTTCAACTAACGAATTCCCGTATTAGTATTAGAGAATTCAGCAGTTTTTGCCAAAAAAAAAATGTTGAAATATGTATTCGACGAACAAAAAAAACAAAATTTTGCTTCGTACCATCCAGAAAAAAGTGCATCACATACCCTTAGCCAGGGGACTGACTGCAACGGACTTCTGGACCCTGTGTCAGCGAACCCGTGCGAAATTCACATTTATTTTAAATAACTGACTCTCGGTAAAGTCGTACATGATTTCTACACCCCATTCTGTATCGCTCGATTGTTTGTCGACGAGAGCTGTGAATGGCATGCGATGGACTGGACAAACATATTGGACGACCATTTCCCGGAGGGAATCTCATGTGAGGGTGGTCGCCGAACTGGTGGTGGCCAAGTTTAGCGTTGGCTTGCTTCACTACAAGGCACTACCCGTTGATCCCTAGCTCTGGGTAATAATGATAATGAGACTGGCACATATGCTTTCGCGAACTCGCTATGGGGATATTCTATGTTGCTTCTGCTGTGGCTGTTGTGATACATTTCGCTTGGGTCGTTGAACATTCTGCCCCAGTCACTCACACAAGCGCGCGCACAGAGGACACCGAGTATGGAGCTGTGCCTTCTGCTCCACTGATCCAAAGGACGAACCTGGAGCAGACAGTTGGATTCTGGAACATGAAAGCGCAACCCAAAGCTTCATCGTTGTGTCGTGTACACGAGCATGTTTGCCCATATACTATACAAAGAATGGAAGCTGCTCATGGTGGTGAAGGCATAACCAATCGGGGCAAAAACTACCGTGCTTCATGTTTGGAGAAATGTTTTCACATGCGGGATTTTTAGTTCGAACAAACATTTGGCACACCACCGATAAAATGAGCTTTCGATGTGGAATCACTCTGAATAGCGTGCTGGGATGTCTATCGCTGCGTATCATCAAATCCTGATTAGCGACTACTTGCTAAATGCATATTTGCTATTTTAGAAATTGTTCATCATATTAAAAATTTTGAAAACTATTTAAAACATATTATTGAATTATCTAAACAATCATTTTTTTTTCAAATATACGATGGAACACAGATTCATTTTCATTCAAAACTGTGGTAATCAGAAAAATGTGTACAACAACATGAGAGTGCGATGTACGAGGTCATATACCTTCTAACTTGAATACTATTTGTGATATGATTAATCGTTCGAAAAAAACTCACATACTTGCGTCTGAATTCGATCAACAACGACTATGATGCTTACCTAAAAAAAAGAGAGAAATATGTTAGAAAAGGAATCGAATTGAAAGAAAATTCATGAATCAACAAAAAAATAGATTATCTGTAAAATTGTGACACTCTCATAGATAAATAAATAGGTACTCAAAGAATATTTTCGAAATACCTTAACAGCACCATCCCGAATTCTACCTCAATTTTTGAGGCATCCACTACATAAAACACCCCCAATCGACAGACCTATGAACGAATGAAGTGGCAAATCGTTTGCAAAGCATATTTTCTCAGGCTCTCGTCTCATCCCCGGATAACTATATGATACCGTTCCACCGTTCAACAGGATCAGAAAACCCCATAAATCCAAAACAGACGACCGCAGTTTCGGTATTTGTCCTTTCCGACACTTTCTTTCCGCAAAGCTGTCCGTGAGCTGTCGGTTCAGCAGATCCACTGACTAACGTCAATACACTGACAAAGCGATTGCCGAGGGGGGAGCGTTTTTCGAGCAGTTTGGAAATGAATCCGTGTCATATCATACAAAATGCTTTCTTTTCGATATAGGTTGGATAAGAGTTTTGAACTGTATTCGGTCCACTCACGATAGAACATCCTCCGATGACCGTCTTCGACTCTCAAACTCTCATCATTATTTATGCTCCTTGTCGGAGAGTCGGGTCACTGCACATCATTACTATACCTAGGTGTTGTGTTGGCAGTTTAGTGAGATAAATCGGGTAATGTTTTGAAAGTTCGCCCAATCTCTTTTTTCTAGAACTTAAGCATTTGAATTAATAATTTCTTCTAAATACTGAATTTTCTATTGAGGTAAATATACATATTGTTCTTTACCTAAATAGGCCATTCTACTCATACTTTCTTCAGCAAAAATCAGACAATCTATCATATGTATTGAGCAAAAAATAAAACTTAATGTTTGTTGTGAGTGTGTAAACCATGAGTGGGATTTTCAGTTCTAAATGAAAAGAATAGTTTCTTGAACAGCATCTTTGGACTCTTATAACACCTTTTACAGTATCGTTGAATTGAAAAACATCAAGCGGCCTTTACCTACATGATACCAGAATCACGAAGTTAACATCGTCTTCGTGCAATCAATCACGAAATCGAAATCATGGAGTGTCAATTCAGTGTTGTAAGCAATCACGGTAGGTGACACGTTTTCGCTGATATTCGGCAGCACTTCCCTTAAACATTCACAACACGAGCGATCAAACGAATTTCGAAAGAAAAAAAATGTCAATTGAATGCCACTGACCACGATAACTTCGCTAGGAAATTTAACAGTTTTGTTTTTTTTTCTGTTCTGCTTTCACTGTATGTGAGTCGCATTCGACATAACAGACAAGATCAAACAATTCACGTCGTTTATGATTTGACGCCTGAATTCTATGCAAAACTTATGATTTATGCAAATGTCATCGTGTCAGATGACTTTCAATTGATACTTTTTGTGTTTGTCGACGTTCATTGTAAAGCTCGTGCTGTGACTGCTGACCATGGCAACGAAACGAACGTCGAGCAAAGTTTCGAATGTTTACAGCACTGTGTCAACCAGAGTTTCGGATTGGGGTCTACACAATAAAGCAGACGTAACGAATCTTGAAGATCTGCGTGTAGTAATTTCAATTTGTATTATTGGTAACTAAACATGTTATTGCTTTGGTTGAAATAAAACTTTTGATAAAAAATAAATGCTCCTGAATTAGTGTTATTCCCCTGGAGCAAATAATAAAGGATTTTATAAAGAAATCACAAAAAATATTTAAAAAAACCTGAAAAATTGATTACCGCTAGAATCAGCCTGTTATTGTGTGCAATAAGTGTAATTTTTTGACATCTCTAAAGAATCTCTAAAGAAATCCATACATCAACTATAACTCAGATAATGTCCGACACAACGATTGAAAAAATAGGATAAATTACTAAAGAAATTTCATAGACACTACGCAGAACATATCTTTTTAAGGAATTTCAACCTGACTAAATTTTTTTTCTTCAGATGGATGGCCGATATTCGCCTGGTGTTAAAAAGTTCAACAAAATCGATCATAGTTTTTTTTTTCATTCATTCCAGCAATAAATCGTTTCATTAATTAGCTTCAATTGATTTAGAGCAATTTGCATAAACAAATTTACTCCTTAACTACATTTTGCATAAACAATAACTTATAATGTTTTAAATTCCTAAGAAATTTTGATATTTGACTTACGATACGACACGAATGCGCCACCGGTGGAAAGTGTCAAAAATGAATAAAAAAAAAGATTTGTAGCAAATTTTTCGAGGCCATCCTTTGAATTCCTTGAAGAATTTTACCATAACATTTTAACATAGTCTTCAAGGAACATCGAAGGGTGGTTTTGAAACTTTTGCTACAAATCTCTTATAAATCAGTCAAATAATGTTATGAGATTTGTTAAAACTCTCAACGTATATTTCCCTTGGAAGACAAATATCCCTACTATGTCTACTTTTCATCCAGTATATGTACTTGGATTCTACTAAAATCAATTACTTAACCTTCCATAAGTTCAAAGTTTACCCCTAGCAATTTCTCGGAAAATTAATTGACTCTGTCAAATATCATATTGAGATATTTCGTTGTAAGTTTTATTGGAAATTCCTTGAACCAAATTTCACAAAAATTTTGTAACAATTTCTTTTGAGAAGTTCATCAAAAGTCCTCCAGAAATATTTCAAAAATACATAAAAAATGAGTCAGAAATTCTTTTATGGTTTTTTTTCTTGAAATTCTGCTTCAAATCCCCGAATTATACAAGAATTATATACGAAACGTGTTTTCGGAATGTTGGTAAACATTCATGAAAATCTTCCTTGAAACATTTTATCATAAATAGTTTTATAAATTATTGGCAGAATCTATATAAACTCTTGTACAATACCTATTAGGGGCCCAGATAGCCGTAGCGGTAAACGCGCAGCTATTCAGCAAGACCAAGCTGAGGGTCGTGGGTTCGAATCCCACCGGTCGAGGATCTTTTCGGGTTGGAAATTTTCTCGACTTCCCAAGGCATAGAGTATCTTCGTACCTGCCACACGATGTACGCATGCAAAAATGGTCATTGGCATAGTAAGCTCTCAGTTAATAACTGTGGAAGTGCTCATGAGAACACTAAGCTGAGAAGCAGGCTCTGTCCCAGTGGGGACGTAACGCCAGAAATAAGAAGAAGAACAATACCAGTGTGGAATTCTTAGAGACATTCTGGTAGGATTGTGGGGAATCCATAAGTCAAAGAAGGAGAAGATTCGGAATGGAACTTGTTGAAAAATTGTACTTTTTAAATAATTAGAGAGGTTTATTTTATCCTTATATCATTCACCTCTAGAGTAAAGCTTATATTTAATAACTTATATTTCGCTCCCCATCTGTTGTTTCTACCTAACCTGACATTTTCTTGAGGAACTTTGTACGAAAATATTTTCATACTCCAAAGAGCAAAAAAGTAAAATTCAAAGATTAATTCTAGGTATTTTGAAAAGTTACAGAATTTTTAAACGTATGATTCCTAGACGGGGTTGGTGGTCTAACGGATACCGCTTCTGCTTCATAAGCAGAAGGTCAAGGGTGCAATCCCAGGCCCGCCCCTTTCCTCGTAGTTTCCATTTGTAGTTGTATATTTTCTGTCTTCCACTTTTAATATATCTCAGTTGATCTATCACAGTTCATAGCATTTGCTAGAAGCCGAGATGGACAAAAAAAAAACAAAACCGTCTTCCTACGCTTCCATTCTTCTATCATTATAGCACGTCTTTCCTTACACGCTAACTCTGAAGTACCCATTAATGAGTAAAAAAGTACCCATTTCCGAAAAAGAGGCTTATTCTCATTTGAAGATTAAAGTCGACTTACTCATTGAAGAGTATTCGCTTCAAACTTCAAATAATGGGTATTTTCCACTCTTTGCCTCTAGAATGAAAATGGGTAATAAAACCTATTTTTTTTTTAAATAATGTTGTCGCAGATTGAGGTTATGGATTCAGAGAGAAAGTACAAAAATAAAGCAATGCAAAAAAACTTCATAATAATATTAAAATATATTTATCCTTAAATTTAATGCTTTAGATTATATCATTCGCTTCCTTATGAATAAGTTCCCAAAAACGGGGCAATGCTGGAAAAAGCTAGTAGGAAAGCTGGTTCACCTTGGCTATTTTAAATCATACTCCTTAGAACCAACACGTACCGCTTGGGTGATAGGCCACACGAGAATCCATGGGAACGGCTGTGGTGGACAATTTGAGCTCTAAAGAGTAGTCGTTATATTGACATTGCTTCAATAACTGACAACTCTTACAGTAATTCAACTAGTACACGATAAAATGATACCAGTATTCTGATAACTTTGCTAATAATTCCTTTTGGGAATAAAACAATTATTTAAAGAACACGTACACACTTGGATTTATTTCACGAGCTCGGCTGTGCGAATCTCGGTTTCCCGATTTTAACCGAGACTCAGCTAACAAATTTTCCGGTTGCTTAGCAACGAAGCATGATTTACTGATACTCGGCTTTTATTTGCTGAGATCCCAGGAAATTTGTTTGCCGACTACTCGGCTGTGCGGATCTCGGTTAAAATTAGCCGAGATTCGGCATTCTGAATTAAGTGTGTAGATCCACAGCTCACCTGCTCTTGTCGACAGGTAAAGAAGCATGAATTATAACATTGTTTAAAAACCGTTCAATACCATTATGCGATTTTTTGTGACCCGTAAATCATCTTTTCTTTACCCGAGTAATGAGAAGGCGAACATGTCTGCTGATCCGGAATATAAAAAAAAAAAAACAAAATGCTCGCGAGCATAAGAGTGCTGATTCACTCGCATCGGTCGTGCTTGCGAGTAAACGAAGCTAAAGTGATTCGTTAACGTGTTCAGAGCTGTTCAGAGTCAATTGCGCTATTGGAAATAAAGCTATTTTCCCTAAGAAGCTTCTGGTTTTCAAGGATTTTGACTACAAACTGGAAGTTTACTGTCGATTTGATAGATATACAAATGGTTTGTCTGTCAAAAGCGTAAATCACACCTTGTTGGGTGATTCGCGAGTAAAAGTTCGCAAACTTTCTGCTATTCCCTATAGAATGCTCTTCCGAGCAGGCGGCTGCGAACATACTCACACCATGCCTGTTCAGGAGTCTATCATGTTTCTTTTGCATTTGGTTATACAAGTGAGGTGCTTCGTGATGCGAACATTTCCACCACTGGTAGTCATTAGACCATCAAGCCCTGATTTATAGATTACTTTGTTGAAATTCTTTTAGAACTGTATTCAGTACTTTCACAAGGTTATTAATTACAAATATTGATTAATTACCAATGAGCTTATGCACTATTCCTTATTGTCTTATCAGACTTAAAAGAATTTGAATACTCTAGTTTATGAATATTCTCGATGACAATGTTAAAAATATGCTCTCAACCTTTTGCAATACATTAGCCTCCACAGTGAGCTCTGAACAAAACGTTTTTTTAATGCAAAATGTCATATGGTCGTTTTGATTTAGTGTCTATTCGAAACGGTATTAACCGTCCTGATACGAATAAACTTATTTTCATCTGATGATTGGAAATAATTGTGAACTAGCGTATTCCATTTTTTTCTAAAACTGATGAGTGAATACAGAACTTTAAAGATGCATGACAGAATAATTACCCGGTGTTTTTTAAAGCCTTTTGAATACCGGTGGAATGATCAAATCCATCCAGGGCCCAGATAGCCGTAGCGGTAAACGCGCAGCTATTCAGCAAGACCAAGCTGAGGGTCGTGGGTTCGAATCCCACCGGTCGAGGATCTTTTCGGGTTGGAAATTTTCTCGACTTCCCAGGGCATAGAGTATCTTCGTACCTGCCACACGATATACGCATGCAAAAATGGTCATTGGCACAGTAAGCTCTCAGTTAATAACTGTCGAAGTGCTCATAAGAACACTAAGCTGAGAAGCAGGTTCTGTCCCAGTAGGGATGTAATGCCAGAAAGAAGAAGATCAAATCCATTTATCGTTCAGCAGATAAGTAGTTGAATTTTTATATCTGGTGTTTAAAGGTTTGGATTGTTATAAATTGTAATGTTTTTTTTAGAATCAGTGGTGTCTGACTAAATCAGTTGGTGTTGAGATACGTAAAAAATCGTTTTTCATAGTGTTTAGATTGATATCACATATAAATAGGGGGAGATCCCCCAGTACCGGACAGCACCCAATACCGGACAAAGTCAAAAAATTGAGAAATCATGGTCCAATCAAGATGGTGTATTAAAAGGAAAGAAAGCTATTATGGAGACTAATGTTTGCGTAGAATAACACATCCTTGAAATATGCATGCCTTTTTAAAAAAGTAGAAAAGTTTGAAAATCTTTAAAAAATTGACGTATCGCCTTAATATTGAGCCTTTTTAGCAATTATTTTGAATATGAAAAAAATACTTTGGATCACGCAAGCATGTTCGAAAATAATCCTAATTTAATAGTATAAATGTATTTTGTACCATAATTGAACCAAATACGGACAAATTACAATTTTGGGTTAAGCACCTCCTGTCCCCCAGTTTCGGACAGCTTGATTTGTTATATGTTATCTTTGTAATTATTGCACCAGTGTCTCAAAATACATTCATTTTTCATGGATTCCGTCGATCATGGTATCAAACATGCGATAAAATTAAGAAGAATTAACTTTCAGAACAACATCGTAAAATGTGCTATTTTTCATCATATATGAAAGAGGATTTTGATGGACATCTTGTAAACTAAGAAAAACTCAAATTGTTCTTGTAAATGTTGCAAATGCATTGAATTGGCAATTGTATACTATTCCTATAGTAAACACATTCAATTATGTTCAAATTTACAGAATTCGACGCATTTTCAGATCGTGTCCGGTATTGGGTGCCACGTTTCAAGATCGATCAATTTGGTACTAAAATACATCATCAAAATGCAATGTCAAAATTCATATTTATATTTTCAAATTTATTTTTATACACTATAAAAATGATAATATTTATCATAAATGGGTAACACGAGCTCATAAAACCAATATTTTTCGAATTATAAATTTAGTGGCTTAAGTGTCCGGTACTGGGGGATCTCCCCCTACATGTATTGAAATATTCCTTAGTGTACATTTCACTGTTCAACAACATCTTTAAATGTACAGATTGCGAAACAAGCAGGAATCCTCACTGTTAGTTGCTCCACGCTGACAAGTAATCGGGGTCATGCCTAATTGGCGAAACGTCTTGCGAGTGTAAATATCCCACTGCGAGCGAATACGTTCCCAATTCCGGTGCTTATTTAAGAAGACGGAATGGTTACCAAGGGGATTGCTTGGCCACCCGGAGAAGCAGGATTATCATCCAGCCTCCCAGCAGGTGGATCAGTACAATGATTATTCCGCCATACTCACTTCCTACAGCTTGGTAGCACACGACGTGTTAATTAATTTACTCCTCCTTGAAGGAATCCCGCTCATCGGAGCGCAGCGGAAGTCTTGAATCTGCCAATCGAAGACAGCGTAATGATTTCTTTCCCGTCGTCGATTTCCGCGTTATTTTTGGACCGAGATTACCGAATGATTGCTGCTTCTGGTGAAGCCCCCACTGACTGTCCTCGGCGGGAATTAGCAAACAAAATGAAACGCAAAAGCCAGGCGCCAGGCAAGGAAATTGATTTTAAAAGGATTATTTTTCCATTAAGTTTAGCTCAAAATTGAATTTATTTTAATCAATGTGACGCACTCACACGAACTTCGGATGGAAATGAAGAACACAATGGCCCGGGAGAGAGAGCGAAAAAGTATCCCGACGATGGTGCTGTGATGAAGCTTTTGCCAGGATGTTTGCCATTGACGGGACGAAAATGGGATCGGCGAATAACGTGAAAAACCGTTAGGCTAGATGACTGGGTACAATTAGCTGGCATGCATGAGTAGGAACCTTCCAAAGCTCGTCCTGTTGAAGTGAAGCTACACAACCAAGCCATGTTGGGAAGCAATTGTCAAAGCCGTACCGTATCCTTGACGAATTTCCATTGAAGCACCCCATAGTTGAAACTTTGCTATCTTTTACATGGTACAAGTGAAACATACCTGAAAAATGTTGATTACAATGATGGATTGACGATGATTACAATGATGTTTCGTTAGCCAAGTGATAACGCCCGCGGCTACAAAGCAAAGCCATGCTTAAGATGTCTGGGTTCGATTCCAGATATATACAAGATCTTTTCTTAATGAAAATTCCGCGATTTTTTTAAGAAGTTCTAGGAAAATTATTGTTTATATGGATGAAGACAAATGGTTTAATAACTGAATTTTCATAGAATGGAAATGGAAATCACAACACATTTTACGTTTGGGTAAGTAGTTAGATTAACTCTCCAAGCAAGTTATGCACTGCTCATAGTTCATATTTTATGCTATTTAAATTCAGATCAAGTTTCTACCCATGCATCAGAATCCTAACCTGGTCACGTAACCGTACAAATGCAATTTCATCGGGTGCAACATGTCATCCGATTGGCACACAAAGATCAAACGCCAATTCCGAGCTTGCACAAATGTTTACATAAAAGAACACAAATGGAATACAAAACAGTTCGCTCCATTTTTCATCCCCATCCCGATATTTCCATGCGTTCTCATCGTCTCGGATCAGTTCAGTTCAAATTTTATCGCAATAACAAAGTCCGACGCTCGACCATCGAACTGGGCTAGCAAAAAGCAAAAAATCGGGTCAACTCACCGATGATGACTTTGAAAGCGGCAAAAAATGCATCTATTCGGTGAAAACCTGGAAATAGCAACACCTCTCTAGCTCTCATCGGTAGCCCCTTGCACCGATCCGTTTCGGGATGGAGTTGGATCACTACCCTGGGCATCCTATCAAGTTTGCATATCTATTTCCGCTTGTGTTCGGTGTTATCGTTTTCATGGCATCCAATTTTCTAGTAATTAATCGGGATGAGAGGTTTTTGCGATAGGGCTCTCGACCTATATGGCCAACCTATGTATAGCTAAGAAGTGCATCGTTCTCGTTGAAGCTTGTCCCGTCTTCAACTTTGTTAGAATTTGATATACATAGTCAATAACGATCAAAAACATTTGGTCTAGGAATAAAGATGAGAATTTCTGTTTAATTATTAAAATTGCAAAAATAATTTTGTTTTCAATATTTTTGCATCATTTTTCTACAATTTCTTAAAACAATGAATCAAATTGTCAAGACGCAAAACAAACAACAATGCGAGCATGCTTACAATCGTTTATCCCAATTTATGCGGAGTGCGATACAATCCGTGTCGATTTTGATAATTTATCATCTTGTTCCGAAAATATTCCGAAATTCCTTGAGTAACAGACACGTAGCCAACATCGACGTAAATATCTCAGGCTGCAGAAACGTTTTTAAATTAAGTTATTTATTTTCTTCCTTATCATAAAAATATGCTAAAAGTAAAAATTTGACGCATTTCCATTGCAATCTCAATTTTAAAGTTGTCGCACAAATATATCGTTTACCGCTATTGAAATGACACCAAGAGATCACATAAATAAATTGAAACCCGAACCGAAAGAGAAAATTCCAATCCTAACAGATGGGATTCACATAACATCATCCCATTTGCACCGAAATTCTCACGTATCAATGCGATTCCTAAGCTCACGCGGAAAAACGAATCACGCCAACGGCAGCCAGCACTGATTCCGAAGTAGTTCGAACAGGCAGCCTATTTAAAGCACCAATAAAAATTGAGAATGTTCCTTCAAATAAAATAAAATAGAATATTGATCCATAATTAAAGCAGTTATTCACTATCACACTATCATGTTCTATAAATGAATTAAATTGCTGTTCTATAAATGAATCAATTCACTACTGCTTCAGTGGTACCTGTAAAACAACAAATTTTCTTATTTAAAGTGCAAATTTTAGCAGTTAATAATTCCAGAATGCACCATAATCAAAAAGTATTATTCATAAAGTTCACAGAATATACCCATAATTTTTCAAGCAATGCTCCATTATAAATATTAATTTTCTATCTATCTAACATCTATCTTAAACTTGCACTTGACGATAAAGGATCGCGAGGTCTTTTTGGCTAAATTGTTAACGAAAGAATGGATCTATGAAGTCAGATAAGCCTTTATTAAGCAACAGTGTAGAAATGTTATTTCACTTCACAATTCGCGGGTCTTTACGCTGATTACATAATCTGTAAAAAAAAAAGATATTGGCAGCAAGAACGCGTGATTTTACTACGCGGGAAACATCATTACCACACCGCACATGTGTTCTATGGCCCTTCAACAACTTCAGCTACATCTCCATCAAGCACTGTCTCAGCACAAACACAATTAAACCTGCTTCTTTCTCTACATGCAACCACATACGTTTGGGTAGAGTAAACCCTGCTGGTAGAGAAACCCTGCTCTACTGCACTGCGATCGATTCCAATAAAGTCATCGTCTGCAAAATCAAGGATTATATGCGACAAAACGCAATGTTGCACAATAAATTTGGAGGATCATTTTTTTTGCATTCCTTGTAATTTTACAAAAAAATAGGCACTACTTGTACAGTTGTTACACTTGATTGTATTTGTTATTATGGAAATTTATTAACTTTTTTCGGTGAACGCGATACCTAATCTCCAGGATTCTCATCAGATTTGTTCAAGAATTCCACCTACAATCTTTTCAAGGCTATAATCAGAATCATATCCGAATTCTCATCATCCTCTCAGGATTCTAATCAAAGTTCAGAATCTACCCAGGATACTCAACAGAATCTTTCCTGAACTCTCTGTTTAAGAATTCTCATTAAATCCTTACTGGATTATTACCAGAATCCTTTTAGAAATCTCATCATCATCGTTCCAGATTTCCCATCAAAACCCTTTTAGTAGAACCTTTCCAGAATTATCATCAGAATCTTTACGGGATTCTCATCAACAGCCTTTCAGAAAGCTCATCAAAATCATTCCAGAATTTTCATCAGAATCCTTAAAAGAATCTCGTCCAGTGAATCAAATTTTCATCATACCAGACGAAAAACAAACAACAGAGCAAGCGCGCTCACAAACCATTTGTCCCAACTTTTGTGGATAGAGATACAATCAAAAGCAAAATTGTCATGACAAACACAATGCGCAACATTGTTGCAACCTTTTCAACTCACGATTAATCAGTTATTTTAAACACAAACCCAAATTTGTTTTATCGACGCTGTTCGATAATGTGTCAAAGTATTAGTACACTGAGAAAGTTCTCGAAAATTGCAATGCGAAGCCCAGAAAATCCCTGCGCACGTGGTGATCGACCATTGTCATAGTATGTTCAAGTGGTGATAAACTGATGTTGCGGAATAACATTGTTGCAGCAAGAGTAGGAGATGACAATGTCTGCTGCGTATTGGGTGACAATTGATTCACTGGTCTCGTCAGAATTCTTTTAGGGTTCTCATCGAAATTCTTCCAGAATTTTCAACAGAAACCGAGATTTTCATCATAATCCTCCATGCATTCTCATCATAATCGTTTCAGCATTCTTAACAAAATCTTCAGGAATCTCACCAGAGATCTTGCCTTCAGAAACCAGGAATTCCATCACAATCCTTCAAAAATTCTCAGTGTCCAAACAAAATAAAAAAAAATCGTTTTTTTTTATGTAAGGGCGTTTCTAGTAGGCTTGCTAGATGATATCCTTTGGGAGGTCATGTCATCTTTTTTTCATGTGCCCCCAGTCCTATTTTGGGCTGAAATTGTCCTCCTATTTCCTAAATTGATCGAATATCCAATTTCAAATTCAATAGTTTTCTGTTTACTCATTCCTTGCTATTCATCAGGTTTGATCAATGGTGATGTATTATATACTTTAAACCTTAAGGTTTTTTTTATTTTTTACCCAATGATAAGTTTGGCGATTTGCCACTTTTTTCTACACGTTTGTGATCTTAAATCTTAAAATTGGAAATATTCTAGATATTTGATAAGTACATTTTCTAAGATTTTAGAATCGAACAATATTTTTGGTTTCTTTTCTAGATAATGTTTGATTAGCTCTAAAATATATATCTTCAAGACCTCTTTTTCGTCTCCTTTCTGCTTGTCACGTCTGCTTTCTGGGTACCTATTAGTCATTTAAAATTGTTTTTTTACTTTTCAGTAAATATTTTGTACTTAACTTACAAACATATTTAAATTATCTTAGATAGATAGATATATATCTTTATTTGAGAAATTTGCAGTTCGAGGCTGGCTCATCTCTTCGAATTTATTTTAAAATGGGATTAAGGCCGTCTTCAGTGTCGTGTACTAGACTCGACTTGTCGAAGTCGAGTCTAGTACACGACACTGAAGACGGCCTTACAGTTGAGGTCGAAATACGCGTATCTGTCAAAGGATACAAACTCTAGTACAATTAGGTATAGTACTAAATTCGGTTTTTTCATCTACTTGTATTCTTTACCAAACGATGTTAAAATATGTTTACCCAAGAGTTGTCGCCACAACCCTTGGAAATAAGCTCAAAGATTTTTCCTTAATTTTCCGGCGAAATTCAACATTTTTCCCTTTTTTGCCTTAACATTAAGGTTTTTCGATGATATCATTAAGGAATAAGCGTTTCCATACCACAAAGCAAACTCATGTGGAAACATGGTTGCTAACTACTAGTTCCCCATACTAAATGGCATTGTACCCCATCCATTTGGTCATTTTGAACTACCCTTATTTTTTAACCAACTTTTCTACACGATTTAAACCCGTTAAAAAACTTAAATTTGGGAAATGTTTTCTTGATGGTAGCTAGCAATATTGTAATGTTACTGTTCGGACTTCGAAGACTTCAGCAAGTACGGACGGTACAGCAAGCCGTTCGTTACAACCGGCACAATATACGGGCAGGCGCTTCGTGCCATTACGCCAATCATGTAATGGATTGGTACGAAGCGAAGGGAGTTAATGTGGTCTCGAAGGAGGCAAACCCGCCAAATTTACCAGAACTTCGTCCGATCGAAAAGGTTTAGGCGATAATGGAGAAGAAGTTGAAGAAAAGCGGAAATACATTTGAAACCGATTAAGCTTTGAAGAAAAACTGGGAGAAATTGTGTAAGAAATATTGGCAAAGCCTTGCTTAAGATCTCATGGGCGCATTCTGCTTGGGGGATTCAATTTAATTATGCCAAAACATAGCTAATATATAGTTGTTTAAGCCCTGAATATTCGAGAAGTATCCGATTTAAAATGAATTTTTGGTAATAATTTTTGTGTGTCTTATATTTTCCGAGTCCAGTCTTTGATCCAGGTTGGCGAATACCGGTACAACTTCCCTAACACGATACTTTAACTTAGGAATGGAATACATGTGATACAAATATTAGTAGCTACAGTTAACTCTCCCTTACTCGATATTCCGTATCTCGATATCGATATAGAGTAAGAGAACAAAGTAAAAGTTGGTGTGCATGGCTAACTCGATGTTCCCTTGAATATCAAATGCACTGGTTTAGTGATTTGTAACTCGATACTTCCCTTACTCGATGGCCCCTTCAAAATCGAGTTATGGAGAGTTGACTGTATATTTGTTTTACAATATAATCGTGAAGTCTCATTAACTATTCTAGCTTATCTAAGACCATATGATAGTTTGCATGCTTTACAGATTTGTTATGCAGTCGACGAAACAATTGCAAATGAACAGTTATATGGTACAAATCGATATTCTTTATGGAATATTTTCGATGTATATGGTGTAATTCAATATACTTTATGGTAGTATGTATTGTTTAAAATCGTATGAATATGGAATATTATTTAATTTAATATTATACATTCTGTATTTTATATGGAGCATACTTTAATATATAAGGTGTATTTAAAAACTATTAAATGGTACAATTTTTTAGCTTGAATTTGAAAATTTATGGTTTACTGGTATGGTTCATTTATGGATCAATATATTACTTGTTATGGCAAATAGCTTCATTTATCATGGAGCAGTTTTTGATTTTCTATTAATCATTTTCACTTTCTTATAGTCGCCAAAACCTTTTGCCGTTCGAAAAGGAGAAAGTGGAAATAAAATCACACTTACCGGTGGCACTCGAAGCAATTTCCTCCACCAATCCTGCCATCATCATTGCCATCGATTCTCCGTCAAGAGAGATGCAGGATCAGCGCAAAGTCACGTGCTGGTGTGCGTGAGGCGCGCGCGTTATTTATTACCTCTTCCGGTTGTCGATTTCGGAGCGAAGCTTTCTCCGATCTCAGCATAAGGCACATTACCCTACATATTTATGGCCGTGTGTACCTTTCAGAATCACGAAACAACCACCTCCTACGGGGGGAAAGTGGCTGGGAAGGCAGCGTGGTATCTGTCTGGTACCCGGCTAACAGAAGGCACTCTGCAGTATTTATTACATATTCGGGGCCAACAACGATGTGGTAAAGTTACGCACCACTTCCGTCCAGCGCCGCGATGACACGGGGAAATTTTCCGGCAGAAGGGTGTTTTGGCGCAGCATAAAGAAACACAACATCAACAAACATAACGATGGAAAAAATCTGCTCGGCGAGAGGTGAAATTGGAAAGTGGAAGAGAAGAAAGTCAAAGTTTAGCGTATTTGTTCTACAGGGAGAGGGGGAGGTTAAGGTGCCCGAGACGAACGAAAGCAGAATGCCTCCTAGAGCGGGAAGCTAAGTCGAGGTAATATACGAGCCAAGGAAAAATCGTAGCCAAACTGCTGCCCACAGAAAAGGGGAAATGTGTGGAAAGTTGTTTAATTTTATGAGTATTTGTGCCTGACGCTGTTGACTCGAGGGAAAACGCTCTTTGGTACCTAACTGAGAAGTTTAACCGGCTATTGTTTTGTCTTTTCGGAACACGTGTTCAACGTATTTCTTCAAAATATTTTGAGTAAGAACATAAATAATCTGAGATTTCTCCAAGGATTCTTCCAGAAATTTCTCCAAGGATTTCCCCAGGAATGCCTACATGGCATTCTTCCAGGATTTTCCCATGAATCCCTCAAAGATTTTCCCGAAGATTATCTCTGAATTTCCTTCATTGATTTCCTCCAGAATTCTTTCATTGTTTATCCTGAAATTCCTCCACATGTTACTCTAGAAATTCCTTAAGAGATTAATCCATAGACTCCCCAGGAACTTTTCCAAGAATACCTTGAAAAATCCCTAAAGATGCCGCAATGAAACAATTTCGAGATTTTTTCCTAAACAAAATCCATTCAGATGTTCCTTCAGAATCTTTCAGATGTTCCTCGTCGGATTCCTCCAGTATTCCTGTTCCTCAACAGATTCCTCAGAATACCAAAAAAAAAATCCAATCAGATGTTCCTTCGGGGAATCCTTCAGATGTACCTCAACGGATTCCTCCAGGAACACTTGCAAGAAATTCTCCTGGGTTTCCTCTAGGATTTCTCTAGTATTCTTCCAATTTGTTTCGTCCAGGAATATAGCAAGAGGTTGCATAAGAAATTACTCCAGGGATTCCCCAAAAAAAAAAATCGGGGAATTCCTCCGAAGATTTCGCTAGGAATATCTCAAAGGCTTTTTTAATGAATGGACTCAAGAGATTCCCAAAGAATAGCTCCAACATTTTCTAAATTGATTCCTTCAATCACTCTACCAGGGATTTCCTCTGGAACGCCTTCTGGGATTCCTATAGGAATTTTTAAGAAATTTCTTAAGAGGATGAATTCCTCAAGTAATTCGTGAAGTCATTTTTTCAGGTATTCCTCCTGGAATTTCTCAAAATATTCCTCCAGAACCTTCTGGAGAACTTTATCTAGAAGCCTTCCAAGGCATTACATGGGATTCCTTTTCGGATCACCTTAGAATCATCCCCAGGAATTTTTAAGGGATTCCTTCAGAACATCAAACATTATTTCAAGAACTCGTTCCAGGAATTTCTACATGATTTTTTTGAACTATTAAAATGATTCCTACTTCAACTTGCTTAGTAGCCACTCGGCTAAGGAAGGCCCCTTCTTCAACTTTTACAGAGAAATCTCCAGGAACTTCCAGAGGGGTTTCCCCAATATCTTCTCTATCAATTTTTCGAGGGATTTCATTAGGAAAGGATACCTCCGATAATTCTTTCAGGAATGCAATTCAATAATTCGAAAACTATCTCCAAATACCCTCATGGCACCTGGAAAACTATCTGGACTTCTGTAGGTATTACCTGTGAAAATGTTGGAGGAATTCCTAAAGGAATCCCAGGAAGCATTACTGTATAATTTTCTGGTAAAATCCTCGATGAAATGCTTGAAGGAATCCCAGGAGGAATTACTAAAGAAATTCCTGTAAGAATCCAGTAAGGAAGAAGCAAGCGATCGTATTCAAATTCCCCCAGGCATTCTTAGAAAAATCCTTCCAGAAACTGTTTAGTATATTTCGTAAGGAAATAATTTGGAGGTTTTTCCAGGAATTCCTACAGACGTTCCTCTTACTTCTATATGTTTCTCAAGTGTTCCTGCATAAATTTGTTTCGGGTTTCTTGCAGAACACCTTCAGAATTTTTTCAGACATTCATCGAAATATCTTTCCAAAAGTTCCTCTAATAGCTTATTAACCAGGGATTTTTCAATGATTTTTTTTTTTCAATGATTACTCCAAAAGTTCTAGCAGAGAATTTTACACGACTTCTCCCATGAGTTTCTCCCAGGTATTCCTCGCCAAATCCCCCAGAAACATCTCCAAAGATTCCGCTCCAGAAAGATCATAGAAAATCCCCGGAAAAATCTTCGAGGGATTGCCAAAAGAAATCCTTAAGAAATTCTTAAAGGAATCTTTTGAAAATTTCAGGGAGAATCCGTGTAACAATTTCTGGAGGAATCCCTGAAGAAATCCTTTAAATGTTCAAAGGAAGAGTCTCCGAAGGCGTTCCTAGAGATCTCTGGAGGAGTGCTTGGAGGAATCTCTACAGAAATTATTGGAGCAATACTTTGAGAAAATCTTCAAGAAATCTTTCATGGATGAATTCCTGGATAAATCTCTAGAAAAAATCTTTGAGGATTTTTTCGAGAAATTATTAGAGGAATTCCTGGAAAATTTTCCTAAGGAACCTCTAGAGATATTCCTGGAGGAAACCGTGTAGGAGTTCCTGAAACAATCTCTCAAGGAGTTGGTGAGAATCCCTGGAGAAATCTCAAGAGGAGTTTCTAGAGTAACTAGAAAGAAATTTAAGAGGAATTCTTGAGAAATAGTAGAGAAAACCTGTAGTGAACGGGACGGTTATATGATGTCACCTATAGGGAGAAATTCCTGTAAGGATTGCTGGAGAAATGCCTTGAGGAACGTCTGAAGGAATCCCTGGAGAAGCATCTGGTTGGATTTCTGAAAAATTGTTTTACAGCAGCATCTTTGGAGACACTCGTGAAGTGATTTCTAGAAATACCTTTATGAAAGTTTCTGGGAGAATCCTTGTATAAATCTCTAAAGGTATTCCTAGAGTAACCCTTGGAGAAATTTATGAAGAAATATATTGTTATGGTTGTGTTCATCAGCAAACTTTTCGAAAATGTTATAATAAAGAATTTTGCTGAATACTTTTTTGATCTGACTCTTCATTTGAGTTTAGCAAATTGTTTCTTCATTATTTAATATAGGGTGGACCCAAAGATCAGTTTTTTTTGTCCAACTTTTTTGTTTTCAGTTTAGCGCAAATGTGATGTTGAGAAGAGTTGTAGAGGAAGTTATAATACACATTTTCTCTGGACATTGCAATTCTTGATTTTTTTTTTCATTTTGATGTTATAAGAAAATTTTGGTGGGACCTTCCTTAGCCGAGTAGTAAGAGTCCGCAGCTACAAAGCAAAGCCATACTGAAGGTGTCTGGGTTCGATTCCCGGTCGGTCCAGGATCTTCTAGTTATTGGAATTTTCTTGACTTTCCTGAGCATAAAGTCTCATCGTACCTACCACACGATGAACGAATGTGAAAATGGCATCCGAAAATGGCAAAAAAAGCTCTCAGTTAATTACTGTGGAAGTGCTCATAAGAACACTAAGCTGAGAAGCAGGCTCTGTCCCAGTGAGAACGTAAATGTCAAGAAGAAGAAGAAAATTTATGTGAAAAACTTTAGAAAATTTTAGATGCCCATGATTTATCGAGTTGGTATGATAAAATATTTCTTTTGGCTGGAACATTTTTCCTGTAAAAACCGTGAGATTTTTTCCAAATTGCAAAAAATAACTTCAAAAATACCCTTAACAACATAAAATTCATCTGTAACTCACAAGATTTCAACGTTATTGGCTTGCTATCTTTAGAAAAGTTGTAAGCATTAACTACACCTACTAGTTTAGCACATAATGGTTTTTGAAAAAATGTGAAACAAAAAATAGAACACATAATGTATTTTGCTATTAGTTCATCAATAATATCTTTAAATATAAGCAATATAATTCAACTTTTATTCTCTCTTTATTTTTCCGTACCTGTAACATTCATGTTAAACTAAAAACAAAAAAAAGAAATAAAAAAACAGATTTCTGTGGTCAACCCCAATGTAAAATTTACTGAGCTTTAATGAAGAGTTAGATCCAAAGTGTATTCGGAAAAGTTGTTCATTATAACATTTTCTATAAGTTTACTTGAAAAACGCAACCACAAACTTCCTCAAATAAAATGTTTTGTCCATTGTTTTGGAATGTATTGAAACTTTTAAAATTTTTAAAGAAATATAGTAATGTTTGCAGATAAGGATAAGCAAATTTCAGGGGAAAATTTCTAGTTTGATTTTTTTTTCTAGAGCAATAAAACAACCATAACCATGATTGGTTTTGATGTTATTTTTGAGAATTTTTTAATTCAGTTTATTGTTTTAATGCATCATTAGTATTATTTTAGACATTCTTCATCAGCATTCTTAGATCAAATTAAAAGGGCCTTCCTTCACTTTGTGTTAACGCCCACAGCTGTACAAAACAAAGGCATGCTGAAGGTGCCTGGTTCAATGCCCGGTCGGTCCAGCATAATCCATAAAAATATACATATTTTGTAGACATTAGAAGTTTTTCTATTTTTTTTTCAAAAATTCTTACATTCATCGTTTTTTACTTGCTGTTTCTAAAAATAGTTTTGAATGGAACAAGGAATTCAACAAAAATCTCCCAGAAAAATCTGTAGAAATAATTCAAATATACATTTGCAAATAAATTTCGACATTTATTTCGAAAATAATGTTGTGAAAAACTGTATTTCTGCTCCAGCATAAATTCAGCTTGTAGGAAATTTATATTTTTAACAGAATTTCGACAAAAAAAGATAATTGCAGCAAGAATTTTGCCAAAGATTTTGAAAAATATTTGGATGAACTCATGAAGTTATTTCCAAAAACTAAAGCAATTTCCAACGACTTTCTTGTCGGACAACACGAATGACTTGTGAAAAAAAAAATTGATTTTGAGTAGTACTTATAGAAAACTCATATTGTTAATATGCTAGGGACGGTATTAAGAAAATCAAATAACTTACTCGATTTCTTTCAACGTTTCGACTACTTTTCTGATCTTGTTGGGTGTGGGTAAAACTGATATAAAGATTAATAGTCAATACAAACGTATGCTAGAATAAAAGAGTAAGTGATACGATCGACTTCTCTTCATCAATCCTCTCTTCTACAAATAAAGGTGACAAGATGCAAGTTTGTGGGAAATCTTTCACTTCAGAACGCTTGACAACGATACAATCTTGCGTCCTGAGGAAAAACTTCCATCTTGTCACCATTATTCGTAGAAGAGAGGATGAATGGAGAGAAATCGATCACGTTACTTAAAGTTGAAGTCACGACACGATAATCGAGCTCACGATCTACCTCTCTTACGAGCTGCAGAGAACTCTAAACCCAATTCTTACCATGTCCATCCTTCCAAAAATTGTGACCATTAACCTCGAGTTGCCACGAGTACCCTGGCTCCATCCCGTACTAATTTTGGTACTGAAAAGTGAATATATTCCGAATAATACAAAAAATGAGTTTCGGCTCCGTAAAGCGTTAAACGTGATTGAGCCTCAAACAAGCGAACTAGTTAAAACAAAAACTTTCCAGTTTAATTAATTAACCCGTATAGGCCTGATTGCAAAAATACTAAACCCTCAGGAAACAGGAATATTTCCGAGTTCCTCTTTCTACTTCTAGAAACAAGATATGTGTGCGAGTGTTCTGACAAAAAATAATTTGAATCCATTATGAATTCGCTGAGCGATGAGGGTTTTAGAATGTTTGCTCACTCAGGCCTATACGGGTTAAGTATGAAGCTGCTTAGAAGGCTATAGAAAGGCCAATCTCAATGATGCTTGCTTAGATTCTAAAATGCTCTTTTTTCTAACATCAGATAGCTTACTTTTGCTTCAAAGAGAACATCTGAAGCAAGTAATATGTCTGTTGACAGAAAATATTGCAATCCAACGTATGTCGAGTATTTAATTAAAAACCCAGACAATCGAACGTCTTCTTTCTGCGATAAAAATACATTGTGCAATTTGAAAACAGTCAGCGTACTTTAAACTTCCCATTCCGCTCTATCACTGTGCTGCAGCGTCAGCGAGTACCTACGTCACCAACGAGGTGGAAAATCGGAAAACAATAGCACTTTAACTTCCGCCAATGCGGGTGGAATGCATTGACTTCTCATTCCACGGGAAAATGTGTTCTCATCGTTTGCAGCACAGTGTGCACCACATGTACCTACTGAAAACTCGAATAGGCTGCGAGAGAGGGAAAACTCCCAAGAGAAACTTTCAAAACTCCCTAAAATCATCAGGAACGACCCGACCAAGTGAGAAATTTAAAAATGTACGTGTCGTGTATAAGAATTTTCGGTTTCTAACTATATTGTTTCCGTTTAATTCAATTGGGACTTAACGTACTAGGGACGTGGCAGTGGGTAATAGAGAATTACTCATTTTCTTGGGTGAAAAGGGTAAAGAAAGCTTTCAGTTAATAACTGTTGAAGTGCTTTAAGATGTGAGGGGGGGATGAGAAGTAGGGACTTCATACAACGAACAAGAAGATGCTCAACCAAAAGTAAACGATTTCAACTCGAAACGCAACCAACAAACTTTCGGCCAAATCCACTATTTCGATATCTTTTCGGAATCCTCGGGAAATCAACTCCGTGACCGAAACTAGCAAAGCTGAAAACACACACACCCATCCGATCGCATCATATTCCGGCGAGTGGCGAAAGTTTTATTAAATTTTGTAAATTAGTTTTGAAGTGTTTTCCTTCCGCAAACCGGGTTTCCGGGGTTGTGTGTGATTTTTTTTGCCTTCTTCCCCCTAGGTCAAATTCCTTCCTGATTAAGTTGGCTCCGGAAAAGGCGAGAGAAAAAGTTCAATTACGACGGGATCGGGATCCTCGTATGTGTGAAATGTACGGTGAAAAAGTTTTTCGCGCGCCCCCCTTGGTTTCGGAAAGGGGGCCGGTAAAAGTATTCGCTCGAAGGTAAGGGTATGCGATATTTCGAATGATTCCGTAAAATGGCGTGGAAACGGAATTTTGCCGAATTTCACGGAATACAATGGAATAAAATTTATTTAAATAAAAAAAAAATCGACGAGATATTATGATTACAAATTTAGCTCAACAAATAAAATCCAAAAAAAAATCTACCAAATCTAATTATGAATTTTTTTTCGGTTTGGTGTTACGAAAGATAGTGTGAGAAATGTTTGATTTTTATTGTTTTGTTAAATTCGAACTTTCCACGCTTTTCCAGAACTAAAAATACAAAACAATCATAAAACGTAGAAAGACAAAAAGTAGAGAGAACAAAACGTCGCAAATGATTGCTTCTTGGCATTTTTTTCTTCTTTAAACAAAGGTTTAAGACGTTTTGCTCCTTCTTGTTTACTCTTACACCTTTTGTCTTTTCGACCTATTATTTTACGACCTACTCTCATTTTGACTTTTCGTCATACATACCTAAAAAATGATTTCTTCTAAGCATCTCAAGAAATGAAAAATTAGGATTTATATCAAATTAGTTTTTTTATTTATTAGTAACAACAGCTGCAAAGCATTTCAGCTTCAATATTGAAGAATTTTTCATGAAGCATGATTAAAAACAAGAAAATGTGAACAGAACGATCAGACAGGTGTGTAGTTGGCACCATTATCGAAAGCTCAAATGACGTAATGTCAATTGAATCAATTTTTATTTTTTTGCACGAAGAATCTTGATTTTCAAGTACCTAGATCAGGCTTTGTGAAATTGAACGATCATTGACACACGAGCCATAATTTCATCCCATTTATCCGCCTGCATTCATACAACACGCATCACATTTATCGTTCGTGGAAGATAAAACAAAACAAGACAGACACACACCAACCACTGCACATTGGTCCCAAAGCCATATCTAGGAAGACAAAAATGATTGCGCCTAAACCGTCAATTTGAGATAAATCTCGAAAACTTATTCAAACAGACTCAAGTCAAAAAAGTATACAAACTTACTTTATCGATTCTACGTGCTTCGCAGACGAAATTCTACACCATTTTACTCTAAACCAACTCGATTTTTCACTTTTAGAACGTTTACTTTCCGGAATTACAAAACGACGAAAGTAAGATTTTCAACTCTCGCTACCTAACCACTACTTTCGCCGCTCCGCTGTATGGAGAGACAAAGTGACTTAACCACGAATCAAAACAAAACACTACTTGAGCCGAATTTACACTGGTACAAAAACGTCGAAAGTAACTGAATAAATCGGCTTATCATTTTGTAATAAACTTTTTGTGGGAAATAACAGAAACTCCCTAGTTTTTGAATGCGATCTTATTGTATGCAAAATTTAAGCAATGTACACGGCGAAAAAATGTGAAAAAGGTGATTCATTTTATAACAGTTTTAGAAGACAGGTTGTGATTCTTCTGAATTAATTTTCTCAAAACTGTATGGAAATTACTTACGTCGATTTGAAAAAGTAATCGAGATATGGTGTCTTCGGCAAAGTTTCTCCTTATTTTCCAGTGATGTGAAATTAGGGTGGCCCACATGGTTCACGAGATCAGCACATAAACTTTTTTGCTGACTCATTTAGGACGACACAATTTTCTACAATGTTTTAGAACAACCGATTTGGAGCAACTTTGCCGAAGAACCCAAATTTCTATCTCTTATGGTTTATAATTTTTTTAACAAAAAAGTTAGGGTGATACTGAAAAATCGTTTTTTTCTTGATAACTTTTTATGTGATGATTTCTCGCAAAAACTTTGTTCCGAGCACTTTTAGAACTTTTGATTGCGCAACTGTTTGCCGAAGAAACTACTGTTCTTATTCTTATTCTACTTATCTCTTATGGGTACAGAGTTATCAGAAATTTTCTTCTAAAAAATGGTTGTTTTCAAATGCCGATATCTCCGAAAGGCACAAACGGATTTTAAATCTTTTATCGCCATTAGAAAGATTATCTCTTTCTCTGTTTATGGTGAAAAAACTGTGAGGACGTTTTTAAGTAAAGAACATTAGTTTCATGTCACAAAGAAAGAAAAGTAGGGCCGTGTTTTAGCATCGGATAAAAAAAAGTTATTGCAATATGTGATTTTAAATGGTAGATTTATCATTAAATCTGCTTTCAGATCTAGAAAATCAGATTTAGAAAAAAAGAGAACTAGGTATATGAACTTCAAAAAATTTAAACGAATTTCATTTGTTCATATTTCTTTTAATGCGACACAATTTGGAATCAACTTCTAAGATTGTACTAAAATTTCAAGGGCACAAATCTCGCGAAGAAAGCATCCAACAACAGTGCACTTTTTTGGCATTGTTCACCGGCAGAAAGCTTAAAATAAGAAGATCAGAATCGTTTGCCAACTAGTATTCTACATATTTTTATCAAAACTTCAAACCAGCACAACAAAAAAGCCCCACGTGGCCCCATTTACATGTGTTTATAACTAATGTTTCTAACTAGTCGTAGACAAAAAAATAGCTGCCGCTTACTGCCGCTTCCACAATTTTGTAAAACACTGTTTTTATTAAAAGTATCATTAAATATGAAAACTTTGCTAGTAAATAATGTAAGTCTACTTTGTTATTGTTAAGCTTTTTCATCTTTATTAACGAGATTTTTAGCCCTGGGCTAGTTCATCTCGGGACCAACGGCTTTACTTCCCTTCCGAAGGAAGTCGTCACTATAACTTTTTACGTCATAAGCGACTATGTCGGGGATGGGATTCGATTCCAGGTCCTCGGCGTGAGAGGCGAGTGTTCTAACTACTACATCAGGTCCGTTCCCTATTGTGAAGCTTTGAAAACTTGATGAGAAATTCTTTTTAACAACTTTTTTGCATGAAAAAATGGATAAAATCGATTTTTTGGCTGTTTTTACTTAAGTGTCATCCACATTAGTGATAGAATATGAGTGTCATAGGAAGAAATGTCAAAAATGCCTCAAACAACTTTGCAGAAGAAAGTTTTTTTGCTAGGACGCTCCCATCAAAAGTTAAAACTGATCTAGATCACTTTCAACTTATCTAGATCGAATTCGAAGGAGTCAAAATGTAGCACAAATAATTCCAAAATACTTTGTCCAAGACACAAAACCTCTAAGATGCATATCCAGAGTACTAGAGTGACTTGAAGGTGAATTTTGAAGTTGTAAAATATGGCCTTCAGTGAAGTCTACATAACATTGTTATTTTTCGAATAATTTTGAAACTTTTGGCATTCTGACTTAGTTATTTGACAATGTAAAAAAAAACTGAACAGGAATCATTTATTTTGTAAATTTTATGCCATTTAACGTTGTTACTAGAGCGTAAACTGGTTTGTGTCATTTGTTAAACCCTTGGAAAGGTCTTTGCAAAATAAAATAAATAATTTTGTAACAAATAGAAGTTTGCATGTATAAAAAATAAGCACTATTTAACTGAACAAGATGCTTCATGAACTTCAGTAGAATAATAAATATACAAAATATGGCAAAAACTGTAATAATCCAAAAAAAAGATTTTTAATTAAAGAAATATTTTTTGCTAGTTTTTGTCGAATTGCTAATTCACAGTTGTACACACAGTTCGAAAACAGCTGTATCAACTTCAAGAGCATGTAAAAAGATTTCTATTCGGTTGAGTATTCATGAAGTAATGGTCAAACGGAGATTTTTTTTTTTTGCAAATTGCAGATTTTTTTTGAGAAAACAAGTTTTAACTAAAACTAGTCTAATTTCATACAAATTTGATGTTTCACAAAAGAATAATATATTTAATTTTTGGAAGAGAACGGTGCTTAAAGTTTCAAAATTGGTTGGAAAATGTGAAAGTTATGGTGACTTCAATAAGGATCATATACAGTAAGGACCCGATTTTATCAGCCCTCGATGAATTTTAGGCTGACAAAATGGGGAACCTGACAAAATCGGGTCATTTTATTTTGTTCCTGTTTTTCAATTTTTTACGTATTACATGGTTACATGAACTTTTAAGAGGGCGATGGACATGGGTGTAGCCAGTTTTTTTTTATCAGGGGTTCCCCCTCCCTTATATTGGTGATATCGATTTTTAACATTTAATAAAAGGCATTGCCACTGCCCCCTCTGGCTACTCCCATGCGTGCATGACATCAAACATCATCATCAATTTTAATGTAAACGTGGTAAAACATAACGATAGCAATTATATGACAAATTTAAAATAGGCTGACAAAATCGGGTCAAAAAGCTGACAAAATCGGGGGTAGACAAAATCGGGGGCAGACAAAATCGGGAGCTGATAAAATCGGGTCAGTACTGTATTATAACTTGAAAATTCACATTCAAGATGCTTGCGCCACTTCTAAATCTTAATAATTTAAGCTCAAACTTTGATATTTCTCTTTTATGTGATTTGAATTTAGAAGAGCACACAAATTTTTGGTTTTGAGAACTTTCGAAAAATAAACTGTAACCTATTTTACATTTTACAACTTCCAGAAGTGAGAACTTTCACACACAGCAAAAAATAAATGCATATCGCCCGACGCAAATTTTGACTACAGTACTGGCAAGAATAAAGTACTCAAAGGCCGATTTTCATACAAAACGGTCAGGCTTGGAGGCCTGTATTTCTACTTCCAGCAAACTGATTGATTTCAAATTTGAACTACATGCTGCATAAAACTTCAAATAGAATCTGTGAAGATATCATAAAAAAATTTATGCAAAAAATATAAAGTTATTAAAATCGGCCTATTTTGACAAAAAATGACAAAATGTATGTAGATGCTCGATATGTTGAAAATGAACAATGTAGCATAAATATTATATTCCACAAAGTTTTGAATTTCGTCTAAGTCGACTTCCTCCTCCTTGCAAAAGCATACATTCTTTTTAATATACAGAATATCATTCAAATTCTCACAGATTCATTAAAACTCAATCAATTTCTCACAGATCAAAGTTCAAATTATTTATGAAATGTAGTTTATATTTCTATAAGCTTTGATACAAGTCTATAAACTTGTCCATTTTGTATAAAAATCGACCTTCATGTACTTTATTCCTACCAGTACTGAATGTATCAATACTAGGACGTAATTCAATCGATCACATACAATCTATTTTGAGTAGTCCCACAAAACGTATATCAAATCGAACACAACTTTATCAGTCTGATGAGATTTCCGAGAGTTATTGGACACTGCACTCATTCACTAGATCAGAGTTTGAACCACGCGATTTTTTTGCTTATTTTTTAACCGGTTCAATCGATTGCTAGATTTTGATTTGACAACTCTCGACGACTAATTTTTGTACGTTTGTATACACCATATTTGCGACAAAATTGATGTGCAGCTAAAATGACGGGATACTACAATTTACTTTTTTCTGTGCACAAAAATAATCTTGGATTTTGAACAGATCTCTCATCCTACTTGTCCTAAAGTCAACGTAGTTTGTGTAAGTACAGCGTGGAAGGCAAAACAAAGTTGAATGTGTGTGAGTTTGATTTCTGATACTATAATGTAGATTTTGTCGATTTCAAAGACACCAGATGATGAATAAAATTGTATTTTAAATTTTTCGCAACTTATACAGTTGTGTTCAATTGCCATAAAGACAATTTCCATACAATATGCTCGTCTTTGACATATTGTGACTTCGTTCCGTTTGAGTAATTGAGATAAAATGTTCATACAGCAAATTTAACATCGCAAAATTCCAAACGTTCGTAAGCACCTGTTAAAAAAGCACCAGGTAAAATCGCAAAATAGTAGTTTTTTTTACATTTCTGTTTAGATATCTGTAGCTTGGTTAGATTTTGTAAACTATGAGTAACAAAAAAATATTTCAAAATTCAAAATACGGCAGAAATTCACATTAATAAAACTATTATTAGTCTGTGTGATTATACTCAGTGCTTAACTTTTTAGCGGACATTTCAAAAAGTTTCAAAATTTTCGATTGTGAAATTGAGCATGATTGTGTTTTTCTGTAGAAGTTTATTTTCAATAACTTATAGAGAATAGAAGTTACAGCAACTCGAAGTTGAGCATTTTTGTATGGAAGTCGGCTTTCACTACTATTATTCTGAACACAACTGTAATCTGCGGAATAAACTGTAAAATTCGTTTCGTTTCGAAAAATTGCGTGCCGAGTTGGATTTTGTATCGAGCAACATAAAACTTTTCCATATTTCGTTCCGTTTTTTATAATCGATGATAAAAATACCGCATACCTTTACTCGAAACCCTTTTTTTCTGCCGTAAAAGAAAAGAGCGAGGAACACTGGCGCGGGCGAAGTTCCTAGCGAGAAAAGCTCCCGCAACGGAGGCGGAAAATAATGCGACCAAACGACCGGGCTGGGGAAAAGGAACCCATCATCGGCTTCAAGTTTGCTCGTCCGGACAATTGATATCGAAATGAGTGAAAGGTGCGAGGCGCGTGGGTGGATGATGGGAGGCATTCGACGACGACGACCGGTGACTGAAATGAAATCACGAGAACAATCAACTTCCACATGGTTGAGTCTTAATTTGAACCGTTTTTAACTTTTCCCCCCTTGTTTCTGTAGGCTATCGAGAAAGGCTACTACTCTTTTGGCTCGGCTTTTTGATTCTTTCGTTCGTTCGGGGAAAAGGACAGCGGAAAATCACTCACTTCTTCGGTGTATAACAATCAGCTTTTTCTGAAGCGGTATTTAACGTTTAAGTACACTTGAGGCCGTTTTCCTTTTGATTCGGACGTAAAGAGTTCAACAAAGTTCAACTTCCGTTCCGCTTTGCAACTATAGGATTTAACAAGCAGTAAGCGGAACGGCTAACTATGGGCACTATCGGTGATGATGCTGCAGGAGGACATATCCTCCTCCAAAGTACACACAACACAATTTCAACAATTCACACTTATAGCTCTGGGGTCCTGGCCTCGGTCTTCTTGGTCACTTGGCACCGGTTTCTGGAATCACACACTTTTGCTTTGAACTTGGCTTTCAAATGTGAAGGACTTTTCTGCCATCGGACGGAAACCCTGAACCGCGCTCTCACAGGATTCAGGGATAAATTAGAATGTCCTCTCGGGACAACGGTTAGGCCTAGAATGACGGTAGTCTAGGGATGCTGACGAAGGGCTCACGTTTTTCCGATTCTTTTCCCGACCGAAAACTGTGTGTTTCCATTCCAGTGGCGCGTATCCTTGTCTATTTACTTCGGACGTGGAAAACACAGGCGCACTTGTATGGTCGCAGACAGAGAGAAGGAAAGAGAGAAATCAGGAGCGAGAGCGATACCAACCAATACTGGTGCAAGTCGTCGCGAAATTAGCCTCCGATGGGTCCCCTTTCGCATCGAACGCGTGGAATATCATGTTTGTCAAGTCGCGTCCCGAGTTTAGAAAGTAATCTTTTGGGACAGGGGCTCTCAAGCTGTAGATGCCTGCTTACATCACTGTACACTTACTGTGAATGCTTAGTGCACAACGAATATGGCAACTTCAAAATATTCAGTTTTTTTTTTCAAATTATGTTTTACAAGCATTGCTTTCCATAGCGGTCTTCGAGAAAATTGTTTAGCATTAAAATAATTAAAGCAATTAAAATTCGCTACATATATGTATATACTGTTTCAAACATGAAAACAATTCCTTGAGCAGTCATGTTGCCGTAAAATTTCTTATTTACAAACATTTTGAATATTTTTCGGAGTCCAACTAGAAATCAGACTTCGATCGAAGACCTTACTAAAAGTCATTCGAAGGTTTCAGGGCGCAATGAATCTTGCAAAAAAAAAGCTACCAAAAACAAAAGGTTTTTGCCAAGCATTGGTTACGTTATAATAAAAATAATTCAAACAGGAATTTTTCGAAAAAAATTTCAAGGAATCAAATAACTCCAGATATTTGTCAGGATTTTTTTTTTGGGATTTCTCTTCATTTTTCACTATATAATAATAAATAAATGAAAAACTGAATTTAGTACTGTACCATTTTAAAGTTCCTTCAAAAATCCGTTTGCTTAAGAATTCCTCCTGTTTTATAAATGCTTTCTGAAATTAATGCATAATTTACACCAAACCTGGAATTCAACTGAGAACATCTTAAGCAAAGCCTTAAGCAGGGAATCACCAAGAAATTACTTCAAGAATTTTCTAGAAATTTGCCTTGAGTAGTTTCAAAATATATATATCCTACCATGACTTTTGATTTGGTATTCTAAAGAAAGTTTGAATTCTTCAGGTAATTGAAATTTTTACTCGGATTATTTCACGAAAAATACTTAAAGATCGTATAACGAATCCTGTGGGGATTCCATCATTGAATTTGAAAAGAATTTTATCTAGAAATTATCGCTTGAGTGGTTTTGAGATTTCTGAAAAGGTTACTTAAAAACTCATGTGGAGAGTTCTGAAATTTGTAAATTTCCAAGAAATACAAGAATTATATTCAAAGTACGTTAAGAGTTATGTTTTGATTTCTTCCAGGTAATATAACAAACTTTGCCCGAAATACCTACATTGATCCACGAAATAATCCTGATACTTTCATAGAATATGTTTTTTTTTTAATTCCTCCAAACATTGAAAAAAGAATTCTAAAAAGGATGCATAAGAAAATATCTCACAATTTGTCCAGGACTGCTTCTTTTGCTTTCAACGGGTTAACTAAATTTTATCTATGAATATCTCTTCGAACTCTACCAAAAATCTATATGCACATTTCACAAGACATAATTTATTGGATTCCATAAATATCTGCAAAGGATCTTTTTCTTCTTTCTCGCGTTACGTCCAAACTGGGATTAAGCCTGCTTCTCAGCCTAGTGTTCTGATGAGCACTTCTACAGTTATCATTTGAGAACTTTCTTTGCCGATAGACCATCTTTGTATGTGTATACCAAGCAAACTATAAATCGCATAACAATTCACGAAAACAGTCGTTTATTTACACAGAATACATCATGGTCGCACTACATACATAGTGGATGAAATCGTTTGATCAATGAGTTTCCTCGCATAAAACGCTATTTCATGAGTAACATTTCGTACATTTCGTTTCGTCACGCATATTCGTGCAAAGTAAGTCGAATCAATACGTAGCAACTGTCAGATCTACTCTCATATCATAAATTAGGTCGCATAAGGCTACAGATTAGTTCACAATAAAATCTACACACTTGTATTGCATGCTATTTTTTCATCATATAAATAATGCACGTATATCGCCTCCATTTTTGTATGTATAAGGCATTTTCACGACATGTTCGTGAAACTTTGCACATATAAGCATCGCATAATGCAAAATACGTTGTACATGCATTCTGGTTGTCTGGGTATCGTGCGGCAGATACTCTGGAATCCCGAGAAATTTTTCTTTAGAAAAAAAAACTCAACAGTTGGGATAAAAACCCATGCCCCTCAGCTTGGTCTTGCTGAATAGCTGCGCATTTACAGCTACAGCTACCTGCGCCCAAGAGAAATTCTTGCAAAAAAATCTAGATAAATCCTTAGAAGTATTCTTAGAAGAAATGCCTGAAAACACTCTTGAATGGATTTTCAAGAAGTCTTACGAAATTTTGTGCAGAAATCTCTGAATGTAATTCTGGAGGAATGTTACAAACTATGCTCAAACGAATGCAGAGAAGAGCACTTAATAAAATAACTGTAGGGAAAAGACCCCATAAAAGCTGTAATATGAATCTTAGTTGGTAATTTGGTAGTCTAAGAGTAATTCTTGATTTTTGGAATGGTTGGAATTTTCGATTGTTGAACACCTCGTATGCCAGCTAGCTAAACAGTTTGCGAAAAAGCTCAGTTTTGATAAATCTTTGGTATTTCTTCGCGTTACACGGAGAAAAAAGAATTGTCCAGTTAATCATATTTGCTGTTAGGTCAATCATATTTTACATTTAATTTCAGTCAACCATACATTGAAATTGATTCAACAATATCTATGGTTGGTTTAACTATTTGGTATGATTGGTTCAACTTCACAAAATGATTGCATTAACCATAGATATGATTAATTCAATATTAATATACAATCATGACAATGGTATTATTGTTAATGTTGTGTTGTCAAACCCGGCACGAATCTTCTTTATCGACATTGCAAAAATGTGACAAAATGTAAATAAATATGGGAGCAGGAATACAAACCACTTTCTTGAGAGTGAGAGCGCATTAACTAACATCTACTCCAACTTCGCTTGTTGGAAAACAGCGGTTTTTTGCGGTACAGCACATAACGTTTCAAGCTAATAATGTGCGGAAAGCTGATTCAACAATAATATAATTGAAATATTCATGTGATGGAAGACAGAAACAAAAGCAAAAGCGATTGGGCAAACCATACTGTCAGTTTAGAAACACCGATAATATGTTTGTAACAATTGTATCCAGGCATGTTAAAGCAACTATCGGAAAAGTTATATCAATCATGCAAGAATTTTCTGCGTGTATGTCTCAACTTAGTGTTATCATTTAGAGGAAAGCTATAGCTTTCATTTGAAGCTGAAAAAATTGGGCGACCTTTTTTATTCGGCCGCCATTTTGAATTGTGTTAGAAAAATCGTTTTTCGCCATTGATGCACCGCTCGTTCCAAATTCTGAGATCACCATCAGATGATCAATCAGTTTTCTGATGGTGATTTCAGAATTAACAACGAACGGTGTGCTAATTGTGAAAAAAATGGATTTTTCACAAAGTTCAAGATGGTGACCAAATTAAAATTGGCCGCCAACATTTTTTTTGCTTTAAGTGATAACTACATCCTTTCTCTATGTCATGACATTAAGTTTTCTATATGTTCTAAGGGAAATATGAGACATATCACCTGAAAAATACCAAATAATTATCAAATAATGGGATTTTTCGCAAACTGGCCAGCTAGCTCAACAAGGGGCCCACCATTTTGAGAATACCGAATCGACAACCCTTTAGTTTTAGCATATATTTGCGAACAGTGACATAAAATTGGAATTCTAAAGATGTGTACCGATAGCGGCCTGGTTTCAACGAGAATTGCTCATATAAGAAACCTTCATAGAATTCTGGAATATGTATGGTAGAGTCTCAGAAGATTAATATATATTATGACGATATCCCTATATTATATTCCCTTCTTCTTTTTCTCCTTCTTTTTCTTCTCCTTCTTCTTCTTCTTGGAATTAACGTCCTCACTGGGACAGAGCCTGCTTCTCAGCTTAGTGTTCTCATGAGCACTTCCACAGTTTTAAACTGAGAGTTTTCTTTGCCAAACTTGCCATTTTCGCATTCGTATATCGTGTGGCAGGTACGATTATACTCTATGCCCAGGGAAGTCAAGAAAATTCAACTCTTACCACTAGGCTTAGGAAGGCCCCTGATATTCCTATACTAGATGAAATTGGGAAGAAATTGAATAATAAAGTTGTTTTCCATTGATACCTAAAACAAACATTGAAAGTATTCCTGCAACCAATTTCCAAGATTCCGTGTGTTATTCTTGAAGAAATTGATTGAAGAAATTTATTGAGAAATTGATAGAATCATCAATAGAACTCGTAGAAAAATAATTAGAGGAATCCAGAGAAATTTACTTCAGAAAACTTTCAGAAGGAATCAATGAGTTTTGATAAAATATATAGTTGGAGGAAACACTTAAAACAAATTCTGGATATATCTCTACGCGAATCCTGAAACATTTTTTAAGCGAATTTCGGACGGATTCCTTAGAGAGCTCCTGAAACCTATTTTTGGCATGCGTGCAGGATTTCGGGTATTACTTTCGAAAGAAATGTTGAGGTCATTTGTTTTGGGATTCCTTGAAGAAATTGTATGAAGTTATCATTAGGACTCTACCAATCAAGTTTTCGAAGTTTTAATCTGGAATTTTGAAAACCGTTGATGGACCTGTTGTACATAGCTACGAAAATCACTGTTTTTTCTTCACAACTTATACTGGCAATGGCGCAAATTGTCTTTAACATATTCAGTGTGTTAAATAATAGTTAACACACAAAATATGTTAAAGAAAATTTGCGCCATTGCCAGCACAAGTTGTGTATAAAAAAGACAGTGATTTTCGTAGCTACAGTACTGGACAGAATAAAGTTCGCATTGGCCGTTTTTCCATACAAAATGGTCAAGTATGGAGATCTGAATCTCAGCTTTTAGTGGTCCGATTGATCTGAAATTTTCACCACAGCCTAGATATAACATAGATTTTACTCAATTAAAATATCACTGCATTTGAAACACAATCTTTTAAATTATTGAAAATCTCTCAATTTGCAAAAAAATGCAAAATTTAATTTTGAAAATATTTTGCAGTTTTACCGAAAAATGATGTTATGCCAACTTGTGTGACTTATCAAATTGTACATTTTTGCAGAAGGGCATATTGCTCTAAATATTTTCATTTAAAAATTATTTTTACTTTAAAATTTTGTCATTTTTATCAAAATTTGAGATTTGCGATAACTTAAAAGTTCGTTAATAAAAAACTATGAATTTCTAGCCTAGCAAATTTGAGGTTACTTTCAAGCTGCGGTGAAAATTTCAGGTCAATCGGACAACTAGAAACCGAGATATAAGACTCCAAATTTGATCATTTTGTATGGAAAAACGGCCAATGCGTACTTTATTCTGTCCAGTACTGTATGTACCAAAAAAATCTACACCAGACAGTTATAGTTGGACAAAAAAAACCTTAAACCATATTTACTCCCTCAGAAAGACACAATAGCCGTGTCGAAACGTCGGGCAAATAAGCACCTTGTTATATCTAATTAAAGACTGCGTTGCCGAAAAATTAAGATTATACTATAGTGTCCATAGTTTACAAACAAAACACAAAAATATTTGTGAATGACTTTTTTAAGAACGCTCGCGACTTTAACACATCAAACATCACTTTTCTTCCAACGAAACATTTCACTCAGCATTCAACCATAAAAATCTTAAATATGTAGTACTTAATACAGTCAGAAACGTTCATAGAAACCAAGAGATCACCAACTGTATTTGACACTTCAGCAGCTGCCACGCCCAATACGATCATCGAATATATCTCTGCATCTGCACAGTTGTCATGGAAAGGATATTGGGTTAGTAGGAGAATGTGGAATCCATTATATAATCAAGCCTAACCGAATTAGCGATATTACCGATATTCACGAATACACAGTGCAAGCTAAATGAATGCGCTTCCGGCCCCATCGCTTGCTCCTTCAGGAGCCAGCGACAAGACTGTTGAAGCAAACACTACTGATTCGATGACGCAACTTTTTTTCGAACTGTGCAAACCGGACACGATTGGTCCTTATTGTATCGCTCAACGAAAAGCGAATCAATTGATGGACACTACTCTGACAAGTTTTTTTCTGAGATGCTTATATGAACCTTCTTCATCAGTGAAGAGTTCTATTAATTCCAAACAAAATAGATGATTAGTGGAACACTCCTGAAGGACATCAGAAAATTCAGTGAAAGCTAAATCAAAACATTTGGGAAACCCTTCACTAAGTCTTTCGCAAATCAACCCCTTTATCCTGTCAAGCAAGTCATGCACCAACACCAAGGAGTCACCCATCGGCGACACACAATTCCGCATGTAAACCAACACCAGCGTCGCCAAACGCATCGCCGAGTTACCCTCGAGGAGAGCGGACAGTTTTCCGCATGAAGCCGTTCTCTTTTGGGGTTTTCTCAATTCCACAACGCATGCCACCCTATCGGCCGTTGCTCGCAGAGGGTGCGAAACAATGTGTATACATGGCATTACACAATACTCAGCGTACAATCACACACACATATATATACACACGCGTGTGTATATGACACAGTGTCGATTTATTATTCACCTAATCACCCTTTGGGGTGAAAGCACTCACTAGCAGCAGCATTGGAGGGTGCACTACCATACAGTTTAGATCTAAGAAGGAAAACGTCTGGCAGCAATAGGGACAATGGGGGAGGAAAATCCCATTAGTCACCCACACAAGCACGAAGAGCGATAAGCATAGTGGGGAATCAGTCGAAAATATGGGAAAATTCTGCTCTAGTTGCATATTTCTACAGATCAATAAAAATTTGATGCAGATTGTAATCGGAAAATTAAAATTCAATCAGGGAAAAATCATGTTCACAGTTTAAAAAAAGAATTGAAGAGAAACAAGTGTATAACAACTAATAAACAGCATAGCAATGATTGATATGACCCCACTGTGCAGATGGAGACATTTTCCACGTTAAAGGCTTCCCCAAATCGAGACGATTTTTTTCAGCGACAGCGACAAAAAATCGCCGCGATTTCGTTGTTGAGTCGCTACAAGTATTCTTATATGGAACCATCTAGACTGACGACGAAAATCGCTATGAAATCGCGTCGCTGTAGTTTAGATACGTTCATCAAATTGTGCATGCAGCGAAACATCAGCGAAATCGCGGCGATTGTTTGTCGCTGTCGCCGTAAAAAGTCGCTTAGATTTGGGGGAACCCTAATGCTGACCTGACATCTACTAAACCCTATATACCCTAACATAAAGGACGCAATTGGGGATCTTCATTGTAATGTGTTGATGACTTCAATGTAACACAGTGACGTTTTCAGCTTATGAATTGCGAGAAAATAGTCAAAATTATTGGAATGTCGCAGACGATAAGCTTTCTCTACATACATGTCTCATAATCCATAACGTTTTCATAGAATATGATACAAATAGGCATAGAATGATAGCCTTTCATAATAAGGTGCATACAAATCAATGGTCAAATATCATACGCTTAGGTCAACATCACATCTATGTTGTCAATAATACACAAATTATCCTTCCAAATAGTAGAGTCTGGCCATACCTGACAAGAATTTTGAAAGTGTATTCCACATCATACGAGCTTACCTGAAAAAAAGAAATAAAGAAAATAGTGTAAATTAAAAGGGTTATTTCACTCGTGAGAACGTTAATATATTATGTCATGATTGTTTTACAAGATCTTTGTAAGATTATTTTGTATGGATCGTCGCACATCTCACGAACCACTCTTTTCCATTCCAGTATGTTGGTTTTTGAGGGTGTCCGGCCATTTGGCCGAATGCCGTTTGGCCGAACGCCATTTGGCCGAATGCTGTTTGGCCGAAAGGGTCATTTGGCCGAATGCCGTTTGGCCGAATCATGAACAAAAAAAAATGTTACAACGTTGATGTATAGGATTCATAAGTGTGACCTGATAAGCTAATTAATTTGTTGATTTTTATGATGTGACGGGACGTCATGTTTGCCATGTTGAGCTCCAAGAGAATGATAACATCGAACCTTTAATTCAGGACAAAGCTGTGAACTCCACACTTCGCGTCAAGACTCTGAGGTGATGATTGAATCGCCACTGGATTACCAACGGTTTAATAAGGTTTCAAGTGTTTTTAATAATTTCATCAGAATTTTTTCCTTCTTTTAAACATAGGCTATTCTTTCGAGTTATACTGGTTCCATTACTATCGGTAATAATTTAGCTTATATTTTAATTGGGAATTTTTCCTTCTTTAAATCATCGGTAGTTCTTTGTAGTTGTACTGATGAAATAATTATATGCATTAAACTTGCCAAAATTTTCATAAGAGATTTTTCCTTCTTTTGGTCATAGGCCTTTCTTTCAAGTGCTTAAGGTTAGCTCAAGGCATAACTTAGGTGAGATGTCATTCTCCTCCAAGATTAAGATTACAATATGAGAACTGACCACTGCACCGTTGCTTGAGTATAGCAATTAACGACGTTGCTTGAGTATAGCAATTAAAGAAGCACACAAGAAGAAACCAAGACTTGTTGATGTCAGAACTATGACATATATTACTTAGTCGAGAGATCGAAGCAAGCCGATCCAGCAGAAGAACGAATAATTTTTAAACCGTTTAAGTTACTGTCAAAAGCTAACTACAGACATGATGCCAAAACATCTGCTGGTGGCTATTACCGCTGGCATCGAAGTGAACAACTGCTTACATTTAGGATCTTTTAGCACTGACTGTTTCTTCAACGAACACTTAAAAGCTTATGTATATCAATGATGATTTATCTTTTTTATGAATAAGCTGAATAAGTTCATTGGAATTTATCATAAATCCATGCTAAGAGTAGTTCACTTTTGTTTTCAATTTCGGCCAAACGGCATTCGGCCAAATGGCGTTCGGCCAAATGACCCTTTCGGCCAAATGGCGTTCGGCCAAACGGCATTCGGCCAAATGACCCGGAACCGTTTTTGAGCCCTCTTGGCGAAATCTTTAGTAAAGTGAACCATGAGTAGATTTGAGTATTATTATCCACTGAATACCATCCCTTATCCTTAACATGTAGCAATCGATGTAAGGTACCGGTAAGTGGGGCGTTCCGTCATAGCTCACTTAGGAAAAGATTTTCATGGGGTTATTCTTCTAGAAAGTTGAAGATACAATGACAAATAATGTATTAAGTACAGAAAATAGTGTTATTTTTATTACCATGGTGTTCATGTACCAGTTGCCAATTCAGCGCCATTTTTAACTTGCATGATAAATTGTCACAAGTTTCACGTCTTGCATTGACTCACAAAAAATAAACTTGTTTTAAATCGAATAACCATCAGTAAGCTACAATTTTAAGTATTACTACTAGCTGCTAACGATAAACCGGTATTTTGTTTTCATTCCATATGAAATTTTCGATGGTAACCCAAAATATCTGTATACCCGTGGTAAGTTGGACCTGTCAAAACAAAGGCCAGCATCAAAACTTTTTCTACACGTTTCAAACATTTTCCTAGATAGTAGCACTAAAACAAATGATTTTTGTCAAAAACGATCAATCTCAAACTACGTAATTGCATAAGAGGAAAAGGAAATGTGTAATTCTTCTATATTTTATTTTATTTTTTATTTTTGAAATGAATTTAAAATTGAACAAAGACAGCGATGAAATTTGGAATGCATCATGGGAAGGATTACTATTCTATGGTTATTGAAATTTATTTGTTACTTCTACCAAATTCAGTAGTTACATAAAACAATTCCACCCCATCAAGTGGTTTTCTGCCATGCATAAAAATGATAACAGAACATATTTATAATTTCGTCAATTTATGTTTATGTGCTACCTTCTAATTTATAACTTAATATGGTATATTTTGAAGATGTTTTATTTTTCATCACGCTTTTATTGATGAATTTTCAGTTAATATTAAGTGAGATGTGACATACTATTAAATAAACGTTTTATTCCTAAAGAGTTAGGTGTTTTTTGGTCGATCTCTTATGTACATCAAAAAGGCACTCAAAACTAGAAATCTATGATTTATCAATCCTATTATTGTAATAGTTGACTTACTGATGTGGATTGACGCATGAAATTTGATGTGTCCCACTTGCCCCGTTTGCGTCTAATGGCTCATTCTAAAACTTTCTTCTAAGGTTTTCATAATTTCCAAATTATTCGATCAGTTCTCGCGTAACAATTCAAAAGGGCCAATCCTCAGATCGTTGACTCTGAGAAAATTCGATTTGAACATTGTCCGACACATTTTCAATTCCTATTTCTTAGTATTCAAATGAATCAATGTGATGTCTTGCTAGTTGAGTGACGATTTATTATACGATACTATTACTACCGTTTTGATTCATATTACGGACACTTAAGGCCTCAGTGAAGTATAACCCAGCTTGGACCATACAGAATAAATCATTCTGTATGATTTTTTAGCGTTATCGAGCGTCGGAAGCCCTTAACTTTCGGATGGTGGGTAAAGAATACGCGTCCGCAACTTGAATAATTTTAAATAAATCAAAACGTGTGGCCTTTTCATGATTCTTATTCCGGACGCTCCCTCACTTTTGCCTCATATTCCAGACGCTTTGATTCGAATTACGGACAGCTCATGATAATCATACAAACGAGAGTGTCCGGAATTTGAAGCTGTCCGTAATATGAATCAAAACGGTACACGCTAATAATCGATTTGATTCTGAAAACTGACAAAAATGTGGAAAAAATTATAAGTTTAAATGCTTGGCCCATTTTCGATTCTCAACAAGGCATGGGCCTTGTTTATTGGCCAAAATATAATTTTATTAGCGTGCTTGGCCCAACGCTAGGCCTTTTCAGTTTTCAATGAATGAGCAAGATAGAGTCATTGGCCTCTCACCATGCTAAGGCCAATGGCAGTTTGTGAAATTTTTCGATTGTAGATAGATAGACCGAGCACCGATATATATATATTGGCTGATGATTTGGAAAAAAGTGATTATTGGCCGTTTTGGAAACCGAGTTTATAACGGTAAGTTTTATGATTATGTTGACAATGTTTGCATAGTTTGTGGGTGTTGGGAGATGCTATCGAATGGTATCAAAACCTGATTTGTTTACTATTTGATCATTGGCCCTTTAGAATTGTTCTCTCATGCACACACCAGCAAACATGTTGCCAAAACGTGATTGTGTTGGTGTATTTGAAAAATATTGACATTTTAAAACATTATTGAACCATTTGTTGACCTATCGTTTTTTAGGTCCCTTTTGCCCCGGAGTACCTCACCAACAGTTTAACGGTTAAATAGGTATGTTTATTTGAGAGATTTGCAGTCCAAGATAGGCTAACTTCTAAACGGCTGTTCGTTCAATCATGCCACGATATACAATAGCTGGATAGACTTGTAAATGATATCCTGGCTCTCTGTGAGTTTACATGTACGATTATTGATTGCCAAAAGCATTGATTAAAAATTGTTCTAATTTGTGGACTATCTGTATAGTGGATAATCGATAATTGAGAGGATTAAAATCAAAGGAATGTAAATAACAAAAACGCAGTTTGGAGACGACTTTTGAAGTTTTTTTTAGCAGTTATTCATTACATACATATTATATGAGAGCCAAAACAACAACCCAACCTAGCACTAATTATCACTGTTGGGTAGAAAAATCACCTAAAATTCCATTGGAAAGCTTAACAGTAGATATTTTTGGTAAATTTACAATGCTTGCGATTGAACCCCTCAATTATGTTTGTAATTTCATATTTTAAATGTATCGAATATTTTGTAATTAAAGAATTAAGTGCTATTACTAGAACTTTTGGATTTCTCAATAAGAAGGCTTTTGTAATAAGTAAAAGGCTGATAACTACAAAAAAATGTAAATTTCTTCTATATCGAGCCTTAATTTGCTAAATATGGATAACAATGATAAGAATCTCCAGGAGAGTTTGATTCGTTCTGTGGGATCATTTTCAATATCAAATTTAGAATGCTGTACTTTTCGCAAATTTCTGGGAGAATTACATCATTGCGAAGCTTCAGAAGAAATGTCTGAGAAAATAACAGTTATATTTTTATATGATTTTTCATGAAGAAGAAAGACATTTCAGAAGGAATACTGGTAGATGATTGATAATTCGAAAATTTGTAGAATTCTAGAAGAGATGTTTTACAGGAATTCATAGAGAATTCCTGGGAAATTCAATTGAGTGGTTCTTTACAGTATGTCTGTAATCATTCGTAGAGCAACCCTTTCCGAAAAATTCTGACGTAGGGGGAGATCCCCCAGTACCGGACACTTAAGCCACTAAATTCATAATTCAAAAACTATTGATTTTATGGGCTCGTTTTACCCATTTATGATAAATATTATCATTTTTATAGTGTACATAATAAATTTGAAAATATAAATATGAATTTTGACAATGCATTTTGATGATGTATTTTAGTACCAAATTGATCGATCTTGAAAGGTAGCACCCAATTCCGGACACGATCTGGAAATGCCTTGAATTCTGCAAATTTGAACATCATTGAATGTGTACTTTATAGGAATAGTTGATATTAACCATTTTAATGCATTTGCATTATCTCAAATCTCCTCCATATATGATGAAAAATAGCACATTTTACGATGTTGTTCTGAATGTTCATTCGTCTTAATTTTATTGCATACCATGATCGACGGAACCCATGAAAAATGAAAGTATTTAGAGACACTGATGCAATAATTACAAAGATATCATATAACAAATCAAGCTGTCCGAAACTGAGGGACAGGAGGTGCTTAACGAAAATTGTAATTTGTCCATATTTAGTTCAATTATGGTACAAAATACATTCATACTATCATATTAGGGTAATGTTCAATCATGCTTGCGTGATCCAAAGTATTTTTTCATATTCAAAATTATTACTTAATAGGCTCAAAATTAAAAGAATACGCCATTTTTTTTAAAATTTTCCATTTTTCTTAAAATTTTCCACTTTTTTAAAAAGGCATGCATATTTCAAGGATGTGTTATTCTACGCAAACATTAGTCTACATAATAGCTTTCTTCTCTACTAATACACCATCTTGATTGGACCATGATTTCCCCCTAACTCTTTGAGGCTTTCGCCAACTGATTTGTTATAAGATTTCTCAAAGCACTCTTCTACAAATTACTGCCATGATTCTCCCAAGGATCCACAAGGGCTTTATCATGTGATTTCTACAGAAAACCTTGGAAGAATCTTTTATTAACTACCTCCAGTAATTTTGGCAGGAGATTGTTTAAGGATCCCTTTGAAAGACTTCACAATTCCTGCACGAATTTATCCGGATACTTTTTTAATGATTTTTTTGGTGGTATGTTTCCACCGATTTCTTCAATAATTATTTCAGTAGATCTTCTAAGTTACCTGTGTGTAATCTCACTGGGCCAAATTGTAGGAGCTGACCTTATCGGCTTAACACTCGTTGTCCTTCAGTAAGAACCTGATCTAATATTTTCGATGATTAGTCTTAGTAAAGCGAACTGAGCTTAGCACTGAACTCACTATTTCATTAAAGTTCGAAATCACATGATTTCGCACTTTCTGTTTATCGAATGCCTTTGGAGCGGCTAGAAGAAATTTTAAGTTAAATTTTCAAGCTAGCACATTTAATTTCTATCACTCTCTGTTTTTATGAATTCTGGATATCAATCCCTATACTTTGTAAAAACTGAGCACGAAATTAAAGTTAAACGTGTCCTGTTGTGATTGGCCAGAAAAACATCGTACGATGTTGTGCAACAGAATCAAAAAAAAAAAAATAAATACGTGAAAGGGTCTTACTTTTGCTACAAGATATACTTTTTGTTTTTCCCACCAAGAAGCACACGAATTCCATGATTATGTCGCCGACCACGACAAGCAATGTCATCCACTCATTTTCTCACTCCAGTGACATTCGCAGTCGGCTCAAAGATTCTAGTATGATGACACGGTTTCTGAGTGACGGATGTCCACCGATCATTAGATGATCAGGAAACGTGTGATTTTCCGCATTTCGGCTAATATTATTGACTCTGCTGCTTTCAATTTTCCTCTATGGTACCGTGTGTTCAACACAGAGTGTTTTGGAAAGCCCAACCAAGACGCTTCGTTTTCGGGACACCGGGAGTTCGATTTGTGGGTTTTGCTGGGCAGTGTTTTGGAAAGCCCAACCAAGACGCTTCGTTTTCGGGACACCGGGAGTTCGGTTCGTGGGTTTTGCTGGGCAGTGTTTTGGAAAACCCAAGCAAGACGCTTCATTTTCGGGACGCCGTGAGTTTGGATTTCAGTTCCCGGTTTTGCTGGGCAGTGTTTTGGAAAGCCCAAGCAAGACGCTTCGTTTTTGGGACGCCGGGAGTTTGGTTTTCGGTTCGCGTGTTTTGGAAAGCCCAAGCAAGACGGTTCGTTTTCGAGGCGCCGAGAAGTTTTACTGTTCGCGCTGTGTGAGTGCGAAAAGATATTCGTGTTCAGTCGAGGATGGATCACCAACTGGTGAACTCGTTTCATGCTTATGAAAACACATTTTTTCATGTAAACGTTACTTTTTTGTAATATTCAATCAAACTTTGTATGGTTCGTCACTACAAGTGTCGGCAATATGCCTGTTTAATACAATTCTAATAAACATAGAAACTTTTTGACATTACTTAAAATATTTTTTGAATTGTTCGACATTATGAATGTCGACGTTTATTTTGAAACTTCTACCAAAGACTTTTCTTCTTGAGGCATAAATGTTCAGTAATACTTTTATGTAATTTTCAAACAAACTATGTATGGTTCTTCACTACAAGTGTCGGCATTATTCCTGTTTCATATCATTTAAAATATACGCATATATATTTCTCTTTTCGCCATTAATAAAATTTTCGTTTGAATGGTTCGACATTACAGTTGTTGACGTTTATTTCAAATCTTCTAAAAAAACTTTTTGAGACAAAACTAAAAACTAGCTTTAAGTATAAACCGTATTTTTCCTCCTTATCCATGGATCGCATCACCGACCAAAGGTGACTCCCAGATCTTTTCCTTCTCCACTAATAAACACCCTTCCCGTGGTGATTGTGGAGATGCAGAGGTATTCTCGGTCTCTAGAAGCAACAATCATTACACCCTAACATTCCTTCCCTATCCCAACTGACTGTAAGGACTTGGCCGGCGCCGTTATTGATCAATAATATTAGATCTGCTAAAATTGCACTCCGAGAGTAAGCGGAAACTCCCATCCTTTACTCATTTGGATCGCAGTGCAATTATTACCAGTTCCGATCAATCACGGAGTAGCAACCATTGACATGTACAGTCAGTCTATGCTATGCTATGCTATGCTATAGTTCCGTGTGTTCCACATAACTTCACAGTAGGTAACGGAAAAGCGATGTTTTACATTTTTGATCTCACTTTTGTGCTTGCTTCCGCGTTCGAAGCCTTTAGCTATATAGTAGCATTTCTTCGAACTTTAATTGTTACGTGTGGTCTGTAGATTCTTTTACTTCTTTGTGGCCTAACATCGTAAATGGGAGGAACCCTGCTTCTTAGCTTAGTGTTCTCATCATCAGTTCCATAGTTATTTAACTGAGAACTTGCTTGTGTTTGCTTTGCATGTGTACATTATGTGGGAAGTTTTATGGCAAAGAGATCGCATTTCTGCCAATTTTATGCCAAGATATATGATATCGAATTCTGACTCGGCCAAACAAAGAACAAACGTGTAATGCGTAATAGACTTGCATTTGAGAATGGGAACAAACATATTTACCAGCTTCCACTTGCACTCATTATTTGCGTAATTGCAATAAAAACTGTCAGCAAATATCTTTCTCCACATTATTATCAAGAAGGACTTACAGACCTAATACAGAGAAACCTAGAATAATATTCTTATAAATTCTTTGCCCAGCTCACCCTGTCACCGGCTGGTGGTCATGTCTAATGAAATATGGTTTTTCACAACAAGAACTTCACAACAGGCAATAATGTGAAAAATTCAAAGTCACGAAAAAGGACATGTATCTTTCGTTTTGAGGTTTGAAATTTGAAATCATTGAAAAAGTTTATCGGTGAAAATATCTTCAATGTTACATCTATGTATCTATGAGCAGAATTTAAAGTTTAGGTAAAATAAATTTATACTTCTTTTTAAAACAAAAGGCCAATTAGAACGCTATTCAGTGTTGTTGAATCTAATAATAAAGATAGGTCACTATTGGGCATGATCAGTTTCGTATGATGAAACAAACCTCAAGTTGTTTTCCTCGACCTCCAGAGTACCCTTCAAAGTCAAAAGCTACCGAAAGCGATAATCCACCCACTCCCGTTCTCAAACAAGGATATGTGGCGCAGCTTACAGCAAACATATCTGGTAGCCAGGCACCCGCATCCGGGTGGCACAATCGGAAGCTGCACGTCGCGACTGACTGGCGCCTGGCTACGCAATTCCGTTCCAAGATTCCAGCAGCGTGGATGTGCCACACTTTTCTCTTCCTATTCGGGAATATCACACGCCGGGGCAGAGCACAGCAACCCCGTACAAAACAATGATGACATGAGCTGGGCGAAAGCTGTCGATTCCATGGAACCCGATTAGCAGATTATCTCAAAACTGAACATTGAAATTGATAATCACATGCAAAAATTTGGCGTAAAATATATTCAAAATCAATAAAACAGTCATTTGCAGAATGTAGAAAAATTACTACTATACGTAGAAGTTATTACTGAAACTTACTTGCTATAATCCTTCATAGGTGTATAAAACAACAACTTTTTTCGTCATTTGAAACCAAAGTTTTTGAAACTTTGGGTGTTTCTATTGAACACAACTTAGTAAATATATTTTCATAGCTGCCTATTTGCTTTTCCAATACACTAAGGGGCGGTCCATTTATTACGTAAGGCAATTTTCGGGATTTTTCGAACCCCCCTCCCACCATGATAAGATTTTTTGTATGAAAATTAAAAATAAATTGTATGCCGCGTAAGAAATCTCAAACCCCCCCCCCTCCCCCCATAAACCCTTACGTAATTAATGGATCGCCCCTAAGGCAGTAAGTTAATTTGCTTCAAACTGATAGTCTTGCAATAAGTCAAAAATGACTGTAATGCAACATTGCTCATGAAATAATTCGCAAAGCAATTCCAACGGCAGAATTTTATTTGTTTAGTGCCCTTCCGAATATTTCTCAATTAAATACTCAGATAGCCCTACTCATTTTCCTCTTCTGGAAACCCTTCTACGGTTGATTTGGTCTTAAATGACTTCCGTTCAAAAGCCAAAAATCGCGCACAATTCTAATGTAGAACTCACTAGTCCAATTGAAAATCATGTTACTCAGGATTCCGAAAGCGTTCTCTGTCAAGAGCACGTTTTCGAAAATTTGTGGGAGACTGATTTGGAAGAAATGAAAATTATTATTAAAAAATTCAAAAATATGGATGCCCCTGGCAATGATGGATGTTTTTACACCCTCATCAAGAAACTTCCAGAGAGTAGCTTATTATTCATAGTTGATATATTTAACAAATGTTTTAGTTGGCATATTTTCCTGCCAAGTGTTAAAATGCCAAGATTGTTTCCATTTTAAATCCGGACAAAAATCCTGCAGATGCTTCCAGCTTTCTTCCAAGTTGTAATTCTTGTAACACTTTGAACTAGTCGGGAAGTCCAATCAAACTGTTCAGTAGTGTTACGAGGCTGGAAAAGCCACGTGAAGAAACAACAGCAGGGTCTCTGCTCGATAAGGTAGTTAAGAAGATACACTGAAGGAGCTCATGAATCAAGTGAACTACAGTCAGTCAACTACCAGGCCCCATGGTCCCCGAGCAATGGGGGGTCCTCTATGTGGGTGGTGCCCTCTCGATAATATGTCAAGAAAATTTCACTTACCTTGGTAAAAGTGTAATAAATTTATCTGCACGCTGCAATCGACTGACGGAACCAACCGAGCTCAGGCTGCTGTTGCGAAGGAGGGAAAAAGTTTCGTTGCTTGAGTTGGAGCTTTTTGCTGCTGTTGTTTTCTATAGTTCCGTCGTCCTCCAAGATGGTGTTTCGTGAGTATGTGTATGTATGTTTGCGAATGTGAGAGCACCACTTGCCAAGTTGTTGTTGTTGTTTCTTCTGTTGTATTGCTTGTATGATGGTTTGCTGTTTTGTTACGGCCGGATCCTGTGGCTTCCGAGCTATCGAAGAATTTCTGTAATGGGAGAAAAATAGTTTCGTCAAACAAATGCGGCAGTTGGACGATGATCTCGTATGCAGGAATTTGGTGCGCCAGTAAAGGTTTAATGATGGAACAGATGGTTGAAGTTCTGGGGCTAGCTTCCTGGAGGAATATGTCTAATGGTGAACGTAAATTGGAACATAATGTTGAAATCGAACCTGCTCATTCAGAATCCTGAACAGGATTCGTTCATAATCCTGAACAGGATTCGTTCATAACCCTGAACAGGATTCGTTCAGAATCCTGAACAGGATTCGTTCAGAATCCTGAACAGAATTCAACTAGCTTCCTGGAGGAATATGTCTAATGGTGAACGTAAATTGTAATATAATGTTAAAATCGAACCTGTTTGTTCAGAATCCTGAACAGAATTCGTTCAGAATCTAAAACAGGATTCGTTCAGAATCTAAAACAGGATTCGTTCAGAATCCTGAATATGATTCGTTCAGAATCCTGAACAGGATTCGTTCAGAATTCTGAACAGGATTCGTTCAGAATCCTGAACAGGATTCGTTCAGAATCCTGAACAGGATTCGTTCAGAATCCTGAACAGGATTCGTTCAGAATCCTGAACAGGATGCGTTCAGAATCCTGAACAGGATTCGTTCAGAATCCTGAACAGGATTCGTTCAGAATCCTGAACAGGATACGTTCAGAATCCTGAAAAGGATTCGTTCAGAATCCTGAACAGGATTTGTTCAGAATCCTGAACAGGATTTGTTCAGAATCCTGAACAGGATTCGTTCAGAATCCTAAACAGGATTCGTTCAGAATCCTGAACAAGATTTGTTCAGAATCCTGAACATGATTCGTTCAGAATCCTGAATAGGATTCGTTCAGAATCCTGAACCGGATTCATTCAGAAACTTGAACAAGATCAATTCAGAATCCTAAAAAGGATTCGTTTAGAAAGCTGAACAGGATTCGTTCAGAATCCTGAACAGGATTTGTACAGAGTCCTGAACAGGATTTTTTTTTTTTTTTTGAATCCTGAACAGGATTTGCTCAGAATCTTCAACAGGATTCGCTCAGATCATCTAGGGTAGGTCGTCAATTGTTGGCCAGTCAAACATAGTAATGAATGATGCTGAAAGTTATGTTCTCACTCAAAAATACGCTTCGAGCCAATTATTCACTCGTCATTAAAATAATATGGCCTCTTTCAAACGACTCAGCAAGCAACACCGCCACCGCTTCATTGCCATAGAATGACACGATTGCAAATAAATATAAGCGAAAAAGAGTTTCGTGTCTACTTTCTAGCCTACCGAAATGGCCACCGTGAGGTGAAGTAGACACATCATCCGTCACACAAATGTGTTACGTGGATTAGTGTAGACCGGACGGTAATGCCACTTTGCCCTTTGTGTCTGCATATTTTCTTATTACCTACAATTGTATGGCAAAGATACCAACAATGTTATGCCATTAACCCCTACCGGTAATATACTTTTTCATGACAAAAATATTTTATTCCCGTTTTTTTGTTTTAGGATGTTTTTGAAATATTTTTGAACAAGTTTTCAAATCAAATTCTATGAATCTTTGTTGATTTTGATTGATCATTGATCACCGGGTTTTGAAGATATGTCGATATTCATTTGGAGATCGACACTTCCCTTATAAAATTTCTTTGACCACCATATTGTTGTTAGTAGTTATATCAGAAAAATAGATATGGGATATGTTTTTTCCTGATGTGACGTTTGCTTAAAACCCATCAAAATCAAGTCGAGTCAAGTACACGACACTGAAGACGGCCTTACAGTTGAGATCGAAATACGCGTATCTGTCAAAGGATACAAACTCTAGTGGAATTGAATGGTATAGTACTAAATTCGGTTTTTTCATCTACTCATCAAAATCGGTTGATAAATTACAAAATGCTGTTTTTTTGAAATTGTAAGATCTTTGTTCGGCCAGAATGACACAAGAAGTATAAGTGCTCATTGCTCAAAAACGTTTGTTTCTTTTTTTCCCAACAGACTTTCAATAAAGTATTACTATGAAATGCGAATAACTGAACATGGGAAAAGTTCTGTAGTCTGAGATATTAACAAGGGTTCTGAGAGTCGGAAATTTGTATTATCTTCGGAATCAGATGAAAAATTATCAAAATCAACATAAACTCTAAAAACATTGTGCACACAATTATACTTCCCTGCCACTAGAAGGGTTAAGCAAACGGCTTCAACAAAGACAACCAACGCGCGTCCAACTCTCTCAGTCACGACTGAGGCAGACGGTAATCTTGACACAGTTTCGCTGTAATTGAATGATTAATCACTTTAGAAAAGGTGGACGAAATCTTTCGAAGGTACATAAATATGTCAAACTTTGGCGAACATTTCTCCTTGAAAGTAAATTCAGCCGACAAGAAGATCCGTTTGTTACTCATTTATTTGCTTTTTTTATGCGGATATTCAAATTTCTTGTGATGTTCACCATCAGCATAAATAACAAACAAACAACCGGTTCCCCATCAAGTCCAAAGTGTGTCCGATCATCTTGTTGTGGTGCGCCCACCCAGACCAAACATTGTCTATCGATCATCGATGATTGGTGTTGAGTCAGAGCGGACAAAGTGCAAAACTTGAAAAAAATGGATTATTCTATTATTATATGTAGAATTACAACGGAGATATATCTATCGTGCCTGCCACAAGATATTCGAATGCGAAAATGGCAACTTTGGCAAAGAAAGCACTTAGTGATCGTAATGTCAAGAAAAAGAAGAAAAAGACAAAGAAGAAATTTTAAAGGATTGAATGATGCATTATATTATTTAGAGATAATACAAAGACGTGGAAAGAATTGGGCAAAATGATTCAAAAATTACAATGAGCTAAACTTTCCACCCATCAAGATATGAAAAATGTCACTTGATCCACTCTGACTTAATGCCTATCAACTGACGACGATGACCTTGACTGTTGACTTGACACATAATGGCCTATCGGACGTCGTGGGCGCTGATCAGTCAGTCAGATTTTATGCCTTTCATTGCCCATTGCGCGGAACCGAATGGGGTTTTTACCGGATGGCCGACAAAAAAAAAACAGCTACTCAAGACAAGTAGCAAACGGATCGTTTTGGTTGGCGGTCGGAGAAACCTGTTTCAAACACCTCCGCATACTGAAGTTGTAGTTTTGAGGGAGGGTTTGGTTAATTTGTACCCGTTACTATCGCACCCTTAAATGGTAACTAACTGTTGGAGTTGCTTTAATGATCTTCTAATTAATCAGTGGTGGAGTAAACATATACGAAGAACATGAATTAATAATAGGAGCAAGTTGTGGCTTCAAATCACTATGTCGAATCTTCCCAAAAAGGAGTTGTGTTTGAGAAGATGGATGGATGGCGCTTGTGTTCTACTGACAGATAACGCTGTGGTGGAAAACTTGTGTCAATAACAAAAAACTCCGACACTTATTCAAAATGAAAACTTTACAGTTGAGGTCCGAATTATACTACAAATTGGAATTAAATAGTAACCTACTAGCAATGTTCAATGTGATGTCTCTCAACTACAGACATTACATTATTGATGCCAAATACATAAAAAAATCTCATTATCATTTCATTTAATTGATGATCTTTTTTTTTTAATTGTAAATGTTGCAAGTTTTGTATTTTTAAACTTGTTTTATTTTGTATATACCGTATTATGTGTTATGCAAGTTTTAAGCGAGTTTTTCATATAGATCAATTGGGGTAACATTGATCACCCATGTAATTCGTGTTCGATAATATCGTTACTAATCAAAGTCATGGGCCCTGAAGCCGGACATGTCATTTACTTTTTGTGTTAAGGTTCACCGGGGCAAGTTGAAACGGGTGGATGAAATGCAAAAGGAATTTATAACAAATCACATAATATCGAAACATAAAGAATTTAAATTGTTTTTTTAAACTTGAGTATTTTCCAATCAACTTCCTCATGTAACAATAAATTCTATTCCATTTAAAAAAAAAAAAAATTCAGCCAATAGACTTGGTCCTCACAACATGTTCATGAAGCTGGCGATAACTCTGTTTTGTTTTTCAAAATGTGTAAAATTCTCTGGTTGTGAACAATTACAATGTTTCATCAATTTGTCCTTTAAATATTTTTTTTTAAATAATTATCTAAATCTATCTATCTTTTATCTGTATAAATAAAAATGGAATGGTGTATGTATGTCACAAATTTGCTTAAAACTACACAATGGGTTTACCTGATTCTTCCGCAGTTAGGTTCTTGAAGTGTTCCAATGTGTTTGTGTATAAAAAAATAAGTTGCACGGGAAAAGTCGAAATCACAGGGGAAGAAAACTGACACTTTTTATAAGAATATTGTTTATGATTATCAAACAACCTTCTACGTGAGAAGATTTGTTGAGACAGCTAGTTTCTAATAAATTGAATGAAATTTATTAAGTAAATATATCGCTGCAAACTTTTAAATGTTGAAACGTAGCATGAAACATTCTGACAAAACTTTATAAGATGGTAACCATAGGACGGATTGTTCATAAGCAAAGAAAAAATATAAATGTATTATCAATATTTTAATAAAATGCTCCAAATGCTTTCGATGCCAATAAAAATACACTGCTAAAAAGTGTTGCAGAGGGGGGTCTGTAGCCTTGAGGTTACGCTTTCGCTTCATAAGCGGAAGGTCATGGGTTCGATTCCCAGCCCCTCCACAAAAAAACCCGTCCAGCCACCAGAAGATGCCTCACGGAGGAGCGTGCTTTGGGGAGCACATCCATCCTCCGTCAGCATCAGATAATGACTGAGACAAAATGACCCCCTTCGCAGGAGGCTAGCCTCACTAACAACAGAGCTCTCTCCTACCTGCTCGGTGTGAGAGTAAAAGAGTAGGAGAGAGTGAAAGTTGATGTAAATAAAGATAAGTTAAAAATAGATCTGTATCGGTAAAGAAGCTACAGATCACCTGATTCCGGCACAGTAGTGGCCACGAGCACAGAGTGCCTTGAAAAAAAATTGTTGCAATTTCAGCACAAACACAAACAGCATAACACAAACTTCAACTATCACTTTGTTTTCCATTAACATTCCAGCATTTCCAATTAAATATAAAAGGTGCATTTTTTCATTTAAATGCACAAAATGCTTTAACAGTACATAAACCATCTGCTAAGGAGGCGAGACAGCCGATATATCGGGCTTGTCGCTATCTAACTAGAGGTCGCAAATTCGAATCCCGTACATGACTCTTTATTTCTCCTAGTTTGTCACCTATTTATAGCTTATTTTCAAACCAGTAGCAGTGTAATTTAAAATCACACATAAATATCTATCATATATAATAGAGACTTTTTGTTACATTCAATTTACCATAATTGTACAGGTTTCGTTCGAACTGTGAACAGTCGCAAATTGTCAAAAAAATCGTACACAGTATGAACGAAACCACTTAAATTTAAGTGCGATATTAAAATTACCAAACTATGAGAAGAAAATAAATAAGTTCTATTGGGGGGTCGAACTAACTCTGGAGTGACAGCTACACACCTGAGTTCTTTCGGCTGTCTTACCTTATTAGAAAATGGTTGATGAAAGTTGAGCAGTTTCTACCGCAACACAATCTTCCGCAGAATATTTTTGAAGGTTGGCAGGTTCATCCAGAAGTGATTGAACGAGCAGTCAATTATGCGGAACGTCTTCTCGATCGTCTGATTGTCTAGCGTGGCTGTGGTTATTTTGTGGCAAATTCATGTAAATTTCCAGCAGATTTAACTGATACAAAGTTGAAAGGGCCTTGTTTGACAGATGATCAGATTCGCTTCAGCTGTTGGCTATAGCTTGCAATTTTCAAATGCCTGTCACAATATTTCGTATTTGTCCAAGTTGCGTGCTGCCTGATTTTCATAAATTTTTGGGAAATTTGGGAAATTATTTTGCTAAAATGTTTGTGCTTCAAACTAAACTTATAATCTTTGTAATGAATAGTAAAAAAATCTTATTTTCGAATAAGATTTTGGTTTTCACAAAGACAAAGTAGGGAAAAAGCAGGGAAATTTCGACCTACAAGACTTCTGTACCAATTTTCGGATTTTCATACAAAGTAGGCCAAAATCAACCCATTGAAAACTAGTGCTGGGTCGAAAATTGATGCTTTTCCTCTATATGTGTCGAAAAATGTGTGTCAAAATAAGTGCCCACTTTGTGTTTTAGTTTTATTTGACCATTTTTTGCTGTCAGAAATATATTGTTTTAGCAAGTCAAATCTTTTGAAAGACTATTTGATGCAATTTAAGATAGTGTTTGGTGTTATTAAATAAAACTTATTAAAACATTCTAAATTATATTAAAGTCGAGTCTGGTACACGACACTGAAGACGGTCGTACATTTGAGATCAAAATACGCGTATCTGTCAAAGGATACAAACTCTAGTGGAATTAAATGGTATAGTACTAAATTCAGTTTTCAATTTACTTAAAATTATATTGTTTGATGCCGTAATTTTATTTAAACCAATTATACTGACTAAATCAGTAACTAATACTGGTTGAATGAATCTTGTTGTTTTGAATAACCTAAACACGATCAATATAAATTCTTCAAGAGAGTTCTCCATTGATTTTAAATGACTAAGATAAATCAAAATTTGTGAATTCTTGTTAAAAATCAGGACAAGATAACAATGATTAAACATTTTTCAGCAAAGGTTTTTTATCGTTACCACACAAAGCACCACAAATCTTAATCTTATCGACAGACATATTTCATATAACAGATTTATTGTAAAATGATGTTTTACTTTGTACACCCCTAGATTGTGTTGCTGTCATTTACAGCACTTTGAAATATTCGACACGTTTGTTCCTTGAAATAAAAGAAACAAAAGCTCCATAACTACCATACTTTTTCTACCGTCTGCTGACTAAAATATAAGTTAAGGATGTTTGGAAAGTTTAATACACACACGTTTCATGAGATATTTGTTATCCACCATATGTACCTCTGTCGATATGGAGAAAATTTGTGATTCTGTTTGTAGTCCTGATAGCAAACACGTTGAAGATCATGTGATTGATAATTTTACATCAAAGACAGATAATTTTACATTCACCTTAGTAATTAAAAATCAACGGAAAGCTCTCCAGATGTACCTGTATTGGTCGTGTTCAGGTTATTCTATATAACAAGATTCATTCGACCCATTAAAGTTACTGATATAGTCAGAATACCGTTTTGATTCATATTACGGACAGCTTCATATTCCGGACACTCTCGTTTGTATGGGAAACATTTCACACGAAATGTTTCAATTTTCGCCGTCCAAAAGTTCTCATTTTCGAGGCTCGTTTTATTAGGTTTTTTCCATAAATATCATTGCAAATTTATAATGCCCAACTACCTTAGACGTCTCTTAAGTGGTTGAACGATTTCAATTGATGATTATCATGAGCTGTCCGTAATTCGAATCAAAGCGTCCGGAATATGAGGCAAAAGTGAGGGAGCGTCCGGAATAAGAATCATGAAAAGGCCACACGTTTTGATTTATTTAAAATTATTCAAGTTGCGGACGCGTATTTTTTACCCACCATCCGAAAGTTAAGGGCTTCCGACGCTCGATAACGCTAAAAAATCATACAGAATGATTTATTTTGTATGGTCCAAGCTGAGTTTTACTTCACTGAAGCCTTAAGTGTCCGTAATATGAATCAAAACGGTAATCAGCTATAATACATTAACGTCATGATACAGTGCAAATGAACAGGTTTTGGCCAATATTTATCTAAAATTATCACAAATTGCTTTAAACTGTCTCCCAAAAGTGTTAATTAGCTAAAATGCCACGTTTTTTACCAAATACAAATTTTGATCGAATGAAGATAAAATATTGCTAAGTGGCGGAAACTTCAAGTGAGCACTTATTTTTGACACATAATTTTTGAACACATTTATTTTGTCATTGTGAACTATATTTTTTGCGTGAAGTACTTAATGGACGCCCTATATCGACTGCTCACTATGGAATCGCCAATCTTCTGTACCCTTTCAAAGTTCTGATTTTATCCTCCGATAAATCGCATTCCAGTCCACCGCGACCGCAACGATTTGGATCTTCGCTCCATTCCATCTTTAAGTGAAACAATAAACACATTTAGTATTCCTCACTTGCTACAAATTGCCACCGTCAGTAAAACTCTCGGCGGGGTGGGTGGCGATTCGAATGTTCATAAATGCGAGAGCCCTACCTACGGATATGTGATCATTATAGATACCAACCGGCGGCACACATGTCTGGAAATGCTTGCGCACTACGGTGCGGCTTATTTTTCGAAAAAATCTCAAAACGAAATATCGAATGATCTTTTGAATTTCAATCTAATAAAAAGCGGAACCTCAAAGATTGAGCCAAAAACAAGTATTAGGATAAAGATTTGGCGCAAGTGACTCGAAGGTGAATTTCTAGTTATGAAATGTGATCTCTGGTAAAATTTACATAATTTCGTTATTTTTCTACAAACTTTTGAATCTTTTGACATCATTCTTTTCTAAATTAATTAATAAATAGTTTCATCTAAAACTATAATTAGCGTAAGTAAAAACAAGTTATCTTCAATTGTTTTCATTGGTCAAAAATTGAAATTTGTTTGATTACAACCACGAATAGTTAACCTTTATGGTCAAACGAACTTCATATTTTTCGTAAAATAATGAAAAATTGGAGTGAACTACTTTCAACTAATACTAGTCATATTTTGAAAAGAATGGTGTTTTAAGAAAGAAAGCTTGTTCGAAAACAACTAAGATATATGAACTTTAATGTTGGTCATGATTTATAACACGAAAATTCACCTTCAAGTAACTTGCGCCACCTCTAAACCTCAATAACAATATCACTTTTTATGTGATTTGAGTTCAGAAGAGCATATATTGTGCTCTGCAAGATAAATCCACGTAATGCGATTATCTGAAAATGTCGATATACCGTCGCAGTGATAATGAAAATCACCAAATGTTTCAGATTTAGCAAATTTGAAACATTTGTATCCTTGAAGGACGAAAAAATCCAAGCCTACTTGAATTTTGACGTTGTGTTTTAATTGCGCGCACATCTTTTGCGCGTTACCGCCACCGCTGGATGTGGATTTAATATAAGCGCAGCAATATATATTTGGTTTGGAGAAAAATAAGCCGCACTCTATTGTGCACTTATGGGAAGTAATTGCGGACCACAACGTTTTGTTTGCATATGGACATATGATTTGGGGAAGTGTCGGGTGTAAGCATATTTTTCACTGCGTTCCACTTCTCAATGATCGCCAGCAAAAAGGATGGAACTCGAGCTCGCAGCTGGTATTGATGACGGGTAATGAAGCATTCTGCGGGGTCATGAATGCAGAATGAGCTGAGACTTGATTGTTTTCAACTCACAACCGGAATAGCGAAAGTGAAAACAAGTGCAGAATCATACGCAGCTCGATAGAGTGTTAAGTGGAGATTGCATGTTTCACTTCATCATCGATACAAATGTTTACCGACTCTTCTGTTTATGAGAACACTCCCTTTTGCAATAATCGGAGCTTGCTCAATGCAAGAAATGTGGCGGGTAAATCCATGTCGTACAATACCATTTTGGAGTCGGCATGCTGTGCAGAGGTTCGACTGTTAGTCTATGACTTCTGCTGTCAACTTAAAACGCATAATTTCACTCAAGCTATGAGCAACTCCTACACTCGACCCAAAAATGTACAATCTGACGATAGAACTGCGTTTGAGTACGCACGTACTATTGTACCCCGTTTGACATAAGGTCATTTAGCATAAAAGTCGTTTGACATTATGGCCATTTGACATAATAACAATTTGTCATAATAGGTGAGTTAAAATGTCCAGAATAAAAGACCATAAATTACGTATATAGTACACACTCAACCTGTTTGGTAAGAATAGAGTGGCATTCAAAACTGATATGAAAATAAAGAACTCTTTTTAGTAAATTTTCAGTATATATAGATAAATTTATGATTAAAATATTATACATAAAAAAGACAACAATTTTTACAACATAATAATTTGGAAGAAGAGCCAATATTTGTTTAAAGGAAAAAATAGCATTGAAACAATAACAACTTCGATACCATTAGTTACGCTTCGGAACATACGATCCTTAAGTTATTTTAAGAAAGCCTTGGTTTCAGATACATTATGCCAAATGATCTTTATGCCATCGACCTTATGCCAGCCAAAACAAACTTCCCATCCCTTCTTCAGGGAAAAAAAACAATCGAAAAACGCCCTGCCAGTAGCCATGTAGGTACACATAGAAATAAATAAATTTTCGCCCGATTCTACCCGACAGGACTTCTTCTCCGGTCAGCTGCTGAAAAGCTAGGAAGCCGAAGAGAAGCCCCACAGAAAAATCACATTAAAAGCACTGTTGGAAAAATAGATTCCAGGAGGGCTTTTCGGGGAGGCAGGCAGGTCACCCGGGGGAGGAAATGGGAGGAGTGATGCTGTATAAGTTGGCGCCAGTCAGGCGGGCGCCGGATAGTTGCCACGGCATCTGTGGAATCCGCTCGGCAATGGGAAGTGTTTGACTCCCAACTGGATGCTGCTGCTCCATCTTGCACCCATAAGGGTGGGGCGACTTGTGATGGAGTTTTGAGAATGGGAAGCTTTTTCTCCATCACCGATAGCTTGAATCTTTGCTGTGTGAAGGATACGGGAGGAGGTTTTTATCGATGAAGCTAATACAGCAATCACGTGGTAAATCATCTACATATGATTTTTATCCTAGCGATCTTTGGAATCTAAGGAAAATTCAAGTGTAAGCTCGAAGCAAAATCATAGCAGCATCTTCCTAAAAAACATGAGCAGTTGCTAGTCATATAATCCGATCAGAAGAACATAGTGAGCCTTTAACAACAACATATCAGAAAGAACTATAATACCTCGATTTATACCGTTTTGTCTCAACTTCTAAACTTTACTCATATTCCGAACAGTGTAGATTTTTAAGGTAAGAATTGAAATTTTCACAACTTTGAAATGGAGAGGACTCTAATCATTGAAAGCTCTATCATTCTGTGTGTTTTTCTAAAAAACCACTGTAAAAAGTCGAGTGTTCGGAATATGAGTCATGTTCAGAATTTGAAACAAAACTTTGACTTGCTATTATATGAATTACTATGGAGGCAGGTTGAAGAGTATATTATGCTATCATAACAGAATTAGCATGATGCAAAGCAAATATGTAAAGCTTAGTTTGTTATTGAATGCGACTTCAATAACATGGTTCGCACCAATTATTCAATATCTACTTAATAATTTATTGAGCTCTTGAAAACGTTTTTGTTGTGCACTCTATATTAGAATACTAAAGTTTTTTATTTTGCATGCGTTACTCATTTAAATTTATGGCATTAATTTGGTCTCTTATTCCCACTTTATAAATTCTGTGATTTCCATGTGTGTATGATGTAATGTATTTGGGAAAATTCACGTTTTTATAAAACAATTCATAAGATTACATTCTAGAGTCCGTACCGCTGCAAATAAATCCACTGTCGTTACTGAAGAGGATTCTCAGATCTCGCACAAAAATGGTACTAGCGCGAAAGCCAATAAAGAACAAAAAGATTGAATTGATGGGCGCTGCCAGCGTATAAAACAGAAGATTGGGGAGAATTGATTTAGGCGTCCGTGTGTTAAGACCAGTGACTGTGAAGTGCAATGTAATTGTTACCCCCGCTTAACAGGGTGTTGGACAAGGGAACTGCCTCCGTTCAGGACCTCGTATTCGTTCATCAAAACGGTCAACACACGGCGGCTCGGAAGTCAAGATGGCTAACTTAACTTGAACGGCCTTCCTTAGCCAAGTGGTTAAAGTCCACGGCTACAAAGCAATGCCATGCTGAAAGCGTCTGGGTTCGATTCCCGGTCGGTCCAGGATCTTTTCGTAATGAAAATTTCCTAGACTTCCCTGGGCATAGAGTATTATCGTACCTGCCATACGTTATGGAAGTGCTCATAAGAACACTAAGCTGAGAAGCAGGATCTGTCCCAATGAGGATGTAGAAGAAGAAGAAGATAGACTGCGAAATGATGATCCCATGTGCTTTGGGGTAGCGGGATTTGGGGCAAGTGTGCCACCTTAAGCAAATTGTTCTCTAACTATGTCTAAAGCTTAAAAACCACATCAATTTATCCTCAAAATGTTAGTTTCGCATCTTTTCATAAGCACTGTGCCATTTAAAGTTAAAATAATTTAAAAAAAAAGTATTAGTTTTGGAGCTTCTGAAATATCATCCTAAATAACCTAAATTTCAACACTATGGGGCAAGTATGCCACGCGTATGGGGCAAGACGACCACCGAATGAACATTCATGTAATTCTACTAGTAATGATTTTTTTTTGTTTCCTGTTAATATTGCTAACAAGCACTGCTTTGATTGATACTTTTAAAAAATATTTTTAAGTTTACCGTCATGAGAGGATTATAACAAGGTTCATCACATACGGAACTCTTTACTAGTCAATTCGAATAACTAAAATGGTTATTTTTGTCTGCATTCAATACGATATATGAATTACCCTTTTTGTTACGGCGGATCTGTATAATATTACACTAGACCAGCGTTAAACAACGGTAAAATTTTGATGAAGATAAGTAAAACAGTTTTTAACACTCCTAAAACCATGTTATATCGAATATTTGGAGAAAAAATCAATTTGGGAACACACATTTTTGTTATTCCCCTTCTACACTTCAGAATCCACTAATGGTGCCTCATTTTGGTTCATTATTATGATTTTGTTCATGATGTCTATATTTGTATGAATTTCACTCCAACCATTTTTGTTTTCCATATAGGTGGCACACTTGCCCCAAAAAGTATAGATTTCAACCAAACTGGATTTTGGATGTAAAACTAAATATTTTTCGTTCAAATTCCATAATAACCTACACATTTATATAGCTTGACGATGTACAGTACGTTAGAAAAATCTGTTATTAATTTACCTTTCACCATGCTATTTGAAAACAACGAAATCTTATAAAAATTTACTAAAATTTGATTATTTTTACGAAAGTCGATGTAAATATGTGAAAAATAGAGCAATTTTCGTCATATTTTGATCATTGTATTATGAACTATAAGGGAACATATTGTTAAGCTCAAAGAGAAAATATATTTTGCAGTTTTTATAAAAATTAGGGGTCGCACACTTGCCCCAAATTCCGCTAATTGAGTTCAGTTCGCCTTCGAGCGTCGGGGTCTCTCAAGGGGCTCCACAGCTTGTGGGCTGAAGCGCCCATCTAGCGAATAGGGAGTTGTGGTTTAGATCCCCACAATGTTTCGTCGTGTACTTGTAAACTTCAAAACGTCAAAACCTTATAACAGCAAGATTCTTTAGGCGGGAATTTCCTACAACTTGATCAATAATTAACTGTGAAATTTGAAGTGATCATTAAATAAGTGGTCGATGAAAATTTCTTCAGTGTTACGTCTTTTCTTTGTCTATATGCAATGTATTGTGACACATTAAATGACGAAATCTCGATCAAGTATTGGGCCGTAAGCAAGGAATTGATGACTGCATAAAACTGACTGTTGACGACGATTTGACGAACCACGGATCTACCGTTGCTGAAAAGTTTAACGTATTTTTCAAAGCCAGTCAGTCTATTTTTCTTCGGTCAGCCACAGTACAAGAAGTAATCGTCAAGATTAACAAATTAAATATCAATAAAAGTCCCGGCCATGACGAGATTCCTGCCATCTTTATAAGGACGCATCACGCCGTATTTGCTTCGTTAGTAGCACACACGTTTAACAAATCTATTTCCTCGGGAATTTTCCGTGAAAAATCTGAAGATTGCACGCACAAATCAGGCAATAAAACGGAAGTGAATAACTTTCGACCGATATCGATCCTATAGGTTTTAAGTAAACTTCTCTAGCAACTATTAGTCGACTCGACAGAGATTCCAGTTTTTTGGATGAACAAAAGGTAATTTACGATTACCAAATCGGTTTTAGAGCTGGTTCAAGTACCTGGACGGCTGCGAGTGAGCTTGTTAACGATGGAATTCGTGGCAATACAAACGCATTGATTAGGAACTATCTAATCGCAAGATCACATTACGTATCAGTCAATGTCGCAACTAGTTCTAAGAGAGAAAAGACAGTTGGAGTTCCTCAGGGGAGTAATTTAGGACCCTTACTGTTTCTGCTTTATATAAACGATTTGACAAAGCTACCATTGCACGGGAAACCTAGACTATTTGCGGACGATACGACCATTGGCGTAGCTAAGATTTTTTTCTGGAGGGGGCCTAGGGGGGGCCTAGCAAAGATTTGTTTCACGGAAGTAATCTACCAATAATCACAATTTTCACAAATTTCGTAGTTTCAACAAACTTTAACTTATTTTATTTGTTTGTTATTTTGTCTCATTTCGCTTTGAAGAGATTCCTCTGAGAATTACTACTGGAATTTCTTCATGAATTATTTTCGTACTTTTCAGTGCTTTCTCCAAGAACTTTTCAGAAACTTCATCAACACACATCCGACATTAATTTTGAAGTGCTTCCTAAAGTTTCTCTACATGATTGTTTGAAAAAAATCGTAGCAAAAATTATACAGACTTCCTGCAAAAAAATTATTGACTCTTCCAGGTGTTACTGTGAAGATTCCTCTTAATATTCCACAAAAAATTAACATGAATTCAATTGGGAAAATGTTATTCATGATTTCTCAGACAAGTTCTCCGTAGATCTATCTGTATTTTTTCACAGATAATTATTTTTTAGATTTCTCTAAAGTCAGGGAGCAACATCTTGCCTTCCTTCAAAACGCTTTCGATTTTTTTTAATTTTTTAAAATTTAATAATTTTTTAAACATTTCATAATTAGGAAATGTTTAAAAAATTCTAACATTCCTATAAAGTTTCTAGCGGAATACGTTCGACTGTTCCTTCAAAAACTCTTCCTCAAAAATACTCAAACATTTCTCGAGTAATTTGTTCAGGGATTTCTTAGAGAATTATATTATTGATTCCCTAAAATTCTTCAGAAATATTTACCAAACATTCATCCTACCATTTCCCAGATTTTTTTTTCTTTGAACCGCGATCTTTTGGGATTTTTCATAAAGAAATTTGTCGCTGGATTTTGCAATTCATTCTTGTACTTCTTAAAAAAATTCTTCAGAAGTTCCATCAAGTATTTTTTCCGGAGTTATAAGTAACTCCATTTTTTCGATTAATCATCTCAGGATTCTTCCATAAATTAAATTCCATTTTAATATTTGTATCAAATCATTGATATGCTACAAATATTAATGCTGACAAGAAAATGCTGGAAGATAGATATTTCGGTGTTTCCAGGATGCTTTTCAGTATTGGCTGTGCAAGCGCTCAGATAAGATTAGAACTCCTATAATTTGCCTTTCTTTAAGGCTAAGTAGCCCGTCATTCGTTTTGGCAACAATGATGCGTTTTCAGCTTGCCTTTCAAAGTGATATAACTAAGTCTTGATAGTTTATATCGACTTGAAAAAGTATCACTGTACGCGCTAACATGTATAAAGTATTCTGATACTTTTTCAGCTGTGTCAGTTAAAAACCAACTGGTTTTCTTTGATTCGAAATCGTGAGATGAATCAGCAACAATCATCAACGACGCGTACAAATTTCAATGACGGCCTACTTCGCCTTAAATTCAGAAAGCAACACTTTTTGGGGTTTGGTAAGATTTTTGTACGATGTTTCGAAGAGTCAAAGGAGATACAACAAAATGTTTAAAGAAGTAGGGCAATGGTACAATAAAATATAATTCATAATCTTTTCATTAGAGGTAAACTACAGGATAGTTAAACCACTTCAATTAGTTTACAAATAAAACAAATTCCATTAATTTTTTTTAAATCAAATAAAATGTTTGTCCCTTCCTATTTATTTCTACATGTTCTTTACAGATTCCTTTACCGCTTATACTCTGAAGATGTGAAGGCAAGAGACATTTCAATAACAATTTTCTTTCCAATTCTTGAATAATCCGATGATCTGAAGCAAAATTTGTAGGAAACAACATATATAAGAATTTTTGACGCAATTTGTGAAGTATTTTTGAAATATTCCTCAAGGCTTTTGATGAATTTGACTGAAGAATTTGTAATGTAATTTTTGGGAAAACTATTTAAAGAAATTCACAACAGAATTTGTAATAGGACTTTCGTCAAAATAACTCAGTATTAGATTTGACAGAATCATTAATTTTTTGGAGGAATTCCGAGGGAAAACTGAATTTTTGATTATCCGTTCAACATTCTTTAGGTTGATCCGGGAACATTTTCCGGAAACAATTTGCGAATAAGAAGTAGACATAGAAGGAATGGAATTCGCATTGAGAGTATGAATAAGTCCCACAATATTAATTGAAAACTTAATTACCAAAAGATTTGCAAAAGTTCTTAAGCCACCCAATATTCTCAAAGGAATTTGATTATACTGAAATTCTATAAAGAACATTGAAAAGTTTTTTGAAAAGTTTTCTTCTAATTGTGTTGGAAATTAAGCAAATAGTTTATGAAATAATAATTTTCCTGGAAAAATATTCAAGCAGTTTAAGCAATAAATTTATTCATGCAAAAATACTAAAAAAAATAATCCAAATCAATGAGACAGCTTATTGCTGGAATAAAACACTATGGTCGATTTTGTTACATTTTTTTCTGACATTCATCTGACGAAAACTTGACCATGTCAAAATTCCTTGAATGTTAAGCTAACAAAAATTCCCGCTATGTTTTGTCTGAGAAATTCCTTTAGTAATTTGGTAACTTTTTTCAACTGTTTTTTCGGACATTATACGAGTTGAAGTTAATGTATTTGTGTGTGAATTCTCATAAGGGAAATCATCATCATCGGACAGCTCGAATAGGGTTTCCTCAAAAAACATGAGAATGAAGTGAATATTTAATTATTATTTTTTGCAATTCTTCGAACTAGTCGCACAGACTGATACTTATGAACAAATCATACTTTTGAACGTTATATTAGACATGTAAAAATCAAATATGCTGCTTTATGCAAGAAACAAGAAGCTAGTACTTAACAGTAGCCAATTGATAGACGGCCGGATGATTAAGCTTTCGGGTGTCGTGCTATTCACCAAAGTCAGAACCACCTCGCTGATGCTGTGTAAGACAAGCGAGGTTTTCTCACTATAGTTGAACAACATAAAATATCGTAACTACCCGAAGAGGAAAGAATAGCTTATGCATACCATATTTTGGTATCATACCACAATTAGGTATTGTTCAGTTATCAATGTCTTATTTTGGTATTATAATGGTATTTGAAAAAAATGTTTAAAACAATCAAAAATACTTCATTTTGGTATTCGACAGCTATTGAGGACTGCTGGAGGTATTGAACTAGTATTGAAAAATTTCACTTTTATATGAAAATCCATCAAGTATTATTTAGGTATTACAATACCTGATCTAATTATCAGCTTGGTATTTGTAGAATATGCAGAAGGTACTATTTGAGGTATTTTACCTCTTATGCAGGGCTCATTCATACCTCATTCAGGTTGTAAGTATTGGAAATTATCTAGTATGGAATACCTCAATTTGGTATTCAGTAGTTATTTTCTTCTGCTCGGGTATTAAAGCGATTTTTATCAATAACACGAGTCACGTACATTGATTCAGAAAATGTTGCTTTATATTAAATTGTTTTTTTTTTATTTGTATTATCATCAAAAATTCTGGGGGGGGGCCTGGATGATCCTGGAGGGGGCCAGGCCCCCCTGGCCCCCCCTGTTCCTACGCCAATGCGATACGTGTGTTACATATACCGCAACCGATCATGCCTGCCTCATAAATCTGATAAAGGAAGATATCCTGAAGCTGCAAATGTTTTTTGCGGAAAATCTACTGTTGTTGAATCTCGGAAAGACGAACTACATGATCGGATAAAAGTTGATCGCCATGTCGAGCTCAGTCGAATCTATCGTTATTCAAAAAGTCGAGGTATTCAAATACCTTGGGTTGATCTTCGACTCTACCTTGAGCTGGAGCTCCCACGTCGATAAATTGAGAAGCGATATCAGTTCGTATTATGATCTCTTCTGAAGAGTTTCCAAGTTTATTCCATTGAAGCATAATGACTATGTACCAAGCGTTTGTTCATTCTTAACTTCAATACCTTGTTTCTATCTGGGCTGCTGCATCAAAAACAATCCTGAAACCAGTACAGAGTACACAAAATTGATGCCTCAAAATTGTATTCGGCAAACCCCGACTATATTCAACAATCAATCTGTATTCTTTCAATCAGTCCTATATTAGCTCTAAAAGAGCTGCAAACCGTGGTTATGATGAAAAACATCCTCCATAACCCTCGGATCCACCACAACTTCACTCTTCCACTTCGAACTCATCACACACATGAATCAAGGAATCGATATAACTTATTCGTAACTCGTCGAAATACGGAAGCTTGGAAGAAATCTTCCACGTACAATGGATTTCTGCGATAAAATGCTTTACCTGCGGCGTTGAAATCGGAAATTTATCTATTGAAATCTAAGGCCACTGCAAAGCGATACATAGAAAGCAATATAAACCTGTACTTGATCTAGTTTGTCAAAATTAGCTCCAACCAGGGTTGTTAACGTTAATCAACGATTAACGCCGTTAACGTTAATTTTTCTCGAGATCAACGTTAACGGCGTTTCGTTGATTTTCATGTTTGTTAACGTTAGCGTCAACTGGTTGCGTTGATTTAACGTCAACGAACAGCGGTAATCTTATCGTTGATTACTGGATGACCGCGGCATAAAAATTAACAAGGCAGGCTCTTCACTGATGTAAATATACAGTTTGATTGTAAACATGTGACGTCACTCCTATCGTACCATATACCTTCTGGAGCACTAGATCATTTTTTTCGCAAATTTGTTTGAGGTGGATAGGAATGACGTCGACAAATAGCTGTCAGTTTTCGGAATATATCACCTTCTTAATATTAGTACACCGTGTGGATGACCTGTGTAGATGTAATGGAAATTTTCTCTACGTGGGTAAACAAATGGTTTCCATGCAAATGCCGTAACCAAGGAAATTGGAAAAAAACTGTTTACGGGTATAAAAGGTGGCAAGCCTAGATGGACAAGATCAATTTTCTACGAGTGCTAAAGGAATCCGGACATTTACTGATTGAAATGGTTCGGAGGGCTTGGCATTACGTTTCGCGATTGCACTGGGCAACCCGACATTCAATACGAATATATCCCAAACCGAAGTGATCCCAGCGAGCCAACGTTACATCGCTGCTGAAATTTTAATCAGGAAACAATGATTTCAAGGACGATGAAAGGAGTAAAATAAAGTTCCGCAGATCCAAACTACCCCCGTATCAACATTCGCCAAATGGCCCCTCCGCCGAGGAAATTTCCAAATACTGCCTTATTTGTACACTGGATCTGGAAACGAACAACGTTATTTGGAAATCACAAAACATCAGGTCGATTTATTGCATGGATAAAGAGAAATTGAAATTCTTGACAATTCACATCCCGGAACCAAGTGATTGAAAATGGATTTGCATGGGCGTGATCTCCTGAACATACACATCTGGTGGTCACGAAGCTACTTCCTGAAAGATTATTTTTCCTACAGTCAGTAACAAATGCTGTTTTCCGAAGCAAAATGTTTAAATTTGGGGATCTGTGTCTCAGCTCATCTTAGTTTGGCTGAAACATGAATGACGAATCATAAATAGCCTGAAGTTTTGTTGGTAATGAATTCATTACATTACAGCCATTTACCAAAGAGTTCTAGAAGAAAAGTAAGTAATAAAAAAAAGATTTTTTTTCTAACATAATTAAAAAAAGGTAAGCGGTGGTTAATTTCTTCAGCAAAGTTGCAAAGTTCACTTTCAGAAGTTACGCAAATTTGCAGAACACAAAAACCAGCCACAGCTTACAGTTTTTAGATTCAATAAAGATATCTCTCGGTTACTTACTTTTGCCATTGAAAAACCATCCTATTTTTTTAATGACTGCAATGTACTCAATTCAGTGCAGGCATAACTTCAGATTATATGAACTTCATGTCATGTACGAACTACAACGTCATTCAAATGTCCACCAATTGGAACTACCAGAAACTGAGATACAGAGCCCCCAAATTAGGACATGTTGTATGGAAGAACAGCATTTGATTATTGAATTTGTCACTAAGGAATCTATTTTATAAGTCGAGTCGACCAAAGTGACTCGACTGGAGTCACTGTCGACCAAAAATTTCACTCGACACGGCCTTGTCACTCGAGTTTTTCGACAGTTGTCACTTTAAGTGACTGGATTACTATGGGAGTCGACGGGTGACATCTGAAATATGCATGCTTACTTTGATCGACAGTGACCACAGATGAGTCACTTGGATCTGCTCGATTTACAAAATAGACCCCTAAATATATACAAAAAAAATGTAGTTTTTCAAATTCGTTCATATTTTGTGAAAAAATATATGACACAATATAATTTTATTGTTATAAATGTATTAACACAACACAAAAATAAACCAAAAACTTTTTATTGAATAAAAAAAAAGCCAAAAAGCTGTTTTATTTATTGCCTCTTGCTACGCTACATATCCTACTCGGTCTGAGATCTGCTAAAAATTGAAAGCACAAAGACCAGCATTAACGTAAAAATTAACGGAGTCGTTGACGTTAAATCAACGCCAAGCGTTAACTTTAACGTTGATCAACGGCTCCAAAAAATCAACGGAAAATTCGTTGATCGTTACAATTAACGTTAACGAATCAACGAAACGCCGTTAATCGTTGATTAACGTTAACAACCCTGGCTCCAACATCATCAATCCGTATCCGTATCCGCTTCTAAGTAGCATTACCAGAACTCAGCTGCAACGCTATCTTGTCGTCACTCACCGCACTGGCATTCAGTGAGTCGCAACAGTCTGGCCGAAGCCAGTGATACTGCGCCCACAATGGAGTTTTTTTATGTTTCCATAACCACGTTGTACATGCTCGTCCAAAAAATACATCACTTAAGGCTCAAGAATCCATCATTCAATCATTAGCTATCATCAAAAATCAAAAATAAAAATAAATAAAAAATTTGTAAAATAATGATGGTTATTTTTCTCTTAAACGGCACATAGTTAACAGCTCATCCCACCGGATTCAATTTATGTAAAGTTTTATGAATTTATCTAGTTCGTAAGCTTATATACTGTAGTTATAGGAGGCGTTTCCTTTAAAGAGAACATATTTTCACTGGAAGTGCACATTTATTGTAGATATATTGGAAAGAAGAGTAGGTTTTATGCCTTTTGGAGAAGAGGACACACTTGATCTTCACTACCAAGAGCTTTTCCCAGCTCCAAATAAATGAAAAAAAAAGACTTTCATAGATTGCGCATTTGGACCTAACTGATGCCCAAACGTGCAATCTATGGACGTCTTTTTGTCTGCACGGATAAAAATCTGATTCCCAAATCATGATTTACAAGTCATGAAATTCATAATTTGGTTAGGTCATGATATCCGGACCACAAATCATGATTCTTGGAGTCATAATCATGATTCCTCATAAGCGTAACATCCAGAGTGACAACACTAAACGGGGTGCATTGCATAATTTCATTCGTTTCGATCTTCTTCATTTCAACAAAATGAAGTGGTAGTATGGTATGGTACAATACTCTCGATCAAAAGGTTCTTGGTTCAAATCTCGCTCTAGTTTTTTTTATTTATTTATTTTGAAATATTGTCGATCATAAACGGAAACGCGACTCATGATTTTAGGCATGTGATTCATGATTCCCAGCAATCCGCAACAAAAACATAACGGGTGTGTTGCGTTACGGTAATCTGACTCATGATATAAGGAGTCCAAATCATTGTGTATTTACATAAACTAAAAATGCTCTGAAATCACGATTTCATGAGTCATAATCTTGTTTTTAGATTCTGATTTCTACCCGTATGTTTAATAATGCATATCTTGTGGTGAAATCTGTAGCTTTAATGAAAAGCATTTCCAAACGTGAATTGATGTTTGAGCAGTTAAATGATTTTTTTTACCATGTTAGCACTCATCTTGTTGAATTATAAGGCCTTCGTTGAAAATAACAATCAATTTATTTCATTTTCTAAACACATGTTTTATGAAGATAGTTGTGGATTTAGAAACCCTTCTTTTGTTTATAGCGATAAGCACAGAAGAGACCTTCTAAAATGTTTGTTAGAGAAGGATTATCATTGCAAACGTGATTCTACTTCCGTCAATGGATCAGGTGGAAAATCGAAGGATTGAAAAGAGAACAGTCTGTCTCTTACTCCACGGTGCTCCCCTGACCGTTATTATCAGAAAAAAATCTCCATCAAATCTGTGCTCACCAGTCGATTTCAATAGCCAAGCTGCATGTCTGGGCAAAATTTTAAAAAAATCGTAGGGCCCGTTTTGGAGTTAGGCCCTTTTGAATGTGTAAGTCCACTTATTCTAAAGAAATCCGAAATATTCAAACGAGTTTTCATTGGCCGTGATTATCAGGATAGATATAATGTTAAAATTTGAATCAAAGTTGGATTATATGGTTATTTGTAAATTCTGGGGAGCGTTTTGAATGAGAAGATAGACGAAATTTGGAGTTACGTCCTTTTGGAAGCGTAACCATTGAAAACACTCATTTCCAATAGATTAATTAGGTATTCTTATACCTTTGAGCATGTTCAAATGTTTTCAATGGCACATTGCACTTATATGCCGCCAAAGTATTTCACAATAAACTGATTTTCCATAGGCTCAAGTGTTTTAAGGCATTACGGAGCTAATTTCATCATGTAACCAAATTAGTTCTTGTAGCACAATATTCTGAATAGCTTGGTAAACCCATGTACTCACGATTCAGTTTATTTTACATGCAATTATTGTTACCTGTTGTATATCGAAGCGAAGTATACGTCAAGGAATACTTTACGAGTTAAGTTTTCGATTATGGATTGCAGTGTATGGAATAAAATAAAATTAACAACGTAGAAAGCAGCGATACAAAATGGAAGAAAACAATGCAAAGTTTAGAGCATCCGTTATTATTTTGTTTAATGGAGTTCAAAATTGTAGCATTTACAAAGCTTAAATGTTTGTCTTTGTCAATTTGGAAAACTTTGTGAGGCTCCCAAAATATGCTTTTTTTCGTTTGTTATGAGTCATAGCAGCTCTTTACTTCACAAGCACAGTCTGCGATCGAAAACAAATAAAAGTGTACATGGAAATCTTTAGATTGTGTAGGATTGAAACCATATTCTGGTATATAGTCCAGCAGGTTATCAACAGGGCCACAGAACAATTTAAGATTTTCCGGTAATCATAACTGGAATTTACGTAAAATCCATGAACAACTCTGTTATAACCATATTTTATATATCTTTTCAAAATTATACCCCTTGACTTTGAATTCCATTACCTCGAATACCCTAAGACCATCTTCGCAAGTTCCAGTTTCTAGAATGGCATTACTTTGAATTCCATTATCACGGGACAATGTCATACAAGGTAATTATATATCCGGGACAATAGCATTCAGTGTAATAGTTCGTTCAGAGTGATGACACTCGGGTTAATGAAATTCGGAGTTAAGGTATAGAATCTTCTCAAGAGGGTTTTATTTTCAAGGAGACATATAACATAAAGCTTTGAAAGTGTTATGATTTTAAATTCAATAAAACCAAATAATAACGAATGTTTCTTACTTTTTTTTAAGCATATTTCAAGTACTGAGGCTTTGTTTCACAACATACCATGAGAATGGACTGTTTGATTTATACAATTCTTTCAGTATTGTATTTATACAGAGCTCTTACTTGTTTGTGAATCGAAAAGACCGAGAAACCCAATGGTAAAATTGTAGATTTTTGAAAAATATAAATGTAGTAATGTATGCTACAACTGATCACAAAACTATTGACAGTGGTCTAGAGTTCTATTAGGTCCGTCACACTCGGCCTCAGATTGGGTACCACTTCTAGTACTGCATTTGGTCCCTCGGTAGTGCAAAAGGTACCCAAGTTTGACAGATCGCAGTACACTTTTCTCAGCTTTCTAGATTACCTTATGGGCCATAAAATTTTGGGCAACTGCAAGGGACATGGAGGCCTTTAATGTGTCTTTGGTTCTATAGTTTGGCCAATTGTGCATTACTCAACAATAGAAGTTTATGTTCTGGGGCAGTACAAAATTAGCCGCAAAAGCCAGTAGCTTCTGCTTCTTCTTATTGGCATTACGTTCCAACTGGGACAGAGCCTGCTTCTCTACTTAGTGTTCAATGAGCACTTCCACAATTATTACCCGAAAGCTTTCTTTGCCAGAGTTGCCATTCCCGGTCAACCAGTCAGTGGTTTTCGATAGCGATCGATATAGATTCGTTTTGAACCGTTTGCGATCGCCATCGTTGGTTAAAGATCTACAAAGAATTATGAAGACTGGTAGGTCGGGTTGTTGCATCGTATATCGTGTGGCAGGTACGAACATACTCTATGCCCAGGGAAGTCAAGGAAATTTTCATTACGAAGAGATTCTGGACCGACCGGGAATTGAACCCAATCACCTCCAGCATGGCTTTATTTTGTAGTCGCGGACTCTAACCACTCGGTTAGGGAAGGCCCAAGGTAGCTAGTTAGGCCATAACAATATTTTATGAATAATAATGACACGAAAATTGCTCCGTAGTGCCTTACAGCGCTTGAGCCTTTGAAAAAGTAGTCAATTGTGAATTACTTTGGCAACATATAAGTGCAATGTTGCATTGAAAACATTTGAACATGCTTAACGGAATGCCTGCCTAAAAGAATACCTAATTAATCTATTGGAAATTAGTGTTTTCAATGGTTACACTTCCAAAAGGACGTAACTCCAAATTTCGTCTATCCTCTCATTCAAAACTACTCTCAGTAGTTACAAATAACTATATAAACCAACTTTGATTAAAATTTTAATGTTATATCTATTCTGATAATCACGGCCAATAAAACTCGTTGAAATATCTCATATTTTATTAGAATTAGTGGACTTACACATTCAAAAGGGCGTAACTTCAAAACGGGCCCTACGATTTTTTTAAAATTTTGCCCAGACATGCAGCTTGGCTATAGAAATCGACTGGTGAGCACAGATTTGATGGAGATTTTTTTCTGATAATAACGGTCAGGGGAGCACCGTGACTCGATATTTCGTATCTCGATACCGAGTTAGAGTAAAAATCGAATTTCATGGCTACCTCGATGGTCCCTAGGATCGCAGTTGCACTGGTTTAGTGTTCTGTAACTCGATACCTCCGTAACTCGATAGTCCCTTCAATATCAAGTTATGAAGCGTTGACTGTATAAATAGAACATAAAAGTACAGTTTAAGTGTTTTAGTAGTATCAAAACTTCCGTCAGCAGAAATAAATTTTGATTTTGGGCACATTTGATTCAACATCACCTCCATATGTACGTACACTGCAGAGTGAGATTTCCACATCGAAAATCCGTCATATGAAGTTACACTTTTAAATTGAAACGATTACACATCGAACCATCAAACTAGGTTCAAGTCATCGTCAGTCCTTCGCTGGTTTCCTCCGTCGCTGCTTGAGCGATATGCTTCACAAGAACACTGCACGAAACGTGATAATGTTTATCTTTCCGTCATAAAGTAAATACGCTATCTCCAGTTCAACGGCTAACGTAACACCAACAAACCTCTACCTACATATGCATTTCTTCTTTGTGTTCCGCTGACACTTAAAAGCTAAGAGCGCCTTTCAATTTAAAGCAATAATATTGTGGAATCCATCGCAAACCCATGGCAAAGTGAGGGTTCGGGAGGAAAAGGAGCGCAATCCTTAGCAAAGCAAATAATTTGCGCGAATGCGATATCATTGTCGTCGCCGTTGTCGTCGGTCTTGGGGCGGACTTGTTTGTCCGGCAAAACAACGATAAAAAAATGTGCATGCACAAGTTCAACATTTTAGCTTAGAGAGCAATTTATGGTCACATAAAGTGCGACGCCGCCAGTTGTCGTAGACTGCGCCTCCGGCGGAGGTCAAGCTGGCCTTTGGCTATTCCGATGGTAGATATTCGATTGACGAGAAACGGCTTGTTCTATATCTATAAGCAAACAGATAAGCTTATCAGGTTGGAAATGACAAATGGTGGTCAGCCGCATGTCTGATCCAACTATTTATGAAGCCATTACTGTTCACGAAACGCACGGTGCCGTATAAACGCGAAAAATTATCACAAAAATAGGAAATTGCCAAATTCTTCACTATTTGAAACTATAGAGTTTGAGTTGTCATTTGAAATGTTCCTAAAAAAATCCACCATCGTATCTCGAACAATTTTCGAAAAAAGGCTCACTATACGAATATGTATCCTATGGTTCATTTAATCCTCCAAATCACATAAGACAATAAGGTCCATTACAATATGTAATCTAATAATATAGTGCTTGAGAGTAATAAAATTGACTTTCAATATTTCGCCTCATATTCCGGACACTTTGAATCGAATTCCGGACAGCTCATGATAATCATTAATGGAACAGCCAAATCATCAATCGAAATCGTTAAACCACCAAAGAGACATCTAAGGTAGTTGGGCATTATAAATTTTCAAAGATATTTATGGAAAAAGTTTACTAAAACGAGCCTTGAAATTGAGAACTTTTGAACAGCAAAAATTGAAACATTTCGCGTGAAATGTTTCCCATACAAAGAAGAGTGTCCGGAATTTGAAGCTGTCCGTAATATGAATCAAAACGGTATTTTCAAACAGTGAAAGTGATTTGGCGATGCTTTTTTGTGATAATATGGTTCTACCAGACACGCCGTGATTTATTAAGCCATTACTGTTGACTACGCGTGTGACCACTCTTGAGCGGAAACCTTGCGCACCTACGTTAGAGCGATCCGGATTTTTAAATTTAGAGTTTTCTCGATCGATGTTTAGAAATATCTTCAAATTAATGACCGCCTGACGGCTTTTACAATGTGTAAACAAAACATATCGGTAGCATCGGGTCACTAAATCATGATTCCACAGAAAAGTTAGACGGTGAAAACCGAGATTACGTATCACATTTGGAACCAATTTTCTGACCGATTATGATCTCCGCGAGGAAACTGAACCAGGTTCATTCATAAACTGTGGCGAATATACTAGTTGGTGATATCACCTTGTTTGCATATTTCCGAGAAACAAGTTTCGCCATTATACTACAGTACGTTTGGAGTTCGACTAACAAACCATCCCATTCATGAGAACGCGTTTGAGGAGGTGGTGGAACCCGCTCGCCTCTGCAGTTTTGCTACCTTTGAGAGTGGTCCTCCTGATCCAATCTTGCAATATTAGCCCCTTAACTAGTGGAATAAATAACGATTTGTGCGGGGTGCAAAATTGTCATTGATCGTGTGTGCTGCCCACGGGTGACACACTAGATAGAGATGGTTCAGAGACTTCGATTTGCTATGCAGAAGTTTTCGAAGATGGAACTTCAGACAGTAAACGGAGGAACATATGTCGAGCCAAGTGGGAGTGTTTGTTTCTTTTTCCCGCTGCATCTGGTTGTGAAACGGAGGCTATTTTCAGAAAATTCATTTCCAATCATACAAATGAAATAGCGCAAGAGTGTGCAGCATGCTCGTATTTCTGTGAAGCGCGTGATGAAAGTTGGATGCGATTACTGTGTACTTTAGGAACCTAGACTACTAAAACATATTTAAAAAAATAATTTACACTTTTTAGAGGTTTTCACAAATTACTTATAGTTTGATAGAGGATTTGCTCCAAATCCAAAGCGAAATTCTCTGCATATATTGAGAAAACAGGTACGGAAATCAAAGCGGCAATATTTGAAGATAATCCGTGAAAGAGTTAGCTCTGAGCAAGTTTGATTTAAATCCTGAAAATGATGGGAATATTTATTAAGGATTACACGAAATACTTAACAATATTCACGCAGGATTCTGAAGAAATTTTTGATGATAAGAAAAAACTTAAATAGAATACTGATAAGTATTTCAAATTAATCATATCATTTTGGAATCCTTAGTAACACGCACTACAAATCTGAAAATTTATAACAAATTCTGAACAGTAGGGTAAAAGCACCGGTTTTGGCCAGCCTAAGAGAAAATGTCAATAAAAATTTAATGGAAAGCCGTATTTACACTACAAATATGTCAAATGTAAGATTTCAATCCATATTATTTGTGTAAAATATCAAAGCTGAGTTAAAACCATTTTTTCGCTTTGAAAATCCCGTTGGTCAATATAGGCCAATGAAACCAGTTTCGGCCAGAGATTTAACTTCGGTTCCTAAATTGGCCAATCGCATTGATTTCTCATGAGAGTGGCGAAATTAGGAGTGCCCTGGCCAAATTAGGTGTATAGGAGTTAAAATTATAAGGAAAATCAATTATTTTTCTTATGTTTCGAATCAATTTGGACGAGTAATGAAGGTAGCTGTATCATATGAATGTGATCTACTGAACACAAAAGGTTTCATGCTGATTGGCTATGTAAAACGGTGTATAATTCACTATGGCTACAACTGGCGTATGGCCAAAACCGGTGCTTCTACCCTACTCGCTCAAAATGACAGTTAAGATTAACTCAGAATGCTAAGTTGATGTCAGTTCAGAATCCTGAATAGGGTTAGGTTCTGAATAGGTTTAGAATCATAAACAAGATTCGGTTCAAAATCCAAAACAGGATTCGGTTAAGAATCCTGAACAGGATTCAGAGCAAAATCATATGGACAGGGTTTGGTTCAATATCCTTATCAGTAGTCTTTCTGAATCTTTATCCGAGTTCGTTCAGAATCCTAAATAGGATAATATTCAAAATCCTAAACAGGACTCGGTTTAGTATCCTTAACAGGAATCGATTCAGAATCCTAAACAGGATTTAGTGCAGAATCGTATTTCGGTTCAGAATTCAGTGCAGAATCCTGAACAGGACTCGATTAAAAATCCTGAACAGGATTTGGTTCAGAATCCTGAAAAGGATTTGTTCCAGATTCCTGACCAAGATTCGATGCGGAATCCTGAACAGGTTTCGATTTAGAATCCTGAAGAGGATTTGGTTCAGAATTCTGAACAGGATTCGGTTCAGAGTCATAAGTCATATTTGATGCAGAGTCATGAACAAAATTCGGTTCAGGATTCTGATCATGATTAGATTCAGGATCCTGAACATTATTCGGTTCAGAATCCTTAACAGAATTCAATGCAGAATCCTGAACAGGGTTGGATTAACATGCTGAAACAGATTCGGTTCCAAATCCTGAACAAGACTCGATTCAGAACCCTGAGCAGGATTCGGTTTAGAATCTTGAACAGGATTGAGAGCCGAATCATGAACAGGGTTAGGTTCAAAACCCTTAAGCTTTTATTACACAATGCGTGTAATGCACGAACATTTGTGTAAGTTGCACAAATGTTTTCGCGAACTGTTGGTTGGTTTGACTTTATTAACGAGATTTTTAGCCCTGGGCTAGTTCATCTCGGGACCAACGGCTTTACTTCCCTTCCGAAGGAAGTCGTCACTATAACTTTGTACGTCATAAGTGACTATGTCGGGGATGGGATTCGATCCCAGGTCCTCGGTGTGAGAGGCGAGTGTTCTAACCACTACACCAGGTCCGTCCCCATCGCGAACTGTGTAATTTGCGCCTGAACTACTAGCAAACATTTTGTGGGAACATATTCGTGCATTCAAACATGTTGGTTCGTCGAACTTGCGTTGCATAGCAGCCGTTAAAGTTTTGTAATACTAGAAGAAACCAAATTATCCATTCGTCTTGATCAGATTGATAATACCGTTTTGATTCATATTACGGACAGCTTCAAATTCCGGACACTCCACTTTGTATGGGAAACATTTCAAACGAAATGTTTCAATTTTTGCCGTTAAAAAGTTCATACTTTCAAGGCTCATTTTAACAAACTTTTTCCATATATATCTATGCAAATTTGTAATGCCCAACTGCCTTAAGCGTCTCTTTAGTGGTTTGACGATTTCAATTGATGATTTGACTTTTCTATCAATCATTTCCATGAGCTGTCCAGAATCCGAAACAAAGTGTCCGGAATATGAGACAAAAGTGAGGAAGCGTCCGGAATAAGAAACATAAAAAGGCCACACATTTCGATTTATTTAAAATAGATCAAGTTGCGGAAGCGTATTCTTTACTCATCATTCGAAATTTTAGGGTTTCCGACGCTCGATAACGCTAAGGAATCATACAGAATGATTTATTTTGTATGTCCTATTCTGAGTTATACTTCCCTGAGGCCTTAAGTGTCCGTAATATGAATCAAAACGGTACAACCATTAGTGTTGGAAGAGAATTTTTGAAATTTCTCATCGTAATAGGCTGTTTTTCATCACGCCAATCTGTCATGAAACGGTCTACTTCCTTGCACTGAAGTATGCAGTGCGGGAATAATCATTACACAACTGAAACCAGTGCTGTAATGATTCATTACGCAACGCTCTCTCATCACGCAACTGTTTTGAGTTGCGTAATTAATCATTACACAACAATTTTTCAGAAATTGTTAAATAATGGCGAATGCATTCCGATATGATTTCTGATACACTCAAGTGGTCTCCTACGATATTGCAATAAATGTTGTACGTAGCACGTTGCGGAACTCGATTTTTACAGCACTCGTCGTAATTATCCTACACACTTACATTTTTTTCAAGAGCTCGGCTGTGCAAATCTCGATTTCCCGATTTTAAGCGAGACTCAGCTAACAAATTGTCCGGTTGCTAAGCGACGAAGCACGATTTACTGATACTCGGCTTTTATTTGCTGATATCCCAGAAAATTTGTCTGCCGATTACTCGGCTGTGCGGATCTCGGTTAAAATTAGCCGAAATTCGGAATTCTCAATTAAGTGTGTACTCGGCAAGCCTCGTAGGATGAATTTACGACTCGTGCTGTAAAAATCATCATTTTGCAACTTGTTCCGTAAACTACTATTATCTGAAGGCTCTTCCAGAAAGTTTTCCAGGGTCTTTTTTAAGATTCCTCCAGGAATTTAATCAGAAACTAATTCAAGATAGTCTGTACAGTGATCAATACAACGATTTCACCAGAGACTCCTTCACGAAGAACTTTTGATCGCAACCAGATTTTTAAGACCGAATCAATTAGGACTACAGAAGTACCTTCAGTAATTCCTCAGAAACCAGTCACCCTGAACGTTAAGTGCACTTAAGTCCTCCTCAACTGCAAAAAGCCATCGTGTGCGCGGTCTTCCACGAAGTCGGCGGCCTCGTCCGGGGTCTCTGCTGAATATTATATTTGCTTGTCGTTCTTCCGGCATACGGGCAACGTGACCAGCCCAATGCAGCCTGCCGTGATTCATGCGACGCCGCCAGATGCCGTTTTCTAGTTTACCGCCGAGTATTGTTCGCAGCACTTTACGTTCAAACACCCCGAAAGCTCTCCGGTCAACTTCCTTCAATATCCATGATTCATGGTCATATAGGACAACTGGAAGGATCAGTGTCTTGTATAACGCGAGTTTTGTTTTCGTTTGCAGGCTACGAGACTTCAGCTGGTTACGGAGTCCGTAGAAAGCCCGACTCGCAGCTGCAATACGTCTTTTCACCTCGTGGGTAACATCATTATCGCATGTCACTAGTGTTCCAAGACATACAAATTCTTCCACCACTACTTCAAACTTATCACCACCACTAACACGTCCGGACCCACGCTGACCACCAGCTGTCATGTAGTTCGTTTTTGTGGTGTTGATCGTAAGCCCGATCCTCGCTGTCGTCCACTGCCCGTCGTTCAATCCCGATGATGTTGATATCGTCCGCAAAGCTAAGGAGCATATGAGAACGTATGATAATGGTACCGCTTCTCTGCACACCGGCTCTCTTGATAGCACCTTCTAGCGCTATGTTAAACAGCAAGTTAGAAAGAGCGTCACCCTCTTTCAATCCATCTAAGGTTACGATCGATGAAGAAATCTTGTCCGCTTCTATTTCGATCCATCAAGCGTTGCAAGAATAAGTTTAATCAGTTTCGCCGGAAAAACATGTTCGGACATAATTTGCCACAACTCGTTTCTCTTCACTGAATCGTACGCTGCTTTGTAATCTACAAACAGATGATGAGTCTGCAAGTTGGACTCCCGGAATTTATCTAGGATTTGACGCAGGGTAAACATTTGATCCGTCGTTGATCGGCCCTCTCGAAAACCAGCTTGGTATCCACCGACAAAGGACTCCGCATACGGTCTCAATCTGTTGAACAGAATTCCAGACATGCTTTTGTACGCCGAATTAAGGAGTGTTATCCCTCGGTAATGGGCGCACTCCAGTCGATGCCCATTCTTGTACAAAGGGCAAATGAGACCTTCAACCAACTAGTAGACATTTGTTCTTTCTCATATCCTCGACATGATACAGTGAAGGAGTTCGTGCAGCTGCTCACTTCCGTGTTTGAGAAGTTCGACCGAAAACTCGTACTTCCCCGCAGCCTTGCTGTTCTTCAGCTCATTGATAGCTTTCTTTTCCTCATCTAGCGTTGGAGGTTCCACAGCCTGTCCTTCGTCATCGATTTGGATTCTGGTATCAAATCCACTTCCGTAATCTCCGTTTAACAATGACTCGAAGTACTCTTTCCACCTGACGGCCACCATTGCTTTATCCGTCAACAAGCTTCCTTCACGGTCGTTGCACATGGCGGGAAACGGCGCTGTTTTTCTCCGCACACCATTGACGGATTCGTAAAACCGTCACATGTCTGTTCCATAGCATCTTGCGCCTGAACTATTACTGCTTCTTCATGCTCCTTTTTCTTTCTGCGATGGATCTGTTTTTCGGCTGCCCTTGCTTCTTTATACCGCTCGCTGCTCTGACGGGTACCAGATACCAGCATCGGGCTTCTAGCCAAGTTCTTCTCGATCGTCATTCTCTAGCACTCCTCGTCGAACCAGCCGTTCTTTGGTCTTCGTTGAGCCGTACCTACTACTTCTCACGCTACTGTGCTCACCGCTCCGTGGACTGACTCCCACAGATCGCTAAGGTTGACGCTTTCGTTGATTTCGCTTATCCGCTCGTCGAGCTTTTGATGGTAGTCCGCTGCTACACCATCCGCTGACAGGCGTTGAATATTGAAACGCAACGATTGTCGTTTCTTAGAACTCGAAACGGTTGATAATTGCGCTCGAATTTTGCTTACAACGAGATAGTGGTCTGAGTCGATATTAGGACCCATGAAAGTTCTAACATCGATGACATCGGAAAAATATCGGCCGTCTACCAGAACATGGTCGATTTGGTTGCAAAGTTCGCCATTTGGGTGTTGCCAGGTGTGCTTGCGGATATCCTTACGTGCAAAGTTGGTGCTACTAATGGGGTTTATGGACAAATGGTCGAAAGACAAAAGGTCGAAAGGACAAAAGGTCGAAAGACAAAAGGTCGAAAGGACAAAAGGTCGAAAACGATTTGCATGGTGGGAAATTTTTCCTTCTTTGGAAAAAGATTTTCGACCTTTTGTCCCTTCTTTTTTGTTCTTCGACCTTTTGTCCTTTCGACCTTTTGTCTTTCGACCTTTTGTCCTTTCGACCTTTTGTCTTTCGACCTTTTGTCATAGATTCCTCTGCATCAATGATAGAGCGGAAGAAGTCCTCTCTTCCGACCTGCGCATAAGCGTCGCTGATGACAATTTCCACGTCATGTTTTGGGCATTCTCCATAGGTCTTGTCGAGACATTCGTAAAACGCGTCCTCCACGTCATCGGGTTTGTCGTTAGTCAGTGCATAGACGTTGATCAGCCTGTAGTTGAAGAACTTGCCCCGAATCTTCAATACGCAGATCCGCTCGTTGGTCGGCCTCCACCTCCCAAAAAATCCTAGAACAACTTTTGGAGATTTTTCTGGTGCAATCTCTGGAGGAATTCAATAGCTGGAGAAACTCAGAAGGATTACCTGAGTAAATTGCTGATTCAGAACCCCAAACGGGAATCGGTTCAAAATCTTGAATCATGATTCGGTGCAGAAACCGAAACAAGATTCGGTTCAGAAACCTGAGCAGGATTCGGTTTAGAATCCTTAACAGGATTCAGTTCAAAATCCAGAACAAGATTCGATTCAAAATCCTGAACAGGTTAAATTAATTAACTCATTACGCGTGGTAAAGATGGACAAATTATGGGTGAAATTATGAAAAAAAATCCACGTGCTCGGCTGGGATTTGAACCCAGGACTCTTGTATGCTAGACGAGCGCTTTACCAACTAAGCTACCGAGCCACTTGGTGACCCAACAACTGAGTTGGTTACAAGTTTAGAATTCAAATCCCTACATTGCTTCCACAGCAACTGTATTGTGGAAGAGTAAAGATGTGGGAAGGCTATCAACGTATGATAGGCAAACAGTTTCAACACTAAATAAATCGCACTCGCTCTTTCCGTTATTCGAGCACGTGGATTTTTTTCATAATTTCACCCATAATTTGTCCATCTTTACCACGCGTAATGAGTAAATTAATTTCATAACCATGCGAATTGGATTACCGAACAGCTTAATATAGGCGTCAATTTATCCTGAACAGGATTTTGTTCAGAATCATTAACAGGAGTTGGTTCAGAATCCAGAACAGGATTTTGGTTCACAATCCCAAACGGGATTCGGTTCAGAATCCCAAACAGGATTCGATTCAAAGTCTTGTCCTAAACGGTATTTGGTGCAGAATCATGAACAGAATTCGGTTCAGGATCCCGAAAATGATTTGGTTCAGGATCCTGAACAAGATTCGGGTCAGAATCCTGAACATGATTTGGTTCGGAATTCTGAACTGGATTCAATTCATAATCTCGAACATGATTCGATTCAGAACCCTGAAGACAATTTGATTCAGAACTCCGAATAGGATTCAGTTCAGAACCTAAACATGAATCGGTTCAGAATCCTGAGCAGGATTAGATTCAAAGTTCAGAGTCCCAAACAGAATTCGGTGCATAATCATGGACAGGTTTCGGTTCAGGATCATGATTTGGTTCAGGAACCTGAACATAGAATCCTAAACAGGAATCGGTTCAGAATCCTGAACGGGATTCGACTCCATATACTGAATAAGGTTCTGCTAAGAATAAAAAAAAGATTTCTGGACAAGTTTCTTTCTAAAGTTTCATCGGCTCTATCAGTCTTAAGGCAGCTAAAACGATTTTTGTTTATACTTCTCCGGCGTTTCGGCGTATATTTCGCCGAAACGTCGGAGAAGTAGAAGCAAAAGTCGTTTTAGCTGCCTTAAGACTGATAGAGCCGATAAAACTTTAGAAAGAAATTAGTCATCACAGTCGAAAGCATTCACCAAATTATTCCTGGACAACTTTAGGTTCAGAATACCGAATTGGATTTGGTTCAGAATGCGGAACTTGATTTCATTCAGAATTTTTAATACGTTTCCTTCAAAATTGCGAGTGTTAACTGCTAATGATTTTAAGTTAATCCTTCACATGATTCTGAATGAATTCAGCATAGAATTCCAATTTCTGTTTAGGATTCTGAATTGAATCCTGTTAAGGACTAAGGGATAAACCTGCTCAGGATTTTGGATTCTGAGTTAATTTTGTTCAAGTTGCACTGTGGAACGAATCTAGAGGTATTTTGAGTGTGTTGTTTAGGATTCTGAGATAATTGATGTTAATGATCAATTTATGGCTATGATTCTCAGTGAATCCTAATCGACATACAGAACGAAATTTGTTTAAAATTTTGATCAGAATTGTGAGTTTTTGCGATTCTTGGTCAAAACGTTTAGGATGTATAGCAATTCGTGATTAGGTTTGTTAGGAAATAATGCAGTACAACATACTCTCAAAATTTACTGAATAATTATTAACATATTAACCGGGATTGTGCTGTAAATTTCACTGACAATTTTGACAGGGATTTGTTCTAACAGACCCCCGTCACAAACTATTCATGTAATGAACTTAGACGTGAGGAAGTTTTATGCTTCCAATAATGATTAACAATCTATAATAGGATAGTCCATATTTGAACCACTATAGTAAGAGCGGATCTTAAAACAATCCATTAATGGTAGGCGAAGACAACATCCACTCCACCAATGGCGGTTCAATTCGTACGTGCATTCAGTATAATAAAATTCTCGACAAATCGTCGGTATTGTTTCTCATGCCAATATTACCGATTCGTCTTCGTTGTTAGTTCAGTGCAGCACTCAATTCGTATACTGTGTATGCCATCAATTTACAACCAATTGAACGAACGATCATAAATTAATCATTCATGATGCGGCAGTTACTATACCTAGGCATCCTCAAACAATCGTCATTTATTAAGTTGTCAATAATATGAGGTTGAACTGTGTACACTGATAGAAGTCCAAAGCCATTGTTTCGCAAGCGCCAATTGTGCTAGAAATGGCGCGAAAGTTATTAGATATAGCTAGTTAGGACTTGTGTCTAGCAGCTATTAAAAGGCAGTCACGATTTGCCCCCACTTTTGCCAACAACGGATCAGAGCTGACGACAGTTTGGCAATGAACTTTGGCTCGTCGCATTTGCTGAGTAGTTAATCGTAGTCTCGTTGCCGATTTGGTGTGCCAGTTGCCAAAGAGAGGGATGATGAATCACGAACTGTTTATTTTTGAAGTTCTTTGAACCAGTCCGGGGGTTAGTCATTGATCTGGTGAATGAATTTGACGATTTGCGAGACATCACATGACTTACGGGGTGATACTTCTCGGAATCGAGATGAGTCTTCTGCACGAGCTGGTTGTACGACTGCGATATGATTTTTTTTTCGGAAATGGAATGCGTATGGCGTTGCTCTCGAGATCGTTTGTATGCAATGTGGACCGAAAGCGAAGAGCGAAACGAAAACAAAAATGTAATAAAATAAACCAAGAAATTGCATCACACTCGGCTCGAGCAGGGAGTGCCGAATACAAATTTTCGATAGAGTATCAAGATTCAACCCACATATGAGCCGCTTTAGGGTTACCATATTATGGCTCTGGCTTACAAGAGTCCGTTTGTTTTAACTCCAAAAGAGTACAGTCATCTTTGTCTTAAAAATCATAATAGTTATCTGAAGTGTTTTTCTTTATATTTTTAGAACACCTTTCTTTTAAGATATTCTTTTCAACATTTAAAAAAATCGAAGATCTTTTAAAAATAATTAAAAAAAAAAACACTTTAGATAAGTATAATGATTTTTAAGAGACTGTTACTCTTTACAAACGCACTCTTTTCAGTCAGAGCAATAATTTGGTAACCCTAAAGCATATCATTTGTGGGTTAAATCTTGATACTCTGTCGAAAATTTGTATTTTCAACTTGATTTTTTCAACTACTTTAATCGTATCTATCTGCATTAGTAAGTGGATCAGAAAACGTGAGTAATATTTAGAAACTCTTACATTTGATCCCATTTAGCAAAAAAAAAGAGGAACACAAGTTTTCAAAGCAAAAATGGAAAATATGGTAACCCTGCTTGCACACTCGTTCGACCGAGAGTTGTCCTCAGCGACAGTTCCAAGCCGGTGATGACGTTGTGGTTGCGATCGCTACCAAATCCACACAGCGAAGGTGGTGCCAAGCAGGAAGTCATAATATTTTTTTGCGGGGTTTTCCACTTTCGAGAGGGGGTCACGCCGGCGTGATCTATTTTTGAAAAGCGATGCTGACGCGGAAATTGACGTCGCTCAAGCGCGATTCGTGATCTGGGACATTTCTTCATTTCCAGCTGCCCGGTTGATGATGTGGTGTCGGATTTGAAAATTAGAGCAGTACAGCTGGCCCCAAAAGTGTTGATCGGTTTGCCCGGCCCGGCACCGAAACAGGCAATCTCCGATGATTGAAGAGTGTTTTTATTTTTGGCTGCGGGTTAGAATAATATTCCGGTTGAGGTAGTGTTACAAACTTGGGAAAACTTTTTTCTCAGGCAAGCTGTAGCCAATTAACGAATGTCTGGTGCTAAAATGTGATTGGAAATCATTTCCTTTTCTATACTTTGACCACATAGAAGCTCAATATGGTAGTTTTCAATAGGGCGATATTCAAAACTGAAAAGGCAATAGATGGCTCTTTTTCAATGGTAGTAAAAACGAAATCCTGAAGCAAAGAAAGCACCACGGAAGATAAACTAAACACCAAAAGTTATGTATTCACTTTACACTTGATTTCTAATCACTACTTTTTTGATTCAGTTTCCTAATAACAAGCAATTTACGATTTTCATTATTTTCTATACGTTTTGACAGTTTTCCGACTACCATTCTTCACTGCGCTTGTGTTGAAAGTTTGAGAAATTTGAGAATCCAGCGTAGTGCGATCAGTGAGTGGAATAGAAACATCAGTGTCGCCGCTCGGCGGCTCGTTAGAGAAACTGAATGTTCGAAAGGTTATTGTCTGTAATTTTTGCCGCTGGCGCCAACTGTTAGTGTTTGAGAACAAAATAAACAGTCGTTACCCTATTGGAGAAATAGTTCTGCAATTCTGTGCGAATCCTGCTCAGGGTTCTGAGTGAATTCTGTTCAGATTTCTTGGTGGATTCTGAGTGAATCCTACTCAGGATTCTGAATGAATCCTGCTCAGAATTCTGTGTGAATCCTGCTCAGGATTTTCACTAAATCTCACTCAAGGTTCTGAGTGAATTCTGCTCAGGATTCTGAGTACATCCTGCTCCGTAATCTGAGTGAATCAGAAATCTGAGTTGAACATGTTCAGGATTCTGATTGAATTATGTTCAAAGTTCTGCTGTGAATATGTTGAAGAAATCCCGCTCAGAGTTCTGTGTGAATCCCGCTCAGCATAATCCTGCTAAGGAATCTGGGAGAAACCTGCTCAGGAATCTGAGTGAATCCATGCTCAGGATTCTGAGTGAATCCCGCTCAGGATTCTGAGTGAATCCTGCTCAGGATTCTGAGTGAATCCTGCTAGGGATTCTGTGTGAATTCTGCTAAGGATGCTGAGTGAATCCTGCTCAGGATTCTGATTGAATCCTGCTCAGGATTCTGATTGAATCCTGCTCAGGATTGTTAATAAATCATGCTCAGGATTTTGAATGAGTCCGGCTCAGGATTCTGAATCAATCCTTCTCAGGATTCTGAATGAACCCTGCTCAGGGTTCTGAGTGGATCCTGCTCAGGATTTTGAGTGAAACATACTCAGGATTCTGAGTGAATCCTGCTAAGGTATCTGGGAGAAACCTGCTCAGGAATCTGAGTGAATCCTTGATCAGGATTCTGAGTGAATCCTGCTCAGGAATCTGAGTGAATCCTTGATCAAGATTCTGAGTGAATCCTGCTCAGGATTCTCAGTGAATCCTGCTCAGGATTCTGAGTGAATCTTGTTCAGGATTCTGAATGAATCCTGCTTAGGATTCTGAATGAATCCTGCTCAGGGTTCTGAGTGAATCCTGCCAAGAATTCTGAGTGAATCCTGCTAAGGTATCTGGGAGAAACCTGCTCAGGAATTTGAGTGAATCCTTGCTCAGGATTCTGAGTGAATTCTGCTCAGAATTCTGAGTGCATCTTGCTCAGGATTCTGAGTGAATCCTGCTCAGGAATCTGAGTGAATTCTGCTCAGGATTCTAAATAAATCCTGCTCAGGATTCTGAATGAATCCTGCTCAGGATTCTGAATAAATCCTGCTCAGGATTCTGAATGAATTCTGCTCAGGGTTCTGAGTGAATCCTGCTCAGGATTCTGAGCGAATCCTGCTCATAAATGTTGGTGATTCTTGCTTATGAATCTGGGTGAGTCCTGCTCAGGATTCTGAGTGAATCTTGCTCAGGATTCTGACTGAATTCTGCTCAGAGTTCTGAGTAAATCCTGCTCAGGATTTCAAGTAAATCTTTCACACGATTCGGAGTGAATCCTGCTCATAATACTAAATAAATCTCAGGGTTCTGAGTGAAACATACTCAGGATTCTGAGTGAATCCTGCTCAGGATTCTTATTGAATCCTGCTCAGGATTCAGAGTGAATGCTGCTTAGGATTCTGAGTTAATCCTTTTCAGGAATCCGAGTGAATCCTGCTTAGGAATCTGGGTGAACCCTTCTCAGAAATCTGGATGAATCCTGCTCAAGGTTCCGACTGAATCCTGTTGAGTATTATAAGTGAATCCTGCTCAGGATTCTGAGTGAATCCTGCTCAGGATTCTGAGTGAATCCTGCTCAGGATTCTGAGCGATTCCTGCTCAGGGTTTTGAGTGCTCAAGCTTTTGAGAGATCTGAGCATCTGAGTGAATCCTGCTAAGGGTTCTGAGTGAATCCTGCTCAGGATTCTGAGTGAAACTTACTCAACATTCTGAGTGATATAAATTGGCACTTATATTGAGCTGTTCGGTAATCCAATCCGGGGATCCCAGCCGAGCACGTTAATTTTCTCATAATTTCACCCATAATTTGTCCATCTTTACCACGCGTAATGAGTTAATTAATATTCTGAGTGAATTGAATTGCTCAGAGTACTGAGTGAACCATGCTCATGAATCTGGGTGAATCATGCTCAGGGTTTCGAATGCAATCTACTCAGCATTCTGAGTGAATTCTGCTCAGGATTCTGAGTGAATCCTGCATAGGATTCTTAGTGAATCCTGCTCAGGTTTCTAATTCAATCCTGTTAAGGAATCTGGATCAATCCTGCTCAGGATTCTGAGTGAAATTTACTCAACATTCTGAGTGAATCCTGCTCAGGATTCTTGTTGGTTTATCTTGCTTATGAATCTGGGTGACTCCTGCTCAGGGTTCTGAATAAATCCTACACAGGATACTAGGTAAATCTTTCTCACGATTCGGAGTGAATCCTGCTCAAAATTTTAAATGAATCTCAGAGTTCTGAGTGAAACATACTCAGGATTCTGATTGAATCCTGCTCAGAAATCTGAATGAATCCTGCTCAAGGTTCTAAATGAATCCTGCTCAGGATTCTGAGTGAATCCTGCTAAGAGTTCTGAGTGAATCCTGCTTAGAAATTTTGGAGGATTTGGAGTGAATACTGCTCAGGATTTTGAGTAAATCTGAGTGCATCCTTCTTGGGATTCTGAGTGAACCCTGCTCAGGACTCTGAGTGATTCCTGCTCAGGATTCAGAGATCCTGCTTAGTAATCTGAGTTTAACATGTTCAGGATTATGGTTGAATCATGCTTACAATTCTGAGCGAGTACTGCTCAAGATTTTGAAGGAATCCCGCTCAGGACTCTAAGTGAATCTCACTTCAGATTCTAAATGAATCCCGTTCAGGATTTTGAGTGTATCCTGTTTCGGATTCTAAGTGAATCCTGCTTAGAATTCCGAGTGAATCCTACACGTAATTCTGAGTGTATTCTGCTCAGGATTCCGAGTTGAGTTGAGTTCTGATAAAAATCTTGTTCAGGATTCAAAGAGATTCCTGTTTTAGATTCTGAGTGAACTAAGCTCAGGACCCAGAATTAATAACGAGTAAATCCTGATGAAGAATCTGAAAGAATCATGCGCAGAACTTTTAGTGCATCCTGCTTACGGTTATAAGTTAAACCTGTTCAAGAGTCTTAGCATATTCTATGAAGAAATCTTAGTGAATCATAGTAGAATTATTAGTTATTATATTCTGGATTTGAAAAATTCTGATCAAAAACATTTCAGGATTCTAAACAAATCATATAATATTGTAGATTTCAAAGGAATCTTGATCAGAATACTTATCAAATACTTTCATTGATTCTGAGCAAATTTTGAGTAGGTATTTCTCAGGATTGTGAGCATGCAGTTCAGGATTTCTGCGAAGGATTCTAGACGAATTCTGCTCAAAATTTTGATTAAATCCTAACCAGGAATCCGAACGAACTATGCTGAAAACTATTAGTGAGCAATAGGTCAATTATATTCTGGATTCCAAACAATTTCCGTTTCTTGATTTTAAGCGAATCTCGTTCAGAATTCAAAGTAAATACTTTCAGGATGATGAAAGAATCCTGTTCAGAACTCTGAGCTAATTTTAATTCGAATTCTTTTAAGTTTCTGAGCGATTTTCGCTCAAGATTCCGAATAAATATTGCATTCTGAGCAAATTTCGCTTCAGTTTAAAAAAAATCTTCTTCAGATCCTGAGCAAATGTAGCTTTGGATCCTTTAGCATTATAATGTTGTTGAAAACTATGACCCAATAATACTTTGAGCCAAGTCTGATTCTAAACAAATTATGGTCAGAATTATTAGCGTATCATTACCAGGATTCTGTGCGAATCTTGTTCAGGATCCGATAAGAATTCTCGTCAAGATTCTTTGCGAATCCTGGGCAATCGCTCAAAATCGACCCTAACAGGATCTGATCAGAATCATGAATAAAATTCATCAGAACAGGATGCTCTCAAAATCTTGTATATTTAAAATATGGTTCAGAGTTTTCACATAATCTTGAAGAGAAGTAATTCACAATCATAAACTGTTTCCGTTTGGCAGCCTGATTAGAATTCACTAAGTTTGCTTTGAAAAATGTGCTAGTAACTTTTACAACTTATAACCTTCAGGAATGTTTTCCACATCAATTTCCATCAAAAATTGCATATAAATGTGAGGAGAATACGTTTCGTTTTTGAGAGTTCTTTGTTTTAATAAATTTAAGGGCTCATTCATTTATTTCATAACGCTGAAATTGGCCTTTTTGGACACCTACCCACCCCCTTGTAACGCTTTTTGTATGAATATTATTCAATTTTCGTATGGGCCGTAACATCGTTGGGACACCCACCCACCCCCTCTAGCGTTATGAAATTTGTGAATGGGCCCTTAAACAAAATCATCTCAGAGAAGATATTAAGCATCTTAAACTTGTTATTTTCAACATGATTCTTCTTCAATCCTAAGAAAGATTAGCACAAAACAATAAGCCATATTCGACTTGAAATTTTGATAAAAGTTTTTCAGAATAAAAAGCAGTATTCTTTCCAAGTTATCAATAATTTTTGAAGAGAATCGTGAGAAAGGTTCTCTCGGAATGCAGAAAAAACTTAACTCGTAATTCAATCGTGGCAAAACTTGTGTACAAGATCATAAATAATTGTGTAAAAGCTAAATAAATTACCTAATAAAATAAAAACACCCCTGGAACTAACGCAAAAATATAAAAATTAGACGAAGAATACATAAATAACTCTCTAAAAGAAATTGCTGATCTACCAAATCAGTGTAAAAAATCGATTTCGCTCATCCTCAAAATGCAATTTATAGCGACAGATGGAATCCTATCGTTCACCAAAATCAAATGCTACCAACGTCAAACTTACAGTGTTCTGCTAGACGCGTCGTGTGTAGATTTTCTTCTTGTTCCAATTTTACAACTTCGAGCACAGTAATATCCTCCGTTCTACTGTTCTGCATGTATCCACTAAGATCTGGGTGGGTTGGCTAGTAGCTCGATAGGTGCGCGCACTTTGCGTCGGCGTCTTGGTCGTCGTCGTCGATCTCGATGCTCTCGATCCACGATTTTTTGCTTCTTACGTGGGTAACTCCACTGAGTGTGGGTGTCACTACCTTTGATTTGTCTCCTTCGAACAGATTCTTTTTCGAAATTTATTCACACTTCACTTCGATTGGGGATCATTTTCATCACATCACACTATTTCACGATTTTTGTGCTTTTATTTTTTTCTGAATCGCCAATCTTCGATTCAATATGCTAATTTCATTCCGCCAGCAAATACACTGCACCACAAGAGATCGAAATAAAACCTGCAAACGGAACACAAAACTCTCAAGAATGACGTCACCACTCTTGAGCACGATATCACGCCGCGCACATTCCGTGGTTGTAAAACTGGATGCCTTCACACCATCTGCTCTGCGCAAACTTCACACATTTGCGATAACATTTGAAATCTATAGGCAGAAAAAATCCAATTGCGTGACGCCCTAACGGCGGTTCCTGAGCAGAATCGGTTGAAGGACACCATTTCCTGCCTGCCAGTACGATTCTTTTCCCTTTAGAGCAGACCCACGCCCAATTGCACTTCAATCTCCGGGGCAAACAGGCAAGTGCACTGCCATTAGAGTGGCACGTTTGTACTTGAAAGGAATCAAACTGTAAAAATCTTAAGCTACTGCACCCCCAATATTTTTTCTTTTGAACCCCTAGAAGCTATCATGAAAGTTTAAGTGAAATCTGTCAACTCTTAGAGGGGATGATCGAGCTTGAAGTATGTATGAAAAATTACCAAATATATGAAAAAAGCTGTTCCTACAACATTTATAACAATTGAGCGCATTGTAGTTGATGAAATTATTTCATGAGTGACTTGAAGATCGCATCCAGTGTTGTGAAAACTCAAATTTTAATAACTCACGATTGAGATTTTTCATGAGTAAATTGTCAATCACGCAACACACCAGTTAAAAAGTCATGGATGAGTTGGCTCTTGGTAGAATTATAATAATCCTTTCTAACGTAAACAACAACACTCAGTTTTCACGAGTTTTTGACGGGTGTTATGACTGAATCATTGTGATTTTGCATAAAAATCTCAACCATGAGAACTACGGAGCAGATCTCACTTGAGTCTGCTATCACGAAAGATGTCATTGATTGATAAATGAAAACAGCGAACAAGTGCCCCAATGAGAGAGCGATGGTAAAATCCATTTCTCTGGAATATTTGCCATTGGGGGTAAATGTTTCATGTTACTGGCATGCTAAACAATCCCCGTACATCCGACAGCAATAGTGTCCCCCAGTTTTGGAGCTTGTTTAGATGGGTTTTATCATGTACTGTTATCCCCTCGATTTAATCAGAACTGTAGCAGAAGATGATAAACAAGCTCTCATGATGTGTTGCTGATCATGATTGTTGCATAGAGCTACTCTCAATTTTCTCAGGATTCATTCCATGATCTCAATGAAGCGCTCCTGATTGTCAAGTGCACAGTTAAAAATAATGAAGATTACACGTCATGTAAACTTCATTCGTGCGATGTAAACATTACGTCATGTAAATTTAAGTCTGAAATCATGTAAATATGTGTTATATGTCACGTAATCACAGAGGATCCTGCTGGATTACATGACATATAATTGAAGTTTACATGACATGACATGTAAATATCCATGATTTGCCACGCTCCAATTATGTGCATTATATGTCTCAGAAATTTACACGTTTCGTTCGAACTGGGTGTAGTTCCGGGACTGTCAAACTCCAGGCCTTCAACCATTTCAAAAACTGTTGCCAGTAACAAAACTATGTACTACGAATCCTTGAAGTATTACTTAGCCCTCTTGGTTACTTTCTTTTGTCTTTGAACAACTCTCTGAAACGCTTTCGAAAAAAACTTAATTTTAATAAGCTAAGTATGCACAAAACTTCAGGCTATTTGTTATTCGTCATCCAAATTTCAGTCAATCGAACTGCAAGAAGCTGATATATAGATCCTCAAAATTAAGAATTATGTATGGAAAACATTTGATTTCTAACTATTGTCACTGACTTTATAAAGTCGATTTTATTCATAGAAACTTCAAGCTCGTTTAGTTTAGAATTCCACTCAAACATTCACAGTATCTTCTTAGGATCCAAATGAACATATTTGAGAGGTGTAACTCAAGATTGTTGTAGTTTGATCTTTAAGGGCCACCCTAACCACAATCGACGGCTGCGATAACGTCAGAGTGCAATCGTCGCAAACACACTGTGCACCCACCAAGGGTAGGATTAATTAATGCACCACCGAACGAACGTTACAATACCCGAAGTAATGACGCGTGAGTGGGTGGCAGCCGAGCCAGGTGACGTCATACGGTGGTGGGCACCGGGATGAACTCAAACACAAAAAATAAACACCTAGATCAGCCTTTCGGAGCAGCCAGAGCGGTTTAAAATCGCGCGCGACTAACCGTACGTACGGACAGTTACTGAACGCGACTCAGTCAGTTCTCACTCCACCGACTTACCAACTGCTCAACCGCTTGCCAATATGGGATGTTGAAAGCAGCAACTCAGGCAGGGCAAATGGGGAAAAAATCGAGTCAGCGATGTAGTCAGTCAATGACGGCGGTGATGATGACGATGGTGACTCGTGTGGTTTAACAAGTTAGCAGTAAGTAAGTAAGTATGGTCTGAGAAACTACTGGTAGCAACATAGAGAAGATTTTCCAGCTCAAAACGCAAATAAAAAATGGCATTTTCAGACCGCCTGAGCATGATTGACCGCCCGCAGATGCACTTACACATGGAATCAACAGACACTACTCGGGATCAGTAGCATCCTCAATGTGTATGTACTGGTGCTCTCATTATTATAACAAACAATAACGGCGCCGGCTGCGTCCGAATGCAGGTCAATTTTCGTATGGTAGGCAAATGTTGACCTGTTACTTGCTTTATGGAAGCCGAGGAGTCCTCTGCACTTTCACAAATAGACACTGGGGGTTTGGATATGGGAAAGGTTTGGGTAAAGGATTCGTTTTGTGTAAACGATAAATATATAATTTGAAATGAATGCGCCTAATCGGATTCGCGATATTACTCGATAAAAGCATTGAACGCCGAACAAGTGTTCGTCGCTCGCCCCATAGGAGCAAGTAACAAGATCAAAGAATCACTATTAACACTATTAACGCGATCCGCGATACTATTCCACCGTGGTACGCGTACAACGCGTGACATCTTTGATCCTGTCACCCCCGCCCACCCCCGCAGGAGCAAGCAACCAGGTCGAAGAATCAAACACTACTCTTTTCAGACCGACTTCTATATCTATATACTACTATATCTAAAAAAAACTTTGTATGTATATGTTTTAGTTGATATCCGATATGACATTTCCCATAAAAAAATTACTAAATTGTATATGATATATTTGGATAAAGCTCTATCACATATATTGATTTTTATAACTTGAAAATGTCCTTAGCCGAGTGGGTAGAGTTCGCGACTACAAAGCCAAGCTATGCTGAAGGTGTCTGAGTTTGATTCCCGGTCGGTACTCAATGATGATCTAAGGTATGATTTCTTGAGCTCACGAACTCCTTGGAGTTTAAATATTCAGATTTATAGAGGTTGACAGTGCTCACCGGGAGCTTTATTTCACTTAAGAGCAAACAATTATGACTTATTATGTATCCAGTTCAACACTTATTATGTTTCCAGTTCAACACTTCATGTTATTACTTACTGTTAGTACTCCTTTGAATTTAGGTCTGCAAATCTACACACAAAACCAGTGACCTTTCCGAAGTTATTGAATATGGTTTACACCCAAACAGGCTCAACCAATTATGTCCATTAGAAATTTGAAATCAACGGTTGTTAACATTTATCCAAAAATACACGCGTAACCAGAGATCTTTCGAAGGTTTATGAGTAATGTTCGTACCCAAGTAGACTCAAACAAACATAGTCTATAAAGGCGTTGGAGTCCAACGTATTCCTAGGATTGTACAAGAACTCCGTTCAGCCTGGGTCATTAGATCAACAAACGTAACGAGTGATCTTTTGATGGCCTGTACTCAAGGATGTTCTTGTATAAACTTAAACGGTCATTGTTCGCATATCTCGAGCATATATGGGTAATTGAATGGTTTGTGCTTGATCACCAAACATTTTGGATCGCGGAAAGAACGATTGAAAAGTAATTCTTGAGATTTTTCTGGAACATCCATAGAGAATTATCAGAAGAGTATTGAAGAATCTTTGGACGAAGTAAATGTTCATGTTTCATGTTAGCTAGCGATTTCTGAACGTGCAATTACTCTTGATATAAACTATCAAAGCATTACTAAATCTCTTGATGATTTTCAGAGCATTCCTATTTCAGAATTGAAGTAGAGATTCCTTATAATAATTCTCAGCTTATTCTTGAAAATTTATTTGACTAGAATCCTACTAATATTTTGTAGCATCATTCATAAAAAAATATTTAGAGCAGATTGATGATGATTTCTAGAACTTTTTTTTGCAGAATTGTTGAAAAAATTCCAGCGAAAAATTTGGTGGAGTTTCAAGCATTTTCAGAGTCTTCTGGAAACTTTTGCTATTAGCCTGAATTGTAGGACATTTCCCAGAATGACGTTCCCCAGAACGACATTCCCCAGAACGCCATTCCCCAGAATGGGACATTCCCCAGAAAACCATTCACCAGAATGGGACATTCCCCAGAAAAAAAAATAACAAGCAATTTTTGGGGTGTTAAATTCTAGTTAAATGATTAATTGTAAATTGTGAACGCATTTAACTGCAAAATTCGAGGAAAACCAATTTATAGTTTTCATAGGTAAAACATTTCCGTATTTTTTTTAACGACATTTTTTTGTAGTCTTTCATTTTTTACTGGAGAATCTTTAAATCCAAAATTCTAGAAATTCATCAAATACAGCGGCATCTATGGTCAGAAATGTAATTCGAATCTTTTGAACAATTTTTATATATTTTTGACGATTTTCTCCCTACAAACTTCAAGCACGTTTAGTCCCTCCTTAGAGTTGATGAACTCTGTTAAAATGTTTACAGTATTTTATTGTAGTCTGATTAACATGGGCCACCCTAGTGCACAAAGACTACGATCTTTTGTAGCTTCAGTTTTGCTATGAAAGGAAGTTACCAAAAACAAGAGAAATTTTCTAGTGTAATTGTATTCCATTAATCTACATAATTACGAAGACAATAAACCTAGGAAGAACAGCATATGTTCAAAAGAAGGGAGAATATTATTTGAAAGCAAAAAATCAAATTCCATCAATTTATTTTGTATACAAATTACCCTTTGAAAATACAATTAGAAAGAACAACCAATTTTAAAAGAAGGAAGAATAACTATGAAAACAAAAAAATAAATCCAATAGCTTGGGTCAAGTTTGATCATAAACATAGTATGACATATGTAAGAGCAGCGTATCTTAAACGGTTGTGCTACTTTTCAGCGAATGTCGGATTCCCAAATGTCGTTTGCCCGAACGCCAGTTCCCAGAATACCAGTGCCCCGAACAACTCGTTTCCCCGCATAGCCTAGTTCCCAAAAAGTTTTTAGCTCTTATAATTGTCATAACTTTTTGTGTTTCAAAGTGATGAACGAACCGGTCATCCGATATGCACCCTTCTTCACTTCATTGGCGGTTCTTTCGAGTTTCACCATCATCGGCATTTTTGGCAAGATGTATGACGTTATAATCCATGTTGTCTTCTTCTTTTAATTGCTTATTATTCATTCTAGTTCAGCACCCAGTCCTTCAAGACTATTCTTGCACCTGTTTGAACTGCATCAGTTTTCGGGGAAACGAGTCATTCGGGGAAATGTCTTTTGGAAAAACGAGTCATTCGGACAGGTGGCATTCCGGGAAATGATATTCAAGGGAAATAACAGTAGTACAATCATGTTAAGTAGATGCAAAATTGTTAAACAGCATTTTTCCCTTAAGATTTTGGTTAGGTCTGCCGATGTACCACGTAGTCATTTATTTTGGATTTTTAAAGCACCTCCTGCCCCCTTCGTGATCTTTTGTCCGTACAAACGTTTTGAAATTTGTAAGGACCGTGCCTTTGGCCAAACCATGTCCCCCATAGATGACCAAGTGGTTTATGGACGGCCCCTTAGATGGTTTGCCTGAGACAAGGGAAACAAACACTCGCCGTTTAAAAGGGTTTTTTGAACTCAATTTCGATTTTATTCGCTAGAGATCCATAATAATGATTTTGACAAAATAATATTTTGGCTGATTTGACGTCTGTGTCCGGAATTCGAAGCTTCTGAGAATTCGAATCAATTCAGAAGGTACATTTTAACGATAAAAAAACTTAATAACCAAATGTTTTCCACTCTTCAAAAACGTATAAAAACGGTTCTGGGGAATGTCCCATTCTGGGGAATGGTTTTCTGGGGAATGTCCCATTCTGGGGAATGGATTTCTGGGAAATGTCCCATTCTGGGGAATGGGTTTCTGGGGAACGTCATTCTGGGGAATGTCGTTCTGGGGTTTGACTTTCTGGGAAATGTCCTACAACCTTAGCCTGGTCCAATACACAAATTCAAAAATTTGTTGCTGTTCAACCATTTGTTATCTAGAAATAGATGAGAAAATTAGAATAACTTCATTGGTTGTGAAGGCAAACTTGGTCTATTTTTATCAAATTTGTTTAATGAAATTGATTGGAGAAGAATATAAATATAACGGATTTTCATATTCGTTAATATATGATAACAAAAGTAGATCCAATGATAAACATATGAACAGGGGTGGTAGCTGGTTTCTTTTTAGGGACTTGGTCTCTATTTTAATGCAAGTCAATAAAAATTTGAAAGTCTCTGAAATATCTATTTCTTTCAACATAGCCTCTAAAGTTTCTTTTTTCCTTATTCTACTAAAATTCAATCTTGATGCAAAATTTTACAGACTCTAATGAAACCTTTAGTGAGTTTCACAGGTTCATCAGATACTTCAAGAATTTCGTTTCAGATTCTCCGAGGAAAAGTATAAGGAATTATCGTAGTGATTTCTAAAAGTAAACCCTAACCCTGCAGGGATCTCTCCAGAAATTCTTCAAGATATTTCTCTACCTATTTTCCCAGACATTTTTCTACCAATTCTTCAGAAATTCTTCAAAGGATGCTATAGAAGAATTTCTCCAGAAAATCCTTGAGAACTCCAAAGCTACTATATCCAGTAATTTCCTTTGGTATTACTTTGATTTTTTTCTTACAAAACTATTTTAGAATTTCCTCCAGATTTTTTTTCACTGATTTTTCAAACGAATTCTTTAGATGTTATTCTAAGATATGCTCCAAAAATTTGGATCCTTATTTGGACCCGTGCCTTCGATTTTTCGTTGGAACGGTTGGCGAAAGCTAGCGGTTCTAATTCTTCTTGTACACCGTCTTGGGAAAAAACCTCTTAGGAAGTCTCGTCTTTTTTCGTTTATTCACTAAACATGGTTGCAATTACAAACAAAAGGAAGGGTGAATCACTGAATTCACAACTTCCTTCCAAAACAGTGGGATTTAAAACTGTCAGGAAACTGGAAGAAATCACCAGAACCCCACTCAGTACCGTCGGTGTCAAAAGTGGGGTCATGGTACAAAAAATTTCCGCATGGATGCTAAATGTATTATTTGCGGAGGTTCTTCTCACGCCACCAACCAACGTCTGTCCAGTGAAGGAAGCAACCGACAAGATCATATGCGCAAATTGCGGGGGCAAATATAAGTCAAAATTTTGGGCTTGCCCTTCGCGTAGGCGAGCCGTCGAAGCTCGTGCCAGGCAGATGAACAGTAATTTCCGCTACGATAACGGTCGTTTCCGGAATTTCCCCGGTAGATTATCGAACAATGCTAATTTTTCAGTTAATGATCGCTTGATCATGAATTATTCCCATCAGGAAGATTACAATCACGCTCATTAACAAACTACAGTCAACCCTCCATGAGTCGATATTGAAGGGACCATCGACTCATGGAAATATCGAGTCAAGGGACAGCAATGCTATGGAAAACTGTTTGAGGGGACCATCATAGTAACCATGAAATTTGATTTTTAGTATGGTTTAATGAGTCGATATCGAGTAATGGAACATCGACTCGTGGAGGTTTAACTGTAATTTTAATCCGTCGGGAAGCCGTTGGAATCTTTCAATTTAAAATGTATATACCCAAAGAAAATCCTTTGCCAATATCTTAGCAGGTAATTTGAACTCCTCCCCTTTTCATACTATGAGTACCTATTATAATTGTTTCAAATCAAATAAAAAAAAAACCTGCCAGCCACTTCTACTCCACCTCTTTGTCTACCGGAAATTCTAACGGAAAATTATCAGATAATGTACCCACTTCAAGTAATATGTCTCCCTCTGATTTTATTTTTCTAACTGAACAATTGAATCAAATGATTGATGCAATGTTCAAAGCCACCACTATGACTGAAGCAGTCTAAGTTAGCGTAAAGTTTACTAATAAAAATGTTATTGGATTACGTTTTCCTAATGGATCCAATAAACAATCATTTAAATATTTTAAATTTGAATGCTCGTTCTTTAAATGGTATAGAGGACGAGCTGTTTAATTTTCTTACAGCTAATATCGTACATATAGCAGTTTTCACTGATACCCTTTTGAAACCTGGATCCAAACTCAAAAGAGATCCAAACTATTTTGTTTAGCCTAACGACCGACTTGATCGGGCATGCGGTGAAGTTGCAATCATCATTCATAGGCGCATAAAACATCAACTTTTTTCATCATTTGAAAGTTGAAAGTTTTTTAAACTTTGGATGTTTATGTTGAAACACAGCTTGGTATATATACTTTCATAGCTGCCTATTTGCCAGCAAGTTAATTTTCTCCAAACTGACTTGTGAAAATAGACTCGCAATAAGTGATTGGTTTTGAATAAAAACATCGCTCATGGAATAATACGTAAATCAATTCCAACTGCAGAACTTAATTTTAAGAATGCTCTCCAGAACAATTCTCAACACTGATAGCCCTGATGAAGTAAAATTCGAAGCAGTGAGTATTCTTGAGGAGAAGGCAATGTCAACGCACTTGCGATCCTGCTATGAGAATTTTTTGGTAAGATCTGCAAAAAATAGCGCGTATAATTTTAATTTAGCGTCCAATTGAAAATCAAGTTGTTCGGGATTTTGAAGGCATTTTCAATCAAGAGAACCTTTTCAAACATTCCTTGGAGACTGATTTGAAAGAAGTAAGAACTATTATTGCAAAAAAAAAAATCAAAAATTTGAAAGCATCTGGCGATGATAGAATTTTCTACATCCTCTTGAAGAAACTTCCAGAAATTAGCTTATCATTCTTCGTTGATATATTTAAAAAATGTTTTCAGTTGGAATATTATCCTGACAAATGGAAAAAGGCCAAAGTTGTATCAATTTTAAAACTGGACCAAAGTCCTGCAGAAGTTTCTAGCTATCGTCCAATCAGTTTGCTTCAATCAATCAGTAAACCCTTTTCTGAACGTAGTCTAGTAAATTATGCAACATTTTGATGAGAAATGTCATATCGAGTAGGTACTAAATACATGTGCAAAGATTTATTAAGTTAGGAAAAGGCAGCGTCCATGCGATTTGCGTTTTGAGCTGGAACCGCTCCAGTGAGGGAGCGATCGATATTTACTGACGCGGATTGCTCGTGTCGTGAGAATGCCGCTTCTATGTGATATTGGCGGCAAATGTGGAAAATGCTGACGGCAGTGGTAATTACTTTGCATAATGAAGAAAGTGATAATTTCGCTAATAATAAACCGCTGACTAATGAAAACAAACTGTGATTGATGGTTGCAGATCGGGCGGATCGTAGTGTATATTGAGTTTTGAATCACAACAAACTAGTCTGGGATCGGAATATACATATTGGTCCAAAATTAGATTATAATGACTGTTTTTTAATAAATGTCTAAGACAAAAAAAAAACAAGAAGAAGACATTTTTACATTGTAAGATTCACATTTCAATAACATTTACAACTTAAGGAAACATCGTCAATAAGTAGATCGTTTCTATGCAAACAAAGATTACACAGTCTCTAGTGGCTGGTGCATTCTTTACAGTAATTTGTAGTTCATCATTCATATTTCAGCCAATTTGAACATCCAGTAATTGATATATATAGATCCCCAAACTTAGGAACTTTGTAGGGGAAGTGGTGGTAAAATGAACAGGGGTGGTAAAATGAACACCGTGCCTTTTACCGAGAAAAAACAAATTTTGATGAATTTTTAGCACACACGGACGATATAGAGCATAAATCTGAGCGTTCGAGTTTATACGTAGGTCAATTGAAGTGAAAATATCAACGATAACTAAGATATTAGAAAACCACGCTTGAAAATTATAACTGACGTAACTTTTAGCTCGGAAGACTTGAGGTTTCTCAGTGAGGTGAATATCGTTATGATATGATGTCAAATCTGATACCTTTAGAATTCTTTTTGAATGGGTTACAATCATCAATGGATGTTTGTTCGGTGGGGCAATAAAAATTTTCAGAAATATTTGTTTTGCTCACGTTATTTGCATGGTGTTCGTTTTACCACCAACCGCTGTTCATTTTACCCACATAGTGCAGGTAAAATGAACATTTGCATCGCTTTTTGATAGCGATAAAAATATGTGAAAATTCAGCTATTTTAGTCTGAATCTATGTCGCTGCTATAGATTACATCCCTATTTTTGATGTTATGCGATAGAACTATACAAATTTCTCGTTTTTCTATCAGAAACAAGATGATTTCCTTAAGGTGTTCATTTTACCACCCCTTCCCCTATAGAAAAACAACATTCGGGTACTACCTTTTGTAACTGACTGTAAGTGAACTCGTCTCAAGCATCTACGGATAAAGTATGTGGTTTGATACTTGATACTATGAAATCAAAACTAAATCACCTGTATGAAGATTGATAGTACTGTGAAGACTTTTATTTACCTGAAAAGAGAAATAGAGAAGAATAATATTAATTAAGATCTATACAGATTTGATTTTTGTTGAAATTTAGAAGAAACAAAATTAACTAACTTTCCATTTCTGTAGAATTATTGGTTTAACAGTCAATCAGTTGATTCTTACGTTTTTGTACATCCGTATATGATAAGTACATGCCCTATATTTTTTAATAAAGGTTTCAAAATAAAAGGGCTAGAGTGAAAGTAAGCTAGTTTATTCGACGAGCAGCTCATAATCTTCCGATTGATCGTGGCTTTCTTCAAAACAAATTATCGTGCTTTTGCCTAAAGAAAAAAAATGCTGCATTCTTTGATAATTTTGCAGGATCACGAAGTGTGCGAAAAATGCAAAGTAATCAACAGCTGAACGAGAAAAAAACACTTGTACTATGATATCATCCCCAGAGATACGAGACTGCCGTTGTGATGGCATTGGCGTCAGAGTTAAACATCATCGCAACAATTCAAAATCGAAGATAATTCAGCTACCATATGGATGGCTTGCATTTTCTTGAATCGAATTAACTATCAGTTGGTGTGTGGATGGATAAGTGCAACTGAAGTAATTCTCACGACTTTTGCCGGCTGATGGAGAGCATGTTTGCCTGCAGCTTCCGTCGTCGACACGAACAATAATTTTCTTATTAAATCCCATATGGCCGAGGAGCAATCGAAAACAAAGACATCGATCGTGATCCCCCCTACACACTTTTTCGGATCACTACCGGTGATCTCTATATGTGCGGTATGGGGCCGTTCATAAACCAAGTGATCATTTATAGGGAGGGAGGTCTGCCTAAAGACCACGCACCATACAAATTAAGTTTTTTTATAGAAGGGGGTTGAAAACCCATAAAAATTGTCAACGTGATTTATGGACAGCCCCTATTAAGTGAATCGCGCGCGTGGGATTTGAAACACCTATTGGAATCGGATAAATCTAAGCTGTCATGCCGAAAATCGAAAAACACCAACACCGTGCATCGGAATTTGATTTCGCTCCATATGGAGGGCGTTGTTGCGATTTTCTCGTGAAATTCCTCCAAGCCACCAGCCGGCAGCCTCTCAAATTAGTTCCCCCTTGATTTAGCACCCCTGGTCTCCGGACAAAAGCGGGGGATTCTAGTAAGCTGTATGGCAAGTTTACCTACCGATAGAAACAAGTGCAAGTTTGCGCGCTGCTCGTGGAATTTGATATACCATGAACTCGTCTGTGCTCTCGAGCTCCACAATTGCAGGGCTGGTAGCGACTGAGCGTCTCAAAAGTAGAAGCTCTACGAAACCTCAGACCCCATTAGGCATATAGACATTTGGCATAAGGATGTTAGCCATGATAGACGTTAGACAGAAATACATAAGGCATAACGGATGTTAGGCATAATAACGCATTATGCGTTTCACACAGTGTATTCTGTGCTTTTCGCTTTGGGCGACTTTCTGAGAGAGTTTGTGGAAAATCTCTAGTTCCTGAAAATATGCCAGAAGCAATCTCAGGAGAAATCATTCGAAGAATTCCTGAAGTTTTCCGTCAAGAATTCTAAGAAAAAAATCCTGGAGTATAATCGCTTGAGAATCTCTGAAGGTATCTCTGGAGATTATACAATTTTACACCAGCATTCACTGCAAAAAAAAGGAAAAATAATGATTTTAGAGACCATTTTCGTCAAAAAAATAGACTCTAGAGAACTTTTATTGAACTAGTTTTTTTAAGAGACTTGCATTAACGTTGTGACCACGCCTCTAAAACTAGACCAGCTATTAGCCCTGCGATCCGCACCACGCATTTAAAATCAAATTGATCGCTGATAGATAGAGCATCGCGTCATCGATCATTGCAGTCTGCGAGTATGTATCTGGCCGACCCGGCCGACGAAGGAAAAGTTGACTTCATTCATAACGTTTACGGTGTGGCGTACGTACACTGCAGTGAGGTGAGCTTTATTGGTAAGTGCATTGGAAAGTGGTTCACATTGCCATAGGCGATAATGAAATGTGGGATGCATACGATGGATGATGGGAGCTGGTAGCTGGCTTCTTTGTGGCCCTGGCAAGGTAAACCGGTTGTTTGCTGTCCTGAGAGAGCAGAAAGTGACAGACCGTCGCTTTTTTGCACATATGCTAGCGGTGAATGTGGGGCATTTAGAGGTGTCTTGAGAATTGGTATTTGCATTCACAGTTCACAAAATGAAGTGAATTTATCAAGCTCATAATAGATTATTTTACAATCAGTTAGGGTAAAAGCACCGGTTTTGGCCAGCTTAAGAGAAAATGTCAATAATAATAAAATGGAAAGTCGTATTTATACTACAAATATGTCAAATGCAAGCTTTCAATAAATATTATGTGTGTAGAAAGAATATCAAAACTGAGCTAAAACCATTTTTTCGCTTTGAAAATCCCGTTGGTCAACGGAACCAGTTTCGGCCAGAGATTTAACTTCGGTTCCTAAATTTGCCAATCGCATTGATTTCTCATGAGACTGTCCAAATTAGAAGTGCCCTGGCTAAATTAGGTGTATGGAAGTTAAAATAATAAGGAAAATGAATTGTTTTTCTTTTGTTTTGAATCAATTTGGACGATTAAATGAATGTAACTCTATCATGTGAATGTCATCTACTGAATACAAAAGGTTTTATGCTGATTGGCTATGTAAAACGGTAGAAAATTCACTATGGTTACAACTGGCGTATGGCCAAAGCCGGTGCTTCTACCCTATAGTTGTTATGAACGTATCTCCAATATCAACCATAGACACAAGAGGATATAAATGAACTGATCATCAATTTTTTGTCCGAGAAAAATGAATAAGAATGTTAAGTGGCCAAAAAGATAATAAACACCAAACATAAAAATAATTCAACAAAGCTTGGCAAATAAAAGCCAACAAAAACAGTTGGTTTATCAGTCATAAATCTACGACGATTCAATACAGCCACACGCGTAAAATTGCCCACCGTTGTCGAATTATCCATTCTGTGCCAAAAATAATCCACGATGATTTCATAAACGGCTAATTTTAGCTCAATGCTTTTCAAACAACCACATCACAGACAGTCGGTGGCGTCGATCGACCGCTAGCCGCGGCGGTTGATCGCTACTACATAGTACAATAATTATTGTTAAAGGCTACCCGACCCGTCGTCCGGCGATGTCATTTGGCACTGCTTCATTAAAAGATTCTACCATCATGACCGTTTGTTCGTCTCAAAAGCATCATTCTGAAACCTTTTTGACTAGACGCAATGAAATGGATTTTTTTTTTCCCTCATCTGTAGAGCCTTTTAACCACTGCTTCCATTATTTAGGAATATTGTGGTATGACCCATATTTTATTTGGTGCTCATCAAATATCCTTTCACAATTGAGATGTGATAGACATTGGTTGATGTGTCACACTGTCCCAACTGGGCACAACTCGTTTTATAAAGTCTATTACCCTATTAGGACTACCTTGCCAAATTTCCAAGGGCTCTAATAACCCTTTTCCAAATGTTAACGTTCTTTGATTAAGCAATGCTCCGCAGTTGCAGAGTAAATGCTCAGCAGTTTCGTCTTCAGCTTGACAAAAACGACACTCAGAGGATTGTATTTTTCCTATATTTTTAAGATGATACCTACTTGGGCAGTGACCGGTCATCAGGCCAGTTATTACCCTAAGATTTCCTTTATTGAGATTCAGTATAGCCCGGGCTTTAGCTAGACTGGGTTTTATGAATCTTTTTGCTTGCTTGGATGTATCCGTGGCGTTCCAATTGGATTCTACCATGGACATTTCCCAATTTTTCAGTTTCATCCTGAGAGTGCACTCAGGAATACCACAGAACGGTTCAGGGCCGACAAAGCTCGAAGCTGCACCCTGTCTTGCTAGATTGTCGGCGATTTCATTCCCCTCAATTCCACAATGGCCGGGCACCCAGTACAATGTAACTTCGTTCCTACTGGCCAATTGCTTCAAAGAAAGAATGCATTCCCACACTAACTTTGATCTACATGTGAATGCCTTTAGAGCATTCAAAGCTGCTTGACTGTCTGAGAAAATACAGATCTTTGCAAACCTATAGTTTCTTTTGAGACAAACATTTGTACAGTCAATGATGGCTTGTATTTCAGCTTGGAACACAGTGGGACTGCGCCCCATAGCGATTACCTTGCTGATACCAGGGCCGAAAACCCCAGCTCCGGTATTGTCGCCCATCTTTGACCCGTCGGTATAAAACACAATAGAACCTGCACGTAAACTTGGCCCACCAGAATCCCAAGTATAGCGGCTTGGTTTAACCACTTTAAAGGGAACATCATAGTTGGTCTTCGTTGTCATCCAATCTTCTATTGTTTTGTTATCTGAATTCAAATTGAATTCCTTGATGATTTTCATGTGACCAATCAAATCACCATCTAGTATTTTATTATAACGAATAAACTGCAAGGCATTTTTTGCAGCTTGCAGTTTAATGAATTGATGCAAAGGCAGTATATTAAGAAGGGCATCCAAGGCAACCGATGGTGTACTTTTCATTGCCCCTGTCATTGATATACAAGCAAGTCTCTGCAACTTAGCCAGCTTCTTCTGAGCGGTTACCTCATTTGTCTTGGGCCACCATACCAGTGAAGCATAACTCATTTTTGGTCGGACTATTGCTGAATAAATCCAGTGTACCATATTAGGTCGCAGTCCCCAAGTTTTTCCTAGGGCTTTATTGCAGACCCATAGGGCATTAGTACCCTTACTTATGACCTTGCTCAGATGAGAGTTCCAGTTCAATTTCTTATCCAAAGTAACACCAAGGTGTTTAACTTCCTCCGAAAATTGAATTTGAACTCCATTCAAAGAAGGCTGTATAAGCTTTACCTTTTTCCTTCTGGTAAAAGGCACGATAGTAGTTTTTGAAGGGTTTACGTTTAACCCCTCTTTCCTACACCATTTGAGAGTAATGTTTAACGCAGTTTGCAACCGATCGGAAATCGTGTTATCAAACTTTCCACGAACTAAGATGGCCACATCGTCGGCATATCCAATTACCTCAAAACCTTGATCTATTAAATTTCTCAGGAGTTCGTCTACTACAAGAGACCACAGTAAGGGCGATAACACTCCTCCTTGAGGACATCCCTTCGTAGATCTTATAGATATTTGCGCACCTCCTAGATCAGCAGAAATTGTGCGACCCTTGAGCATGGTCATAACCCATTCGATAACACTTTTATCCAAGCCCCTTGCTTCCATGGCTGAACTCATAGAGCTATAGGATGCATTATCGAATGCTCCTTCAATATCGAGAAAAGCAACCACGGCTATTTCTTTGGCTTCAAGAGATTTCTCGATTTTATTTACCAGCGACTGCAGCGCCGTAATGGTAGATTTACCTGATTGATACGCAAATTGGTATTTACAAAGAGGCATTTCTATTAAACTTGTTGACTTGATGAAGTCATCAATTATTTTTTCCATTGTCTTTAAAAGAACAGAGGAAAGGCTTATAGGTCTAAAGGCTTTGGGAGTTGTTTTATCCTTTCTTCCAGCTTTTGGAATGAAGACAACTCGAACCTTTTGCCACGCTTTTGGAATATATGAAAGCGCAACACTTGCTTTGAATATTTCGGTTAAGAGCGGACAAAGCGTCTCTTTTCCTTGTTGCAGTAAGGCTGGGAAAATATCATCTTTCCCGGCAGATTTGAAAGGCTGAAAAGAACTCAATGCCCATTCGACCCTCGAAGGCGTGAAGATTTCACAAGCTTTCTGATAGGCATTTATCGACCATACATGTCTTGCCTCATCTGAGACCTGTTCTTCATCCGAATATGGGATCGATTCAGGGAAATGAGTTCTCATCATTACTTCCAGTGTTTCAGAAGAGTCAACAGTATAACTGCCGTCTTCTTTTTTAAGGCAACCTAGACCATTTGAATGGTCTTTTGAAAGGACTTTGTGCAGCCTTGCAGCTGCAGGAGCGTTGTTGATGCTTTCACATACCCGTCTCTGTTGTATTCTGTTAGGGCTTTTTTGTATTCAACCCAATCTAAAGTGATCTTTGCTCTATTGAACAACCGCCTGGATTTCTTCCTCAATCCTGCCAGCTTGTCATTCCACCAAGGCACATCCCTGTTAGATGACCTTTGTTGAATAGGACAACTAGCATGATAAGATGAGACTATCTGGTCAATGATCCCATCAGAGGCATTTTCCAGTTGTGAAACAGTCGTGAACTGTTCACCGTTATACGAATTCTTATTCGTTAAATGAAAACGATAGAGATCCCAATTGGTTTTCTTCGGGTTTCTATAGCTTTCTGTAATTTCTGATCCAGCTTTAAAATCGAACCGGATTTGTTTATGATCTGACAATGATTCTTCATCAGAAACATGCCAGTTCACAATCTTCTCCGATAACAAGTCGCTACAGATCGTGAGATCAAGAACCTCTTGTCGGATAGAGTTTACAAAAGTAGGAGAATCACCTCTATTACATATGTCTATGTTGTTAGACGACATGTAGTTTAAAAGATCTTCTCCTCTTTTATTAATATCGGTGCTGCTCCAAATTGTATGATGGGCATTTGCATCGCACCCTATTATAAATTGGGCATTAATTTTCTTACAGTAGTTGACAAAATGAACGACAGAGCATGGAGGCACATCTTCAACATCTCCAGGAAAGTAAGCAGAAGCAATACATACCTCCGTTTTCCCACGGATAGTTGGCACCTCTACTTTGATCGCAACAATGTCTCTACGGATAAATTCTGTGATTGGGACAAATTTTGTGTCCCTATTTACAAGAATAGCCGTCCGTGGTTTGGACTGAGTTTCGTCGTACAAAACTCTACAACTGCTCGAAGGGCAACCAAGTACCCTTCCATTATTTACCCAGGGCTCTTGAATTAGTCCCACATTGATATTTTCCTTGGTGAACCTTCTGCTGAGCACTGCTGATGCGCCCTTTGCATGATGAAGGTTCACCTGGATAATTTTGATTCGATTCATATTACATTAACATGCTCCCACTCGTATCAAGCCTCTGATTTGAGGCTAAATATGAGTAGCCGATTATTTCGGAGAAGTACAAGGTCAACTGCGCCATTGCTCCGGGTAGCACAGTAAGGGCATAATACTGTGGAGGGTGCCCTGGTACTCCACAGGCACCGTTCACGGTTAGGTTCCTTTTGACCCCCCTAACCATTCATTCCTAGGCACGGTATGCTTTTAGCCGCATGACACCATGAATTAGGGGCCACCTGTATGATGGGCTTATACCACCGGAACAGGCAATCCGTAGTGTTATTTCTAGCCTTGTTGCAATCGGCTACCGACACTACACGGCTATCTAGGCTATTCGAATATAGAAGCTGATATTGAGGATCAACTTCCATTGAGGCCGAATAGCCGGCAATGAAATGGATAATCGCTGCGCGTAAGAAATACGGAGCAGTGGTCGCATATTTGACACCAAACAATCCCCAACGCTATGCGAATCATGTGGATAATTTTTACACTTCGAATCTCCAATACGACCCCACAACTATTCATAATTTATTAGATATACAGAAAACTTGTGGAACGCTGGATACTACTCCAGTGACTTTTAAATAGCGCTAGAATCATGATATTATGAGAATCTTGTTTTTTGATTCTGATTTCTACCCGTGCAGTGTTCTGAAGTATTATCAAATATGTATTTCGCATCTATTTCATCATATAGTATAAAACGTTTATTTTGAACATATCACATATCCTTGCTGTAATAAGAAGAGAAATGTATCAATATTCATGCTTCGATTTTTTAGTTAAACTCGAAGCTTTTCGTAAAGAAAAAAGTGATTAGATTCGGCAATTAATCAACCCAAAAGTTATACTTTTTTTTAAATCTCTTATTAAGGTGAAGATGAAACGAAGCCAAACGTCAAATTTTCAAGAGCACAAATCTGGAGAACCAGGCATCCGTTTAAGCTAAAAACTTAATCGATTGGTCACTAGCTGGTGGTGACCAATCGATTAAGTTTTCAGCTCAAACGGTTGTTCGGTTCTCCAGGTTTGTGCTCTTGAAAATTTGAAGTTTGGGCTCGATTCATCATTACCTTAAATAAAAAATAATCTACTGAAACTTTCTTTTTTGCAATTCCGTTGCAAATCAATCAACTTTTCATTGAAAAGTTGATCAACATAACGGCCTACTTTTCCTACTGAAAAAAAAACAGTGCTGAAAAGTGCCTCCTTTCAGCACTCTTTTCGATACTGAAAAGTAGCACTTTTCAGTACTGTTTTGGTAGGCATCAACCGGACAACCCAGTCTCTTCATGCTATTTGTGCTTATTTGCGCGGCGTGTGAGTCTACACGAGTCGTTCTCACCTAATGTTAATCCAATGGGAGCGAGTCGACAATTGTCCCTCATTCGACTCGTCTCGCCTCACATGCCGCGCAGAATAAACATAATTGCATCTGTTTCTAGATCCGTTGTGCGATCTGATTCCGACAGGGGCTGTCCATTAACCACGTGATCAGTTTTTTTGTGATTCCAGGCATCCCCCCTCCCTCCTCGTAGTCATTTGTCCATGCACAAATTCATAAAATTCATATGGACCGTGATTATTGGCCAGACCCTCCCTCTCCCCATGAATGACCATGTGATTTATGGACGACCCCACACAGGCTGGCGATTTTGATTTGGAATCGAATAGTCCAACATTTGTGCTCTGCTGTCTTACCTGATATCGATGGGAGCGTGAAAACTTGTGACATTGATACTACCCATGGATGTGTGCTCATGTGGGTTCTCTTGAAATGTTTGTTTGTGCTTTTAGAGTTCATCCAGCTGAAATTGCAATTTTCGAAATAGCAAAAAATGTTGTAGGCAACTCGTTACAAAACTCGATTTTTTCAGCACTCGTTGTATTTATCCAACTCGGCGAGCCTCGTTGGATAAATGTACAACTCGTGCTGGAAAAATCATCATTTTTCAACTTGTTGCCTAAATAACTATTTTGTTAACAGCTTCTTCACTTCGTCCAATTCTGTAAAAAGTACAATGGTCGACATTCATTCAGCGAAGCACCACTTTTTTTTCTAGAATATGTTGAAAAATTCCTACTAAATGGTTCCAGCGGAGTATTTTACGATCGTGGTTCTTAAAACTAATTCTCTTCCGTGAATAGCTAATGTAACACATCTATACAAACACTGATTGAAAAAAACGAGGGATAAAACTGCTTATGTAATGTTTCGACCTAGACATTCGTTTAAACAGTTTTTCCGTTGTTCGTAGATTACTGTGTTTTTTTATATTACCTGAGAAAATAGCATAAAGTACTTTGAAGGATGAAAATGGGCTTCGTGGCCGTGTGGTTAGTGTTACCAACCATTTAGCCGCATCGAGTCAATTCCCGCTTCAGTCCGGAAAACTTTTCGTCAGGAACGTATTTCGACTGTGTGCCACTGGACGTTGCATGCTAGTCCGTTGTCTAGTGTGGTGCTTCCTTCAAAGGGAAAATCGTCCACTGGAAGCATTAACGTGTCGGTGTATTTTTTTTTTAATTCTTAAACGTCGCCTGTTTATTATAAAAATGAGATATAAAACGAATATTCACACTTCTGAAGACAGTATCAATGGCAAGATTTAAAATATGAAACTAACGCTAATAACATCCTACTTAGGCATTGCAGAATTCGTCCTTATTTGATTTTTAAGATAGAGATGCATCGAAGCCAAACCTGAAATTTTCAATAGAAGAAACCTAGAGAACTAAACAGTTGTTCAAACTGACGTGTAACCAAGCGATTAAGTTGTCAGTTCCAACCGCTATCTAGTTCTCGAGATTTGTGCTCTAGAGAATTTGAGGTTTGGCTTCGATGGATCCTCACCTTAAGCAGATCAAAGCAAGTGAAGAAAAACGGGGTTGATCCATTTCGCATAAAGACATAGAGCATAAAGCAGTTTCATACAAGAACAGGTAGCATTTCAAAGAATGCATATACACGACCCACCATAAGTATGGAATCGCGTATTGCAACATTCGTACTGAATATTGCAGCACCTTGAAAAGTTTAGTATCACCTAAAATGAACATTATTTCGTGATTCTGAAGTGCTAGATCAATGTATTTTTGAGGTCATCATAAAAAATACGTCTTTGAGCCTCTGAGTTTTTTTTATTTTTGTTGAAAAAACTTTTATCATTGGATTTTGAATGATGCTAAACTTAAAAGTGCTGCAATAGTCAGTATTGCAACGATTCCATACTTATGGTGGGTAGTGTAATTCCCATTATGCCAAACGTCGTTATGCCAAATGTTTCACCTCCGAGACAAAAATCCCATCTATATCGGTCCACGGGTGCACGATGCTTGACATAAGTACAAAAGGCATACGGACGTTAGGAATAAAGACGATATGCAGAATATACGTTAGGCATAATTGACGATTGGCATAATTTTCAAAATGAATTTGAACACATTTTAGCAATAGTTGGTTGGAAAAAAGTTGGTTACTTATCTCGGTTTTTGCTCAATGCTTAAGATGAAGATGATGAGAGTAGTGGTTGATCATTCGACCAGGTTGCTTGATCCTGTGGGGGCGGGCGACGAGGGCAGGAACAAACATATCGCGCGTCGTTCGCGTACCACGGTGGAATAGTATCACGGATCGTGTTAGTAGTGTTTGAACCTTTGATCTTGTCGCTTGCTCCTGTGGGGCGAGCGACGAACACTTGTTCGGCGTTCAATGCGTTTATTGAATAATATCACGAATTTGGTTAGGCGCATTCATTTCAAATTCACGAATCCTTTCCCATATCCAAACTCCCAGTGTTTTCTTGTGGAAGTGCAGAGGACTCCTCGGCTTCCATAAAGCAAGTAACACGTCAACATTTCCCTCCCATTCCCAAATTGACCTGCATTCGGACGCAGTCGGCGCCTTTATTGTTTGTTGTAATAATGATAGCACCAGTACTTACACATTGACGATGTTACTGATCCCGAGTAGTGTCTGTTGGTTCCCTGTGTAAGTACCGCTGTCTTGCAATAATGGAGTCAATCATGCTCATGCTCATGCAATGCTTAAGATGAAGATGATAAATAATAGAAGATTTACGATAGAATTATTCATATTTCAATAGGAATTGTGTCTTCTTTATATACCGTTCCAATAATTATTAGTATTCTAGTTTTGAAAAAGTCATCAATGATTTTCCCTTCTTCAAATCAAAGACTATTTTTATAGTTTTTGCTTGATATAATTATTGCCTCTGAAGCCTGTTCGACATTTATATTACTATTTTTTTTCAACAAGGGGTTTATTAAAATGCTGGTAACTTTAGTAAGTTGGTAAGTAGTAGTAGTGGAATGGTCGAAGACTATAGATTAGCTCCATCAGCATTAGATCTAAACTTCAAACCACGTGACTGCGGATCATCCTCATTGAATTCACTGTACACATAGCGCGTAGATGACGTGCGCTTAGAGTCATATAGACACCATGCAACGACTGATGATCTTATCCGCGTATGGATCGTAGCATAACAATCAACCTGACTTATTTAGTACTATCTCGAGACGATTACATGAGCTTCAACCCGCCAGAGTTACGGTGACTCGCTGAGAACTACTCTCAACAAATAGACTGGCGTGTAGTTTAAAATATCTACACTAACTCAACATGCTAACTCCTATTTTTGTCTGACTCTTTAATAGTCATGTATTTTCGCATTTGTATGACACGTGTAGGGAATACTTCGGCTCAAATATCAACGTTATGACTGCAATCTTTCCGCAGTTCGAACGTATTTTGTACCTTTCCCTCTCCTACTTAATTTTTGGTACGACCGGAGCTGCTCCTGTGAGTTAATTGCCTCGATATCTGCATTTAAGTCAGCCGTCACTCCATATAGCGTCCTAAAGAATAATCGGGAATCGCACTTGCTGATCGACACTACATATACCAGCGGACCTCAATCGAAACCGATATAAGAATCCCACTGCGCTAATTTAGTGGTGCGACATAACTACGTTAATTGACATTTCTCAATACCGACCACATTCATATGGACGTGTACAATGCAATAATGATAATCTTAAACAAGATCCTCATGAATCGACTCCTCCTTTGAGTTAACGGTGCTAATGATTATATAAATCGTCCCAGATCCAGTGACCTCATTACCAGTGATCTCTATGTTAAAATGAGCGCGCTTTGAGCGATTGCGCATCATTCGGCACTCACACCTTACTAGTGATAACACCGTACTTTCCTGCAATCGTATTGTCGATTAATATCAGCATTAAACTCATACAACTCACTTGACGGACTATACACAGCGTCCCACTTTAACTAACTATTCATTATCTTACAGCCCAAACATCCATTATGTTCATATCAGAGTATTTATGCTGAACGTCGATTACAGTATGGCCCATAAAAAAATGCGAAAATTGTTTGAACGTGAATATAGCATCCACAAACGATATTTTCATTGATTTTGCTAGTGAATGTAATTTCTGATTATTGTAGTATATTCTTACACAACTTTGCTATCCAGGACAATTTTTGTCATTTTTTTCTTACTGTCCTTAACAATGTAATAAAGCAAAGAAGCTCCAAGGTTTTGTCCACCCAAAGCAAGAAACAGCGTCTGATTGTCGTATACTCTGGTGATAAACTTTCCACCTTCAAAAACCACACTTTATAGTTGAAAATTTTAGTTTGTTTGGTATCAGAGGATGGAGGAGTTCTTAGAGAACGTGTTTTTCATGAACACAATAAGATATTTTGCCAGGGTCATAGTTTTTAGGGCATTTGCGTCTTGTAGGTTTGATATGCCTTTATTTTTTGTTAAAGTTGAATAAAAAGTATATACGGAGGCCTATAACAGATTTTTGAGGATGAAATTTGTTCCTTCGATTAGAGACAACTTATATCAATACTAGCTCATAGGTTTTAAGTAAAACGGAGCCACTTATCACACTTATATGAAGGTTCAATCAAAGCTCTCCAAAATGAGCCGCTTTTTCGAAAATATGTTTAAGTCTATAACCTATAACTCAGGTATGAACCAATTATATCATTTAATATGGGCGTATGCTGGAGACAAGGCCAGTGAAGAAGCTGACGTCATCGTTGATGTTATAGAAGCTTTCATCATACAGATATTGAACTCGACGTCCGCATGTTAAAATTTGAAGGTATGCTTCCAATTCCTCTCTGGCAAGGTGAAAGTAACAGATAAAAATCATATTCAAAGCGAAAAACTGAGTCTAAATAGATTATACAATACAAATAACGAATAATATTTATGTTTCATTCACATTTTCTAGGTAAAAACTACCATCAAACACGACATGACGATTTTCGCATTTTTTTTATGGGCCATACTGTAAGTCTAATATCGTCCTTGCGTCAAACGTCTTAATGCCTAATGGGGTATATTCGTATCGGTCCACTATCGGAATGTTTCGATTGATAAAGAACAGCAGCAAATGAGAGCCCCAAAGGAAGAGCAATGATAAAATTTGTTTTTTCCGTTTATTTATCATTTAGGGTAGGTGTTCTATTTTACTGACATGATAACATCCTATAGCAATATTGCCTCTCAGGTATAGAGCTTGTTTAAATGGGTTTATCATACACTGTTATCCCCCGTTGTAATCAGAGCTGTAGTAGATGATGATAAACTGACTCTCATGATTTGTTGCGGATCACGATTGTTGCAGAGTGCGATATATCACTTATAAGTGAAAAATATTCTCAATTTTCTCAGAATTCAAATCCTGTCCTATTAAGAAAAAATCAAATTCAGACGAAAAATTACATAATTGAGCAATTAGAATCTGTTTTATTCAACAACATTTTACTTCAAATCCTGAATCCTAGTAGAACAATTAGTTGGAAATAAATTTTTAAGTAAATGCGGTTAGTTGGTCTTACAATCCTTGGGTGAGACTTCCCCTCTGGCCGTCCCTCTTTTCTAGGTAACGGAAGAAACGTGGACACGAGGGGTTCAGAATGGACCCCAAATGGATCTCAACATCTAAATAAGTCAGATCGAAAATTCATCCGCTAGGTAGTGCTAGTGAAAACAAAAATCTTCTATCTTCTCTACCTCAAGATCCTATCTGCTGATGAAAAAACTGATTGAGATTTTTTTTTCCGCTACGTTGCACTGGTGTCTGTGTCTCATGACCCTTCACACCTAGAAGGTTGGTGTATTCGTCAAATTTGTGTTCAGCATATAAAAGGCTATCTGATGGTAGACAGATGAATACAGACAATGGAAGATATTTTTTTTAGTTTTTTTTTTTAGTGAGGTTTTTTACTAGTACATAGATGATTGAAGTACAAACAGTTAAAATTGAATATAAGTAAAGCTTAATTTATGTTGATTTCGTCGAATAGAATAATATTGTGGCAATTTAGCAATTCAAGGTTTGTCACTGGTCTTTAAGGGTTAACATTCTGAATTGCATGAATGATTAACCTTCAAAGGCCCGGGACAATCCGTTGATTTTAAATCGACTGGTGCACAGAAACAAATAAGTTTAACGAACTGCGGTTTTCACTATGATCTATGGGATGAGTTAAACTTCCTGCGAGAGGAGTTTTTAAAACCGGAAGTTCAGGTCTGGACATGATTTTCAACCGGAAATATGTGTTCGCTAGTCACATTTTATACAACTTTAATCAAGGAAACCAACTAAACCAATTAAACGAGAAGTTTTAACCATTTTTAGACATTATGTAACGGACCAAGGCTATAATACACCATTTAGTTTATTTACTTGCATGGGATGAAAGCTGAAACCTGGTTCCGGAAGTATTTTTCGGGTAGGAGCCGAGACGAAGGAACCCATATAAATTTAACCCGAAGCAACACATGCGGCTACTTGAACGTCATGAAGTCAACTCAAAAAGCCAATGCTAGACATCAACTCTCAGTATTGTCAATTCTACACTATGACCAAGGCTGGGTTGTAGGGTCACTTCCGGTGATTCTGAAGACAATCATAAATAACAGGTAAAACTAAACATGCGTCCGCTCAGACTTCATGAAATAACCCCAGCTTAGCTGTAAGAACATGCTCCTCTCCTGTATGGCCACTTCGGCCAGATGATCAGACAATGACCGGATTTTGAGCTCTCTTCCATGAATCAGAAAGAAACATATAATTGGCAAAACTAGGCTTGTGACCGCTCAAACTTCATGAAATAACCTCAACGTTGTTGTAAAAGCATACATCTTGCATCACTCGATATTCGGCCAGATAACCAGAATATGAGTGGATTTCGAAGTCACTTGCGGTGAACCAGGAGATAAACATATATAATATGTAAGACCAGACATGCGACTGCTCAAACTTTATGATATAATCTCAGCGTAGCTGCTGAAACATGCTTCATGTCTGTATTAACTTTTCGTCAAGTCGGAGAGGCAAAGAGCGGATTTTAAGGCAACTTCCGGTGAATCAGGAAACAAACATGGCTGACGCTCAAAACTAGGCTTGCGACTGCTTAAACTTTATGAAATAACCGCAGCATTGCTGTTAGAACATGATCCTATAGGGACACTTTGGCCAGTAGACCAGACAATGACCGCATTCTGAGGTCACTTTTGGTGAACCAGAAGACACACATGAATAAAGTATAAAAAGAGTTGCGTGGCTATTCAAACTTCATGAAATCGTCTAAGCTCTGCTTCGCTATTTGCAATTACACAAGTTGTAAGAATTTTGTACCATATTTTTTGATAAAAGAGAATCTTTTTTTTTCATATTTGTTTTCTGATCTCAAAATCCGGACATTTGGCTGAAATGTACAAGCAAGAAACATGTTCTTACAGAAACGATGAGGATAATTCGTGAAGCTTGAGTAGTCACATGTCCAGTTTTACTTTATTTGTGTCTCTCTCTCTTAGTTCACCGGAAGTGAACTCAGAATCTTGTTATCACAGTTAACAGACGTTGAAGTCCGATTGTAAAACTGTGTAAGACAATTAACGGTAATTTTGAATGGCAACACAAGTAGCAACATCGTGGTGACGCTGTTATCGCTAAGTTTCCATGACGATATCAGTGGTTATTATGGAATATTTCAAGATACTGATATTCACCACTGGGTGTCCGGCCATCTTGCCGAAAGCCTTTTGGCCGAATGCCGTTTGGCCGAATTACGAACAAAAACTAATTATTGTTTTCAACCTTGACGTGTAGGATTCATAAGTGTGGCGCAATAACTGATATGCTAGTTAATTTGTTGATCTTTATCATGTGGCGGGACGTCATGTTTGTGGCTCCAAGAGGACGTTTATGCTCGAAGAGAATATTTAAAACTATCCGCTTATTCAGGATGAAGTAGTGAAATCGCGTCAAGACTCTGAGCTCATGATTAGTTCGTCTCTGGGCTACCAACGGTGTGCTAGGGCTTGAAATGTTTTTAATAATTTCATATGAAATTTTTCCTTCTTTGTTACATAGGCTATTCTTTTGACTTTTACTGGTGTCATTACTAATAATAAAAATTTAGCTTTTATTTTAGTAGGGATTTTTACTTTCTTTAAATCATCGGCAGTTCTTTATATAATAAATCTTCGAGCTGTTTAGTAGAATACCTATAAGTAGATGAAAAAACCGAATTTAGTAGAATACCCCTTAAGTCGAGTCTAGTATACGACACTGAAGACGGCCTTACAGTTGAGGTCTAAATAAGCGTATCTGTCAAATCAAATTCATCGGAAGTGACCTCAAAATCCAGTCAATGTCCGACAATCTGGCCGAAGTGTCCATATACGCAATAAGGTGACATCCACAAATTACGTAACGCTCGGGGGAGGAGGTAGGCTCAAGCGTTACGATTCCTACATTTTTTTTAAATTTCCATACAAAAAGCGTTACGGAGGGGGGAGGGGGTCGAAAATTTCCAATTTTAGCGTTACGTAATAAATGGATGCCGCCTAATCATATTCTTGCAGCAACGTTTAGACTATTTCATGAAGTTTGAGCAGTCGCATTCTTAGTTTTGAGTTCATCCATGTTTATCTCCTGGTTCACCGGAAGTGACGCTACAACCCACCCTTGGCCTTATGTAAAAATTGACAATATTGAGAGTTGATGTCGTGCACTGGCTTTCTGAGATGATTCCATGACGTTCAAGTAGCCGCATTGTCGCTTTGGGTTTCGTTGTTAAAGTTGTAAAAATCTGACTAGAGAACACTTATTTCCGTTTGAAAAACATGCCCTGACCTGAACTTCCGGCTTGAAAACCCCACTCGCAGGAAGTCTAACTCATCCCATCGATCATAGAGAAAACCATATTTCGTTAAACTTATTTGTTTCTGAGCACCAGTCGATTGAAAATAAAAGGTCTGTCCCGGGGCTTTGAGGGTTAATATTTGATTGAACAAATTCGCATCTTCATTGATCTAAGCTAGTTCACTGACCTTGAACTAAAATCCATTGCGATTACCAGCTGTTTCACTAGAAATGCTTCAAAATTGTGTTGCAATCAGGAATATGAGTCTTTTTTTTGGAATTTGAGACAAAACTATGATTCTAAACATCGTCGTCTACGCCTTCCTTTGAGTAGCAATACCGTATCTTCAAAGGCTATCTTTCCCTATTTCCAACGCGCAGAGCTGCGCAAGTCTAATGAGAGAGCGCGCAAGTAAGTTTGATTCTATTTGCGGGTACCGTTAATGTAAACAGAACATGCATGAAGCAGTGCCATATGATGGACAAATTTGAATTTGATGCGCGTGGAATTGGCTTCTGCTATGAAATTTCTTATTTCTCTCGAGCTGCAGATACGTCTCTGATGCGATCACTGCGCCCGCAACTATCGAAAAGCGACGATCCATATGCACATCCCGGCGCGCCGTTCTTGGTCGTGTGCCATGATGACTGTTTCATGTTGTTTTTTATCGTCATCTAATTACGTGCGCTGAGTTATGATGAATCACTGCACTTCCGCTGCTAAGAACTATATCACGTCGCCTTCGAATAAACACACGTTCTTTCAATATACACACTCTACTAATATCACCACCCATCGCCCATCTAAGCATTCCTATTGGATTTCTTGGAAACGTCCTTCAGAGAGATGATTGAAAATCTTATTTTTTAAATTTCTTTTTCTCTGCCATGGAGACTGATAGCATCGATCGCAAATCAATTGCAGACCATCCAAAAGTCATCACATTCCAGAAAACAAGTAGCGCTTTCAATCGCATAAACAACTCACGTCTCAATACCCTAATAAGGAATCTATCGGAGATATACCGTAAATTGACATCGTTTGGTATGGGTATCAATTGCTGGATATCTCATGAATCGTCTGAGTTTTAACCTAACTTTGTGTCAAATCAGTTTACGTCAGCATTCCAGTTATTTGCAAAATAACCACAAGATAATATTTATTCAAGAAGAAAAATCAATTTTATCATATCTTTCGACAAATGCAAAAACCATATATCCTCACACATCCACCGAAGAACCCGACGATGACGGCGACACGACACAGGCAAAAATGGCGGATCAATATTATTTCGACACCCCGAGATCGAGAGGGCTACCAGATGCAGCGGTTTAGCGGAAATTTCGCCCATTCTTGACTTTTTTCACCAAAATCGCGAACCCATTCGGCACGATCAAGCCTTTAACAATCCGGACGTACCTTTTTCAGCGAGCCACAGGGCTTTTTTCTCTCGGAAAACACAGAAAAATTAGCACTTTGACACAAAACGCCCTAAAACTGACACATACAACACACATAAGTCCAAAGAGAGGTTCATCTTTTTTTCCTCTACTCTCGCCTGGGCTCTTTTACCCCATTCATTAGGCACCATCACCACATCAAGCGGCAGGCCATGTGTGTTGTGTACGTTTGCGGTAATGTTTACTTTTTTCCATTGAATACACACGGTATGGCCATAGAGGTAGGCCTTGATGTGTTGTGTGTTTACATTCAAGCACGTACCATACACATAAAAATGGCGAAATCAAATCAGCCTAACACACATTGACCGACCCATGGCTTAACAGTGCTGCTTGGGGAAGCATGCGCAGATTGGCAACCGAATGGGTTGAAGCGATGGTATGCGTGAAATTATGAATGAGGTGGATAGGGAAGGAACGTCAAAATCGATTTGCGGCTCCGTAGAACTTGACAGATGTGTGAGCCCAGGCAGTTACTAATACTAGTATTTACTGGCTCAGTGCGAGAGATGCTGAACACGACTAGCTCGGTGAGGGTTAAAATTGATTGGGTTGAGGCGAGGTTACACTTTTTCATCTTTTCATAAATTTCAAATGACTAAAAATTTATATCTAGTCAATATATTTTATTACAACAATAACAATAAATTCTGCTTATATGTTTCACATATGATAAACTTGTTACGAATTTCACGGTTTTGACTTATTTTTAATAATGTTGAAGGTTTCATTAGGCTGTTTGTCTGTGTTCAATTAACGGTCATTCCAGGATATTTTTGTAATGGGTACTTCCTAGACATCGCCAGTTTTCTGGCAACACATAGATCATACAAGTGGAGAAAAAACTAACAATAAGTCAGATGTCCCATCTTGTCTTATATAGAGATGAATAGAAGAAGGGAACATTATTTAGGAAATTTAATTTTTAATTTTTTTACCCACTGGGGTCCATTATGAGAATAGTGAACGCATGTTGCAGTCGTAACGAACCACAGGTAGATTTTTCGATGGAAACGATACATTTTAAATGCATGTTTCTAAAATAGTGCTACTGAATATTCCATATTTGAAAATTATACAAGTTTGCTATTACCGCATGGCAGTAAAAGTAGCAAAATAATAGTCGGAGGCTCGTGGATGTGGTTTAATAAAGATAAACTTATTATTCAGAATCTTGTAGTTTTTCCTAATAGTCTACTTTTTCTCCTCCTTTTTTTCTTGTTAGCATAGAAACCAAGCAAAATATAATTAATTCCAAACATTTTCTAATCAGAAATCTTTATTGTGCATCGTTCTATACATTCGTTTCGGGACAGAAACTATTAATTTTCTCTTCATAAAATATTATAGGAAGATATGGAACTCTCAGTGCTCCTGCTCGTAAGAATACTTAACGTAACGGTCATGAATCCCATCCAGATTTTTTTTTTTGTTTTCTAGAACAACTTACAGATAACATTAAGTTTGTTGGAAGTGTTTATGGTTTGAAACCAAAACCGAGATTAGCTCAAAATCGGAAAAAATACGAATGTTACATATACACACTCAGTTAAGCTCGGCTAATTTTCATTCTTTTACCGAGATCCGCACAGCCAAGCGGTCAGCAATTGAATTTTAACTGATATTTCAGCAAAAAATCAAGTTTGTTTATAGCAGCACCTTCGGGTGCCGCTGACATCAAACGTCAATTTTGCTGAGTTGTCAACAAACGAACTTTAACCGAAATTCGCACAGCTGATTTCGGCATTCTGATTTAAGTGTGTAGCGAGCCTAAATAGGAGAAATGCGAAAAGGCGTGAGCTGTCAATTGAACCGTCAAAAAAAAAAAGCAGCCAATCAGGACGGACCTACAATTTCCAAAGCGCTCATTGCTAACGATTCTCCAAACGATTGTTTTAACTTTAAATGAAGGAAAATAATTGGACCTGCTTTAAGCATTGGTGCCGTTCCTCTGAAACCCTCCGCGTATTTGTGAGGTGCAAATGTGTTTTTTTTTTCTCTCTTGTTATGAGAAGTAACCCAAATCATATCAGAGAAATGACGGTCAGTGAATGGATAGTCTCACACATGTTGGGGACTACTTGGCTACAATGGTGAACAGCCTGGTTCACTGGAAAACCCAAAATATCCATAAAAATCTTCAACTCATGAAAATCATCCTAGATATCTGAAGTTTCTTGCAAACTCATCAGAATTCATTAATATATAACGTAATAGATTTTCGGAATTATTTATGGACATATGTGACCACAACAACTCCCTCCGTAATATCCGCAAAAATGGACGTAGAAATCATCCTAGACCACTGTGCATTATTTTTTCAAACACGTCAACAATCATACTTATAGAACATAACGTATAAATTGAATTGTTCATCTCCTTTCGACCACCGAAGTTTATTGAAACCTTATTAAAATTCATCATTATTCATTTTAGGGACCTTCCTTAGCCAAGTAGTTAGAGTCTGTGATTACAAAGCAAAGTCATGCTGAAGGTAGCTGGGTTCGATTCCCGGTCGGTCCAAGATCTTTTCGTGATTGAAATTTCCTTGACTTCCCTGGGCATACAGTATCATCGTACTTATGAATGCGAAAATGGAAATTTCGGCAAAGAAAGCTCTCAGTTAATAACTGTTGAAGTGCTCATAAGAACACTAAGCTGAGAAGCAGGCTCTGTCCCAGTGAGGACGTAATGCCAAGAAGACGAAGGTTATACAACATAAAGGATTGTTTTGACATTCATAGACAAATATCAAGACACGACGTCCGGAAGATCTGAAAAATAACAGGGGAGCACTATAAAGCTCTGAAGGATCTGGAACGACCGTAAAAATAGTCATCTTGTAAAAATCAGCCTAAACAAACGTTTATCTAGGTTGATTTTTACGAGATGACTATTTTTACGGTTGTTACAGATCCTCTTAAGAGCTTTATAGTGGTCACCTATATGAACAGTCCAATTCATCCGATATATAAATATAATTTCTGAAATGTTTGGAAAAAAAACCGCAGTGGTCTAGAAGATTTTCACGATATTCTATTTTTTTACGGGTGTTCCGTATCTACTAGACACCATTATAGTGACCATCTAGGCCCATGAAAAATTCAAATAATCTATTGCTTTCTATAATAAGGAATTCTGATAAGTTTGCAAAAAACGCAGCTGTCTTGGATTATTTCCATGAATTGACCTTTGTTTACGGATGTACCACGATGTTTACCATCAGAGCCAAGTATTTCCTAACATGTAAGAGGCTATTCCTTCACTAAACGGCACCTGCTTGATAAGATTTGGGTTACTAGCCAACGAGTCCATTCAAAACCCAGAGCTATTTGATCAGGTTTTAGTGAAAAACGAGATAAAAACATAGACATATTCACATCTCACAAAAATGGTGTAATTTTCAGTGAGGCGGCACCAATGCTAAAAATTAGTACACTTTTTTCCACTAAAAGCCAAAAATTTCGAAAATCGGATTCACAGCATTGCTGAGATTGAGCATTTTGTAAATTTTAGTTTCGTCCTGGAAATTTTCGGTTTAAATTAACGTAATGTGCACCTAATGTAAATTTGTAGATCTTTTTTTTATTGAAACACGTATCTTGACGAGTAGGAATAGAATCCAAAAGATAAAAGTATTTGTTTTTCAATGTCAAAAATTACGCATTTTTTTTGTGACGCTACACAATGATAATGCGACTATTTGAAACAATATGTTTGCAAAGAACTAATAATTCGTTTCAAACAATAAAACCCGCACACAAGAATGCCATCGAATACCCTTCTAGTAAACGTATAAAACAGTCATGTGACACTTGATAAACTGTGAAACAAAACTTTTACAAAAATGTTGTTGAATGTCTCAAATTCTCACCAATAAATTTTATAAACTTTATACAACTTCTAGGTATGTTTTTATAGTACTTTCAATTTTATACAATTTAATATATTGTCTTTCATGTTCTGCAAAGCTTTGGAAACATTTCAGAGCTCAAAATTTTGGTACCTTGGAGTAGATGTGCGTAGAATGTGTCAAATTCAACCGTTTTGATGTTGCCAAAATAAAACAGGCACCATGATACCATTTAAGCGTTCTTTCATGATCCTACATTGTTCAACCTTAATTAAAAATGATTCGTTATAGAATATTAATCACTGATTTCTTGAGTTTTTTTTTTTTTCAATCTCATTTTCTAAAATGTTGATAGATGGTATATTTACAGAAGACGTAAAATAAATATGCTCTATAAAATAGAATGATCTAATAAGTATGATCTGTTTGTTATATAATTGGAACCAAATTTGCAACGAATATGTAACGGGAATTATGACCTCGTAACTGCTTATGCCGACGATGTATCCGCGATAGTAGAAAATTATCACAAAATTGACTTAATAAAAGAAGAATTTGAGAATGAATCAATATTTCCGAAAAACTGAAAATTCTTGGAGTGATTTTTTATGACTCATTTAAAATGATAATCGATCAAATTTGGAAAATTGTATTATATTAGTATAACCCAATTTTTCCGATTTCTGTGGATGAATAAAACAAAACAATTGAATTTATCCCAGAAAACATTATTCCTAAATATGTTTGCTCTTTCTAAAATCTGATACATACCTAAGCCTATAGCTAACCTAAGCTATAAAAAATCATTACAAGATAACGAAAAGCCTTAACAGATATCTTTTAACGTCAACAGAAAGAGTTCAACCTCCACTATATGGGAAAAATATAAAAAGAGTGATAAAACCAATTTTTTAACATGGAATCGCTTGAGGGACTATTGGTACACGTGTTCCAGTAGTTGCACTAGTGCTCCAGTAGTAGACGTTCGGCAATGATACAAAGAATTTTAAACTAAATGGTAAACTTTTATATAGGTTTAACATTTTTCCCTCGGAACAGCAACTAATATCTTTCGAATGAAGCATAAAGATCATCTCTGGGACTTTTCCTCATTTTTATTCATCCATTTTAAAAATTGCTTCCATCCGTTGACATACGGCAATTATTGGTGCAAGGGAGCAAATTTTTTGCGTAAACTCAATTATTTATATGACTTTTTGATACAATAAAAAGCTGAAATTTGTCAAATCGACTAAACTAGGAACGATCTATCCACCAAAAATAACTCATGTTGTTTTTATCGAAAATGTACGTTTTATTCCATAGTCCAATCTACTGCTACATTACAACCATTGGTACCGGCACCCTATTCCAATACAGGCAATCACCTGCAATTCAACATAATTGAGTAATTTACACTCCAATGAATGGAATTCCTCCTATCTTTTCATATTCATAATCGGAGAATAAGATCTGACGATCGTAATTATTCAATGTCGTCTGAAATTTATATGAAAATGCTTGATTTCCATCCGATAGCTAATGTAGTTCGAGAGCACCTAAATAAATGTTTCCAAGAATATCAATTACAAAAACTCAAGCTCTGGCTTGCTCAAGAATTACTTTATTGGTAAAAAGAGTCTCATCTACATATTGTTGTTGTTGCTAATGAGACTTTAGTATACACGTTTTTTGACTGTTTGAAAATCAGACCATTATGGCAGTACACGTTAGCAAAATTGCGAAGAATGGACAAAAATTTCGGAACTCATAAAAAATGTTGTTATCCTTCAATAGTTTTCCTTAATAGAGCAAAGAGAATAGACGCAATGAATTAAATCTCAAATTATGTACAATATGCTTTTCTTAGCCTAGTGGTTAGATTTCGTGGCTACAAAGCAAAGCCATACTGAATGTGTCTAGGTTCGATTCCCGGTCGGTCCAGGATCTTTTCGTAATGGAAATTCCCTTGACTTCCCTGGGCATAAAGTATAAAGCCTATACGGGTTAAAAGAAAAACGTCCACTGTTTTTGTTTTTAGAATTTGCCCTAATTGTATTTTTTGTTATCAGATTCTAGAGATATTTCGATATTGCTGTAGTTCGTCTGGTTGCCAAGGATGCAGATATCGCAAAGCTGACTTTCGTCTCCTTCAAAATCGGATTGAATCCTGCACATCGTGAACTAGCTCTGAACGCTTCAACCTGGCCGGACGGACTTCTGTTCAGAGAATTCGATGATCAACCCAATAAGCGCTGTCATGGAAGGGTTCCTGTTGAGCCCCCTTTTGACAGCGCTATGAATGCAAATCAACCATAGGACGTTATTTTTAGGAAGGTGGGGACCAACCCAGTGGCGCGGGAAGTGGGTAGGTCAGGTAGGACATGTAAATGATTGTCCAACCCACGATTCAACAAAAAAAAAACACAAGATCAGCAGAAAGCTTGGAAAATAAATTAAACTATTCATCATCTGTTCAATATACATACACATTCGATCAATGTTGTTATGAAGCCTGGAAAACACAATAAGGTTTTTCATGGTATTCATATTCATAGTAAAGCGGGAAATGTTTTGTGCATCACTCAAAAATTTCTTGCTCGTTAATAGAACAATTGAGATAACCTATAGTGAAAACTCTGGAAACTAACTGTGATAATTGCTTCAAGCAACTTCTTTGACCATTACAAAAAATAAATTAAGTCATCCTCAATGACATTTCTGAATGAATCAATGGATGGTTTCTCAAAATATCTACGGCTCACTCTTGGACAAATTGCCGTGAGCATCAATAAGTTAATTCTTGAAAAATGATTTGGGAAAAATTCCCAGTGATATTTTGTGGCATCATTTATAAAAATATTCAGATCAAAATAATGACGATTTTCTGAGAGGTTTTGTGTTGCAGATTTGTTTAAGAAATTCTAACAAAATATTTGATGGAGTTTCTGCGCGATCAAACATTTTTCAAGCATCTTCAGTTTCTCCTGATTTTTATTTATTATTAGCCAGGCACTTTGATGCAGTGGAATAACAACTACACAAATTCACAGAATTTTGTTTTCCACCCATTTGTTGTCTAGAAATAGTTAAGTAAAACATTGGTATATTTTTGTCAAATTTGTTTTATAAAATAGATTTGAAAAGGATAGAAATATGAAGGATATTCATATGTTTAATATGAATGATTTAAAAAAGTTGATCCAATTGATGATCCCAAAGGCAGAACTGGTAATAGGTTTCTTTTAATAGACATGGTTTTAATGCGTCTCTAAAAAGTCTCTATTTTTATTGGAAGGTGTATTAAGTATCTATTTTAACCAAAATAGTCACTAAAGTCCCTTTTTCCTTATTCTGCTTGCGTTAAATCCTGATGCAAAGATATAGAGTAAAGTGGGGCAAAAGTTCGAGTGGGGTAAGAGTTTCTATTCTAAATTTCTAGCTCATTTCAAAACTAAATTTATAAATGTGATGGTGGTTCGAATGCTATTCAAGTAAGAGACTTTCACTCCAAATATCATAAAAATTGATTGAGATTTGGAAAAGTTATGGCTATTTGTTGTTTTTCGACGTGAATGTTATAATTTTTGGTCAAACTTTCGTTGCATGGAACCAATTGAAGATAAAATCTTTTTCAATATAATATGTAAGGGCGTTTCTAGGCCTCCCAGTCAACATTTCGGTTGGTATATTTTTTGCTATACATCATTATATATGAATCAAATCACTCGTATAAAATGCATGAAAACGCTATATACACACCAAAGTGGAGGCCATATACGCACTTCGCACGACTTTTTCAGACTTTCCATAGTCAGCAATACGATACCACAAAATTCCGATAAAAATTAAAAAAAAGTTTCCAGTGAGATTCGAACACCGGACCTTTGGATCCCTAAACCAGTACCATACCACTACACCACAGACCGCTACATGAATATAGTGTGATTATTTGCCAACATGAAAGGGAGTTTGCTATACAGCACACACGCTTTGTTGTTCTTTGAAGCCCACCGCCAGAAGATACCGACCTCGGGTGGCAAATTTTGCTAAGTTATTGCGATTTCATTTGATGCTTATCTGCATTGATATATGATCTGTCAGTTTATACAATTTGATGCGATTCTAGATTATACTATTTACGGCATGGTTTGTTGTCAACAAAGTTTGTCGACAATGAATCGTAGTGGAGAATTATATACAATTTGTGTTAACATTTATTCGTTTTGATTTGACATATTGTGCGATTCTGATTTTTTACGTATGAATATGAGATTTTTGGCGCACATCCTTATACGATACGTGGTTCACTGGGCTATCATAAGGTTGCTTTGAGGTATATTCGTTTTTGCATAAATGCTTGGAATCAATTTTTGGCCCATAGTGAGGTAAAAGTTCGAATCAGCGGGGCAAAAGTTCGACCCATGTATAAACTCACGGAAAAAAATGCAAATTGCCTAAAATCCACATATTATCTTCAAATTTAGCTAAATTTGTCTGATCATGCGAAAACTGTCAACAAAATTGTTCATTTCCATTAAGTTTTGCGAAAAACTGCTATTTTTGAGTGTATTTACATTTAGACATTTAACCTGATTTTCGGCATTTTTTATGTAAATTTAGTGTGTATTTTTCGGCAAACTTAAGTTTACGACTGGTGTAAAGTATGCGTGCCATAAACGGATCGATATTTTTTGTTTTAGCCAGCGAACTTTTGCCCCACACTTGATTCGAACTCTTGCCCCATCAAAAAGTTCGTTTAAGACAATCAATTTTGAAACTGTTATAACTAAAAATGAGTGAATATTTTGACACAAGTTTATTCAGCAAAAGTATAGCCAATATGTTGAAGGTTCACTGTATGGTATTTGTTTTGTTTCAACTGCTATTGTTCTCCTGGTAACTTTGATTATACCACTAAGGTCGAACTTTTGCCCCACCTTACTCTACAGACTACAAAGAAACCTTCAGAAACTTTAACGGGTTCAACAGACTCATCAAGAATTTCGTCTCAGATTCCCCAAGGAAAAGCTTCAGGAAATATCATTTTGGTTTTATTCATAATACTTTCAGGGTCTCCTGCAGGGACCTCTCTCCAGAAATTCTTCTAGAGTTTTTTCTTCCAATTCTCCCAGAAATTCTGTCAGCATTTTTTCAAAGAATACTTAAACGATTTTTTCCAAAATTTGCTCCCGGAAACCCTTGAGAACCCCAAAGCTACTCCTTCCAGTAACTTTCTCAGGTATTACTTTGAATTTTTTTCCAAAACTATCCTACAATTTCCTGAAGATATTTTTTTTAACTAATCCTTTAAACGAATTCTCAGTTATTTCAATTTCATCTGAGGAAATCCCCAAAGGTTTATGTCACAGTTTTTGCAAGAAATAGTTTAAGGGTTTTACAAGAAACCCTGCTAAGTTCCTCCGCATGTTTATGTGGATTCCTTCAGAAATTTATTCACCTTTCCTTCCAGAAAACCAAAATTCCTTGAGGGCTTCTTCGAACAAATCTATTTTCTAGGAATTTCTGTAGCATTTTATCCACGTATTACTCCTGCAGTTTTCCTTAACATTTCTAAAAAAGTTTTTCGAAAAGTTCCCATACAATCTTCAAATTCTGGCGATCATTCCTATACCAATTTTCATTTTGATTCTGTTCAATGTTTTTTGAGAAATTTACAAAACCTTAAGAACATTATGTCGTGATTCGATTAACTTTTTCATGATTATTACTATATTGTAGCAAATCATCAAGGAAATCTACTTAAATGCCTTCAAGAGTCCGGGAGTTATTTCACAAACCCTTGTTCATTCAGTGTTCAGAAAATCTCAAAGAATTATTGGAGGAATTGCTGTAGAAATCTTAGAAGTAATCTCTGAAGCAATTGCTGAAGATATCATTGGAGAAATCCCTAGTTAAAATCTTATATAAATCCTAAAGGACAATTTTATACAAAATCACTGGAAATTTTTGGAGAAGTTATTGATTGAAATTAAGAAAACGTTTTGACCGAGAATTTTGGAGGATGTTCCGGAGAAAACGATGGATGATTTCTTAAATAATCTTTGAAGAATTTAAAGGTCAGTGGCTTTCCTGAAGAATTCTTGAGATATCCCTACAACAATTCTTGGAAGAATTCCTTAGGAAAATTTGAAAGAAGTTCCTTGAGAAATTTCTGAATCATTTATCCTTTAGAAATTTACTGAGTATTATTTGAACATTTGGGGAAATACCAGAATCACTTCTGATGAAATTTGTCTCAGAATAACATGAAAAACCGCGTAGTAATGCCGTGAGGAATTCTAAAAAAATCTTAGATCTTAGATATATGTCTGCTCCGATGCTCTACAATCTCTAGTCTCCTGTTAGATGTTTTGTTTTATTAGTTCCTGTTTGGTCTCTTTTTTGTTTCCTTTTAGTTCACTTTTTGGTCTCCTCTTTCCAAGCAAGAGGGCTATAATTTTCTATTTTTAAACCAAGCACTCGCTATCAGCCCTTCTAATGACTACTAAGAAATGAAGGGGTTAGAAGCTAAAGGTTGTCAGTGACAAAAGCTTAGTTTTGAGAAAATCTACTTTGATGTTTTTTCAGCAATGTTTTATTCTGTACAATTTGTATGGGAGTCAAAAAAAAACAAGCCAGACTTCTAAGGATTATGTTTTTTTTTCTGATGTCCGACGAAATGTGACTTACATGCTTTTGCGTTTGCCTCTCGAATATAGTAATTCAATATCCAGCCTAGTATTCCATATGGGTAAATTTTTTCTTAACTTCACTGTGCACAAACTATTTTTCAACGTTTGTCCTACCCATGGTTTCGAACGTGGACGCGCCTCTGGACCAACCGGTCTTCACCAGAGGCGAATATCATGTTTTTACTTCTGACGATCCCGCACCTAATTTCTAACCGTTACAGTTTACTGACGGTAACGGGGTAGCTTTCAATAATCCACCACTTGACGAACGCAACCACGTTGATATAGGCCCACATGGAATAGCCGACGTTGGGAGAGATATCCAAACAACGCGTCATTTGGAGGACGGCGGAGGTGCGAGCACCTCCGACTGAGGAGAGTACTTGTCTATCAATAGTTTCGATAATGGGTCACCGCCTGTGCAACCGTTTCAGCCCTCGCAGCACACTCGTCAAATGCACGTTTATTTCCAAAACGTCAGAGGTTTGCGCACAAAGATCGACGAGCTGTTTCTAGCAGTGAATGAATGCGAGTACAATGTCAATGTTCTTGTGGAGACAAATCTCGATGCAACTGTGACGTCTGCACAACTATTTAGTGAAAACTCTCAGGTGAAAACTATGCTGTCTACATGAATGATCGCAATACAAGTAGCAGCCACAAGAACGCAAACTTCACTCCTTTCCAGTTCAGTGTACCGTGGAAGATCTAGAGCTCGTACTAGCCCGTATGCGAACAGCAGAATCGTCTCTGTTCATCTGCGCTGGATACATTCCTCCAGAAATGCGTTCAAATATTATGTTTGTAAAATACTTCTCCGATGCTGTCAGGGACAGCCTTGACTGCGCATGCAATGATGATTTAATGATTGTTTGTGGCGATTTCAATCAAGCTAACCTTGTGTGGGAACAAAGTGAGCCGAGCTATGCTACTGTTGAACCCAGCAGTGTTGGACCGGCGAGTGCATGTTTACTTGACAACATGGCAATGTTAAACTTGCAGCAGTATTGCCGAGTATCAAATCCCTAGAGTGCGGTATATCTGAACACCTACATTTTGATCGGATTTGAGTTATGACTACTAAAAAAAGACAGTTTTCAAGCAATCCGACGGTGTTTAAGGGTGGTTTTTCCATCCAACAGAGAAATATCATAAATCGCAGTAAATTAGCATGTTTTTTTTTTGTTCCAAAACATTTTTTATAGAATGAAAAAATGCTGATATAAAATTTAAAGTCGATTTTTTTAAAACTAGGTTCTTGTTACTTACACCACTTTGCTTCTAACCTCTCCATGTATAAGTATGAACTCTCTTTGAAGTGTGACATAAAGCCTAGTCATATTTAAAAACAATGTGCTAGCATTCATTGCAGTTGGGTAAGAAACAACGGGGACAACACATTTCTTTTAAATAATCGTGTAAATTACGGTTACGCAAGCTTCAATAAAAATTGAGACATATTTGAACAAAAAGAAATCAATCACGTGTTTAGAAAATCACAATGGTTTATTTATTGCAATAAATCAACTATCATTACCACTAAACATTTTCTTCTCTAAAAAGGGATAGACAAAAATAAAAAAATCCATCTTTATTTGTAGAGAACACTTTTTTTATTCGAGGTAATTCATCGAGTGGGACTTTTCAAAAGATGTCTAACCATGATTATCATTGTGATTCATGATCAGCATAAAGTCCAACCAACATCGTATTCCATTGCTAAATAAACACGTTTTGAGCAAGGGTCGAACTAAATAATTTATTTTATTTCAACAGCAATTGTCTTTATTTAGGTGTATTATGCTGATTTCCAATGTCTTATTTTGCAATTAAATGATAGAATTCACGAGTTGTTTAAGGATTTTACATTTTCGGGAGACCCGAATCTAGCAGTTACCGAATTTTCTAAAACCTGTTTTGTTATATGGTGATCAAATTCGCCTCATTGCGTGATTTTTAATTATTAATATTATAGCTAATTTTATTAAATGTTTAATGCTTTTTCATTAAAAATAAATAACGTAAACTTATAAAGATCAATTGTGTTCTGACTATGTCGAAATTAATTTGAAAATATTTGATTTCCTAAGGATAATATATCAAAATGTTGCAAAATAGTGATCAATTTGCTCCCAGTTTACGGTGCTCATAGAACACTAAGCTAAGAATCAAGTTCTGTCCTAATGGGGACGTTATGTCAATACGAATAATGATGCTTTGAGCTAACATGGATTTGTACATTTTAAGGAAAATACAATATTTCTTCTCGCTTGTCGCTCATTCAAATCTCCCAACCACGTGATTCAAAGCAATAAATTTTCAACGCTATTCACCGCTACGTTTCCCCAAGCACAACTTACCTCAATCCACCCGCAAATTTGGAAAACACTCGCAAGAATCAAGGTAAAATGGTGGCTACCAACGCAAAAACCAATTTTCCCTGTTGTATTTTATGTACAAACGCACAAGCACCATAGATTTCCCGATAACAAAACAACCAGTAGAAATGATAGCTTCCAAACGCAGCCAACAGAATAGAACCCACTAACCAATGCGGAAAGCTGGAAAACAGAATGTGATGTTTCCCCCCACCGCTTTGGGAATTGATTTGTAACAAACGGTAGAGAGTAAAAAAGCTGCGCACGGGCAACCGAATTCTAACGAGGATAGAATCTTCTTTGCTACTGTTTGAGTGGGAGACGAAGGAATAATATGGAAAAAATTTTCGCTGGTACATAAGAAAACAGCACATAAGAAAGAATCTCTGCATCTTGGGTGGTGGTCTTCTTTACATATAGCTAAGGAATATAAATATGTTCTTTTAGTGACAAACGAATTTCGGGTTGTTTCCTTCCGAATTAAGTTCTACCAAAAGACAGTAACTCATTCCACAGAATCGGGAGTTTATTGCTTTTTGCTTCCGTTAAAATGCAATGGCTGTCAAAAGCTTGAGTTTACAACTCAACTGGAATGAATTATTTTAGCTAGAAGACAAGATGTTTGAAACATGTTACAACATGGCGGAAATTACATTTGAATGTCATTTCCACGAATATATGTTGGTATATACTATGAAGAAAATGTTGGAAGGATGATATCAGTGTGTTCGGCGTCTGGAGGAGTTTTCCAACCGTTGCTGGATGCGATGACGCATGCCCACGTGGGAATGACCTCCAGGAAGGTCATACCGTTTCCTGTGCTTACCCAACACGCGTAGCCAACATGGCGCCAACGAGATTTTGACCAATAGAAAGTTTGTTGCCTTTCGGCATCCATTAATTACCCTTCGGGGTATCATTTATATGATGGCTTTTCTTGCCACTTACAACAGAGTTTATAAATTGTTGTGAGTTTAATTGAATACCAAAATCTAAATATATCTATACATACAACGAACATGTTTTCAAAAACAACTTTATCTAACAACCTTATTTTGAAACAAGATTTGGAACATAGCTTTCAATAGAATTATACTAAAACAAATAAAAAAAATCAATTTATACTGATATATAGCATTATGAGCAAAGCAAAAAAAAAACATTGAAGATTAACTTATTTTGGTAGTTTATTACGAATATACTATTTTCGAAACATTTATGGGCAAACGTGAAGAGTGATCCAAATTTCCACTCCAAGGATTGGCTAAAGCTGAATTTATAAAAAAAATAATTAAAATTAAGTTTCTTACAAGCGGGTTGAAAAAAGCTAGACATGGCGTACTGTTGGTACTTTGCATACTTGAAGGAATAAAATAGACCCCTTTGTGTGGTCCTTAGCCTCTTTCCCCCTGCTTGTGGTACTGGCCGGGACACGACTGTACGAGCAACCTTAGGGAAGATCGGGTAACCAACCCCGGTGGGAACTTTTATCGTATGCTGACAGAGAAGGGGGATTTACTTCTGTAAACTTGGAGCGTCTGTACTCCATGTTAGGATCGGCTCACAACAGCGTCAGGGGCGGCTTATCATCGTCCGAGTGCCAAAGAAGGACTCTAAGCTAAACTGTGCACTATGGCCCTCCAAACATTAAGGGGAAATCGACCTCTGGAAACCTAGGGTCAGGCTCTGCAAGCCACCCTTAAGAATAAATCAATACAATACGGCAATAAGAAAATACGAACATTCAGATCAATCGGCAAAGACCACAGCAATGGAAATGGACTAGTGATTGGAAACTCGGTACGTGAAACTGCAACTCTCTTAACTTCATCAGTAGTACAGGCATACTCGCCGATGTACTGAAGGTCTGCGGTTTCGGAATCGTAGCGCTGTATGAGGTGTGATGGACAGGAGCAATGGTGCGAACGCTCAGAGGTAACCATACCATCTGCCAGAGCTGCGGCAACACACGTGAACTGGGAACAGATTTTACAGTGGTGGGCAATATGCAAAGGCGCGTGATCAGATGTTGGCCGATCAACGAAAGAATGTGCAAGTTGAGAATTAATGGCCGATCCTTTAACTCTAGCATAATCAACGAAAGTACTGATGATGACAAGGACGCTTTATACACGCATCTCGAATACGAGTATGGCGGCTGCCCAAGCCACGACGTTAAGATCATCATAGGACATTTCAACACTCAGTTTAGTCAGGAGGAGGAATTCAGACCGGCTATTGGAAAGTTCGGCGCCCACCGGCTGACAAACGGAAACGGCCCACGACTGATAGATTTCACCGCCTGCACGAAAATGGCCATTCGTAGTACATATTTCTAGCCCAGCCTCCCGTATCGGTACACATAAGCAGACAGAATCGAAAATCGACCAAGTTTTGATCGATGGACGGCACTTTTCCGACATAACCGACGCCGAAAGCTATCGTGGCGCTAACATTGACTCCGACCTCTACCTGGTGATGGTGAAACTGTCCGTCGTCAACGATGTACGGTACTGATGCCCGCCTCGGTACAATCTAGAGCGGCTGAAACACCCGGATGTCGCCAATGCGTACGCGCAGCATCTTGAGGTAGCATTGCTGGATGAGGGCGTGCTCGATAGAGCCCTCTTGAGAACTGCTGGAGGACAGTCAAAGCAGCCATTAACGACGCTGTCAAAAGCATTGTCAAATACGTGGAACGAAGTTCAAGGAACGATTGGTTCGACGAGGAGTTCCATGATGTTTTGGAGGAGAAAAATGCAGCGTGAGCTGAAATGCTGTAGCATGGTACTCGTCAAAATGTGGAACGAATAGAGACTGAAGCGGAAACAGCAAACCCGCCTACTCCGGGACAAAAAACGCCGCTTGGAAAAGGTTGCACGAGACACCATTCTCAAGAAACGCGGAAGTTCTATCACAAGCTCAACGCATCCCGAAAATGCTTCATGCCGCGAGCTGAAATGTGCAAAGATAAGGATGAGAGCATCATGACGGACGGACGCGAAGTGATCAAATGATGATAGCACCACTACGTTGAATATCTGAATGGCGCAGAGAACACAGGCATATAAGGTCAGGACAGCGATGGTGATGGCTACATCAGCACAGCGGCCTGTGTAAACCAACTAGCTCACACAATGGAGGGACTTAAGGATGCCATTCAACAACTCAAGAACAACAAGGTCGTGCCTGCTGTTCAACATCGCACTAGAAGGTGTCATGCAAGATTTAACAACCGATGTACGATTTTCACTAGATGCAGCCAATTTATTTGCTTCGCGGATGATATGGAAATATGGACATTGTTGGCAGAACATTTGGAATTGTGATCGATCTGTACACACGCCTGAAACGTGGAGCGACAAAAGTCGGTTAGGTGATGAATGTGTCAAAAAAAAAGTAGGATGCAGAGCTACTTGGGCCCTTCCATGACTCATTTTGGCATGGGGGGTTTTTCTCGGCCGAATTATCTGAAACTTTGCAATTAGAAGCTCTTCGATACGACGCATATTATGACCAAACATGAGCTTAGCAGCTTTAAAAAAAACCTCACTGCCGAAGTGAATTAAAAGTGCCAAGAATAGGATTCGGCTCCCTACATGCTGATAGGCGCCAGGCTCTACGACGAACCATGTGGCGAAATGCGGAAGGGTGTGTTGGGCAGGGAAAGTTGCAAGACTACCGGACAACAAACCCTTCAAAGATGGTTATGCTTTCACAGCCAGCAATATGTCTGGTATATCGAAATTGAAACTAAATTATTCATGCATATACAACACCCAAGAAATCGTATTTACTGCTCTATAAAGTTATATGCATACTAGAGTGGATGCTATACAGAAGCATCAAGCCGATTGCAGCCATTTCTTTCGACATTATATACGACTGTTTTCAAAAACACCTGATTTAACCGATTTTGATAATCAGAATAAACGACGAGATGAAATCATATTTTTACGATTCAACAAGGTCTTGCAAAGGAAAAAATCTGACTGGATTCGAGCCTGGGTCATTTGATCGTTACCAGCTCCTTTACTGTCTGTGTCATACAGACAATTGCAAGAGTCGTTGTCAACAACTTGGGTATTGAGCAGTAGCATAATTATAAACTTCATTCCTAATAATTCCTAATAAATCACTAATAATTCCAAGTATTATGGCATACTGTTTAGTTTATTTTAAGCACATCTTTCATGTTTGAATAATGATAAAATATAATATTTGCTTACAAATATATCATTATGCTTCTGAATGAAATGTATACAATATTACAAAAAATTTTAACTTCATAGTGGATACATTTTTTTTTGTGTTTTATGATTGCTGCATTTTTAAGATTTCATAACTCCATATACGACTGTGTCCATTCCGTTCTCGTATATAAGGAGTGTATCGAAAAGTAGTCGCAAACATTCAATACTGTATATAGCAACACAGTTAATCTTTCTGATACTTTTTTTCAAGCAAATCTTTATAATGTCATCAAATATTGAACAAATTAAAAAAATATTGAAAAATATGCACTTTCAACGTGAATACGACAAGGTTTTAACAGCATTAAAAACAAAATCTTGCACATAATGGCATTTTGATGTGCCTTCTGAAGATGCACTGTTTAGTATTGAAAAAAATGTATATCAAACAAGATAGGATGAAAAAGTAATTCAATCGGAAAACATGTTTACTCCATACACCACGTAAAACAGACTTCAAACAAAATAATAACTGCTCTAAAAAAACTGAATTATTGAAATTAGATCGGTTTTCAAACGTTACTTTATCATAATCGATTTTTGAAGCTCTGCTAAATACAGCTGAAATTATATAGAACACTATTTTTTGCATTCTTCACTTCATAATGTATAAAAACTTTTCTTATAAATTTTTTTTATTAAGTTTCGTTTCAATAAGTCAATATTTCCATTAACGTGTAGGAAGAAAATATGGAAAAAAGTGATCCTAAAAAAAGCACTTTTTTCGTTTTTCTTGGATTTGCTCCTGATGATGCATCGTTGCTCCTGATGACGCATCGCTCCTGATGAACATAGTTGTATAATGATCTGATATTTCGGAACATATTATTTTTTATCATCTTTGATATACATATACATATTTATAAAGGATTCCGATAAAGTTTATTTGGATATAGTACTTTGATTATAAATTGATATAGATATAAATTGATGTCTAGTTAACTGGGTTCACAATTTTGGTCTACTTCGAAGGAGTCTGTAGGTATAAGATAATCTACGAAAAACATAAGTTAATTAAATGTGTTATACAAAACTAAATTGTGCAGAAATGTATATCTGAATGAGGACATACATATCTTCAAAAAGGGGTGTTTGCTTAAAAAATTTCAACCGTTTAATTACAATTACAATTCAAAAAAATACTAAGTTTTTCTAAATCTCTTTGACATTTGATATTATCACTCATGAGGCAATTTTTCTCGCTTGATTGATTTTCTTCAAATCTACTCCCATGAAAAAAAAAATCCACCCCGCAAACGAGTAAACGGCAGTCAGATTACAATAAATCGTGCCAGCTGAAACGAATCCAGCAAACTGAATCGAACGATCATACATAAAAATGTGCAATAAATAAAAACAAATCAATTGCTTTCATCTTCCGGCAAACGTCCCGTTTTGGCTCCGCACTATAGATTCAATCTCTTACGAACAATTTCATTCTCATTCCAACGCTACCAGCGAGAATCGTTGTTACTTGTATGTGAGGATGCATAATTCAGACAAATGTATCCCATTTCTGGCGCTTAGCACCCCCGATTTTCCGTTCAGAGGGAGGAAAAAAAGGAAAACTGCCTTGGCAATTCATGTGCGCATACAGCAGATCTGATAAGACGGTGGCGGGTTACAACTTTTGGAGATGAGTCATCGTGACAAAAAGGGACCCATCAACAACGGCACAGCAATCCATTTGAACCCAATCTCGCTAAATGATATCTAAATTACCTTCCATCCAATCCACGCGAGATCCACTCGAGAAAAGGATTCCTTACGGAACGACGCACCATCAAAAGTTATGATTGCGCTAGAGAAACGCCACAGCAATTACCGCTGTATGTGCACACATGTAGAGTAAGTTGGGGTCGAAAGTTTGACCTTAGTGGAAAAATCGATTTTCCAGAAAAGCTATAACTGTTGAATGATAGGTTTAGCAACGCCATTACATAAATAATAGAATAGGATTTTATTTTGATTTTGTTCTATGCAATGAGAGTACCAATTTACCATTTTCACGTCCAAAACCAACAAAAGGCCGTAACTTTTCTAAATCTCAATCGATTTCTATTTTATTTGGAATAGAAGTGTCCTATTTTAAGCATTTGTCAAACCCTTAGGACATTTACAACATTTGTTTTGAATTGAGCTAGAAATTTCAAATAGAATCTGTAGCCCCAGCCGAACTTTTGCCCCACTTTACCCTGTATGAAGTTTGATCTGCTGCAGTCATCTTGGCGAGTCGAATAGAAGTGGATAGATTTAAGTGGTCGCAACAAAAAGAAGAAGAACAGCGGAAAAAAAGTTGCTCAACAAATAGGATCCAAGAATAAAATTGCTCGCAATAAACGTGGCGCCCGATTGGCGAGCAAGTTTTTCACGCTGTCGGTTTCATTTCTTTCGAGGGAAAAATCAGCTTTCGCTTGAGCGAGTATAATGTTCAAGGATGCGGATAGATATGGGGAGAAGCTGTGGCCACAGCAACGACCTCCATAAAGAAGAAGAATACCAATTCTGACGCAGTTTGCAAGCTATGGAGGTTGAACGGGATACAACAGGATAGGAAAAAATAATAGTTCGCTCAAATTTGTATTAAGTTTATATAACGAATAAAAAACTTGAAATTGAATCAGCATTTGGTTGGAGAGCCAGTTAAGTTTCAACGAATGTATGCTGAAATGTTCAGAAAAAGAAACGACAACCTATGAATATTGGTTTAGATATTCTAAACTGTAAATAGCGTAAAAAGTCAAGCTTAAGAAACATGGACTCTTACCATACTCTTCAAATATAAAGCTGTTGAACGCTTGTCTCTTGTCAAAGTTTGAGCTAATTCAGTCGAAGCCATTCTTAGCACGAAGTGCATATACAAATTCCAGTGTGAATTCTGAGATTCCAGTGTGGATGCAGGTACTTCAGTGTAAATCCTGGGTTTTCAGTGTGCACTCCTAAGATTTCAGTATGGATCCTGGTATTCCAGTGTGGATTCTGGGATCCCAATGTGGATCCTAGAATATCAATATCGATCCCAGGAAGCTAATGTGGACTTTGTGATGGGAGCCAATGTATTCCAGTGTGGATCGTGGTGTCACAATACAGTATGTTCCAATTGCTGCGTAGCCGAGCAAACAAGTGAAGCTGAAAGTGGATTGTTGCTGCTCAGTCAAGGTTGACGGATCAATTGGTGAGCTCGTTTCATGCTACTATTTGTAATATATAAAATATGTATGACTGCACATTTAATCGTTACAACGGTGGGACGTAAATATGATTTTTCAACAAACTATTAATGGTACGTCACTGTGAGTGTTGACATGTACTCTGATTCATGAATTATTTATGTTTAACATTTTTTTTTTCAAAATACCCTTTTCTTTTTAACTTTATTTTTGTAATTTAAAAAAAAAACTTTGCATGGTTCGACACTACAAGTGTAGTCTTGCGAAAGGTTCACTTTATTCAACAAACTTTGGATGGTTCGCCACTGTATGTGTCAGTTTAAGAATAAGAGTGTTGGGAATGTTACATTTAGGTATTTGTTCAACAAACTTTGAATGGTTCGTCACCTCAAGTGTCGGCATAATTTTCCTCTACATATAAATTGTTCATGTCAAATGAAAATATTATATTTACATATAAGCATGGTTATATCTCACATATAATTATTTATCATGGTCTAATCGCTTATCGAAGTGAATCCTGTGACCCAACGATCCTCCCAATTAACAAACATCCCTCCCAGTAACCTTTGTGGAGATGCAGAGGCAAACACGGTCCAAATAGCAAAGGTTACACACTAACATTCCTTCCCCCAATCCCACCTGACTGCAAGGACGTGGCCGGCGCCGTTATTGACCCTGTATAAATAGAGGCACTGAATTATGCACACTGAAGAAGATTATGGTCAATCCCAGCCGAACTTCTAGTTGATTCTTTGTGCATTTTCACTGACTTCGATCTATCACGGAATAGCAACCATTGATATGTGTAGTCAGTCTAAGCTAAGCTAAGCGTAACATAGGTTCTTGGTTTCCAAGCTGAATCCTGGGATTCCAGTGGTATTACTGTAAAGTTTATCCCGAAAGGGACGGTCCATTAATTACGTAAGACAATTTTTGGGATTTTTCAAACCCCCCCCCCCCTCCCCCCATGATAAGATTTTTTGTATGAAAATCCAAAAGAAATTGTATGGCGCGTAAGAAATCTCAAACCCCCCCTCCCCCCATAACCCCTTACATAATTAATGGACAGCCCCAAAGGAGGACGTGCTTCGTATGAGGAAGCGAAGAGTTCTAGACCAATCAGTCTGATCTCTTTCTTCTGAAATGTCTGGAACGCATTATCGATCATCACATCCGTGATGTTTATTTGGCAAACATGCTTCTTCATGTGAATCAACATGCTAACCAATCTGGGAAGTCCACTGTGACTCTTTTACACAAAGTTGTATAAGATATCGTGAAAGCATTCGCTCAGAAGCAATCCAGCTTGGGTGTTTTCTTGGATATTGAGGGTGCCTTTGATAACGTTTCTTTGGATGCCACATTGGAAGCCGCACGAAACCATGGGCTACCTACAATGATTACCAATTGTATTCATCAAATGCTCAGAAATCGACATCTCTTCTCGACATTGCGTCATAGTTGGTATGTGCATAAGCACCCTATTCGACCTGATGCAAAGTGCTCTACAGGTTGGCATATGGATGTCTTGTGTGGTGGCAAAAGGGCGAAATGAGAATAATCCAATCAGAAATTGGGCCATCTTCAAAGGACGTTGCGCCACTTCACATACATCTTAAACAAGAAGCACTTTCTTGCACTTACCGTTTATGGGTACTGGATCTACTGGAGAAAAATCCAGTGAACCGTAAATCTACACACACTTCGTTGTTTCCACTTTTGATGAATTGGGACAAAATTGTTCTTGCTGTAAGTGACAAGACATTTACCACACAATTCCCTTCACGGGAAAAGTGGACGTCTGGCTATTTGGAAAGAAGTATATAAAAAAAAAATAGTATGTTACACTGATGGCTCCCTTCTTGAAGGTAGAGATGATGCAGGTTTATATTCTTGTGAGCTAAGGCTGAATCAGTTTTACTCACTTGGTAGAAACTGCACCGTTTTTCAGGTGGAAATATTTGCTCTTATGTGTGGAGTGCAATCAGCACTTCAACAGCGCGTAATGGGTAAAAATGGGTAAAAGTCATATACTTCTGTTCAGATAGTCAGGCTGCTATAAAAGCTCTTGCTTCGGCCAACTCAAGGTCGAAGCTTGTTATCATATGTCGAACTCAAATTGAGGAACTGAATTCAGTCAACTCTGTAAACCTTGTATGGGTACCTGGCCATTCTTCCATAGCTGGAAATGAATTGCCTGATGAGCTAGCTCGCGATGGAGCATCGCATGACTGCATTGGCCCTGAGCCAGCTATTCCAATTTCGAAGTGCTGGGTGAAGCTTCAGATAAATTCTTGAGCGGCAACTCAGCACAAGCAATATTGGAATAGTTTGGAGTCGTGTCGTCAAACAAAATTGTACATTACTGAGCCATCTCCAAGAGTGGCGAATTATTTAACAAATATGTCAAAGCAGAAATGCAGTCTCTTTAGGATATTGTGTTATCCTTAACCCGCTGTGGTAATGAGCTATTGGTATTTGTACGCTCAGACGTTTTGCAGTGCCCTTTTAGGGCGCTGTTCAAACTAATTGTGGTATAGAGCTACATGCTCTCATTTCGCTTATGCGATCTTCCCCACTCCTATTTCCTCCAATCTATCCCTTCCCTTTCCTTTCCCATCGGGTAGATGATGAAATAGGCTCAAATATGGCGATGGCACAAATCTCCCAACTGAAGGAGAACGTGCCTTTGGAGCCGGCTTTCTGATACCTGATTCCTGATAGGTTCTTGGTTCCCAGTGGGGATCCTAGGATTTCCAATGTGAATCCTAGGATATTGGAATACTAATAGGGATATTGAGGTTCCAGTGTGGATCTTTGGATTCCAATATGGATCTTTGTATTCCAGTAGGGATCCAGTCCATATATGATGACGGTGTCTGGGTTCGATTCTAGGCCGGTCCAGGATCTCTCCGTAATGGAAATTTCCTCGCCTTCCCTGGGCATATAGTATCATCGTACTTGTCACACGATATACACATGCGAAAATGCCCACTTTGGTAAAGAAAGCTCTCAGTTAATAACTGTGGAAGTGCTCATTGAACACTATTTTGAGAAGCAGGCTTATTATTCGGCAGATATTTGGCATAAGTCTTTCGAGTTCTATAATAGATTTTTGGCAGATTCCTCTCTCTTTCCCCAGTATAATTATCTGTTTTCTGAGATTCTCGAGCTTCTCGAGAATTGTTATTTTTCGCGAGAAATTTTATTGTTATTCATGTTAATGTAAATCAAAATGGAAGATTTATCGACTGCTATTGGAAGGCTCAAGCTGTTTGAATCGTTTTTTGGTACACTCGGATTGATTTTTTCGTTTGAGCAGTGCTTTGCGAAGACCCAAGCTGTCCATTACGAGCTTCATTTGCGCGCCATCGAAGTTATTCTGTACCCCAGACTATGCGTAATGTTGATTCAGTGTTCAGTCGAGAATGAATTACCTACTGGTGAGCTCGTTTCATGCTTTTGATAACACATTTGCATCATGCCATGTAAGTGTATTTGTTAATCTACGGATGGTTCGTCATTTTAAGCACCTTTAAGTGTCAACAGTAGCACTTTTTCATATTTAATAAAATTTTGAGACTCAAATCTTTAAAAAGTTAAACATTTAAGATGTCGAGGCACTGATGGATAACTTCTTGATCAGAAGATATATGAATCGCATCGCTTACCAAGGGGAATCCTGATCATGTAGCTTTTCAACACTCCCACTACAACATTGACAACGCGTGACAACCATGAAGATGCAGAGGTATACTCGGTCTTTAGGAACTATGTCTAACTATCATTCGTAAGGACATGGCCGACGCCATTATTGACATTACTATTGGTATGCCATTCCCAAGTTGCATCTGTTGGTTTATCTTTTATGCCATTTTGTAGACAAATTTTATACGATTGGTCAAGTTTGAACTTCACTCTTATTATTCATTTGACTTGTATTTATGAATTTGGACTTTTCCGGTTTTTGACCTTTGTTTAAAGATTGATTTCCATATATAAACTTAATGAATAAAGTAAATATTTGCAGAAATAAAACAAAATCAGTGAGACTGGAAGTAGTGGTAAAAACATCTTATTAATATTAGAAACTATATAGTTACACTTGAATAAAATATTACCGTGATCCGAGGTAACATTGATAATTATTAAAATTTCATTTGAAAACGCTAATCTGCCATTATACGCATAATTTTCACATGTTACTTTTTGTGCATTTTGACTTTTTGTCATCGGATAGCTTATTGTTGCGTATAATTTAAGAAAACATTTACCAAAAATTAACTTTGTTCGGAAACTCAATGAAAAGCAAGCCAAGTTGTAGAATTTTACGTATAACTGTCCCACTACTGTATTTCTACGCATAACTGTCACACTATACTATTCGCAGCGCTAATCACGAAGAAAATATTCAGAACGCAGTATTTAATTGGCTGTTGTTTTGGGTAAATCGTTTTGAATATCTTCTTCTTACGTTGGGACCCCCGTTTAGTTTTCAAGTGTTGATGTTAGTACGACGTGCTATATTCATTCATGATGATAAAAATCATATCATGTGTCAGAAAAGCGAGATAGAAAATTGGGTCCAAAACAAGGCTGGTAACAATGAAATTAAATGATTCCTATATATTTAATGACTGTCAACTATCGGAACAGACAAAAGAGCTCTCTCTCAATCATAATAGCTAAAAAGAACCTTTCTGGGCTCGTTACTTTGCTCAAAAATTAGATTATTCCACGGCTTTGCTTATACGCCAATTTGAAACTGATAAAAACTTTTTGACAAATTTTGATTGAAGCAAAAAATAAACTTTTATACCGTCAAACATTTCAAAAGCAATACAGATTTCATGCAGTGTATGAACTTTTGCCTGTTATCCTGGTGAGGACGTAATGCCAAGAAGAAGAAGAATCCAGTGTTTATCCTAAGACTCCAGTAAGGATCCTGGGTTTCCAGTGTGTATCCTGCGATTTCAGTGCAAATATTGGGAGTCTAGTGTGGATTTTGGTATTTTAGTGTGGATGCTGGGTTTCCAGTATGGATTTTGGGATTTCAGTTTGGATACTGAGATTCCAGTGTGGATCCGGGAATTCCAGTGTTGATTCTGTGTTTCCAGCGTGAATTCTGGTATTTCAGTACGGATCGTGGGATTCCAGTGTGGATACTGTGATGGTTCCAGTGAGCATTCTGGGATTTCATTGTGGATTCTGAGATTCCAGTGTGGATCTTTAGATTCATTCGGGATCCCGGGACTCCAGTGTAGATAATTGTACTCTAGTATGGATCCTGGGACTCCAATGTCCATTCTGGGATTCTAGTGTGGATTTCTGTATTTGAGTGTGGATTTTGGGTGTCCAATTTGCATATTGGGATTCCAGTGTAGATCTTGTATTTCCAGTGCAAATTCTGGTATTTTTGTGCGGATCCTGGGATTTCAGTGTGGATTTTTTGGGGTCATGCACAAATTACGTCACGCTCCAAGGGGGGGAGGGGGTCGAGCCAAGCGTGACAAGCCTTACAAAATTTCCGGATCACTCATACAAAAAGTGTGGCATAGGGGGGGGGGGGGGGTGGTCAAAAAAGTTGAAATTTAGCGATACATAATTTGTGTACCATCCCTTTGGTTCAAATGTGAATCCTGGAATTTCAGTGTGGATCTTTAAATTTTATTAGAGATCCTAGGATTTCAGAATGGATCCTAAGAATCCAATATGGATTCTAAGAATCTAGTATGGATCCGGGTCTTTCAATAGAGATAGAAAACTATAGAGGACGAATGTCGCTGCTGTTCCCTTTGTTCTCGCTCAGAAACATGTCGGGTATATAAGTGTCGAACTGCATACATTTTCGCGTTGACATTTATAGCCCCGCCAGCAAAAGATGTTCCTGCAGCGACGCCAGCGACATTCTTCCACTATAGTTTATTACCTCTATTGGTCTTTCAGTCTGGGTTCTAGAGTTTCAGTGTGTATCCTGAGTGTAGTTTGTCTTACAGCATTTCGGATCTTACGCCTCTAATGTGGATATTGGGATTCCAGTGTGGTTTGTTGTAGTTCAGTGTGGATCCTGGGAATTTTTGTGGTTCGAGGTGTATCAGTGTGGAACTTTGAATTCCACTGTAGATATTGGGGTTCCAGTGTGAACCCTGGTATTCCAGTTTGTATTCTGGGATTGTATCGTGGGTCAATGAGGATCTTGAGATTTCAGCAAGGACTTTGGGATTCCAGTGTGGATCTTGGAATTCCAGTGTGGACCTTACGATTCAAGTGTGTATCAGATTATAATATGGGTCCTTGGTTTCCAAGGTAAATCCTGGGATTCTAGAGTGGATCCTAGAATTTACGGTGTGGAAGCTAGGGCACCAGTATCGATATTGGGATACCTGTGGGAATTTTGAGTTTACAGTGTATATATTTGGATTCTTGTGAGGATCTTGTAATTACTGTAGGGATTCTGGATTTCTAATGTGGATTTTAGGATTCTATTGTGGATCCTGGAAATCCATTGAGGATTCCGTCGTTCCAGTGTGGATGCTGGTATTCCAGTGAGGATTCTAGCATTCCAGTGAAACTGGACAAATGGGCATCTTAGGGTTTCTGTGAGAAAATTTGAGTTTTAGCGGCAATACTGTGGAAATCCTGTGAGAGTTATGTTGAAGTACTGTGAAAATTTTGTGTAAATACTGCGGAAATAATGAGCAAAAAGTTTAAAAATACATTGAGAATCTTTCCCGTAAAATTCTCTAAGAACTTTGTGCGAAACATTTGGGAATTCTGAGCAAATTGTGTAGGAATACTGCAAGATTTGTGAGACTACTATGGCAATCCAATGTGATTTTCATGAGGATCCTGGGGAAATTCCGATGGAAATTATTCTTTGAGAATACTTTGGGAATTCAGCGGAAATCTTGATTGATTCCTATTGTAATTCTATAGGAAACCTTCAAGAGCCCTGTGGAATAATGTAGAAATACCTTGGGAGTCTTGCTGAACCCTCAATGGTTTTTATATCGACAAAATATTATCAATTTTATTAGCTTGTTCCGGAACCATTTGATACTAACGGTCCTGGAGTAAAATAAAAGAGGAGAATGCTATATGTGTACATGAATGTATGTGCAAATGAATATGTGTTATTCATGTTACGTGTATGTGCTTGTGTGTGTTCATTTCGTATGCATGTCATATCTGAGCATCACTATTTGGTGTAGTTTTCATAATAATCAAACAAACATCGTTTTGTTATTTATATTTGTGGTTACCGTTTACATTATATTTTTACCTTTGCGAAAATCTTTTTAGTCTTTTTATTTTTTTAATATTTTTCGTTCATTTGACCCGTTGTGTACTATAAAAAATGGTACCGTAGATTTCCATTTGAATAATGATTTTCGCAGTACTATGAGTAGATACTATGAATGTGATCTAATTCGGGGGTTAATGGGTTAAAGTTATCAGTGTTTAATTTTATAAAAAAAAATCGTTGCAAACTTCTATTGCCACGATAAGAACTTTATATACACTTACTTAGGTTGAGTTAGATATAATATAATAAATAGTGAAGTTTATTTCTCCATTATGAGTAGACCAATTAATATTACCTGTGAAAATTCAGAACTGTTACGGTAAATGATATGTAGTACGGTGTTAACAAAAAGGATATGATATATTAATTTTGATTATAAACATTAGAGGTGTTTAGTGGATTAAATGATTTTTTTTTTACCAATTTAGGATAATATTATACTGATTAAGAAAATGTTATGTGTGAAATGGTACTGAATAAATAAAAAATAAAGAATTCAAGTTGGGTATTTGGCTTTTGAATAATGTTGTGTTTCAGTTCTGTTATTGATAATTTCATCGACCCTTTAATTTTTTGTAGAGCATCGTAAAATTTTTGATTATAGATTATTTGGACAAAAAATTAATGTTTAAGCTAAATTTGTCCAAATTTAATTCATTTAAAATAAAATTTGGACAAAATATATTTTTTTAAGTTCTATGAATGCTGGAAACTATGAATATTTCCAGCGACAGCAATATAAGCATCGCTTTAGGTACTGAAGTTCATTCATGCGGCTTTTCATCATTGACTCTCACACTCCCGTTCCAACTACCAAGTAAAGCCTTAAAGCCGATAAATAAACACAGGCTTTTCCGCGCCATGTAAACAAATCAGTGCAACTATACATTACGTTAATAAAATCATAACTTTTTTCCCCCTTCTCACCGAGCTTGGTGCCCTCGTGGTGGAAACTGAGCACACTCGAGTGGACGGGCACTGCATGTGTACAGAGCACAATGGATAGTTTCCATATAGACTGGCGGCCAAATATATTTTAGCCATCTCATATAGTTTGTTCATGTCTTTATTAACCCTTATCCTCTCTTGATACGTTTTGAGTATTCGTGAAATGACTCAAAAAAATAATGAGTTTTGTTACTACTTATGCTATTAACATTTTATATATTAGGACTGACACAGTTATGATTATATGAATCATTTTGCAATATATAAGTATCCCATGAAGTATTCTTTAGCTTTTAAAAAAGGATTTTTTTTTAAATATTGAAACAAATCAAAAAGCCATGAATGAAAAAAGTGCGAAATGTGCAGCTAAATTGTTCACGATCCTTTAGTTTAAATCGAGACAACTTGGTACAGAAAAGTATGGGATGTGGGTTTTTGTTTTGGGTAGTCCTCACACTTACCCGAACAAAGGCACGAATTTTCAGAGAAACTTAAAAGTAGATTAGAGTGCCTTTTAATTCCGCTCTAAATGCTTATCTTTAACACTGCAACAGATACGCGCATTTCGACTATCACTTGCAGTCTTCTTCAGTGTCAGTTACTCGTATCCACTCAGGGGGACGAATTTTCATTTTTTTAGTTTTCTCAGATACTTTTGGGTAAGCTTGCAATCAGTGTATAAACATCTGTATAAAATATTATGATTATACAGTATATTTCATTCAACGTACACCATGTATTTGCACTTAATTCTTAGTTTTTATTGAAAATGTTAACGTTAAAATACTGTATCAATGCAACTAAGAAAAAGCTTGCTCTGATATTGCAGGAAGATCTCTGTAAAATTTGTTTACTCTAGAGTCTAGAATGATGTACAAGTAACCAAGTAACCAATCAGAGCATGCCATTCTTTCGATTATTGGCCACCTGATCGCCCATAGTGCAGAGTCGAGCATCGCATAAATGTCTTTTTTCCGCGCGATAGGGGTGCCCAAAGTACAAGGCAGAATGATTTATCGTGCGTAAAGACTTGCTTTTAGCAAAACGGTTTCTTCGTACACAGGCTGAATAAATGTTTTTACTGCGACGATGAAATATGACAGCCGGGACAATTTATGTTCGCTCATGCCGGGCGAGAAGAAAAATCGAGGAGAACGGCGGTGGAAAACTTTTTTTCTCAAAACACTCAATATCACTTACTTTTGGATGCTTGGACTACGATATTGAAGTCCATTTCTGCGAGATCTGAAAAAATAATAGTTTTGAATGCGGAGCACTTTGCTTGAAAAAGCAAACTTTTTTTTGGAAAATAAAGCAAAACCACTTGATTCTCCCCTAGGGAGATATTCTGGTTTCATCCCCGAATGAAACAGCGACTGATGTGGAGATCTATCTTGTCATCGAGAGAGACGGGCGGGGTCCTAATTTTTCCCTATCGTAATCGACCATCGCTGCGTGAAATTCAAGTGCCCTATCTGGAACCGAGAACTGCCTGGCAAAAAATAGAGCCTGAAGGGTGTTTAAGTGTCTCTCCGCGTGAAGTAATAATGAAATACGGATGAGAATAATAAAAACATTAAATTACGAGTTAATGACGCCTGGAAAATCAACTCGAATTATTTTGCCTCGGTGCGCTCGCCAATGGTTCATCGTTTGGTAAATTCTAGGGGATTATTGTCCGTGCTATGGGGTGTGCAGATGTAAATGAGCGGTTTTATTGGACTTCGTTATGAACATTTGGAAATTTAAAGTGGATTTCCGGAATGAGGTTGTAATAATGTTCTGATAATTTTGAGTGATGCTCATACATTGGTATCATTTTCTGAAAGCACTTCATTCTACAACAGAAAAGATAGACATACTAAAACCAGTCCATACTAAAAGTCGACCTAATGCACTACCGGATCCCATCATTAATCTTGACATCGAAAAGTCACCGTGACTATCGTCGGTATTCAATATGGGAGGAAGAACATCAATCCGACAAACGAAGATCCATAGTGGCGTGTATCCGATATGTGTATGCAAACATTGTGACACAAAAGTCAAGCCGAAATCCATCTTTCCGTCCAGAGACATCCTTTTCCTTCGACGCGTGTCTATCTGATGGCGATGATGACATGACGTGTGGGAAGGGAGTCGTGACACATGTAAGATGCAGCAATCGGGCTTTTGTTAGGCTTCGATTAGACAGTCGAGAGCAAACCCCAACTCCACAAAGTCTGCCTCAAACCGACGACATTCAAGAACTCCTCCACACGCAGCGGGGTGGGAGCGAAGGAAACTTCCGATTTCCGCAAATCAATTCATCTCCCGGCGTGATGCGCATCATCATATTTTTTTTCGTTCCTTCCGCCCATAACATCTCTTAAATCCCGAACCTCCAGAACAGTTCTGCTAACGGCAATACCCCAGAAAAGATTTTTCATCATGATAGGAAAATTGTTCTTTTTTGTCTCAATAAGGGTAAATCTTTCCCCTCAGCCAAAGAAGTTTTGTCGTGACTTCCTCCTCGCAGTCAGCGTGTCGTGTTTGTGAAAAACGATAAAAATATTTGCAGATATGAGTGGTGTTTTTCTGTGGCTCTCCTAAATGGTGTTTGCGTCCACAAATAATCGTCGTCCGTTTGCACTGCCAGCTAAGGGAAGGGATATGGTTTCAATTTTCTTAAATGTTTTTATGAGTCTGCCGTTATCTTCCAGTTCATCTGTTCCCTCATATAGTAGTGCTTCCCACTTGCTCTAAGGGTGAAGCAAAGTTGAACCGTTTCATTTGAAAATCGACAAAACAACTGAAAATTAACTATTTTTTTCGATTCATTGTTTGCAGCTTTAAACGCGGAAACGTGCGTTAAGCACCGACCGTCACGTGCTGAAAAGGCAGATGTTAATGACTTTTCGCCAAAAAAAATGGTTATGTACAAACAATTAATGTCATGAATAGGAGAAAATCTGTTGAAATTTATCACTAAATTAAAAGCGATGCAGGCATGCACAATGAAAAAAAATGAATACAGCAGACGTTTGCAAAAAAAACGTTTTTGCAGTAGTTACTGCATGAATGCATTCAGATCAGTCATTTGCTCGACCGGAATCAATTCTGTGCAGGGTATTATAACACCGAAAAACCTGTGAAACTTTGATAGTTCTCTAAAAAACAGTCTTATTATTTCTTCCCATCGTCTTGTGGTTTCGTCGTCCATGACCCTCTGACTTCAGCGTTAGCCCGCGCTCTTTTGTTCATGATCTTACTGTGAAATTCGAACAAATTGGAGTGCTCCCGATATCTTTTACGTAACTATTCATACCGTCCATCGCTGCTCTCTTCATTCTCATCCGCTTCAAGAGAAGCTGTCCATCATTTTCCATGGTTCTTTAAGGACGATGCTATCGTATGCCTTTTCAAAATCGATGAGCAGGTGATGCGATGGGACGGTTGGGACCAATTAACGGTGTTAAATACTGAAAGTGAAGATCTGACCAGTCCTCTAGCGGCCTTTCATGAACTGTGCTTGACTAGCTGATTGACAATATCACACAAACTCATTTGCTATTAGCAATGGTCTTCTTCTTCTTCTTCTTCTTGTTCTTATTCTTCTTATTCTTTTTTTCCTCCTTCTTAGTATTACGTCCTCACTGGCACAGAGTCTGCTTCTCAGCGTAGTGTTCAATGAGCACTTCCACAATTATTAACTGAGAGCTTTCTTTGCCAAAGTTGCCATTTTCGCATTCGTACATCGTGTGGCAGGTACGAAGATACTCTATGCCAAGGGAAGTCAAAAATAAATCCATTACAAAAAAGATCCTGGATCGACCAGGAATCAAACCCAGACACTCTCAGAATGGCATTACTTTGTAACGCGATCTATAACCACTCAGCTGAAGAAGACTTGACAATTCTCGACGAATAATTGATGATCTCGCCCTGAAATCCATTGGTAACCAAGTGTGTAGCTTCTTGTTATTGGCCAAACTAATGGATCTACATTTTAATTAACAATGCTACGATAAAAAGAAGATGCTCTTATATCTCCCAGTTGTAATAATATTTATCTAGGTCAATTGATTTGCTAAAACACAACGAGCTACCGTGGTGAATCAAAATCCGGACGGTACCAAAATCTGGATACTTTAATATTCTTCATTAATTAAAGGGTCAATAAAAAATAATGCGTTTAAATTAAATAATAACTTTTACTTTCAACTGTTGTAATCATTTCGCAATCATTCGTAATTACCATTGCCTAATAATTAGTAAAAATAAAAATAAAAAAGTTGCTCCTGCCAGACGCAGTTTCTCTGCTGCGTGAGTCATTTTACAACGTGCGGCTACGAACGCGCCACAACGTTTAGTTGCCAATAATTGGCTTAAATTGCAATATTCAGAATGTGTTTTGTACAGAACAGTGAAAACAAAATAAGTTTGAGTATTCTAAAGCACTACGTCGTGAGTAATCACTTAAATATGTGTTAAACGGATTGAAAGAGACTGCCTGGGCTTACGTGCAAGTGGCTATAAATCCGAACATCATTTCATAGCACTATACTTTACATTTGTGAGTGAATATTTAAGAAGAAAATCTAAGAAAAAACTGGAAAACACTGTGGTTTGAGTGTTGTAAATGACAAGAAGGTAAGAATTGTGTGTGATTAAAGTACAAATAACAAGTGCCGAATCGCATTGTTTTATTCAGTCGCATGTTTGTTTTCAGTTGAGGATTTTTTTTAAGCAAATGTTTCATTATTTTAAGTATCATAAAGCAAATTTCTGCATTATTGGTTAATAAATGTGACACACGAATTTAAAAGAGACTTCTTATAGACTTTATTCCAATAATTCGTTTTATAATAGTGCTGTCCGGATTTTGATTCAATAGTGTCAGGGAATACAGACAAGAAATGTTACAGGTGTCTGGATTCAAAGACAAAACAGCTTGATTGTTTCGATAATTTTTATAATTTTATCACAAAATTTAAGGTAAAATTTGTTTTTTTTCGTCAAATTTAAATATTGAACTGTGTGTTGCCAAATTGAATTTCGATCTAACTTGCAAACAAGTTCTTTAAAAGTGAGATTTAAAATTTGCGTCTTCTTAAGCGTCCAGATATTGATGCAGCATGGTACTTGCCTGGGAGGGAGGCACAGATACTATACACGAAATATTGAACATCACTTTTCCAAATTGCAAGATAACTCCCGCTCACCAACGACAATCAAGGCAGGCTTGGGAAAAATCGCTAGTTTTCTTTTGTTGTGTACCTTCGATCTTTCTGGACAAGATTGGAAAAAGGGCCATAGTTTGGTGTGCATTTAATTTTAATTTTGATTGAAAAAGAGTAAAAAGATGCGTATTTCAATACTTTATATTCGATTTAATTAGAAGGTGCTATCCTGGCAGTGCTTTTGGGTGTGCAGCAATTAATTTTCAACCGATTGTTGTCAACTTTGTTGAAATGCAAAAATATGTTTTGATCAATTACGCGCTTTTTTCATGTTTGTCCAGTCTTTAAGATCTGGGCTCACAGTGACAGTTCGTGACAGCAGAATCTCGGCTCACTATGACGTACATAAATTTTGTATCGGTTTCTCCCTCCCAGGTACTTGCTCGGCTATCAATGCACAATGGTCCGAAGGTGGACAAAACCTCAAAAATCAAAGTTGTTCTCTACGAACAGTAATATTTTTTCCGACTTCCTTAACACTTCTGTGGTTCAAAGCCAAAGTTTGAAGCTGATTCATTGGATTTTGAATTTTATACAGCTCCTTGAGTAGACCATGGACATGATTTTTCAAGAAAATTAATATTTGCCATCCATCTTTCACGAGCTATTTGTGAATTTAAAGAGAGCTCAAGCCGCAATGGTATCTTCAGAGTAGTTATTTGTATATACATAAAGAACACCTGAATTAAATGAAAAAATTCATTAAAGTGAATTGAAGTTGAAATTGTTAAAAAAACATATAATTTTTTTTTTATAAAAGTTCCCTAAGATATCAGTAGCCCGCGAATGCCCGCGATGAGAATAAGTTCATTCAAAAGCTAAAAACAAGAGCTTTCAAGTAGGTACAAATTATTTTGCGAAAACTTGCGATAGACCACTTTAAACGCGTTTAAAGGTGTGTGGAGTTCAATTCTAATTTAATAATAATAATCCTGTGATACGCTAGTACGTGCATTGCAATCGCAGTAGCCATTAATTGCATCCCGAGAAGGAAAAAAAACTCGCTCCTATCTTCTTCTTCGTCTTCTTTCCGGCGTTACGTCCCAATTGCGACAAAGCCTGCTTCTATGCAGACAGGTGTTCTTATGAGCACTTCCGCAGTTATTAACTGAGGACTTTCTTTGCCGATTGATCATTTTTGCATGTGTATATCGTGTAGCAGGTACGATGATACTTTATGCTCTGGCAAGTCGAGAAAATTTACTTTACCAAAAGACCCTTGACTGGTGGGATTCGAACCCACGATTCTAAGGTTGGTCTAGCTGAATAGCTGCACGTTTACCGCTAGGACTCTCTGGGCTCCTATGTATTAAAAATGAAGGTGTTATACCTTAATTAAATATTGTCCACACCTTTATTTCATATTATTAGGGTATTGAAGTACTTTGAATTCAAACTTGAACTGTCACTAAATAATATAATCCAAAATCCAATTAAAATGAAACAAATTGGAAAAATCATTCCCTACGTGAACTTGCTTTCGCTGTTAAAATAAGTATAAAAACAGACTACTGAAGCTATAGACATGACAATCATGCTGAAACTGATTAAATGGATGATAGGGTAAATGATGGCTTCGGCACCCTGAGGGTATTTTCGGCAGCACTAAATTATCGTCCATGTTTCAATTTATCTACGGAACAAGAGTTAACTTCACTGTACTCAACATATTCCTTGAACTATAATCTTCCATGTAAATCACATCTCTCACAAAAATATTATATAACATGGGTTTTATCGTTAAATGAAATAAATGCTTACGAAATTATCGTCATTCGTGAGCTGCCGAATAAAACAACACAAGAACAGCTTACAAAAACTCACCACTTTAAAAGGTCCAATTCTTCGCTCCAATGCTGATTTTTTCACAACAGCTACGCACCGATCACTTATGCACTATTGAACTTATGATTTGTATATAAAGCACTCGAAAATACTTAATTTTTATGCTTTAAATCACAAATTAAAATTAATGCACTTTGAATTTTGATAAAAAGTGATTTTATTACGGGAACAGGTTGCCAGAAAACCATATTCAATTGCGGTGTATTTTTTATTCACGATTTAAATTCACAGAAAAAAACGAACCTGACTAATTAATTTATTGGAATTAGGCAACAAAGCATGCATTGGAAAAATTGAGCTTTATAATACTTTCTCATTTGAAGATTCTAGTGCATAATATTCAATGTACTGAGAAACGTATAAAATATACGTCTTTTAATAGTTGAACTATATTGGCAACACTTCTGTTGTTTTACAGGCAATCAGAGCATGATGTTTTTGTATCAACTCATAAGTGAATTGATTTGCAAAGGGCCTATTCTGATTTTCTCAAACACTGAGAATTATAGGAAAGCAAATAAATTTTACTAGCAAAGTTTGAATTTTGATCCGAATTCGAAAAAATCGTGGAACATCGCAATCGGTATTTTTTATGTTACCATTCATTCTCTCGATAGATGATGATAGAGCGTTCAAGAGCAGCAACCTTCACAGACCACAACCATATCGAGCCATTCAGCGCGTCAGTTCAATTCACGTTGAAATTATTTACCTTTCGAATTTAAAGAAATTTGAAAACAAATGTGCAAGTACCGTCATTGGGGGTGAGATTTGGCGAAAAATGCGTAAGTCCTCATTTATTTTTGAACAAATTTCGCAATTTGACTTGATGTGTTCGGCAAAATATGAGAATACATTGCAAATTCTGAACAAATAATTGAAATTTGATTATTTTCCTTTAAATTGGAGACGTAAAATTGGCCCAAATTCGCCCCTTCGAGGAAGTGACATTGGGCCAAACAAACTTCACTCAGAAAATTGAACTATCGATAAACATAGGAAACCCTTATGAAAATTCGCCACAAGAAAAAGGATTGAAATTCATAAATTTACGTTATAAAACCAAATTTGAAAACAAAAATATATTTCACGGCAACCTGGACAGGCTTCAAATTTATCCCTCTCATTTACCATTATCACGTCTATCTTTTGATACAATGGGTAGTGATAGTGATACTATCACTTCTTGAAAAAGATGGATAGAAGATAGACTATATTAGCCTCTGTACGTACCATAAATTCTTTTGTTCCCATGACTTTTATTGTGCGCCGTGTGTCGGTGCTGTCTCGCTCTCTCTTACGGGCAACACGAAAACAGGGTTCACAGTAAAAGTCAAACGTTCATAGCATGCAAAGGCTCTTTACCTCTATCACACTATTTGCAAAATTTTATAGCTATCCCTATCAATCCTATCATTGATACAAAAACCGAAACCAAAATCTTGCGCATAATGGAAAAAAGCTAATAGAAATAACTCAAGGTATGTTCTCATGGATATTTTCGGAACGGGCACGACGAGGGAATAACGGAAATCGATGTCCGACGCCATTTTGAAATCTAAGATTGCGGCCCCCGGTTTGGTAAAAACATTGAAAACCAATGCACAGTGGTCCAGGAATCAGTTTTACGCGGAAAGATGCATTTTGAGCTTTAGAATGAAAAATTAGACAAAAACGGTCTTCTACAAAGTTGTTTGTATTAGTTAAGCCCTTTGTTTGATGTTATTGAAAATTAGGGTGAACCACATTTTCATAGAAATTGTGTAACTAACTTTCTTATTTGTAGAAATTATATTATACATGCTTAAGCAAAGTTGTAGACCATTCAATTTCAAGCAACTTTGCTAAAAAAGTTTTTTTGTATCTCTTAAATTGACCGATTTAGAACTTTTTTCCTACGGTAACATAGGGTGGTCCGAACAAAACTGGTTTTCTGGCTCTAGAGTTTTCAATTCAAATTTCTCATCAAAGTAGTCTATGAAACACTTTCAGAGCTTTAAAAAATGCGTAATTTGGTGAGTGAAGAAACTCGCTATCTCCTTCCGTTTAGGAGTTATTGTTGTTTTTCTCTCAAAAACATGCCTATTTTGATTGTGAATATCTCTGATTGGGGCAAGCATAAAAAATATCTTTTGACGGCATTCAAAAGACAAAATAAAATTGTATATTATATCAAAAAATTACAGATGTGTTATTTTTGTAACTCTAATAAAATGCCTTGAAAAACAAAGGATTTTAAGTAGAAAAACTTTAAAAACTTTTGAACCAAAATAGACATCATTAATATTTTTGCATGAAAATTTGCGTTTTATTAAGTTCTTAAAGTCGTTCATAGACGACTTTGACGAGAAATCTAAAATAAGAAACATAGGGCTCTAAAACTATTTTGAAGATTTTCATAGTATGTATTTCTTTATTATTTTGCATTTTGAGCATGAAAATGAAATTTTAGACAAAAATGGTCTTCTACAAAATTGTTTCTTAAAATGTAAGCTTACATACTGTGTCATTTGAAACTAGGGTGGTCCACAATATCACACATATCATATAATCAACTTTTTTATTTGCAAAAATACTGGTATATGCTCTTAAGCAAAGCGGTAGAACTTGAAATTTTGATCAACTTTGCCAAAAAAAGTTTTTCTGTAGCTCAAAATTTGACCAATCTAGAGCATTTTTTCCTAATCATCGCAGGGTGGTCCAACAAAAAAAAGTTTTTCAACTCTAGTTTTTTTAATATTATTTTCTCATCAAAGTCGTCTATGAACTTAACAAAACACACATTTTCATGCAAAAATATTGATGATATCTATTTTGGTTCAAAAGTTTTTAAAGTTTTTCTACTTAAAACCCTTAGTTTTTCAAGGCATTTTATTAGAGTTACAAAAATAACACATCTGTAATTTTTTGATATAATATACAATTTTATTTTGTCTTTTGAATGCCGTCAAAAGATATTTTTTATGTTTGCCCCAATCAGAGATATTCACAATCAAAGTAGGCATGTTTTTGAGAGAAAAACAACAATAACTCCTAAACGGAAGGAGATAGCGAGTTTCTTCACTCACCAAATTACGCATTTTTTAAAGCTCTGAAAGTGTTTCATAGACTACTTTGATGAGAAATTTGAATTGAAAACTCTAGAGCCAGAAAACCAGTTTTGTTCGGACCACCCTATGTCACCGTAGGAAAAAAGCTCTAAATCGGTCAATTTAAGAGATACAAAAAAACTTTTTTAGCAAAGTTGCTTGAAATTGAATGGTCTACAACTTTGCTTAAGCATGTATAATATAATTTCTACAAATAAGAAAGTTAGTTACACAATTTCTATGAAAATGTGGTCCACCCTAATTTTCAATAACACCAAACAAAGGGTTTAACTAATACAAACAACTTTGTAGAAGACCGTTTATGTCTAATGTTTCATTCTAAAGCTCAAAATGCATCTTTCCGCGTAAAACTGATTCCTGGACCATAGTGCAATGCAATATGGGTATTTTAGGAACGGGCACGATGAGGGGATGACGGAAATCGATGTCCGACGCCATTTTGAAATCCAAGTTGGAGGCCTCCGGTTTAGGAAAATAGTTGAAAACCCATGCAATATGGGTATTTTCGGAACGGGCGCGATGAGGGGATGACGAATCGATGTGTGACGCCAATCCAAGTTGGCGGCCTCCGGTATGGTAAAATCATTGAAAACCCATGCAATAAGGGTATTTTTGGAACGGGTACAATGAGGGGATGACGGAAATCGATGTCCGACGCCATTTTGAAATCCTCCGGTTTGGTAAAATCATTAAAAACCAATGCAATATGGGCATTTTCGGAACGGGCACGATGAGGGGATGACGAAAATCGATGTCCGACGCCATTTTGAAATCCAACATGGCGGCCTCCGGTATGGTAAAATCATATAAAACTGAACATGGGGTTTCAATGATTTTACCAAACCAGAGCCCGCCATCTTGGATTTCAAAATGACGTCGCACATCGATTTCCGTCATCCCCTCGTCGCGCCCGTTCCGAAAATACCCATATTGCGTGGGTTTTCAATGATTTTACCAAACCGAAGGCCGCCATCTTGGATTTCAAAATGGCGTCGGACATCGATTTTCGTCATCCCCTCGTCGTGCCCGTTCCGAAAATACCCATATTGCATTTTCAATGATTTTACTGATCCGGAGACCGTCATCTTGGATTTCAAAATGTCATCGGATATCGATGTTCGTCATCGCCTCGTCGTGCCTGTTCCGAAAATACCCATATTGCATGGGTTTTCAATGATTTTACCAAACCGGAGGCCGCCATCTTAGATTTCAAAATGGCGTCGAACATCGATTTTCGTCATTCCCTCATCGCGCCTGTTCCAAAAATGCCCATATTGCATGGGTTTTCAATGATTTAACTAATCCGGAGGCCGCCATCTTGGATTTCAAAATGGCGTCGGACATCGATTTTCGTCATCCCCTCGTCGCGCCCGTTCTAAAAATACCCATACTGCATGGGTTTCCAACAATTCTTACACTCCTGAAGCCGCCACCTTGGATTGCTAAATATGGAATTTAGTTAATTTTCTATACCCATCGTTCAACAATTTTTATTCTATAATATTATCAATTGATAAAGATAGAACCTCTATCATCGTTATTTGAGAGGTGTTGTACTGATAGTATCATCATCATCATGAGAATTTTTTGGGATAGGGATACTATCACTCTATCGTCTATCTCTGATAGAAACCATTCTCACAGTGATACTTTCGGGATAGACAAGAAGTGATAGCATCATCTGGCTGAACTGATAGTATCAGTTGTCTATCAGATAGATGATAGTATCATCGTTTATCTGATAATGTTGATGCCTGAACCTGGAATCGAACCTAGAACCTTGCGATCGATAGGCACGTGCGCACTCCCCTCGTCTATCGACGCCTTGATGTGGGGTGATGCTAAAACGATACATAACACTTTCGTCAGAGTGGATCTAGATAAGAGTGGCGTCAATGTCAAAATTGGAACAGCGACGAACTGTCATTTCCATACAAATCCGCGTTCCAATCGAGCAGGAGACCTGTCAAAACTGGAACATGACGTCACTCTTGTTTACAGGCACTCTAACTTTCGTATTGCAATAATCGTTCCATCTTTCTTAAGGCAAAATGTATGAATTTCTATAGCCCAGATCGCCGCGTGAAGAATTGATACGCAATAAGAACAAATCAAGAGAATCGTGTTCGACCATTTCCACCTCCGCAACGGTCTTTGTATGAAAAATATAAATTGTGTGTTTGAGCCGCAGCGTTTGAGCCTACACGGAGAAAAATGAATTGTCCAGTCAATCATATTTGCTGGTAGATCAATCATATTTGACATTGGATTTCAGTCAACCATACATTAAAATTGATTCAACAATATCTATGCTAGGTTTAACTATTGCGTATGATTGGTTCAACTACTCAAAATAATTGAATCAACCATAGATATGATTGATTCAATATTAATATACAATCATGACAATGGTATTGTTGTTGATGTTGTGTTGTCAAAACCGGCACGAATGTTCATTATCGACATTGCAAAAATGCGACAAAATGTAAATAAATATGGGAGCAGGATTTCAAACCACTATCTTGAGAGTGAGAGTGCATTAACTTACATCTACTCCAACATCGCTTGTTGGTAATCAGCGGTTTTTCGCGGTACAGCTCATAACGTTTCAAGGTAAAAATGGGCGGAAAGCTAATTCAATAATAATATAATTGAAATAATCATGTGATGGAAGACAGAAACAAACGCAAAAGCGATTGGGCAAACCATACTGTCAGTTTAGAAGCACCGATAATATGCTTGTAACAATTGTATCCTGGCATGTTAAAGCAACTATCGGAAAAGTTATGTCAATCATGCAAGAATTTTCTGCGTGTACTCCCCCTCCCCCTAGAGCGTTACGTAATTTGTGGACGGCGCCTTAGTCTGCACAAATTTAGTGGCGTTGTGTATTCAATATGACTCCCAGCTATTCTATTTATAACTGCAGTTGCATGCAGTGGTGTTCTCAGTGTAGTCTGTATTTTTCTGCATTGGCCCTTTCAACGGGTAGAATATAATGAGTGACGTTTAAATTCAGGCATTGTCAACAAATACGAAAAGTTACCAATACATAACCTAGTTTTTGTAAAATTTTGGATTGCCGAAGTGAACATTTTTGTTGCCGACAATAGTAATTGCATTGCCGATAAAAGAACAAGTGCCTCGTGACTATCGTGAGGAAAAATAGATGATTTAGAGAACAAAATAGTGTTTTGTGCATAATAATTACTAAATAAAGAGTGTTCAAGTGCAGTTCAGGTGTATCCTGCTAATTGTTGTGCTTCATTGTTCTGTATAATCGTGTTCTTCAAAGTTCAACTATGCTAAGGCTGCCGACAATACGTAAGTTCCCCTACTTGTATCAAGGCAGCGTTGGATCTGAGATATTTATGGAAAAATGTGCATGAAATTTTCAAATTTTTTTTTTTAGACGTCACATGAATTTCAACATATATTTTTGAGTGAGTCACCAATCACGAGTTCATCATAGTGATTTATTTTGCAACTTTGAAAAATTGGCGTATTAAATAAATAAGGTGGACATTTAGACGAGATGAACATATTTACTTATGATGGTTTTTGTGTAGAGCTTCCATATCTTTCGATGAAATGTTTATATATTTTGTGAAAAATTGCACTTTAGTCTAGTTGTTTTTACTATTGAAGTTGTGCATGAAAAAATACTCAAAAATATATGTTGAAATTCAAGTAATGCCTGACATGCTGTGGAAATTTCATTTCAATCCGCCAATAAATAGCTAAGAACTAGCCAGCCCAAGTTGTATGGAATATTAAAAAAGTTGAAAATGTATTATCCAAACCTGAATATTCCAATTATCAGTCCAAAACAAGAAAACAATGAAAATAAAAGTCCATAATAGTTAAATATGACATAATATATGCAAAATATATGATTTCAGCTGTTTTAAAGAGAGTTTAAGGGTTTTGGCCGACATTTGTTCTAGATCGAACCACTGTGCAATGGCTTTTAGGACGAGATCATAAGTCTTGCGAGAGTTGTCACTTTATGTGATAGGATTACAATAGGCCTTTTCACATGACGTTCCTAATCAGCTGATCAGGAAGCTCTTTGACCGTTTTTCTACACAGTTAAAAATAATGAAGATTACACGTCATGTAAACTTCATTTATGCAATGTAAACATGATGTCATGTAAAATTAAGTCTGAAATCATGTAAAAATGTGTTATATGTCATGTAACCACTCATAATCCTGCTGCATTACATGACACATAATCGAAGTTTACATGACATATCATGTAAATATCCATGATATTCCACGCTCCAATTATGTGCATTATATGTCTCAGAAATTTACACGTTTCGTTCGAACTGTGTATGGAAATGACAGACTCGTGTTAGCACCGGATCTCTACCGATGTAAACAAATGCATAGACGGACCTGTCACATGAAAAGGCCTATGGTAGTCGACGGGTGACTTCTGAAATATGCATGCCTACTGTGTACGACAGAGACTGCAGACGGGTCACATAAATCGGCTCGATTTACAAAATAGACCCTTAATGCTTAACTTGATGCATTCAAATTTATTTTGAAGCTACGTGTTCCTGCTTATTGCATTGCAGTAATCGACTATGTTTATTGTAGCAACCAGCTAACCTAGTAGTCCAGAAACAACAGAACTAACATCCAAATTTGCTATAAATTGTGCTCCAATTTGTACTAAAGGTCATTATTGTTCTAACCTTCAAAGCGAATACATGTTCAAAAGTTAATACGAAACTCAACTTTATCCACCCCTGCTATCGAACATAAATCCGGTTCGAGATTATGCAGGATCATTTTGGATAAAACAAACAAGAAACAAATTAATTAAAGCATTTGATACACCACACGTAGCAGTATATGTTGGCATGTCAACCAAAGCCGTTCACCTAGAACTAGTCACCAGTTTGTCAGATGCTTTTTAGCATCATTTAAGCGATTTATCAGCAGAAGAGGATTAGTACACAAAATTTATTCGGACAATGCAACTAACTTCAAAGGAGCCCAAAACGAATTGCATGAACTTTACAGTCAATTCCAAAATCAACAATCAATGAACAGTCTACTAGAATTTTGTCAAGTGCGAGAGATTGAATGGCATTTTATTCCTACAAACGCTCCACAATTCGGAGGATTATGGGAAGCAGCCGTAAAATCAGCAAAAAAACCCATATGAAAAAAATTGTGGGCACTACAAAACTAATATTTGAAGAATTTTCAACCCTTTTAGCTGAAATTGAAGCAATATTAAATTCCCGACCACTCTTCAGTGTTTCAAATGATCCAGCGGACCCATTAGTAATTACTCCTGCTCACTATCTTATCGGAAGACCTCTTGTAGCAATAGCTGAACCATCCTTGGAAAATATCAACGCTGGCCGACTAGACCGTTGTCAACATTTGAAAACCATGCGTGAACATTTTTGGCGTGCTTATAGCAAGCATTACCTGTATACCTTACAACCACGAAAGAAAAACTTGAGAATGCATCCTAATATTCGACCAGGAATGATAGTTCTTATACACGATAAAAACCAACCAACATTACACTGGAGAATGGGACTACATGACGTCGACCTATCACCAAAGTATCAATCCCCGACTTCCTTTGAATAGAACGTGCAATCACCACCAGCATAAACCATTTCTTGGGTCTCGGCCGACCCTGCTTATTGCATCGCAGTAACCGACTATGTTTATTGTGGCAACCAGCTGTCCTAGTAGTCCAGAAACAACAGAACTAACATTCAAGTTTGTTATAAATTCTGCTCCAATTTGCACTAAAAGTCATCATTGTTCAATCCTTCAAAGCGAATACATGTTCAAAAGTTAATACGAAACTCAAGCGTTTTTTAATCACCCCTGCTATCGATCACTACTAGAGCTTTTAATTTTTTATGCTTTATTGGTTCGATACTATTTTTAACAATTCAACTAAAAATATAGTCTGGCAACATTGCTGTGGTTTTTTTTTATTTTCTATGGGGCTCTGCACATAAATGTACCTCTCTCTTTCACTCTTTCATGAAGTTGGTAAACAACAAGGCCAGTAAAAGTCAAAATCCCATACAAAATCAAAACAGTGCAGAGGCCTATTATTTGCTATGCTCATAATTATCCAAGTACACCTTAATTTTGCACTGTAAGTATTTCGTCGCAATCCAAGATTGCATGGAGCAAAACGTAATTTCTCAACATTGACTCAAAACACTTCAGGGATTTGAGTGTTTTTGACTGTAAAATTCCCGATAAACACGATGAAATCAACATTTTTGAAATAAAAAATACTCATTCGACGAAAAATCGATATATAGTTTTCAAATTGAAAAAAATGTATATTTGGCGAGGATGTGTCTAACCATTTTTTTAAGGTGAAGATGAAACGAAGCCAAATCTCATATTTTCAAAAGCACGGATCTGGAGAACCAAACATCTTTTTTAGCTGGAAACTTTAGTTGGTGGTGACCAATCGATTAAGTTTTCAGCTCTAACGGGTGTTTGGTTCTCCAGATTTGTGCTCTTAAAAATTTTGAGCTTGGCTTCCATTCATCTTCACCTTAAATGCTCCTATTTGTAATCATATTTACGTGTAAAAGAAGCCTCAATCCCGTAAAAATGGATAGGGGCGTATTACACCAAGTTACCCTACCAAGTCGTTGCGCATCACCTGTTTATCGATTTCGAGGCGTCATACGACAGTGTTGGATGTTTATTGCTATACAAGATCATGGAAGAGAACAACTTTCACTGGAATTTCACAAGACTGAGAAACATTTCAATTCGTGTTTTTTTTTTTTAAATTAATTATGAATCGTGGTTTACGGCTAGGCTAACCAGCCGAGTGGAAGTTTAACAACTACCGAAAAGCTAAACATTGCATAGACTTTGCAATTGAATTAAACGGACAAATTGATGTGAAGTTTTGCGAAAAAGTTACACGTCTTCTCAGTGAGAATCGAACTCACGACTCCCTGGATCTCTAGTTAGGGCGCGTTACCCCTACGCCATGAGAGGACTCATGGACGCAGAAGTTAACCTGAATTCGATTTCAGCTCAATAATCACATGGTCCTTTTTCGCAAAGTGCACCTATTTCGGAAGAATTAGATGCCCATCCAAACACAACTCTTTATATTTATATCCAATCCAATGCCTAGCCCGAGAGCGCATTCCAATTCGGTCGAATCGCTCCGGGGACTGCGACAGGGTGATTTTCGTACCTGTTGTTAAATATTGCGCTTAATATTGAACGCTTGAAACATGCAGAGAGACAGACGTAACTATTTTTACGAGTTCCGGTGAGTTGGTTTGCTTCGCGGAGTAGATGAATATTATTGGGAGAAAATTTGAAACAGGGCATGTAGTAAGACTGCCGAACAACAACCTTGTAAACGGAATTCAATTCCGGTCAGAACAAATTAGCGTGGAGAGCAGCGAGCAAGGTTGATGAACCCGGCCAGGACCTGGAGAGCGTAGGTTGAGACGGCCGTAAACCGAATGAATTGACGAAATTTTGCTGGCGAGGATTTATCAAGATAATTGATGTAGAACATATTAAATAAATAATGAACAATTTGTATCCCTACTTCAGAGCAACCCCATCAGCGAAATTTATTCAGCGTTCGACAATTTAGAAGCATTTTCATTTATTTTTCCGTCGAACATTTTTTTTCCTTACACATGAGAAATACATGTCCTCTGACCTAAATGAAGTTAGATTCAGCACCGCAGTCATTTTTACGACCTATTTATGCGAACTAACGAAACTGCAATAAACAGTTCCAAATTACAATTCGCATACATATCATCGTCACAAACCATTACGGGCGACTTTTATGGAAATTGTTCGGCATATTAGCAATAATCTGCATCTGTCATTTAGCTAGCTCAAAGGAAAGATATAAGCAAGAAGACGAGGGTTGACGAAAGTCTTATTCCACATCGTTGCACCCAAATGAGCAGGGATATCACTCCAAGTCGTTCCACTGGATTGCACTTTTTTTCGGGTGCAAAATTTAATCATAATAATTGAATTATGCTATAAAATAAAAATCTGCACTAGTCTGCTTAAAACCCGGGACCGGAATTGCGCCATTTCAGCCAAAACGATTTCGTACGCATTTAATTAATAAAATTTATGTTTCTGAAGGAGTGCTTCGACAGCATCATAATCGACCTCGACTCTCTCAAGTGGCAAGGGAGAAAGGGATTAACGTCCCTCGGATCTGTTCCATGGTCAGGTCACAACACTTTTCGGCAAGGGCTCACACTCAACCGAACGATAAATCTCGACTCGGGACAGCAAAGGAGTACTATTCAATTAGTGTGATTGTAATGAAAATTTATGAATCAATTTGCTCTCGATTTCTTTTCAGATCGGGCGCGCTGCGATTCGGAAATGCCGTCGATATGGAGAAATAAATTTATTAAATAAAAATACACTTAACGCACGGTCGAAGCTCAAAGTTTGGTCACAGACAAACAGACCACTGATCGAATTTTAATAGATTACTCATTTAACGAGCAATTCAAATACCTATGCTCTGCTTCTAATCTCACAATCAGAGGAAAGACGTTTCACACTACCACCAATTCAAGTCTTGCTGCAACATTCTGAACAGATGATGATTGTGTGATTGATGATGTTACGTCGGTTTATCTGTGGTTTGGTCCTTTGCGAACCAAAGGTCCCACACAGGAAGCGGAGGGATAACGACAATGTGGATGCGTAGCTACATTATTTATGGCATCGAGGGCGATTCGATGCTTTTGTCTGTGGTTCGACACTCAGCATCGGCAAGACCAGCAGAATAGTGAAATTTCAGCACTTCATTCGAAGTTTTGTCGGGGGACGGGGAAAGAATTCCAACCATAACTAAATATGTATACCGAATGTTGATACAGTTTTATTGCTCTTCACTGTCGCTGTCCTCGTAGATAATGCTGTTGTTGGTGTTATAATTTATTTTCGGATTCGAGGGTTTTTTCTTTGCGTATTGGAAAACGATAAATTAACAATCGTTCCGGTAGCATGTCGACTACACGATGACACACCGGAAGACACGCGCCAGAAGTTCATGGACATTAGTGATATAACAGAGGTTGATCAAAATGCTTGGGAAGTTGTTATAAATATTGACAATATTGAAATCTGGGGTGAATATTAACACTGGTTGTGTTCGGTTTGCAAACTTCAGAACCTAATTTAGTAGAATATTTGGACTAAACAACAATCAATAAAACAATAATATTCGTTTAAAGATTTGAACAAATGACAACTAAACTAACACTAAACGTGATAAAACAAACAAAAGGTTAAAAAAAATGTTCAAAATTGTGTCGAAAAAACAAATAAATCAAATCAAAACAAGTAAATAAAATCTAAATTTATTATTATCCCATTCATTTCCACTAGAGCTTGTATCCTTCGACAGATACGCGTATTCCGATCTGAACTGTAAGGCCGTCGTATACTAGACTCGAGTTCTACGACATTGATAAGTCAGGAGGTACACATTTAAACTTTCTGTAAGAGCTGTGGCTCCTCAAGACAGCATTCTAGGAACAGTATAGTACAATATTTTTACATCTTACCTTAGTTGTCCACTTCGCCAAAGGACGAAGCCTGTGTGTCACCTGTAGCTGATTGCAAGAAAGTTTGGATATTTTTCTTCTTACTTGCAAAAGTGCTTCCAACTCAATTTTACGTATAATATCTCCATATCAATCGAAAGCTCTATATTTCATAATAAAAGATTCCAATAAAAAACAGGTGAAGTTAAGTATCTAGGATGCATCCTAGATATGGCGGCGCTCATTTTAAATACACATCCAGCGGTGGTGGTAACGCGCAGATAATATGCGCGCAATTCAAACACAACGTCAAAATTCAAGTAGGCTTCAAGGATGCGAATGTTCTAAGTTTGCTAAATCTGTGATCATTTAGTGATTTTTATTATCACTGCGAGGTAATCAAATGCAAATGCAAAACGCAATAAAATTTTAAATACCAAAAATCAAGTTACATGCCCTGCAAGCCAAATGTAACAAATATATAAAATTTCTAAATCCACCAATTATCATAAAATCGAAACATGGACTCAACAGTGAGCATCGTACCTTCGTGCTGTGCGTACACGAATTCTCTCTGCTCTTGGAAGTTTTCTTAAAAACTACCTAAAGCAATAAAACAGTACTTTTCAGTGCTACAAAAACAGTACTTTTCAGTGCTAAAATTAAAAACGGTACTTTTCAGTGCTACCAAAACAGTACTTTTCAGTACTATTTTTTCTACTATTGATCCCTTTACGATCCTTGTTTGGACCCGTGCCTTCGATTTTTCGTTGGACCCGTTGGCGAAAGCTAGCGGTGGTAATCCTTCTTGGACACCGTCTAGGGAAAAAACCTCTCGAAGGTCACGTCTTTCTCGTTTATTAACTAAACATGGTATCAACAACTAACAAAAGGAAGGGTGAATCTCTTAATTCACTACTTCCTTCCAAAAAAGTGGGTTTTAAAACTGTCACTACACGTGGCAAGAATGGAAGAAAGGACGCTTCCCCGGAATGCGAACTTTCTTCCAAGGGTGAAATGAATAATAGTATCGAAATGAGCAATCAGTTCGATGCTCTAGACAAATTTTCCGAACACCAAATCGAAGCAGCCTCTAGCCCAGGCTCTTTGATTCAAGTGAGGAAGCAAAGAGTGCCGCCTATCGTGGTCAGTTGTTCCGAATTTGGGGGATTTAGGCAGGAGATCTTGAACTCCATTAGGGGAATCAAGGTTTCCTTCCAAATCGCAAAGAAAGGAGACTGTCGCGTTTTGCCGGAAACTCTTAAAGATCGTGAGCTTCTTCTCAAACATCTTGAAGAGAAGAAGCACAAATTTTTTACTTATGACGACAAAACTGAACGTTTGTTCAAAGTTGTCTTGAAAGGTCTCTCAAGTGACTATAAATCACCTGAAGAGATCAAAAATGGAATAAATGATATACTTGGATTTTCCCCTGTCCAAGTAATCATTATGAAAAAGAGAACCCATTCTGGCATTGTTCGGAAAGGGCTTTCTCAAGAATTTTATTTAGTTCACTTCAACAAAAAAGAACTAAATAATATTAAAGCTTTAGAAAAAGCAAAACTTTTGTTTGATGTCCGTGTGACATGGGAACATTTCCAGAAACCTGGAGGAAATTACCAGAACCCCACTCAGTGCCGTCGGTGCCAAAAGTGGGGTCATGGTACAAAAAATTGTCGCATGGATGCTAAATGCATGATTTGCGGAGGTTCTTCTCACGCCAAAGACGTCTGTCCAGTGAAGGAAGATACCACCAAATTCATATGCTGTAATTGCGGGGCTAACCATAAGTCCAATTTTTGGAATTGTCCTTCACGCAAAAGGGTCATTGAGGCTCGTGCCAGGCAGATGAAAGATAATATCCGTCACGATAACGGTCGTTTCCGGAATTTGCCTGGTAGAGCATCGAACAATGCTCATTTTTCAGTTAACGATCGCTTGATCATGAATCATACCCATCAGGAAGATCATAATCATGCTCATTCACAAACGAATTTTAATCCGTCGGGTAGCCGTTCGAATCTTTCAATTTCGAATGTATCTACCCACGGTAAATCCTTTGCCGATATCGTACCATGAAATTTGAACTCCTCCCCTGTTCGATCCATGGGTACCCATTCTACTTGTTTCAAATCAAATGGAAAAAGCCCTACCGCCACAGGTAATTCCGCTTCTTCGTCTACCGGAAATTCTAATGGGAAATCACATGACATGTCTGCCTCTGATTTTAATTTTCTAACTGAACAATTGAATCTAATGATTGATGCAATGTTCAAAGCCACCACTATGACTGAAGCAGTCCAAGTAGGTGTAAAATTTACAAATCAAATTGTTATTGGATTACGTTTTTCTAATGGATCCAAATAATAATTTAAATATTTTAAATTGGAATGCTCGTTCTCTGAATGGTAAAGAGGACGAGCTGTTTAATTTTCTTACGGTTAATAACGTGCATATAGCAGTTATTACCGAAACGTATTTAAAACCTGGATCTAAACTCAAAAGAGATCCTAACTTTTTTGTTTATCGTAATGATCGACTTGATGGGGCATGTGGGGGAGTTGCAATCATCATTCATAGGCGTATAAAACATCAACTGTTTTCATCATTTGAAACTAAAGTTTTTGAAACTTTAGGTGTTTCTGTTGAAACACAGTTTGGTAAATATACTTTCATAGCTGCCTATTTGCCTTTTCAATGCTCTGGACAGCAAGTTAATTTGCTCCAAACTGACTTGCGAAAATTGACTCGCAATAAGTCAATTTTTTTTGTCATTGGTGACTTTAATGCCAAACATCGGTCATGGAATAATTCTCAAAGTAATTCCAACGGCAGAATTTTATTTGAAGAGTGCTCTTCAGGATATTTCTCAATTCAATACCCTGATAGCCCTACATGTTTTTCCTCTTCTAGAAATCCATCTACGATTGATTTGGTCTTAACCGACTCTAGTCATCTTTGTAGCCAATTAATTACTCATGCTGATTTTGATTCTGATCATGTCCCTGTTACATTTCAAATATCCAATGAAGCGATCCTAAATCCTATCAGCTCCACTTTCAATTATTTACGAGCCGACTGGAATATATATAAAACGTATGTTGACTCTAATCTTGATGTTAACATTTCTTTAGAAACTAAACTTGATATTGACAATGCTCTTGAAACTTTAACAAATTCCATTGTTGAAGCCAGAAGCATTGCAATTCCAAAATGTGAAGTAAAATTTGAATCCGTGATTATAGACGATGATCTTAAACTCTTGATCCGTCTTAAAAACGTGAGGAGAAGGCAATTTCAACGCACTCGCGATCCTGCTATGGAAATTATATGGCAGGATTTGCAGAAAGAAATCAAAAAGCGTTTTGCTCAATTAAGAAACAAAAATTTTGAAAATAAAATTTCTCAATTGGACACTGGCTCTAAGCCCTTTTGGAAATTATCTAAAATCTTGAAAAAACCTCAGAAGCCTATACCGGCATTGAAAGAGGAAAACAAATTATTACTAACTAATTGCGAAAAAGCTCAAAAACTTGCTATGCAGTTTGAAAGTGCGCACAATTTTAATTTAGGACTTACTAGTCCAATTGAAAATGAAGTTACTCGGGAGTTCGAAAATATTTTCAATCAAGAGAACCTTTTTCGAAAATGCCTGGGAGACTGATTTGGAAGAAGTGAGAACTATTATTAAAAAATTCAAAAATATGAAAGCTCCTGGCGATGATGGAATTTTCTACATCCTCATCAAGAAACTTCCAGAAAGTAGCTTATCATTTTTAGTTGATATATTTAACAAATGTTTTCAATTAGCATATTTTCCTGACAAATGGAAAAATGCTAAGGTTGTTCCAATTTTAAAACCAGACAAAAATCCTGCAGACGCTTCTAGCTATCGTCCAATCAGTTTGCTTTCCTCCATCAGTAAACTTTTTGAAAAGGTTATTTTGAACAGAATGATGGCCCACATCAACGAAAATTCAATTTTTGCCAATGAACAGTTCGGATTCCGCCATGGACATTCGACCACTCATCAACTTTTACGTGTAACAAATTTGATCCGTTCCAACAAATCTGAAGGCTACTCTACTGGTCTTGCTCTTCTAGACATAGAAAAAGCATTCGACAGTGTTTGGCATGAAGGTTTGATTGTAAAATTAAAAAACTTTAATTTTCCAACATACATTGTTAGAATAATTCAAAGTTATCTGTCAAATCGTACACTTCAGGTTAATTATCAGAACTCCAGATCTGAAAGACTTCCTGTAAGAGCTGGTGTTCCTCAAGGCAGCATTTTGGGACCAATATTATACAATATTTTCACATCTGACTTACCTGAGTTACCTCAGGGATGTCAAAAATCTTTGTTTGCGGATGACACAGGCCTCTCCGCCAAAGGTCGAAGCCTGCGTGTCATCTGTAGTCGATTGCAAAAAAGTTTGGATATTTTTTCTTCATACTTGCAAAAATGGAAGATTTCTCCTAATGCTTCCAAAACTCAACTAATAATATTCCCACATAAACCAAAAGCTCTTTATTTGAAACCTTCAAGTAGACATGTTGTCACGATGAGAGGGATTCCAATAAATTGGTCAGATGAAGTTAAGTATCTAGGGCTCATGCTAGATAAGAATTTAACTTTCAAAAATCACATTGAGGGTATTCAAGCCAAATGTAATAAATATGTAAAATGTCTTTATCCCCTTATTAATAGAAAATCAAAACTTTGTCTTAAGAACAAGCTTTTGATATTCAAACAAATTTTCAGGCCAGCCATGTTGTATGCTGTACCAATATGGACTAGCTGTTGTAATACCAGGAAGAAAGCTCTCCAGAGAATTCAAAATAAAATTTTGAAAATGATTCTGAGGCTTCCTCCCTGGTATAGTACCAATGAGTTACATAGAATATCCAATGTTGAAACATTGGAACAAATGTCAAATAAAATAATAAATAATTTCAGGCAAAAATCGTTACAATCTTCTATTGCCACGATTAATGCGTTATATGTTTAGGTTAAGTTAGGTTAAGTATATTTAAAGCGTTTTTTTTTCTTCTTATAAGCAGGTGAAATCAACTCACCTGTAAAAAATCTGAACTGCTACGGCAAATGAAATGTTATATGTTGTTAACAAAATGTTAATAAAATCTTAAATTTGTTTTACCAAATTAGGATGATAGTGTTGTCAAATAACACAGAACACCTAGATATAAGAAATGAATGTAATGTTTGAAATGATACTAATAAAGAAATTAAAAAAAAAAAAAGAAAAAAAAAGAAACATGGACTCAAAACCAAACTATCAACGCCGGCCTTGTTGTATTCTATACTAGGGACGTTCCAATATTTTCGATCTATCGGAATATCGATATTTTGGTTTAGATATTCGATATTTTAGTATCGATATTTCCTATTCTAGTAATCGGTGTAGATAGTTGTAAGTAAGGCCGAAAGGGTCATTAGGCCGAAAATTCCCTGTGATATATAACTAGAAAGAACAGCCTTTGATTAAAAGAAGTAAAACAATACTGATGAATGTGTTAGCCATTTTAAAAAGTAGTAAATGATCAAATGTTATTTCGGCCTAACGACACTTCCGGGCCAACGGCATTCGGCCTAACGACCTGCACTCGTTTTCAACTCATGCTCCAATGCTTTTAAATATCAGAACTGTTTGCTATAAAATACGTTTTTGATTATACCAAACCAAGACATACGTCGAACTCTCGAGAGTACGAATATAGAGAACAAAACAATAGATTGAACCGAAAATTTGAGCGACCAATCCAGAGTTTTCATGTAAGACCACTATATTGTTTTTTAGATTTGTGCTCTTTAAATTTTACATGCGGTTTTAATACATTTTCACTGAATGATGTTTTCGATGTTATGGTGGATGACAAAACACGGATTCAACGAGTCATACACATAATGTCATCGAACATCATCGAACTTTTATGTACCTTGGATATTTTTACGAAAACGATCAGCATTTGGACTTAGATTTTGTAATTGTAAGGTTAAAATATTCTGTTGGCTAAAATTGGCTCATACATTTTTTATTAGACTGTTTTAGATGCAAAATTGGGTTTTCTTAAAGACAGAAATTTTAAAACTTTCAGAGTGAGATAATTTTGCCGGAATGCTTACACTTGTTGAAAGAAATCTGAGATACATGCAATTTTGATTATAATCGAAATTTTGGCAACGTGATACAAAATTAGGAATATTTCACAAGTTTATCAAAAATATGAATATTTCCTTGAGTGTTGGAAATGTGGTTAACCCATTCAAAATCATTAACCTAAACCTAAAAAAAGAAATATTACGAATCGTTTAGTTGTTTGAACTAGAAACACAATTCGTAAAATCTCCACACCTTAACAATTCTGTTGTTTTCAAGCTACAAATTTTGGAATATTTAACGAAAAACCCAATATAGTACCATTTTGATTGCCGCAGCCTTAAATAAAAAACCTTGCTCAATCAAATAAAACAAAACTTTTCAGATATCTATATCTATAAATAAAAATGGAATGGTGTTTGTATGTCACGAAATGGCTTACAAACGGGTCAACGGATCTGAATGATTATTTCTCCGTTTTGTTCGTCAAGGGTTCCGACGTGTTTGTGTGTATAAAAATCCCATGATATTCACCGGGAAAGTTGAAAAAACGAGAGTGCACGGAACTGTCATTTTGTATGGAACGATCCATAGTTTTTTCAACAGCCTACTTGATGGCAAGATGAAGTTTGCCGGGACCACTAGTTTATAAATAAAAATAAAATAGCATTTGTATGTCACGAGTTGGCTCAAGAGCGGGTTATAAGATTTTGATAATTCTTTCACTGTTGTATCGTATAATGGGGTAACGTGTTCGTGTGGACATAAAATTGAGGAGATTCATCAATAAAGTAAAAAAACAGAGAATACGAATCTGTCACTTTGTACGGTAGTTTTGCATGGCATCAAAACACAGCCTCATTTGTGGAAATATAACATTTACCTGGACAACTAGTTTGAAATAAAAGTTTAAAATTGAATAAAATTAATAAAAGGTTGACCTACAAAAATCTTACCCCATGATTTTCATAGAAATTATAGGGTCGATTTAAGCGTGTAATAAATCCGACTTCAAACGGAGAGGTGACGAAGAGCAGGTGCTCCGCGTAACAATGTTATTTCAAAAAGTGCTCCGCGAGCCAAAAAGGCTGAAACCCAATGATTTAATGTATCTCAAAAAATGAGTTGTACCAATTATTTGAAGAAGTGAATAATATCAAGCTCATAAAACACGGCAGGCTGCGTTGGGTACGAATGCCGGAAGAACGAAGCAAAAATAATATTCAGGGCGACTAAAAGCGATTGGCTCAGTACCGAGCCCAGTGGTGGAGAATAATCCATTCGGCGTATATTCAACATACTGGATTGTAGCCCATCAAGTATCAAGTAAGTACCGGTAGCCTCGAGTGTTTAAAGAAATCTTCGCGTATTTTAGGTAAGTATAAAGCTAAATAGGAATTTCGAATCATCAAAATCTATTATACACTAAGCTCACTTTACCGAAATCTCAACAGCTGAACAGTTCGGTAAAATAAAATACCGTAAATCCGTTATTGTTTTACGGATTCCGATGAAATTTTATCGAAAACTGTACAAATTTACCGTACTAATCCGTTAATTTATTTCGAGCTTTTGAGATAACAGAAAAAATCAAGGATTCCTGTAAAATAATTTAAGTTTATATGATATTCCGATATATTGATATTTGGTATCGTGGTATCGATATATCAATTTTATAACGTATCAAATTAAGTTTTAATACTTTGCAATATCGAAACATCCGTATTCTGTACTTATATAGACTAGTTGTAATTACAGAAACAAAGCTGTAAAAAGATTCTAAATAAATTACGATGATTCCTAGGATGTTTAATAAGCTTTCTTGCTGGTTTAGAACTAAAGAATTACACATAATATTCAATGTTGAAATACTGAAGCAAATATCGAAAAAAATATCAACAGTATTAGATAAAAATCGTTTCAATATTCTATTCATGGGCGTAGCCAGAGAGGGGCAGGGGAGAGTCGTTGCACAACAGATGAAAAAAATACAAAATCAACTGAAAAAAAAATAAAGATTATTTAATCATTTTGTGTGCTTGTTTTTCTTCAGATGTCTTCAGAAATCCCTCAAGATATTGTTTTGGAAATATAACGTGATAACTCCTCGGGATTTATTGACTCTATTATTCCGAAAATGTTTTATGTATTCCGAAAATGTTTTTTTTTTTTCTTTCTGGAATTAATACAGAATTCACACCAAACTAGGAATTCAGAATGAAAACATCTTCAACATTTTCAAAAGATTTTCTGAATTGTGTCTTGAGTAGTTCTAAGATATTATCCAGACATTTTCTACAAGAATGCTGATTGCTCAAATAAATTTAACAAAGTTTGCAAAATTCTTAAGATAAATGAAAATTGTTTAAGAATTTCTCCTGTGTATTTTTCCAAGCATTTCTTCTCAAAGTATTCTGGTAATTTATCAAAGTTTCACACCCATAAGAGATTTTGCCAATAATTTTATGTAGAAATTCTCCTTGGAGATATTTTAGGGATTACTTAAAAAGTTCATCAAAAATTTTTATAAAGTTTTCGAAAGTTTGAAAATTTCTCAGAAATTGTACCCATACGTGTTTGTAACTAAACTTTTATAACTGTGAATGAACAAAGCAAATATTTTAATAGTTTAACGTTCCAGGCAAAGAGGGTACAGAGTTTGTAGTTTTGCGTAAAACTCGTGAGTGGACTTGCAAAGTCACTTGCCCATCCCTGATGGAAATCCTGGCTATGCCCATGATTCTATTGCTACGACAAGTGCTTCATATCATTAGATAAGACCTTATAAACCAGAGCTTCCCAAGCAGTAATCCCCTAGAGGGTCGTTACCACCTCAAGAAGTAATGATTTTTAATTAAATCAGCAATAAAGAATAATGAATAATAATTAATTTCCAGCAAATAGACGGAATATTTCCAACACATTTCAAGAAATAATATTCCAATCAACTCCTCGAAAATATCGAAATAATTCTCAATGACGTTTTGTCCATAAGAAGTAACTGTCAATTTTTTCTCTTCGAAGTAATGCTTTTCTAATTTTGACGCACTGATTGCATATTTTTCCGTGTTAAAACGTCAAAGTTTCGTTTATTTTGGAGAAATCCTGGAAAGTTCCCTTGGAGAGAAGCCCCGATAGTCATGGCGGTAAACGCGCAGCTATTCGACAAGCTGGGGGTCGTGGGTTCGAATTCGAGCGATCTAAAATCTTTTCTTAAAAAAAACTCGACTTCTCTAGGCATTAAGTATCTTCGTACCTGTACGGAAAGAAATCTGATTCCCAAATCATTAAAATAATAAACCTGACCCAGACCCAAGATCATTTTGTAAAAGAAATTTCTTTGACTTACCTGGGCATAGAATATCATCGTACTTGCAACACGATTTACAAATGAAAATTTAAGAATAACTTATTTGCCAAATGGCTTTCAGAACGGAGTTTGAATGGTTTACTGCTACGGCTATTTGGACGTCGTCATTGAACCAATTCTTTTGAGAAAGAGATGGAATGAATTGTGATTAATTTAGACTTATGTCGATCTTCTACTGTGTGCTCAATATTTATCATTATATTTTTTGCAAGCAGTCCTTTTTAATCACTCTGCGAATCATCACAGATAAAATGATTAATTGTTGCTGATAATAAACCAGTGATTCTTCCATCCTCGGCTCCAATCACCATCAGTTTGTTCCTGTGCAATGAACCACGGAAGACGCATTCAACGTCACCGAAGCCAGACCATCATTTCCGTTATCTTCCCACCAACAATCTAACTTGGGCTCCTCCTGTTCAATCCTCCAAGCAAAGATGCAAAATAGAAATAGTCCTGCCAGCATAACACACAGCGGCCCAATCGATTACGCAATTTCATCATCATCGTCGGCGTCGTCGCATTCAGCGTCAGTCACCATAAATAGGAACAGTAATTTATTCGACCACCCACCCTAGCGCCAATCAAGAGGGAACCACGTGGATTCATTAGGTTTCATTGAGATGCGTCGTCCTTGCCGTTGTTGTACGGTTTGTATGAGATGTCTTGTAGCATAGATGTGCCGAGTCAAATCGTGATGCTGCAATCGCGATAAGAGATCCAGCAATAAAATAAATTTATTTTTGTTTATTGTTATCAGCTCAAGGAGCATCGCGTAGTGGGCAACAATTCAACCGTCAATATTTTGCCATTACTTCAGATGACGAAGGCGAGATGCGAGTTAGAATACACTGGGCAACAAAGGTTCACAAACATTTATCATTAAATTTTCTAACACTTTAGTTATTACTGAAACTTGTTTGAAACCTGGATCCAAAGTCAAAAGAAATCCAAACTTTGCAATGTATTGGGCAGCAAGTTAATTTGCTTAAAACTGATTTGCGGAAATTGACTCGTAATAAGTAAAAAAAAAATTGGTGATCATTGGTGAGTTAATGCCAAACATCGCTCATGAAATAATTCGCAAAGCAATTCCAACGACAGGATTTTATTTGAAGAGTGCGTTTCAGGATATTTCTCAATTCAATACCCTGATAGCCCTACTTTAATTGTTTTTCCTCTTCTAGAAACTCATCTACGATTGATTTGATCCCATTAAGTGATTATCAATCCTATCAGCTATATTTTACATTACTTACGAGTTGGCTGGAATACATATGAAACATACATCGACAGTAATCTTGATGTTAGCATTTCTTTGCAAACAAAACTTGATATTGACAATGCACTTGTAATCCCAGGGTGACCACCAAATCGGGAAAAGCGGGAAAGAGACGGGAATTTGAAACCACCGGGAAAAGGACGAGAGGCTAATATTTTTTTAACTGAACTCAACGTTTTGAATCAAACTTTTTGAAGTTGTACCAGAATAGGATAGGGAGGAATTTCAAAGCATTCGTGGCGGAGCGCCGAAACAATTCCAGGCGGAGTCCTGAACGAAATCCCAGGAGATATTGCTACTAGAATTCCCCTGAGGAATTCCTGGAGAAAATTCTCGGAGGATTTCTTGGAGGATATCTTCGGACAAATCCTTGAAATCCCCGGAGGTATTCCTGGAGGAAATGCTGAAGGATTTTCGTAATAAAATTTCAGAAGGAATTCCTGGACGAAATTCTCTAAAGTTTTGCTGTTGAAAATCCCCTGAAGAATTCCCGGAGAAAATCTTCGGAGCAATTCTTGGTGAAAATCCATGAAGGAAATCTAGGAAAAAAAATCCGTAGAAATTTCTGGAGAAATGTCTGGTACAAATCTATTTATTTATTTATTTATTTCGTCAATCAATAGTAGACTACATGTTTGCTTAATTCTATGTTATATCATATCTTAAGGAATTAAAATATTGTCTTAGCTTTGTTCGCGACATGGTCAGATCAATTTCTGTGCAATGCTGATTATAAAAAGACATCATTCGATTCATTGGGCCGAATTTTGCATAGTTAGTTCGATGATTATTTGATGCAAACAAATTCCGATTTCTTAACTGTCTAGCGGGCGTGTAGAAATCCAAACATGATAAAAGATTGGTGGAAATCTCAGCGGAGATATTCCTGGAGGAAATGCACGGATGAATTCTCTTAACAAAAAAAAATGTCTGGTGCAAATCTCAGAGGTGATATTCCTGGGGAAAATTTACGGATAAATTCTCTTAATAAAATCACCTAAGGAATTCCTGGAGCAAATGCCTGGAAGAATTTCGTAATGAAATCCCCAGAGAAGAACTTTAAAAAAAATCCCTGGAGGAATTACACGAGGAACTCTAGAGGAATTACCGGAAAACGTCTAGAGGAATACACGGTGAAACTCTTGAGAAAGTTTTGGGGAGCTCTAAAGGATTTCCCGGAGGAAATGTAGAGAATTTTTCAAACTCCAGGAGAATTCGTAGTAGTACTCCGGAAGATTTCCAAAAAACTGCTTGAGGAACTCTGAAGAATTCCTCTAGAAATTAAAAAAAAATATTCGAAGGAAATATAGACGAAATACGAAGGAATTTCCGATGAAGATCCAAAAGAATTCCCGGATAAAATCTGAAGGAATTCCCGAAGGAACTTCAAAGAAATTCAATGCAGAACTCCGAAGAAATTCCATGAGGATCTCTGTAGGGCGTCCAAAGCTGTTGTAGGAGCCGCAGAATATTTTTTAGAGAAACTCCGAAGAAGTTCCTAAAAGAACTATGGAGGAACTCTGGAGAATATACAAAGGAATTCCAGGAGGAGCTCCGAGAAATTTATGGAGGAAATCCGAGGAATTTATGAAAGACCACTGAAAGAATTCCTTGAGAATCCATGGAAAACACCCGTAGGAGTTCCCGATGGAGCTCTGAAAGAATTCCAGTAGTAACACTATAGAATTCTAGGACGAACTTTGAAAAAATTCGCGATTCGCAAGTATTTTGAAAGAATTTCTGAGGGAAATCTGGAGGCACTTATAGGGAAACTGTGAAAGAATTCTTGGAGAAAGGAATTCCTGCAGGAAATCCCCGGAAGAATTAAAAATTGAAAATTGAGGGATTCCTGGATGAAATTTTCGGAGGAGTTCTAGGGGGAAATCTCCGGAGAATATTTTGGAAAAAAAATCTTTTAATGAAATACCCGGAGGATTTCCTGGACGAAATCCCCGGATCAATTCTGGACGAATTTCCCAGAGGAAGTCCTGAACGAAATCCCAGCTCCAGGATATTTGCCTATGGAGGAAATCCCCGGAGGAAATGCCCGAGGAATTTCTACATGATATTCCCGGAGGAATTCCTGGAAGAAATTCTTGAAAGAATTTCTGTTGGAAAACTCCTGAGAAACTCCTGGAGAAAATTCCCGGAGGAGTTCTTGGGGATGTCTCCGCAGGAATCCTTGAAATTTCCGGAGGAATTCCTTGCCAAAACCTCCGGAGGAGTGCTTGGGGATTTCCCCGGAGGAATCGAAGATAACATCCAGGAAAATCTCCGGAGAAATTCCTGGTGTAAATCTTCAGCGAAATTCCTGGAGGAAAACTCCAGATGAATTCACTGAAAACATCTCCGAAGGTATTTCTGGAGAAAATCCCCAGAGAAATTCCTGGAGAAAATCCCCGAACGTATTTCTAGAGGTAATCCCCGGAGGAATTCTTGAAGAGAAACCTAGAAGGTTTTCTGGGTGGAAATCTCTGAAGGAATTCTTGGAAAAGATCTTCGGAGGAAATCCCCGAAAGAATTCCTGAAGGAAATCTCCGGAGGAGTTCTTGGGGGACAACCCCGGAGAATTTCATGGAAAAAATCCTTCGAGGAAATATTGGACAAAATCCTCAGAGAAAATGCTATTGAAATTCTACTGGGAGTTCTGGGGGGATATCCCCGAAAGAATCCCTGGAGGAGATCTCCTGATGAAGTCTCTGGAGAAAATCCTCGAAGGAATTCCTGTAGTAAATACCCAGAAGAATTACTAGAAAAAATCTCCAGAGAAATATCTGAAGGAAATCTCCGGATTAATCTACTGAAACAATCTCCCAAGAAATTGTTAGAGATAACCACCCAAGGAGGAATTTATTAATGATTTCCTGGACGAAATCTCCATAGGAATTGCTATTGGAAATCCCCTGAAGAATTCCTGGAGAAAATTTCCGGAGGAGTTCTTGGTGGAAATCCGCGGAGGAAATCTTGGAAAAAAAAATTCCTGACGAATTTCTGGCAATTCATGGTGCAAATCTCCGGCGAAATTCCTGGAGGACATCCAAGGAGGAATTCCGTGAAAATCCTTAGAGGAATTCCGTGAAAATCCTTAGAGGAATTCCTGGTGGAAACACACGTCGGACACATCGGAGGAACTTTGATAGAATTCCTGGAAACACCCCTGGCGATTTCTGTAAGAGGATTTTGTTAAGGAATCTTCAGATGTATTCCCGTAGAAATTCGTGGTGGAATCTATGTAAGATTTTCTGCAGGAATTCCTAAAAGATTCCCCGGAAAAAAAAGCTGATGATGCCTTGTGGTGTCTCTGTATGAATTCTTGGAAGATTCCCCGAAGGAATTGCCAGAAAATTACTGGAAGAGGGATGGAATCCATTCCAAACGGTTAAAGTGCGCAAAGAAAAAAGATTTTGTCGCCTAGTGACATTATAAAGGGGATATTGGTCTAATTGCTTATGGTCCTTCCTCGACAGTCGAACAAAAAGGCATACAACGGGATCAGAGTGATCAAACTGCTCGACACGACTCGATGGTCAGGACGGCATCGGATGACACCGCATCATCCCTAGTTTCCCCGGGCGATTGGTATCTCTTGACTTCATCAATTATTTACTGATGCGTAAACGTGGCGTAAGAGGCACATGTCGGTTGTTTTCGGAGGGGAGTTTTTCATGCGACGAATCCTTTGCCCTCTGTTGGTTTCAATAAAGGACAGTGTGACAGGCTGATGACAGTGCAACCGAGGGAAGAAACTACACTAGGAATCTGATATCTGATCCGAGGGAGGAAAATAAGGCGATGACGATATCCAGCGATGAATCCTAGTTGAGTTGTTCAGGCAATAAACAGATTTATGTGGTGTTATTTGGTTTTAAGTCGTTTCAAATTAATTGTTGATTGCGGCGGGAAACGAGTTGCCGAGTGGGTATATGAAGTAGTTATGTGTTAATTGTCCTCATGGGAGCAGTTTAATAAATGTGGTCTAATATGCGAGAGTTGAATTTGTTGGAGATTTTATGAACTCGCATCTGCTAAACTGGACTGCGATTCAGACGCATAGTGCTGAAAAGTTAAATTGGTCACCTGAAATTTGATAATGTAACTATGATTTATTGTGCCACATTCATTGCTTAGAATACCACACACTTAAATTATTTTACGGATTCCTGTAAAAATCTCAACAGCTGAACAGTTCGGTGAAATAAATTAACGGAGTACGGTAAATTTTTACAGTATTCGGTGAAAAATCACCGGAATCCGTAAAATTTCGACGGAATTACGGTGTTTTATTTCACCGAACTGTTCAGCTGTTGAGATTACGGTGAAATTCACCGTAAGAGCTTAGTGTGCACGCTGTAACAAGAAAAATCCTGAAATGACACATGAGAAGCCACAAATATATGTTACTGAAGTTGAAATTACCAATAAGCCTATTATAAAGACTTGGACAGTTATAGTGGAGAGTTGAAGTCGTATGATTCTCAAAAATTTAATTTCTAAGAAAAAATTCAATGTGCGCCAATTCTGCGAATACCACAGACCTGAATAAAGTACAGAAATTGATATAGCAATCGCCGAGGTGTTTTGTGAATCTAGGGCGATACTTCTTTAAACAACGAGAAACCGAATTTAGTACTATTCCATTTAATTCCGCTAGAGTTTGTACCCTTTGACAGATACGCGTATTTCGACCTCAACTGTAAGGCCGTCTTCAGTGTCGTGTACTAGACTCGACTTCGACGAAAATTGGTTTATGAACGCAAAAACCTTTTGAAATTACGTATTTCACTCCGGAAAACACTTACTTGTGCCATAAATAACATCCATTTGTATTCATCCGTAAAGCACATTACTCAGACGAGCATTCAAATGTTACTTCCACTACAGGCGCCCATTCATCTTGAGCTCCTAGAGTTGGCATCGTTCCATATCCTAACCAATAACCATGCCGTATCCCTTCTTACAAAAAACTGCCCAATACGTATGTATCTCTCAGATGATTACTGCTCCGGAAAGTCAAAAATCTAAAACAGATGCTCGGGTCCCACCGGCAAGTTGGGGATTTCCTCCTGATGGAGTTGGTTGAAAATATGGTGCGCTGTGCGGAAGGAAACCCCCAAAACGAAAGAGAAGAAAACTCCTGGCAAAATGGCAAACTTTTCCTACCACGCCGCGAGCCACCATAAAGTTGTCATTGTGCGGTGCGCTTATGGAGCGGAAACCCAACGACGCCATTATGTCGGGCGGCGATCCGTCCAACAATATGCGGCTATTTCCGTGGCGCGTTTCGGTGTGTTGTTTCCATCGTTTCGTCTGCACAATGGATGTTATCTGAAACTGTTTGAACAGCAGTTGAAACTACTGTATGTAGGTACCTGAAATTTATTAAACGGCTTTAGTAAGAGTACGTCATATTTTCCCTTTGGCTAATCAGCTGTAGGTAAAATTTAGTCTGTTATCAGTTTTTAATTTCTTCATTAATATCATTTCAAACATTACATCCCTTTCTTATATCTAAGTGTTCTGTGTTTGAGAACACTAACATCTAAATCTTGGTAAAATTGTATAAAGCTTTTATTAATATTTTGTTAACAACCTATTACATTACAAATGCCGTAGCGGCGTGGCTCAGAATGTTTACACCTGCTCATAAGAGAAAAAAAATCGCATTCCAATATATGTAATGAAACCTAACCTAAATACCGTCGTTGGGGGTGACAATGGGTCAAAAATGGATGTGTACGAATTATTTATTGAATAACTATCGCAATTTAACTCCAACTTCAAATCTGGTGTGTATGTACTTTGATGGTACATTAACAACTGTTCAAAACATTAAAGAAAAATATTTATTCACAGCGACACCACAAGTAAATGAAAAATGACCCAATCTCACCCCAAAGAGGGGGTGACATTGGGTCACTGTAATTGAAATAACTTGTTTTTGATAATATGGTTGCATAACCATTCACAACTGAAGAATAATGACGAAATACGATGCAAACAAGATGAAAAGATATCTAAGATGTTTCACAAGTATGATAAACCCACTTAAAAGAACGATTATACCAAAAAAATAAAGAGCTATGAGAAAAAATATGTAAACACAACATTCATCGTCAAGTTGACATAAATTTTCTATTTTTTTTTCCCTCGAATTGTCTTCAAAGTCTTATCCCCATTGCCATGAAGCCTATTCAGTTTCCCCAAAGGTGTACTGAAACAGTGATTATTTTAATTCTTCGCAAATAGTTAAATTTCGGAGCGACGTTCCACGATCAATACATTTCAGGCAGATGTTGACGTCATAATCACGATATTCCAGTGTTCCAACTCATTTGTACTTCCAGGAGATGTTTCTATAATTTGAAAACACTGATAAATAATTAAATTGAAAAAAAAAACAATCCATTTGATAAAATTTTACGATGTTGCTGCGCACGAAACACAGTTGCTGGATTGAGAAGTTGTCAAAATGCGTTGCATTGTTATTCAATGTACGGAATCCTCAAGTAGACTAGTTTGAAGTTTCAGAGATGCTGTATTTAGAAAGAATAAACACATCTTAATGAAAAAGAGAACTACCGGCACCGTAAAAGGTCAAAAAAGTGGACTTGCAATTTCATTTACTGTCGTTCTTGCTTGACCCAATCTCACCCCCATTTTTGATGTTTTAGACACCGTACCGAAAAAAATAAAATGTTTTTTGAAAAATCAAATAGATTCCGGAAAATAGGTGTGAAGTGTAATGAAAAGACTTTAAACCTTCTACTAATATAACGGTAGAGGTTAAAGTACATGCGTGATGCTTTGCACAGGAGAAATTTAATGCTGTAAATTTTATCTAATTTCAACACACAAGTTTTTTGATATAGAAAACAAAAACTACTATTTCTAAAAATGTACATTGTGATAAATTATGTGTAATTATATGTTCCCCAACATATGAATTATTAATTTTAGTAATATCACCGTTATTAGCTGAAATATTTCATAAATCATATTTTTCCGTTTTGACCCAATCTCACCCCCCAGACCCATTGTCACCCCCATCGACGGTATACAAAATAAAGTTATCAGAGTATTGAATTCAGAAATATCCTGAAGAGCATTCAGCAATGAAATCCTGCCGTTGAAATTGCTTTGGGAATTGGTCCACGAGCGATGTTTCATCAATTTAGGCTGATTGTGAGGCAATTTCCGCAAATCAGTTTCGAATACTTAAACTTGTATCCAGTGCATTAAAAAGACAAATTGCAGCTTTAAAAGTATATTTACCAAGATGTGTTTCAACGGAAGCACCCATAGCTTCAAAAACGTTGGTTTCAAATTACGAAAAATGACGCCTATGGATGATCATAGCAACTCCACCACATGCTCCATCCAGTCGATCATTACGATACACAAAAAAGTTTGCATCTCTTTCGTAATTCATTCCAGGTTTCAAGGAAGTTTCAGTAATATACATCTATTATTCTATTATTAGTCATTCGTTCAAATCGGAGGGCAACAATGCATTGAGGCATTGAGTATTAGAGCTGTTCATAAATCACTAAGATTATTGGGGGGTGGGGAGGCTCTGCTTATGCTTAAGTGGGAAGGGTCTCTCATGCTCAAAACTTGTTCTGGGTTAATTATAAAGCTCTATATTTTAGGACCATCACCGACCAAATGCTACAATCGTTGCCTCACTTAAGTGCCCGGGATTTTTCCTTCTCTCTTGGCTGATGCCTTTCCCACATTCTGAGCTGGAGGTTGGCGCCATACTGTCGACAATCTTTGCTTCCAGGGACGAATGGTTCCCCCAGCTACTGGCATCTCCGACGGTTAGATATAAGTAGCATCTTTGGCGGGAAACCCCACACGTGCTTGTGTCTAACAATATTGCGATGTAGTTTATGTGATTGTATGTCTTTGGATGAGCAACGAAACCAAGTAGGCGTTTAGACAATTTCTTGGTAGCCAAAAAGCTCCTCGATTTAAAAACATGGTTTTCCCCAGCATGTATTGCATATAGGATGGTGCTATTGGTGCTATTTATTATTTAAGCTTTTCTTCTCTGTATCCGATTATGTCAGGTTCTCGCAAAGGCTAAGGGGTCTATTTTGTAAATCGAGTGGATTCATGTGACTCGTCTGTGGTCATTGTCGATCAAAGTAAGCATGCATATTTCAGATGTCACACGTCGACTCCCATTGTAATCCAGTCACATAGAGTGACAACTGTCGATAAGCTCGAGTGACAGAGCCGAGTCGAGCAAAATTTTTGGTCGACAGTGACTCCCGTCGAGTAGTTTTTGGTCGACTCGACTTATAAAATAGGACCCTAAATAACAGATACCTATCGCTGAAAAAAAACTGATAATCAGTGTCAAACAACTAGGGAAAAAGCACTGATTTTCAACCTATAAAATTCTGTGCCGATTTTCGGATTTCCATGCAAAGTAGGCCAAAATCGAATGGGTCGAAAACTAGTGATGGATCGAATGTTTGGACTTATTGCTATTAAAAAAAAATATTTCAACTGATCTTGTGAAACAAAAGCGTTAGCAACTGGCTTAACATGTGTATCATATAGCCGAGCAATGCAACTACCTTCTTCCCAAGTAATCACAAGCATAAACAAGAAATCCATTACGCAAACATTTAGTTTTTGACAATCATAAAGTTTTGTCTGTCATACTTTGTAAATGAGCCTGCTCAAAAACACAATCAAGAAGGAATTCTAACTAGAATAATAATGAAGTATGTTCAACTTCAGGTTGAAAAAAAATCTATGAAATTGTACGGAACACCCCAACTAACAATTATTGCAAATGTTAACATTCTCTAAGCCGTCTACATACTGCCAAGTAAAGGCGCTGTACATAGGGACGAAGGCTTCTATGCGATCCTTTTACCAACAAATCTGGCGAATCTACTCAACTATTTTGAATCTGTGTTGGCAGCCCTTATTTATACCGATATCATTGCTCTATATCGACAGTTATACAAGTAGCTGTATAACATCTTCGGAAGGCACTTTCTCAACCATTTCGCAACTGTTGAATAATTACTACACAGCTTCCCTGTATTATAGATTAACTATTATTTCCAAGCTGTTTCACAGCTTCCGGGATTCATATCATAGGTATCCGAATTTAATGTTCTCAACATTACACAATTAAAGTACCTGCCACCGCTTGGAATCGAACTCACGATCTCTGCATCCACAAGTGTCGAGGCTTGCTGCCATCACAGTATATATCGAAGGCAAAGAAAACACACCGTTTCGTTCTACATCGAAGAAGATTCATAGAATATTTTATAACGATGGTAAAAGATGTAATAGCCACGCTTACACCACTACATCTGACTGTAAAAAAGTGTGAAACGTCAAACGCAATAGAGGTCTACAAGTAAACTGCTACGAAAACCAACGCACGATCAATCTTACACAAGTCGATTTCCTTAGAATGAAAACATATCGATGTTTGTTCGACGTCATTTGAGCTTTTGGTCAACGCCAGTCCAACAAGAAAGTGAATGCTTGGCAGCCATTCTGTTTATGATATCTCACAGTAAACAAAAGCAATATTGTGACAGTTCTCACAGCAAACAAAGAAAATTTTGTCAACATTGCACTACTACGCAGGCGACTGGATTGGTCTATGTGTACATCCTACAAGCTGTGTAGATGCGCCACAAGTTGTTGACGACAAAGCGCTTCTTAAGTATATATTGAGCAGCACTACAAATCATTATTTCTGTACAATATGATTTGTTATGCTGCTCAATATAGACCAGTGCTGAGTTCACTCGTTGACATTTCAGCGGTGCCGTGTTATTTACGTGACCATGGGAACGGGTGAATTTGGCACCGCTCAAACGTCAAATTAGTGGTCCATTGTCATCCGAAAGTTAAACTTGTTACTATGGACCAATGCACAAGTTCACTAATTTGACGTTTGAGCGGTGCCGAGTTCACTCGTTACCATGGTCACGTAAATAACACGGCACCGCTCAAACGTCAAATAGTGAACGCGTGCATAGGTCCATTAAGTTACTATGTGTTACTAATTCAGTTAATTCAAGAATAATAATAATAAGAAGAAACGGAAAACTACACTAGAAAACTAAAGAAATTTACACTTAGAAAAAACTTCAATTCAAAATTTAAAAAAAAAATAACTAATAGGCAAATTTTCAAAACTATTTACACTTAAGCCCTCTCAGGGTCTATCTGGGAGAATCACTACTGGGGCGGACTCACAACCCACAGTTGCTTCACGAATTCAATTTTAACACTGTTTAAGAAGGAGGAACAGGAGTTGCGCTCGAAATAATTATACTGAACCACTAATAATTCCAAATTTACATATAATTTATTAATTTAGGATTAGGATTTAGGAAATTATTGAAGAAATGCACTTTTAAACGTCACCTGCGGTTAATCGTTTGTAGAGGGATTTTCGGCTCGATCGGTGGGCGGCGAGTGATCTGGTTTCCTTGCCGACGGCTATACCAAATGTCCGGCCGTTGGTGGTCGTGTTACCAGCGGCGCTTCACGTCTCTGGGATATCTTCAAAGAAGCTTCGTCCGGTTCGGTCGTCCCAAGTAGTTCACCAGGATCACTAGTAGGGCACTTGACACTATCACTTCCGATTTTGAGCTGCGGTGGGGTACAGATGTCTTCCACTCGCGATTCACTTAAAATTTTGTACCTAAGGGTTTGGAAAGTTTAAAATATCGGACGATTTAAACTGTCAGAATTTTGTTACCGAAAAAGATCATTTCCTGGGCCTGCATATCCTTTTTATAGGACTTGATGATGCAGCAAAACCAAATCGTAGAACATTTCCCGGGAGGGATTTGTCTTCACACAGTTGGTAGTGGGCGCCATGATGCATCAGTGCATATATGGTTGGGAAGGATTTTGATGGTGGGATACCAGGGGTTTATTTGGGAGGATTTCAAATTCAAATTATTTTTTTTTTTAATTACAAATTCATTACATTTTTCTATTTAATTAATTTAATTATAGGTAACTGGTATCGAAGGATAGAGGAAAAAGGATTATATTTACGTATTAGGTTATTTACATTTAAACTAGAGTTAAAGCATAATTATTTACAAATTTCCAGATATTTACAAAATTATGAAAATATTTACAGAGTATGAATATTTACAAAAAAATAAAAATGTATATATGTAAAACGAAACAAAGAAAAAAATACATAAAAGGCAAATGCATGATTGTGACCTATCACATAGGTAACAAACTTGTATCTCTACTTTCAGTCCCTCAAGTTTTTATGTTTTACTAGCTGTCGCCCGGCGAACTGTATTGTTTAACTTTACCACGAATTTTACCTCATAGACCTTTCTTGCGAGAACACGAATCATACGGAAGAGACCCGGTAGAAATAGGTTGATCCACTCTAAACTTATGCGCGATCATGCGTTCAACATCCATTTTAACATACAGCCATTCCATGAAAAACCGATCTAGTAGGTCACCGAATTTCGTGAAATTGCTATTTTGTTCCTTATCCGAAATAAGGATACACGTATTTTTGGATTTTTGATTAGGGTGACCATTTCCGAAATATGGTGACCAAAAAAATTGCGACATTGCAAAATTTTTATTTTTTAAGTAATCATAACTTTTGAAGAGCCCGACCAATTTTCAATTTTCTTGGACGAAATGAAAGCTAAAGATTTTGACTTTTCTAGAAAAATATAAAATTTCACAAAAATTGTTTTTTTTTTTACATGAAAAATCCGTTTTTTCGCGTATTGAAGGCCAAAGGAGCTATTGCTGTTCACATTTTTTCTTGGAATGTTAAAAAAATTTACGTTTACTGTCAAATTTTCAGCGATGTATGTTTTTTAGTTTTTGAGATATATTTTTTTGAAAACAAAAAATCAGTCATTTTTTATCGGCACACACTGTAGGTCTGAGAGCATCAGATTTTTTATATTTAAAAAACCATAACTTTCGAACAGCTCAACCGATTTCCAATCTTTTTTATGGAATGAGATTATGATTTCAACTTTTCAGTTAAAATATAAAACTCTGAAAAACAAATTTTTACCATTCGCAAGATGAAACAGATCACGGAAAAGTATTAGCGAATGGTCATGCCATTATGCCAAAGGGGACGTTGGTCCGCCAAGACGATATTAGTGAAATTGATGTCGATGTGCTACAGTTCGTCAACGGAGATGCGGAGGATGAACCGGAAGATGAGACACACAGTCCCAAGGTCGAAATGGCCGAAGTGGAGAAACTGCTACAAGACTGTAGTGTTGAACAGAAATCTGCAGAGGAGAAACAAGATCACAAGCGAGAAGGCATGTCGTCCGGCGATGAGGATGAAGACTTCGTCAGACCGCAACGAATGCGAAGATGTTCATCACTGAAAACGGGCAAGACACCACCAGGTACCCCTGGCCGGAAAAAGTTTGTTCGATTTGCAGACGTACTCGGACTTGATCTGGCTGATGTAAAAACATTTGTTGATGGAGTTCCTAAAGTGCCGAAATCGGCCTACGAGGATCTGGACTTTTGCCTAGAGCCTCCTGTAGTTCAACAGATCAGTTTGGGACCGAAAGCCGATCGAGTATTGGTGCCGCTCTTCCAGCAACCGGGTGCCCTACCTTGCTTCCTAGACAAGGTTCGCGAGAAACAAGTTAACCTGGAAAATGCGGCCGTGACTGATCCAGTTACTCTCACCATCACCGGAACCGTTCGTGTCCGAAACCTAGATTTAAACAAGTCAGTCTATGTGCGGTACAGCACAGATAGCTGGCGCAGCTTCTCGGACCTCCAGGCCAGTTACGTGGAAAACTCCTGCGACGGTTTCTCCGATAAGTTTGCCTTCACCATCTACGGAAACTCGGTTCAGATAGGGCAGCGTATTGAAATGGCGATACGCTTCCATTGTCGGGGCCAACAGTACTGGGACAATAACTACGACATGAATTACGTTTTCCAATGCTTGTCAATCACCCAACCGAATCAGATCGCGCAGATTGCGGTCAAACCGGCCAACATAGACGCCCATATCAGTCCAGACGAAACTTGGTGCAAAAGCTTCTACTGAATGGGTCCCTCTATAATCCGCTGCCCCCAAAAACACCAAAACCCTCCGACTACAACTGAAACTTATACAATAACAAGAACAGCAGCAAGCAGTAGGAAAACGATACAATATTGCATGATTGTGATCGCAAAAACCGGTCCGATTACATGTGAAATTAACTAAAAAGCTTCACAATTCATTTCAATCGGACGCAAAAATTTTAACATGTGTAGTATTATCATTGGTTTTTAAACAAATCCCATCAGGGGTTTTTAACTCTTTTTATCCAAAACGCCTTCATGATAAAGATCCCGCGTTGAAAAATAGTGGACATAAAAATCCATTGCAATTAGAGCTTCACTGAAAAAGTATGGTTATTGTATGTAACCAAGAACTTAAAAAGTTCCCAACTATCTTGAGATTAGAACATCATTTTTTAATTTAGATATCAAATTTTAAAAAGTAAACTAGATCTGACGGCACGTGTAGTTTGCCGCGAGGACAACAGTTCCCAATTGAAATTATGCGAACTGCAAATTGTGTAATTAGCAATGATCGTTTATTCAAAGAGTTGATAATCATGACCTATTAGCTTAGATTTGTAAACCAATTGTTAAGCTAATCAAAAAAAAAACACACTAATACTTCAGATTAGAGTTGTATGCGTGTTGAAAACCAGTCTATATTCATTAACAAAAGCAGAAACTAGCATACGTTGAAAGGCATAACGAATTGAAGATGAACTATGGACATTGTTGTGTTTCTAGAAATATTTATATCAAAACCATCAAGAAACGTTATTGCATGCTCTCGAAAGACTAGTGCGTGAAATTGTTTGTTCATTTTATGATTTTTATGCGACGGCAACTAGACAGACAACAATTATGTATAGAACGAACGAGAATAGCAGACAAATGATTGAGAAACTAGCTACAAGGAAGCAGTTAGAAAACTATATCAAGAGCAATTTTAACGCACCCACTTACATGAAAATAGCAAAAACTAAAAGCAAACAAGAAAATGGCAGAACAAATACCGAAACACGAATCACATACCTATTCATAGGAAAAGCAAAGAAAATCGAAAACAAAAAAAACTGGTGTCATATGAAAGAGTTGAAAATTGAGCAGTAAAATTAGGCATACTATATTTGAGTTAAGTACATAAACACACCCCATGTATAATATAGAAGTTTACCCAAAGATTAGAAAATAAAGAAATGTTTAAAAAAAATCGTTGAGTGTTTGTTTGATCTGCAATTTTTGCATGCTGTGTATTCTTGATTTCGTTACGTTTCATTGTCTTAATTTTTTCTTAAGGTATTATTTCGAAGAATTTTTTAGGCCTTGGTTTATTTGATGGTCTTCCCACGGAAATTCTTGATTTTTTTTTATTATCTCTTGAAATTACGTTAAAAATATTTTTTAAGAATTCCTCCAAAGATTTTTCCAAATTCTTCAGGAAAAACCTAAGTTTTCCAATATCTTTATTAATTCAATCAGAAATGATCACTGATTTTTTAGGATTTCCTTCGAACTTAAGGTTTAAGATTTTTTAAAGATTTCAACCAAGAATGCCTATAAGGATATTTTCAGAAATTTCACCAGAGACTCTTCTCAAGATTCCTTCTGGAAGTCCTCAGGAAAATCTGAGAAATTTCCCATGAAAGTACTTAAGAAATTTATCCAGGAATTTCAAGCATTTTTCTAATTTCGGAAGAAATTACTTTAAAAATTCTGAAGTCATTTCTGAAACAAATCCTTTAGTAATCTCTGATGAATCTTCTGTAGAAATTCCTTCATAGGATCTCTGTGAAGGCTACTAGTTTCTGAAGAAATCATGGTGGTTTTCTAGATAAATTGACAACATATCTATTCTAATATTGTTATCGAATCCCAAGAAAATATTTTATAAAAATTTCTGAAAGAATTTCTAGAAAAACATCGAACGCAATTCAGGAAGAAATTTGTATAGAAATGATCGGAATAAACTCTTAATTTCCTGGAATAATCCCTTTCTTAGCCAAGTGGTAAAAACCGCGATTACCAAAGCAAAGCCAGGCTAAAGGTGCCTGGGTTCGATTCCCGTTCGGTATTCTTTTCGTCAGTATTTTGAGAAATTCAAATTCTCATAACTCACGATTGAAATTTCTCATGTGTGAGTTGTCAACCACGCAACTCAGCAGTCAAAAATTCATGGATGATTTGGCTCATATGTTTGACTCATTGCCTCGTATAAAAACCCCAAAAATTGTCTTACGTAATTAATGGATCGCCCCTATCTCAGGGGCCTTCCTTAGCCGAGTGGTTAGAGTCCGCGGCTACAAAGCAAAGCCATGCTGAAGGTGTCTGGGTTCGATTTCCGGTCGGTCCAGGATCTTTTCGTAATGGAAATTTCCTTGACTTCCCTGGGCATAGAGTATCATCGTACCTGCCACACAATATTCGAATGCAAAAATGGCAACTTTGGCAAAGAAAGCTCTCAGTTAATAACTGTGGAAGTGCTCATAAGAACACTAAGCTGAGAAGCAGGCTCTGTCCCAGTGAGGGCGTAATGCCAAGAAGAAGAAGAAGTATCTCACAATGATATAATATTTAAAACTCTAGTGAACTTTAATGAAACACAGCTAATACTGATTTGTATTTATCAATCAACTAGAGTTATAGGAAATTCATAAATAAATGGAAGAAGGTAGAAATAGGCATGGATGAGCATATCGGGAACCCAATCATACCTTTGCTTCAAGCCTGAGAATGAATATGATATTATTGTAAAACGAATTTCTTTCTCTAAAGAAGAAAACAACAAGAAGAAACAAGAAGAAAACTATGATAAATTTATTGCTTACACTGCGGAACACGTTTTTGTCTCAAGCACCAAAATACCGCTATTCTCTCAATTAAGAGTTGCTGAATCCATAACCGTTTTCAAAAGTATCATAGCACGTCTAGTTTTTGCGATATTGTCTGTTAAAAATGCAAAAAATGACTATTCTAGCCAACTTGCATGCAAGTTTGCCGGCTTGTAAGTTAATTTATTTGCTTAATTTGCCACAGAATTCAAACTTTATGTGTATAACAATACTTATCGGCAAAGTTTATAATACTTTCGATGCGGAAAAATTATTTTTTGATGGTTTAAAAAAGTATTGTATTTTCCCATATAAGAGAAACGCCGAATTTTGTATGGAGACAGTAAGCATGTCGAAAAAATCGGTTTAATCCAAATTTAATCGCGAAATATCGATCAAATTTAATCCAAAATGAAAGTTTAAGTGCAAAAAAGCATGTTTAGTGGATTAGATCACAAAAAAAGTTTGATAAATTATAATTTTATGAAAACATCAATAAAACCAGTCTTTTATACAACTTTGGCGACCTGTAGCTAAAAATTGTGACGTGCTGGAACATTTCTGAAAATGGCATCAGATTCAGCAACCCCAAATCTACTCGAGACACATAATTTGATCCTTGAGACACGCAAGAATGTCATTTTTGTTACGCTGTGTTATTAGCAGTGAGACAAATATATGATAAAAATAAGAGATGTCGAATTTGAGTTAGAATTGTTTTTATTTACTGATCATCCCTGCCTATTTTTACCTTCTTCCATTTATTTATGAATTTCCTAAAACTCTAGTTGATTGATAAACACAAATCAGTATTAACTGTGTTTAATCAAAGTTCACTTTAATTTTAAATAATCTATCATTGTGGGATACCTGATTTTTAAATTTCAAAAAATATATCTCAAAACCTATAGAACATACATCGCTGAAAATTTGACAGTAAACATATTTTTTTTTAAACTTTCAAGAAAAATGTGAACAGCAATAGCCTCTTTAGACCCAAGGCCTTAAATACACGAAAAAACGGATTTTTTAATTTTTTTTCATGTAAAAACCAATTTTTGTGAAATTTTATATATTTTTAGGATATTTAAAATCTTTAGCTTTCATTTCGCCCAAGAAAATTGAAAATCGGTCAAGCGGTTCAAAAGTTATGATTTTTTTTTAATAAAAATTTTGCAAAGTCACGTTTTTTCTGGTCGCCCTGTTTCAGAAATGGTCAACCTATTCAAAAAATCCAAAACACGTGTATCCTTATTTCGGATAAGGAACAAAATAGCAAATTTTCATGGAATTCGGTGACCCACTAGATCGGTTTTTCATGGAATGGCTGTATATAAGAAAGATTAAAATTTTATGTAAAAACAGCCTTTTTTATTTTGCTTGCTCAAAACCGTCTTCTAGATAATATGGTCGGGGTTTTGCTAAACCGCACCAAGTGCCATTTTTTTCCAAATTGAGATTTTTACACCAGAGGATATTGATGATTATTTGATCATAATCTTTCTACCATAAAAATATCGGGTACAGGAAGTCGGGACGGTATGGCCAATGGGGTAAAATGAGCACCCCTTGAAAACTGCATAAATTTTTAAAATTTCATCTGAAATAACATGCTACCCCAAAGCTGATGAGCAAGTGAAGCAATAGGCATATTATAAGTCAGTGTTCGAAACTCAAAGAAAAAGAAATAAATGATGTTCGAAAAAACTACCCATATTGCCCCGAATGGCTCTTATAAATTTCATCACTTCAGAATGATGATGTTTGAATGTTAGAATGTTCTTAAGAAATTATATCTTCTTGCACGGAGTGTTTATAAATACTGATAATTTTCAAAATAATTGAATTTTTAGATTATATGAGATTATTTTGCAATCAAACATGGGGGCTCATAATACCCCATCAGTAAAAAATCGACTCAAAAATTAACAAATTTTGAAAAATCAATCGTTCATCCGTGAACTTTATAAGACAAAGGAAATCATGCGGATCTAGTGCATTCATCTAAAAATTGTTGGAAATCATGCAAACAGTCGAAAATTTCATAATATTTTCAGCACTTTTATCGACACTTTGATTTCCTTAAGGTGGCCAAACTGCCCCACTTTCCCCTAATTTGAATAGTTCCCTGTGATCTTAGATCATAAATTTTCTCTGGAGGGAAATGTAAAACTGCAACTTTGTTCAGCCAGAACGAACCATAAACCAACGCACGTCATAAGAGAGGATTAAATATTCTGATACAAAACAAAAAATTTCAATTTTCTCCTATATCCTTACAATTTATCCATTCAAAGCAACTCACAGAAACAGAGGCCAGTGAAATTGGGCAGCAATTGACTAATTAAAATAAAATATTGTTTCGGTGACGTTGATCTATTTTCTTTGAAATTTTATCCAGCCACACCGCACTAAATACTGTTCATCCGAAAGTCACATTTTGACATGCTATAAATACTTACATTTACTTGTTACATAATATGCTAATTAATCCACACAGGAGCAGTAATGACTTTGTGCATTTTAGTTGTTCAGAAAATAGCGTTATCGCCATCAAATTCCGTCAGACACACCAAAACATACGAATTATAAATTTTCGTTTTTTTTTCTATGGCACACTGTATTGTGCCACTTTTGAGATTTTGTCCATTCAACCTTCGAATCAAGAATTCGTACTACTGTATGATTTCGCCTTAAATGTTGATGGAGACGCATGGCGTTTTATCTTGCCAACATGAGATGAGTGCATACACTTCAAAAGGTTTCCACACAGAACCTGAGCCACGTTTACGCGGTCGGAGACATATTTTATTCATTTTTCCACTACGAAAGGAACAAAAACTACTCATCGGTAATATTGTCGTTCAATTTTCAATCTAAACAAAAAAAAATGCAAGGAGGGAAAATAAAGAGATCGATTTCTGTCTATAACTAAACCTCTCAGTATGGCGAGATGGACCGTGATCGGTCTTAGCCGTCTAACTAGACACCCCAAAGAAAAAAAAAAAAAAAACCTCTCAGTAGAAATCTGTTCGGGGTGCATTCACAAGCTTTTCTACATTAAAGCTGTTCTTTCGATCAAAAGCTCTATGCAGCACATTCTGCTACACTTTTTGCATAACTTTTAGGCGTTATCAATAAAATATTTCGTCGAAAGCACACTCGATTGAACGAATACCCTTGAAGATTTCGACTCAGAGCCTGGGTTGAATTTGCTGCTGGCAATTACAACCCAGTCGCTTCAAGCTGTGGGCAATTTCTTTCTCCCCATCATGACTAGGAGATCGGTTTGAGTTTGCGTTATTATTGGGGAGGTTTGGGGGGAGCCGAATGTTGTTGTGTTCAGCCTTAACACACACATGCAAGTTCAACTACCACCGACCGCCAGTATCATTCCAAAGTTCATATCAAACGATAACAAAAATCGCACTGTAATACCTTGTAGGCACCTAATCGGCACTTGGTGCACACATAACCGGGTAAAAAGTTGATTTAATTTTGAAAATTTGCATCTGCGACGGCGGAGAATGTTCCTTCGTGCACTAGCTCGGCAATCGAACACTGTCGCTGGGATGTCCGGTCAGAGAAATTTGTGCAGCCAGATTAGTTCCTCCCGACTACAGGGGAAAGTCGCAGTGGTCACAGCATCCACCGATGGGTAAGTTAAGTTGTAATAAAGCTAGACGTATAGTCACCTCATAATTACGGGTCAACTAAGGATTCTCAGTTCAAATAACCAAGGAAGTACTCGAAAGAACACTAAGCTGAGAAACAGTTTTGTGCCAGTTGGGACGTAACGCCAGAAAGAAGAAGTGTCATTTTTCAGAACAAAATATGATTGAAAATCATGGAGGCGATGTGCAACACACTTCAAAATTCTTCGAATTCGATGGAAACTTAAAACTTTGAGCAAAGGAGGATCCTTATTATAGATCAATTCGATTCGTATTATGAAAAAGAACACTATAAGGTAACACGGGAGAAAATTTAAAAAAAAAATACTTCCGCTGTTGTTACTTTACGCTAAACATATTTTCGGAAGTAGTGCGCTGCGCTAACCATCAGATGAACAATACAACGCACTACTTCGCAAGTTTTGTATAACATAAACAGCAGCGAAAGTCAACGATCAGAAATTGGAATGCAATTTTGTGCAAGATATTACAATAGCCTTATTTTTGATTCACAACTGTGGTGTGGTTTTAATTGATTGCAAAGCCTTCGAGTTCACGTAAAAAATGTTGTTGCCTAATTGCGAACCTACCTATTTGATGATAAATGATTGATAAACGCGATTTTATGTTTTTAACGCGATGCTAGGGTACAATAAGTTTCTTTGACTTGATAAAAAGTTTAAAATAAGTTATCGTAAGAATAAATAAACAAATTACAAATTACATAAGCATTAAAACGAAATCTGCACGCAAATAGAAAGCAATGAATCATTTAGAATCATGATTTGAAATTGACTTATCAAGAACAGTTTTTCGTCATCATACTATACGAAATATTCGAAAAAAAAACCACCACAACAATTAAATAAAAGTTGTAGATTAAAGATTACTTGAAAAATAAAGACTGATGAAGTGTATTCTAGCTTGAAGAAAGTTTCTACAAAGTTTCATAAATTCATCTTGCTGTCATGAAGCCGCAATAAAAAATGAAGAAAGTAAGATAATATTGGAATTGTTACTTTGGTAAACATATCAACATTTAAGAGCGTCTTCGCAAGTAGTTTTCAAAGCCTATTGAAGTGTGACCCAGATTAAGTTTATGAGTTATTTGTGCTTTGTTTATTACAGCTTTGTAGACTAGAAGCTTTTGTTTGTAAATTTTGATATAAGATATTAAAAAAATCTTTAAAGAAATCATAAAATAAAATTTGTTACTTGGATTGTTTTATCCCATCCAGCATCGGTTATGCTATCGCGGAACGTCTGGGCCAGGAGGGCGCCAAAGTGGTCATCAGCAGTCGCAAAGAACAGAACGTAGCCAAGGCGGTGAGCCAACTGACCAAGAGTGGACTGGACGTCGTTGGGGTCAAGTGTCACGTGGCCAATGCCGATGATCGGAAGGCACTGTTCGAAAAGGCTGTGGAAAAGTACGGCGGAATCGACATTCTGGTCTCGAACGCGGCGGTCAATCCTGAGGTGGGTGGCGTGCTGGACGCCAGCGAAGCAGCTTGGGATAAAATTTTCGAGGTAAACGTCAAATGTTCGTTCCTGCTGGCCAAGGAAGTTCTACCGTACATTCGTCAGAGAAAGAATGGAAGTATTGTATTTGTGTCTTCGATCGCCGGATTCCAACCGTTTTCATTGCTGGGAGCTTACTCGGTGAGCAAGACGGCGCTTTTCGGATTGACCAAAGCCGCCAGTCAAGATTTGGCCGCTGAAGGCATTCGGGTGAATTGTATCGCACCAGGCATCGTGCGAACCAAGTTTGCTGCTGCCGTAAGTATAACTCTACAGATCTATAAGAAACTTGGATGATCACAAAGCTTCAATTTCAGCTTCATGAATCGGAATCCGCTCGGGACACCGCTCTGGCTCAAATACCCATGGGACGATTTGCTCAGCCTCCGGAGATTGCAGGTGTTTGTGCCTTCCTGGTATCCGACGATGCCAGCTATATTACGGGAGAAACTATTGTGGCATCCGGTGGAATGCCTTCCCGTCTCTGAACTTCTTTTATTTTGGTGTATGGGACATGGAATTACGAAATAAAGTTATTGGTTTGTTAGATATTTCGAGATATCTTTCTTATTAAATTAGCTTCGAATTCCAATAACGTAGGACGCCATTCACCACTCATTCAAGGTGAAACAGATTGGAATCAAAACTGTATCAACCAAAACTTGAAAGGCACAAATCTCACGAGAGAACATCAAAAGACAGTGCAATTTATATTTTAACTATGTGCACTAGCAGAAAGTTTAAAATAAAAAATCGACTTCATATCTGCGTTCATTATTTCTGAAGATTAGTGCCTTTGAAATCGTGAGTAAGGGCACAATTTGGCCATTGTGACAGCCATGTTTGTATAATAGCCGTTTGGCATAATTCTGAAAAAAAAAGTTTAATTTGATCAAATTCTTTCCATTAAGTAGGGACGTTCCGATATTGCGAAGTATCGATATTTCATTCGATACGATTATCGAATCGTAGTATCGATACTACCGATATATTGAATCAAAATATCGATATATCGCAATATCATGTGATATATTTGAAGGGCGCAAAATTCTAGTATCGCTTAGTTACCTTACTTTGAGTTTCCTACGATTCGCAAACAATTCTTTGAAACTTCAATATTATCGGCATTTTGATTGATATGGATATGAATAACTTCTTTTATGATACATCATATAACAATATAATGTGCATTGCTATCAAATATTAAATAAATCAATTGTTGTAGCATAAAACCCTACAATTGTTATCCAAATATTTATTTACGATATATCGGAAGGAAATATCGATACCACCGATATATTGAATAGGAAATATCGATACCAAAATATCGAATATCGAAAGTAAAATATCGATATTCCGATATATCGGAAGTATCGGAACGTCTCTACCATTAAGGGGTATTGATACAGGAAAATTAATTCCTGAATAAAGACTGGTTTGCTACTGACAAGAAAAGGAATCGCCTATCTCGATGCGTGAAAAATTTCTTCCCAGAAATGGTCCAGACAATCACATTTTTCTGAACGTAGTATGCTGTTTAGAACAAATGTCTTTTCAAAGGGGGCTTTGTGTAGGAAATTTCTTGATCCATTCTGTCAAAGAATTTCTTTACTTTTTTTCTAGCAAAACAGCATACTTACCTTAAAATATAAAAACCTTCAGGATTTTCTGTAGGCATTTCTTCATAACATTGAACAGAATTTCTAACGAAACTTGTTTAGAAACGGTCGGAAGAATTGCTGTATTATTTAGTGGTGAAACCTCATGATTTTTTTTTTAATTTATAGAGATTTCAATTGAAAAATTACTCAAGAATTATTAGAAAGAATTACATGAGTAATTTGTGGATGAAATGTTGGAAACAATTTCTAAAGGAACTAATCACTAGCCGAATTAATTCGAATTCCTTTAAGAGTTTATAGATTTCTATCAATAAACCTTAGACGAATTTCGGAGCAATGACTAGAATTAACCGTAGATGAATTCAGAGGATTTCATATGAAAATGGCTGGAAAATAATTGAAAAAAAGGGTGAAGGAAAATGACTGAAAAAAGGAATTCCTGTAAATACCATTTTCGTTAAAACTCTTGGATAAACCTTGGAGATTTCCTAGATTTGCTAGAGTACTTGGATCATAGGCAAGAATGGAAAATTCCAACGAAGAAAACATTGCAATAAGATGTTTACTTCTTTAGCCAAATACGCGTGAAATTTCTTGTTGTTTTTTAAATCAGAATTCACGTGAGGAGAAAGAAAATGATGACTATAGAGACCGTTTTAATTGAAAACAAAAACGACTTTAGAGACCTTCCATTTAAAATATAAACTTTTTAAAGATTCTCATTCTTAGTGTATGGTTAAAACAGACTTGGGATTTCGGAATAAACTTACTTACTGTTCTGTTGGATATTTCGAGTGATCCTTTTTAAATTAACTTCGAATTCAAATACATAACATCGTTACCCGATCATGGTCCTTTTCCGACCGCGCGCACGTACCTCTTCATACTTGGCAATGGTTTCCGGTACCTTGAACTTATTGTGTTCCCTGTAGCTCTCAAGCACCCAGCTGAAGAAATTCGGCACTTCACTGTGAGCACTCAAAAGTGCCCGCTCGAGGACGTACAAATCCACTCCCATGTCTTCCACATTCAACGAATAGAACGACAATCCGAAATCAATCATGACCAGTCTATAGGGCAGTTTGGAGTCCTCTTTTACATCCGGATCCAGCAGAATATTGGAGGTGGTTAAATCCCCGTGGATGATATTGTGACCATGCAACAGTCCTACCACTCGACCCATTTCCTTCGCCAGTTGCTCAACCTTCGTATTGTCCCCTTCCAGCACGGCCACATCCACCAGTTGCTTCGCCGTCTTCGCGCGCTCCAAATATTCCATGTAAATTTTCCTACCAGTCAAATCAACCCCCATCAGCTTGGGGGTGTCCACTCCGGCCACTTTACATCGTTCGAAAGCTTTCTGCTCGGCCTTGATTCGCTGCCTGGTCAGCTGGACGTCCAAATCCGGATGGCGATACTTTTTGGAGAATCGTTCCTTCACCAGGCAGCGAGCTCCGTTGTACTGACCGAGGTACAGTTTGCCTTCAGCACCTTGTTTCAATAGGGTGATTGAGTCACTGTCGTCTGCAGCCATTCCACCGGTTGGTCGTTATCGGTGGAACATTCGAAACTATCAAAAGCAACTCACAGATTCTTCGGTAAATGGCCTAACGTGATTTTGTTGATGTTTTTTCTGTTTTTGTTGCCACCACCGACTGACAGTTCTGTGAGTGTGAGCGAGACGGAATAGGCCTTTTCATGTGACAGATCCGTCTATGCATTTGTTTACATCGGTGAAGGACCGGTGCTAACACGAGCCTGTCATTTTCATAGAAGAACTGTCAAAGTGCTTCCCGATCAGCTGATTTGAGACGTCATGTGAATAGGCCTATAGTCATGCCAGAGAAGCCCCTAAACGGTTCACATCTCAGCACTACACTCCACAGTGCACTGTGTTTCATTTTGTCGATGTTTCGATTTTTTTTATTATATTTACTGCTTCGCGGCTAAAAATGGGTGAACCAACGTGCAAAGTTCGATTTTTGACCAACTTCGTCGCGTCGCGAATCACTTCGCTATAGTGCGCATCTATGCTTCCCGCCGTGTGCATTATGCGCACTATTGAAAATCGAGTTGCGACGCGGGTCAAAAATCAAACTTCGCACGTTGGTTTTCCAACGCGAAGCAGTATATTTATAAATAAAGCGTCCAACCCATTGGGCCGTTTGAATAAAAAGCGTTGAACTTTACTACATGTAGCATCTACTGAAAAACAAAATCCACAAAGTTTCAATTCACTACTATTTTGTACGTTCTATTTGCACATCCTACATATAAATTTCAAAATCAGCTTCCTTGACCTTGTAAAATGTTTAAAACTAATAGGTTATCGTCACAAATAAATAAACATACATACATACATTAAAAAGTTTATTACACTTTTGGTATGAATAAAACCCCTTTCGAATATGTAGCACCTACTACAAGCAAACAAATTTTGTTGTAGAATCTACCGAATCCATGGTAGAATTAAGAACTGCACCAACGATTCTTCACCCTCATTCTTGTTTACGGTGGATCCAACTTTCGATCGAATGCTATTCGTTCGAATCCATTGCCCATTTGATTTTGCTGGCGTAAACGAGAATGCGAAAGGGTTTTCGATCGAAAGCGCATTCGTACGTAAACAAGAATAGGGGTGCTTAACCGACTACAAAAATCTGTTAAGTTTACTATAATCTGGTAAAAATCACTGAGCAGTGCAGTAAATGTGACTATAGAGGTCCCCAAGCAAACTGCCACGAACACCAACGCACAATCAATCTTACACAAGTCGATTTCCTCAGAATGAAAACGTATCGATGTTTGTTTGACGTTATTGAGCTTTCGGTCAACAGCAGGCCAACAAGGAAGTGGTTGTTTTGCAGCAATTCTGTTTATATTTGGATTCTCACAGCAAACAAAAGCAATGTTGTGACAGTTCTCACAGCAAACAAAGAAAATTTTGTCAACATTGCACTACTACGCAGGCAACTGGATTGGTCTATGGGCTTATTCTCAAATTTTATAACGCTGAAGTGGGTGGGTGGGTGTTCCAACGAAGTTACGGCTCATACAAAATTTGTAGAATATTCATACAAAAAGTGTTATGAGGGAATGAGTCGGTGTCAAAAATGGGGATTTTTGGCGTTATGAAATTTGTGAATGAACCATATGTTCATAGTAGCCCCGACTACAAAGCATTGTATTTCAATCCGTGACACCCACCGTGCAACACAGTACGGTGAAAAGTAGAATGCCAAACTTGTCAATTCTAGAATGTTTCTAGTCATAAATACTACGACTCTGGTTAAATAAACCGAATATATTTTCTTGTTGACTAAGTTATGGTAGTATTAGAGTTTGTTCACAAATTTCATAACGCCAAAAATGGCCATTTTCGACACCCACCCATCCCCGCGTAACGCTTTTTGTATGAATATTTTATAAATTTTGTATGAGCCGTAACATCACAGGGACACCCACCCACCCCCTTTAGCGTTATGAAATTCGTGAATGGGCCCTTAAGGCCGCACGGGACGTCATCATAATCACCCTATCCATTTCAAGAAGCAAATCCCAAGAACCACTCCATATATCGATGCAAAAATATATCACTATGATTCTATATATGTAGTGCACAACCCGATAAATTTTCAGCTTCATCGGTTCACTAAAACTCGAGATTTGCTTCCACAAAGTTTTGATGATTATTGTTAGAGTGAGACGAAAGATAGGAAAATAACACGGTCTCCCGTGTTCCCTTAACAGATTAATGTAGTCGGTTGAAAAACGTTGGTGCAGTTGTTAATTTTACCATGGATTCAGTAGTTTCCACAATAAAATTCATTTCAGTGTACTTTCGAACATGAGAAGTGACTGATGCTGCACGTTAAGAAAATTCCATTCAGAGTGACACCACGGTGTGCCAGAAACCGTTATTAACAGAAAAAACCTGACTTAATCCACCGATGGTGAGACTGAACCCTTCTTACATTTCCATACAGGTATGAGATAATTATTATTCATCATTCATTTGGAACCTTGTACCAGTACAGTGGGGATTCGCTCGTTGGGGTTCCGCTACATGGAATGATTCGATGGTTGGATGTTCGCTGGTTGGAAAATATTCCAACTAAAAGCACTCAAATGTCAACAGAAAATGTCAAACTGACTTTGACGTCTGAGTATCGTCGCTTTGAAGTCTCCATATATAGAACAAATGCGTATGTATATGTGCGTTTTGTGGCGATTTGCTGTCCAGATGCGTTCGTGTGGAGCATTTTCACCAGCTGTCAGTCTTTCCTACTAACGGGTCGGATTCGCTAGATGGAAGGCAGTCGTGTTCCAACCAGCGAATCCCCGGTGTATAACTAAACTTTAGGATGTTGTGACTATGTTCTATCTGCCCTAATAGTTTGATGGTTTGCGAAAAAGTCCAGAAAACTGCACGTCAAAAGGCGGATATCGAACTTTATTAGTTTTCATACGCTTATTATCATAGTTTAAGAGGGTATATAAACCCATGTTGCCATCCTGTAAAATAATATCGAAAAATGAAAAATTGATGTCCTAAAATGATTTTGCCAGCGATTTTTTTAAGATTTATGTGCAGGTTTAAATTAAAAAAAGGGGAATTTTAGAGATTTTTGAAAATAATGATTTTTATCTCTGTAATTTATAATTCGATTGCAATATGGTTGTGAATGATATCCGAGCTTTCAATCGACGAAAAAAGAGCTTAAATTGGATTAAAAATAGCTGAGAAATTGATCAAAATGTAAAAAAATGAATATTTCAGAGAATTTTTTTTTCCAGTACTTTAGAAAATTCTTCCAATGATATCTCTGAAACTAGTAATCCGATTTCAATGAAAATTTTAAGGCTTATGATTGAATGTTAGAGCTTTCATTAGCCGATAAAAGAACTTAAATCGGTTCAAAAATGGCTGAGATATCGATCAAAATGCAGACAGTTGAAAATATTAGAATATGCTTTTTCTAGTACTTCACGATACTGTTTGAATCATAACTCTGTAACGAAATGTCCGATCGCAATGAAATTCAATAGCGTTCTATGGGAATGTTGTAGCTTTCTTTTAGAGCTAAAAGTATTTAAATCGGTTGACAAACGGCTGAGATAATTGAGTGACATTTTTTGTAACACACACACACATACACACACACATACACACACACATACGCACACACATACACACACACATTGGGCAGCAGGACAGGAGTCCAGGGGCTTGACGAACCCCCCCTCTGCGAGTCGGGTGGGAGCTTAGGAAGCATTTCTTAAGCGAAAAAACTCCATGCATCCGTATGGATTACCACCTTTTGGCACTTCTCTCGAGAAGTGACCGAGCTCCTCCCAGTTAGCTCAAGCAGAGGATGCCTAGGATGTGGTGGGGGTTCAACAGTGGGCTCTGTTGGATCTCTGCAAAAAGCCACATATCCGCAAGCAACTCCGTACAAGCGGCCTGGCACCGCTTTCAAAGTGCCTTAGCCCAACCATTGGAGTGCCAACCGGCACATCAGGATCGATGCCAGTAACATCCTGATTATGGTATACTGGTGAAGGCGTTCAACAACGGACAAGCTACGGATCACGGATTGGATGGCGTTATTGGGCTGACAGTCGGGCCATTCTGCTCCCTGATTAAGGAAGGGTGACACCGACCTGAAACGGCGAGTGGGCTCATGGTTCGATTGCCTCCGTCCCGTTAAAACCTTGGCAGGCCTCCGGATACGTTCGAAATCTGTCCATCAGTTCTGATGAGTACGTAGGTTCGGATGGAACATTCCCGATCTACGCCGATCTGGCACTGTACCCGGCCCCCATAAGGGTCCGTGTCAACCCTCGCATGGCCTCAATGCTTGCAGGTATAGTTGCTTGCAGGTACAGATAACCATGGGATCGTGAAGGCGACTACGTACGGCAGATGGAGATAGCGGCTCGGAGGGGGGACCCTGAAGAATGGAAGTAAGTGTAATTGAAGTTGAGGATGAAGTGACAAATCCGTTTGTCAAGAGTGGATTGGTGAGGACACCGCCGCCGCAAACCCAGCAGGTGCAAAAGCAGCCCACGAACGAGCAGCAGGCTCAGCAGCAGGGTCAGCAGCAGTATAGCGTGTGGACGAAACCACCACAACCACCGAGGGTAGAGACAGCGAAAAAGTTGGTGGACGAGCTGCACGAGTATGTGGATAAGAGAAGTAACGTGCACAAAGACATCAAGGCGTTGGTGATTAAGCTCCAAGGCGCTCTTGGTTCAGCTGTAAAGGAGTGGAAAAACGTAGTGCAGAGAGCAGAAGCAGGGGAGAAGGAGTTGTTAGCGGTTAAAACTGCCTTAGAGGCATGTCGCGCAGCGGAAATGCGAAGGGCAGAAGCCGACACAGCTACGAGGAAGGTCAACGCGGCGAGAAGTATCCCCCCAGGGGTGCAGTCCACGCCCTTCTTTACACCGAAGAGGCCAAGGGCATCGCCTGGAGATGTCAGACCAGGTGGTCCCAAGAGACACAAGGATGTCCGTGTCACTGGAGCTAAACCACCACCAGAAGCAACCGACGTGGTAAACAGCCACACTGAATGGCAGGTCGTTGGCAAAAAGAATAGAAAGAAGGAGAAAGCGAGCAAGAAAAAACCGCCCGAAAAACGTAAGGTCGTCAGGACGAGGAATAAGAGCGAGGCTCTCATCGTCAAAGCGAGTGACGACTCGTACGCCGAAGTTCTACGCGCTATGCGGATGAACCCGGTCTTAAGGAGCTAGGGGAAGACGTGCAAAAGGTCAGGCGCACTCGTAATGGAGAGATGCTCTTTGAGCTGAAAAGAGATCCCAAGGCAGGCAGCATCTCGTACAAGGAGCTTACCGAGAAAGCTCTCGGAAACAAGGTGGAAGTAAGAGCCTTGTGCCCGGAAGCGACTCTCCTGTGTAAAGATCTGGACGAGATTACCACGGAGGAGGAAGTAAAATTAGCCCTGAAGGAGCAATGCGAGCTAGGAGAGGTGCAGATGACCATCCGTATCAGGAATGGGCCTGATGGCACGAAGGTAGCATCAATTAAGCTGCCAGTAGATGCAGCTAATAAAGCGTTGAGAGTGGAGAAAGTATGTGTGGGCTGGTCTGTGTGCCCGCTGAGCGTTTCCCAGCAACCGGACGTGTGCTTCAAGTGTCTGGGCTTTGGTCACTTCGCACGGAATTGCCAAGGGCCGGATAGGAGCAAACTATGCAGAAGGTGTGGCGAGGAAGGTCACAAGGCAAAGGATTGCTCGAAGCCTCCGAAATGCCTAATTTGCGCTGCTACGGGGGATAACGAACACCCTACAGGCGGTAGCAGATGCCCAGCCTCCAAACGAGCGAGAGCAACGAAGTCCCAGTGGAGGTAGTGCAAATCAACCTCAACCACTGTGATACGGCACAACATCTTCTGCGGCAATCTGTTGCGGAACATAGATGCGATGTTGCGATAATTTCGGAGCCATACCAAATTCCACCCGGAGATGGAAACTGGATATCAGACGGAACCAAAACTGCAGCGATATGGACAGTGGGAAAATACCCCATTCAAGAAGTGGTGCACTGCGCAGATGAAGGATTCGTTATAGCCAAAATCAACGGTGTCTTCATCTGTAGTTGTTATGCACCTCCACGATGGACGATCGAACAGTTCAACCGGATGTTGGACAAACTGACGGAAGAGCTAACCGACCGAAGACCAGTGGTAGTAGCTGGAGACTTCAATGCTTGGGCGGTCGAATGGGGCAGCCGCCTCACGAACCCAAGGGGGAGCAGCCTTCTGGAGGCCCTAGCTAAGTTGAACGTCGATCTCGCCAATGACGGTACCACCACCACCTACCGTAAGGATGGTCGAGAGTCTATCATCGATGTCACTTTCTGCAGCCCAGGAATGATACGTGATATGAACTGGAGAGTATGCGAGGATTACACCCACAGCGACCACCAAGCGATTCGGTACCGCTTTGGGCGCTGTTTGCAGATGGAATCGAGTGGAGCCCAGATATACGAGCGGAGGTGGAAAACAGAGATTTTTAACAAGGACGTGTTCGTGGAAGCGATGAGGCTTGAGAATAACTTAGTAAACCTAAGCGCAGAGGAGTTGACTGCAGCCCTATCGCGGGCGTGCGATGCAACTATGCCGAGGATGGGGAAACCTAGAAACTGTCGACGACCAGCCTACTGGTGGAATTCGACGATCGGTGACATACGCGCACATTGCTTCCAAGCTAGGAGGAGGATGCAGAGGGCTAGCAACAACGTCGAAAGAGAAGAAAGAAGATTGCCCTATAGGGCGGCAAGGGCCGCACTCAACAAGGCAATCAAGCTCAGCAAGAAAGCGTGCCTGGAAGAGCTCTACCGCAATGCCAACGAAAACCCGTGGGGGAATGCCTACAAAGTGGCCATGGCAAAGATGAAAGGTCCAGCAATACCACCCGACAGATGTCCGGAGAAAATGAAGGTTATTATCGAAACTCTTTTTCCGACGCACGAGCCTACGGTCTGGCCACCTACACCGTACGATGAACAGGATGTACACGACGAAGAGACCCGTGTAACGAACGAGGAACTGGTCGTGGTATCGAAAGCCTTACCAGTGAAGAAGGCACCGGGTCCGGACGGGATTCCAAACTTGGCCCTTAAAACGGCAATCCAGGAGAATCCAGACATGTTCAGGACTACACTGCAAAAATGTATGGAGGACGGAAACTTTCCCGACATTTGGAAGCGACAAAAGCTGGTGCTGCTACCAAAGCCAGGTAAGCCGCCCGGCGATCCTTCTGCATATAGGCCGATATGCTTGTTGGATACTGTCGGAAAACTGTTGGAGAGAGTGATTCTTAACAGGCTTACGAAGTATACGGAGAACGAGAACGGTCTATCGAACATGCAGTATGGATTCCGGAAAGGTAGATCTACGATAGATGCCATCCGAATGGTAGTGGAAACCATGGAGACGGCACAGAAGCAGCAGAGGAGAGGGAACCGATATTGTGCGGTTGTCACTCTTGACGTTAAAAACGCTTTCAACAGCGCCAGCTGGGTAGCAATTGCCGACTCGTTGCACAGGTTGAGGGTGCCTAAGTATCTATGTCAGATTCTGAAAAGCTATTTTCAGAACCGGACACTGATATATGAAACAGATGCCGGGATCAGAAATCTGTTGGTTACGGCGGGCGTTCCACAGGGATCCATCTTGGGTCCCACCCTTTGGAATGTCATGTACGATGAAGTGCTGAAGCTGAACCTGCCCAGAGGAGTCAAGATTGTCGGTTTTGCGGACGATGTAGTGCTTGTAGTGATCGGCGAATCACGGGAAGAGGTGGAGGTACTGGCAACGGAGGCGATAGATGCCGTGGAAAATTGGATGCGAGAGAAGAAGCTAGCGTTGGCCCATCAAAAGACTGAATTGGTTATGATCAGTAACCGGAAGGCAGTACAAAATGTGAGCATCATGGTCGGTGAGTGCATCATAAACTCGAAGCGAGAAGTGAAACACCTGGGCGTGATGTTGGACGACCGTTTGAATTTCAACAGTCACGTCGACTACGTCTGCAATAAGGCGACAAAGGTGATATCGGCCTTATCCCGAATTATGCCTAACAATTCTGCGATTACCAGTAGCAAGAGGAGGCTACTGGCGAGTGTGTCAACGTCGATCATCCGGTATGCAGCTCCAGCGTGGTCGGCGGCACTGAAGACAGGACGGAATCGTGCCCAGTTGAACCGTACGTTTAGGCTGATGGCAATGCGTGTAGCGAGTGCGTATCGAACGATATCATCGCACGCCGTGCACGTAATAGCCGGAATGATTCCTATCTGCCTTCTACTGGAGGAGGATAGCGAGTGCTACAGGGATCGAGCCACAGGGAGAGGCCGGAACAGAGCGAGAGCCAACACGCTTAGTAAATGGCAGCAGCAATGGAACAACGCAGAGAAGGGCAGGTGGACTTACCGACTGATTCCAAACGTGTCGATATGGACCACTAGAGCGCACGGCGAGATTAATTTTCAACTGACGCAATTCCTGTCTGGTCATGGCTGCTTTAAGCAGTACTTGCACAGGTTCGGCCACGCAAGGTCACCGTTGTGCCCTGAATGCCGAGACATAGAAGAAACACCAGAGCACGTAGTCTTTACTTGCCCACGGTTTGCACAGCAGCGAAGCGAAATGACTGCCATCGTCGGAGACGACGTGAACGTGGAAAATATCGTCCTAAAGATGTGTAGTAATGAAGATAAGTGGAACGCGGTGAACCGATCTGTTGTTCAGATTATGTCAACACTACAGCGGACATGGCGAGAGGAGCAGCGTCAGATGACGTAGGCAGCCCTGCCGAACGAAGAAGGGCGCCGGACTGTTTTCGACACTCTAAAAGAGCGGACGAAGGGAAAGTGATACTGCTCGGTTCCGGGAGATATTCCTTTGCCGGGGAACTCTCCGCCGGAGTAGGCTAGATCCACCGCCGGGGACTAGCTGAGTAGACGCGACGTAGCACCGGTCCCGGGTCGTAGGAGCACCAGTGAACCGGAAGTTAGCCTCCACCGGAATCGCTGGACTGACTCCGGCACCCTACCGGTCGGCCCGTAAAAAATTGAAGAGCAGCAGTAGCAGCAGCAGAAGAAGAATCGGTATCGGAAGAACTTCCATCGCCGGGGAATTCTTCGTCGGTGTAGGCTAGGTTCACCGCCGGGGACTAGTTGAGTAGACGTGTCATAGCGACGGTTGAGGGTCGTCGGGGCACCAGTGAACCGGAAGCTAGGCTCCACCGGAATCGCTGGACTGACTTCGGCACCCCTCCGGTCGGCTCGTATCGTAGAAGTAGAAGAATCGGTGTCGGGAGAAATTCCACCGCCGGGGAACTCTCCGTCGGTGTAGATTAGGTCCACCGTCGGGGACTGGTCGAGTAGAATACGTCGGAACGCTGGTATTGAATAGTCGGGGCGCCTACGAACCGGAAGTTATGCTCAACCGGAATCGTTGGACCGACCTCGGCATCTTACCAGCTGAACTATGGAAAGGAGATGGTCGCCGGTTGGTAAATGGCTGGGCATGGCGTACCATTGGTACCTCGCGTACCTGAAGGAATAAAATAGACCCCTTTGTGCGGTCCTTAGCCTCTTGCCCAGCAACTCCTATCCCTACCTCCTCGCGGTACTGGCCGGGGTACGAGTAACCTTAGGGAAGATCGGGTAACCAACCCCCGGTGGGAACTTTGGTCGTATGCTGACAGGGAAGGGGGGGTTTGCTTTTGCTTTTGCTTCTGCAAACCTTGAGCGTCTGTACTCCATGTTAGGAGCGGCTCACAACAGCGTCTGTTCCCCATGTCAGGGGCGGCTGATCATCGTCCGAGTGCCAGAGAAGGACTCTAAGCTAAACTGCGCACTATGGTCCTCCGAACATTTAGGGGGAATGGTCCTCCGGAAATCTAGGGGGTTGGTGTCAGGCCCTGCAAGCCAGCCGTAAAAAAATCAAGCAACGAATAATCAACGAGAGAATACGAACCGGGACAATCGGCGAAGACCACAGCGACGTAAAGGGACTAGCGATTGGAAGCTCGGTACGTGGAACTGTAAATCTCTCAACTTCATCGGGAGCACACGCATACTCGCCGACGTGCTGAAGGACCGTGGATTCGGCATCGTAGCGTTGCAGGAAGTGTGTTGGAAGGGATCAATGGTGCGAACGTTTAGAGGTAACCATACCATCTACCAGAGCTGCGGCAATACACATGAGCTGGGAACAGCTTTTATAGTGATGGGTGATATGCAGAGGCGCGTGATCGGGTGGTGGCCGATCAATGAGAGAATGTGCAAGTTGAGGATCAAAGGCCGGTTCTTCAACTTCAGCATAATAAACGTGCACAGCCCTCACTCCGGAAGCACTGATGATGATAAAGACGCTTTTTACGCGCAGCTTGAACGCGAGTACGACAGTTGCCCAAGCCACGACGTCAAAATCATCATAGGAGATCTAAACGCTCAGGTTGGCCAGGAGGAGGAATTCAGACCGACGATTGGAAAGTTCAGCGCCCACCGGCTGACGAACGAAAACGGCCTACGACTAATTGATTTTGCCGCCTCCAAGAATATGGCCATTCGTAGCACCTACTTCCAGCACAGCCTTCCGTACCGATACACCTGGAGATCACCACAGCAGACAGAATCGCAAATCGACCACGTTCTGATTGATGGTCGGCACTTCTCCGACATAATCGACGTCAGGACCTATCGTGGCGCTAACATCGACTCTGACCACTATCTGGTGATGGTCAAACTGCGCCCAAAACTCTCCGTCGTTAACAACGTACGGTACCGACGGCCGCCCCGGTATGACCTAGAGCGGCTCAAGCAACCGGATGTCGCAGCGGCATACGCGCAGCAACTCGAGGCTGCATTACCGGATGAGGGTGAGCTGGACGAAGCCCCTCTTGAGGACTGCTGGAGAACAGTAAAAGCAGCCATCAACGATGCAGCTGAGAGCAACGTCGGGTACGTGGGACGGAGTCGACGGAACGATTGGTTCGACGAGGAGTGCCAGGAGGTTTTGAAGGAGAAGAATGCAGCGCGGGCGGTCATGCTGCAGCAAGGGACCCGGCAGAACGTGGAACGCTATAAACAGAAACGGCAACAGCAGACCCGCCTCTTTCGGGAGAAAAAACGCCGCCTGGAGGAGACGGAGTGCGAGGAGATGGAACAGCTGTGCCGGTCTCAGGAAACGCGTAGGTTCTATCAGAAGCTCAACGCATCCCGCAACGGCTTCGTGCCGCGAGCCGAGATGTGCAGGGATAAGGATGGGAGCATTCTGACGGACGAGCGTGAGGTGATCGAAAGGTGGAAGCAGCACTTCGACGAGCACCTGAATGGTGCTGAGAGCACAGGCAATGAAGGGCGGGAAAACGGAGGAAATGCCTTCGTCAGTACTGCGGAAGATGGAAACCAACCAGCCCCCACTTTGAGGGAGGTTAAGGATGTCATTCACCAGCTCAAGAACAATAAAGCTGCTGGTAAGGATGGTATCGGAGCTGAACTCATAAAGATGGGTCCGGAAAGGCTGGCCATTTGTCTGCACCGGCTGATAGGCACAATCTGGGAAACAGAACAGCTACCGGAGGAGTGGAAGGAAGGGGTAATCTGCCCCATCTACAAGAAAGGCGACAAGTTAGACTGTGAGAACTTTCGAGCGATCACCATTCTAAATGCGGCCTACAAAGTATTATCCCAGATCATCTTCCGTCGTTTGTCACCCGTAGTAAACGAGTTCGTGGGAAGTTATCAAGCCGGCTTCGTTGACGGCCGATCGACAATGGACCAGATCTTTACTGTACGGCAAATCCTCCAAAAATGTCGTGAATACCAGGTCCCAACGCATCACCTTTTCATCGATTTCAAGGCGGCATACGACAGTATCGACCGCGTAGAGCTATGGAAAATCATGGACGAGAACAGCTTTCCCGGGAAGCTCACGAGACTGATAAGAGCGACGATGGAAGGTGTGCAAAATTGTGTGAAGGTTTCAGGCGAACACTCCAGTTCGTTTGGATCCCACCGGGGACTACGACAAGGTGATGGACTTTCGTGCCTGTTGTTCAATATTGCGCTAGAAGGTGTTATGCGGAGAGCCGGGCTTAACAGCCGGGGTACGATTTTTACGAGATCCAGTCAATTTGTTTGCTTCGCGGATGATATGGACATCGTCGGCCGAACATTTGAAAAGGTGGCAGACCTGTACACCCGCCTGAAACGCGAGGCAGCAAAAGTTGGACTGGTGGTGAATGCGGCCAAGACAAAGTACATGCTAGCTGGTGGGGCCGAGCGCGACAGGGCTCGCCTAGGTAGCAGTGTTACGATAGACGGGGATACGTTCGAGGTGGTCGACGAGTTCGTCTACCTTGGATCCTTGCTGACGGCTGACAATAACGTTAGCCGTGAAATACGGAGGCGCATCATCAGTGGAAGTCGGGCCTACTATGGTCTCCAGAAAAAGCTGCGGTCAAAAAAGATTCACGCCCACACCAAATGTACCATGTACAAAACGCTCATAAGGCCGGTAGTCCTCTACGGGCATGAAACGTGGACGATGCTCGAGGAGGACCTGCAAGCACTTGGAGTCTTCGAACGTCGGGTGCTTAGGACGATCTTCGGCGGTGTGCAGGAGAACGGTGTGTGGCGGCGAAGGATGAACCACGAGCTCGCCCAACTCTACGGCGAACCCAGTATCCAGAAGGTGGCCAAAGCTGGAAGGATACGATGGGCAGGGCATGTTGCAAGAATGCCGGACAGCAACCCTGCAAAGATGGTGTTCGCTTCGGATCCGGTTGGTACAAGAAGGCGTGGAGCGCAGCGAGCTAGGTGGGCGGATCAAGTGCGTATCGATTTGGCGAGCGTGGGGCAGAACCGAGGATGGAGAGATGCGGCCACGAACCGAGTATTGTGGCGTGAAATTGTTGATTCAGTGTTATCTGTGTAGATGTTAACTAAATAAATAATAATAATGGTCGCCGTAACCGTACGAGTGCGGGCTTTGTATGAGCTCAGAGTGTTGCACAAACTGGAGCCGAAGGGCTCAGAATGTTGCATGTAGGTACTAACAAATTGACGGGTCGCCAAAGGGCGAAAATAGGTATTAACAAATTACTAACGAGTGGAGCCGAAGGGCTCAGCATGAGGCACGTCGTTGAACGGTTTTAAAACTGCTAACAGGAGTCGAAGGGCTCAGGAGCCAAAGAGCTCAGGAGCCGAAGGGCTCAGGAGCCGAAGGGCTCAGCATGTAGAATAACAAATTGAAGTGGTGCGCTCAGCACGTTGTCCTCCCCTTCGAAGTAATACCGGAAGGTAGTTCCGGAGGGTGATGGTGATGGTACTAAACCTAGGAGAGTGTTTTTAGTGGGGAAGGCACTAAGTGGATCCCACACCGCGCCAAAAATAAAAAAAAAAAAAAAAAAAAAAAAAAACATACACACACACATACACACACACGGACATGTGCTCAGTTCGTCGAGCTCTATCGATTGGTATATGAGACTTGGCCCTCCGGGCCTCGGATCAAAAGTCGGTTTTTCAAGCGATCTTTATACCCTTCTTATGGTTGTAAGAAGGGTAAAAAGGGGAATTTTAGAGATTTTTGAAAATAATGATTTTTATCTCTGTAATTTATAATTCGATTGCAATATGGTTGTGAATGATATCCGAGCTTTCAATCGACGAAAAAAGAGCTTAAATTGGATTAAAAATAGCTGAGAAATTGATCAAAATGTAAAAAAATGAATATTTCAGAGAATTTTTTTTCCAGTACTTTAGAAAATTCTTCCAATGATATCTCTGAAACTAGTAATCCGATTTCAATGAAAATTTTAAGGCTTATGATTGAATGTTAGAGCTTTCATTAGCCGATAAAAGAACTATAATTGGTTCAAAAATGGCTGAGATATCGATCAAAATGCAGACAGTTGAAAATATTAGAATATGCTTTTTCTAGTACTTCACGATACTGTTTGAATCATAACTCTGTAACGAAATGTCCGATCGCAATGAAATTCAATAGCGTTCTATGGGAATGTTGTAGCTTTCTTTAAGAGCTAAAAGTGTTTAAATCGGTTGACAAACGGCTGAGATAATTGAGTGACATTTTTTGTAACACACACACACACATACACACACACATACACACACACATACACACACACGGACATGTGCTCAGTTCGTCGAGCTCTATCGATTGGTATATGAGACTTGGCCCTCCGGGCCTCGGATCAAAAGTCGGTTTTTCAAGCGATCTTTATACCCTTCTTATGGTTGTAAGAAGGGTAAAAATGTCCAAGAATTAGGCACCTACCATTCGAAAGATATAGTATGCAAGCAACTTCTCCGTGAATTTGAAAATATTCTAACGAGGGAATCGAAAGTTATAGTGATTTGAAGGTTTTGAGCTATTTTGCATGGGATATTCACATGCTTATAAATATTCCTCAACGGTGCATAGTTATTCATTTGTAAATAAGCCAAGTCACCATCAGCTTTGCATTAAGCATTCATAACATGTGATATCGAAGTATTTTCCCTGTAAATCTGAAATCATTACGTTGAGAAAATTAGAAGTTACAGTGATTTGTATATTTACCATTATTTCTATGAAGTTTAAATTAGAACTTTTCTATGGCTTTGTTATATTAATGCACAAATAAAAATGTCCATACGACTGACTCTCGGCATTTAAAAGATGTATTATTCAAGCATCTTTGCAGCTAGTTCGAGAATACTTTATCTAGAGACAACATAACTAAAGTATTTTGAAGTTTTGGAAGTATATTTTGATTATTAAATTACCATGTTCAATGTTTCAACCACTACTAATTGAAACAAATTCTTATCAATATGTTGATCAATGTGATCTAATAGCGTGAATGACCGCCTACTGTTGCTTCTCCGTTATTACAAGAGCAACTATACATGCACAAGGAACCAACGGATGCTACTTAGGATTAATCGCACCACTCTTACTGTGTAAGTAATGGAGTTCTCATTCCTTGTAATAAGCAGGACACGGGTCTGCTGCGTCTGAATACAGGTCAATTGGGGTTATGGAACAAATATTTACGTGTTACTATCTTTGAGGAAGCCGTTGGAATCCTCTGCACTTCCACGATAAGTCAATGTAGTTTGGAAAATTGGAAGGGGTTATATTAAAGTTTCGTCTTGGTAAACAAAACGCTGAATTACAATAGTCCTAGGGATCATCACATTATTTTATACTGGTTATAACCTGTTATATCTCCCTCAAAACATAATGAAGTCAACAAGGTTGCGTATCATCACAACGAAGCGAAAATCGCTGTGTTGCTCCATCGTCGGAGATGGAGAAGTACCACAAGATACCGGTTCTCTTTTCGTACGCAAGAGCTTCTCTCTCGCGAAAGGGAAACCATCATTCTGTTTTTTGCATCTTCCACATTCTCTCGCTGCTCTTTGAGCTACCGCCGTTTGCGAACCGAACAAGCGTCACTCAGCGTGCTGCTCGTTATTGCTCGATTTTTACTATGCCCGATCTATCGGATGACTCCTTATGGAAGAGTTCTGTTTGTCAGGAGTGCAATTTACCACTCGCGACGAGCGTTCACTGCGATGCGGCACATTGAGCTGGGCGTTCGAATGGTGATAGATTTGGGGCGTTAAATAAGAAGTCAACCATGATGTCTGTATGATATGCTGTAAATTTGTTAGTGTAAAGTTGAGATGAAATTTTTATAATAGAACAACACATTTTATGATAAATTTTGTTATAACTTGAAAATAGATTTTCGATCAATTTCTTCGACATTTAACGGATCAGTAGTCGCGCTGTTGTACTTTATGCAAAACAGTTGTATCAAACCACGCAACGACCGGGAAATAAAGCGCCAGGTAAGATCGATTTTGTTTTGAAATGTTTTAATCAGCAACAGTTCCACAAAAAATGGTTTATTTATACACTTATAGAGGTCCCCAAGCAAATCGCCACGAACACCAACGCACAATCAATCTTACACAAGTCGATTTCCTCAGAATGAAAACGTATCGATGTTTGTTTGATGTTATTGAGCTTTCGGTCAACGGCAGGCCAACAAGGAAGTGGTTGTTTTGCAGCAATTCTGTTTATATTTGGATTCTCACAGCAAACAAAAGCAATGTTGTGACAATTCTCACAGCAAACAAAGAAAATTTTGTCAACATTGCACTACTACGCAGGCAACTGGATTGGTCTATAGCATTGACAATTGGGGGTGGTAAGGGGATGGACCTGGTGTAGTGGTTAGAACACAAGCCTCTCACGCCAACGACCTGGGATACTCCCATCCCTTTCAGCGTTGTGAAATTCACGAAAAGGCCCTTATATTGATTTGAACAACCGGTACCGTCGAATGTAATGGAAATTCGTTACCGCCGTTTTTCTTCTTTTTCTTCGAAACCGATCGGTTCACTGTATAGTCCATTTTACAAAACGACAACACTGATGATATTGCTGTTACTTTCAAACGTTACGACACCGCCTTCTGTCAAAATTTCATTCATAAAATAAGCGATCAGCTGTTCAAAAACATCTCGTAAAATGGACTATTCCATAGATATAGAGTACATTCTCAAAATTGGTGGTGAGTCATTTGGCCTGATGTCGTTTGGCATATGGCCAAATGGCATGAAGCCGATTGGAATACAGGTCATTTTTCGTAACAGTCGTTTGGCATAAAGAGTCTAAAAAAAGGTTTTTTTAGGTGGAATTCATATCCACGATTCTCTTGAACTCCACTGACGATTTCAGGATTATTTTGGAATGAATTGATACAAAAATATACATTATCTCTCAATTCTATTCTCTTGAATTATCTAAGGTATGCTATGGACTATTTAGTATGTATCGCAATTACCGAAAATTAGGAAAACATTACAATAAGGTTTTCATTATTTGACCATAAATCACACTTCTATCAAAAATCAACTATTCCTTCAAGCAGCGCTGTTGTAGCAAAGTACAAGGGGACGGTATTCAACTCAATTTTGGGTTGTTTCAACGCAATTCCGTAGTTGAGCTCAATCACTCAGTTATGGCTAACTTTCCAATACAAAAAAAAAAACTAGTGTGTTAAAGTTAAATTAGTAGTTTTTTTTTTCTCTTAAACATACTCTAATAATCCCTTCCATAAATTTAATAAAAAAGTGTAGTAACTTTCCAAGATCCGCACTAGGTAGTTTGCCTTTAATTCCATTAGAAAAATATACTCAATTTTGTGTTAAAAATTGAAAAATTGAGTTTTTACAATCCAAGCTTGATAAAAGTTTGTTTTACTTAAATTTGGGTTATTGGGCCAAAGTATTCCCATTGGGTAGATGAAGCTCTCTCTATTTTACAACATACGTATGGAAGAAAGAAAATACCGAGAGATTTTGGGTTGAAAGTATTATCGATATACTTAATTTTGGGTAAAGTAGACTCAACATTTAGGTAAAATATTTTTCTACGTGTAAACTGTCCTCGTAATTATAGTTATGGAAACTGTTAAGGTTTTAATCTGAATTATCCTGAATCTGAATTCTGAAAAGTCTAACAAATTTACCTGTCCAGTATATTAGCAAAACAAACAAAATGAAAGAAACCGATAACTTCAGCTACTCCAATGATTTTTAACAACACATTCACTGTTTAAAGTTTCTTTATGTTGCAATAATTTTGGTGGTCCGTCTTTTACTGCTCAATTATATATTTTGCCTTCTGTCAAACACAGACTATTTTTTGTTGTAAAATATTTAGGTAAGTTTTGTTGTTAAATTTCATTTTTTTAATATTGCTGAACTAAAATTTCATTCAAAGCAAAAAAAAACAAGCCGGAAAATCCTCGACTAGACCGGTATTTGAAACCGTCAAAGATTTAATAAAAATTTGCGTTTAAAGTGAACAGTTTTAAACATTGGTTGTTTCTAAGTGTGTTTTTATTTTCAATTTGGTGTAGTTAAATCGTTACCTATGAGGAGATCGGCATTTGTTGGTACCGACTTGTGCTCGAAAAATCTCTGAAAATTCACATCGCTTGTAATCTCGTCAGAAATGTATGCGTAGCACTGGGTGCAATATCGGTAAAACGCATTAAAAAAGTGTGTTAATTATTAAAATTGAAGCAGAAATGGTCGATGTTCAGACAAACCCGACTAGATGTTATTTTGGCCTTCTAAGGATACGTTCAGGACTTCATCAATTCAGATTTTTACGACGTTCTTTCGATAAATATGTATCATCAAATAATTAAGTTCCATTATCACTGCAATTGATGCAAATATTTAGATATTTCACTTGCCTGGGGTACGTTTTCCTAAAACATTAAAAAAAAAACCCTTGGTCCAGTCTGTCTGAACACCGACCAAATAATGTTTAAATAAGTATTATATTGCTCTTGATCTGGTGGTGATTTAATAACTCATTATGGAAAACGACCATTATGCCAAACTAGCTTATGCCAAACGGTCGTATGCCGAACGACTTAATGTGAAGCGAGATATAATCTTCAAAACTTGCTGTCCTTTTCAATCTACAAATAGAACGGCTTGCAATAAAATCCTGGCTGCGCTACTGTTTATCCTAAGTGTAAAATGATCAAACAATGAGTGAGGGTATATTGTAAAATGAAAAATATAGCCGAAATTGAAATTAAAATTTGTAACAAATACCATAGTCAAATACCATTTTTGACGCATATAATAGGGTTTCAATGCTAGTAATGGACCCCTTAGTAGCTGAAATTCATTCTTGACGCTTTTCTGGAATGATATCTCAGACGCATATACGTTTTGTGGAGTCTAACAACAAGTTCAATGTTTTTAGTTCATACTTTACCAGCGAAATATGCATTTGAAAAACTGTTGTCCGAATGCCTATTATGGACCCTCCCGGGGTCCATAATAGGAGTGTTTACAAATTTGACGTTTCCTATTATGGACCCTCCATTTGATTCCCAACAATCGGTTAATTTTTTTCCATAAATTTTATATGGGCTGAAATGCGTCTAAAAACGGGATTTCCATGGGTTTTAGTATAAAAAATCGCTAAAAAGTAAAAAAAAAAAAAACAAATTTCACCGTTGGAATATTTTAAAACCTTCCGATTATAAAAATACAACTTGAACACTGTGCTCTAGCGAGAAAAAACCGATGTTAGTTTGATTTTTTTTATAATTTAACGGTTCAGACATAGCGTGCGGAGTTGATAAAATTGCAGAATCGGATCGGTTTGGTTTCCTCACCGTACTTAATTGTCAGCTCATGTTGAACAAGTGCGGTAAAGACACCAAATCCGACTAGGCGTAATCCCGCACGTTTATTCACAAACCAGCATTCGCACCAGCAACGCTATATGGTTTTGATCAATTTGTTACACATCCTTCATTCCACGGCAGCAACAATTTTCCTTTCCAAGCTCTTACGAGCCGGTCCCCAACGACTCGCGGCGAGCGTTAGTCAAAACTCGCAGTGAGCCATCATTGCTGCTTGCACTCTTCCCCGATCGCAACATTCCCCGAAGAGTTGTTAGAATCGAGCCAGACTGAGTGGCAAAACGCGCAAACACTCTCCCCGCAGAAGGCTCTCACAAGCCTCCCGACGATGCTATCGGTTCACTCATTCGGGAATAATGCTTTGCTCTCGTTTTTCCGAACGCGTTCAGAAGCGGCAAGCGATTTCGAGTCGTTCGAGGCGAGTATCAGTAACCTTGGAAGTCAACAACATAATGAATATAATAAAATAATAAGTAACCCTTTTTATGCCCAAAACATGACTGAAGAATCAATATTACGATACCTTTGATGACGAACCATTCAAAGATTTTGATGATGCAAATCATGCAGAATCAATCCAAAAAATAATCTATCAGTATCTAAAGGAAAAGTTGACACTTACAGTATCGAATAATTCAAGGAACCAAACAAAATATAAGGCTTGTTGCATTTACATATTTTACAAAACATGAAACAAGGTTAATTTCTACAATAAACTCCTACTGACTATTAATTGAGCAAACATTTTTATAAACGTATCCCCTTCGCTGTCATGAATAAAATGTGAACCATTATATTAAGCTTATTTAAAACACTAGAATAAAACGATCTCACCAGTTGATAATCCAAACTTGACTGAGCAACAAGGTGCCACTTTCAAATTATTCAGTTTCACCAATATGCTTATTTGGGCCATAACGAAACACTGCCCCGCCAAACGCGCGGAAATAAAACAAAATTTACAAAAACGAACCCATTTGCTTGTGATTTAATGAAACATTGGATTTCTTCAATGAAAGATACAAGTTGAATGCAAATATGTTAAGCTAATTTGTGTCGAAATTATTAAATGCGTGTTGCCAACACTATTTCAGACGATTGAAAAAATATATCTTAATTACTCCAAAACTTCAAAGTACTCTAGTTATGTCGTCTTTTAATAAAATATTCTCAAACTAACTGCGAAGATAATTGACTACTGTATCTTTTGAATTCCGAGGGTCAGTCCTATAGACATTGTTATTTGTAAATTATGTACACTTTCATAGCAAAGGCACATAAATCAACTCTAATATAAACTACATAGAAATAATCATAAAAATACAAATCACTGTAACTTCAGATTTTCTCGACCAAATGATTTCAAATTTGCAGCGAAGGAGCTTGGATATCACATGTTTTGAAAGCTTAATGCAAAGCTGGTGATAATTTGGCTGGTTTACAAGTTAATAATGATGCACCGTTGGGAAATGTTCATAAGCATATAAATTTCCCTTCCAAAATAGCTCAAAACTTTCAAATCACGATAACTTTCAATTCCCTCGTTAGAATATTTTAAAATTCACGGAGAAGATGCTCGAGTGATATATCTTTCGAATGGTGGGTGCCAAATTCTTGGACATTTTTTTCTGTTAAAAACGGTTTCTGGCACATCGTGACACTTAAAATGAAAAAAATCATACATACACTCAAAATAATCCAAACGTCATTGCTACGTGGAAAATCACGTAGGCCAGTCCAAATTCATTTTATCCTGACTTTACCTGACTAAGGTAATGATCACCAGGGCATATATAATCATCAAAAAGATACCCGGTCATTTTCACTACGGTAGCCCATTACACTTACGTGAAATTCACGTAGACACTTAATTCATTCTGAGTTTTGACATTTGCACATTGCGTTCATTCTGTGTTCAGCTCAAATAAAAAGATGGTGGCCACTAGTTTTTTCAAGAGCATTTTTGATATTCCACTTGATCGTTTTCGAGGTAAATATGGTTCAAATACTGGATAATACTATATTAATTAAGAGTTTATCTAATTGATTAGAAACACAGCAAGGCCGACACGCAACGTTTGGAACGAACCAGCTCCTGAATGGTTTGGCACCGGCCGGAGTCAAACGGAGAACGTGCATTTACTGCAGTTTTTTACCCATTCTACAGACATGTTCGAATGCCGCTGGACTATACCGAGAATACAATTATACAGTGTTTCAAATCACCTACAAAATGCGTTGCTAATTTATGCTGGGTATCGACTGAATCTAATACATATTTTAATTTCTCTAGTTTATTGCTTTTTTCTAGAAATTGAAAAAAAAAACCTCCGGAAGCTAACTCGACACAGGTGGTTTCATTGAAATATAATAATAACTACTAGTGAAAAATTATGTGGGATTTATTGGGAACCTTCGTAACAACTACGTGAAAATCCAGGTAGCTGTTACGTGAAATTTCAATCAAACGGATGACGTTCCTTAGTTCATGCGTTCATTCGGTGCTACGTTACATCCACGTAAGTGCTACGTGAAAAGTGCGATGGAAAAAAACCACGTATGTTTTCACGTAGCAATGACGTGTGAATTATTTTGAGTGTATATGCCAAATTTGTCGCTTATTCACACGACAAATCATGTGAAGATATGAATATTACTACATTTTCACTATGCATCGCGTAGTGGACCATGAACACAAATTCATGTTGGTCATGTAACTTTACATTATTCCCTTTATGTGCATGTGAATTTTATAATGATTTGACAACAAGGATTTTCCTGAGAATTTTCGAATTTTAGCTAGAAATCTGTATCGTATGAAGGAATCTTGAGATTACAACAAGTTCCTAACATTTAAAAAATACAGCATACTCCGATGATGGATATGGGATTCTTAGTATTTCTGTGGTATTCTCGTTATTTCGGTAGGTTTCCTGGTAGTATCCCTGGACTTCTTAGAAATAAAAATAAATTCGCACAATAGTGGTTGAATTAAGAATTTTCTTTTACATTTTTACATTCAGTTCGCATAAATGGTTTGTCCACGCGAAGCTTTCAATCAAATTTTCGTTACTCCGTTATATGCGAAGCTTTACGGTCTTTTCGGACCGTGTTGCCAAACAAGCATTAACGTTTTTCATTTTGCTTATTTAATTTGTATTATTATGGTCTATTAAATTTGTTTATTTAATTACATATTTATTATTTTATTTATACTGTTTCTTCTCCATTACTACCCGAGGAGGAACAAATAACTCCCCAATAACTTATGCATAGGGCTGTGCACAATGACGATTTATCGGTATCGGCGATATTCCAATGTTTCAATATCGGTATCGGCGATATATCGGATTTGACATTATCGGTATCGAACCGATATCCGATATTTTTCAATGATGCGATTTTCAAACAATATCGACTATTTCGGGCTCATTTGACACCAACTGTTGCATTGTGGAATCAATTGTCTGAGTTTTGCAGTTATGGTATGTTATGTTTAGCGGATATCTAAAATTCCGTCTAACTAGTTTTAACATAATCGTTGAATGTTGTCCTGAATATTGGACAGACAATAGTTTTATCGATATCGGAAAATATCGGGTCAAGAGATATCGGATATCGTATCGATAAAATCAAGCCGATAATATCGATAATATCGATATTTGCACAGCCCTACTTATGCATACCATATTTTGGTATCATACCAAAATTAGGTATTGTTCAGTTGTCAATACCTCAATTTGGTATTATAATGGTATTGAAAAATATCTTGAAAAACAATTAAAAATACTTCATTGAGGTATTAAACAGCTATTGAGGTCTGCTGGAGGTATTGAACTACAATTGAAAAATTTCATTTTTATATGAAAATCCATCAAGTATTATTGAGGTATTACAATACCTGATCTAGTTATCAGTTTGGTGTTCGTAGAATATGCTTGAGATATTATTTGAGGTATTTTACCTCTTATGCAGGGCTAATTCATACCTCATTCAGGTATGTAGTATTGGAAATTATCTGGTATGGAATACCTCAATTTGGTATTCAGTAGTTATTTTCTTCTGCTCGGGTAGCCTAAATTTAAACATTTTTGACCTCTGAAAATGTTGTAAGGCTTCCCGAGGAGGAACAAATAACTCCCCAATAACTTATGCATACCATAACATAATTTGTGTACCATCCCTTCTCAAGAAGTTTTTCAGTTTTTTCCTTCGAAATGTAAACGATTCATCAGAATTAATTTCCTCCCTATGTTATACACTTTAACGGTGTAAAAAAAATTGAGGAAAGTTCGATTATGTGACGGTGATAACAAAAAAATGCTCGCAAAAAGAGGCTGACAAAATCGGGTCGTTATTTACCATGATATTTTTTATAATCAAACCAGAGCTAGCTATAACAGTAAAGAAGACTTTATATTGAAATCGACAATTAAATTGTTGCATGACCGTTTATTGGAACACACAAAAATACCCAATAGGGGCGATCCATTAATTACGTAAGGGTTTATGGGGGGAGGGGGGGGGGGGTTTGAGATTTCTTACGCGGCATACAATTTATTTTTAATTTTCATACAAAAAATCTTATCATGGGGGGAGGGGGGGTCGAAAAATCCCGAAAATTGCCTTACGTAATAAATGGACCGCCCCATAGCCGCTCACAGGGTTTTGTGTTTCTAACATATAAAAAAAAAATATTTTAACAAATAAAATAATGTGGGACGACTTAAGTGGCGAAAAGCCATTCAAGTAGATTAATAATTCATTTGGAAGCTGTTGATGTTTCTCGAAGATATCCGTGCCAAAAAAGATTGCATTTTAAACGAAAAATTAGTTTTTAGGGCTGTTTCAAATATTTCATAACGCTTAAATTGGACATTTTGGACACCCACCCATCCCCTCGTGACGCTTTTTGTATGAGCCGTAACAACGTTAGGACAACCACCCACCCCCTAAAGCGTTATGAAATTTGTGAATGGGCCCTTACACTATGGAGCGGTAATAGGGCATGAGCGGCAACTGGTTCACTGATGGTAATTGAAATCCTAAAACTCTTAGTTTAACCGATTATCCGATACATCTAGGCTGTAACCGACCGACAACATGACCTTCTGTTCGTTAATTTTGATATCAGCATGATTGTGCCACAGCTTCTCCCAAAACAATTTCAGCTGCTGGCGAAGATTGTCCAACCGTTGATCCGTCACTGACCTCGGCAGCATCATTTGTAATTCGCATGGATAGGATTTCTTTCGGTTGTAGTCGATCGCTTGAAACGCGTCCTCTCCATTGAAATCCTTCAAAATCAAAGGGTTTTGCGACAGATTAACCTGCAATGATCGACGTGTGAAGGTTTTCATAATTTCTTCTAGACTTTTCCACGTTAGTTCGGCGTTGAACGACAGATCGACGATTCTGAGTTTCTCGGCAGTGGTGCTCAATGGATTGATTATTAGGCTTAGATCATGATCGGTTAAGGCACAGTTGCTTAGGTTCAGTCTTATCAGCATGTCGAAGGCTTGGGTTTGAACTGCCGTGGTCAGGGCAAATTTGAAATCTGGCAGTTTGCCTAGCGATGTCAGATTCAGTTCGATTATCATCGGGGTGTGCGGTTTGGATAAGAGGTATTCGATTGACTTTTTGTTGAGTTGGTTCTCCGACACGTCGAACACCTCAAGGTTAGATATGTCGAGATGTGGTTCTGCGTAGGTAAGGTTCGTTATAGCCGTAGATGCTAGCCGCAGGATTTTCAGTCGTTTAAGTTGCTGGCATGCAACGGTCAGTGCTGGTAAACTTTGATCTTGAAGCGGATTTCGACTGAGATCCAGCTCAGTCAAGAATTGATTGGAGTCCGCGATTGGAGTTGATAAGAGGGAAACGCCTTTATACGTGATGCGATTCATCGAGAGGTTGAGCACCTCAAGTTCCTTGAGGTTGGGTAGCTGCTGGGCGAGGTTGGCTACGACGGAATCCGTAACTTTGTTCCAGGAAAGGTTGAGCGTCTTCAGATGCTCATGAGTTGCGAGCGCTTTGAAGAGGATATCCCACTGGCGGTCGATGTCATGGGAAACATCTCTGGGAAGGGTGAAATTGTGGTTGATGTGTACGCCCTCTACCGCTTCCACCAGCTTGGAGATGAGTTCTAGGGAAAAAAAGAACGTAATTATGATTTACGAAAATTCTTCCTAGGATTCTGAGAGAATTCTTCTCTGAGGTTACAAGAAAATCCTGCCCTATGATTCTGAGGAAATCGTGTATAAATATCTGAAAAAATCCTGTCTTAGAATTGGGAAAGAATTTTGCCTTATAATTGTAAAATAATCCAGCGCTAGGATTCTGAAAGAACTCAGTCTCAGGACACTAAGATGTTTTTTGTTTTCATCTAAAAGGTTTACAAAATACTGATATAATCTTATCTCAGAATTCTGAAATAATCTTATCTCAGTATTCTGAGAAAATCCTTATCCACACGGAGAAATCAATCATATTTGCTGGTAGATCAATCATATTTTACATTGAATTTCAGTCAACCTTAATGTATGGTTGATTCAACAATATCTATGGTTGGTTTAACTATTTGGTATGATTGGTTCAACTTCACAAAATAATTGTATCAACCATAGATAGATAATATACAATCATGACAATGGTATTATTGTTGATATTGTGTTGTCAAAACCGATGCGAATCTTCTTTATCGACATCGCAAAATTGCGATAAAATGTAAAAAAATATGGGAGCAGGAATACAAACAACTATCTCGCGGCACAGCTCATAACGTTTCTAGGTAATAATGTGCGGAAAGCTGATTCAACAATAATATAATTAAAATATTCATGTGATGAAAACAAATGGAAAATGGAAACAAAACCAAAGCGATTGGGCAAACCTAGTGATCCTTTATAGAGAGATAAGCGGAAGTAAAACGGAATGATTTGGCAACAGACCAGCAGTGCTGATTTTGCTCGGCGTCGAGAATAATATTGTAACACGGACATGACTTCCTCATTGCTATAAAGTGTATTTTGTTTCGTTATAGATCTTTGAGCTAGAGATGGGCGAACCGTTCGCGAACGGTTCCAAAGAACTAGTTCTTTGCGGTGAACGAAAGAGTCATAGTTCTTTTTTTGAGAACGGTAGTTCAGCAAGAACGGTTTAGTGAACGCTAACTGCGAATGAACGAACGCAACGAACATGGAGAAGAGAACCGTTCGGTATGAATTCTTTCATCGTTCCCGCCGAACCAACGGCATAGAAAAAACTCCGCTGTTGGCTGTACCCTGCCCTTCCTACGTCCACAAGACGCTGGTTATGATTCGGTGCGACGAATGAGCAACGAATGAAATGTGTTTGTGTTGGTTCCTCGTCGCTTCGCTCATTTCATACATGCAATACCTATTTGTTTGGATTAGCTGGATAAGGCTAATTACGGAAGGACAAGGCTTGGCGCGCAAAGGAATGAGCTCATTTATTTTCATTTATTTTACTATAATTCATTTATACAAGTTTCAAAATAAATGCATTCTGTTCAATATGATCTTGTCAAAATTTTCTAATTGATAATAGAATCATAATTTAGCAGAAAATTCCAGCATTGACTAAACAAATCTTTCGTGAGTCGTAACAAATACATTATTTGAAAGGCGAAAATAATAAGCTTTTTTTTAAGAACGAAAGAACGGTTCAAAAGAACTAGTTCATTATCAAGAACGGAACGAACAGGAAATGTTCATTGAAAAGAACTGTTTTGCCCATCTCTACTTTGAGCTACATATCAAAAGTAATAAACAGCCGAAAAAATCAAAAACTAAAAATCGCATTGATATAAATTTGAAAAAAGTAAAACATTTAATTTTTTTGCTTCGTGCAAAATTACTTTTACCGAAATAATTTCAAGCGGATTACATTACTCCGCAAGAAAAATTCAAAACAAACATAACGCATGTTCGTTTGGCTCACACTTTGACAGAAATGTCAGCTTCCGCGAATCTCTCTTATAAAGGATTTCTAGGCAAACCATACTGTCAGTTTAGAAGCACCGATAATATTACGGTTGTTAAGAAAATTTTTCGGTTTGCGATAGCCGCAGAGTTCTACCGCAGCTGTCAAAGTTCTACCGCAGGCTTCAAAATCATTCCATCATTGAAGCAAACAGTTCAATCATAGTATGCTTGAAAGAGAAAACGCTATAAAAAATAGCAACAAACAACGATCATCAAGACGGTATCCAAGGTATCATTGAAGCCTACTGATGATTCACCAGTGCAAATCAATTATGTGACAGCTGCGGTAGCTTTTCGTTGCACCGTAAAACGGAAAGTTTTCCCTAAAATTGCAATATGCTTGTAATAATTGTATCCAGGCATGTTAAAGCAACTATCGGAAAACTTATGTCAATCATGCAAGAATTTTCTGCGTGCAGGATTCTGAGAAAACCTTATCTCAGGATTCTGAAATAATCCTGTCTTCCAGGGTTCTGGGCCAATTCTGTTCCAGGATTCTGACATAATCTTATCTCAGGATTCCGAGATAATCTTATTTTATGATTCTGAGGTAATCTTTATCCCAGGATGCTAAGATAAGATTATCTCAGAATTCTGAGATAAGATTATCATGTTCTAGGATTCTGTGAAAATCTTATCTCAGGATTCTGAAATAATCCTGTCTCCCGATTCTGAGGCAATCTTATCTCAGTATTCTGAGATAATCCTGTTCCAGTATTCTGTGATAATTAAATCTCAGGATTCTGAGAAAATCCTGTGTTTGGATTATGAGATAATCCTGTGTCAGGATTCTTAGATAATCTTATCTCAGGATTATGAGGTAATCTTATCTCTGGATATTTGGATAATCTTATCTCAGGATTCTGAGATAATTCTGTCTTTGGATTCTGAAATAATCCTGAGTCAAGATTTTGAGGTTGTTAGATAATAATGCTCACGGATTTGGAACCAATCCAGCTTCAGGATTCTGAGAGAATCTTACCTAAGGAATGTGAGTTATGTATTTCTTTTCCATGATTCAAAGAGAAACTTTCGTCTGTTAGTACTGTTCCAGGATTGTGAGAGAATACTGATCCCGGATTCTATAACAATATTGCCCCAGGTTTTGGAAAAATCCTGCTCCACTTCCTTAAGGCACACTACAAAATAAGAATATACCTACCAACACCACGTTCCTTGCAGCAGTCCTTGTAGAACGCGCACGGTTCCATCGCTTTAAGCTCAGTCAGGTACGAGTATATGATAGAATTGGGACCGTCCAGCAAAGTCGTAAGCGGATCGGTTTCCAAGCAAAACCCTCCATCCGATCGAAGCAACTTCAGCAGGGGTCGTTTGCCATGTTTTCTGAAAATAGAAAAAAACGTTAGGTATTATTAGATTTGCTCGATCAGAAACGCTCATCTAACGTACATTCCGTAGCGTTTGACTACTTCGTTGACTAGCCATCCCACGCTGATTTGCATGATCTGCTCCGGATCGTAGGTAATATCGATCGACTCACCTTCGACCATAACTCTCACCACGTTGGGCGGCAGGGTCTTCACTGGGGTTCGTTTTTCGGTGAACGCCGACATCGATGACATCGATGGGGACTTCTGCCCGTAGATGTTCTTAGTCGGGGACATCAACGAAAAGGGCGGACTGACCGATCGAGACGACGATACGTTGAATCCTGCCTCCAAGAGTGATGTTTGATTTCTGTTGAAGCTTCCGTTGGATAGCCGTCTTGAACCCCTGGATTGAGTGGACGGTCTTCGAGAGAAGCTTCTCCCGGATGCATTCATCAGAATCTGATGCGCATCCGAACCACTGTCCTCCGAAGAGGCTCGCCGAATTCGCCGTGATGATGACACGCTTACTAGTTCCGGTTCATCCGAGTCGTACTCCAAAGCAGTGGTTGTTATGGTCTGGTCGGAAATTGGAAGCGGTCTCTGTGGACTGGTGTTCCGATTGTTGGTTCGCTTGGGAGTCCGCCTTTTCGGTTCGAGGTATTCTGCTTCCGAATGGAATTTCTGTCGTTTTTTGTTCGGGCCCAGATCATCGATCAGCCAGTCGTCACCGATCTCGTTGCTGCGCAGGAAGGCGCTGCGTTTGCTCGGTCCTGGATTAGGATCTTTGAGAGGGGATACGATCTGAGCCCGCGCCCCGTTTCCCTTCCGCAGAACTTGCATGGCGCTGCGGTAGTCGTCTACTCCGGTCGATCGGCGCGCGCTTTTTTCGCGAACACCACTTTCTTCATCGGACGAAAGGCTGGAATCGTCCGATTGGACAGCTGGTGGTCGGTTCTTGGAAGCAGTCCCTGATGAAAAATATTATAAAAATAGTTTTATTGTAACAATACCATATTTTCCTAAAAATCCATAACAGAACTAAATGAATTTTTTCAAATCATTTAACACCTCAATTCGTTTACCCTATCTGGGGAATTGATTTAGCTCTCAATTTAACCTTTCGGGGGAATTTATTTACCCTATAGGAAAATCGGTTTTTCGCTCTCGGGGGAATTGATTCACCCTCTCGGGGGAAATGATTTACCCTCTCAGGGCGATTTATGTACACTCAAAAAAATCCAAACGTCATTGCTACGTGAAAAATCACGTAGATCATTCAAAATTCATTTTACCTCCACTTCACCTGACTAAGATAAAGATCACTAAACCATTCATAACCACCAAATAGTGACTCGGTAATTTTTACTGAAGTTACCTATCGCTTACCTTACCTTACCAGTCAGGCTAAGGCCTGGGTGGCCTCTGCTGTACGTAGGAGACGTCTCCATTCGACTCGGTCTATGGCTGCCCGTTGCCAGCCACGCATTCTGCGAAGGGTCCGCAGATCGTCCTCAACTTGATCGACCCATCTTGCTCGCTGCGCACCACGTCGTCTTGTGCCGGTCGGATTGTTTTCGAGAACCATTTTCACCGGGTTGGTGTCCGACATTCTGGTGACATGCCCGGCCCATCGCAGCCTTCCAATTTTTGCGAGGTGGACAATGGTTGGTTCTCCCAGCAGCTGGTGCAATTCAGAGTCCATGTTTCGTGCCCATAGAGGAGTACCGGTCTAATCAGCGTCTTGTAGATGGTGAACTTCGTGCGATGGTGAACTTTGCTCGATCGGAGCGTTCTGCGGAGTCCAAAGTAGGCACGATTTCCAGCAACGATTCGTCTCTGGATTTCTCTGCTGGTGTCGTTGTCGGCGGTCACCAGTGAGCCCAAGTACACGAATTCTTCGACAACCTCGATTTCATCACCGTCAATATTAACTCGAGGTGGGGGGCGTGCCGTGTCTTCTCTTGAGCCCCTCGCTATCATGTACTTCGTCTTTGACACATTGATGTTCAGTCCGATTCGCCTAGCTTCAGCCCTTAGTCGGATGTACGTGTCCGCCATCGTCTCAAAGTTACGTGCAACAATATCAATGTCGTCGGCGAAACCAAGTAACTGAACGGAATTTCTGAAAATCGTGCCACTCGTGTCTATCCCCGCTTTTCTTATCACACCCTCTAAAGCAATGTTGAACAGTAAACACGAAAGGCCATCACTTTGCCGTAACCCTCTACGAGATTCGAAGGGACTCGAGAGTGTCCCTGATATTCGGACTACGCACATCACTGTTTCGATCGATTGTATCATAGGCCGATTTAAAATCGGTGAATACATTGTATTCGCGGCATTTCTGCAACACCTGGCGGATGGCGAATATCTGGTCCGTTGTAGCTCGTTCGCCCATAAATCCTGCCTGATATTGTCCAACGAATTCTCTAGCAATTCAAGACTAACAATTCAAAAGGCCTCATCTCCAAAAAGTAAACAATGAGAAAAATGCAATCTCGTTTTGTCAAACAATAAATCAAATTTATATTATGAATTTAAGCTTTTTATGTTATTTTATCGTCCAGAAAGTCGATGGATAAACTGATTTATAGCTATGAATATTCATTACTATCATTTTAGCAAAAAATCCTGCTAAAAAAACGAGTCAAAGGAAATGAGGCTTTTATTTCACCAAAAGCTGTGCAGCCCTTTTCATTTGTGCCCATAGACGCCGGCCGACGCTGATGAGGCCTGTGAGTTGACGCCTTTGTTTACTCTAAAATGTGTTGAGGCCTTCTAGTTGTGGCTTGTTTTTTCATCATCTTCTGATGTGGCCTTTTGAAAATCATTCAAAATTGATGATGAAATAAGAAATTTGAAGTGTAGAAGAATGTTAAGTGGTGAAGTAAAGTACATGGAGATCCCTACAGCAAGAGAAGATTCGTGCGGTCGATTAAATATGTGATTGATTGAACCCTTCGTCATCCATGAACATTATGTATGTGCTACGCGAGTTTGTCGTCGAGAAAATGTATGGAAAATTGGTTCAATTGATATAATATTGCAATTAAACGTTATTTTTCATGCAATTGAAACCAAATCGTGTTTTTGTTGATAATTTGTGAAGTACAGGCAGGCTGACACAGGTATTATTAGGTAGTATGATACAAAATACATCTCTTCACAGGAACCCGAGAGAAAATTTGATTATGTTCGCTGTTGAAACTATCGCTGTGTAAAATAATACAGGGAGCGGAGCGGCTGAAGTATAACTTGTATCTGCTAAGTAAATTTGAAACATTTTTTCGTAATTTTAGTTGCAATTTTGATGTTTGTTTAATAGGCCTCAACTCGGTTTCAAGTAAATATAGAAATGGGGCCTTTTTGGGAAAAGGCCGCATTTACGATTAATATCCTAATTATCGGGAAATGAGATGGGGCCTTTTAGAAAAATGATATTTTTTCAACTTTCATGCATATTTTTGCATGACTATTGTATGTTACAGTAAGAATAGGCTCTTATACACTTAAATCAGCAGAAACCCGATTTGTTTACATTTTGGACTTGAGGCCTTTTCAATTGTTGGTCTTGAATTGGTGATAGACGGCGGCATAGAATTTGGAAGAGTACCTTGTAGACGGCGCTCAAAATTGTGATCGCACGATAATTGGCGCGATCCAACTTGTCGCCCTTTTTGTAGATGGGACACACGACACCTTCCATCCACTCCTCCGGAAATAGTTCCTCCTCCCAAATCTTGGAAATAACCCAGTGCAGCGCTCTTTTCAGTGCATCAACACCGTATTTTAGCAACTCGCTCGGAAGTTGGTCCACTCCAGCGGCTTTGTTGTTTTTCTACCGTCTAATCTCCGTTTCTACCTCTTGGAGATCTGGAGGCGGAAGTCTTTCGTCGTCCGCGCGTGCACCCAAAGTAATTTCCGTGCCACATCCGCTACTGGCCACATCACCATTAAGGTGCTCGTCGTAGTGCTGCCGCCACCTTTCGAACACCTCACGTTCGTTCGTGAGAAGATTTCCGTTACAGTCTCTGCACATGTCGGCTTGTGACACAAAGCCTTTGCGCGATCGGTTAAGCTTCTCGTAGAACTTCCGTGTGTCTTTAGCGCAGAACAACTCTTCCATCGCTTCGCGTTCTCGTTCTTCTTGATGGCGCTTTTTTCTTCGGAAGTTCGAGTTTTGTCTGTTCCGCGCCTGTTTATACCGTGCCTCGTTCGCTCTCTGCGGTGTTGCAGCATTCTCGCCTATGCTGCATTCTTCTCATTCTTCAACTGCTCCCATTCGCCGTCCTACCAGTCATTTCTCTGATTCGGGGTCGTTGGACCTAGTGCTGCTGTTGCGGTGCTACCTATGGCGGATCTTATGTGCCTCCAGCCATCTTCAAGAGTGGCGGCGCCAAGCTGCAGGGCCACTTACAACTGCTGCGCGTATTCTTGGGCTACTTCTGAGTCCCGTAGCCACTAGATGTTAAGCCGCGGCGTTCGGCTTCGACGCGAGTTTGTCACCGTCGAAAGTTTTGAGCGCATACATACAGCAACTAGGTAGTGATCCGAATCTATATTCGCACTGCGGTATGTGCGAACATTGGTAATGTCAGAGAAAAAATTTCCGTCGATTAGAACGTGGTCGATTTGATTCTCGGTTAGGTTATCGGGTGATCTCCAGGTGGTCTTATGGATATCTTTGCGGGGGAAGAAGGTGCTTCGAACTACCATACCACGGGAGGCTGCAAAGTTGACGCATCGTTGGCCGTTGTCGTTAGATACGGCGTGCAGACTGTTCCGCCCGATCACCGGTCTGTACATCTCCTCTCGTCCTACCTGTGCGTTCATGTCGCCAACAACGATTTTCACGTCACGCGGCGAGTATCCGTCATAAATCTGCTCCAGCTGCGCGTAAAACGTCTCCTTCTCGTCGTCGGGTCTCCCTTCGTGTGGGCAGTGTACGTTGATGATGCTGTAGTTGAAGAAACAGCCTTTTATCCTCATCTTGCACATTCTTGCGTTGATCGGCTGCCACCCGATAACGCGATGTCGCATCTTGCCCAACACTATGAAGCCAGTTCCTAGCTCATTTGTGGTGCCACAGCTTTGGTAGAAGGTAGCCGCTCGATGCCCGCTTTTCCACACCTTCTGTCCAGTCCAACAAAGTTCCTGCAGCGCTACGATATCGAAGTTACGGGGATGTAGTTCGTCATAGATTATCCTGTCGCAACCTGCGAAACCAAGTGACTTGCAGTTCCATGTTCTAAGATTCCAATCGTAATCCTTATTTCGTCGCGTGGGTCTTTGCCGATTGTTCCGGGTCGTATTATCTCCTATGTTATTCGCAATAAGGTTTTTTACGGGTGGCTTATTGGGCCTACGCCAACACTCCTGTCTCGCCGGAGCGCCATCGTGCCAGCTCTGTTTAACGTCTTACCTAACTCTACACGCAAAAAAATTGTGCGGTAAAAACTACAATTTTAGGGGATTAACTTAAGCGCTCGCACCGGCAATTTTCAGCAGACCAGAAATGCGCTTGATTTTAACATGTTTGTAGTCGAAATCAGATTGTTGTAAATTATTTCTGTCAAATGTACCAGTAATGTGGTGGGATGTACCGTAAACATAGTAAATTGGTCTGAAATTGCATCACATAACATATGTGGAACTCCGAAGTGAAAGCGAGTTGAAAAGTTGTACCCACTTCCAGCTGCTGGCAAGTGGTATATCTAGTATAGAAGACATCGAACTGTCATTACCAAGAGTAAACAAAAAACATATGGTTCGATCAGTAGACCAGTTGCTGCGAAGATTACAGACATTAAGATCGGGGGACGGACGACAACGTTGGAAAGCAATGTCTGAAGATAAAACATATTTATTTTTTTCATCAAATGTTATTTTTTTCTGCTTTACTATTTAATATTCATGTTTCATAACCACAGAATGTGATCGTTTCGAAAATATTATTTCCTATCAAAAAACTTCCTATTTCATAACGTGAAAAAGCTTTTGCCTTCGAAAATCCTTCCATTTATGCACCTAAAGAATATAATTCTAGCATAACAACATAGGTATCTAATACATTGACTAAATTATCTCGAATTCGAGTGGTGTAAATCTCATTCTAAAGTTGTACCATAAATAGTTATTTTCATTATTTTCGTTGCCACTCTGGATGTATGTTATCTTTGGTTCATTTCAATACAATGCCACATTGGGCCAGACCGCAAAATTAGATGAAAAAAAAAAAATATTTTAATTATGAAGATGATTTTTTAGAACACTTAGGCAAAAATGTTACATATGATGAGGACTACATTTTGACATTAAGTGACATTAGGGTGGCCCAACAAAACACGGAAATGGAGTAGACATTGCAATATGCACAGAAAACCCGCAGCAGCAAAACAAATCCAGTGAAAACTATCGACATTTCAATCAACAATCTTCAATTATTGCCTACTTAGACTAAACTATAAAATTGATAGCCAAGAAATGTCAAAGTCAAATCACCCCCCTTTGTTTTATAGCTATCGTAAAAGCTGGATTGTTCTGATAAAATTCATTGTAGTTTCACATTTTTTTTTTATTACAACAAATCGAAAACACTTATTGAAAACAACAAAAATATTTATTATTTTAAATAGCTGCGTGTTGAACATTACTGCAAAGTTCTTAACATAATTTGGTTGAAAACTTTTAAACTGAGTATTTTTAGCATATTATACTTATTTATATAATGTTTAGATTTATATTCCGAACACTTGCGGCTTAGGCTGACTTGAAATCCAACTAATAGGCAAAAATCAGCCTGTATTGGCGATAAAAATATTAATATATCTCCTTTTATTGTAAGTTTTTCTTAAAAGTATTGAATAATATTTTGTTTTTGTCAATCACTGTGATTTTTCTGCCGCATGTTCCGAACAGCACGAATAAATCCTATTCATATAAATAATTTAAGATACAAATTAATCTAAGCTGGTTTATCTGACATCGAGCTAGAAAGTTATTACTACTCCCAGGGTATAAAATAGGTTCAAACACAATAAATTTGAGTTGCAATTGACTTCCACTTCCTGGGAATTGGATGACATATGTAAGTGAAATATTTCAACCAACACGCCATACAAAATCCGCGTGTTCGGAATATGATCCCTTTTTTTAATCATCAATGAATATGTTTTGATTCATTGTACATTTCCAATGAATAGGCTGTGTATGGTTGAAAGTGATCAAGTTTAATTAAAAAAAAAATTTGGCTGCAAAATTGCAATGCTTATTGGTTTTGTATAAAAATTACTTTGCAATTGATAAGCATGTGCTTGAGCTTGGATCAGTTTACATTACAAAGAACAAACGTTCAGCTTCATTGAACAACATGTGTAAATGCTTGTAAAAGCCATTGCATAGTATGTCGTTATGTCATAGATATGTACTCTGATTATTTCGCTTATTCTATTTAATACATTTCATACATGTTATTACTTATCCACTAAAACAATTGTCGTAAATACAAAGGTGCATTCGATCTCTATTACAAAAGGTTTGTATTTATAAAAGAAAAATATAAACATATATATATATATATATATATATATATATATATATATATATTCGATTGAGAAGATTTCCGATGGTTTTGACTTTGTTTTTGTCAGCACTCAACAATATTTTAGCTAAAATCATGAACTTTCTGTAAAATATGTTCGTTTTCTCATCAAAATTGAGTTCTGTTTGATCCTTCGTCCTAGGCGTTTGTTCCTGCGGGGGCGGCGATGGGGACAGGATCAAACATGTCGCGCTTAAAAAAAGTTAAAAAGTGTCGTGGTCCGCTAGTTCTATTTGATCCTTCGATCTTGACGCTTGTCCCTGCGGGGGCGGGCGATGAGGGCAGGATCAAACATATCGCGCGTCAGCCGAGTAGTGAAATGAAAAAGCGTCGCGGATTGTTAAGAGTGTTTGATCTAATGATCGTGACGCTTGCTCTTGCGTGGGCGAGTGATAAACAATTGGTCGGCGTACAATGCGTTTATAGGGGCCCAGATAGCCGTGGCGGTAAACGCGCAGCTATTCAGCATGACCATGCTGAGGGTCGTGGGTTCAAATCCCGCTGGTCGAGGATCTTTTCGTAAAGGAAATTTTCTCGATTCCCAGGGCATAGAGTATTCTCGTACCTGCCACACGATATACACATGCAAAAATGGTCAATTGGCACCGCTTGATTTTACACGAACTTCAGAAGCTGCTGCTGGTTTAAACTCTGTGTAAGATTGATTTCAAGGTAAATATGCTTTGAATACCGAAGAATCTCTGCATTACTTCATATTTTATACCTGATTTATAACCTCCATCAATTATAGCACGCGAAGGCTACAACAAGACAGACCAAACTCACAAAAATAGGGAAACAGGATTCAAAATGCTCAGATTGAATATAATAATATCACAATCTTTCAAGTTTGTTTATATTTTCCAATTGGGAATTAGTTTTCTTCCAAAGCCTTTAGGTCTTTGCCTAGAGCTGAAAATCTCCTTAATAAAGCTATAATAATAATAATTTAGGTCTTTATTACAGTTAAATTCAATGCAAAACCATCTAGATCCTATTGAAACGCTTCGTAAAGGCTACCGGAAAATACACGTAGCTCTTACGTATAGCGCCGGTGGAATGGACGAAGTTCAAAAGTTCATGCGTTCATTCTGGGCTACCTATGATTCACGTAAGAGCTACGTCGAAAGTGCGATGGAAAAAAAACACGTATGTTTTCACGTAACAATGACGTTTGAATTATTTTGAGTGTACCCTATAGAGGAAATTGGAGTTTACATAGAACGTGGGATAAGTAGGCGTAGAAGGGGGAACCGGCACATGCAATGCTAATGGCTCGATCAGCCGAATTGCAACTTCATCGCTCGGAACACTCTACAAGACTGAAGCGTCGGTCACGGCATACAAAATTAACAAGGTAGGGCAGAATTTGATTGGGCATAATTTTTATCGTAACGTATACCATCCGGACCACTAGATCATTTTTTTTTCACAAACTTGTTCGAGGTGGATAGGAATGACGTCGTCAAGTAGTTGTGAGTTTTCGAAATATAACACCTTCTCAATATTGTACACCATGGTGTCGGTGTCATTCGTCTCTTCTCTTCCCGTGCTTCCCGTTTGCTTAGTTTTCCATTGTTACTGGAATTGTATGCCCTTCTGCTTATTTGATATCTTCTCTAGTACCCCTCTCAATCCCTTAAATTATTTGTTCGTCTCACCTTTAGTGCTTCCGTATCCGGAACTGCGAGTGGTATGGGCCACCGAACGGGTTTCATGGTTTTCCGAGTCGGAATCCGACCGCCCTAGACGATTCGGACGACGACGCGTGGAACGAACTGCCCCACTGGGAGATGGTTCCAATTCGATCGATTCGGGTATGGTTCCACCTTCCCCAGGTTTGATGCCAGCTTTATCGAAGCAACTAATAATTCGATCACGAACAGACTGGTAGAACGATTTTCGCTCGGAAGGAAGGAAATCTTTGACGCCATTGTACCAGTTTTCCAGAACGTTTAGGGTAGTGTCTCCGGAATCGGTACGAAGTGTGCAATTGGCTCCTCTTTCGAGCAACAGTTCTACGACTTCCAGGTTTCCGTTGGAACACGCATCGTACAAAGGAGTGATTCCGTCACAGCTGGTTCCCCCTTTGTCGTTTATGTGCGCTCCCCTGTCCAGAAGCATTTCGACAATCTCTTTGACGCCCTTATTGCAAGCCTCGTGCAATGGCAACCATCCGGCATGATCTCGCGGGTTGATGGGATGGCCTTGTTCCAGAAGTTTCTGAACCAAAACCTTATTCCCATTGATACAGGCCTGATGGAGCTGGGTTTCGCCCTTATTGTTCCTCTTGATCTGAAAGGACATTCCACGTTTGCGTGATGCTCGGGACTCGGGCTGCTTCTCTGCTTGCTTTTGGGAACTATCGTCCTCAGATTCGGTCAGATCTTCTAGATCCACATCTTCGCCGATGTCTGGAGTGCTTCCCTCTAGGGCGGCCGCCGTTTCCGCCTCATCCGGTTCATCGTCCGACTCGTCAGTAGCATTAGCGTCGTCTGGAAGATTGAGATCGATTCCGAGATCGGCTGCTTCCTTCTCCAGGTTTTCCGCCACCAAGTCCATGCAGTTTTTCCTCAACATCGCAATGCATCGTTTGAGGGGAGCCCTTTTATTGAAGAATAAGGAGAAGGTACAGTGAGACTCGAGAAGATAACTTATGTTATAATTGCCTTAAAAAAGTAACTTAGTTTTCAACCATTGAACGTGAAAGGATAAGTAATAAGTAAAGTAATTAAATTATATATTATAATAATTATATAATTAAACAAAAACGTAATTCGGTACTATATCATTTAATTCCACTAATTTGTAACCTTTGACAGATACGGGTATTTCGACTTCAACTGTCTTCAGTGTAGTGTACTAGAAACTAGTACAAGACACCGAAGACGGCATTACAGTTAAGGTCGAAATACATACGTATCTATCAGAGGATATTCTAGTGGAATTGAATGGTAGGTATAGTACTAAATTCGGTTTTCATTTACGGTCTACAATTATTAAGCTCGGCTGCACCTACCTTTGCAATGACAACGACTGGAGCTTTTGGGCTTCGTGGCGAACCCGGCGATACATATTCTCGATTTCGAAATAGTTGCGTTTTTCGATTTCGTAAATCTCGCTGATGCTCAGAAGAGTGTTGTACGCTTCCTTCGGTTCGTCCTTAATCAGTTCGTATTCCTTCAACATGTATTCCAGTGCCGGCTTATACTGCTTGTTATCCTTGTACGTTTGATAGAGACTCACGTAAATTGGAATCAGCTGACGGTCTGCTTCTCCATTGAGTTCGGCGCATTCCAACATTTTCAAATAGTAATCGATCGCTTTGCCGAAATTGTACAGTTTGCAAGAACCATCGCCCATCTTCTCATACAGAATTTTCTTCTTAGCATAATTGGTGGTATCGGTCGTAATCAATTCATCCTCCACACGACAGATCGCCACCAGAACCTTCAAGTTCCGTTCAATGCTCTCGGCATCCGAAACTATCGGCGTTTTCATGTGATAAGCCTTCTTGAGAGCCTGCTTGGCACTCTGGAAGTCTCCCATTTTGATCATGGCATCGGCCTTTACCGAAAGTGTCTCGCACATTTTCGCTGTCTTATCGCTAAGCCTTGATGCCACTTCCAGTGCTTCATTGAGCAACTTCAATGCCTTAGCGGGATTGTTCAACTTTCCGTTGAACAACTGAGCCGTAGACATCAAGCACAAATGTTCCAGGTCCTGGATGTCGTTATTCTGAGCGATCTTTGTAGCTTTCTGCATATACTGAACTGCTTCCTCCAGGTCTCCTTGGTGCTCTTTCGTTACTCCCAGATTCAGTATGGCTCGAGCTTCCATATCCGACTGCTCTAACCGGCCCACTTCCTTTAGGTCTCGACACAGCTTCAGGCCTTTGACGAAGGCTTTCTCGGCTTCGCACAGCGATTCCTTAGCCGCTTCCGCCCTTTCGCAGCTCTGACCTTTCAACAGATAGGTCCTCCCGATTGTGATGTAGGCTCTCTGCAGTTCCACCTGTTGAGAAAGATAAATAATGTGTAGATGATTCGAAGGAGAAAGAACATTGTTTCAAGAAGAATTAAAGTTTAAAACACGACGTAAAATGTGTTGTTCTTCATTATATATGGCTTGCATATTAAGTTTAACTCAAATCACTCTTGTGTATGTTGCAAATGCATTGAATTGGCAACTGAAATAATATTGAAATAAATAAAAACATTAAATGATGTACAAAATTACAAAATACGAGGCATTTCCAGATCGTATACGGCAGTGGCGACTCGTAACCTCACTTTCTACCTGTTCTACGACTCTAAAAACGACTAGTTCGACAAATTTAGATTATACATCAAAAAGTTAATTATTGAAAACGTCTTTTCTAACTAATCTCTACTCATTACATGCAAATTTGTTGCTGAAATTCAAGAATTTCTATTCGTGGAACAGGTAGATTTGAGGTTAGGGAATCGCCACTGGTATACGGTATTGGGGGCCACCTTTTAAGATTGATCAATTTGGTTCTAAAATATAACAACACAATGCAATGTCGAAATTCATATTTATGTTTGTCGAAATTCATATTCATGTTTTCGCTAAAAAAATGACAAAAGTTAGCATAGACGCCAAGACCGCAAAAAATCAATAGTTTTTAAATTATGAATTAGGTGGCTTAGGTGTCCGATACTGGAGGATCACCCCTACAGTTTTTAATTTATATCTGTTTTTGTTTATAGTAGGGTACAAAAAAGCTACAAAATCCTGGCCTGTTGTATGTTGACACAGTGTGAAACTCGCGTTAGGCGCGCTTAGCAACTAAAAAACTTTCCCTACTGCTCCTATGCCTCGATATTCCCCGAACTACATCACGCAACTTCATCGGGGGAGGGCTGTGCTCATGCACTTCGTCAGTCTCAGCCTCTAGCTGTTCTGCTAGTTCGCTGTTGGAGCTCAGAAACGCTGTTCACTACGACATTTCTAAGGTGTCTCTGCGACTACTCGTTTTGCCCAATTGGCGGTTGAAATCTCGCCGGGGATTTGTACAGCCTTCTGTGCAACGACACATTTTACTCTTGGGCTGACCTCACGTCAGAGCCCTGCCGAACTTCTACTGGACACTCATATGCACCTCCACGGTGCCCCGACAGACCGTTATTATGTAAAAAAATTGTCCATCAAATATGAGTACAGGGCTCGATTTCTAAGGTCATTCTGCACCTCTGGGCTAATTTTTAAAAAAATCCCTAGGCGGAATCTCGAGAAATCCTGATTTGAAGTTTTTGACTTAAAATTTCAATATTATTTATATGCAAATTACACAATAACGCCGGGGAAACCTAAAAAAATCGTCCAAAAAGACGTTTCGCCGTCTTAACTAGTATATAATTGTTATGGATGTTATATTTATAAATATTTTTAACTAACTCAACTAACCAGCGTGGTTTGAGCATGTTTTTATATGGCTTAAACCAGTAAGATTAGTTCAATGGAATGAAATCTAAAAAACTAAATTTCAATTTACTGATGATGCTTCGTTCGAAAAAAGTAAAGCTTTCAATGGTTAATATTATTTATTTACAGCTTGTTTTTCGACTTTCACACTAAGTGACCAGCCCACTGAAGTCTGCCGAATTTATTTGCTTCTTTGTACTACTCTTGTATGCGTCAAGTTTTCCACCGAGTATTGTTCTTGAACTTTACGACAAAATTAACGTATTCTTAGTTGTGTGTCATGATTGACCGCCCGCAGTTGCTACTCCGTTATTGCAAGAACAGCTGTACTTACACAGGGAACCAACAGACGCTACTCGGGATCAGTATCATCCTCAATGTATAAATACTGGTGCTCTTATTATTATTATAAACAATAACGGTGCCGGCTGCGTCCGAATGCAGGTCAATTTGGGAATGGGAGGGAAATGTTGACGTGTTACTTGCTTTACAGAAGCCGAGGACCCTCTGTACTTCCACAAGAAAACACTGGGAGTTTAGATTGGTAAACGATAAATATATAATTCAAAATGAATACGTGAGCATATACACGAATGACCGCACTATCCAAACCAGACACGATACTGATTTCGTTGCTCGCTCGACAGGAGCATACAACAGGTTCAACGTATCAAACTCTATTGACGCGTTTTTTTTTTTGTTTTTTACCGGCGCATTTCGTTTTTTCTTCCGCTTAACGCGAACCGGACACAATAGATCCGGATTCCGTCGCTCGCCCACAAGGAGCATGCAACAGATTCAACGAATCCAACACTACTCCAATAAACAGATGACAATGAATTGTATAAAAACAAATTACATGGTAACAAGCTAAGTAAGACAAGAACTAGGACTCCCAGTGATGTTGAAACTTTAGTAGTACTTATTGGGTTTTTTATGCAGTTGTTGAAAACTATGTTAATCTTGGAACACTTTTGACATGTGGGAATGATGCTCTACATGTAGACAAAACCCTGTTGTGGCTAAGTATACAGAATGCGTTAATTGTAACGTAAAGTACTGAGGACAATACTTGGTGGAAAACTAGACGTATACATCATGAGTAGTACCATATGTATAAAGAAGCTAATATTTCCAAATAAAATAAATACGGCAGACTTCAGTGGGCTGGTCACTTAATGTGAATGTTGAAAAATGGGCTGTGAATAAATGATATTAACCATTGAAAGTTTTAGTTTAATCGAACATGACAACAACATTAAATTCATATTTAGTTCTTTAGATTTCATTCAATTGAACTAAACTTACTGGTTTAAGTCATACAAAAACATGCTCAAACCACTCTGGTTAGTTAAGTTAGTTAAACATATTTATAAATATAATTAATTTAAAAATTATATACTAGTTAAGAACAGTTTGGCCGTCTTTTTGAGCGATAGTTTTTAGGTTTCCCGGCGCTATTGCGTAATTTGTATATAAATAATATTGAAATTTTAAGTCAAAAACTTCAAATCAGGATTTCTCGAGATTCCGCCTAGGGATTTTTTTAAAAATTGGTCCAGAGGTGCATAATGACCTCAGGAATCGAGCCCTGTACTCAGATTTGATGGACAATTTTTTTACATAATAACGGTCTGTCGGGGCACCGTGACCTCGCTACTCCATACGACGACTCGTTATCCGCTGCTACTTTTCTAGTTCTCCTGGTGGACCAATTGAATCCCGCTGTCGATCCAGCGATTCCAGTTTGAGTACGACTTATTATTATTATTACCAGGTCCGCTATTACGCTACGCCCGCTCTACTCGATCAAGTCCTCGACGGAGGAGTTAGCCTACTCCGATCGCCGCCTGGAGCTCTCTGGTCTTCACGCCATCTCCTTTGCAGCGACTAGAACCAATGCACGAATTCACTAATTTGTCGTTTAAGTGGAGCCAAATTCACTTGTTTCCATGGTCACATAAATAACACGGCACCACTCAAACGTCAACTAGTGAACTCGTGCAGTGGTCCATTCTGCGTTATTCCTCTGTGCACCGTATTCCAAGTGCTTCCATGCTGGCACATGTTCTGCACGATGTTGTCCGGATTTAGCGGATTTAGGACGCTTGCAATTTCTGACATCATCTCGCTACGTATATCCTTGAATCGAGGGCAGTCCTGTCAGCTTCTCTCGATTGCGTTTGATTGTCAACGCTGCAGCCCGAGCCGGGACTCCATATCTCAATCTGGACGATGAGACGGTCGACAGAAGAGGCGTCTTCTACTGCTTCTTGGTCCTTCGGTGTGGGGCATGATCCTAGCTACAGTGTAAGCTGCTTTCACAGCCTTTTCGCAGGCATAGTCTACGTGGCTGTTGAAGTTCAACCTGTCGTCGACCATTACTCCAAGGTGCTTTGGAGAACGCTTCGATGAGATTGCGTGTCATCCGACGTTGATTTAGAACAGCTGAACCGCCTTGCAGTTGCTGACCATCACTACCTCCGTTTTATGATGAGCCAACTGCAGCTTGGTTCAAGTCATCCATATCGTCCGAATAGCAGAAGTTTACCAAGAGTATCCAGCAAGCATGTTGGTCTATATGAAGTAGGATATCCTGGCAATTTTCCCGGATTTTGCAGCAACACCAGCTTCTGCACCTTCCCTCTGCATGGGAAGCAGCCTTTCGCTAGACACTTCTACAACGCTACAAAAAATATCTGGGAACGATTGCTGCCCTTAGCCCTACGTTAGGGATACCATCTGGACCGGAAACTTTGTTCTGCTTCAATCCTTTGTGGTGTGGTCTTGGGAAGTGGATAAAATTTTATACCCAAAAAGGCCCTCACTGAATAGCTCAAGAAGCTTTTTGATAGCGGCGCATGAACATGTTCTACCATGAATTCCCTAAAAACTATGCTTTTTTTCAGGTTGAATAAAAAATTCTCTGATAATTCCACCCTCCATCATTTTTAACATTCGTGTGAATATTGACCGTTATATTCTAGTGGAACAAATCTCGCTTTGTCCCCACTATTGCTTTAGTTGGTAATGTAGCCATAATTGGTACATCTACCCTAGCCTTTGCAAAGTAAATAAGCGACTTGGGTTCCTCCGATCAAATCCCTACCTTGTCCTTCTCATTGCGCGCCGTGTCCAGGTACAGCTTCTCGTACTGCAGGGCTTTCTCGGACTCCCCCAGCAGCATAAACATTTCGCCAATCATCCGATTGGCCCGGCCCACTTCCATTTGCATGTTCAGCCGGTTGAAGGCCTTGGCCACCAGCTTGTACTCGTTCAGGGCCTTCAGATGCTCGCCACGGTTGCCGTACAGCTCACCCAGCTTGCGACATGTTTCCGCCAGCTGTTGCAAGTTGCCCGCTTCCGAGGATTTTTTCTTCCGTCGGAGGAGTCCTGCAAGGGCAATTCAAATTTGAAGAGATGCTACTTCCAGGAAGTGAAAATGAAAAAAGAACTTACGCTGCTCCTCCAGTTCGTAGTCGTCGCTCATTTTGTGTTGTTTTTACATAGTTTACTGAAATTTAACTATTCACTCGTACTGTCTCACTTTACTAACTAAATTTGACTACAAAACACGCAAATATTCTTAAAATATTATCAAATTTAAGGTAAAAATATGTTTTCCAGCACGTTTGCACAGCCAAAAAACCGCGGCATCCAGACAAGACACTCGAAGTGCCCGCCTTTTGTTGAACGGTATAAAGGGATGCTCAACATGTTTTGATTGTCGATTTTATTCGTTTGCACACAAAGAAAAAATCAAGACTAACAATTCAAAAGGCCTCATCTCCAAAAAGTAAACAATGAGAAAAACGCAATCTTAGGTCGTATGAATAAAACCGAGTACTTGCTCATGCTCAACACGATTTGTGCAAAGTAAAGTCTCTGAGCATTTACTCAAAACCATATGAATAAAACGATACTTTACTCAGAGTAAGTTCGAATTTCGAACTTAGCATTTACTCTGTCAAAAGTATTGTTTTCGTTTTGATTAGGTATCTGATTTTTGCCACGAGAAGAAAGCCAGCGGTGCACAGAAGAAGCCCGTGCCGTTTGTTGCCGGCTGATAACGGATCCACTAACCCCGGCGGAAGATAACTGCCAGCATCACATCTTCCTGGGATGCGTCGATGAGCGCCACTTGGAAGAATGGATAATATGAAATTATGGAATACGTCGAGGGAAATCAACGATGTGGCGCAAAACGATCGGTCACCGCAAAGGTAAGTGTTTGGCACTTATTTTGTTCTGTAATATATTTATGTTTGTCCTTTCTAAATAGCCATAATCGATGAGTGATAAGCTTCAGTGGAATCGGTACTGGAGGGCAAGTCAAAACACCAGCGGAGCAAGAAACGGCAACAAAACCCTCCGAATCAGCTACAAACGGGAATATCCGGTCGACACCGACGAACATCGTTTCCATCATGGTCATTGAACATTTCCATCCGCACATTGAACGGAAGGACTTCGGTGAGGACATGCCACGACCATCCCCAGGAAACTAACGTGTTGCTGCTAGTGTTGTTCCTGCAATCGCTGTTGAAATCCTCATCGGGCTAAATTGGCGTTAGAACAGGATCGAGATCCTTAGGGATGGTGTCCGGTGCTGGAGGATCTTTCTCGTGATGATTTCATGATAAAACGATTTTCATCAAATATCCTTAAACGTATTTAAGAACACACTTCAAAAATCTTCTTACGAATAGATACTGGAACTCGATAGATTTTGAGATAACTTTCTGAAGAATTTTTGAAGAAATTTTCCTATAGGGTAGGTGTACCAGTTATGTTCATAGGAGTTCCCTTCTTCTTTTTCTTCTTGGCATTAACGTCCTCACTGGGACAGAGCCTGCTTCTCAGCTTAGTGTTTTTATGAGCACTTCCACAGTTATTAACTGAGAGCTTTCTTTGCCAAAGTTGCCATTTTTGCATTCGTATATCGTGTGGCAGGTACGATGATACTCTATCTATACCCAAGGAAGTCAAGGAAATTTCCATTATGAAAAGATCCTGGACCGTCCGGGAATCGAACCCAGACACCCTCAGCACGGCTTTGCTTTGTAGCCGCGGACTCTAACCACTCGGCTAAGGAAGGCCCCTTAGGAGTTCCCCTTTTCGCTATATGTCAGAATTCTATTGTTTTCAAATTTTGAACTGTTTCGTGTGTAGTTAGATATCAAATCAAGAGTATTAGAATATTCAAAATATATAGAATGAAATGTAAAAGCATTCGTAATTTGTCCAAATTTCCATTTCCATTTATCCAAACAGGATACAACTATGGTCATTACTGGTTCACTTTCCATGTGAATCAGAAATTTCTTAAAAGGCCTATCAGAAATTCTTCCTGTGTTTCCCATCAAAAAATATTCTCAAAACAATCGATAGAAATTTCGCCGAAAATCTTCAGCATGATGGGTGATCATCTCTAGCTGTACCGGGAAATTTTGGGCTTATTCTACGGAGTGGCGTGAGGTGAGAATTCTCGATTACTTTTTCAAATAGACGTAAGTAACTTTTATACGGTTTTGAGAAAATTAATTAGGAAAAATCACAATCTATCTTTTAAAACTGTTTTAAAATGAATCACCTTTTTAAAATTTTTTTGCCGTGTACTTCGCTCAAATTTTGCATACACTCAGCTCACGTTCAAAAACTAGGTAGTTTCTATTATTTCTCACAAAAATAATTATAAGAAAATGATAAGCCGTTTCATTCAGTTACTTTCGACGTTTTTCTACCAGTGTAAAATCGGCTCAAGTAGTGTTTTGTTTTGATTCGTGGTTAAGTCACTTTGTCTCTCCATATAGCGGGGCGGCGAAAGTAGTGGTTAGGTTGCGAAAGTTGAAAATGTTACTTTCGTCGTTTTGTAAATCCGGAAATTAAACGTTCTAAAAGTGAAAAGTTGAGTTGGTACAGAGCGGTACGTGTAGAATTCCGCCTGCTTAACACGTAGGATCGATAAAGTAAGTGTGTATACTTTTTTGACTTGAGTCTGTATGAATAATTTTTCGAGAATTGTTGGTCTCGTGTACTACCCATAAAAGCATAACTGGCCCATATTAATTTTTGAACCAAAACCTTTTTTCATTACAACGTTTATGTTTTCATATATATTTCACTACGCATATACATAATTGTATGAAAATGTTATGGAAAAATATGAAGTTGACGTAGTTCCATATTGAAAAATAGGGGCATTACAGTCTTTTTATATGAGCTTTCAACCCAAATAGCAACTGCAAAATGTGAAATACTACACATATTGGACATTCTCACATCTTTTTATAAATTCTAAAAGGAATTTTTGAAATAAATAATAAAAAGGACAAACAATTACTACATTAGAACATTTTTCCAAATGTTACAGTATTTATTTAGGGCTTCTCAAAAAGTACAATGATTTTTCCAAATATTCTAAAATTCAACTAATCATATGCTTAAAATTTTCTACCATATTTTCGAAGAGTTTCTTCGAGGTTTGGTGAAAAAATTATTCTAAGAAAATCTCCAGGATTCATTTTAGAGATTTTTGCACTAATCTATCCACTGAAAAATAGAAAACCTTCAAAGATATCACCAGAATTTATTTAGAGAGCCTTCGGTAGAAGTTCTTCCAATGTTATCTTGAGGAATTTTGATTAAGTTATATTCACAATTTTCGTAGTAATTGCTCTTGAAATAATTTAAGAATACTTTCAATGATTTCTTTAAACAAATTTCTACGTTAATATAATAATAATTCCATCAGGTTTTTATTTTGTAATATTACAAGCAATAGCATTAATGCTCCATTGCCTGAAAGCTCTTGTCATTTGTCGAATAAAAGCAATGTCGCATCAGTTTTGTTGATATGTACAGTTGACTCCCCCTTACTCGATATCGAGTTAGAGAACCATAGTAAAAGTTGGTTTTCATGGCTAACTCGATGGTCCCTTCAATAACGAGTAAGGGAGAGATGACTGTAGTAGAATACGTGAAATGTTATAATGATTGTGGTTACTTGGAGAGTCTTGAAATAGAAGAGTTTACGAGAACTAGTAAAAAATGGTACAAAAATATATTTAACCAAAAACAACAGCTTAAAGGCGATTTGATTTTTTTTTTTGTAGTCACTATATATAGCAATAACTACAAATAAAATCAAATCGCGATTTAGTTTTTATTTTTGGTTAAATATATTTTTGTACTATTTGTTTTAATCACTGCACAATGGTCGGGCTCCATATAAAGGGGCGGCCAAAACTACCAAAAACTTTTTTGAGATTTTCATTATTTTTCTACCTTTAAAATATACCTCATGTGTTATATTATTATGATCCTCAATTGAAATCTATCTAAAATTTAAATTTCTATGACTTTTATGACGGCAAACCGGCTGAAGTCAAAAAATTGAAAAATGTAACAATAAAATAAAGCACAAAATTTATAGTTTAGGAATGCAATATTTCCCCAAAGTTACCCACTTTCTGAAAGCTTATAGTTCAACACTTTTATCGAGCATGAGGATGGAAAAAAATATTTGGTTGAAGTTTTAATACTATTCAATATTACACTTTAGTAATTTTGATGATATTGAACATGAAAAACATCTCTTGTCGCGTCATGTCGCCGCCATTTCGAATATTGCACATCAAAAAGCATCCTTAGATCTAACAAAAAACCTTTAAAATTTTTGCAGAAATTTGCTGATTTGCAAGTTAGAGCTATTTGAATAATTTAATATTTTACATATTTTTGGACGATATTTTTCATACAAAGTTTATTTGAAATATATTTAACCTCTATTCATACACATTTTGATCTAACTCGATCAAATATAAACAAAATTTGTGCTTTCAGCCCAGTTTGATAACAAATTTAATTTTAAAAAATCCTTTTTTTTAAGTTACGTAATTTGTGAATAACCCTTCTGAAACATCGAAAACGCCAAATAACATATTCAGATTACATATTTCATCGATTAAGAGCATCTTTAACGGGGGCGACTATTTGGGTGATTAAAATGATCACCCCCAGAGTTGTCATTTTAGTTTAGTCACTCATTCTCACACCGGTGGCTACCATATTCAGTAACTCGTTTCCGTACCGGTCGTTGCTTTTTGGGTCAACATATGAGTTGTGAAAATAATGGTGATCAATTCAGGTTGGGAATTTTTGTAACTCTGCTGGAATATCTATTATATTCTGGTGCGGAATTATAAGAATTTTATCGGAATTTTTTGAGATTGTTTATTAATTCGATTGGATGCTAATTTGATTGGAACCCTTGCCAATTCTACCGGAATCCTTGTAAATCTTACAAGAAATATTGCAAATTTGACCGTAATTATGGTGAATCCGACTGGAATTCTTGGGATTCCGACTGGAATCCTCGGGATTCCGACTGGAATTCTCGGGATTCCGACTGGAATCCTCGGGATTCCGACTGGAATCCTCGGGATTCCGACTGGAATCCTCGGGATTCCGACTGGAATCCTCGGGATTCCGACTGGAATCCTTGGGATTCCGACTGGAATCCTCGGGATTCCGACTGGAATCCTCGGGATTCCGACTGGAATCCTCGGGATTCCGACTGGAATCCTCGGGATTCCGACTGGAATCCTCGGGATTCTGATCAGAGTTGGAAAGAGATTTTGATAATCCTTGGGATTTCGACTGGAATCCTCCGAATTCCGACTGGAATCTGTCGTAATCAGCGGACCCCGATTCGGTAGGTGCCCTGACGAACTTGTGACTCTCCATTGCGATGACAATCCTGAATTGGGAAAATTTCTTAGCAACTCTTCAAAAAAGTGAAAATATTTAAACAACTCTCCGAAGACACGCTACCTTCAAAACGAACCGACCGAAACAAGAATGGGTTGCGCGAGCAATCGCACCACTCTTCTGCTCTTCGCTGCTGTCGGAGAAGTCTCGATCCGATTCCAGTGATGACCCGATCGCTTTGCCGTCCGTGATACTAATGAGCTGCGCGAGCGATCGCACCTCTCTTTTGCTGTTCTTCGCTGCTGTCGGGGAAGTCTCAACCCGATTCCGATGGTGACCCGTTCGCTTTGCCGTCCGTGATACGAATGAGGTGTGAATGCAATGGTGTCACTGTTTTATTCCATTGCTTTGTTCGTTGGCAGGGAAACCTCAACGCGATTTTTGCCTCTGCTATTCACGTTCTCGAGCAGAGTAAGCCACACCTCTTTTTCAACGAAGTGGATAATTCGCAAAAAGGCCAGACCCTACTGTATGGGATATGTGAATCAGCTATTTTTAAATAATACCAAACTACTAATTTAAAAGCAAGTTATTTTTTAACAGTTTTATTGTTCATATCGTTCTTTATTCTCTACAGAATCCTCCGAATTCCGACTGGATTCCTTGGAATCATCGTGATTTCGGTTGGAATCCTCGGGATTCAGACTGGAGTCCTCGGGATTCTGATCAGAATGGGAAAGAGATTTTGATAAGAACACCGACTGGTATCCTTAGGATTCCGACTGGAATTATAAGAATTTTGGAACTGGAATACCAGTCAGAATCCCGAGGACTCTAGTCTGAATCCCGAGGATTCCAGACGATATCCCAAGGATTCCAGCCGGAGTCCAGTCGGAATTCGGAGGATTCCAGTCGGTATTCTTATCAAAATCTCTTTCCAATTCCATTCAGAATCCCGAGGATTCCAGCCGAAATCCCAAGGATTCCAGTCGGAATTCTAAGGATTCCAGTCGGCATCCCGAGGATTCCAGTCGGTGTTCTTATCAAAATCTCTTTCCAATTCTGATCAGAATCCCGAGGACTCCAGTCGGAATCACGAGGATTCCAGCCGAAATCACGAGGATTCCAGTCGGAATTCTAGTTGGAATTCCAAGGATTGCAGTCGGAATCCCAAGGATTCCAGTCGGAATCCCAAGGATTCCAGTCGGAATCCCAAGGATTCCAGTCGGAATCCCAAGGAATCCAGTCGGAATCCCGAGGATTCCAGTCGGAATCCCGTGGATTCCAGTTGGAATCCCAAAATCCCATAATTCTCCGAAATCGATAAATTCTTACGAGGATTTTCGAATATTTCATAAACTTCTATCGGATTTCCAATAATTGCATCAGATTCATAGTATTCTTATCAAAATTTTGAAGGTTTACCCGAATTCCAAAAAAATTGAAATTTCTACTTCATGCGCATCATGCATCTGATTTCCAAAACTCCAACCAGAATTTCATATCCCACACCGTATGCTTGAATTCAAATCGAATAGCAGCGCAACTATCGCGCTGCTAAATTTGCTCACCCGATGCTTTCCGAAAGCAGCGCTATCATTTTGCTACCCTGGTTAGCAGCGCCCGGTATGGATCAGCGTAATGATACTGCGCTATGTAATTTAGTTTAGTCGCGCACCGTTACGGTTGCTCTAAGGCGATAAAAATAGTTTTGGCCAAACTTCATTTTTTCCAGACCATTGTGCACTGGTTGAATTAATCACTGGTTGAAGGTTTCAGCCAAAATTATATAAGTACGTTGCATAATTGTTAATTAAATGTCGAGAAATTCGAAGATGTGTCCTTTGGGTAATTTTAAGCTGAATTTATGGAGGAATCCCGAAAAAATCCTGGAAGGACTCGTCTTAATATATAAAGTTGGAAAAATAACTATTGTAGAAACCTGAGGTGCAAAGCTTGGGTAAATTCTTGAATAAATCAACGAAGTGATATGTTATGTTGTCTTAGAAGGTAGCAACTCAATGAGAAATCCTCAAGGAAATGCCTCAAAATATTTGTAGAGCAATTTCTTGTAAAATTATCTGAGCTCTTAAAATTGTGACCAGTTCTTAAAAACAAATTAGAAAGAAAAATATATAAAAAGTAAGAGTGATGAAATTTTAATGGAATTTATGAGCAAATTTGATTAACGAACTTCTTAAAAAGTCATGTCCAACGATTATTTTTTTCATCAAAAGTTTTAAGTGGTGAATTTTCTTTAAGCGAAAAAACGATCATAGTAAAACTAGTAATAATTGTTCACGCATTTCTCTTAAATTCGTCGCGCTGGGTCTTATTATTTTTAAGAATATACCAGGAATTTCTTCAAGTATTTCTTCTTTGATTCAATTAGATATACTACATACGTTATGATTTTTTTTCCAAGAGGTGAATTTGAAAAAATAAACGTTTTACCTAGAGACTATTCCAAAAATTATTGAGCGTTTTAGTCAAAATATGCTATTTTGGCTCTAAAAAGATTCCAATTCTATCAACTTTGATATTTCCAACGAAATTTTGAGAGATGTGTACGCTTTTTTAAACTCAATCAACAGAACTTGCTCCGGTGTGACTTAGCACCGACCAATTGTTCTTGGAATTCCACCAGGATGTTTGAAAAATTACTCAGATTTCAACTATTTGTTCTAAAAGTCTTTCAGTCTGCTATTTTAAACCTTATTACAAATTTAAAAGTAACTTTCACGCTTGTTTGTTTTCAACTGAGCATGGTCAGTAGGTGACTCAGGATTTTCTGAGCATTTACTCAGCTTTTACCGCTTTATTCATACGAATTGGGATGTTCGAAAAGTAAATGCTCAAATGCTCAGTTTTATCATACCAACTTGAGTAAATGCTCAAGAAAATGATTTGACAGATGGATTTGAGTAAAGTAAAAGCTTTTGCTCAGATTATTCATACGACCTCTTGTTTTGTCAAACAATAAATCAAATTTATATTATGAATTTATGCATTGTATGTTATTTTATCATCCAGAAAGTCGCTGAACAAACTGATTTATAGCAATGAATATTAATTACTATCATTTTAGGAAAAAATCCTACTAAAAAACGAGTCAAAGGAAATGAGGCTTTTATTTCACCAAGAGGTATTAAGCCCTTTTGATTTGTGCCCATAGACGCCGGCCGACGCTGATGAGGCCAGTGAGTTGACGCCTTTGTTTACTCTAAGATGTGTTGAGGCCTTCTAGTTGTGGCTTCTTTTTTCATCATCTTATGATGTGGCCTTTTGAAAATCATCCAAAATTGATGATGAAATAAGAAAATTGAAGTGTAGAAGAGTGTTAAGTGGTGAAGTAAGGTACAAGGAAATCTCTACAGCAGAAAAAAGATTCGGGCGGTCGATTAAATACGTGATTTATTAACTCCCTCGTCATTCATGAACATAGGACACCCTACGCGAGTTTGTCGTCAAGAAAATATTGGTTCAATATTGCAATTGAACGTTATTTTTCATGCAATTGTAATCAAATCGTGTTTTGTCGATAATCAGTGAAGTACAGACAGGCTGACGCAGGTGTTATAAGGTAGTGTGATACAAAATACATCAGCCTACAGGAACCCGACGGAAAATTTGATCATGTTCACCATTGCGACAAGCGCTGTGTAAAATAATACAAAGCGTAATCGCTCCGTAGCATAACTTACTACTACTTAGTATATTGAACCGTTTTTCGTTTTCTAAATTGCAATTTTGAAGTTTTTTTTAATAGGCCTCAACTCGGTTTCAGTCGAATATAGAAATGAGGCCTCTTTAGGAAAAGGCCGCATTTGCGATAAATAACCTGATTAGCGAAAAATGAGTTGGGGCCTTTTAGAAAAATGTAGTTTTTTCAACTTTCATGCATATTTTTGTATGGCTATTGTATGTTTCAGTAAGAATAGGCTCTTATACACTAAAATCAGCAAAAACCTTATTTGTTTACATTTTGGACTTGAGGCCTTTTGAATTGTTGGTCTTGAAATGTTACTTAAATTTTCATTTTTTTTGTTTTTTTTTATGTATTGTACAATAGGGCCTGTTCACAAATAACGCTGGTGGGAGTTATCGAAATGTTACAGCTCATACAAAATTCGTGAAAATATTTTTAAAATAAGCGTTACGTGGGTGGGATGCTGAAGGTGTCTGGGTTCGATTTCCTTCACTTCCCTGGGCATAGAGTATAATCGTACCTGCCACACGATATACGAATGCGAAAATGGCAAGTTTGGCAAAGAAAGCTCTCAGTTAATAATTGTGGAAGTGCTCACAAGAACACTAAGCTGAGAAGCAGGCTCTGTCCCAGTGAGGACGTTAATGCCAAGAAGAAGAAGAAGACGGGGCGGGTGGGTGTTGAAAATGACCATTTTTGGCGTTATGAATTTTGTGAACAGGCCCATACAAAAACAATTTAACGAACTGTATTTCAAATGGCGATGAAAAGTATAGAATTTGTATTTTGTATGGATTGTCCCTCAACTTACCGGGTATTCGTGCTAACAGCAGCTAAAGAATTTTAACTCCTATAGAAATAAAAATATTTATCATGGTTGCATTCATCGTCACAGCTAATGTCAATTGGCTTCTACAAAACTACTTATTTTTACTTTTTGAATGATGTTACAGCTCATACAAAATTTGAAAATATTTCGTACAAAATGCATTACGAGGGGGTATGTAAGTGTCAAAAATGGTCATTTTTGACATTATGAAATTTGTGAATAAACCCTCAGTCGAGATGGTGTAATTCTTGCTGGCGAACCAGTTCCGCATTCCGCTGCCGTTCCGCTATCATTACGTTTGGCCCTTTAGGGTTCATTCACAAATTTCATAACGCCAAAAATGGCCATTCTTGATACCCATCCACCCCCTTGTAACGCATTTTGTATGAATGTTTTTCAAATTTTGTATGAACTGTAACATCAACCCGCATAGAAAAATACAATTTGCCCATTATTCCAAACAGTATGATTCTTCTTTCTGTTAATGTAAGCCCAAGAAACATTTGCCTATTTTATAATCATTTATTAAGCAATTTTTTACAACTACATACTGAATAGTTGCTTTATTATATTACTTTGCAGCTGCTACGCACACATTGTTCAAGCAAATCTGGCGAAATTATTAAGCTTCTTATCATTTAGTGACTGTAATCATATAATGTAATGATGTTTATTCAGGTTTCACTTAGCTTAATAAGGATTGATGATTTAACAACGCTAGTTTAACAAACTACATTTTTGCAGTTTAATTCAGCATCATGTTTAACAACATTTTAATTATTTCCAAGTGAAGCCTTTGTTCAGGCGTTGTTTACACAAATTTGGAGAAGTTATAAAGCGTGTCGTTGTATATTGACTTTATTCTACAACTTCAAAATCGCTTTATACGCATTTATCTCAGCTTCTATTCAACTGCCACAAAATTGATTGAAAACAAATAAATGACTAAAAATAGCTAACACTGTATACATCAAATGCAGTGTATACCTTTGCCATGAATTAATAACCACACTTTTAATAATTAACTAAATACTGGATTCAAACTCGAGACCTTCTCATCGTCAGCGGTATACCTTGCCATCTGCGCCATCCTTGAATTCATATATCAGCCTTCCAGTGCCCAATATAAACCTCTTGTAGCTGATTATTGATCATGCTTGAGCTTCTATTCAACAATAACTAATCAACACGTGCTATGCTGATCAACAACTGAATAAGCGCATTACTTTTGCTGCTGTTCAGTACTGATGTGAGCTGAACTCAGTCGGCTATTTATAGCGCACAGTGAGAAAATTTATTTCAATGCTGGTCAAAAATAAAGTTATTCATCATTAAAGTTTATTCACAAAGTAAAAACAGTCTGAAATGATTAATCGAATTTCATAATAAGTTTTAACTTGTTAACACTTTAATTGAATTGTTCATCTAACTATACTAAAATTCATTTATTAAATGTATAATATTTCTACTAGGTTAATATTTTAATTATTTGTCGTACTTTTTCCATCTATTAAACATTATACAAATATAAAATATATTTCAATCAATAATCCTATGTCAGAAGACTGATTCAAAATATTTTCTATTTTGTTTTGAGAAAGCATCAGTTATTATTGTATCCAACATGTTTTTGTATATTAGTAAGTTAGTCACGAATTCGACAAGGGCAAAAAGCCACTCACATAAAAATAAATAATAATAATATTAGTAAGTTGAACATTGCAATACATTAGGAATACAACGCAATATTTAGATATTTTGTCCATTTTTCAAAAATTTGACTATGGTGTGACCTCTTTTGTAAGGCTTCTTTGTTGCTGAACAATGTGTTTAGTAATCGTTATTCTGGACGTCTTTGGATGACCTGTTCGGATGATATATTTATGTTGTATTAGGATTTTATAAAATACCTATTCAGCTTTTAATCATGTTCATGTTAAACATGGGAACAGCTGAAGTGCGAAGCAACCAAAACGTTAGTTCGTCTCCTGTACATCTGTTTACACAATTATATTTGTTTGGTGGAATATAGGCTCTTTAATAGAAGGAAAAATGACTTGTTCAACTCATTAGTAAAACAATCTTGACAAGTCGGCAGAGATTCTTTGGAGAAGTTTAATAAGTGGTGATTCTACTATTATTCATTCCAATGAAAAATGTTGAACATTGACTTAAATTTGGATCTAAATACCATCTTCTCAGCCCTTTGTAGGGCACTTTTTCAGCTGTCACCATTATTCAACTATAATTAACTATGTATAAGTTTATTTGTGACACTGGACTGTAAGTTGGGTAACCACTTTCATGTAACTATTGTTAAATTATTATTTATACTTCGATTATCATTAAAAATGTTATGATTAGTAACTTTTTCCGATATCAATAACGTCGCAGATGATGATCACTACATTTGGAAAATTTAAATTTTGATATTTTTAATCCAATGTGATTCGAACTTTATCCTCGTTGATCCATTACGGCGCTATTACGTCCATTACGTTAATCCATCCATCGCATACACGTCTTGGATTTGATTTGAAAAACATTTGAAAATAACATAAAAAGACATAATATGTTTTGCTTGAATAAGAGCATACTCATATACTGTTATTCACATTGTTTATAAGTTTTACTAATCATGCTGGTCAACATTTTAAGTATTAGACACTGAAACTTTTGTACGATTTGTTGTTAATCAAATGTTCAATATTCTACTAAAATGATGGCTACAACCTATAGAAGCTTTTAATCAGTTAATTGTTAAACTTCTTATGTGTTGTAGAACAAAAGCTACTATATTTGCATTTTCGGAGGTTTATTCAGCTCTTATTCAAAACACAAACTGCCAGTGGAATAACAGCTTTTTTATAAGCGGAAAATTATTTTATTCAATTAATGATTCAACTAAAAATTTGTTCAGCAATGGTTGCTGCTATGCAGCTTGTATTAAGCACGTAAGTATCTTAAAAGCTACCAATTGTTCCTTGGGAGTGTATTACAAACGATTGATTTTACGTTGAACAATAAAGGATCTGAAACCTTGAACTGTAAAAAGCTATTTAAGTAATGTATGTAGAAAAGTGACAATTTATTATAGCGTACAAAAATTGTAAAATTATTTGGCACTGCTAACTCATTCGAAATAGTTGCAATGTAATATAACCTTTCGTGAAATTGTATTGGCGCTACTGCATTTTACTATATAATACCTATTTTAAACAGTTTGAAAAACAGTTGAACACGATGGTGTTTGTTATACACACTTAAAAAAATGCATGCTGGATGTGCAGTTTTAAATTATTTTATTCTGTTTTTGTTTCACATAAATAAATAAATTCGGGACATTTCGCTCTTTTCATTAGGATATACAGATTTCTCTTCTATTCCAAAAAAGTAGAATGATAATAGGAAATTAAATCGGCTATAAAATTTGAAACGCTTTATGATTTTTTTAAGCGTGTGTATCTCCGTGATTTTTGCGTTTCTATCATCCTTCAGATCAAAACAAAGAAAAAAGAGTTCGAAAAAAAGTGTCCAGTTCAGTCTTCCGTGGTTTATAATATTATCGAAATACGGCCCGCAACATCCGTCAAGCGTTCCGTCCAGGAAAAAAGCACGAGATATGACGATAATCACCCAAGAGCTGATGGGAGCAAGCAGATTGCTAGAAAACTCCAGAAACCGAGTCTCGGAGCACCCAAGAAGCAGGAACCTGAATGTGCCACCACCTACGTGAATGGAATGATCATGTAAAATTCGATAAGCCTACGTGTTAGAATATTATTTAATAATTCACCTCCGTTTTAGTTTCGACGAATTCGAATATCGCTAAATGACACAATACCCAGGAATTTTGGCCCGCAACCGAACCCGCAGCAGAAAATCGTTGACACAAGAGGGCCATCACTTAGGAGACAACTATAGGTTTCACTCCAGAACGGGAATGTGATAAGAGTTAAAAAAATGTATTATAGTGAATAATGTTTCAATCTAACAATTTTTGATTTAAGGTAAAATGAATTGAAACGACACTTCAAATTTTCAAGAGCATTAATCTGGAGGACCAGACATCCGTTCAAGCTGAAGACTTGATCGATTTATCACTCGCTGGTGGTGGGGATGAACCTGCCTACGGCAGAAAATCCCTTCAATAAAAAGTTAATCAATCAATTCAATTCAATCGATCAAATTTTCAGCGTGAACGGTGTCTAGGTTTTTAGATTTGTGCTCAAGAAAATTTGAGGTTTGGTTTCGATGATAATAACAAACGTCTTGGATATAATAAAATAAATAGTAGCATCCTAAATAATATGTTGTGTTATTATTTAATTTTAAATGATAATGATACAAGTTTTACAGTATACACGTAACTATAGTATTTGGTAAAAATACAATAACGCACCATAAATCAATAATTGTATATACGTTATTTTTTCTTGTTACGAATATATTGTTCAAATGTTCTGGAACTGTTTGCGTTACAGTAGATTTGTAGGAAAATGGATAATATATCCACCATTTGTTAAACTGTAAACAGAAAATTTTGTTTTGGAAAATTGCTGATCTTGAATGGTTGTCATAACTTAACCGCCTATTACCCATATTGTTATTTTTCAATTTACCATTTGTCGATCTGTCGAAACAGTTTGTGGTAGGGTGGACTTATTGTTATTTTTGGTGCTATACGAAACTGTTTAGATACTGTCGAGAATGGTTGAGGATGATTTCGGAAACTGTACAAATATGGTTCTTATTTATGCGGGAACGGACACCCACCCACCCCCTTCAGTGTTATGAAATTTGTGAATAGGCCCTTAATCTAGCACAGGCTTGAAATGAAATTCTGCGACATCCCCTGACATCCCTATCAATAGCACGCCACGTTGGCCCGCGATTCTTTTTTGCACAACAAACAGAGATGTGATCCGGCATTCAATCGCAGAATTCATCAAAACTTTTTGAGCACCCCTGCATCGTGAACTGTCATTCGACTCAAACGTGCTCCGGCTGTTATTGTTGTGATTCGGAACAAAATTTTGTGCGGTTCCGTTGAAGTTCTTAAATTTTAAGTGAATTTATACGGATTTTAGTTACATAAAACACCAAACGAGAGTTATTCCAGTCGTTCAATAACGATGGCTTCGGCTATCATTCACACAGTCCGCCGGCAGTTGTTGTATCGCGCTAAAATATCCCGAGATTTAACCCGACTGGTACCGGCTTCGATTGCATCACGGGATCATTCCCTAAAATCGCTCCGATTCCTTCATCAATCCCAGTCGCTTCCGAACAAAGCCACCTTCCGGCCGGATCGAGAGGACGTGTCCCTTCTGGAAGCCAAACACGATCCGGACACGTTCGGGACGCTTTCACCCGTGGTGCCGGAACCGGAAGTTCCCGATGAAGGCGATCTGCAAGAGGAAAAGTTCCTGCAGAACAAACCTGCTCGATCGCAGAAGCTGAGCACCAAAGAATATGCCGACCTGATCAAGGGGCATCTTAAAAACCAACGGATCAGGGAGGCAATCGATGTCCTGGAGGTGAGAATGAGAGAGGACCGAGTGAAGCCGGTTAACTATCTGTTTAATCTGCTGATTGGAGGATGCGCTCGGGTTGGTTATAGTAAAAAGGCCTTCCAGCTCTATAACAAGATGAAACAGCATGGTTTGAAAGTTACCGGAGGAACTTACACGTCGTTGTTTAATGCCTGTGCAAATTCGCCCTTCTTGGGTGATGGACTTGATAAAGCGAATCGATTGCGCGAAATTATGATCGAAAAGGGATACGAACCGAATGAGTCCAATTTTAACGCAATGATCAAAGCTTATGGCCGTTGCGGAGACCTGAAAACGGCATTCCAACTGGTCGATGAAATGATGTCCAAACAGCTGAGAATTCAAACCGATACCTTCAACTTCTTGCTCCAGGCGTGCATCACCGACACCGAATTTGGATTCCGACATGCCCTGCTGGTGTGGCACAAAATGTATAGACTAAAAGCCCAACCGGATATCTATTCGTTTAACTTGCTCCTGAGATGCGTTCGCGACTGTGGACTGGGTAATCTGGAAGCTACCGAGCAAGTCATAGAGCAGATTCTGTTTCAAAGTCAGCCGAATCCTTCGCGACTGGAAGATCCTTCCCAACAGTCTGCACTGCTTGAAGATGGCTCCAAAGAAACCTCCAAAGAATTGCAGTTGTCCAATCTGAACCAGGAAGTTCAACAGGAAGGTACTCCGAATCTTCTTTCCAGTCGACCTCACCTCGGTAGCCTCATAAGTTTAGGCGAAATAAAAAAGCCGGAAGATCGTCTTTTGCTCCTCGGTGGGTCAAACAGTATCCTCGCCGAAATGGAACGCCTCAAAATCCAGCCGGACATTAAAACGATGACCGAGCTGCTTGACACAGTCCCTCCAACGTTGGCCGCCGAGAAGCAAATTCTATCGACGATACGAAGGCTTGGCATTCGTTGCGACATAGATTTCTTCAACATCCTCATCAAGAAACGTTCGATGCGGTTCGACTACGAAGCCGCCCGGGAGGTGCTGACCATGATTCGAACGGCACGCCTGGAACCGGACATTGTCACGTATGGCGTGCTGGCGTTGGGCTGTCGGACACAGGAGGAAGCACGTGCTTTGCTGAAGGAGATGAGGGACGCGGATATAAGGTAGGTTTTCGATACATTCGGTACTTTAATTCAATTTGAGGTATTTTGATTTTCCCCATATTTTTTTAATACTTTTGAATTACCTAATAAATAATATTCTTTATAAGTCTGTGGAGTTCGGAATCGAAGTGGGCAAACGGGAGCCCCACGAAGGACTTGACATTTGTCTCTGATGTGTGAGTCGTCGAAGTTGTTCCATGCCTACTAGATTGTTTGATGTGCGATTCAATGCTACATTATTCTAATATGCTTTTGATTGTCGCCCATCATAACAGGTTTAGAAGCCAAGATCCATAACAATATTTCTCGCGTTCAGTATCATAAGGGCGTAACTGCAGTGATCGATTTCTCTTCATCGATTTTCTCTTTAGCCTTGAGCTTGGCCTGGCGACTGTTTTCGATCGCTCATTTTGACTCAGTAGAAAGTATTTATCATCCTTAATCGTACTGAATCGTGACATGTTTCGAAAATCGATTGAATTTCGTGTAATAATACAAAGAGAAAATCGACGAAGAGAAATCCATCACTGCAGATACGCCTGTATGATACTCAACGCGAGATTTATTCAGTGCCACACATCCTCCCTCTTCTCCGGAATGAAAATGTTTGAAGTGATTGAAGACTCAACATTTTGTTTAATCCCACATGTTTAATGAAACTTGGTCTGGGATCTTAAAACATCTCTATTAGGGTGCCAATGAAAATCGATTTTTCGAATTTCAAAAAATGGTAGTGCTCAAAAGTTTTGTCTCCTCGAAAAAAGTCCCCATGCAAAATTTGAGCTCAATCGGACTTCATTAAGTGGACCCCCAAAGCGGTCAAAGTTTGGCTTTTTTGACCCATGAAAAATCTCCCCCCCATTGGAGAATTGAAGAATGAAATTTCCGAAATCGAATTTTTTTTTTTTTTGATGCCAGATGTCTTAGAAATGCATGAAACGTCGAGATCTGGTGTTATTTGGATTTTTTTTTTTTTTGAAAAAATCGACCTTTTGGGACTAAATTTTTGAGTTGGTGGAGTGAATTGAATTTGAAATGAACGATTTGAATTCAATTGCTGAGAAATTCAAGGCAATAGTATTTAAATATATCCTATATCATTGTTGGCCACTGAAAGCATATGATATGTGATATTTCATTAGGGTGGTTCATTTACTTTTCATTAGGGTGGTCCTTTTTGTTAAAAAATAAAAAATAAAAATAGAATTTTAATTGAATATTGAAGACAATAGTATTGGAACATCTCTCACATTATCGCAAGTTATTTTCTACATTTAATATGTGGTATTTTATTAGGGTGGTTCACTTATTTTCCATTAGGGTGGGCCTTTCTGTCGAAAAATCATAATTTGAATGGGATATTAAAAACAAAAGTATTTTATCACCTCTTTCATCATCGTAGGGCAATTCCTTCATTAGATTCGTGATATTTTATTAGGGTGGCTCACTTATTTTCCATTGGTGTTTGCCGAAAATTAAAAAAAAAATCAAGAAATTTTGAATTTGATCCTTTTTTTAGCACAATAGTATTTTAACACCTCTTTTATAATCGTAGGCCATTGTCTTCATTTTTGTTTAGAGAGGCTTTAAATTCCTCTGAATTCATGCGCCTCTAGTTCCATTTGATATGCGACATCATCGTAAAACACTGTTAACATATTTCATTAGGGAGTTTCTCTCATTTTCCATTAGGGTGCATCATTTTTCGTATAGTTTGAAACCATGATTTCTCGCAAAAGTCTCGTCCACTATCCTTAATTGTGGTGTCATTGTAAAAATTTCAACCTTAATATCTACAGACCGAAAGATTATGGTGTGGACTACTACATAATATTTGCGTAATGTTCGACGAAAAATGTAAAGGTAACTTAGTTAACAACAAAAGAGTTTTCTAGAAAGCCTCTCATTGTTAGAAAGGTCCTTTTGAAAAGTTTTGCGTGATTTTCATTCGGAATGCAACACTTCACTAAGCTGAACCAGTTCGAAGTCCTCGTCTCATACAAAATCCGCTTGCTGCTTCGTGATTTCAGATGCACTCATCTCAGAGATCAAGCATTGAGCCTCAGTGACCTTTCCAATTTAGTTTTGCAAATTCCGAAGGAAATTCCAGAGAAAATTCTGAAGGAAATTCTAGAGGAAATACCGAAGGAAATTCCAGAAAGAATTACGAAGAAAATTCCAGTGGAAATTCTGAAGGAAATTCCAGTGGAAATTCCGAAAGAAATTCCAGCGAAAATTCCGAAGGAAATTCCAGACGAAATTTCTCAGGAAATTCCAGAGGAAATTTCGCAGGAAATTCTAGAGGAAATTCCGATGAAAATTCCTGAGGAAATTCCGAAGGAAATTCTAGAGAAAATTCTGAAGGAAATTCTAGAGAAAATTCGGAAGGAAATTCCAGAGAAAATCCCGAAAAAAATTCCAGAGGAGATTTCAAAGGAAATTCCAGAGATAATTTCGAAGAATATTCTAGGGGAAATATGGAAGGAAATTCCAAAGGAAATTCCGAATGAAATTCCAGAGGAAATTCCGAAGGAAATTCCAGAGAAAATTCCGAAGGAAATACCGAAGGAAATTCCAGAGAAAATTCCGAAGGAAATACCGAAGGAAATTCCAGAGGAAACGAAAATTATAGAGGTACTTCCGAAGAAAATTCCGAAATAATTTCAAAGCTTCAAAAGAAATTCCAAATGAAATTCCGAATCAAATTTAGCATGAAGCTCCAAAAGGAATTCCGAAGGAAACTCCAGAAAAAATTCCGAAGCAAATTGCAAAGTAAATTTCGACGAAAATAACGAAGAAAATTCCAAATCAAATCCTGAAGGTAGCTGCAAAAGAAATTCCAAACGAAATTCCAAAGCAAATCCCGAAAGAAATTCCAAAGCAAATTCAAAAGGAAATTCCATAAAAATAAATCCGAATGGATTTTTGAAAGATTTTCCAAAGCAAATTCCAAAGAAAACTCGGACGAAAATTGCGCAGAAAATTCCAAATGAAATTCCGAAGCCAGCTCTAAAAGAAATTGCAAAGGAAATTCCATAAGAAATTTCAAAGGAACTTCCGAAGCGAATTCCAAAGGAAATTCCGAAGGCAATTCCAGAAGAAAATCCGAAAGAAATTCCAAAGAAAACGCCGAAGAAAATTTTGAAGAACTGAAGAAGGAAATTCCGAAAGTAATTCCAAAGAAATCCAAAATAACTTCCTGAAGCAACTTACTGAAAGAAATTCATGAAGAAATTTCAAAGGAAATTCTGAAGTAAATGAGATATGAAGTTCCGAAGAATACAAAGGAATTTTAAAGGATACTCCTAAGAAAATTCCGAAAAAACAATTCGAAGGAAATTCCAAAGTAAATTCCGAGAAAATTCAACGGAAATTCCGATGAAAATTACGTAAAACAGTCCAAAGGAAAATTCCGTAAAAAATTCCAATCAAAACTTCTAAATAAAATTCAGAAATCTCCATAGGAATTTCCAAAGGTTATTCCAAAGGAAATTCCGAGGAAACTCTATAACAAATTTGGAAGTAAACTTCATACGAAATTCCGAAAGAAATTTCAAAGAGAATTTTTGAAGGAAGTAAAGGAATCCCGAAGGAAATTCTGAAGAATATTTGATAAGAAGCCTCAAATAAAACTGCAAAGGAATTTTAAAGGATACTCCTAAGCAAATTTCGACGGAAATTCCAAAGGAAACTAGAAAAAAATCCAACGGAATTTCCGAAGCAAATTTCAGAGGAAATTCTGACGAAAATTTCGTAGAAAATTCCAAAGGAAATTCCGAAAACAATCCAAAGGAAATTCCGAAGAAAAGTCCGTGGAAAATTCCAAAGGAAATTCCGAAAACTCCATAGGAAAGTCCATAAAAAAATCAAAGCAAATTCCGAATGAAATTCAAAAAAGAATTTCTAAGGAAATTTCAAAGCTCCAAAAGAAATTCCAAAGGAATCTTCGATGGAAACTTTCAAAACATAAGAAAAACCCCGAGAAAAAAAAATTAAAAAAAAAACTGAATAAAATTCTAAAAGAAATTCTGAAGCACATTCCAAAGGACATTCCGACGACAATTCTGAAAAATATCCAAAGCATATTCAAAAGGGAATTTCTAAGGAAATTCCAAAGAAAATTCCAAAGCAAATCCCGAAGCAAATTGCAATGAAAAAAGGAAGTTAAAAGGATATTTCGTAGAAAATTTCTAAGGAATTTTCTATGGAATATCCAAAGCAATTTTGTAAGGAAATTCTCAAGAAAACTTTGTAGAAATTCAAAAGAAAATTGCAAAGGAAATTTCTAAGAATATTCCGCACTAAATTTCAAAGGTCCAAAAGAAATCCCAAATGAAATTCCGAAGAAAGCTCCAAAGAAAATTTCGAAGGAAATTCCAAAGTAAATTCCAAAGCTTCGAAAGAAATTCCAAATAATATTTCGAATACAATTCTGAAGGAAGCTCCAAAGATAATTACACAGGAAATATCGAAACAAACTGTAGAAGAAATTCGGAAGGAAACTCCAAAGAAAATTCCAAAGCAAATTTCGAAGGAAACTCAAAAAGAAACTCCGAAGTGAATTTCGAAGAAAATTCCAATGAAAACTTCAGAATGAAATTCCGAAGGACACTTCATAGGAAATTTCGAAGGAAACCCAACTAACATTCACTCATTTAACAAACACCATTATGGCAGTTTTATCCAGCATCATGTTTTATAACATTTTAATAACTTCCAAGGCCAACCTTTGTTAAAGCATTGTTCACACAAATTTGGAGAAACTTTAAAGCATGTCGTTGAATACCAACTTTATTTTTCAGCTTTAAAAACGTTTTACAAGCATTTAGTTCAGCTTTTATACGGCTGGTCTAAAAATAATTAAAGACTAATAAAAACAAAAAAAATATTTTTCTAGGCTCTTGTAAATGTAGTGTGCACTATTTTTATGATAGTAAATCAATCTTAATTAAAAATCGCCTGTATACTGGATTCGAACTCGAGACCTTCCAATCGTCAGCGGTATGCCTTACCATCTGCGCCATCCTAGAATTGATGATTATACCGTCCAGTGCAAAATATAAACTTCTCATAGCTGAATATTGACCATGTTCGAGCTTCTATTCGACAACTTCTCATCAACACACGGTACGCTAATCTACAACTGAACAAGCATATTATTCAGCTGCTGTTTAGTGCTGATCCAAGCTGAGTTCAGTCGGCTATTTTTAGCGCACAGTGAGAAAATTTATGTCGATGTTGGTCAAAATAATGTTTATTTACACAAAGTAAAAACAGTCTGAAATGATTAATGTAATTTCATAATAAGTTTTAGTTTGTTCAAAACTGATTAATTAATTTAAATAATTTTATAAATTATAGTTTGATTATTTTTTTATTTTTTTTTCATAAACCTATTACATATGCATTGAAGTAAAAGTTCTCTGTATGAATATATTTGAATCATTTGAAGGGTTAGTCCTCAGCACCCACCTGAATAGAAAAATATTCGAATATCTTGATGCGATTCTTATTTTCGGAAATGGCCAAGTAAATCATTTTTCTTAGAGCGCAGTATTTATTCAGTTGTGTATGTAGCTGGCTATAGAAATTTATTTAATCAATTCTGTCAAAAAAAATTCCATTTTTCTTGTACGGAAAAACATCCCGAGCAGGCGAAAAAAGCTTAGCAATAGAAAATATAATATGGATAGCTAAAAGTGATATTAACTTGATAGATATATGGTATAAAATATCTGGAAATGATACCTAAAATAAACTGCTAGAACAAAATTGGCATGTCATATTTAGATTCTGCAAGATTTTACCAATAGCTGCGAGCTATTCATTAGGTCTGCGTACATCAAATTTTTCATAGGTTTAAAAGTTCCAGGAACAAAATTTTGATATTGTCTTCAGATATTTTATCTCTTATGTCAATCAAGTCAATATCACGCTTTGTATGTCAGTACTTTGCTCCTACTCGGAGTACTTAGCTTAAATGTTTATTTTTGTTTTTCACAATAATTCTGCATTTCTGGAGACTGACCATGTTCATTTTCTGAACAGCTATTTCAAAAGTTTTAAGAAAGCATAATTTATGAGCTTTGAAATGCATTCGGAACTCAACACGAATTTCGGATATTTTGTCCATTTTATGAAATTTAGCTATAGTGTGATCGCTTTTACAAGGCTTATTTATTGCTGAACAATGTGTTTGTTAATCGTCATTTTGGCCTCTATTGGATCAACTGTTCTTATAATATACTGAAGCTGAATTAGAATTTTATAAGATACTTATTCAGCTCTTATTCATGCTTATGTTAAACATGTGGGAATAGCTGAAGTGCGACGCAAGTAAAACGTTAGTTCGTCTTCTGAATATCATTTTATACATATACATTTGTTTAGTGGAATATTGGCTTTTTAATTGGGGGAAACATGCCTTGTTCAGCTCATTTGTAGAACAATCTTGACTAGTCGAATGAGAATCTTTGGAAACGTTTAATAAGTGGCGATTCAACTTTTGTTCATTCTAATGCATAACGTTGAACATTGATCTTACACTGAAACAAGCGTTGCAGTAATGAGAACCATGAACGTGTTTTCAAATTTACTATTCCAACCACGATTGAGCTATCATGAACGCTTTTTATTTGCGTTTTGTTCCCTCTCAATCCAACCGCGTCGATGGCCGAGCGGCTTGCGTTCGCGCTTGACAATCGCCAGATCCTCGGTTCGATTCTGGTCTGCTGCAAGTTTTTAACCATGATATAGTAATTTTTACTATACAAATGGTGCCATGGTAAAATTGAATGCACAAAATATTCTAAATAAATGCGAATTTAGTCTGCACAAATCAAGTGGCGTTGTGTATTTAATTTAACCCTATGATATAGTATTTTCAACCGCAACGCTGTTCTCAGTGTAGTTTGTGTTAAAAAAGCACCTTCTAAGCTCTTTATAGAGCAAATTTTTTATTCAGCTGCCATTACCATTATTGAACAATAATTAAACATGCATGCTTGTTTGTGGTTCTGAATTGTTAGTTGGGAATACCACAGAAAATTCAAAAGGGCACTTCTAAAGATACCGAAGAAAATTCCACAGGATATTTCGAAGCAAATTCAGGATAAATTTCCAATTTTGATGAAAATTCCGTAGAAAATTTCAAAGGAAATTTCGTAGAAAAGTCCAATAAAAATTTTTAAAAGGAATTCCGAAGGAAATTCCGATTAAAATTCCAAAGGAAACTCCAAAGAAAATTCCGTTGAAAACTCCAACGAAAAAATCCATATGAAATTCCGACGAAATTTCTAGAAGGAACTTTGTTACATCTTTGAAGAATTATCGAGAACTGATTGTTAAAACTGGAATTGCCTACGTTGTCACAACCGAATCGCGTGTATTATAACAAGCAGAAGGCAACGTACTTTTGTTTTGGGAATGAAGGAGCCCAAGGCTGATAATCTCTTTTGAACATATAAACTAAACACTTTTGTTGCCCTTCATCGTCGCCCATCAAGCTATTGTCATAATTTGAATAAGGTACCGTGGGGCAAGTGGGTAATGGAATTCGCATAATTGAGATTCTTCAAATTCTAGAGACTTTAAATTTAAACAAATGAGGTCGTGTATATTTTTTAGCTTGACTCCCACCAAATATAAGCAGCATGCTGAAATTGATTTTTATGAAAAATTAAAGAAAAAAATACAGAAAAAGTTTTTGAAAAATGTCTCCTTACTTTTTACTTGCTCCAAAAGTGGGGCAAGTGAAAAGTTTACCGTTTTGAATAATAAATTCAAAAATAAACAGTTATATCCACGATTTCTATAAGCTTTAACATTTGTTAAGGCTTCCCAATGAACAATAACATAAGTAATACGTAAACAAAGAAAATGTTATTCTTTTCACTTGAATTTTCTTCTGTTCAGTTATGTTAGTTGAAATGATTCGACAACATTATAACTGCAACATTTCCAATGTTAGTTCTTACATTATAGGACAGCAATTGCATTTCTGCTCTGTATAATTCCCACCGCTCGTTATTTGTTTTTGAGAAAGTTGGATATGACGTCGGATAACTCTTCGGGAGAAATCAAACGGAATCCTTCAATAACGTATTTAGAAAATTTATGTGGATAGACCTATATCCCATTTTTATGTTTTGAACTAGCTTTAAATAGACATTCCACGAGATTTCCGTGTGTTCTCTAATATTGCAACTTTTCAGTCAACGTCTTCCTTTTAATTGGCTGTCCGAAGTAGACATATTAATATTGTAAGGTTTGGCAACATCTTTTAGAGAAGGTCCATGATTTCTAATAGCTTTTAACGCTTGAGTATAGTGTTTCTTGAATTATCAGCACGTTATGTTTTTCTATGATAATTGCGAACCATGTTTACTTATGGCGACTTAAAGAGAAAACACAAATTCAATCTCTAATGATAAACTTTTCACTTGCCCCACGTGATAAGAAAATTGAAGGTGTTTAAATTTAGTTATTTTTAGGTCTACGTCGAATAAATTCTAAAACTTTTTTTTATTGCAGTTTGAAACTGTCACAGAGGACAACTAAGAAGTGGTACAGGAAATTATTTTCCGCAATTTTTTTCCACTGAAAATATTAAAATAAGATTGTACGCTGCCAACTTGTTACGGAGTAACAGTTGACAGGTTAACAATTTTTCGCTCTATTATGCAATAATGGCTGAAAAATCTCAGAAATATCTTACCTATCGTAATGTTCTCAATGGCCTCTAAGGTTTACGCATGAGTTCAAAACGTTATTTCACATATTCAGTGAAATATATCAATTGTTTTCACTTACCCCATTTACCCACTTGCCCCGCGGTACCTTACGTCAAAAATTATCTCATTCCTTTTTTTCTGTATTTTGATTATGGCAGTTAGAGTTGTGCTTCACTGAATTCACTTATTATTGTTATTGGAACGTTTTATTTTAACTATTCAAAAGAAAACCTTAATGAAAATATCTTAACGAAGAGTTGCATGCCAATGAAGAATCATGATTCAAAACTATACAAACAAAGTTGATTTGTTAGATCTGTTGAGAACATTTTTTTTTTAATTTACAAATTAAATGATCACCCTTATGCAAAACTGAGGACAATAGCCCCAATGAAATATCACATATTATATGTTAACAGTGGCCTACGATGATATAGGAGATGTTTAATTACTCTTGTATTTACTATTTGTAATGGAATATAAGTGAGCCTTCCCAATGAAATATCACGAATCTAATGAAGGAAATGGCCTACGATGATGAAAGAGGTGATAAAATACTATTGTTTTTAATATCCCATTCAAATTATGATTTTTCGACAGAAAGGCCCACTGTAATGGAAAATAAGTGAACCACCCTAGTAAAATACCACATATTAAATGTAGAAAATGGCTTACGATAATGTGAGAGATGTTCCAATACTATTGTCTTCAATATTCAATTAAAATTCTATTTTTTTTTAACAAAAAGGACCACCCTAATGGAAAGTAAATGAACCACCCTAATGAAACATCAAATATAATATGCTTTCAGTGGCCAACAATGATATAGGATATTTTTCAATACTATTGCCTTGAATTTCTCAGCAATTGAATTCAAATCGTTCATTTCAAATTCAATTCACTCCACCAACTCAAAAATTTACTAAGTCCCAAAAGGTCGATTTTTTCAAAAAAAAAAAAAAATCCAAATAACACCAGATCTTGACGTTTCATGCATTTCTAAGACATCTGGCATCAAAAAAAAATTACGATTTCGGAAATTTCAGATTTTTCATGGGTCAAAAAAGCCAAACTTTGACCGCTTTGGGGGTCCACTTAATGAAGTCCGATTGAGCTCAAATTTTGCATGGGGTCTTTTTTCGAGGAGACAAAACTTTTGAGCACTACCATTTTTTAAAATTCGATGGCAAAATTTTCCCCATACATTCCATTGGCACCCTAGTATTCCTACAGTAAACACATTCAATGATGTTCAAATTTACAGAATTCGACGCATTTACAGATCCTGTCCGGTATTGGGTGCCACCTTTCAAGATCGATCAATTTGGTACTAAAATACATCATCAAAATGTAATGTCAAATTTCATATTTATATTTTCAAATTTATTTTTGTACACTATAAAAATGATAATATTTATCATAAATGGGTAACACGAGCCCATAAAATCAATATTTTTCGAATTATGAATTTAGTGGCTCCGGTACTGGGGGATCTCCCCCTATTTATTTTACAATGTCAAAAATTAAGCAATTTTCGTAACGCGACACCATAATAATGTGACTATTTGAAAAAATACGTTGAAAAAATCGTTTGAAAAAATTAAACCATAACATAACAATGTCATCTAATAACCTTCTTGTTAACAGATAAGACAGGCATATTACACTTGATAAACTATGATACAGGGCTTTTATAAAAATGTTGTTAATTGTCCCAATTTCCCACCAATAAATTATATAAACTTTATATAACTTTTCCGGTATTTTCAATCAAATTTTTGTTTTTAATACTATTCAACATATTGTCTTTCATGTTCTGCATAGCTTTGGAAATATTTCAGAGTTTGCAATTTTGATATCTTGGCGTAGATGTGCGTGGAATGTGTCAAATACGAATATAATTGAAACTCTTCTTTTTCTTCCAGAATCAACATTCAAATTTTGGGTGCCATGCTCCGGCAGGGCACGGCAACGAAGAATTTCCGCTACGTGACCGAAGTGCTCGAAATAGTCAAACAGGAACGGTTTAGGCCGAACGAGGCGTTCCTCAAGCATCTGGACAACTTCAACAAGAAGTGCGAAAAGATGAACCAGGCGTACAACAAACAGCCGCGGAAGGCCGGTCGGGACGAGTTCAAGTTGGAATACAACCGGTACAAGCTTAAACTGGAGTCCTGGATGGATTACATGGGGCTAAAGGGGCTTGGTTTGGACGATGCAGTCGGAGCGGTGCGGGAACATCCGTGGGAACAGTTTAAGCAACCGCAGGCTGAAGGGTTTGAGGCGACCAAGAATCCCAAATTGAGACACGAGAAGAAGAAACGACATTCGATCAGGAAGATCAAAGTGGAGGAGCTGAAGGAAGATGGTGAGGTTGACGGTGGAAGCGATCGAAGGGGAGAACTCAGGCGAATAGAGTGAGGCTTGCTAAAGTGTTATTGGTAGGTAGTCAATATATGAGATCTAAGAATCATTTATCGAAATTTTGTTGTGCCGAAAATTGAATCCATGAACGAGGGTGTCGAGCCTCTGAGATTAATGTATGTAACGTAGTTACATTGCGCGCTGATTTTCGCGGGAACCAGCAACGATTCAGGATCGAAAGCGTTCGATTTGTGCAGTGCAGTGCGGTTAAGCAATATCGAGGACCAAATCAGTCAATATCAGAGCACATTGCAAGTTAGTGACAAACAGTCGATGATGGCGTGAATAATGAATATATTACGGAAGGCGTCTGGTAAGTCTACATCATATAACTCATATATCATATACATCTTATATACTACCCTTATAAGCATATCGAAAAGATAAACATATGGACAAAATTCACCTAGTCTTCAATAATTTTGTAATATATTTCTGCCAATCAAATTAGTTCTGCACCTCTACAAAGGTTTTTTACTACGACACTATTGAACTGCAAAATAGTTATTTATGCAACAAGATGCAAAATGATGATTTTTTCAGCACGAGTTGTACATTTATCCAACGAGGCTTGCCGAGTTGGATAAATACAACGAGTGCTGAAAAAATCGAGTTGCATACAACGTTTTTTGCTACAGTCAACCCTCCATGAGTCGATATTGAAGGGACCATCGACTCATGGAAATATCGAGTCATGGAACAGCAATGCTATGGAGAGCCGTTTGAGGGGACCATCATAGTAACCATGAAATTTGATTTTTAATATGGTTCCATGAGTCGATATCAAGTAATGGATCATCGACTCATGGAGGTTTAACTGTATTACGAAAAATGCCGTTCTATTGCGACGCATAGACACCGTAGTTTTCAATCAGGTAGGCTGTGACACAGCAGCCTGATCTTAATTATGACAGTCACAAATTTTCACGCTTCAATCGAGAATCTATTGATCGGATTTCGACGAGGGACCAGACTAGACGCCGCACACAATTTCGACTTTTAAAAGTTATTTCTCATGTACCAAATTGCCTGCACGAACCGTGAAGAAGCTTGAAGTTAGGTTCCGGATATTTTGGGATTTACCCTACATCAACCTTTACAAACACTGGGTGACCAGCTTCTAAATCAGAATGGCTCTCGATCTCCCTTTACTCGGATACCAATCGCCCAATAGTTGCAGAAGCAGTAGTATGCATGACCATGGTCAAAAACTTGAGATACAGGCGTATAAAGAGACGATAAATATTCGAGCTGTTTAGTGGTATATGATGAGTATGGAGAGACGCAGATTTGGCGACTCTCAAAACAGAACTGAAAAGTGCTACTTTTCAGCACCGAAATGAGTGCTGAAAAGTAGCACTTTTCAGCATTGGTTTTGTTGTCAGGAAAAGTAGGCCGTTATGTTGTGCATTACATTGATATAAAGTAGGCTTATTTGCAACGTAATAGCAAAAATATGTTTTTATTCATACCATAGTGCATAACAGAGCCCAGGGCTAAGTAGGTTTCTTTCTTTAATGCAAGTCTATAAAAAGCCTCTATTATTTGATGGTCTTTTAATAGAAGGTTCTAAAGTCTCTTCTGTAACCAATGTGGTCTCTAAAGTCACTAGAATTCTAGAAGCTCCAGAGAAACATAGATTCTTATGCGATTATTACCCATGAATTTCTGTTCAGATTCTCCATGGAAATGCCTTAGGAATTCTTCTAGTGATTTCTTCTGTTATACTTTCAGATGCTTCTCCAGGTATTGCTCCAGATATTCCCCTAGAGATCTCTCATAAACTCTTCTAGGAATGGGATCAGATTCTCCAGAGGGATTCTTCCGCATTTTTTAATGGAATAATTGAAGTTATTCATCCTGAACTACCACCAGTAGATTATGCTTTAAAAATACCCAGATAGGGGTAGTCGGGGCGGTTTGGCCAATGGGATGGAATGAGCACCCCTTGAAAACTGCATAAATTCATTAAATTTCATCTGAAATAACATGCAACCCCAAAGCTGATGAGGAAATGAAGCAATAGGCGTGTTATAAGTCAGTTTTCAAAACTCTAATAAATAAATGATGTTCGAAAAAACTGCCCATATTGCCCCAAATGGCTCTTATAAATTTCATCGTTTCAGAATGATGATGTTGGACTGTTAGAATGTTCTTAAACATTATATCTTCTTGCACGGATTGTTTATAAATACTAATAACTTTCAAGTGTAGTAACAACATAACTGAATTTTTAGATTATATGAGATTATTTTGCAATAAAAAATGGGGTGCTCATATCACCCCATCAGTAAAAAATCGACTCGAAAAAGGACAAATTTTGAAAAATCAATCATTCAACCATAAACTTTATAAGACAAAGGAAATCATGAGGATCTAGTGTATTCATCTAAACATTGTTGGAAATCATCCTTAAGGTGGCCAAACTGCCCCACTTTCCCCTACTATTCCATGAATTCCCCTAGAGATTTGTCCACCAATTTATCCACAAATTTCTCCAGTAGTGTATAGCAGATCTTCAAAAGAATCTTACAACAAAATTTCCAAAGATTCATTTCAGAGTTTTTGATGACATTCGTTAAGGGATTATCACAGCACACCATATGGTCGGTGTTCAGACAGACTGTACCAAGTGCTTTTTGTAAGGTTTCCGAGAAACGTATCTCAGGAATTCGAAATTTCAAAATATTTATAATACTCGCTGTAGTAATAGAACTTATCTATTTGATGATACATTTGTAACATAATAGCATTGAAAAAATAAGAATTGATGAAGTTTTAAAGGTATTTTTCGAGCTCCAAAAAATTGTCTAGTCCGGTCTGTCTGAACACCGACCATATAAGAACTTCTCTAGCAGTTCATACACCGAAGTTTTGACTCCTGTCATTTTCATATGGATTTATTCACGAATTCTTCAACGGTTAGCTCAGGAGGAGCTACTTTGAAATTTCGTAAGAAATTCTTCTTCTTGGCATTACGTCCCCACTGGGACAGAGCCTGCATCTCAGCTTAGTGGTCTTATGAGCACTTCCACAATTATAAACTGAGAGCTTTCTTTGACAATATTGCCAGTTTCGCATTCGTACATCGTGTAGCAGGTACGATGATACTCTATGGAAGTTAAGAAAATTTCCATTACGAAAAGCAGTGTAGACCGACTCACACTCAAATCTCAATCAATGAGCAAACTCATTAGAGATCTGATCCGAAAATCTCATGCTTGAGTTTTTCATGCAAAATCATTCAATTACATTCGTGTCGTCGAAAATGATTCAGTCATAGAGCCTATCAAAAACACGTTTACTTAGATAGGATTATTTAAATTTGACCAGACTAACAAGAAATCATTGCTTTGTGTGAGTGAACTGTGGAAATACGAGGCAAGGAGTCAAACATATGAGCCAAATCATCCATGATTGTTTGACTGCTGAGTTGCGTGGTTGACAACTCACGCATGCGAAATTTCAATCGTGAGATATGAGAATTTGAATTTCTCAAAATACTGATGAAAAGAATACCGACCGGGAATCGAACCCAGGCACCTTCAACCTGGCTTTGCTTTGGTAACTGCGGTTTTTACAACTTGGCTAAGAAAGGGATTATTCCAGGAAATTAAGAGCTCCTCCACGAATTTCTCAATAAATTCGATCATTCGAAATTCCTCGCCGAGTTACTCCACTTTATTTCTATGAATTTGTCCAATATTTGTCCAATTCGACCACGAATTATTTTAGGAGCTATTCAAAACATTTCTCGAGCAATTTTTCAAATAAAATCTCGATGGATTCTACCATACCAGCAAATTTTACAGCGTTTATTCCGATCATTTCTATACAAATTTCTTCCTGAATTGTGCTCGATGTTTTTCTAGAAATTCCTTCAGAAAATTTTATAAAATATTTTCTTGGGATTCGATAACAATATTAGAATAGATATATTGTCAATTTATCTAAAAAACCACCATGATTTCCTCAGAAACTAGTAGCCTTCACAGAGATCCTATGAAGGAATTTCTACAGAAGATTCATCAGAGTGTTTCAGAAATGACTTCCGAATTTTTTAAGTAATTTCTTCCGAAATTAGAAAAATCCTTGACATTCCTGGATAAGTACTTTCATGAGAAATTTCACAGATTTTCCTGAGGACTTCCAGAAGGAATCTTGAGAAGAGTCTCTGGTGAAATTTCTGAAAATATCCTTATAGGCATTCTTGGTTGAAATCTTTAAAAAATCTTAAACCTTAAGTTCGAAGAAAATCCTAAAAAATCAGCGATCATTTCTGATTGAATTAATAAAGATATTGGAAAACTTAGGTTTTTCCTGAAGAATTTGGAAAAATCTTTGGAGGAATTCTTAAAAAATATTTTAACGTAATTTCAAGAGATAATTAAAAAAAAATCAAGAATTTCCGTGGGAAGACCATCAAATAATCAATAAATTAATGCCTAAAAAATTTTTCGAAATAATACCTTAAGAAAAAATTAGGACAATGAAACGTAACGAAATCAAGAATACACAGCATGCAAAAATTGCAGATCAAACAAACACTCAACGATTTTTTTTAAACATTTCTTTATTTTCTAATCTTTGGGTAAACTTCTATATTATACATGGGGTGTGTTTATGTACTTAACTCAAATATAGTATGCCTAATTTTACTGCTCAATTTTCAACTCTTTCATAAGACACCAGTTTTTTTGTTTTCGATTTTTTTTGCTTTTCCTATGAATAGGTATGTGATTCGTGTTTCGGTATTTGTTCTGCCATTTTCTTGTTTGCTTTTAGTTTTTGCTATTTCCATGTAAGTGGGTGCGTTAAAATTGCTTTTGATATAGTTTGCTATCTGTTTCCTTGTAGCTAGTTTCTCAATCATTTGTCTGCTATTCTCGTTCGTTCTATACATAATTGTTGTCTGTCTAGTTGCCGTCGCATAAAAATCATAAAATAAACAAACAATTTCACGCACTAGTCTTTCGAGAGCATGCAATAACGTTTCTTGATGGTTTTGATATAAATATTTCTAGAAACACAACAATGTCCATAGTTCATCTTCAATTCGTTATGCCTTTCAACGTATGCTAGTTTCTGCTTTTGTTAATGAATATAGACTGGTTTTCAACACGCATACAACTCTAATCTGAAGTATTAGTGTGTTTTTTTGATTAGCTTAACAATTGGTTTACAAATCTAAGCTAATAGGTCATGATTATCAACTCTTTGAATAAACGATCATTGCTAATTACACAATTTGCAGTTCGCATAATTTCAATTGGGAACTGTTGTCCTCGCGGCAAACTACACGTGCCGTCAGATCTAGTTTACTTTTTAAAATTTGATATCTAAATTAAAAAATGATGTTCTAATCTCAAGATAGTTGGGAACTTTTTAAGTTCTTGGTTACATACAATAACCATACTTTTTCAGTGAAGCTCTAATTGCAATGGACTTTTATGTCCACTATTTTTCAACGCGGGATCTTTATCATGAAGGCGCTTTGGATAAAAAGAGTTAAAAACCCCTGATGGGATTTGTTTAAAAACCAATGATAATACTACACATGTTAAAATTTTTGCGTCCGATTGAAATGAATTGTGAAGCTTTTTAGTTAATTCCACATGTAATCGGACCGGTTTTTGCGATCACAATCATGCAATATTGTATCGTTTTCCTACTGCTTGCTGCTGTTCTTGTTATTGTATAAGTTTCAGTTGTAGTCGGAGGGTTTTGGTGTTTTTGGGGGCAGCGGATTATGGAGGGACCCATTCAGTAGAAGCTTTTGCACCAAGTTTCGTCTGGACTGATATGGGCGTCTATATTGGCCGGTTTGACCGCAATCTGCGCGATCTGATTCGGTTGGGTGATTGGCAAGCATTGGAAAACGTAATTCATGTCGTAGTTATTGTCCCAGTACTGTTGGCCCCGACAATGGAAGCGTATCGCCATTTCAATACGCTGCCCTATCTGAACCGAGTTTCCGTAGATGGTGAAGGCAAACTTATCGGAGAAACCGTCGCAGGAGTTTTCCACGTAACTGGCCTGGAGGTCCGAGAAGCTGCGCCAGCTATCTGTGCTGTACCGCACATAGACTGACTTGTGGAAATCTAGGTTTCGGACACGAACGGTTCCGGTGATGGTGAGAGTAACTGGATCAGTCACGGCCGCATTTTCCAGGTTAACTTGTTTCTCGCGAACCTTGTCTAGGAAGCAAGGTAGGGCACCCGGTTGCTGGAAGAGCGGCACCAATACTCGATCGGCTTTCGGTCCCAAACTGATCTGTTGAACTACAGGAGGCTCTAGGCAAAAGTCCAGATCCTCGTAGGCCGATTTCGGCACTTTAGGAACTTCATCAACAAATGTTTTTACATCAGCCAGATCAAGTCCGAGTACGTCTGCAAATCGAACAAACTTTTTCCGGCCAGGAGTACCTGGTGGTGTCTTGCCCGTTTTCAGTGATGAACATCTTCGCATTCGCTGCGGTCTGACGAAGTCTTCATCCTCATCGCCGGACGACATGCCCTCTCGCTTGTGATCTTGTTTCTCCTCTGCAGATTTCTGCTCAACACTACAGTCTTGTAGCAATTTCTCCACTTCGGCCATTTCGACCTTGGGACTGTGTGTCTCATCTTCCGGTTCATCCTCCGCATCTCCGTTGACGAACTGTAGCACATCGACATCAATTTCACTAATATCGTCTTGACGGACCAACGTCCCCTTTGGCATAATGGCATGACCATTCGCTAATACTTTTCCGTGATCTGTTTCATCTTGCGAATGGTCATCCTTTTGCTCACTTCTGCTTTGAGGCACCTCCTGTTTGGCCTCATCCGCGTCTTCGGCCTCCATTGTGACGTCCTGCAGAGTACTGTTCGAGTTGTTCGAACTCAGTCCTGTGTAAGTCGAATCGTGTGAATGCGATTCGGTGGATTGCGAAGGAGGTAGCGATTCTGAACAACTATCACTATCGACGTTTACCACACCTAGGCCACTCGGCAAGTGACCATTCTGGGACTTGCGCCTAGTTTGTCTTGTTGCTGTTGCAGTAACTGTTGCCGTTCCTTCTGCGTTTGAGGTAGATATTTGTGGGTGTTCTACTGCAGCTGCAGGCGTTCTATTGGACGCCGCCGAAGTTGGATCAGAGGTAGTACAGTCGTAATAATCACAGCCGCTGGTTGATTTCTGCTCGAGATCCGAGGTCTCCGGATCGTAGAATTGGCAGTCGGACGAACTCTGGCTCGATGGAGTGTGCTCCGGGCTAACCTGAGGTGTAGAGCAGGGCGAAGCGCACACGTAACCTGATTCAGGCGCAATTTCGGCCGGTGTAGCAGTCGCCGTCTCGATAAGCCTTGTATATTCACACTCTTCAATCGGTGAACCGGGACTTTCGTTTTCAAGGCCGAAATCGTAGAAACCATCAGCTTCGTTGGCCACCATAGGCAGGGGCTGCAACCGAGTTACAGCCGTCGCTTCGTCCTGTGATAGCCATGTGTTCTCATTATCGTGGGGATGGTCGGTGATCTGAGCGCCCTCCTCGGCATTACCCTGCAATGAGTATTTAACCCTAATTAATCGCGACTAATGGTTAGTTGTTGTTCTACTCTAAGATGATACGTGGATGCATTACTTTTTGGAATGTTCGATTAGTAGTATCCCTACCGGAGAATGGTTTGGTATTTGATGGTTGTGGTAGTGGGTTGGATGACGCGCACAGTTAAGACGATGGCGTTCCGGCGGTGATTCGTGTCGTTGGGTGGCAACATTGGCATTTTCGTGGTTGCCCAGAATGTGGTGACAAAACATGGAAAGCAGTGCGAGCATGCGCGCAAAAGTTTGGCGGATCGGTTCAATATGGAATTAGTTTGGGTAAATTTTCCGATTTTCACGATCGATGGAAGAAAGAGAGAGAAACAGTAAAAGAAGGTACATCAATTCGCCACGGTTAATCTGATCGGCTTATTATGCTCGGCTTGAACCAGCTGGTGTGGTCAGAACTGAGGCGCTGAAAATGCAACCAAGAAGTATTTTTTTTACGGAATGGGCGAGTCGTGGTTAGATAGAAGAATGGTAGTTGTTTTTGATGAAGAGATGGAGAAAGAAATAGCAATGGCCGTATTAGCGCTGTTAGATAATAGTGAATACTATGTACAACACTACCACCGGATTTAGGTCTCACCTGTGCGCCGAGTGTTCGGAGACGTGTCTGTAGACTACGGGCAAAGGCTTCGGCCCGGCCGCGGCACGACATGCCAATTGGTAGCAGTGATGTGATTCCACACGGTCTGTAAGGTCCTCCACCGGCTGCCGACGGATCGCCTGGCGTACTCATGGAAGCTAGACAGTTTCTGTAATGGAATGGGGAGAGAAAAGAAATTGTTAAGAAAAAGAGTTGCTCAAACTCATAGTATTAGAATATACCTAGTCAAAGTACAAACGAATTCTTAATCACACTTTCAACGATCTTTTAAAATTTTGTAAGTTTAAGCCCCTTCAGCCCTGTTTTTGCCACCATTTTTATTTCTGATAGTGATGACTACGGACTGAGTGTATAGCGTTATACACCAGTGATAATTACACAAGGCTAGAAATCGTGGTCATCGGAAATAGGAAATTATTCAAGATGCTGCTTGAATGATAAAGGATTGAAGTTTAATCATGAATATCCGTAAAAGATATTCAATTTATATTCTGATTCCAAGTCGTTCTGCTGGGCTTCGATCCCACAACAACTTTTGTTGTTCAACAAAAGAAAGCGAAAGTTGAGGAAGTGTTAAGCTCAAGTATATGCTTATAAAAGGTGCTCTTAAAACCGACCATTGTATCAGTTTCATTTCGTCAGAAAATTTTCTCCGAGAATAATATCTCTCCGAGAATAATATAAAGGTATTCAGAACACGATTCTTTTTTGTGCTACACGATACGTAAATCTGTAGTGGGACTGATATGAGGTTATTTTTCATTATGGGACAATTTGACTTGCTGTTTTTTCCTAATTTTCCGAACAAATCATATTATTTCATTAGTGTAGCTAAAAGAGCATTGGAAGCTATGTTGAAAACTGAACTCAACAAAATTTTGACGAAAATGCAGATGGGACTGACTTACGATTCACGGCACTGAAGAAAAGCGAATCATAAGCAGAATGGTGATGCAACACGAAGAAAATGTAATAGCTGAAACACACGATAGCATGAACCGGAACGATATGTGGAGATTTTATGCAACGTTCAACAAAGGAAAACACACTTTCAGCAATTGTTGAACGGTAAAAATGGAAATACATAAAAAACATAGATGATGACGGTCGATCTGTTAACTCACTGACTATAAGAGCCAATTACAGCATGGGTCATAAAAAATGAGAAAATCATCATGTTTTATGGTAGTTATTGGAAAATGAAAACTAATCACAATTTTTATTCATTACAAGTGGTCCCGGCAAACTTCATCTTGCCAGCGAGACAGCTGTTGAAAAATCTTCTACAGACTCTCTTTACCGTTCAGTCGCATTAACTGACATAACTTGGTATAACAAAGTCAATATAAAACAATCACGGTCGGTACCTTCTCCAGGGTGGCCACCGAACCGGGAAAAAGACGGGAATATGAATGCATCGGGAAAAAGTAGGGAAAAACGGGAATTTTATATGGTCTCCGGGAAAATAATTGTGAACGAACATCTTTAAACTCTAAACAGTTTTTGTTTGAGTTTTTGGGAAAAATAATTGAGATCCTTGGAAAGTGTTTACAAGAGTACTTGAGTGTCTTGATGAGATGCGTTATGACTTTCCATAAGTGTCATGGCACATTTTTGATGACATCTTTTCAATTAGTGCAAATAAGATTTTTAGTGAATTCTATAAACGAGCGATTACTAGCGATTGGAGAAAAACTGAACTACAAGATTTTAAAGAAATTTCTTGGCAGATTTAAGTGGTTTGCCTTTGACATTCTAGATACATTCATTAAGAATTGCTTTTTGGCAGATTCCTGAAGAAGCCTTGTTTAGATTACAAACTTGACTAATCTGTGATCTATGACTAAGTCCTAGTGAGGTCCCTGGCGAGATTTTGTATGAGTTTCTGTAGAGTTACAGTGAATTCTTCGTGCCATTCTCAGCGTATTCATTATGAGACTCTTAATGAATTCATGAAGAGCTTATCGAAGGATGTATAAATGGCAAGTTTAAGAATTCTTTGGCAGATTTTGTTTATTTCTTAAAGACATTCTTGGCAAAATCTCTAATGGATTCCTGGAAAGATGCTTGTTTGGAGTTATGTCATTATTTTTTGCAAGTAATCAGTCAAATGTTTTTTTGCCATGTTTCGTTTATGGCATAAAGATCTCTTGGATCCAAGTAGAGTTGCACCAGATTAAGTATTTCTCCAGGATCCAGCTATGAACCATGTCTAACGCATAATTTTCTGTATTTTGGCCCTTTAGATTGAAAATAAATACTAGTAGGTTATTTCCACCATCATGTCAATTATTTTCTTCTGCGAATTTGAAAATTTAATTTAATCTTCAAACAAAAATAATAGATTGATGCAATTAAAAAAAAAACAAGGGCTAGAGGGGATGCGTCAACTTTCAGCGCCACCAAAAACATAAACCTAAGAGTTTGCTGCCGAATGCTAGCTACAGAATTCGATTTGTTTCGTATATGACTGAGTTACAGCCATCTTCACATGAAAACTCCTATATAAAACTGGATTCATCGGTATCCTCTTCCGAGAGGACCATAATGGTCCAAAATGCCTGCGTTGGTCTGAGTTCATCGTTTTGACCACTTTGGAGAGCAAAAATCAGCATGACATTTTTGTTTTCATGATGCTTAGTAAAATTGCTATAGAAAAACGCTAAAAAGCCAAGGTTTTCGAGTCAAACAAAAACGGGGAGGGGTATGAAGGGATGGGTCACCCATCAACATGTAGGTACACTAATCCCCTTTCCATAACTTTTTAAAGAATTGGATTCGGATGACTATTGACTGAGATCGAAGCATTTTTGTGAACTAAGGTCCGTCCTGCCACTTTACGGGTTAAATAGAATAATAAGATGAACAAAAGTTGCATATTTAGGTATGTAAATGGAAATTAAATGATGTTTGTATGTCACGTGTTGGCTTGAGAACGGGACAACCGATCGATGTAAACAATTCTTTCACTTTTGTTTTCATTAAGGGCTCCGACGTGTTTGAGTAAAATAAATGTTTTTTTTGCAATTTCTCATCGTAATAGGCTGTTTTTCATCATGCCAACAAGTCGTGGAATGGCCTACTTTCCCGCATTTTCGTATGAGTCTATTATCGAACTGAAAGCGTTTGGTAATGACTCATTACGCAATGCATTTTAGTTGCGTAATGATTTATTACACAACGCTTTTCAGTAACGTAATGAAGCACATGTGATTTATACAACTATCATTCTTAGAAAAACGAAGAAGTCTATGAATTTTCGTTCTTAGGATTTGTGTAATTATTTTTTTTGTATGGTATTCAGTGGGAGCTGCCTGACAGCTTTACTTGTCAAGGCTGAACCCTCGGTCTGGCTTTTGCCAAGTTTCCCCTCTACCAGGACCAATACTCAGACGGACTAGGCTATGGTGCCCACATGAACACTGTTTTCTTATTAGTATTGTGACGTGATAGTTTTTGAAGAATACCCATATTCCTTTGCATCTGAGAAAATCTGTGAAAATCAGCAGCTCCAGCAGAATTTGTTTGAACTAGTAGTGTAGTAGTGTCATTACTAATACTGTCTAGTCAAAATGGTTTTGAATAATTTGTCGTTTAAGTGCTATTTTGATTACTCTTGTCTTTTACGTAAAATTTGAGGCTTAAATGTCAATTGTCGTGAAGTTTTAACAAAATTAGGCTGTTTAGTTGTAGTTCTAGTTAATTTCATTTTTATTGTTAAAAGTATTTATTGGTCATTACGTTCATATATCCTTAAAGAAAAAAGTCACTTTCCTTGTCTCTTCAACAATTTCTCGAACCTAGCAAGTGAACCCTAATGATCGACCTCAGCGTCTTACTTTCCATAGTCATTTAGTCATCTTACTTTCCATAGTCAGAATATTTAAGAGTAAAGTTACCTTAGGCTTCTATAACAGTCTCCTACAAGATTCACTTTTCGGTGGCAAATGCAATGCTTCACAAAGCCTACTTTCTACTTGTAAATTTTGCGAAAATGAAGCTGGAATTAGATTATTTATACCGTTGTTACAAAAGAGGTATTTATTTTTATGGCCAATGTAAAAACCATATTAAAATAAGATTGTAGCTACTTATTTCTACTCAGTAATTTCTACTAGTAATTTTCCTCAGAGTAATATTAATTTTCCTCAGAGTAATATTCCCTACGTCGTACATGATAACGATGTGTTTAGCTAGCTAATAGTAAGAGTGGCTACGGATCATTCTGGTTAGCAAAAGGCAAACTGATCGTCACCAATAGTACCGTTTTGATTCATATTACGGACAGCTTCAAATTCCGGACACTCTCCTTTGTATGGGAAACATTTCACACGAAATGTTTCAATTTTCGCCGTTCAAAAGTTCTCAATTTCGAGGCTTGTTTTATTAAGCTTTTTCCATACATATCTTTGCAAATTTATAATGCCCACCCACCTTAGACGTGTCTTTAGTGGTTTGATGATATGAATTGATGATTTGACTGTGCCATTAATGATTATCATGAGCTGTCCGGAATTCGAATCAAAGTGTCCGGAATATGAGGCGAAAGTGAGGAAGCGTCCGGAATAAGAATCATGAAAAGGCCACATATTTTGATTTATTTAAAATTATTCAAGTTGCGGAAGCGTATTCTTTACCCAGCATCCGAAAGTTAAGGGCTTCCGACGCTCGATAACGCTAAGGAATCATACAGAATGATTTATTTTGTATGCTCTATGCTGGGTTATACTTCACTGAGGCCTTAAGTGTCCGTAATATGAATCAAAACGGTATTAATGTCCACTTCGAATAGATTAATTATTTCAAATGGGCATCAATTCTATCAATGACGCAGAATGTCCATTGGATCACATCCGAGATATTAGTACGTCTATGCCATATGAATTATGACGCGGCTTTAAGCAAAAAAAAAACAATTTTAATGTATGGTTTACTGAAATTCAATTAAAAATATGATTGATCTACCAGCAAATATTATTGACTGGACAATTCTTTTTTCTCCGTGTATTAGTTACTTCTATCAATGCAATGTGTAGGTGGTACAATAAGGCGGTTCAAAATTTAAAAAAGTATGAAAATCCAATCACCCATATCTTCCTTACTATCCTTACCATAAACATAGTGTTCTGTAAAATGTTCAGCTTTCTAGGTGAAGATTTAAAGGTGGCCCAAAGGCAATGTAGATTTATATAGACATTACTATGGAAATTTTTTGAAAAATGTTCCAAACACGTTAGTACTAGAATGTAAGTACATACATGTTATTCTATAGTGAAATCTCATTCTTCAATCCATAATAAAGAAGTTTGCTGAAGAGAGAAATTCCATCCGACGGATAGGAGAAAAGATATTCATTAGTTTGTTTGGCATTATTTAACTTCATATGGGATTATTATAATAGCCCTGCAAACATCTACCAAAATCCCTAACAAAATTAGCTGCAAAGGGAATTATTTCTTTAGCAATATCCTTCATTGGGATTTGATAAATGAGTTTTTACTATGGGATGATAAGTTTGTACTTACATTGCATTGTACCAACATGTTTGGAATATTTTTCACGAATTTTCCATATTAATTTCTGTATAAACCTAGATTGTCTTTGGGCCATTCAGTTTGGGTAATAATCATCATCACCGAAAAAGCTGAAAATTTCACAGAACTATTTTTATGGTAAGGATTGTTTTAAAGATATGGGATATTGGATTTTCAAACTTTTTAAATTTTTGAACCACAATATAAAGAATACAATTTAATTTTTTTTCTCAATAGTGTTATGTTTTACTATTTCTAGAACATAAATGTCGTTAATTTTGTAAGTTTGAATACGATTATGTGACATGTTTTTTATTGACATGGTATTGATTTGTCTCGGTCATAATATTTATACTTGTTAAGTCCCAAGCTAAGATTGAATTCTATCTTAAAATATTCATTCATTTCCAAGGGTTTTCTCTAAATATGGAAAGTTTTTGGAAGAATTGCTAGAAAATTTCTCTAGGAATCTAGGTTCAATCTAGGAATCTAGGAATCTGGAATCTAGGAATGAAGTTCCATGCGAAGTCATGGAAGAAAAAAAAAAAAAAGATTTTGAGGTTTTAATCGGTAAATCTTCTAAACAAACATCTTAAGATTCCAGAAAAACTCTCTCTAAGAGTCCTATAAAATAACTTGCTCCTAGAGTCTATTGAGCAAACACTTAAAGCTTTATCAGGAAAATTTCTGGATATCCCTTGGTCAACTTTTAAAAATGTTAAGGAATTTGTTTAGATTTGTGAAAATCTACAAATATATTTGAGATCGTGTAACACTTTTGTAGTTGTTCTGTTGTATTTTTTAGAACAACACAGAAGGAAAAACCTCGGAAATTTTCTTCATAAGGATTGTAAAAAGAATATGGTAGATAGAATTTTTAAACTATTTTTGCAATTTGAACTGCCCTTAGTAAGTATACATTAATATCGAGAAGATATTTACGATGTAAATGAAGTAGCAGGATTTATTTTATTTATTGATTGAACTTGTTGAAAAATGTTTTATAGGCGAACGTAGATTTATACATTCAAGTTTGCAATAATTGTCCAAAGTACTCATCACTTTGATCAATCAGCATCTGTGGAATGGTCGGGCCAGACCTGGTCATGTGAGCGATTTTTATTTCCACCCCCATTTCGTATATTATACTTTGCTTCCACTCACAAATGATGCACTCCGAAAATAGAAATCCACGCCAACTCAAGTTGAAAAGGGTATATTAAGGCACACGCAAAAAAAAAGAAAAAGAAAATAAAAACAAATTTATCGCAGTTCGTCATATGAGAGGCTGAGTTGCTCATACATGACCGGACAGCGTGAAAAACTGATGAAAACAACTCGTAAAAGAACAAAGCCAATAGCGAAGCAATTATGAGAAAACCCAACTCAGATTCTGATTGGCTGGGGGTGACTTTCAAACTGGTTGCTAAGAAAGCGAATTAAGGAAATCTATTCGTTTACTTAGCAACAAACTTGAAAAAATATGTAAAAACTTAATTGTATGGAACGCAAACTTATGAAACGTGCAATTCTTAACGTGACAAAAAGAGAAACGGACAAACAGTGAAATAAGGAAAAAAACAGCACAAAGCTCAAGAAAACCTGATCAAGATAACCCACCACCAGACGGACAGGGGCCAGGCGTCATGGAATCTAGAAAAGAAGAAAATTTCAAGATGAATAAGGGACGAGGGAAAAGTAATTAGGGAACTTATAAAAATGGTAATGGTGGAAGCATACGTGAACTTGCTTGTTTAGGATGGATTATAGGATGGAACCAGAAAAGTACAATTTAGGAAAGTTTATGATAATGTATTTTAATAGTATACGTGTGTTAATCAGGGCATAGTGTAACACAAACACACTATGCATGATCTGCTCTCTGTTCCAACAAATTACTCTCACTTGGAATTTCAATTTATCTCATTATTGTTCAATTATTTCAATAGGTATATATGACCTATAGTACCATAGCCAAGCTTCTAACAGACATAAAAAATAGTGAACCATACGTATGATATCCAATTATATCATACGCATGGTTCCCCAAATAACAATTTTAGTTTTACGAATTACTTCCAGGGTGCTATAAATAAACACCCATAAAACCACGGTCAAGGCACTGTTACCTTCATCGCATCCCCCAAAACCTCTTGTAGATTAGAACGTGATTAGTGTCTATTTTGAGGTCACCTGTACTGGATGAATCTCGCTTCAATAATTTATTTCTTAGCGCATTTTATTTCAAGTGATTTATTTGGATATAGTGCTCGAATTTTTAGTGCCGAGTGAGATTTATTGTGAAATGTGATGAGAAAGAAGTAAATTTGCCTATGCCCCTTCTGAAAGTGGCATATTTCTAGTTATTTAGCATTTGCTAAAATAAACCGCCAGGTGAAGAATTCAACATTTCTTGGTTTGGTTGGGCAGTAAATGTGCTATAAATTATATTAAGTCAGTTAAATCATCACACCATAGCATCTTATGGCAAATTCATGGAGATAATATGTTTTGAAAAAGTGAAATTGTGGCAACCGGAGAGAAATTAATATGGCGGAACCATAATTGATAGATTGCCATCGACAAATGCTGTTTTGTTATCATAAATACATAAATAAGGGCACACTGTTATGATTCGACATTTGTGGATGTAAAATTGCGTTAACAAATGCTGATTGAAGATGACTCAGCTTTTTTTCGTTTTTTATGGTAACTAAGCAACATTTAACACATTTTGACAGTTCGGGCGTGCTGTTTTGAAGATATACGCAAAAAAAAATTAAAACTCATATCAGTTTTGCATTTTCTCATTAGGAATAAGTGTTCCTTAGTAATAACGTAAAATTAGTGACGTTATATTGGAGTGGTAAGTATTAAATTTGCAATGCAAATAGTGTTTTCGCATCTTATGAGCCCCAATACTGATTTGGGAAGTATAAATAAGGTAAGTCATTAGAATCCAAGTGGAAGTCATGCAGCTTAAAAGCAGCTTTTACGACAACAAGTTGTATTATATGAGTCTTTTATCATAGCCGTTACAAATAAGACTCGTTCAGCCACGGAAAGCAATTGAAATAAGGTATTGTATGCTGCAATAAAGCAGGTTTTGTACCCACAAAATTTTGACTTTATGTTTTGGCTCTAAAAGGTTTTGAAAACAGCCAAGAGCCGAATTACAAAATATCATCTTTTGGCAACGTTAAATGTCGCCTCTAAATATTATAGCATCACAAAACTGTCATAAAGCATTAATAAATCCACACGAAAGCCAAGTTGCTGTGGAATTGTTACTTGGGTCACTATTTGCAACAAAAAATACTTGTATAGTGAAGGTTCGAAAATGAAGTTGATAGTTTTTTTCGTTCTGGATTTCTTATCGAAATTATTTAAAATTCCTGGATTATTTATACTTCAAGGAAGACAACTGGGATAGGAATTAATGGAAGAATGTTTGGGGTAAAAAGCAGCAATTCGGATATGAAAAAATAGTAATCCTGGAGCAAAAAGTTGTGAAATTTATGGAAAAATTCACGAAAAACTATCTCTAGGTACTTATCAGGGAATTCTACATTCTACAGGTATTACAATGTAATGATCAGAAGAATCATAGGAGAGTGTAATATAATATAATCATGAAGGAGTCTTCCAACATGGTTGAAATTATCTGAATAATCTCTGAATGCAGTTATGGAGGTATTTATGAAGAAGATTGAAATCAGAGTTATCAAGATAGTTTTGGAAAATTTAAATGATATCGTATTTCCCAGAGATTCCTTAGAAATAGCGTTTGTGAAATATCAAAAAGAATCCCTAGTGCAATATCTGAAATCTGTTAAAAAAATTTTGTAAATATGTATGAAGAAATTTTTCGACAGTCCTCAGGAAGACAGGATTTCCAAAAGACTTTTTGAAAAAATATATTAAGATTTTTTTGAGAAACCTTAGGTTTTTAAAGAATCTCCGAGAAATGCATAATTAGCTAATAAGATTCTGTAAAATTAAAAAAAAAAAACAGCGTCCATAAAAAATAGTTCTAATTTTCATTGAACACTAAGCTTAGGAGCAGGCTCTGCACCAGTGAGGACGTAATTCCAAGACAAAAAAAAAGAAAAGTTAACCAATAATAATATTTTTTGGATTTAAAATTTTACATAATAAAATTAAAAAACATAAAAATTAAAATTTTAGTCATAATAAAATTGCTCCACCTTCGTCTGTGACCTTGTCCGCGATTTAATCTGTTTTACTTCATGCTACTATTCAAAGGACTCATCGGATACTTTTTTCGGAGAATAGCTTGAGGCCAACCGAAAATATACCTTAATCCAATTTACCGTTTGCTGCATACTGTTGCTTGTACCAGTTGCATTATTTATGATTACGTATATATTACATAATTTTCGACAGGAGAGGCGACCTTATAGAGGGAAATAGATTCAAAATGCTTCTAGCATTGCGAAAATAATTACGTTTCGTAAAACTGTTTTCAGACAAACATGTCCTGACGCTTGTGAAGGAGCACTTCTAGTAGTTCGTGAGTCATTTTATGTATTGTCCCATCTTACCGCATTATGTGCATTTTGACCCCCTTTCCCCAATCGAAAATTAGTGCAAGTCATACCCCGAATCATGCTTCGAACAGGGATCGACTGAAGGACGTGATCTCGGTTCACACTAACCACTAATAATAAATTTCGCCGCCCAGATGGGGGCCAATTGATATTGAACCAATTTTTCTCCCGTCAGCCAGCAACAATCATATCGAGTGGCTATCATGCTGCGGTGAGAATATTAAATCAATTAAGTTTGGTTGATGCTTTTACCGTAGGGGAGACAGGGTAGACTTGAACCCACGAATTCTCGGAATCTAAACCAGTTTCAAACAAAATTCAAAATAAGGTATTTGCCACGAAATGTTGAACATTATCTTATTTTTATTTTTATTTTTCTGGCAAAGTTCAATAGGAGAGCTTGCGCAGTCATCAAAGTTTGAATTACCTGCAGAATACAGCTGCAATAAAAAAAGGTGATCAAAACTCCTCAGTCTTCCCTAGAGCTTTTGTTTCACTTATGAAGCCACAACCACACTTTTTGGATCGATGGAGCCACATGGTTTCCTGGCGAGCTGCTGATTGCAATCAAGCAACGTTTGGGACTTATTTTTGGAGTGAAAATGAGCGTGAGGACGAGGTATAGTAGCGCGCCTAAAGCAATCTGTCTCTCTCTTTCGATCAGTTTGATAACTCACGCGTCACGCATGTAGCTTGCTACAAGGTCAAGTTCAACAGAAGCAGCAACGCACCTACTCCCGTCGTCTTTTCCTTCATGGTCGTACTTGTGACGGCATCAGCAGTACTCTCCCGTTCAAAAGTTCGGGGTCACCTCACCAAAAAATATACCGTTTTGATTCATATTACGGACACTTAAGGCCTCAGTGAAGTATAACCCAGCTTGGACCATACAAAATAAATCATTCTGTATGATTTTTTAACGTTATCGAGCGTCGGAAGCCCTTAACTTTCGGATGGTGGGTAAAGAATACGCGTCCGCAACTTGAATAATTTTAAATAAATCAAAACGTGTGGCCTTTTCAAGATTCTTATTCCGGACGCTCCCTCACTTTTGCCTCATATTCCGGACGCTTTGATGCGAATTACGGACAGCTCATGATAATCATTAATGGAACAGTCAAATCATCAATTGAAATCGTTCAACCACTTAAGAGACGTCTAAGGTAGTTGGGCATTATAAATTTGCAATGATATTTATGGAAAAAACCTAATAAAACGAGCCTCGAGAATGAGAACTTTTGGACGGCGAAAATTGAAACATTTCGTGTGAAATGTTTCCGATACAATCGAGAGTGTCCGGAATTTGAAGCTGTCCGTAATATGAATCAAAACGGTACATGAAAAAGTCTTTTTCCATATATATGTGATTACATGTCTGACTGAAACTCTCTATGGCTCATTGACCAAGGCTTTTTTTAATGTAGTTTACAAAATTGTTAACAAAATTTTCACTAGTTTTTAAAAAATGACACTGATACAAACTCTGATGATTAATTTCTTTTAGCATTGGTTCGAGTAAAATTCCATTTCAATGCGTCCTTTTGAAAATATAGGATAGAATACGATACACCTTTCAGGCAAAGTGACCCGGGGTGCTTTTTTAAGTTATTTGAGAAGTAATTGGGAACAATGTCGCGCAACTTTTAAAAAGGACCTATCTAAAATGAGAGGTTTTCTTTGTTTACTTTCACTTTAATGCATAATTGAGCCACATTGAACTCTTCTGTTGCTTTTTTTGTATGGAACGCTAGCCAAGAACATTCTCTTATTGTTCATCAGTCATTAAGCTAAGTTCAGCTATAATTTTTCAATTGATTGAAAATCAATTCGGGGATCCACATACGATTTGACAAGAAATAACTCCGCGAAAAATGTCTCATTTTTTTCTAAAATATTAAAACAAGTTTTTGGCTTCGAAACACTTAAAATATTTGAAAAATATTTGTAAATGTATATACAACATACGAAAATAAATAGAGAAATTTGGTGATTTTTATATAATTTTCACAAACAATAAGAATGTTTATAAAATGACCTGAAATAGTCTTTAATCATCAAAATCAGTTTTAAAAAATATTCTATTTGATTTTAACTATAAAATAACTTTTTCCTTAAAATGGGATTCAGATTTATGGACATCCAGCGACGTACCCAGAATACTGCCGTAAATTGCTAGTCGTAATCATTGAGAAAAATGTATGTGAAGTTTTCAAACTCATTTTCTATATAAATTTTCGAAAAATTATGGGACAATTCTACTTGGTATTTTTTTTTATTTCATTGAACAAAAAGTATTTTCTCGAATCGCAAGGCAGTCCCATCTGCATTTTCGTCAAAATTGAGTTGATATCAGTTCTCAACATATTATCCAATGTTCTTTCATATGCGCTATGAAAGATCATTGTATAATATGTTGAGAACTGATATCATTCGGCAAAGAAAGCTCTCAGTTAATAATTGTGGAAGTGCTCATAAGAACACTAATCTGAGAAGCAGGCTCTGTCCCATTTGGGACGTAATGCCAAAAATAAGAAGAACTGATATCAACTCAATTTTGACGAAAATGTAGATGGGACTGACTTGCGATTCACAGCAGAATATGTCTCTAGAGGGCGTTTTTTATTTTTTTTTTAGTTGATAGGTATCTTAGGGAAATCAGGGCTTGTAGGAACTGAAAAGAACAACATAAACCACGAGTTTGATTCCTCATTTGAACATACATTTCACTAAAGTTTTTTTTTGTATTTTTCGTGACATTACGACAAGTATTACTGCTCGTTTTACTGTAAATTTCTTCCACATATTACTCCAGAGACCTCTTCAGGAGTTTGTTTTGTGATTTTTACGAACTTTTTATGTAATGCTTACAAGAAATGTTTAAATACTTTCAAGAATTCAATCTGGATTTTTCTTAACAAAAAACGCACTTTTTCATTAAAACTTCACTGCGGTATCTACCACGGCTGGTTTTCTTAATACAAACCATGGTTTTAGCTCAAAAGACCATCATATTGGTTGTTTTTTATCATGGCGAAGAAATTTCTTCGAAGATTCCATCTGGAATCCCTTCACAGATAGTATCAGACATTTTTCAAGAAAGTCCCAAGTTCTTTAGAAAATTATCCATTAATTTCCCTAGGATTTATTCATTTTTTTACAAGGAAGTCTTCAAAGATTTTTTCCGGTTTTTTATCCAGGGATGAAACTTGTGTGAGTTCTATGTATGCCTTGATGAAATAATGTCCTACAAGGCTTTTTGAAGAAATTCGGACTGAATCCCTGTAGAAATTTATCTAAAAATAATGGAGCAATAACTGCAATAATTGCTGGAGTTTTGAAGAAACCATAGAGATTTGGAAATTGCATTTGAAACATTATTAGTGGAGTGCTTGAACCGCAGCAATAATGCTTTGATAAAATGCTGGAGACATTTTTAGAAGAAAATAATGAGGAATCACAGGTTGAATTTATCAAACAATTCTTGGAAAAGTTTATAATTGTTTTGTCATCAAATAATTGGGTTTATTCTGCGCGGCGTGTGAGGTGAGACGAGTCGAATGAGGTGACAATTGTCGACTCGCTTCCATTTGATTAACATTAGTCGTCTCACGTCACTCGAGGTGAAAGCGACTCGCCTCGACTCAATCGCAGTGCAGAATAAGCACAAATTACTTAAAGAATTTTTAAGTAATTCTGGAGAGTTATTAGGGATGTTTTTTTTTTCAAAGTATCGTTGTTTTTTTTTTTCAAAGTATTGTCGTTTCTTGGAAAAATGTCGTTAAACTATTTTTCAAAAACTTTGAAATGATCCTGTGTGGAAGAACTTCTGTAGGATCTGGACTAGAAGTAACACTTGAAGAAATTGGTGAAAGAATCAGTAGAAAAACATCTGGAGGAAATCCTGATTTTTTTTCAGAATAATCTCTGTGAAAATTAATGAAAGTAGTTGTTGGAATGCTCCAGGATTTTCTGGACCAAATTCTATAGAAATTTCTCTAAGCATTCATTGAAAAATTACTGGTGGCATCCCTGATGGAGTTCCTGAAAGTATTCCAGAAGGAAACTCTGCAGAAATAGTCGAATAATCGTCTCAGAAGGTTTCTCTGGAGCCTCTAGAATGTTGCACCAGGATTCATTGCAAGCAGATTAACCCTCTTTTTCCCACGACTCAAGTTGGTCGAAAATTAATGGAACTCTGGAGCTACCATGGGAGTTAAGAAAAAAAAAAGTGACTTTTGGACAAGTTTTACTCGGAATAAATATCAATCATTAAAATTAAAAGACTGAACATCTAAAGTAGCATTTTTAAAGCGGCGCTGTCGAAATTTTTTTCTTTTTATTTTATTTTCTGACAGGAGCATCCTAGCAAAAAACTTTGTTCTGCAAAGTTGTTCATTGAGGCATTTTTGACATTTCTTCTGAAGACACTTACCCTCTATCACTAACTTTTTGTTTGTTTTTTTGATACTAAAAATGTTTAAAATCGATTTGTTTGGCTGTTTTTACTAAAGTAACAAACAGCATCATCTACGTCAGTGATAGAGGGTAAGTGTCTTCAGAGAAATGTCATAAATGTCTCGATGAACAATTTTGCAGAATAATGTTTATTGCTAGGATGCTTCTGTCAAAAGATAAAACTGATCTAGATCGGTTTTAGCTTATCTAGATCAAATACGTAGGACTCAAAATGTAGTACAAATTATGCCAAAATACTTTGTCGAAGACACCAAACCTCTAGGATGCATATCCAGAGTACTAGAGGTTTTGACCGTCGAAAACAGCGATCTGCCCCAGTGTGCGTCGTGTTCCGATAGTGGATCAACTGACAGAAGCAGTTTTTTGAATAAATAGGGGAACTTACGTATTCTCGGCAGTCTAAGCCGATGTCGCGCTTCTTTTGTAATTTTCTCGGACATCAGCAGCCAAATTACGTGTTTGTTTGTTAACATTCATCCCGAGGAGGAACAAATAACTCCCCAATAACTTATGCATACCATATTTTGGTATCATACCAAAATTAGGCATTGTTCAGTTATTAATACCTCAATTTAGTATTATAATGGTTTTGAAAAAAATCTTTAAAACAATTAAAAATACTTCATTGAGGTATTAAACAGCTATTGAGGTCTGCTGGAGGTATTGAACTACTATTAAAAAATTTCACTTTTATATGAAAATCCATCAAGTATTATTGAGGTATTACAATACCTGATCTAGTTATCAGTTTGGTGTTCGTAGGATATGCTTGAGATATTATTTGAGGTATTTTACCTCTTATGCAGGGCTCATTCATACCTCATTCAGGTTGTAAGTATTGGAATTTATCTGGTATGGAATACCTTAGTTTGGTATTTAGAAGTTATTTTCTTCTCCTTAGGATGCGCTGCTCAATCATCTATTGATTCACACCGACGGACTTGTTGAAATCTCTCTGGAAACGTTTTTACAACGCTGCAAACATCTCTTGTCAGTGTGACTATTGTCGGCAGCTTCATTCTCTTCGGCAACTTTCCCATAAGCGCTGTAGGCGAAACTGTTCGGCAGCTCCAAATCAGTCGCATTTTGAGGCCTGTTCATTTGAATTGAGGACATCTCTAGTAACATTGTTTGTTCCGTCTCGGAAATCTCGTCAGCGGGAAGCTGACAGAGCAAAGTATCATCTGAATATTTTCATTGGTGTGTTTTGATAGACAAATACTGTGTATTTGGCGTTTGAAATTTGATTGCCGATAATAGTCGAATGGTGCCAAAGCCGTAAGTCTCCCTATATGAAAATTAAGAAATGTCCCAGCGATGATCTTTATGCTTCATTCGAAAGATTTCAGTTGCTGCTCCGAAAATATTAAATCTATATAAAAATCAACTATTTTGTTTAAAATTCCTTGTATCATTCCCGAACGTCCACTACTGGAGTACTAGCGCAACTACTGGGACATGTGTACCAATAGTGGCTCAAGCGATTTTATGCTTAAAAAATAATTTTATCACTCTTTTTATATTTTTTCCCATATAGTAGAGGAAAATGAAATTGAAATCTTTCTGTTGACGCCAAAAGATATCTGTTAAGGCTTTTCGTTATTATGTTATGATTTTTTATAGCTTAGGTAGTCCACTAATGGCACCGCCACCCTAATATCATTAAAATCTCACCAAGAATTGCTTCTATGATGATATTCAATGTTTACTCTATCGAAGATACTATTGAAGATTCTGTAAGGACCCTGTCAAGCACTCATGGAAACCTGCCCAAGCTTTCCATAAAAATATTATCAATGAATTTGTGAGAATCATGCCCAAGATTTTGTGACAAATTTTCCTAATATTTTAGATAAGCCTGTCCATATTTTGCTTGGATCTATTCCAGAATTCCGAAATCAATGCTCAGGATTTTGTGAGAATCCAGTGAGATTTTGTGTGACCAGGAAGGAGGAGTGGTCTAGGAAGGACTAGGAAGAGCGGTTCTAACGGTTTTTCGAAGCGTCCAGCTCTTGAATTTTTGAAATTTGAAATTCTAGTTAAAGTTCAGTTTGAAAATAAAAGAAAATAATCGTACTTGGTATGCTCTAACTTGCACTTAGTAGAATTATTAACGGCTCGGAAACCGCGGAACGTACGTTGGGCAGCTTTGTCATAAGCAGTCATTCAAGTGCCTGTCTTAAACATTTTGCAAGTGCTCTTCAAAAAGCATAGGTTGGTTAGAAGTAATATCATTAGGTTTTTATTCAATAGGCATTCCTTAGAAACGGTTTTAGTAATTTCATGAGAAAACCATGCACGTACTCATCCAGTAATGCAGCAAGCGATTCCTAAAAAAATATCAGATAATCTGACAGAGTTCTACCATTACTTTAATGTGGAATGCATGGGCTGTTAAACATTTGGCGAGATTTTAGACCGTTTAATAAGAAGCGAATAATTCTACAAGTTCATCACGTTTGCGTAGATTGAAAAATAATTTCTACAGAAACCAAAATTTTGCAAATGGTTTTCCAAATACTTCCAAACCACCCTGGTGATGCTGTATGGAGTTAAAATGAATCATGTTTTTTCACTGTTACTAAAGATTTTTTTTTCAAGTTCCTACAAATAAAGACTAACTCCCTTTCGAATGAGCCATAGAAAGTTTCAGGGAGATATGTAATCACAGACTAATAGACAAAACACTTTTATTTGTTTATTAGGAAGTGATTCTAAACTTTTGCACTGTAGTGTACGCATTTCGTGCTAAGTTCGTTCTAAGAACCTCCTTTTACCAATCAATGGCCACTGGAGCCAAAACAAAGGCCAACCTTCGGCTGACATTGTCTGCTCATATAAATCGGTTTTTCCTCGATATTTATGTATTTAGGTTAGGATTAGTATCCGGTGGAAGTTAGATGATCACAGCGGACATGAGCGATCTTACGCTGGGACTTCCGCTCACGTTCCCTGCGGGTAACATCTGGTGGTATCTATTTCGCTTATTTTTGTTTATTTACATCGTTGAAAAAAATGTAAGAATGGCGGGTACGTCTACGTCTTTGGAGCGCAAGCGTGCCAATGTAATGTGTATGATGGAATGTTGAAGGTGATGTTCTCTTCTCGCTAGTGAGGTGACAAAACAAACCTAAATTGGAGAGAAAGAATTTTCCTCCAGAAATTACATCTTTTGTTTCTCCTTGAAGATATTACGCATTATGCATTGAATGGTCCATGGTTGTTTTGTCCCAAGTCATGATTTGTTCCTCTAAATTTTCCGCATTATTTTCCATGTAAACCTGCATTGCCTCTGCAACTTGAAAACCAGCACCGACATGGCTGAACATTTCAGCGGGATTATCATTTTTTTGTGATTTGAACTGCCCAATTCAACAATTAGGGACCTTCCTTGGCCTAATGATGATGTCCGCGGCTAAATCAGAGCCTTGCTGAAAGTGTCCTTGTTCGATTTCCTGTTCGATTCCAAGTCGTTCCGTAATGGAAATTTCCTTACTTTTTCTGGTATAGCATCATCGTACCTGTCACACGATATGCGAATGCGAAAATAACACCTTGGCAAAGAAAACTCAATACCTGACATTACTAAATATATTAAGACATCTATTAGTTTTTTTTACAAAAAAAATGAGTACAAGATTAATAAAAATTGCATTCTATTTAGATGTATTCTGTACAAGAAAATTGGGAAATCTGAATGAAGACAAACATAAACCACCCTTTTTATAAATCATACATTTTACGCTGCAGAAATTGTAAATCACGTATCGGCCACGTGAAACCCCACACACACCCGAGCGAAATACGGTCGATGATTCCGTTCACCTAATTTTTTGACGCAACAGCACCTAACGGTATCACGAGAAAATCACGTGAACCATCTTCCACCCTCCGCACTTCCTCAGTCTCAGTCGTATGGGTAAGAATCAGCGTCTGTCGGCAACGAGGACCTTGATATATTTTTTCCACTTATTTGCGGGTCAGAAATAAAAATATTCAAATTGAATGGCTATGGGACGATTTTCACTCTCGATTTCATTGCTACTCATCGTGAAAATCGGTAGGTATACTGGGGACAAGAAGGATTCGCCGTACGACGTAAAAGACGGCGCCATCACGATGAGAAGAATGTGCAATTTACAAACTTACATTACAGTCAAAGCAAACACTTGAATTAAGCGGGAGCAGACAGTTATTTCCAATTATGTTAGCAGGCATACCAGCCGGTGACTCGGCTCTTTACACTAAAAATGTAAAAACTGATTGTTCCTCATTTCACAACTCGTAACGTATTAAGAACCCTCTTGGATAAATATATGGGTCATGCAATGATCTTCATTATACAAAACTTATCATTTTTTGTTCGTCTGTTATACAAAGCCACATAAATGTTAAATCACTTACCAAAAGAGCTGTTGCTGCAAAGTCAAAGTCACGCAACCGGTCACTGATATCTTAATATGGCTCACATGAGTTCAATTGAACATTTGAAAAATTTAACTATTCTTGTTCATCATTATCGTACTATTGGCGGATCGACTATTCCTAAATATAATATCAGTTTACATGACTGGTTGTAAGCAGTTCACCGCTTTGGGGCCAAATGTCCGGCTATAACGCGAGAGGATGCGGGGCCAGTGGAGAAGCTTGGTGATTTATGGGGTGTTGAGCTGGTTCAGCGCGTCGTAGAATCGCGAGAAACTAGCAAATAATAGCTCGGAAGTTGGATGGAACGCTGTACCTGTGTGTATTGAGATCAGTCGCAATCGTTAGCACCATCTTTCAAGTGTAATGCTTTCCGTTACAACCATTCATGATGATATTGAGGTGATCGTTTAGTTTATATTCAATTATCAAGTGTAAATATAGCGTGTTTGTTATTGATACAGGGAACTACTCTGAAACAAGTATTGATGCCACTGAGGCAGAGGAGGAGGATTCTAATCTTGATAATAACTTATGTAAACTATCTATTGAACGATTGCACCAACTGTTTACAAACACTGTAATGACCCTATAAATGGAATTCATTAGCAGCCCTGATTGAAGGAGTTTCCTATTTTTGCATGTGATAATCATATGTGATGGACTGCAAAGTCGCATGGCGCTACCCGTGCTATACTGAAATATACACAGTAGAAAAAAATGTAAATTCAAGTTTTTATTTATATTTGAAGCATCAAAATAAACGTAAATTTCAATTACCAATCTGTTATTTTTCAATCAAATTAAAATTAAAATTTACACGATCATGTTACTTTCAAGCATTCTCAGTTGAAAATTGAATGTATTTTCGCCTAAGTTTATATGATGCTGTAACAATAGGGAAGGTGTACCGGTATTCGCCATGTACCAGTTATTCGCCACCTCAGATCATATAGCGTTTTACGACACAAATGGTTGTCAATCGTTTACTGTTCATTAAATTGCCTTAACATTCTTAGTAACCTCTAAATTTTCTCTGTAAATAATAGAAAAAAATCATTTTCCTTGAAATTTTTGCTTCTTTGAACCTTGTATCGCCATGGCGTTCCTGATTTGCCACCCTCCATTAAAAATCAACGTAGGGATAATATAAGGGAACCGAAATAAAAAACGTGGCGAATACTGGTGCAAGTGGTCCAGTATTCGCCACCTTTATTTTCAATACAAAAAAAAATCTAATCAGTTTTTATGTTTTTCCTGCTGAACATGGATTGCAAAAGCATCCGTTTAAAGTTTTGACAGTAATCAAAAGTCTTGTGATTTATTTATAAGCAATATTTTTTTTTTTTTTTGAGGTGACGCAAACTGGTACACCTCCCCTGCACGAATATGGTCTATTTGTTCGGTAGACTCTATAATACGCTACATTGAAATTTAAATATTTCTCCTGTGTAGGATGTTCAAGTTTTATTTTTTGTGCAGAAAAAAAAACAAAATACTGTTTTGTATCAAACTTCGCACAGACTCATATTCTGAACACTCGAGTTTTGTATAGAAATTTCGTTGAAATTTCGAAGAAATGACGGTCAACTGCACGCAGAAAATTCTTGCATGATTGACATAACTTTTCCGATAGTTGCTTCAACATGCCAGGATACAATTGTTACAAGCACATTTTCGGTGCTTCTAAACTGACAGTATGGTTTGCCCAATCGCTTTTGCGTTTGTTTCTGTCTTCCATCACATGATTATTTCAATTATATTATTGTTGAATTAGCTTTCCGCACATTTTTACCTTGAAACGTTATGAGCTGTACCGCAAAAAACCGCTGTTTACCAACAAGCGATGTTGGAGTAGATGTAAGTTAATGTGCTCTCACTCTCAAGATAGTGGTTTGAATTCCTGCTCCCATTTTTATTTACATTTTGTCGCATTTTTGCAATGTCGATAAAGAAGATTTGCTCCGGTTTTGACAACACAACATCAACAATAATACCATTGTCATGATTGTATATTAATATTGAGTCAATCATATCTATGGTTGATTCAATTATGTCGTGTAGTTGAACCAATCATACCAAATAGTTAAACCAAGCATAGATATTGTTGAAACAATTTTAATGTATGGTTGACTGAAATCCAATGTCAAATATGATTGATCTACCAGCAAATATGATTGAATGGACAATTGTTTTTTCTCCGTGTGCACCTCGAGTTCAATTTCTTTAATGTTCATTTTAACTCTAGGAGTTGTAACTATTGTGTAGTTCAAGCTCGTAACAACTAGCTATTATGAAGCTTGACTCAAAAATACCTTTCTATAAGGATACCGATAGTAACATGTCTTACCGAAGTACTACAAATAATTCTACTAGGAGTTTGTCCAAAAACGTTTCCATGGGCTTTCATAAAATTTTTTATCAGTATTTTAAAATTAAATTTGTCAAAATAATATTCATAACCATCTTCAAAAATAGAAGTTTTTTCATTGCCTTATTCAAGGATTCTCGCAGCGAATCTATTGGATGTTTTTAGCGGTTTTTTTAAGCTAATAACAGTTATTCATACAAAACAAAATAATTTTCTCTTCATTTGTCAAAATTTCCCTTATGCTTCTCCTCTATTTGTCAAAATTAATTCAGTTCAAAGTATAGTCATTTGCATAGTGTTGATCGGTTAGGAAAGGCTGCGTGGAAGCAGAGGCAAAAACTGCTAATCTCTGATAATGCAAGAGATTTATTGTATATTTTATTGAGCTGTTTCGTACAGTTTCCTCATTTGGAAGGTACCGGTCAGGCTGCTGGACGAGATCGACAAATGTGACTGCAGGCGAAAAACTCTAATTAGTACACCTGAGACAATTCTTCCTTTTACACAAATGTAGTGGGACAATAGATGAAATTTCAAATCAAGAGCCTTTGCGTTTATGTGCAAATTGTGGAATAGAGATCTCACCACTCGTTTTTCATATGGAGCAAAGCATGCCTTCATCACAAAATTGGTGTCAAATACAGTTATCGTGCGTTTAAGAGCATTCAAGTTTGTTTTATGGAATCCAAGACAGCGAACTGAAAGTGACTGTTTTCATGCTGTTCATTAACACCTGAGAAAGCTTTAAGATCATTAGTTAGATCAGGGCTGCTCAACGCACGGCCCGAAGCTTTATTCTGTGCGCCCCGCTAAGAGCTTCAAGACTCTTCACATATCTGGCCCAATGAATATTATATTAATTAGTAATTAAACCATACCAAGTCTTCAATCTTGATTTAATTTCTAGCTAATATTTTTTTACATTTATATTTGACTCTTAGAAGCGAATTTCTCGACTTTTTTTTAATCTCAATAAATCACCCGTATTGTAATACACATGTTATGTAAATATTTCATGATTGACATTGAATTTATTAGGAATACAACAACAATTTATCTCTTATAATAAAAATAATTTTCACAAAAAATGAGTTTTTTTTTGGCAGGATTCTCACATAATACTTAAAACTTAACAAGATTTTGTTCAGGATGTTGACGGAATCCTAGGCACAATTCTTACGGAACCTTATACGGTATTTTAGGAAAATCTTGAGCAAGATTTAGGGCATTGTTCTAAACATTGGACATATTTTTTGTCACATAAAGAAAGTTTTTAATAAAATTCTATACATCATTCTTACAGAATCCAGATACAATTTTCGGAGAGTCCTGGGCAAGATTATACCTAAACACCGGGAAGGATTTTACAGAACTCTCAGCATGCTAAGCATAATGCAAATCATTTATGTATTCTTCATTTGTTCCAAACGACCGTTTTTCTACTGCTCTATTTGATCGATTTTTGATAATGTTGATCTTCTTCTTCTTCTTGGCATAAACGTCCTCACTAGGACACAGCCCACTTCTCAGCATTGTGTTCTTATTAGCACTTTTACAGTTATTACCTGAGAGCTTTCTTTGCCAAAGTTACCATTTTTGCAATCGTATATCGTGTGGTAGGTACGATGATACTCTATGCCCAGGGAAGTCAAGGAAATTTTTCATTACGAAAAGATCCTGGACCGGCCGGGAATCGAACCCAGACACCTTCAACATGGCTTTGCTTTGTAGCCGCGGTCTAACCACACGGCTAAGGAAGGCCCCAACGTGATAATGTTGATATTGTTCTATAATTTCCTCATTAAAACATCGAAGCTGTAAATCTGACTAATTCGTCTAACGATTGCGAATCAGCCCTCAAAAGCCCGGGACGAGACTTGATTGCTTCAAATGGCTCGTTCTCGGCCACCAAATTTCAATCTGTTTAAAGTGACATCAATGGGAAGAGTGTGGCTAAAAGATGGTATATCCAGAATCCCCTTTTGACCCTCCCCCTTTTTCTGGGGGGTGGATGTAGGTGTGGCATAAATCGTTATTTTAACTAATCTCGATTATTTTGACATAACGAATATGAAATATCATGATTTTCGAGGGGCAGTGTATTCTAAATTAGTAATACTTGCTACATACTATAATACGGACATTTTTTGACCATCCAGAGATCACGGGGCAGATTTCGGTACCCTTGGAATCATTGCTAAGGATAAAAGAATCTCCTCCTGCCTGGCCATACTTCAAATGATTCTGAAACCATCCTTGCGACACATCAAACTTTATGATTTTACAAAACAAGTTCATTCAAAGGCATTTCAATGATTTCCAAACGCATTGGCCACTTGGTTTTGCACTGACATAGCTGAATAAGTATCAGCATATTTTCTGTATGTAAGCGCAAGTAGTAATACTTCTCTGAATCAATTTAGTACCATCGTGTCGTGTACTAGACTCATCACGACACTGAAGACGGCCTTACAGTTGAGGTCGAAATACACGTATCTGTCAAAGGATACAAGCTCTAGTGGAATTGAATGATATAGTATTATAGGTATTCCACTAACAGCTCGAAGATTTATTATTATTATTAACATAATTACTTATGATGACTGAGTTTTATCGCTTTGAAATTGCAAGCTGCAAAATCAACATGGCTGTCAAAACGGATGACGAGCTACTTAGCTTCAATAAAGCTTACTGAAAAAAAAACTAATAATTTTTCTTCCGATAGGTCAACAAATCACGAAAAACAAGAACGTCCATTTATCGCAAAAGACGAAATAAAGAAACGGACGTTTTTATTTTTCTAGATTTCTTGTCCATTCGATACAAAACTGCCTTATTTGCAAACGTCACTTAACTGGTGCCTGTTAAACGGAATGGAAGTCAACGCCAGAAAATGCATCGTTATTACCTTCAGTCGAATGAAAAACACAGCAAATTTTGAGTATAAAATGTTACCAGTGAATATCGCCAGAGTCACCTCAGTGAAGGATTTAGGTGGGCTACTCGACAGTAAGCTTAATTTTGATCAATATATTGTTTCAACGGCTTTTCGTTTTTGACATTTTAAAAGAAAATATTAACTGCTCTGTGCTATTGTACAACGTGCATTTTAATGTTTCAATCAGAACTACCCGGAACACTGAATTTCTTCGTTTATCTGTCCACCGTGCGCTTTATGGTCAGAATAACCCGTTTGATGTTTGTTGTCGTCGATTTAATGAAGTGTTTGTAAATTTTTGATTTGAATATGTCGAAAACTATTTTTAGAAACAGAATTAAAAAATAAGGAAATCTGTCTGTACGGTTGACTTCGAAGACAAGTAAATAAAAAAAAACTTGATTCTAGATAGAGTCTTAAGATGCGTATATTCAGCACACGATGCTCTTGGGTTAATCCATGAATTGTTCCAACCTTTCATTGGTAATCTCTTGATAGTTCTCTATGCATATTCCAGTTATTTTTCAAGAAATACTCCCAAGAATGCTCATGACAATTAATAACTATAGAAATTATACAGAAACTATACGCCACTTCGCGTTTAATCATGGGTAGGATATTTATGGGTGTTCTACCCATTTCTCGTGCCACTGATTCGAAGTATCTGAGCAAAATTGTGAAATGAACAAGAATTCACCAAGACAACTTTTTCGAGTGTTTAGGGCTCACAAAGCATCAAAAACATACCATAACAACAATTCTGAAACATAAAAAAACTAAAATAAAAGCTTGGGAAACTATTGCAAGCTATTCAGATCATTTTGTTGGAGAAATTCCAAATTATTGTATGCTTAGAACAGTGCTTTTCAACTTTTTTCACTCCATGGATATCACTGTTCGACAAAAAATTTTTTTTGGCTGGATCAGGAACGCGGTTATATGGGTCTTGAAGTGCAAGGAAAGTGTAGAAAGAGGCCGTTTTCAAATGATTTGCAGCACCCCTGGATTAGTTTTTGACAAAGTTTGAAAATTTTGCATTTTTCATCAAAAAAAGCGTAATAAGCAAAATATCAATATATTTTCAAATTCAATTAATCAACCATTGAATTAGTCAAATCAATATTTTTTAGCCCTAGATCGCTTCAGGGAAACGTGCACCATTTCAGAAGAATATTGGCATCATTTTTATATATGAATTTGGAATGTTAAAGATCATTAAACAAGCATATGAGGATGTGCACCATATAAATACTACTTATTTTTCTATTCCACACATCTGGTTCATTATATAATAATTATTATAGGTTCAAGAAGACGCTTGATTATGATTTAATTTTTTGCTCCATTTTATAAAGCAATGAGCAATACAATCCAGTAACATTTGAGTTCAACAAGGATACGACTACGGAAAATTGATGTGTCTGTGATGTGATGTGATGTGAATATATGGGCTGGTTGGACTAATAAACTCTCAGCAGAAATACAAAATTTATATAGGTTGGACACTGACATGTAAGTGGTCTTTTTAAAAGACAATTACACCGTCTTCAGCACATAAGCTGCACAGACTGAACGATCACTAACATTAGGCAACGGACAACACGAAACACCCAGTAGTCCAGCGATGAATTTTCGTTTGACGAAAAGTTTCCACCGACTGGAGTGGGAATCGAACCCACACCCCGTGGCACAATACGCCTAGACGACTGACGCCGCTAACCGCAAGGCCACGAAGCCCACTTACATGTCTTACATGCGCTAGTCGGTTTATCAGGAGACGATGTCTGTAAAAAAATGTGATAACATTGTTATTTGCAATTTCTAAATATTTCGATAGGTACTCATTAATAATTGTTTACTTATCGTGACATTCATTTTCCCCGGAATATCCCTAGGAAAATTACAGAATAACATAAAATAGCAACAAATAATTTAGTAATCATCATTATCACATTTTGTGCGAAAGCCGCTTAGGCAGGCATGAGCTCTTTTTGATTCAGTCTGTGCACAATACTAATCATTTGTGAAAATTGATTTAGTGGTAACATGCCTGCTTCTTACTTGTAAGATGAAACAATTTCTGGTTGAACCATTTCCGATATTTTTTTTATTTTTTCGGTTCTAAATTTCACATGTTTTTTGGCAATTTTTATCAAACTTTCAGTTTTGAGATTTGGAATGAATTTCACAAATAATTGCGATATATTCAAAATGGGTAAAACACTTGTTTTTCTATGTCTTCTTGTTTATAGAAAGAAAAATAGAAATGAAGTTTCGCAAAATTGTTTATCACAAATGTATGGATAAATTGTTTCTTCACTTAATTGAAAAGCATTTTTACTCGTTTCGAGGATATGAGAATGGGGGCTCATAAATGGACACGTTTGTCCTTATATGGGAGACGAGTTTAAAATTAACCTTAATGGTCGACTTCTTTATGTTTCCAATATGCTTACAACTAAACCCATTTGAAGAAAACATCCCATTGAACAAGAAACTAACGCTCCATTTGAAAGTTTGATTAAAATTGCCGAAAAATATGTAAAATGTAGAACCAACAAAAAAATCGGAAATGGTTTAACCAGAAATTGTATCATCTTACAAGTAAGAAGTAGGGATGTTACCACTAAATCAGTTTTCACAAATGATTAGTATTGTGCGCAAACTGAATCAAAAAGATCTCATGCCTGCCTGAGTGGCTGTCAAATGTTGTCACAAAAAATGTGGAAATGTTGATTACTGAATTATTGGTTGCTATTTTACGTTAGTCTGTAATTTCTAGGGATATTCTGATAACAAATGGACCTCACGATAGGTAATCTATTCTTAATGAGCACCTTTAAAAATCATTGGAAATCGCAAATAACATTATTATGACATTTTTCACAGACTTCGCCATCGGCTCCTGATAAACCGACTAGCTCATGTAAGACCACTTACATATCAGTGTTCAACCTAATTTTGTATTACTGCCAAGAGTTTATTAGACCAACCAGCCCATATAAACATAACAGACACATCAATTTTCCGTATTCGTATCCTCGTTGACATTAAATGTTACTGGATTGCATTGCTCATTGCTTTATAAAATGGAGCAAACAATTAAATCCTAATCAAGCGTCTTCTTGAACCTTCAATAATTATTATACAATGAACCAGATGTGTGGAATAGAAAAATAAGTAGTATTTATATGGTGCACATCCTCATATGCTTGTTTAATGATCGTTAACATTCCAAATTCATATATAAAAATGATGCCAATATTCTTCTGAAATGGTGCACGTTTCCCTGAAGCGATCTAGGGCTAAAAAATATTGATTTGACTAATTCAATGGTTGATTAATTGAATTTGAAAATATATTGATATTTTGCTTATTACGCTTTTTTTGATGAAAAATGCAAAATTTTCAAACTTTGTCAAAAACTAATCCAGGGGTGCTGCAAATCATTTGAAAACGGCCTCTTTCTACACTTTTCTTGCACTTCAAGACACATATAACCGCGTCCCTGATCCAGCCAAAAACATTTTTTTGTCGAACAGTGTATTAAATTCAAAACTCAGGATAAGAGTGTTCTTTTTTCGATTGCCGATTCATACTTCAATCAATGACGATTTCAGAAGCAAAAACTCCTATTTCATAACTGCAGCACAATTATCGCATTAACCGGAAAACGCCAATAAATTTTCATAATGATAAAGTCATACGGTGGTTAAACCTAGTAAATATACTTTACAACTGTTCAATGCAGAAAAATGGTAAAGTAATGATATATTAATAACCATAGAGATAAAGATAAATCGAGCCAAACATATTTTGTAATGAATGTTGGATTGCAAATCCTTTGAAACTGTAATAAATTAGACACGTGCTAGGTGCATGTGGTTCCATTTCCTCTCCTAAGCGTACCCTCATCCAAATAAACTTAAGAGTTTTCATCATGAAAATAAGCCAAAATTTTAAAATTAGGTTTTCTTAAGATTTGTTATGAAACATGATAATTAACGTTATGAAATTCATAACTATTTTTTCTAATACAGATTATGGAAGCAAAGCACATGTAGTTTGTTGTTGAGCGTTTGCATGGTAATTAAAAATGAACATTTTCCAGTTTTGTTTATGAAAGTTTTATTTTCGTAGTTGGTGTTATAAGGTTTGCCTTTTGACATATACATGTTCAGTAGTATGTTCAGTTTGCTGAGTGCATGATAAGTTAGAAGCAATGAATCTAACATTCGAACCAGTGAATCGAATTGTCTTGGAAACAGACGCAAAAAAGTAACAAAATAAGAACGCTTACAATCGTATGTCACAACCCCTTTGCGAATTGTCATACAATCCCAAGAAAAAATGTCATGACAAATAAATTTGTTGCAACATTTTTAACTCTTGATTAACCACTTATTTTAAACACACAATCAAATTTGTTTTATGGTTGCTATTTGGTCGGTGTTTAGTCAGACTGGACCAAGTGCATTTTAATGATTTCAGTAAAATTTGCTCTAAGTTTTCGATATGACATAATTTTTGCATTATTTGCTGTAATATTGGAACTTATCTATTCGAGGAGATCGCAGCAAGCCGTGCGCGCGGGCGTCTGCGTTTTGAATTTTGTGTCACTTTTATGTCGTTCCGTTTTTTTTACAATTCGGCTGGTGAAAATTAGATTCGGTGGATGGTGCTATGTCACGTGCAAATGTTCTATGGAAACATGTTCAAAGTGATAAAAGTGTTTTTTTTTTCGGAAATTATATCTAAAGATGACATGCAGAGTTCTGTGTTTTTTTTTTGCTTTTATCCGATTTGCTTGCGTTTTGCTCGAGAGTGCTCTGTGATGGCTTCAGCAATTGAATTCGTTTCGCGCGACTTGTTTTTTTATCTCTTGTGCGTGTTGATTCAAAAATTGATTGTGGTTCGTGGATGCTCGGCTCGGGATGGATTGTGAACTGCAGTTTGTTTTGTCGATTTTTCGTGCGGTGCATGCATTTTGATAGGCAGTGTTACGACTCACGCTAATAATTCCCCAGCTTTTGCAAGATGGACGTGGCTAGGGCAGCTATCGATTATTGGAGGATGCGTCAATCTTGTCTAAGAGTTAGAGGTTAATCCCATATTTCTGACTTTGGTAACGGACGAGAAGGAGGCAACCCTTATAGGAATACCACTCTAGGACTGTATCACACGAATTTGTGCGAAATGCTTAATGCTAATGCTAATGCTAATATTAGAACTTATCTATTCGATGCATCATCTGTATAAAATTACATCAAAAAGATTAAAACCGCTAGTGTTCTTGACTAATCTGTATAAATCCCAAATTTCATGTAGCTCGGTCTGTCTGAATACTGACCATTTGATAATGTAGCAATGTTTTCCAACACGGAGAAAGCTCTCAAAAATTATAATTGTCATATTCTGTACAAGTTGCGATAAACTTCTTGATGCGGAATAAGATTGTTATAACAAGGACAGGAGAGGACAATGTCGTTGTTGCTGCGTGATGGTTGACAATTGATTCACTGATTCAAACACAGAGAAACAAACTTTCGCTTTCATCGCCAGTGGTATGCTGTAGCGTGTCGCTTAGCTGTCACCGCGGGCGGTAATAAATTTCAAATTTTGTGTTGCTACAGCTTAAACGATCGTGAACAGCAAGCAATTCGGACTTTGTTCGAATCGGATGATAATGATCTGTTCAATTTTAGATCATGTCCAAGTGATGCGTGAAATTGCGAAAAATGTCACGATTCGGAATCAGTGCCATAAGAAATGTTGGATACACAATGTGAAATGGCTAACTTGATCGATGGAGACGGATGGTATGTGGTGAGCTCGGAGTAGTTTGTTAAAAAACGAAGTGAAACACGATTGACACAGGAAATGCGATCATCAATTTCAATGACTGATCAGCTGCCAGAAATTTACTTAACCTGCTTAGTACGGGGATCAATGGCAAAATCATGAGAGTTCAAAGGGTAGCATACCATTCAATCATTTTCGGTCATCTTCGTTGATACCCATTTCCTTTGATTGAGCTATTCCTTCGGTTCATTCTGGCATTACGTCTCAATATACACAAAGCTTGCTTCTCAGCTTAGTATTCATATGAGCACTTCCACAGTTATTACTGAGAACTTTGCTGATTGACCATTTTTGCATTCGTATATCATCTGGCAAGTTTAGTTTAGAGACAAAATGCCGAAAAACAAATCGTCGAAAGAAAAAAATAATACACTATGAAAAAAACGTTAATCAAAGCATATTTTATCAAACACGATGTGAAAAAAAAAATGAAAAACACAATTCCAAACGTCCTTTCAACGTATGAGGACTCGACGTTCGTAATAAGGACAAATTTTCTCATTTGCGTCAAAACTTTTGAGTATCTATGAATGAGATCCATCTCAAACGCAATCTCTGCTTTGTTCCTCAAAGCGATTGTTTATCTCGCTGTTGCTGTACGCAAAATACGTAAGCATGATTAATATAAAACGATAATACGATGTTCATAAACTGTTCCTACTGTTAAGCAAGCGTCTTTTACCCATCCCATTCACCTAACAGTCACGCAAGTGGAAGCTGCTCACACATTCGGAATCCCGCGTCTCTTCTAATAGAAAAAGAATTCAGTTCAAAACCGGTGAAATTTCGTCGCATGATCGAATCAGATGAAGCGAAGCCAAACAAGTAGAGATATACAGTCGTCAAGATCATTGCCATGGGCGAATCGCGCTACACCCGAGTGGTAAAGTGATCTTCGTTATTTTTACGGTGTGGGAGCTGCCTTGATCACAACGTCAATTATATAATTAGATCTTCAATGTCTATAGAATGTAGGCAAAGTATCACCACAAGGGATAAAATTAGTGGCATCGAGGTGCGACGTAGTGGTTCGCTGATCTACAGGTAGACAGATGCTTCGAATACCGGATCTGTCAACAGCAGTGCATGTGATCGATCGCCAATCCCTCAAAGGGTGTGTGACCGGAGACGTCATTTGAGCTGGCCGCGAGCGACTCAGGCGGCAGTCAGTCGGCTGCCAGACGGAATTGATTCTTTCCAAATTACTGAATGCCCAGGCCAGGCTCCAAACTAGACTATTTTTTTTGATGCAAATTGACCTTTGTGTACTTCATTCTTGTCAGTACAGCATGGCGATGGCATAGATTTCATTCTGGTGCCCGATGGTTTTATTTTGCATGAGGGAACTAAATGTAAAAACAGCTTAGGTCAGTAGACTATCACAGAACGCTCAAAAAATAGATATCTTTTAGTAATTTTAGAAATCTAGATTTTTTTCACTCGAAAAGATTTGTAACTGAATCGAGCATGTTCTGTAATGATTCTCCAGTTACATCAATGCTTCTACATAACCAGTACGTTGACCCATTTTCCCACTTCTGCGTACATGTTAACATTTCGGGAGCAAACTTGGGCGTGAGAATTTCTCACTCGATTATGCTGCATCCTGCAACGGTTTACTCCCATTTGTCCTAGAAAAAGGACGTTCATCCCTGCTGCTGCAAGTCTAGAATTTTTCCTGCCATAGTGTGCTTCCTTTGTGCACTCCGACATGCACTTGATCCCGAAATGACACAAAAAAGGTGGTTTCACAACCACTAAGACAAACGCAATGCATTGTGGCATTACGAAAGCGAATCTTCGCCTCAGCGCAGAACATCGACCGACCCAAGTCAGGTTGGAAAATTACTCCCGTTCTGCGGCAACCACCCACTCAGCTGATGGCGCGAACGACGCACAGAGGTCTAGATTTCTAAAAAGATGTCCAAAACCTAATTATCAAGCACCAAAAATGAAAAAAATCATGTACAATATCAGATAGTTAAGAACACACTCGAAATCTACAAAACTGTGTTTCTTTATGTTCGGGCCCTAAATAGGTGCACATGTCCATTAGGAATTTTAGCCATGATTTTTCAAATCAGGTCCACTGTGCGATGGTGATTTCGTGCAGCAGGGCGTTGCTGACGGATACCAGCTGGGTTTGGCGTCTTACAATTTTTGTTGTACCGTTTTTATTTTTCTGCAACAATTTTAATTGATTGTGCGAATCGCTGACCCAGAAGGATGCACCAAACGACCGGCTCGCGTGTGCATTCAGCGCAATTAATGTTATCTACTTGCGAGCACGGCGCCAGCGCTAATTTGAGTTGAGTGTTCGAGAGGATGATGGAGCGATGTAGATTGGTTCATGAAGATTTTCGATGGTGATTTTATTGTGAGTGTGGTTTATTGAATGTATCAATCTATTTTGGCTCAAAGAACTGTCTGGCAGAAGTCTATTATAAATGTGTAGTTGTAGTTAGGGTCGTCAAATACTCATAAGTTTTGTTATATTATACGATTCTCAATACTATCAGCTCCACTTTCAATTATTTTCGAGCCGACTGGAAAATTTATGAAACATATTGACTCTAATCTTGATGTTAACAATTCTTCACAACGGGGACGGACCTGGTGTAGCGGTTAGAACACACGCTTCTCACGTCGAGGACCTGGGATCGAATCCCATCCCCAAGATAGTCACTAAAAATTTTAGTGACGACTTCCTTCGGAAGGGAAGTAAAGCCGTTGGTCCCGAGATGAACTAGCCCAGGGCTAAAAATCTCGTTAATAAAGATAGAAAAAAAAAACAAAACTTGATATTGACAATGCTCTTGAAACTTTAACAAATTCCATTGTTGAAGCCAGGAGCATTGCAATTCCAAAATGTGATGTAAAAATTGAATCCGTGATTATAGACGATGATCTTAATCTCTTAATCCGTCTTAAAAACGTGAGGAGATGGTAATTTCAACGCACTCGCGATCCTGCTATGAAAATTATATGGCAGGATTTGCAGAAAGAAATCAAGAAACGTTTTTCACAATTAATAAACAAAAATTTTGGAAATAAGATTTCTCAATTGGACCCTGGCTCTAAGCCCTTCTGGAAATTATCTAAAATTTTGAAAAAACCTTAGAAGCGGCATTGAAAGAGGAAAACAAATTATTACTAACCAATTGTGAAAAAGCTCAAAAACTTGCTATGCAGTTTGAAAGCGCGCACAATTTTAATTTAGGACTTACTAGTCCAATTGAAAATCAAGTTACTCAGGACTTCGAAAATATTCTCAATCTAGAGAACATTTTCAAAAATTCCTGGGAGACTGATTTAGAAGAAGTGAGAAATATTATAAAAAAAAATCAAAAATATGAAAGCTCCTGGCGATGATGGAATTTTCTACATTCTCATCAAGAAACTTCCAGAAAGTAGTTTATCATTTTTAGTTGATTTATTTAACAAATGTTTACAATTAGCATATTTTCCTGACAAATGGAAAAATGCTAAGGTTGTTCCAATTTTAAAACCAAACAAAAATCCTGCAGAAGCTTCTAGCTATCGTCCAATAAGTTTGCTTTCCTCCATCAGTAAACTTTTTGAAAAGGTTATTCTGAACAGAATGATGGTTCACATCAACGAAAATTCAATTTTTGCCTATGAAAAGTTCGGATTCCGCCATGGACATTCGACCACTCATCAACTTTTACGTGTAACAAGTTTGATCCGTTCCAACAAATCTGAAGGCTATTCTACTGGTCTTGCTCTTCTAGACATAGAAAAAGCATTCGACAGTGTTTGGCATGAAGGCTTGATTGTAAAATAAAAAAAAATAATAATTTTCCAACATACATTGTTATCTGTCAAATCGTACACTTCAGGTTAATTATCAAAACTCCAGGTCTTCATGTAACAGCTGGGGTTCCTCAAGGCAGCATTTTGGGACCAATATTATACAATATTTTCACATCTGACTTACCTGAGTTACCTCAGAAATTTTCAGGCCAGCCATGTTGTATGCTGTACCAATATGGATTAGCTGTTGTAATACCAGAAAGAAAGCTCTGCAGAGAATTCAAAATAGAATTTTGAAAATGATTCTGAAGCTTCCCCCCTGGTATAGTACCAATGAGTTACATAGAATATTCAATGTTGAAACATTGGAACAAATGTCAAATAAAATAATTAATAATTTCAGGCAAAAATCGTTACAATCTTCTATTGCCACGATCAATGCGTTATATATTTAGGTTAAGTTAGGTTAAGTAAATTGAAAACGTGCATTTTTTTTCTCTTAATCAGGTAAAAGAGTTCGAAACTTATTCTACAGAGCCCAATTATAGTAGAACTTGAATCAGGTCTCATATCTCTTAGGGGTCATCCATTAATTACGTAAGAGCTTATGGGGTTTTGAGCATTGTTACCCGCCACACAAATTATTTTTAATTTTTATTAAAAAAAATCTCACCATCGGGGGATGGGGTGTTCGAAAAACCGCCAAAATTATCTTACAAGCCTAGTATGAAAAATAGTAGAATTTTAAGCTGTGGATTGCTCAATCCAGTGGAAGTAACATTTGATTTAAAATTGAAACTGAATAAAACATTGATTCTTAAAAACAAGACGAAAATTAGCGATCAACGAAAAATCAACTCACGACTCACCACATCGAGTCATTCATACGTGGACCGACTCTCATAGTTTGAGAATCATTGTCTTAATTTCACACACTGCCGGAAACGTTCAATCTTATTGGGCAAGATTGTTAATGTAGTTTTCTATCATGTATATTGACCAGTTTTCGCTGAAGTGAAACTTTTTGGTGAACAATTGTGCAACTATGGTTTTGAGACTTCTGCAAGCATTGTTAGGCAGTATTGTAACATTTGAATGGCAACATGATTAATAAATTGTATCGATCAATCCTATTCAATTTGCCTTACACTCCATTTGATAGATTGGCATATTTGGATTTGATTAGTTAAATTATTCATGATAACTCAGAAAACACTTTGAAGCAGTTATAACTAACTTGCCAGCTATGCAGCTGCATATTTTTTCTGAAACATCTAGCAAGGGGAAAATTGTTGAACATACCTTATAGACATGAAACTGCAATCCTTGCAACACAATTCTTCTGATGATTGCTGCATTCTCTTTCTCACTGGGAAACTATGTTATTTTTTCAAAACTCAACAGCTTAAAGATTCAAAAACACTTTTCAAAACACGATTCACCCGTATCCTAACTAATCACTGGTAAATTCCACGACTTTCAATCAACTATCGATGAATGAATGCGCCGCCAGTGGTTGCTCTCTACGCAACTCAACCGTTCTGGAATTTATGAGCACGACCTGACTGCGTGTCAAACTAACTGGCAAGTATGGCAGGAAACCACCTTCGAAGTGTAGTAAGCTTTCCAATAAGATGCGTTCAAGCATTCTATTATCTATGATCTTTCTTCTATTCTATATTTGGGCTTCATAGAAGGTGCGTATTGGTGGACTGGTGCAGTTGCAACTGGTTTTGACGTCATCTTTAAAATGGGACAATTATAATTATATGCATCTACACTTCGAAAATAATCATGTCTATTCATATACTTGTATGAACTTTATGCAAAATTTAGGTCGGTAATGATGTGCAATTTAATCAATATAATGTCATAAGTTATTAAACCGGATATTTATCAATTGAACAAAAAGAGGTCTTTTTTTCTTGAAATTATAGGTATTAATTAAATGAACAAAACAATACACTGGTTTTCCATTAATTTCAAGCATCCTCGCTTTTCAATTTAACAATATTGATCCATCTTATGTAGCAACAATCCAGCAATTAATTTGAAGCGGAATTCTCATTATTGCTTGGTTGGCGGATCCATAACAAGAAGCCTATTGTACTCAGGATTTTAAGGGGTCTATACGGTAGACTTCGATATTAGAAAAGCCTTAAAAGTGATTGGCAGCATAGAAATAGTGTTGTGATCTCAGCATAACAGTACGGCTACCAATTCCTCTTATTTTTTCTCCAATAAGAACCACATCATGCACTCAACATACGCATACACGCACTGTAAATGCATAAGGAGAAAAGAAAACGCGTGATCTTGACCTTCAAGTCGTTTGATGCGGTCTAGAAAAAGATGGTTTGGTAGAATACTACTTAGGGTGCGGCGCGCATAGTCGCACAGATCACAGATTAGTGGGGCTTCTTAAGTCTTGTAATGGTTTTGAGTATGAACCAGAGCGATTAAAAGTATGTAATATGTGGTCTACTGTCATACAATTTTGAGAGATCAGAAATATCTGAAATCCTCATTTTAATGTTAATTGTTATGATTAAAATTGCAAATATCGAAATTCTGGCTGAAGTTGATCACTTACCTTCCTACGTGTATAGACTGTTAAGGGAGCCACTTCAATTATCAAATTGCCTGTGATGTCGGTGCTTAAGGAACCCGGTGCAATTAGGAGCTAAAATAAATGGCAGTTCAGACAAATTGTTCTATATCAGCGATTTTCATATCGTGCTTCGCGAAGCACTTGATGTGCTTGCTAGCCGATGCAATCTGGCTAAGCCAGTTGTCAACCACGAAAAAAGGCTATTCGCTGGTTCCGAGTGAGCTTGGTGGACTTGACTCGGCCACTTTCTGGTAGACCACAACCGAAGCAAGTTATAGTTCCAAGCGTCAATATAGGCGAGAGTAGATTGAGTATTTTCGTCCCTGCTTGGGACTGAGCGGGCGTAACAAAGGTTAGCTACAAATTTTAGCGACCTGTAGCTAAAAACTGTGACGTGCTGGATCATTTCTGAGAATGGCATCAGATTCAGCAACACCAAAACCACTAGAGTCACATAATTTGATCCTTGAGACACGCAAAAATGTCATTTTGTTACGCTGTGTAATTTGTGCAATGTTATCGAGTTTGAGAGACAGAAGATAATGTCCAAAATATGACGGGGTCGACAGCATTATCAAAAATAAAATAAACGCGATCATGTTTCTTGCCGTTGCCCAAAAATTCTTGAATTCATTCCCAAATGCATCCCTTATGAAAAAACTGAACATATATGGGATCGTCCATTAATCACGTAAGAAACTAGAGGGGGTTTGAGTAATCTTAAGTGCCATACACATATTTTTTATTTTCATACAAAAAATCATACCACAGGGGAAGGGGGTCTAAAACTGCCAAAATTGTCTTACATAATTAATGGACAGCTCCTACACACTTACACACTTAAGTTCGGAAATCGACGGTAAACGGATTCGCCGAGGACTCAACAGCTGATATCTCGGTAATTATTTGCAGAATCTAACGATAAAAACGTTGGCCGAGATCTCGGGATAACTTAGGTTTGCCGAAATCTCGGTAAAATAAGTACAGGAATTCGGTAATAAAAATTACCGAAAACTCAGCTGTTGGGTTCTCGGCGAAACGTTTTGCTGAGGTCGACGAAATAATTTCGTGTATATGTCTATCAAATTTAAATATAAAATTCTTTGATACCATGTTATATAAAATAGCAGAGGTCTCTGTAACTCTCTTAAGTACGTATTCAACTAATTACAAATTCCAGTTGTTTGCTAGGACGTGGCCAGATTGTTGAAGGATGGGTCAATCTTGTCCAAAAGAGCATGCTAAACTTGATAACTCCAATTAGGGTTGGGAAAAAATCTGAAATTCATTCTACAGTAGGCAAACAAACCCAATCGTAGTCAGCGAAGCCAGTGAAACTCACGCCTATCGCTGCTGTAGGCAAAGAGCCTTGAAAATTGCAAAACACCCGTTGCTAAGGGCAACCCAAAATTACTGTAGAAAAATGTTCTATTTCCCGCTGCATTTCCCGCATTTGGAGCCTTCAATGACACTAACGATTTAGAAAATTCGTGTATCCAACATAGGCTACTTGATGAGATTTACGATTGTGAACTACTGTACTGGGAAAGCCACGTGATATTCGCGAAATTCAAGCCTACTACTATTACCATTCCCAGCACTGACTCCAATTGATAAGTGAATAGGAAGGAGTCAAACCTTATTAAATCGTATATAAATTGGGTCCTAAAGCCCTGTCCCAATTTTAGTATCAAACGCTCAAGTTTAGGGCAAAAAACATGTTTACTCAATTTTTAAAAGATTTTCATTTGTTTAAGTCCAAAAAACATTTTTTTATGATTTTTTAGATTTTGTCCCACCCTTTGGCTTAAACTCAAATTTTGGGTATATTTTGTTTTCCGTGTCCCTGCTGAAATGTCAGATAGGAACAACTCCAGTGTTAAAACTATATGCCCTGTGGCATTTTTGTCGAAACTGTGAATGTCAAACATGATCACAAGTGTCAAGGTTCATATTTGGAATCATTTTTAAAATTGAAGTTTAAAAATGTTATAGCCGTTATTTGAGCTAGAAAAAATGCTAAAGTAGTTGCAAGAACATGCTCTTTCGTATTATTAAATAAAAACAAGAATTCATTAAACATTTTAGGACCCAATTGACACCAACCATGTATCGTAGGTGCTCAACATCAACATAATATCGAAAATTCAACTCTGAGGCTATTGGAAAGCATTTAAATTGCTTCAACATAAGTATTTAGTTCATATTCTAAACATTTTGAAAAAAAAAAAATTGTGTGTTGATAAAAAACGGAATAATTTGTTAACGAAATCGGAACGTGACAAAGTCGGAGCGTGACAAAATCGGAACGTGATATGATACCTTTATCTCTGATGGGGCAAACATAAAAACATATTTTCTGACGGCATTCAATAGACAAAATAAAATTGTATATCATATAAAAAACTACATATGTGTTATTTTTGTAACTCTAAAAAATGTCTTTAAAAACTTTTTATTTTTATCACAGATAGTTCGTTTATAGACTGCTTTATTTGACTATTGTGAAGATTGTATAGTGTATGCATTTTTAAATTTTGTGGGCTTCGTAGCCGTGTGGTTAGTGTCACCAGGCATTCAACCACATCGTGTTATGGAGTGTGGGTTCGATTCCCGCCTCGGGCGGAAAACTTTTCGTGAGGAATGCTTTCCGACTGTGCCACTGGGCGTTGCATGCTAGTCCGTTGTCTAGTGTGGTGCTTCCTTCAAAGGGCAAAATGCCCACTGGAAGCATTAACGTGTAGGTGTCTTTAAAAAAAAAAAAATAATAAATAAAAAAAAAAATAAAAAAAAAAATATTTTGCATTTAGAGCATGAAAATGAAATTGGAGACAAAAACTCTTCTACAAAATTGTTTCTCAAAATGTATTCTTTTATTTAGTGTTTTATAAAATTAGGGTGGTCCACAATATCACATAAATAATATGATCAACTTTTTTATTTGCAAAAATAATGGTACATACTCTTCAACGAAGCTGTAGAATGTCATATTTTTATCAACTTTGCCTAAAAGAGTTTTTTGTAGCTCAAAATGTGACCGATTTAAAGCAGTTTCATTATTGTAGGGTGGTACAAGAAAAATAAGTTTTCTAAGTTCAGTATTTTTAGTATTGAATTCTCGTCAAAGTAGTCTATAAATGACTTTCAGAACATAAGAAAACGCCAATTGTCATGCAAAAAGGTTGTTTATATCTTTTATTTCAAAAGTTATTGAAGTTTTTGTGATAAAAATTATCTATATTCAAAGAAATTTTATTAGTGTTACAAAAATAACATATCTGTAATTTTTTAATATGATATACAATTTCATTTTGCCTATAGAATGCCGTCAGAAGATATTTTTTATGTTTGCCCCAATCAGAGATGTTCACAATCAAAGTAGGCTTGTTTTTGAGTATGAGCATGAGCATAGATGAACGTACAATTCGTAGTTGCTACTCCGTGATTGAGCAGAACAATCGAAGTTGCACAGGGAATTAATGAATGGGGTTTGGGATCAGCTTACCAATGTGCACAAATCGAGAGCTCAAATTTTAATAGTCAATAACGGCGCCGGCCACGTCCTAACGGTCATCGGGGAAGGAAAGGAATATTAGTTAGACAATCGTTGTTACTAGAGATCGAGTATACCTTTGCATCTCCACAGTTGTCATGGAAAGTAAATTGGGTTAGTGGGATAAGGTAAAGATCTGGGAGTCACCAATGGTTGGTGATGCGATCCATGATATAATCATGCCTAATCGGAATCGCGAAGAAATAATTCGATTATCGCATTGTACGCCGAACAAGTGTTCATCACTCGCCCACGCAGGACCAAGCAACGCGATCAATAGATCAAACACAACTAACGGATCGCGTTTTTTTCACTTCCACTCGACCAACGCGCGACATGTTTGATCCTGCCCTCATTGCCCACCCCCGCAGGAGCAAGCGTCAAGGTCGAAGGATCAAACACAACTCACAATTGCAAGAAAAACAACAATAACTTCCAAACGAAAAGAGATAATAAGTTCCTTCACTAAACGACCTTTACCCACCATTACGCAGTTTTCAAAGCTCTAAAAGTGGTTCATAAACTACTTTGATGAGATACTCAGTGAAGAATAACTCATCAGAAATCATATAAAATAAATCATTCTGTATGATTCCTTCGCGATATCGAGTCTTCAAAACACTCTACTTTCGAATGGTGGGTGAAAATTTTGATTTTGATGCGTGAATTTTGAATAATTTCAAATAATTAGAAATGTGTGGACACTTCATGATTCCTATTCCGGACGCCTTTACTTTTGCCTCATATTCCGAACAATGTGATTCGAAATAGAAAAGTCAAATTATCAATTGAAATCATCAAACCACTAAAGAGACGTCTAAGCCTGTTGAACATTGTAAATTTGCTTAGTTGTCTATGGAAAATGCTTATCGAAACAATCCAAGTGAAAACTTGTTAACGGAAGAAATTGAAACATTTCATGTGAAATGTTTCCTATACAGAGTAGAGTGTCCGGAATTCGCAACTGTTCGTAAAATGAATCAAAACGGTCCTTATTCGCTCGGAAAAGGCTCAAAACCAGTCTTACAATCCTCTAAATCTTCAAAGAATTCTTTGCTACAGCTTTTTGATAGCATTTAAGTTCTGTAGAAAAGGCATTCTCCCTTAGTTCTAAAATTGAAGCAGATGCTCTAGTTGTATAAAGGAATCCGGAGATTTTGGGAAATTCTCCAAAGGAAACCAATTTTTTATGTTTACTCTTTGGTGACAATACTGAACAATTTTCTAAGTTTCTTAAATCTCTGCGATGTAGCAAAGTCTGATGTTTGCCCTCTCTAATGCTTTCTTAATTGTTTCGATCATGATGTCCTCCGGTGAACAGCCCTGAAAATCCCAGAGGTCTCATGTCCGTGCTCATGGGGAATAGAGATTATTGCAAGGCTAAAAGCATGAAAGCCTTTCAAACGAATCTTTAGATATCTTGCGACCTCTTTTAATGTTTTTGAATTATTGAAACAATATCTTTCCAGCAATAGGGCAACTTGTAACGCGCTAGTCAAAATAAGAGATTAATAATAATGCAATTATACCTATACTGTAAATGTAATACATGTTAGGTAAATTACACTGAACAAAAAAAAAATCAAATTTAGGAAACATGCTTAAGATAACAATAATTGATCGAGTTTCCGAAATTCCAATCCGGAGTATCTCACGTTCTATCTACGTGGCGCGTGTTAACTGCAATAAAATGTTTCGTATCAGACAGGGCAATGCATCGCTCGATGCACTCTTGGTGGCTGATAACGAACGGTTTGTTTATTTGACGATTAAATATCGTAAATTTTACTTTCGTTAGATGTAACAATGAGGTGTGGAAGACAAAATCGTCATAATCTACGGCGCTTATCTGACGTTCGTACTCTGTGTACCTGTTGGTGATTACAGTAACAAATGAGTGATATTGTAATGGTTTCAAACAACGAAAAGTCTATGGATATGTATGTAATACAACAGTTTTTATACACAATTTCGAATCACAGAGCATTTTAAATCTCAAATTATAACACTTACCGTAGCTCAATAAATAATCCGATAAGAATTGCAGTCAATGTGACGACAGTGCTGTGCACCCAGGTACCAAACAGATGGCCAGCGGCACTCAACGATGAAGGCTGAAGCAGCAGAGGTCGCTCTAGGTCTGCGGACTTCCGGCGAGCAGGTTCGAAATCTGGATCAACGTCGTCGATTGGGTCCTCTTCGAGATTAGAACATTGCACTTTTTTTAATTCATGGTATTACGGGGTCATGTCACCAGCGATGCAGTCGTTTGGATCATCGTCGTCACAATGGAACAGATGGCGTCGAACAACAACACATTCCGTCGAGATATCAACAATGGCAAATAACGAAAGTTTGAGTTAGATTAAACTGCGACTATGGGTGATAATCTGCCCGCTAGGTGAGCTCCTCCTAGAAGCGGCCACAAAATCACTTGCGTTCTCAGCGTCCCAGATAGCAAAGCACAATTTTGAATTTACTGCCTCCACTTGAGGTTCCACTGTTGTCGAATTCGGTTGATTCAATTTCCAATTCTTGCTCGGGGCTGATTGATTCTATTTTTAATAAAATATCTCACTTTTTGCTCGTTTGGTTTGAATTTCGTTAAATGGAGATTTCGATTTTGGGTTTCAATTTTTTTAATTTCGTCGTTTCAATATTCACATGCTTTTTCAGTTTTTGCGTTTGTTCACTTTTTGAGTATGGAGCATCCTTACACTCCTTTTCGGATCTCGTCTATAATACTCTCACTTCGTTACTAGATTGTTATTAAATCTTACGCGGCGAATCTGTGTGAGATTGAGAGAAAAATTGAGGATTCTTACACTGCCTATCACACTTTTGAGGGTGATATCAATGGAAAATTCCGGCACTTATTCGTAAGGATTTTTCGAATCCTTCCAAGTTAGCTCACACACATTCGTAATATCCGTAACCAGAATCAGTCGTAATTAGGTCGACTACAGAACTTCACGCGAAACGATAAACACTTGTCCCCGCACATGTAGGTGTAGTACCTTTATCGCTACCAATTACAACACTCTTCAATCCCTAGCTCTACTAGCGAAGTACCGCTAGATCTGCGTTATCAAGCGCGACACCACTTACGAAAATCTGTCCGCCGACCTGTTCCCGGGACGATTCTGGCTCCGGAATCCGTACCAACTGAATCACAGATCTAGCAGATCCTCCAGAATACGGACGCGCTTCCGATTCAGACGTCGTTCAGCGAAGAAATTTTTCTCTTCAGTACCAACGCCAGTGTCCAAGTGTCAAGAGAAGGACGTAGCAAGGTCGTTGAATCAATCGTCTGGCGGTTTACTAAACGAATCTCTTTCTCTCGTGAACATCGGTAAATAGTCCGTCCACCGTCGTCGTGGTGGCAGTTGGTGGTCCATGTCCCAACTTAGTACGAGGAAACTCGCTCTCTAGCCGGTGTGGAGCGCATGCGTTTTTCTCTCTTCGAGACTTTCATATGCTCTTATGCTCTCTCTCTCTGTCACCCCAGAATTCACCCGCCGCCGATTACCACCCACCGCGATCCGAACTGCCGATCAGCATACCACCCCTTGGGGAATACAGTAAATCACAAAATTGTGCTTTGCTGGGCAGATTCAGGGCGAATATAGAGGCTGCAAAGGAAATAACTGTTCCCGAACAATTAACCTAACTACAACGAGTAGCACGGTGTGTCTGAAACCGTTATAAAAGAACACAGGTTCTTCACAAATTTCACGGACTTTTTCTATGCCGTCCAATATTTTTTTAAAGAATTTCTTTAGAAAACCCTGCAAGATATAATTCAGGGATTCGACTAAAAAAAATCAATTATTATCTTAGCATTTTATCTTTGAAATCCCCCAAGACTTCTTCAAGATTCCAGGAGATCTTCCAGAGATTCTTGCTGGAGTTCATCAGATTTTTTTCAAAGCCTCAGGATTCCCTCAGAGAAATTCTATATGAAAATTTCGGAGGAAATCATCAGAAATCAGTGGATTATTCATCACCGTAGAAGTTACTGCTTGAATGTTTGAAGATGCCCTGATTGGAAGTACAAGCGATATCAAAGGAAGAATCACTGGATGAACTCCTGGAGGACTTATGATATTCTTGAAAACTTCGTGAAAAATCTTTGAAGAAACTAAAGAAATTCATGGTGAAGCCTCTTGAACAACATGTTGAACAACAGTTTCTGGAGTTATCCTGCATTGATTAACAAATTAAAAACCTGTGATGAAATCTTCGGAGTAATATCTGATGGAAACTTTAATATCTGATTTTTTTTTATGAAATTCCTAAAAAAAACTTGAAAAATGCATACTTGTCGTAATGTTAGGAGAATTACAATTCATAGAAAATTGTCTGACTATATTCTCTGAACCTGAATGCTCTCTTATTTCTTGGTGCCTGTTTGCATTATTTTTATCTATTTGGTCTCGGTTTTCAAGCATGATGTCCTTAAAGTTCCTATTTTTAAGAATCTCAGTAGCTACCAGTCTTGTAACGGTGATTTGAAAATTTAGGGCCAATAGCAATAGTTGTTTTTTTTTTCTTCTAGTCAAGTGAAGAAGTATTCTTCTTTTTTTCCGTTATGTCCTTACTAAAACAGAGCCTGCTTAAACAGGAATTTTCTTAAATACTGCTTATTTGGTCCCAGAATAATTCACCGGAATATCTTCGAGTTCAGGAATGGCATTCATTCTTTAATTTTTTTGGTCTGAAACCGTCGATTGAAATGAACAATCAATATTTTGAATCGTATGAATTCTTGCTCATTAAATGACGTTTATAGATTGCGCGTTCAGGCATTGGTAAGTCTTGTGATGATATTTGTAGATATACTATAAAGCATTACTAAAAGCCATTTAGTATGATTTTAACTGCCGCTCGACATACATGTGAATAATTGCGAAATTGAACATCTGAGAAGGAGTCTTTGTCTCAATGTAGACGTAATGCCAGTACGACAAAGGTAAGAATGAAGGACGCTGATTATTTTTCAATGGAGGCTTCATAATTCGACATGATGAGTGCTAAGATGGTGAAAAGTTCATTAAACTGCTTAAAACCAATATGGCGTCAAATGCTAAGATGGTCGCCAAATGTTTCAACTCAAAATGATATTTCTGAGTATTTGCATTCTGTTCATATTGGGACAAAGCCTGCTTGTCAGCTGTTCAATTTCGCTATTTTTCGCATGTACGTTGGGCGGCAGTTGAGACAATACTTTATGATCTAAAAAATCAAGAGATTTTTAAGCTTAGAAATATACGATTTCCACTATAAAAATAAACTAAAAAATCAAGAGATTTTTAAGCTTAGAAATATACGATTTCCACTATAAAAATAAACTTTTGGCAATGTTTCACATTAAAACAACAAATATCACCAAAAGACCTAATAATGCTCCGACGCAAAATCTATGAAATTCATTCAATGAACAAAATTGTATATGTCGAAAACTTATTCAAAGAGTCTCAAGTCAGAAAAGTAAGCAAACTTACTTTATCAATCCTACGTTGTTCGCAGACGAATTTGTATACGTTCCGCTCCGAACCAACTCGATTTTTCACTTTTAGAACGTTGAATTTCCGGATTTACAAACAGCGTAAGCAGGATTATCAACTTTCGCCACCTAACCGCTAATTTCACCGCTCTGTTGTATGAATTACATAAGGTTTAAGGGGGGGAGGGGGGTGGTTTGATGGATGATGGCGAGTTTTAATCCACATCATTATGTTGGTTATCTTTTACGGTGTTGAGTTACAGCTTAGTGAAAGCATCAAAAGTGATAACTAACGAAATTTATTAAGCTAAGATTTGTAGCTGCAAAACGTTTGCGTAAGGGATGGTGCACAAATTATGTCACGCTAATTTTCAACTTTTTTGCCCCCCCCCCCCCTTTGTCACGTTTTTTGTATGAGTCCTTCGAAATTTTTGTAAGGCTTGTCACGCTTGGCTTGACCCCCCCCCCCCTCGGAGCGTTACATAATTTGTGCATAACCCCTAACAGCTGTATTAACGCTAATCGTTCTATTTTTGACAGCTTTAATTTTTTGCTGCGTTCCCTGCTTCAGTTCTACTGTTATACAGCACAAAGCAAATAATCTTGGCTTATAGCGCTAAAATTGTTAGTTGGGTAGTACTGGTACCCACCGCTCTTGACTGTATACACATTTTGGTTTTCAAAAGATTTAAGTATGTTTGAATAAGTATTTCAAGTGACTTTTTGATTTAGTTGATATGGGGTAACATTGATCACCCATGTAAACAACGTTAGGTAATGTTGAAAATGCCCTTCCTTACTTAAATCATGACCCCTGAAGCCGAAAAAGAAGACCAAATTCTTACAAGTCATTTACTTTTTGAGTAATTTCAAACATACAAAATTCTTTGAACCACGGAATACGCCTAAAGATATGCATTTTCCTGAAGAAATTCTGAATTCGTAATAGTAGTTCGTAAATGATGCTTACCACAATACCACAATAGATCAATTAATGGTCGCAGTGGTTCAGATCCCAACAAAAAAAAATGATGCTTAATTTAATAAATTTATGAAAGATTCAACAACGGAATCGTTTTCGGCGAAGCCATTTTTAGTAACAACTCATGTGAAACATCAATCTCCGATAGTGTCATCCATAATGATAAGAATCATGCTCCAAAAAGTTGACAAATTTTCGCATGAACTAAACGCAATTTTCGCAAAAATCTCAATTTTTATTAGCTCATAAATGTACAGTTAAGGTCGAAATACGCGTATCTGTCAAAGGATACAAACTCTAGTGGAATTAAATGGTATAGTATTAAATTCGATTCTTCATCTACTTATAGGTATTCCACTAAACAGCTCAAAGATTTATTATCATATTTGATTTTCATGATTTCGCAATCCTGACATGAATTAGCAACAATCATCGATAACCAGTACAAATTCCAATGACGGCCTACTTCGCCTAAAAATTATATGCCTATTGAATGTCGAATAAAGCCAATTAATGTTTTTTTGTCAATAGAGTTCATTGATACAAGACATATATAAGTCCTAAGGGGGTTGGATATTTCGCATAAGGACGGTTCGGATACGGACGTTTGGCATAATGGACATTTGGCATAATCAAAATGATATGCCTTCTTTAAAACGCTACCTGTTCTTGTATGAAACTGCTTTATGCGAAACGTCAATTATGCCAACGTCCTTATGCGAAACGTCTTTATGCGAAATTGGTCACCCCCCAGTCCTAAACCATCTCATCAACAAAATGTCTTCAAATTCACAGGAAAGATATTTAGATCTTTTGAATGTGAATCTATTGGTTATTTGACTAGAATATGAATGAGAGATGATGCACAGTACTGATTTTTTTTTTTTTGAGAAGTATTGCTTGTAAATGGCTCTAGATTTAAATCAATATTTCGTTTCCCTCGATGAAACTTCTTGAAATTCACGGAAAGCATGGTAGGATACTATATTTTTCGAATGATGGGTGCAAAGCTTATGGTCATTTTTTGTTAATAACGGATTCAGACACACCGTGAGTAGGTCTTATTTGGTACTTCTTTAGATATTCGAAATTGATTAAAACAATGACAATACATAACAGCTCTTATTCCCTCTCGCACTATCAAAAGTAACACTGTAATCTACTTCATGAATGCTTTCGAAGCTGTTGGGCCAAAGAGAACGTGGCGTCAAGAAATCTCCCTTCAATTTGGTTCATCAAAGCACTTGCTCTCGGAGCGGGCGATCCCCAATCTGCTCACGCTCGCAATCGTCATCCCCGCCCAGCCCATCGTAAGTCCGCGTAATTCTCCAACTCACCTTTCGCCGATTTGTGTTCTTTGAATGTGGTGAACCAAAACATTGTGGCTTGCAGAGCGTAGGGAACACCGTCTTATTCTCGGCGGACGTACAAATATGTATGTATGGTACAAACTTTTGGCTTCAACGGAATGCTCTTGGGATTGAGAAGCAGAGCTACATAGGTGATGCGGCCACTGCACTTTCGGGAAGACACACCAATCGAGACTGAGGGAGAGGATGTGCAGTGCGATGCACTTATAAGTTATAAGCTGGTGGTACCGGAGCGATAATAAGTCTTGATATTGCGATGCAGTGGCAGTCTTTTGGGTGTCATTCATCGAAGGTTTTTGATCCACTTCTGAAGGTGGATCCTATCATGCTTTTGCAATTTGATTGTACTAAATAAATTTTGTAGACGTTTGAATCATTTTGATTTGACAATTTATCATGTGATACAAGAGATCAAAACAAAATTTGTTTTAACAAAAAAAGCAAGTTCTTCAAGATAATTAAACTTCTTTCAGTCCCCTATAAACTGAATTAATTTTTCGAAATATTCTCTAAATTTCACTTATTGCCAATTAAGAACCACTTTGGCCATAACTGTTTTTTTTGTTGTGAAAGTTAGTTTTAACTCAACATATTACGTTTTACGCAAGAATTCGGACTTTCTTTAAAAGAATTTCGTCATTGCAATCAATCAATGGTTCTTATTTATGAGCTGCTCCAGAAATTTGTTCAAGGACGTTCTTATGAATTTTCTTCAGGGTTTTTTGCTGGAGTTCCTTCACCAGATAGCTTTTCGTGTAACTCTCCCAGTTTTTTTTTCTTTCTCAATTTCTCAAAAAAAATCCTTCGAAGTTTCTCCCTGAAAATCCTATAAACAATTCTTCAGTTGTGAACTCACTGAATGCGAAAGTTGTTATAATCTTTCTGAAAGCTAATAATCACTGAAAGCTTTCAAGTTGTTATAATCAGACTTGCTTCAAGAACACAGTCACATGAAAAAGCTACATTATTCGTTCAACTTGTACATTGAAAAGAGGGATTGTCCATCAGTTCAGAATCGGTCTAAGTACCATGACTAGAAAGAAATTTTAGGGTTTGCTTTTCCACTCACCTTATTGATATTTTTCAAAATCTGTAGAAGCAGGGTTTTGTTTTTTGTTTCCTGAATATAACAATCGAAGCAGATTCCTTTGTCTCTAGAGGAATCCGAAGACCTCAAAGATTTAGAGTTCAAGGAATCTATTAAAAACCTCTATGGTGCTTTCCGTATTGTTTTGATCATGAAGTTCCTTAGATAAAAGCCATGGAGGACACAAAGCTTATCTTCGTGTTCTAAAAAAAAACGATGATTTTCACAATCCTATCTGAAGCCTAACCTAGATTTAATGTTTCTATAGTATCGACTTAAATTACTCTATGAAATTATCATGAAGTCATATTGAAACTTTTCCATGAGTTGCTCTTGACAAGTTATAGAAAATTTCACTCAGAATTCCTGTTTGTACTTGAAACTTTTTGTGTTTAGTGAGTTTCTTACTAGAAAACTTAAAGGAGGTTTGTTATAAATTAAACAGAGTAATTTTTGGGTTCCCATCATTTTTTTTTTTCAGGTATACTTTCTCCAGTGATTTTTTTTAAAATTGATTGCACTAGACATAACGCCAATAATGTTTAGAGATATTTTGACAGCGCTTTCAATGCCTTCAGAACTGAAACGTGATTTTTTCAGGGATTTCAAAAATTCCTTTATTGTTTGTCACAATATTTCTTGAATCATATAGCCATTTATAATATGATAAAGATTACAATAGATAGACTCGTTCGTGATTGATTATTGAGTGTCCGAAGAAGTTGTTTTATATACAGTAATTTCTCGATTATATCACGGATCCAAAATTTTTCGGAGTGATATACCCAAGCGTGATATAATGAAAATGTGTTTTCTTCCATATAATTTTTCAACAAAATTTGAGCCTCATTTTGTGGTAATCGAGCGAATTAAATGAAAAGCACGTGAGAGATGGGTCAAATAGATATATGTTGATTGATTAGGGTTATTTTTCGTTGTAAAATATATGAAATTCAAACAATTATAGCGTGATAAAATCAAGCATAAAACCGTGCTAAAATCTAGAGTGATATAATGAAGCGATATAAAAACGAGCAGTGATAAAATTGAGAAACAACTGTAATTGAAGAGCCTTATCGAGCACTACTTCACTTTTTTTCAATATGTACAATTAATTATACTTTTCAAGAGGTTTTTCGAATTGGTTCGATTAAATATACAGTGACGAACAAAACCAGCTTAAGCTTAAAAAGAATAACTATGAAATGAAAGTTTTTCTTTATAATAATTAGATGTTTGGCAAGAAAAATGAAGGAATCCAATAGGTTTTATTATTTGGTAACAAAATAACACTGTGGAACATTTTTTGTCTCAAGCACAAAAACACCGCTTGAGAGCTGTACTGGTATTCGCCAGCGCTAAGGAAAATTGTTTTTAAACGAGTTTTGAGTCGAACGAAGGTTATCAATCCATGTTTAGCAGGTAAAATATAAAAACAAGTCAGAAACTTTGTTTTTGTATTGTAAATTGAGGTGACGAGTACTGGATCACCTGTACCAGTATTTGCCATGTTTTTAGTTTCTGATTTTTTATGGGAGATGGTGAATTAAGACAATCAATCTTGAAATTGGTATATGTAACTAAAAAGTGGTAAATATTTTGACACATTTTTTTCAGCAGCACTACAGGTTTACTCTTTGGTAATTATTACTTTTCAACTATTATATTATCAACCACTAAGCGATGCAATCAGGATCATTCGCGTTAATTGTATTGTTCACTTAGTGTAGTGAAAACACGTTTTTTTTTAATTTTACTGATTAAAACTATTTTTCGGATATATCAAGTGAATTCGGAATTTATATATATTTATATGTACTTATTATCATACATATGTAACCAATAATGCTCTAAATTGCCGTATTGAGCTTAACCTCATATACACCCTACCCTATTAACACAATCTCTATAAATTTAGTTTGGGTTTCCTGTATCTTCTTAAATAGATATTGAACTAACATTCCTTCTCTTCCCCTAGCGATTGTAAGGATGTTACAAGGAGTACAATTTGATATTTGTTTTGTTCATTTCTATTATGTTTATTCCAATTTTTTTTTTGCAACACTACATATGGTCGGTGTTAAGTCAGAGGGGACCAAGTACAAAACTTGGGAAAATGGGATTATTCTCTCATTAGATACAAAATTACCTTACCTCAATTCCACTTTGATCAGATTTGATGAATGCTGTAAACTGCGAGAGCTATGTAGCAAATTTACTCTGGATGATCAATAAAAATCGAGAAAAGTGTGCAGTCAGAGTGGACCAAGAGCTTATTACCATAAGAGCAAAAATGATCAGCGCGCTGAGGAATGCGAGGAAATGAAAAACATTTCAAGAGATTTGTTAGATTTGCAACATCGAATGAATTTTCTACTTATTCATCAATAGAAATTTATAAATATTACTTAATTCGATGCATTTGATTTTGATTTTTGACCATTTACCATACTTGGATGGGTGGTCAGAAATTGCAACAATTTCTGTGCAGACAGAGTGGACCAAGTGTTGAAAAGCTGAAAAACTGATTGATTATTACATATTTTGAGTCAATTTCAGAGTCCGATAGAAGTTTATGGTAGTTCTATGGTGTATGGTTTATGGTAGTTCTATGATGTATGTATGAATGTGCTAAAACCCGATTATTGGACCAGTATATTTTGGTCGGTACCGTCGGACGGGGCTACTTTTGATTCCAGGGGCTACTTTGGACACTCACCTTTTGTACTTTTTAGCAGCGTAAATATTAATCTGAGCAATTTTGTGTCTTCAGCACATTTATTAACCAATATATGCTCTACCACTAGGCATGATTTTTTCTTGGAACAACATCAACAATAACAGGATAAACAAGAAAACATTTCAAAAAAGCCCGAATAAATATTCACAAGGTATAAAATATTGGCTATACAAACATTGTTTGAATTTTACCCATGTCTTGGAAACTTATTGGGAGCATCACAAAACTATCGAATCGTCATGTTTCATGAAAATCTTGTGATTTGTTTTGCTTACAATTGTTGTTTTATTAAAATAATTGATCAAAGGTCTTATTTTTGGGACTTTTATTTTATTATAATGTTTTGGTTTGTGTATTTTACAATTAAAAAAATAAATAAAATAAATGTTTGTAAAAGTGAATAGACATAAAACACACATATTTCAAGACGTACCAATGCCAAATTCACAACATAATCTCTAAAAAACTATTTTTCGTCATATTTTACATGAATTTGTAGTACAGAACAGTTGCATTCTTCAAATGCCTAAATTAAACTACTTTTAAGCCAGCTCTAAACTGCTAAGAAGCTAAAAGCATATTACAAAAGCAAACTTACTTCTTTACGATCTTGCTAAACTTTACTTCATAGATTGCGTTTAAATGAAAATTACTTACTGTTATTAAATTAGTTACCGGTATTAATGTGATCCTTCAACATATCGTTCATAACAGTAAGAATAGAAAAAAAAAAAGAGTTTTTGTACATAACTCATTTATCATCGTAGTACCTAGTAGTTACGTCGTTCGTTTATGTCAACTTGAAAATCGAGCATTCGTATTTGATAGTTCCATTTAAGAGGAAGTTGAAAATTTAAGTTTCATACTGCAAACTGAGAATAGTGAATGGCATGTTTCGTTGAAATTTGTTATATATGTGTAATTGATTCTAGCTTTGCCATTTTCTACATTAAGTTTATCAATGAAAAACGTTCCATAACATCACAGTGGACGACAATTTATTGAATCAGTTTGAAAGTTATAAGGAAAAATCATTTCATTAGTAAATTGTGAAAATGTCTAAAGTAGCCCCTTTTTTGTCTTGAAGGACACACTTTTTTCACTATTGAAGCTTTTTTGTTATTTCTTGATGGATTTGCCTCATATTTTGCACATTTGTTACGTACATATACAACTTAAATATAGGCAAAAATTATCAACATCTATCCATAATTCTAAGAGTTACAAATCCTCAAAATTAAAGAATGTGGAAATAATGTCAAAAGAAGCCCCGTTTGACGGTATCCAAGATTTCCACTTGGTCCAGTCTGACTGAACGCATATTTGAATATTCTTGGTCTTCAATGCCCTGACCATGCAAAAGTTTAATTTTCAAACTATCGTAATGTCACTGATTTCGGTATTGACGATATGGATTATTGAAGAATTTACGATACTCGTGTCGAAGGGTCTTGATAATCTGCTTATCTTAGAGACAAGCACCGAGTTTGATCATGCAAGCATTGAATGACTGTTATTTTCCTAGAAATTGTTCAGTCAGAGTGAACCAACTCACTGAACAGTGTTCTCTAGTTCAGTCAGAGTAGACCGAGTGCACATAGTCCATCAGAAAATCGTTCTATCAGAGGTTTGGATTATGATTTTTCATGATTATCACTTCACCTTATATTGTTTGAAAGTAACACAATGATGTGTAGAAATATTGAACCAAAACTTAAACGAGCTCAAGAATTACAGAGCGTTAGACTTTAAACCCATTTTTCTCAAAATATGAAAAATGTCACTTGGTCTACTCTGACTTAACGCCGACCATATAGATTTCTCAAAACTGATAGAGATGATTACCCACGATTTGTACAGACGTTAATGCTATGATATGATACGCTGTTACGAAAAGTGGTAAACCTACCCTTTTTACGTAATTTGAAGTTACTGAATTCTTTGTCGATTTAAAAAATTTCATAGCACGTCTTGTTTTAAGTTTTGTTTCAGTTGAAAATACATTATATAACGATTTAAGTTCATCAGCTATTAGATGAACTTGCATGCAAGTGAAATAATTTACCACAGAATTCAAACTTTACGTGTTTAAGAATACTCTTCAATAAAGTTCATAATATTTACGATGTTCGATGCTTTAGAAAAGTATTGTATCTTACAATATAAAAGAATGATCAAATTAATCTATTTTTAGAGGTGACTGAATGATAAATCCTTCATTCACGACATAGAAATCCACATGTCCACATCAAATCCTCAAAGTGATTCTTTCTATTTATCAGTATAATAAACAACCATGTTAAGGTACACTTTTTCTTTAATTTTGCACATAATGTTGAGCGTCGAAAATATTGAAGGCAAGTTCTTAATATTCATAAACATATGCAATTCTCACAAATTTGTTCATCAGAACCGAAAGTGAAGGAAATTGCCTGCACACGCGCGATCAGGGGGCCTAAATAGCCGTAGCGATAAGTGTGCAGCCATTTAGTAAGACCAAGCTGAGAGCCGGGGGTTCCATTACCGCCGGTCAAGAATCTATTCGCAATGAAAATTTATTCGACTTCCCAGGGAATCGTACCTTCCACACGATATACGAATGCATAAATGGCCAGTTGGAAAAGAAAGTTCTTAGCTAATAACTGTGAAAGTGCTCATAAGAACACTAAGCTGGGAAGCAGGCTCTGTCTCAGTTAGGATGTAAAGGCAGAAGGAAGAAGAAGACGCTCGATCATATTGGCGGGTACAAATTCGGTGACGCAAATCAGTACCCCAACATCCATGATCTGACGTGTGTGCGTTAATCAACCTTAATAGGATCCAATTGATTGGCAGCAGTTGGTTGTTCGGGCAAGTCTTCCGTCTTTTGAATATCGAGCTCCCAATGTTTCCGAGCATAGCAAGATGCAAACAAACCCATTTTTCTTCATTGGATGACTGCATCAGAAACAGGCACTCTTTGAAGATTACGTAAGGTTTCACCTTTTGTCAAAAATAGGATTATCGGTATCAAATCCAGCATTCTTGTGAGGTTTTGAATTATTTACCTTCTTGTACAGTCGATAGGTCATTCTACGAACTATTACATGCCATGTGGTTTCCGACTGATTTGGAACTCAACTAAGAGAGAATAAACTACAATCTGCCCTTTCGAATGAACCTATCTCGACCAAATAAGACGCATGCGTGTGAGCTATGCCGATTCTCTCGCACGTTATGCTCCCGATGTAAATGCTCCCATTTACATAGAGCATAGGATCATCAAACTCAAGCATTGAATGACGTCACTGTTCAAAACAAACCACTTTTTATGTAGTGTTCTATAATCGGCTCCGTCGGGATCTAGGTGACGAAAATAACGAGAGCGAACATTTGAAGGTAGAAGTTGCCCTGCTTAGATCACGACCACTAGTGAAAGACGAATGAAGGGAGTTCACTGCATACTTAATTTACATCTTAGTATTCACATAAAGAATTCTTACTTTTCTTATCGATAAACTGAAAAATTATTTGAATATCAAAGTTGGGTTACATCATATTGATTTAAAAAGCCCCTTCGATTAGCGAGAAATTCAGTTTCATAAATTGTAAAGTACGGTAAAGTATTACAATATTTGTATATAACAATAATATATTCTTAGCGAGTTATCCGTCATTCTGTAAATATTAGTTAACATGTTTCAAACGGTTTATAATAGCATATTTATTCGAGCGCGATGTAAAAAAAAATCTAAGCCATTCACTGGATGTTCCTTGTGTTGTTGGTTGCTTAATGATAGCAATCTCTTAATCTGTTCTGTTTTCAGGTTGTTTGAGGTTTTCTCGTCCGGTCGAGGAACTTTCCAGGTTCAAAATATCACATTTTGCCAAGTAGCTGCAACATTACTGCCTGCGCTCCGTTATTTTGTTCTAGGTTCGGAATCATTCTACACTCCTTGTTGAAACAATCGTTCGGTCGACTTCGTTTAACGTACCAGACAATGCTCTTGCCAAGAGACGTTTATATGGCTGATTGTAGGGATGAAGTGGTTCAAAATGTTACTTTAAGAATTTGAGCCGTTTTCTCTTAATAAGATCTAGATTTTAATGTTATTCAAAGTGCTAACAGTAACTTAATAATATTTGCTAGCTACAACCATAAAAGCATTCCTAAATCTTAAGCTTTTTCAAGATTTTTTATAGTGTCGAAAACTTAGCATTAGCATTAAGTACATAAATCGCACAAATTCGAAGGTGGTGCAGTCCTAGACCGTTATATGAAGGTTGCCTCCTTCCCGTCCGTTACCAAAGTCAAAGATTTGGGACCAACCCTTGACTCTTAGACAAGATTGACGCATCCTCCAACAGTCGAGAGCTGTCCTGACCACGTTCCTCAGAAAGGAATAATTAGTCATTCCTACTACCAACGCCTACTTAAGAAAGATGCAGAGAACTCTACGATCTTTCATAGGTGCTACAGGACATTGTGGAATGTTAATGGGATGACCATAGGCTACGTTTGGTAGACGTTCTGGCACATATAAATAATATTTGGGCATTGGTTCATATTGGAACAAACTCACCGAATTCTGCATTTGAAACCTCTCTGCAATTCACCGTTCAATCGACCGTCCAAATAAAACATTTCTACTCACGGGTTTGTGCAAACGATTTTGATGACATGGATCGCATTCGCAAAACACTGAACGTATTTTTTACGGAAACCGCGAAAAACAATCATTCTGGCGACGTACAAACCGAACTTGCTTACTTGGGCTTTCGGACGCATACTCTGTTAGTAGTGTCGAAAACTCGGTCAAAAAATGGGCCTGGTCAAAAATGTTAGAGCACCATTAATTATGGGGAACGAAAGGTCGGCGACAAATCTCCTCCATGAGTTTGCTCAATAGCATGGAAACGCTTATTCATTAATAAAAAAACAATGTTCTCCCAAGCTTGTGCAATTCTCAGGTAAACATATTTTGGGGTCATTTGTGTGGACCATAGTTAAACAAATCATAATTATTTTTTATGAATATATTGATTTTGATTTACTGTAAAAAAAAATTAGCACGTTCGATTTAATGAATGCTTCTATCTTTCTTTGAAGTGACAAATCTTTGATTTTGAACAACATGCTTCTTGTATTGTCAGCTCGCTGTAGAAAGTCTTTGAGATTAATTCAATCTGCGAAATAATGCAAGTTGGTGTCTAAGGTAAGTACAAGACTTGCACCAAGAAGCATGGAGGTTCAAGACTGGGTCGGGTGGAAATGTTTATTTTATTCTTTTTTTAATTTCAAATCAAAACATGCAAAGTTGAGTTCAAGATCTGTTTCCTTGATATTGTCAAGATTATTGCAAATCCGCAAACAGGACTAGTGATTTATTTTATTTTAAGTGTGTTTAATATAACATTCACAATTTCAGCGTGAGTCAAACTTATAAACTTAGATTGATCCGATTTTCAAACTTTGTTGCTTTATTGTCCTTGTATGCATACCATAAAATTAAAGGAACTGATCCTCAGTTTTCTTTTTAATGCATTCAATGCCACATAAATCAATTTGTGAAGCACTACCAAAAGAATTAAAATGTATAAACTACATGAAATTGTAAATGAACTGTACAACTTAACTTAACCACAGATAAACTGACATAAAACTGACGAAACTTCCATCGATCACTAACTTAACGAACAATTCAAACCGTCCATGTTGCAAACTTCACAACCAGAGGCGAGCACATCGTTTTTCTTCGTGTTGATTGACGTTTCACACTATCGCCTCCTGCACCCATTTGCATTTGTGCATAATAATAGTGTAAACTAGACGATGGATTTTAATGAAAGTTGTTTTAAGTGTTTCGTCTGTTAGTTTGTGGATTAACCCTCAAAAGCCAGGGACGAACCTTCAATTTTCATTTAGAGACCAGTCGATCAATTAATTTGAAATAAATGTTGAAGTAAATTCGGTTAGTCTTACAATCCTTAACTGAGTCCTCGTCCCTGGTCCCTTCCTCTTATCTGGGTAACGGAAAAAGCTTGGATACGAGGAGTCCACAATTGCTCGTTATCACCAATTCTGCGATCAAATTTTGCTATGACTCTGAAGTTTCAGCAATAAAATTTTGATATTATCTTCAGATCTTTTAGCTCTTATGTCAATCAAGCCAATATAATGTTTCGATTACAAGAACATCGCTTCTACTCAGGTCTAGTGGTAAAACATATAAAACTTTTGATAAAACCTTGTTTTTATTGAATAACACGATAGAACTTGTTCTTACTAATACTTTGGTAAATTTTCCAGCTCAAATAACGGCTATATCATATTTAATTTTATAAATTGGGTTCAATTTTGAACCTTGACACTTTTGATCATGTTTGACGTTCATTTAGTCGACAAAAACGCCACATGGGTTTAGCTCATGGGGTAAGACACTCATTAATATTGGTATTAATATCCGTTAATACGGATTAATATATATTATTTTTATGATATCATCGAGATAGCCACGATTTTCCTAAAGACATCTGTCAGAAGTATCTTGAATTTAAGTCAATGTAGGGGGCTTATAAACAAGCGGCAGGGCATCGTGGATTGTATGTCTTGCGGATCTGACGGTATGAAGGAGACAAATTGCATCGGAATAAAGTTGCGGAATGGCCCAGAAATCGTAGAAAGATGTGGGCATTGATGACAATGAAGTGCCACCGAGTGTGCCAGTCTCTTTCTAGTCAGACAAACAGTGTGATCTATGTTGCATTTCTCATATATTTTGCTTAATATAGAGAATGAAGGTGAGGATGTTCTAATCACTGAATTTAATAGTGGTAGTATGGGGAATATCCTGGTCTGCAGAGACGTGTCAGGTATAGATTCTGATATTACTCCAACATATATTATGCTTTAGGAACATCTTTTCTTTTCTTTTATTTTGGCTAAAAGGTAATTCTGATCCATTCACTTATCATGATATCATGACCATATGGATCTGAGACGAACTGACAATAAACACAACTTGTTTTTTTTTTCATATAAACGGTCGGTGTTAAGTCAGAGTGGACCAAGTGACATTTTTCATATTTTGAGAAAAACGGTCTAACGCTTTGTAATTTTTTAACTTGGTAAAATTTTGGTTAAATATTTCTACCCATCTTTGCGTTACTTTCAAACAATATAATGTGAAGTGATAATCATGAAAAATCACAATCCAAACCTCTGTTAGAACGATTTTTTAATGGACTATGTGCACTTGGTCCACTCTGATTGAACTAAATACCACCGTTCAGTGAGTTCGTTCACTCTGCCTGAACAATTTCTAGAAAAATAACAATCATTTAATGCATGCATGGTCAAACTGGGTGCATATCTTTAAGATAAACATATCATCAAAACCCTTAGACATCAGTATCGTAAATTCTTCAATAATCCATATCTCCAATCCCGAAGTAAATGGCATTATGATAGCTTGAAAATTAAGGTTTTGCAGAGTCAGGGCATTGAAGACCAGATATATTCAAATATGCGTTCAGTCAGAGTGGACCAAGTGAAAATTCCGAGTACAGGCCAAAATATACTGGTACAATAAGCGGGTTCACACCACAGAACTACCACAAACTTCTATCAGACTCTGAAATCGACTCAAAAATTGCAATAATCAATCAGTTTATTGGTTTTTGACACTTGGTCCACTCTGTCTGCACAGAAATTCTGCAATTTCTGATCACCTACTCAAATACGGTAAATGGCCAGATATCAAAAAAAGATCCATCGAATTATGCCATATTTATGAATTTCTATTAATCAATGGGAAGAAGAATCATTCTATGTCGAAAAATCTGGAAAACAACAAAACGGTTTTTGCATTTTCTAGACTTTCTCAGCGCACTGATCGTTTCCGTTGTTATGGTAAGAAGCACTTAGTCCACTCTGACTGCATACTTTTATTGACTTTTATTGATCATCCAAAGTAAATTTGTTGCATGTCTCTCCCAGTTTTCAACATTCATCAAATCGGATCAAAGTGAAATAGAGATAACATTATTTTGCATCTAATGGCTGAATAATCCAATTTTTCCAAGTTTTGTATACTTGGTCCACTCTGACTTGACGCCGACCAAATAATCAATTTGCCTTGGCAACTCCGGCAATAGGCAAACAGCAAAACTCCATGCATACTTGATAATATTCTCAATATCAATATTCATATCATTAATAAATATTAATATTTTAATACTGGATCTATTGTCCTGCCCCATGGTTTAGCTTTTTAATACCGGGTTTTATCTGGCATTCAGGATGGGACACGGAAAAGAAAAAAAACTCCTAAAATTTGAGTTTATACCAAGAGGGGTGACAAAACTTCAAAAACCGGAAACAATTGTTTTTTTGGACTTAAACCAAAGAAAAACGAAAAATTGAGTAAATATGTGTTTCAGGCCTAAACGTAAGCGTTTGGTACTGAAATTGAGACAAGTTTCGTCCCAATTGGCTTGTTTAGGGGCATCCTGTTTTATACATATTCTGATTCTACTTTAAAAACTGAGCCAGAATCCAATATTTCATAATTTTCCGTACCCTGGAACTATGTTAAAAACACGTATGAATTTAGTATGGAAATCGCGTTTGAATCACCCCTCGGTAAATATTGCTTCGGGACGAACTGTCATTAAGTAAATTGAAATGTCATTGAGTCGATGGATTGAAATCTGTTTTAATCATTTACTATATCAAAATTAAGATATTAAAGCGCAATAAAATCGCGTTGCACTTAGAAAAATGTGCTCTTTCGATAAAGCTATAAAAATCTGTGAATTTTTCATCACTAAACAACCCAATTGGAAATTCATTCGCTAGATAGCGCTAATAACATTTTTTTAAACATTACTATCAAGATCTTGAGATAAAAAAAAGTCTCCAAATGCTGGCCATTTGCAAATTCATCCGTGCTGTTGAGGGTTAAAATATCATGTTGATAAAATTCTATCTTTTTATCTTGCGTCAATTTTACTGAATTATTAAGTGAATAAAAACCGTATTTAGTTCTTTAACATTTAATTCCACTAGAGTTTGTATTTCGACCTCAATTGTAAGGCCATAATGGATTTGAATGGCATATTACTACACTCGGTTATTATTTATTAAAGATATTCCTCATACTAATTTTTAGGATTTTGTGCTAACGTAAGAACTATAGTACAATCACAATCCGGGACGCGAGACTGGACACAACACTTATTGTTCTTACGAACATAAAAAGCATTCAAACATTTACCTCTTTTGTCTAACGAAAAAGGTAAATGTTTGAATCCTTTTTATGATTGTAAGAACAATATGTGTAGTGTTCAGTTTCGCGTCGCGTCTTGTGAGTATATTCCTCATAGCTCGAAGATTAGTTTGAATAAATTATAAACTTATTAGATTTTGAGATTTTTTTCAGGATTGTTCCTAATGGCAAAATCTACTGGGTGGAAAGGAGCAAAAAAGTAATAATATTTTTAATTTTTTTCTACTATTTCATTAATGAATACCGTAATCCGAGGTATCACTGAACAGCGGGGTAACATTGATTGGAAAGACTCATCTCATAAAAAGTTCGTATCATCGTTTATTGATGGAATATTTTCAAATTATTAACGGTGCTTCTTTTTCCCATATTCATTAGCAAATGAAAGTGAACATTTTTTCTAAAATTGCGTTTACCTTTTGCGTAGATTTGTCAACTTTTTGCAACAATGATTTCAATGGTTAGGGATGACGCTACCGAAGATTCATGTCTCACATAAGTTCTGCAAACGATATGAGCAAGGAAAATGCGGTTCTCACTAAAAATGGCATCGTCAGAAACGATTCCGTTGTCGAAATTTTCATAAGTATGCTCAATTAGGCAACATTAACGAACTACTGTTGAGAATGCAGAATTCCCTTAGGCATTTGCCTACATTTAGGCGTATTATGTGATTCGAGGTGTTTTTATTTTTAAAATAACTCAAAAAGTACCGTTTTGACTCATATTCCGAACACGTAAGGCCAACAGTGACTTCATATGCATCTGATTGGCATAAATTGGCTGATATATGTATACATTTTAATTTCTTCGCAAAGTCTAACTGTTAGCTGTTAGGTGTACCGATAATAATGTTGATTTAATTAGTTATAGTAGTGTTTTAACGTAAAAGTATGGTAAAACATTTTGATTCAAATGCCGAACACTGTGTTTATTCTGTCTCATATTCCGAACACCTTGATTCAAATTCCGAACTGCACGAATAAATCGTATTCAAATGAATAAATTCGCAAATAATTTCTTCGGAGCTTGTTTTACTGGTCTCAAACTATAGAATCACAACTACTCCCGTTGTATAAATTATATTAGAGACGTTAAAATTGAATTGCAATTGACCTTGTTATTTGGTGACATATTTCAGCGAAACATTTCAACCGAATCGCCAATACAAAACCGAGTGTTCGGAATATGAATCTGTTCGGAATTTGAGATAAAACGGTAAATTACTTGTAAGCGTTTGGCCTTCATATTCGGCTTCAGGGGCCATGATTTAGGTAAGTAACGACATTTTCAACATTACCGAACGTTGTTTACATAAGTGATCAATGTTACCCCATATCAAAAAGTCGCTCAAAACATTTTTTTAAACATGATTAAATCTTAAAAAAAAAACAAAATACAATGTATAGTCACGAGCTATGGGTGGTAATGTTCAATGTTACCCCGGATTACGGTACCAAGATGCGTTCTTACACGATTGTCTTTTTTGAATGGTTTGCAAAATATGCTAAAAGTTGCATTACTCCACTCGTTATCACTGGCTCAGCCAACCTATCTCGTAATTAATGACATTACAAAACAAGTTTCCATGGGAGTCTTTTTTTTCTTGCAGAATCACATTTGCTTTGAGAAAAGGGTGTCAATTCCCTCAGTCTCCCCTACGTTTATTTTTTTGATTCTACAGATAGAGAAAACCAAGTGGCTCACTCTCCTCCCCCTCGTGATTCATCGTTATCTTTTGCCAGGTTCCCAAACATTTGGGCTGTGCGACTCACCTGGCCGTCAGGTATATTCCTTACGACTCACAAGAAGAAAAATCGCAAAGAAATGAATTTTGTATTAAATTTTTCCAAACCATTAATTGTAACTTCAAAATTCTGACATCAGTAAAACTCAGCAATTTTTCTATTGACATTTATATAACACATTAATTTAGTACACATCTATCGAGAACTATCGCAATTACATGCACGGCAGCGCTGATGTGACATAATACATCAAAACCCGACAAGAATGTACTAAACAATTTGTAAAATGTCGTTAACAAATGAAAAAAAAAAACAAAATTCCACAAAGGTTTTTTTTTAAATATTTTCAACGATGTTTGTTTCAAACAAAAAACTTGAAAAAATGGAGTTAGATTGTTAGAAATACGTTTTTTTGTCTAATTTTCTAAAAAAAAGCTGGAGAATTAGTGCCTATTGCCTCGATGGCTGATCACTTAGATAAATTGAATGACTGAGCACAGTTTCAAACCGGTTTTCAAAATTCGAGAGCATATGAAAAAATGTTGAAAAAATACGTGAAGAGATTTTTTTAAAAGACCCCCAGAGTGTGGCTTACGACCCCTCTAGGTGTCGCAACTCACAGTTTGGAAAACTATTTGCTCCAGAGGCTCACATAATTTATATCGACCCCAAGATTGATTGACCTCATTACTTAATTAGGTATAATAGGCACAATAAAATCATTCTCGAGCCACGCAAATCGAAGTTATTTATCGAGTTGTTCTTTACTCCTCCCTGCAGATCTTCTCCTTCGAACAAATCGTCCGCAAAACAACTAGGTACAATGTTTCCCCTAAAATCCAGAGTATTACACCTTCTCGGAAAAGCCACCGGAAGCATGGGTGAAACGAGAAGCGTTCATTTTCCTCGTACGTATCAGCTAGAGTGAACAGTTGAAAAACCGAGAGAGCGAGGAGAAAATTGTGTTTACAGCGAAAAGGATAACACTGAAAAGAGTCAACTTTCATGCTCACGTCTTTCCCGCCTGCGGTCTTTGTTCGCCATGCGGCTGATGTCCCACAAGTTAGGTGTCATGAGACCACACATACCCCCGCCAGGATCGGTAGGTGGCACAAGTGCGTCCATCCGAGCCGTGTCAAAACCCACAAAAGTGGAAAATCGAGAGAACCCGATTCGGTATAGTGGGAGTTGTCGTCTGGAGTTTGTGAAGAAAATTTGCTAAATAATTCAAAGTATTTGCCTCGCAGTCGGGTAAAGTTTGATTGCATTGAGTTCGTCGACAGCTCCGGAAGCGAAAGCTTCGCCAAGTGTGTGAATTAACGTGCCCCAGGACTGGATGTTAATCGTAATTCAATATTAGCCTTGAAAGGAGAAGCAACAACTTTGCAGGATTGAATTAGTCTGGGGCTTCCCAACGCCGCCACAGTGCAAACGCGATGATGTTTCTGACAAAGAAGGAGTGGAAAAACCTTGCCCGAAAGCTGCGCTTTTCCCCCCGAAGGCGTTACTACGTGATTACGGCAATTGCCCTGGCGGTGCTCTTTGTCCTCGTTTACTGCAGCATCACATCGTCCTATTACTGCTTCGACACCGGAGTCGAATGGAAGGTGACCAAATTTGTGAGTACCGCAATCAACCGAAAGGACACATTTCCCAGAAATCATAAAAAAATTTAGTATTGCGCCAGGAGTAAGAGGGTAGTGGTACGAGGTCGTGAATGCTTGGGAGGTTTCTTTCTATATCGCTCTAGTTTTCGACTTTCTCACTTACAAATTACTGGGAGAGAGGCGCGTGGTTGGGAGGTTGTTATCCTTGAAATGAACTCCAAATACGGTGTTGTTCTGTTTATAAGCATCAGCCGGTATTCTTCAAATGTTTCATCATTCTTGCACGCTTAGGGGTGGTGCCGTGTTGGTATGTAATCGTAAAATATTCAGCATTGTTTTAGAATTGATCCAAATAAACTGTGCTCTTCTTTTATGGATTGCTAAGTAGGATGGTTCAAATGTCAGCTGGATTTTTTTTTCTTTATTGATTCATAGGCAAGAGAAGAACAGTCTTCAAATACGTGAAATAAACGAATCTATGACAAAAGGTCGAATGACAAAAGGTCGAATGGACAAAAGGTCGAATGGACAAAAGGTCGAATAGACAAAAGGTCGAATGGGAAAAAGGTCGAATGAACAAAAGGTCGAATGGACAAAAGGTCGAATAGACGAAAGGTTCAAATTGTACCGTTGAAAAGATTATCGTGCACTCAGTTGCTAATATTTTGACCACAAATTTTTCCCCTCGCATCTGAAGTTTTTCCTTCTTTCAAATGATAGATGTTCTTTAGAATTACCGTTTGAAGCAATAATTTGTATTAAGGCTATTATTTTTCCAAACAAAATAATCTTTTTCTGAACATCGATTGCTATTATTATGATACTCCATAGCATAGATAAATTATTATTTGCTTTTCATGTGATACATTTTCAATGAAGATTTGTTCTTCTTTTAATTATTGACTGTACTTTTGAAGTTATACATTATACTGTTGTAGCTACTTGTATCGACAATTATTTATTTTCAAACATCGGCTGTTCTTCATAAATTTCACATTTACATCTTGCCTGTATTTTTTTTTCAATTGAAATGATGCTTTCTTATAATTATCAGCTGTTCTTCATGCTTTAAAGTATTTATAAGCATTTTAATTGCATTTTCAACAAAGGATTTTCCTTCCTTTGAAGTTTTGCTGTTTTTAGGGCTATGCATTAGAGTTTTATCTGACTTTTGTTTCGACTGATTTCAATCAGCATCAGCGACTAATAATCTTCCTTTTTCTGGAATTACGTACCAACTAAGGTAGGGTCTGCTTCTCAGCTACACAAGCGTTTACTGAGAGCTTTCCTGATAATTTGATCATTTTTGCATTTGTGCATCATGCGATCCGATTACAATTTCGATTCGCGTTTTAAAGTTTTGTCCTCACTTCAATTATTGCGCTGTTTTTGAACAGCGCATGAGACGCATTAAGAAATATCTCAAGAAAACGAGGAACGCCAACATAGGTCTCTAAATGTACAGTACACGGGTGAGCCTGAAAGGAATGTGGCTCTTGCACATAAGGCTACAGCACGTACACAATCGCTCTGGATGCACTACGACCTGAAAAATCTATCAAAATTCCACCCCGAAACGATCGTTGACCAGCTGAAATTGAACCTCCCTCAGCACGGTCTTTCTGAACTTATGCGCGTTTTCATCACGTCTGTTTTAGCTGTAGCGCTTGGGCTTGGTTTAGTGACAACTTGTTTTATCTACAGAGTATAGCCTTTTGTTCTTCCTAAATTTTTGTCCATTCGACCTTTTCTGCCATTCGACCTTTTGTCCATTCGACCTTTTGTCCCTTCGACCTTTTGTCATAGATTCTCTGTATGGCGATTTGGTTGAAATGTTTCGCTGAAATATGTCATCAAACTACAAGGAAATGGCAGTCAATTGCAATTTAATTTAAACGTCTTCTAATCTATTTTATACCTCTGAGGTAATGATGATCCTCTAGTTCAAGACCAGTAAAACTAGCTCAGATAAATTTATTTGCGAAATTATTGATTTTATTACGATTTATTCGTGCTATTTGGAATATGAATCAAGGTGTTCGGAATATGAGACAGAATGAACACAGTGTTCGGCATTTGAATCAAAATGTTGTTCCATACTTTTACGTTAAAATAATACTAAACAAGTTAAAATTAACAATTTTATCGGCAAACCCAACAGCTAATAGTTAGACTTTGCGAAGAAATTAAAATTTTCACAAATATCAGCTAATTTATGCCTATCAGATGCATTTAAAGTCACTGTTGCCCTTAAGTGTTCGGAATTTGAGTCTAAACGGTAGTTAGGATTATCCTTAATGAAAGATGATTTTTTTTTTCATTTTTTATAGCTAATTTTTTTATAAATTTCACGCGAAAACTACCATTTTTGAAAACCTAGGGACACTATAAATGGCTCCCATGCTCTCTTCCATTACACATTTATCAAATGTATATTCCGAACAAGAGCTAGTTCAATTTCTTTGCTGAACATAAGGTTTAGGCTCAGTAAATTGGTGACAATTCTATTGACTGGAGTCTTCTCTTCAACTAGTTATAAGCTCGGATTCAATGTTAGATTTTTACATTTTTCGACTGTTACATTATAAATATAAGGGTATCGCTGGAAAAGATTACTCCAGAAATTATTTGAGCAATTCATCAACGATACTTTTTTCAGAGAGTTCTCCAGTAGTGTTTTGTTCATGTAGCAGTATTCGCCACCCCGGATTATATACCGTTTTACGACACAAGTATTCAAAAATCGTTTAGGGTTCGTCAAATAACTTCAAAATGATACGGAATCATTCTTAGAAACCTCAAAATTTAATCTGAAAATAATAGAAAAAAAAATATGTTTCTTAAAATGTCTGCTCCTTTATACCTATTTTCGCCATGGTGTTCCTGAATTCACCATCTTCCATAAGAGATCAGCCTGGTGCAAGTGGTCCAGTATTCGCCAGACCAATTTTCAATACAAAAAACAAAGTTTCTGACTAGTTGTTTTTCCTGTTGAAAATGGATATCAAGCTTTCGTTTAACGTACTGACACCGCTGTCATCCGCCTACATTTGCACTGTTCCTCAGATCGTTTTGCTACTTTACCTTTTAGTACCCACATTCTAGTTCAGATCCAATAATTTGCTGTTCAGATCCATGCTCTTGAAAATTTGAAGTTTGGCTTCGATTCATATTCATATTTCGGTAGAAATTTTATGTACATAAGCCTGTGAAGCTAATCGTCGTACTTATTTTTCGACACACAGTTTTTTTTAAATTTAAACATTATCTATATATAGCAAATATATGCTATAGCAAATAAACTACATAAGTAAGCATACAATCTATTAAATTTGCACGCAAGTTGACTGCAATCAATTTATTGCACTCCAAACATCCAATATTTGTAAAACCTTACGTGGCATGACAATTTTGAAAACGGCAATGTATTTAATGATGAAATAGCGTGCTTAGGATAAACAATACTAGCACCGTGTAAGATGTAAGACCCTTACTAAGAACATTAACTGTGGAAGTTTTTAAGGAAACTGTCTCTTATTCCATTCAATACCTTTACAAAAAACTGGGAAAAAGCCTCCCCAAGACTTTGGCCCCGAGGCCCCCACATCTGAAAATCTGGCTCTGAAAGAACAACAGTTCTGACATTATTTCTAGGATAAAAACGGAATTCCTTGAAATAATTTCTTTAAAATGCTTAACGTATTAGTAATTTCTCGATAAATTTCGTAAAACGAGAGACGACTTCTCCAGAGATTTGTCGATTTTTTTCCTAATAATATCCTCTGGGCATACCCCAGAGATTCATCTAGGGATTTTTTTTTCAGCTTGTCCGATTACATAGCGTAACAAAAATGACATTTTTGCGTGTTTCAAGGATTAAATTATGTGTCTCTAGTAGTTTTGGTGTGTCTGAATCTGATGCCATTCTCAGAAATTTTCCAGCACGTCAAAATTTTTAGCTACAGGTCGCCAAAGCTGTATAAAACACTGATTTTATTGATATTTACATAAAATTTAGAGTATAATTTATCAAACTTTTTTGTGATCTAATCCACCAAGTATGCACTGAAAATATTCTACAAGCTCGATCAATGTGTTTCACACGTGAATTTTCACTAATTGTAAAACACATTAATCGATGGTGCAAAAGCACTTGCTATCGACAATAGAAATTCAAATGTGAAACACGCTAATTCACAAATCGAAAGCCGTGTTGTACTGTTTGTTAGCGATTCCTTGATTTTCTGGTACCAGGCACCCATGACGAGCGCCCGGAAAATCCAAAAATTACATGTTGTTCAACATGTCACGCGTGAATCGCAAAGGTGAGTCCTTGTCATGAAAGGTAAACTAGTTCTACTAGTGATGCATATCGCCTTTGTAAAACACGTTCAAATCATAAGAAAAAGTCTTTGATATAGAACCAAAGACAATCCTTAACAGATTCATAGAATTTACTCGTTATTACACGTTGCCAATCGACACGACAGATTCACGTTAAAAAGAATTTGCATCGAACGTGTGGAATATTTTCAGTGTATGGTAACTTGGATATAGTGGCTGTACTCGCGCTAGAAGATCTTGAAATCATCACACTTAAGGTTTCTACCAATTCCACAGATTTTTACAAGCTTATTATTTTCAAAAGCTTGTTCAGGTATTTTAGGCAAAATACTTAAAGTAGAATTCAAGTGAATTCCAGGATAGATTTCAGTAATTATTCCCAAGTCTGTTCCGGGGAAAAAAATATCTTATGAACTTTCAGCATCATTTATCATTTATTTTCTGATTGTATATCTCTCTTCTAACTTCTATAATTAAAAAACATGGAATGGTGTTTGTATGTCACGAAATACCTCGAGAACGATTCAACGGACTTATTTAATTCTTTCATAGTTAAGATCTTGAAATGTTCCTACGCGTTCGTGCGTACAAAAAGTTTGGGGAAGCTTTCGGAATACTTGAAAAAAAAAAACGGAAGAAAATTAATCTGTAATCTACTTAATTGTAATTGTAATTTTAATTTATTTATCAAACGTGGGCCTATTAGTTTACTTTACATAAGGTCAAGGAAAGAAAAACGTGATTAAAATTACATTGGAGAACAAATCGAATAACAATCAATATGCGTAATGAACTAATGAAACAATTCTAATCAAGTGCTCTAAGAGATTGCTTGAATGACTCGAACGATGTTGTTGCTTTGACATCGGCGGGTAGCCGATTCCAGCACGAAGTCCCGTAGATCAGGACGCTCTTTCTCCTTGTTTGTGTGTGCGGCGGTACCACGTACATCCTCGAACGTTCCAGGTTTCAATTGAAGAAAAACCGCCGCTAATGGCAACACGAAGTTTGCCGGGACCACACAATGCTTTTGTAGTGAATTTCAAACATTATCATAATCATATCATAGAGTCTGCATCTCAGCTTAGTGTTCTTATGAGCACTTCCACAGCACTTCCAACTGAGAGCTTTCTCTACCATTATTCTCATATGCATTCTTTTTCCCCAGTGCCAGCGCCAGGGCCTTTCCGGGAGCATGTGCCCCGAATTCTGCAGCCGCAGTGGTGTATTCTGGGACCTCCGCTGTCCCCATCCCAGCCTTGAGATTCATCATCCGAATCGGTTCCAGGTCAAACGACAGGACACTCCCCTGACTGTGATTGTAAGTAGAATTGCTATCATGATCTCAAGTAAGCAGCATGACTAATGAGTTAATTCGAATCTTTCAGCAAGCAGTGCCCAACGAAAACTATGAAAAACTGTTCTGGGTAGACAGTTACTATCACAAGGAACATTATCCCTCGGAGATCGAGTACGAGAACATTGTCAAGAGGTACATATCGAATAAGTACAACCTGGAGGTGCCCTACGAGAAGATTCGCACGCTGATGCGGCTGACCCACAAAGAGAACATACCGATGTTTCACCACAGTATGAGGGACAGCTGGAATCTGATTCAGAACCACGAGTTCGTGATGGCGGTTATGTTCAATGAGAATGATCTGTTTCCTTACGTGGAGGGGAACTGCGCAGAGATGTTTGCTTCGGAGAAGCTAAATGCGGTGGAGTTCGATGAGAATCGGTCATATTTTGGGAGTCACATTACACTGGACCGCTGGCGGTACCATATCAAGATGGCTGTGCTGATTCTGGATTATATGGATGAGTTGGATCAACACGGGATTCAAATGTGCCACGTGGATTTGTCCCGTTTTGGGATCAATAACAACCGTTTGAAGTACGACGATCTGAGGTTCGTTTTTACGGATTATACAATCAATAGGAAAATTTCAAGTGGAAGCTATTGTGCGCGTGATGAGCACTGTAATTTTATGCATTGCAAGTCGGAGTGCAACGTGGAGAAAAATCGGTGCGAGTCGACGGTGATGAACAATAACGTCCAAATTGTGTGTGATAAGGTAAGTTATAATGCGCTGAATATCAATAACACGGTGCTCCACAGACCTAATGTCCGTCAGGAAAAAAAAATCTCCATGAAATTTATGCTCACCAGTCGATTTCTATAGCTTTACTGCATGTCTATGGATGAAAAATTCAAGACATGTTGTTATGCCATTATGAGTACATATGTGAGGAAGATTTTTTCTAACGGTCTTTGGAGCGCTATGCAATAACATACTGAAACAAATATTTAATTTGCAGATCTTCCTTGGATCTAAACGCTACCCGGGAATCCTGATTACACAAAAGACACCGGATAGGTTGCACATGCTGCTGGAGCGTTGCGCTAATCCTACCCAAGATCGAGACGTGTCTCGTTCTCGGCCGCTGGGAACTTCCGAAGAGCTCAGAAAACAGCTGTACAACGAATTGACTAGCATTTACGAGAAGCTGGCATTAATCAATGCCTCGTAAAATGGCTGTATGTGGCTTTGGACGTCGTCTGTCGATCGGTGTTTGTATGAGCGATGTAAGTAAGGTTCACTTTTTCGAACCACGGACAGCTTTTATGGTGTTTGTTGTAGGTGTGCAGAAGCAAAGAGATGGCGATGATCAACGTAAAAGAAACTTTACGAAGGTTTCAAACCTGAATCCGGTATTATTTTTGTAGGCGCATTGTAGTTCTAATATGTGAACGCTTGTAATGTAAGATACGACTAAATGCAAACCAAATTTGCCAACGACACAATCACTTGAAATTTCGAAAGTTCAACAACTTATTTGGTAGTGATAAAGTTTTTTTTAGTAAAATACTCATCAAGACCAAACGGAAACTATAGACATGGAGCATAGCACTTAGTGATTGTACGTACATTTTTACTATTAACAATAAAATGGAATTGAAGTGCAAAAATCGATTTCGAACTTATTTTTATTCCTTTATCTTAAAAATTACATTCATTTCTTATATCTGTGTTAGGCAACACTATAATCATAATTCGGTAGAACTTAATTAAGCTTCTGTTACAATTTTGTATACTTTTCATGTTTTTACTGCTCTTCCCGGCCGCCTTATTTGCTTCGGCAATCACCCTATGAGAACTCCGGATTTCTCAATGTCTTGCACTAGCTTCTGATTCTAAATTCGTTGGGCGATCCGTATTCCGCTCAGGTGAGGGATTCTGAGTGAAAATAGGATCGATGCTCCTAGAAATAATCCAACTGTTATGACAGTTTTCGTAATTGTTAAAAAATGTCGTTGGCCGTTGCAAAAAGCGATTTTTTTAGTATTCGTCGTATTTATCTCGGCAAGTCTCGTTGGATCATTGTACGACTCGTGCTGAAAATGTCTTATTTCATATTGCAGCTTATTGTATAAATCATTATTTACAAGCAGGAAACGTAAAAAAAATATTAATGAGCAGCCCGCCATAAATACGGACTCATTAAAATAAGTATTGCAACACAAACACAAGTGTCGAATTGTTTCGCGGTCTTCGGAAATGTTCTGCATCGTAAAAATACCTATCGAAATATGTGTTCAGAATTTTTATAGTGGTAAATGGGTGACCTCTGTCGATTTTTCTTTGCAAAAGTAAGTTTTCCCATAGTAAATCCGATACTGGCTGGCGCTAAAATATAGTTTCACCGATCCAGCTGAAATTTTTCAGAGTTGTTATGGGACCTAAATGCAATTAAAAAAGTGGACTGGAGCGAGAATCTAAATTTTGTCCCACACTAATGGTACATCCCACCACATTACTAGTACATTCGACAGAAATCATTTCCACCCACCAATCTGATTTCGACTACACATATGGTAAAATCATGCGCATTTCTGGTCTGCTAGATATTGCCGGTGCGAGCACTAAAGTTAACCCTCTAAAACGGTAGTTCTTACCGCACAATTTTTTTTTGCGTGTAGCAAGCATGTTAAAATTCAGCATTTTAAGCAAGTTCAAGACTTGAATCGCTAGGAACTAAACACTGGAATATTTCATTTCATTTCATATTTATTACATATTTATCCTTAACTTATACAATTTGATGGTAAGAGGGGCCCAGATAGCCGTAGCGTTAAACGCGCAGCTATTCAGCAAGACCAAGCTGAGGGTCGTGGGTTCGAATCCCACCGGTCGAGGATCTTTTCGGGTTGGAAATTTTCTCGACTTCCCAGGGCATAGAGTATCTTCGTACCTGCCACACGATATACACATGCAAAAATGGTCAATTGGCATAGGAAGCTCTCAGTTAATAACTGTGGAAGTGCTCATAAGAACACTAAGCTGAGAAGCAGGCTTTGTCCCAGTTGGGACGTAACGCCAGAAAGAAGAATAAGAAGAAGAAGGCTGTTACTGAGATGTGGATTACCTTACAGCAGTGATATTGGACATGTTTAAACATCAACAATTAGGCCAAGCAACAAAAATTGACGAATAAGGAAAAATATACAGAAAAAAAACCTTAGAAATTACATGAAGGAAATAGACAGAGAGAGAAAATGCTTATTAATATAGTATCACAGTTCTAGATGGCCAATTCTTGTATTAGAGGATTGGCAGAGGCGAAGCAACTAAGGCGAAATTTTGGCATCAGTCTTAGGAACCAATCGTCTACCAGCTCATTTTTGGCGAGTTGATGAACTTCATCGGTGGGATGAGACGGGTGTGGATTCAGCATCATCTTCAGTAGGCGATTTTGTTTCACCTGAATTTTCTTCCGGTGACTTCGTGCACAGTTGGATCACGCAGGAAAACCGTACGTAACCGTGGGCCAAAACACGGTTTTGTTCAGTAGCAGCTTGATGTTGGGGTCCAAGCGAGATCGTCGGTTTATAAGAGGGTACAATGTTTTGATGAGCATATCACATTTGCGAAGACAAGAGGTAACGTGAGTTCCAAAATTAAGCTTTTTGTCTAAGGTTACTCCCAGATACCCTACGGTATCTGGCCACGGGATAACTATGCCCCCGCAGATCACTTGATTTTGGGGCATATGTCTCGGACTTCTTCGGCGAGTGAAGAATATTGCTTGGGATTTTAGCGCATTCACCTTCACCTTCCATTTTTTGTGGTATTGCTGGATAGTCTCTTGAGCTCGTTGAAGATTTTCCACGATAACTTGTGCGTCTCGATCGGAAGTTAAAAATCCGGTATCATCAGCGAAGCAATAGTAATTAACTCCATCGATTTTGGCGAGGTCAGCAGAAAAAATGTTGTACAGCGTTGGGCTCAACACCGAGCCTTGGGGAACACCGAAAGGCAGTCCCATACGATCTGATGTACAGCCGTTCACCATGACTTGGAACGTTCGATTTTTCAGGAATTCTCGTACGACTTTCAATAAATAGACAGGAAAGTTACCCAGAAACAACTGAACCTGAACAACGGAAACCAAACTGATCATGTGGAATGATACTAGTTGTTTCCAGGTGTTTTTCAATGCGCGCTAGTATTATGCGCTCAAAGAGTTTACTGACCGTTTGTAATAAGCTAATTGGCCTGTAGTTTGATGGCAATGTGGAGTCTTTGTTTGGTTTAGGAATGGCTACAACTATAGCTTGTTTCCAACTGGGTGGAAAATAGCATAGTTTAAGACAAGCTAAGAAAATTTTTGCTAGAAACACAGAACCTTTCCTTGGAAGGTGTTTCAGAAGACAGTTCCTTATCCCATCGTGGCCTGGAGCTTTTTTTGTTTTTAGATTACGGATTACTTTGCTGACTTCTTTAGGTTTCACTAACCAAGAATAGTCTGCTGCTGGCAATGATTGGTTGATTTGATCGACAGATCTTCTGACGGTTTCACTGTCGCCATCCATGGTGTTATTGTGCGATTGGGCAAAGCTCTCTGCAAGTAATTTAGCCTTCTCGGTTGGTGTAGCAAAAAGCGTGTTTCCACTTCGCAGTGGTGGGCTGTATTTGCATTTGTTCCTTAACGCTTTGGAAAAACGCCAAACGGAATGGTCTCGGCGGTCGATTGTCTGCAAAGTCTCAGCAAATTTGTTGTACCTAGCTTTTGCACATTGTTCTTTAATATTGTTGTTAAGAGATGAAACTATTTCCTTCAGCAAAGGGTCTCTGGTCCTCATCCACTGGCGTCGACGTCTGTTTCGCAGTTGAATTAGCAGTTTGGTTTCATTCGGGATACAGGCGACTTCGTAAGGCCTTGGGACGATTGTCGGAACTGCAATACGTTCTGCTTCTAACACACTGTTTTTAAAATAATCGATGGCAGCATCGACCCCTACTTCATCACGAATGTCCGTTATCAGTGGATCGGTTATATTGAGCTTGAGGTTTACTATTCTTTGGAACGTAATCCAGTTGGCTCGTGCATAGCATCGTACAGTATGCACGAGTTGCTCGGGCTCACTAGAAGGCTTGATTTCGAATGTTACAGGAAGATGATCGGACGTCAACTCGTTCTGGGTTACTGGCTTTGTCATGTCGAGCTGATTGTTTGATAGTAATAAGTCTAAGATATCACGTCGAAAAAGTGACCAATCAGCACACCGGCGGCTGCCGGGGAAGTAAACAGCAATTATGTGTACAGGACCGCTTGATGTTGAGATGGAGATTCCAGTGGCTTCGATAACCTTTCTAGAAACATTTAATTGGCTGTACTTTAATTCCTTTCGGGTTGCTATTAGGACCCCTTCACCTCTGTCAACCTCATCATTCGAAGGGCGATCGAGACGGATGCAATGGAAATTCGGATTGAGGAAAGATATACTGGGACGCAGCCTAGTGTCAGTGACAACTGCTACGTCTATGTTATGCCGTTCGACGAATTCGAAAAACTCCTACTGCTTACTGTGAATGGATCTCCCATTCCAATTAAACAAACGTAACGTGGCTGTATTAGACATTGTAAACGTATGTCAAAATTAGCTCGGAAAGAGCTAGAAATTGTTCCGTTTTGCTTCGGCAACCCTTCAGTCGCTGAAATAAATCCTTCGCCAAACACATGAACTCGGTGACACTGAACAGATCGGCGCTTTCTTCAGCAACGTGTTGCTGAGTATTTGGGCGATGAGCTCGGCCTTGAAGAACTTGGGAAAAAGTCAAACCGCCGACATTTGGTTGACAGTTGTGACTCGGTTCACTGGCGTGGATACTGGCCGATTCACGATTTTCTGGTTGCGATTGCGAATGAACACCAGAGACGTTTTTCTTGGAGCGCATTCGTTTCGTTTCAAGTTCCCTAATGTAGTTTTTGCGAGCTGGACAGCCACGAAAATTAGCAGTGTGATTGCCACTACAGTTTGCGCACCGAATTCTGTTACGCAGAGTTTGTCTTTCAGCGGTATCGAGGTCTTTCAGGGCAGCCTTCGTCGGTAATCTACAGCTGGTTGGGGATTGTTTCTCACCGCATTTTACGCACAGTGGAGAAACTTTACAATGACGCATGCCATGGCCAAATTTTTGGCAGCGATAGCATTGTACCGCATCAGTTGCTCGCTTTGAGAAAAATCTGCATTTCACAGTGGTGCTAAACAAGCCAGTGATTATCTGGAGCTCAGTGAGTTTTACCGAACCTTTTTCGAAGCACAGAAGATACAGCACACTCTCCTCAGAGCCGAACATTTTGCTGAAAAACACTTTCACTTCTAGTGGGCGAACACCATGCAAGTGCAATTCCTCCTTCAATTCATCCAGATCGTACAACGGCAGCCCAGAAAGAATGATACGTACTGGTTGTTTACTTGTTGGGGTGTGTGTAAAAAATTCCTTGCTCCCATCACTAAGCGCTTTGATTGCAGCGTTGAAACAGTCTTCGTTAGAGACGGTAAGCTGAGTCCCCGATTTCACAGCCTTCATGTGATATTCGGTCTGGGGAATATTGGCCAAATTCAAGAGCTCGCGGGTTTGCTTTGTGCCAATATTGATAATGGAAATAGGGGGCAGGCGGCACTTTTTCGTGTTGATGGTTGAGGCAACTTGGGAATTTATATTCACATTGGTCGAACGTACTTCATCCGGATCCATGTCGGCCAGGAGATCGAACCTGTTCTCAGTTTCTACCATAGGCTGAGGCTGCAATTGCTGACTGGAGATCGAATCATATTCAGGCAGAGAGTCGTTGTTGTTTGAGAATCGTCGCCTTTTATTTGCTTGGTCACTTTGATAACTTTGGAGATTTAATCACGCAAAATAACCGATTGAACCGAAATTAATTGTAGCTCTTACGTCCACACTATCAGGTTGACAGATCGAAACTGAAAAACACTGGAATATGAAGTGAATCAGACCTGAAACTCTTGAATATGATGTCAGACCTGAATCACCTAATTATGAAGTGAATCAGGCATGATTGCTAAAACTTAAGTAGAACAATCAATAATCTCTTGAAAATGAAGTGGATTAGTATTAAATTATTTGAACATGAATTGCATCAGACCTGAATTATTAAAAAATAGGATAAACAGTCCTGAACTGCCTGGAAAAAATGAATTACAAGAAAATGCAATAAAAAATGAATAACCTAGATTCGAAGTTAATCAGACCTGAATTACTTGAGTATGAAGTATAACAGACCTGAATCACGTGAATATGAATAAATTCAAATTTGTATAAATATAAAGTGAATCAGACCTGAAGCAAATGAATCATTTGAATTTGAAGTGAATCAGACTTGAGTCACTTGTATAAGACGTGAATCTGGCCTGAATCACCTTAATATGAAGTTTAACAAACTTGAAACATTTGAATATAAAGCGAATCAGTCTCGATTATCAAAAGATTTCAACCTAAATAATTTGAAAATTAAAAGCATCAGACCTAAATGACTTGAACAAATTTTAAAACATAACTTAATCACTTGAAATGAAGTAAATCAGTCCTGCATTCTTATTAAGCAAATCAGATCCGAATAACTAAAAAATGAATTGAATCAAACCATTCATGTCTGATATACTTCATATTCAAGTGTTTCAACCTTTGGATATCAGACATTAATCATTTTTAAATGAAGTGAATCAGATCTTAATCACTTAAAGATGAAGTGACTCAGTAATAAATTTCTCAAATATGAAGTAAATCAGCGCTGAATCTCTAGAAAATGACGTCAATCGTACCTGAAAAACACGAATATAAAGTGAAACAGACACAAATCACTTGCAAATGAAGTGAGTCAGCCCTTTTTTTTCAATTTCCTTATTAGTATAATTTCAAACATTACATTCATCTAGGTATTCTGTGTTATTAGACAACACTATCATCCTAATTTGGTAAAACAAATTTATGATTTTATTAACATTTTGTTAACAACATATTACATTTCATTTGCCGTAGCAGTTCAGATTTTTTACAAGTGAGTTGATGTCACCTGCTCATAAGGAAAAAAAAAACACACGTAACTCATTAGTACTATACCAGGGAGGAAGCTTCAGAATCATTTTCAAAATTTTATTTTGAATTCTCTGCAGAGCTTTTTTCCTGGTATTGCAACAGCTAGTCCATATTGGTACAGCATACAACATGGCTGGCCTGAAAATTTGTTTGAATATCAAAAGCTTGTTCTTAAGACAAAGTTTTGATTTTCTATTAATAAGGGCATAGAGACATTTTACATATTTATTACATTTGGCTTGAATGCCCTCAATGTGATTTTTGAAAGTTAAATTCTTATCTAGCATGCGCCCTAGATACTTACCTTCATCTGACCAATTTATTAGTACCCCTCTCATCGTGACAACATGTCTACTTGAAGGTTGCAAATAAATAACTTTTGGTTTATGTGGGAATATTATTAGTTGAGTTTTGTAAGCATTAGGAGAAATCTTCCATTTTTGCAAGTATGGAGAAAAAATATCCAAACTTAAGTAGATGAAAATACCGAGTTTAGTACTATACCATTTAATTCTACTAGAGTTTGTATCCTGTGTCATCCGCAAACAAAGGTTTTTGACATCCCTGAGGTAACTCAGGTAAGTCAGATGTGAAAATATTGTATAATATTGATCCCAAAATGCTGCCTTGAGGAACACTATCTCTTACAGGAAGTCTTTCAGACCTGGAGTTCTGATAATTAAAGATTTTAATTTTATGATCAAGCCTTCATGCCAAACACTGTCAAATGCTTTTTCTATGTCTAGAAGAGCAAGACCAGTAGAAAAGCTGATGAGTGGTCGAATGTCCATGGCGGAATCCGAACTGTTCATTGGCAAAAATTGAATTTTCTTTGATGTGGAGCTTCATTCTGTTCAAAATGACCTTTTCAAAAAGTTTACTGATGGAGGAAAGCAAACTGATTGGACGATAGCTAGAAGCTTCTGCTGGATGTTTTCTGGTTTCAAAATTGGAACAACCTTAGCATTTTTCCATTTGTCAGGAAACCATGCTAAGTGAAAACATTTGTTAAGGTGAAGATGAATCGAAGCCAAACTTCAAATTTTCAAGAGCACAAATCTGGAGAACCAAGCACCCGTTCGAGCTGAAAACTTAATCGATTGGTCACCACCAGCTAGTGACCAATCGATTAAGTTTTCAGCTTAAACGGATGTTTGGTTCTCCAGATTTGTGCTCTTGAAAATTTGAGGTTTGGCTTCGATTCATCTTCACCTTAAACATATCAACTAAAAATGATAACCTACTTTCTGAAAGTTTCTTGATGAGGATTAGAAAATTCCATCATCGCCAGGAGCTTTCATATTTTTTAATTTTTTTAATAATAGTTCTGACTTCTTCCAAATCAGTCTCCCAGGCATTTTCGAAAACGTTCTCTTGATTACGAATATTTTCGAAGTCCTGAGTAACTTGATTTTCAATTGGACTAGTAAGTCCTAAATTAAAATTGTGCGCGCTTTCAAACTGCATAGCAAGTTTTTGAGCTTTTTCGCAATTAGTAAGTCATAATTTGTTTTCCTCTTTCAATGCCGGTATTGGCTGCTGAGGTTTTTTTTCAAAATTTTTGATAATTTCCAAAAGGGCTTAGAGCCGTCCAATTGAGAAATCTTATGTTCAATATTTTTGTTTCTTTCGTTTTGCACGTTTCTTGATTTCTTTCTGCAAATCCTGCCATATAATTTCCATAGCAGGATCGCGAGTGCGTTGAAATTGCCTTCTCCTCACGTTTTTAAGACGGATCACGAGCTTAAGATCATCATCTATAATCAAGGATTCAAATTTTACTTAGCATTTTGGAATTGCAATGATCCTGGCTTCAACAATGGAATTTGTTAAAGTTTCAAGAGCATTGTCAATATCATGTTTTGTTTGTAAAGAAATGTTAATATCAAGATCAAAGTCAATATATGTTTCATATATATTCCAGTCGCCTAGAAAATAATTGAAAGTGGAGCTGATAGGATTGATAATCACTTCATGGGATATGTGAAATGTAACAGGGACATGAACAGAATCAAAATCAGCATGAGTAATCAGTTCGCTACAAAGATGACTAGAGTCGGTTGAGACCAAATGAATCGTAGATGGATTTCTAGAAGAGGAAAAACATGTAGGGCTATCAGGGTATTGAATTGGGATATATCCTGAAGAGCACTCATCAAATAAAATTCTGCCGTTGAAATTATTTTGAGAATGATTCCATGACCGATTTTTGGCAGTCACCAAGGACAAAAAATTTGACTTATTGCGAGTCAGTTTTCGCAAGTCAGTTTGGAGCAAATTAACTTGCTGTCCAGAGCATTGAAAGGGCAAATAGGCAGCTATGAAAGTATATTTACCAAGCTGTGTTTCAACAGAAACACCTAAAGTTCCAAAAACTGTAGTTTCAAATGACGAAAACAGTTGATGTTTTATACGCCTATGAATGATGATTGCAACTCCCCCACAAGCCCCATCAAGTCGATCATTACGATAAACAAAAAAGTTAGGATCTCTTTTGAGGTTTCAAATACGTTTCAGTAATAACTGCTATATGCATGTTATTACCTGTAAGAAAATTAAACAGCTCGTCCTCTTTATCATTCAGAGAACAAGCATTCCAATTTAAAATATTTAAATTATTATTTGGATTCATTAGAAAAACGCAATCCGATAACAATGTGATTAGTAAATTTTACATCGACTTGGACTGCTTCAGTCATAGTGGTGGCTTTGAACATTGCATCGATCATTAGATTCAATTGTTCAGTTAGAAAATTAAAATCAAAGGCAGACATATCACTTAAAGTGGGTACATTTGATGATTTTCTGTTAGAATTTTCGGTAGACGAAAAGGCGGAGTAGATGTTACCTGTTGCGGCAGGGTTTTTTTTCCATTTGATTTGAAACAAGTAGAATGGGTACTCATAGTACGAATAGGGGAGGAGTTCAAATTACCTGATACGATTATCGGCAAAGGATTTTCCGTGGGTAGATACATTCGAAATTAAAAGATTCGAACGGCTACCCGCCGGATTAAAATTAGTTTGTGAATGAGCATGATTATTTGATGATCTTTCTGATGGGTATGATTCCTAATCAAGCGATCGTTAACTGAAAAATGAGTATTGTTCGATACTCTACCAGGCAAATTCCGGAAACGACCGTTATCGTAACGGATATTATGTTTCATCTGCCTGGCACGAGCCTCGACTCTCCTTCTCGAAGGGCAATCCCAAAAATTGGACTTATGATTGCCCTTGCAATTGGCTCATATGAACTTATCGGTATCTTTCTTCACTGGACAGACGTCCTTGGCATGAGAAGAACCTCCGCAAATCATGCATTTAGCATCCATATGGCAATTTTTTGTACCATGATCCCACTTTTGGCACCGACGGCACTGAGTGGGGTTTTGGCAATTTCCTCCATGTTTCTGGAAATGTTCCCACGTCACACGGACATCGAACATAAGTTTTGCTTTTTCTAAAGCTTCAATATTATTTAGTTCTTTTTTGTTAAAGTGAACTAAATAATATTCTTGAGAAAGCCCTTTCCGAACAATGCCAGATTGGGTTCTCTTTTTCGTAATGATTACTTGGACTGGGGAAAATCCACTGACTTATAGTCACTTGAGAGTACGTTCAAGACAACTTTGAACAAACGTTCAGTTTTGTCGTCATAAGTAAAAACTTTGTGCTTCTTCTCTTCAAGATGCTTGAGAAGAAGTTCACGATCATTAAGAGTTTCCGGCAAAACGCAACAGTCTCCTTTCAGTTCAAGATCTCCTACTTAAATCCCCAAAATTCGGAACAACTGACCACGATAGGCGGAACTCTTTGCTTCCTCACTTGAATCAAAGAGCCTGGGCTAGAGGCTGCATCGATTTGGTGTTCAGAAAATTTGACTAGAAGACGAGACCTTCGAGAGGTTTTTTCCCAAGACGGTGTCCAAGAAGGATTACCACCGTAAGCCGACGGACCTGTCCAACGGAAAATCGAAGGCATGGGTCCAAACAAGGATCGTAAAGGGATCAATAGTAGAAAAAATAGTACTGTTTTAGTAGCACTGAAAAGTACCGTTTTTAATTTTAGCACTGAAAAGTACTGTTTAATTGCTTTAGGTAGTTTTTAAAAATACTTCCAAGGGCAGAGAGAATTCGCGTACGCACAGCACGAAGGTACGATGCGCACTGACTGGTTTCGGACTATTTCATCAAACTCAAAGCGCATTTGGAAAACTTAAATTTATCTTACAATGTGGAAACTACAAAGAAGCAATCAATTACGAGTAATCATAGGAAACTTCGCACAATTTGGCCAACATTCCAGACATCTGCAGCAATGAATTGAGTCCATCCACGATCTTCATGTGCGTTTCGCCAATCTCCCGAATGAAGCACAACTTCAATTTCTCGTTCATGTTCATCCGCTTGCAAACCCGAAACACGTTTCCGATAATGTCCTCCGCAGCGTATCCCAACCGCCAAAGCTTGGCCATGATCTTGTACGCCTTGTGGATGTCGCCTTTGATACAGTGCTCCAACATATCCTGCACCAACATCGGATGGGGTTCGTCGCACACCTTGAACACGTTTGCCCCACTGATGTGTCCGAAACCGTTAGCCGTCGACTGCAAGTTGTTCAACGCTTGTCGCATGTCACCCTGAGCCGTGAATACAATCGCTTCCAAACCGTCCTCATCATAGCTCAATCCCTCCTTCTGACAGACTTCGATAAGCTTAGCCAAGATCTGCGCATCCGAAAGCTTGGAAAACCTCAGCATTGCGCACCGTGACTGAATAGGCTCGATAATCTTCTCACTGGTGTTGCAAGCCAACGCGAAACGGGTTGTGTTGCTGTAGATTTCCATCGTTCTTCTCAGCGCTTGTTGAGCGCCCTCGGTCATGCTGTCTGCCTCATCGAGAATCACAATCTTATGGCGCCCTCGGGGCAGAGTCACCTTCTGCTGGGCAAACATTTTGATCTTGTTTCGAACGACATCAATGCCTCGCTCGTTGGATGCGTTCAACTCTAAGACCGCTTCCCGGAAGTTCTCGCCCAACAGGATTCTAGCCAAGCACAGAATCGTAGTTGTTTTTCCCACTCCAGGTGGACCCTGTCAACGAGATCGAATTTAAACATTTTTATTATAATGAAACAGTGGGAAAAAACAAAGACTTTTTCATATACGTACAGGGCACTGTTTTTGTTGAAACACATTAAGTCCGTTAAACACTATCAAAAGATATATATTGAACTTCCTTTATCGATAATGATCAACTTGATGTAAAAACAGTACCCTGTACCCTGGATTTTAGTTACTGCAATACTCACGGCAATGATGATGTTCGGAGCATTGCCCTGGGTGGCAAAAACGCCCAGTCTGCTAACGGTGTCCTCATTCCCAACGATCTCCTCAAACTTCTGAGGACGATACTTTTCGATCCTAAGGAATAGGAACATAAGCTATGAGAGATCAAATATGATCCTAATTTAAACAGCTGCTTACCAGGGTAAACTCTTCTTTTTGCTGGCCGCAGAGTCCTTCGAGGAACCGGAACCGGATGCGCCTTCGTTAACACGAGATTCTGGCATATTAAGCAGAGATTTTGGAAACAAAATCGTGGATCAAATGCAACAGCCAGGGCAATTTTTGGCGGCGAAATTTTGTTGATGTTTTGAAATACTGCTGCTGCAAAGTTAGCCCTTTCCCAAATGACATTGCGGCTACACTGAAATAAATTATTTTATTCATAAATCTCGCGTAACAATTCTAAAGAGCCTACTCTCTAAAATAGACATAAAATCGCCCGAATAAAAAATACAATACAGAAACAGTATAACCACAGACAAACAGACGTAACAGTTAGAACAAATTTCTTCAAATTCCATCGCCCAGTTTACACCATCATCATCTGGTGAGCATGTTACACGAAAAGGTGTTTCGTGCAACAAGACCAGCAGATGGCGGTAGTGTGAAACTTCAAACGCGAAGAAAAACGATGCGCGCGCCTCTGAGTGTGAGATTTGTAACATAGCGAAATTGAAATGATTGTTAAATGAGTGGTCGATGGAAATTTCGCCAGTGTTACGTCTATTTGTCTGTGGTATAACGTTTCGTAACAGTACTATTCAAAAAATCAGGAAAACATTACAATAAATCGTAAAAAAATACAATTACAGGACATTATATTGTTTTCAACTATACACCTCTTTAATTTTAATTAAATATTTATTATTGAACCACACAATCAATTACGATTTGCTTTCACGTAAAATGCTTGATGAGAGACCGATTTGGTTTTTTATTAGTATTATTTTTGAAATACAGTGGGATTCCGTTTCTGGCAACAAAGTCGAAATTTTTAGTTGCCAAAACGAAATCGTGCCAAAATCGGAAACCGGAATCGGATTTTTTTAATTAAGCTAAGTATGCTGTTTTGCTCAAGAAAAAGTAAAAATTCTGCGGAAGAAATGGTCAAGAAATTTTTTACAGTGAGCTCCATTTGAAATAACATTTCTTTTCAACTGCGTACTGAGATCCAAGAAAAATGCTTTTCTTGACCATTTTTTGCAAGAAATTTTCCACGTATCGAGATAGGCGATTACTTTTCTGTTGAAGTGCATACTTCGCTTTAAGATGATCAACTGTACATTGGTATATTAACATTATGGATCCAAATGCTGGCCAGACTTCCAAACGGTCCACTGTAAAACAGATTTTCAAATACGGTCCTTTAGAACAGGACTATGCACTAAATATATAGACCCGTCACATTTATTGTGACAGACGTTCCACACACTTTTCATTGCTGAAATATCTTCAATGATGATTTATTAGCTTTATGTATACTATTTGTCAACATAGACCTTGTAAAAATAATAATCGCATATGTGGCCTATACTCAAGATTTGAGCAATTCCTCAGAATAGTTTTAAAATACAGAAATAAAATAAATTTAATTAAAATTGAATTTCCGAAAACCAAGGTCCAGGGCTAGGTGTTACTAAAATTAATGATTTTCTATGAGTTTATCTGTTAAGTCCAAACGTAGAATTTAACAATATAGATATTTGATAGGATTTTCATATAGCAATATGGTTAAATAAATTTCCTCAGAAATAATTACCAAATGGTATAGAACGATGATGCTCAACATGTGGCCCGGAAGATTCATAACTGTGGCCCATAATTCCGTAAAATATACAAATAAGCTTATCATCATATTAATTTTGATTGTGTTTCAGAAGTTGAGTTTGTTTGTAAATAATGAGCCATAAGAATTCAACAGAAAATCACAGGATCTCGCTATGAAACTCCAAGAACCAGGTAGGAATCATAAGGTGTCCGATAAGAATCCATAGAAACCCGCTAGGAATCCAAAGGCCCTTGCTTAGGAGTCAGATAGGAGTTGACATCTACCCAAAAGGACTATTTAAGACGTTTAGAATGTTAATATTCAGTTGTGGTATTGCTGAAAATTCTCAAGTCTGCGATGGAAAATCTTTAAAGTTAATGAGGACTTCCCAGACTACCACTTGCAATCTCCAAATTCCGCTGGAAACCTATTCAGAATCTTCAAGACTTTGCCAGAAATATTATAATACAACTAGAAATCCTCAGCATTCCGCTAGAAATGCACAGGACGTCTTAGACATCTTGAGAGGACATCTTGCACATCATCCCCAAAAACTATTTATACATTCTCAAGATTCCGCAAGAAACCCCTAATGTCCGAATACTCAGATTTCACTCAGTACATCCAAGAATCCGCTGAAAATTCTCAGAAGTTCACTGTAGAAAATAAAATCCTGTAAGGGCTCACCAGAATTCAGTTAGAAAACTTATAGATGCAGCTAGGGATCACCAGGATAGGTAAGGTAAGATACATTTTGATTTATGACCTTGTTGGAAATAAACTGTTCAGACTGTGTTCGCATTCACATTTGTCATTGTAGCGCTATAAATGGCGTATTGACAATCGTATAGAAGAGGTTGGTGGGTCCTTTATTTGTCTAGGTATTGTCAAATGCAAGTACAGTGGAGATTCGCTCGTTGGGGTCCGCTACATGAAAAGACTCGATGGTTGGATGTTCGCTGGTTGAAAAAAATCAAACTAAAAAGCACTTGAATGTCAGGAGAAGATGTCAAACTGACTTTGATGTCTGAGTACCATCGCATTGGAGTCTCCATATACAGAACAAATGTATATATGTATATGTGCGTTTCGTGACGATTTGCACTCCAGATACGTTAGTCTGGGGCATTTTCACCAGCCGCCAGTCATTCCAACTAACGGGTCGGATTCGCTAGATGGAAGGCAGTCGTGTTCCAACCAGCGAATCCCCGCTGTACATTCATAATAAAAGAACAGTGAGTTGAAGAGGCGAGACGAATTTTATGATAGAAACTCTGTGTGGGTCAGATTTCTTGATGCTCTTGTGTCGATACATGTGCTTTGTTCAAACGAGCTGTTCCAATTCTGAAGAAACATGTTTTTGTTTAAATATATCACCTACCGGCATACTCAAGTGGGCTGGTCATACAATGTTGATGCCTGAGAAAAAATGTTGGGACTCTAGTTGAGATACTCATAGAGATCAATGACTTCATGGAACGTTACATACGACGTAGAATACGACCATCTAGAATCAAACTAGCAGTTGGTGCGATTTGAGCGAATATCGACGAAAATTGAGCTTTGGAATGCGATAAGCTTGAAGGGCTTGTTCATATATTTCATAACACTAAAATTGGCCTTTTTAGACACCCACCCACCCCCTCGTGATGCTTGTTTTATTGATACTCTGCAATTTTTGTACTAACCGTAACAATGTTAGGACACCCACCCACCCCCTAAAGCGTTATGAAATTTGTGAATGGGCCCGAATCTGCCTTGCTTTTCAAAGGCCCTATTAAAACACCTAAAATTTATTTACAAAAAATAAAAATATTGAGGTTATTTAAAAATTTTGCCAAAAACGGATCCATATTGTTTCCAAAATCGGGGGGTGTCAAAAATTGAACATATCGAAACCGGAATTTCACTGTAATCAGAATCTGGAAGAGCAAAGGATGAATCATGGTGTAGTGAACCTTGTAATTCAAACCGTCCGAAATCTAAAATGTCTATTTTTTTACACACATCCTTTTGCCGATAAAGTCTCCAACAGAATGAATAATGCGTTAAGCATATTTTTCTTTGAACCCAATCCGAGTTTTATCACCATCTTGCTCTAACACACAGTCGTTCTAGCTTTCCTGCTCTAATCATCTTCGTTGTCGCGAAGCTTTTCTAATTCTGACTTTCCATTCACATGCTTCACGCAAACTTATGCGATCATTGAACGGAGCTTCAATTCGAGTCTACCGTTGCTTTGGACTGACGTTGAAGCGTTTCGTTTTGTTATTGATTTGGGCGCTATTTCCAAGCAGTGCTAATATTTCGCGTATTTTGATTGATAATTATTACGCGTTGCAAGAAAAATTAAGATTCCTGGAAAATCCAGAGTAACCCATTGAAAAGTTTTCCACCATATCAATCATAGTCACCCGCGACGTCAAATGTTGAATTATGTTTGTCTATGTTGCATGCTGTCAACGGATAGTTTTGACCTGCGGTACCAAATTCATTATGTTGAATTTTGTACTCGATAATTATGATTAGAGATAACTTGAAATTCAAATTAGAGAACTTGTGTATTCATGTTCTCTAATTCAGATAATTTGAATGAATCAAATGGCTTAAAGAAAGAAACATGAGATGAGGTAAGGAGAGTAGTAAAAAGTCATTTTAAGCAAAAGAAAGTAAGGGAGAACAAGCAACTTATTTCTTTATGAGTCGTAGGAGAAAATGCAGAATGAGTGATTAGTTTCTCCATAACAAAATAGCCCGGGTCGCTTATTCACTTGAACTATTTTTCAGTTGAACGATTCCGAACCAGATTGCAATATCTCCTTTCTAAACCTAGTGAAAAGGCATGATTTGATTAGGTTTAACTGATTAGGGTCATCAATTCCTATCCCGGTTAGAAACGGTAACTAATACGAATGAAAAGAATTTTAAATTTCCACGCATTGGTTCACGAGGAAAAGTTGCAGCAATTGGACTTTAGTTTGGCTGCTTATTCACTGACATTGAATTCAATCTAGGTACCCGCATAAAAAAATACAATTTCACTCACATTCCAAACAGTAAATTTCTCATTACGGTTAAGGTTAGTATATCTTGAACAGTTACTTTTATGTTGGACAGTATGAATCATCGAGCTTCATACAATAATTAACGGTTTGAACAATTTACCCCAAATAATTACAATGTATCATGTTGTTCCGATGTGCTTGAATGATATTGCGATAAAAATTCGATGGATACGGTTGCAAAATAAAATCACCATTCGGCAAACGGGTTGAAATAACACACATACACTAATCTATTTAACTAAATGAAACTGTATTCCAACAGTTTGGCAAACGTTGGCACAAAATAGTATTGGTATTCACAAAGCAAGTTCGCTTCTGTCTGTCTGTCAAAACAAAGTGAAGCTCGAAAATCACAAGTGAGGCAAAATATTGTTTAAAAGTTTAAAAGTATACTCTCCAGAGTAGCAATGCTTGCTGTGGTTCATTTGTTCTCTGCGGGGATTGCTCACTGCGCGTTATTTCCGCGAAGCAATCCAAATTTTTAAATTTCCCCGCAATACTGATCATTGATTAATTTATCAGCTGTTCTCGGATCGCACACTACACATGGTAAACTGGAAAAGCCAGTAAAACGCTCTACAACTTAACTGACTAAGTCAGTAAATTCAATCAATCTAAACATATTTTGGTTTACCGTAGTTCAAAAACTCAGTAAAATTTTACTGGGATCAGTAATTTGCATTGGCTGTGCAGAACTCAAAAGCTTCTGAATGTTAAAAAAAAATGTAAATGTTCTCAGTTAAAAACCGTGAAAGTTCCCATAAGAATACTAAGCTGATAAGCAGGCCTTGTCCCAGTGTTGACGTAACGCCAAACAAAAGAAAAAGCGTAATGATTACTCGGGTAAGAACGCCAGGCTTAGAAGTAGGCTTTGTCCCAGTAAAGGCTGGTTTGCTAAGGAATCGCCTATCTCGATGCGTGAAAAATTTCTTCCCAGAAATGGTCCAGAAAATCTCATTTTTCTGATCGCAGTACGCAGCAGAGAAGAAATGTCATTTCAAATGGGGCTCTCTGTAGGAAATTTCTTGACCAATTCAGTCAAGCAAATTCTTTACTTTACTTGAGCAAAACAGCATACTTAGCTTAAGGAAGTAACGCCACAAGGAAGAAGAAAATAATAATCGTTTTGAGAGTATGAGATGCATGAAAACTGCATTTATTTTTCAAATGTTTCAATTCTTATTTTTTTTTTTTTTTTTTTTTTTTTTTTTTTTTTTTTTTTTTTTTTTTTTTTTTTTTTAATTTCTTTATTAGTATTATTCCAAACATTACATTCATTTCTTATATCTAGGTGTTCTGTGTTATTAGACAACACTATCATCCTAATTTGGTAAAACAAATTTAAGATTTAATTAACATTTTGTTAACAACATATTACATTTCATTTGCCGTAGCAGTTCAGTTTTTTTACAGGTGAGTTGATTTCACCTGCTTATAAGAGAAAAAAAAAGTTTTTAATATACTTAACCTAACTTAACCTAAACATATAACGCATTAATCGTGGCAATAGAAGATTGTAACGATTTTTGCCTGAAATTATTGATTATTTTATTTGACATTTGTTCCAATGTTTCAACATTGGATATTCTATGTAACTCATTGGTACTATACCAGGGAGGAAGCCTCAGAATCATTTTCAAAATTTTATTTTGAATTCTCTGCAGAGCTTTCTTCCTGGTATTACAACAACCAGTCCATATTGGTACAGCATACAACATGGCTGGCCTGAAAATTTGTTTGAATATCAAAAGCTTGTTCTTAAGACAAAGTTTTGATTTTCTATTAATAAGGGGATAGAGACATTTTACATATTTATTACATTTGGCTTGAATGCCCTCAATGTGATTTTTGAAAGTTAAATTCTTATCTAGCATGAGCCCTTCATCTGACCAATTTATTGGAACCCCTCTCATGGTGACGACATGTCTACTTGAAGGTTTCAAATAAAGAGCTTTTGGTTTATGTGGGAATATTATTAGTTGAGTTTTGGAAGCATTAGGAGAAATCTTGCATTTTTGCAAGTATGAAGAAAAAATATCCAAACTTGTTTGCAATCGACTACAGATGACACGCAGGCTTCGACCTTTGGCGGAGAGGCCTGTGTCATCCGCAAACAAAGATTTTTGACATCCCTGAGGTAGTTCGGGTAAGTCAGATGTGAAAATATTGTATAATATTGGTCCCAAAATGCTGCCTTGAGGAACACCAGCTCTTGCAGGAAGTCTTTCAGATCTGGAGTTCTGATAATTAACCTGAAGTGTACGATTTGACAGATAACTTTGAATTATTCTAACAATGTATGTTGGAAAATTAAAGTTTTTTAATTTTACAATCATACCTTCATGCCAAACACTGTCGAATGCTTTTTCTATATCTAGAAGAGCAAGACCAGTAGAATAGCCTTCAGATTTGTTGGAACGGATCAAATTTGTTACACGTAAAAGTTGATGAGTGGTCGAATGTCCATGGCGGAATCCGAACTGTTCATTGGCAAAAATTGAATTTTCGTTGATGTGAGCCATCATTCTGTTCAAAATAACCTTTTCAAAAAGTTTACTGATGGAGGAAAGCAAACTGATTGGACGATAGCTACACTGAAAACAGCATTGCGGTAAAAATTACCATGTTGATGGTTTAAATTAAATGCACAGCACCACTTGATTTGTGCAGACTACCCATTGCATTTATTTCAAGAATAATAAATGGTGTTGTTTACCATGGTGAGAGCGCAATGCAAAAGCAGTAAAATTAACCGCGTTCCATGGTAAATTTGAACGCAAGCAAAAGTCGAAGCTTCTACTATGAGTTGCGTTTAAAACTACAACATATGTGTATTTAGCTTCATTAATATTTATGATTCTAAAATATTTTAAAACATTAGCAAGATCCTTACACAATGTATCTGAACTTGTAAATTTCCGGAATACATGACAGATTAAAATTTACTGTCGGTAATCCGCAAAATTGCAAATCAAAATACATTATGTATGAATCTTTAAGTTAATAATAGAATTCAATTCTTACGGCTAAAGCATTGTTTATTAATCAATAGGTTTTTGCAAAACTGGTTGCATTATTATATTATAAAAGGTAAGAATTTAATGTTCTTCTCCTAGCGAAGTTGCCAAGCTGCACTTAATGCTTGTGTTTTATCTATTATTTCTTGGTTCACAAGCTCCTTGCCATTTGGAGAAATTTTGAGCTACGGGGTTTCGTTTGTACAATGTCCTGTAAAATCGTGTTTGTTAGAAATTGGAAAATATTGAATGTATTGCAACCTACCGATAGAAGTAAAAACAGAGTAGATCGTCGCTCAATTTTGTAACATAAAAAATGCAGCAGGACGTGACCTATAGAATATTTTTGTTGTAAATACTAGCCAAAATCAACCTCTATTTGCTTACCATCACTGTGTTGATCAAACTAGCTCTGTGCAAAATAAATATTATTAGTTTTGAATAATTATATAAATGAATGAACAAAGAAATCAATCACTTTCCGAGCATTCTCATTCATCTATAAACACACAAGTCGATGGAAAAATGGCGTAGTTTGCAATGTCATTAGTATCGAGGATTGTTGTTACTATTACCATGCCCATGGTAAAAACGAGCAAACATGTGTTTGTCTTCAATGCAAAATTATAGTTTTCTTAACTATTTAAAAGTAGTTAAATCAACCCCTTAACAGCATAGCGATTTCAACCGCATTGTAGTAACTACAAGCGCAAATCTATTTATCTCAAATATTTTCACGAATAGTATTTTTAAGAACCAAGCGGTAGTTGTCATTACTCCAAAGTTTCTTTCAGTGTAGAAGCTTCTGCAGGATTTTTGTCTGGTTTTAAAATTGGAACAACCTTAGCATTTTTCCAAATTTCAATTCTTAATAATCTATTTGATCCACCCGCGTCCTACGGTTGAAACCTCACGTATCCCAAGGAACCCTTGGTACGAATATTCTCGAATGTTCACGTGACGAAATTTCGAGAAGTTTGAACATTTATTTACCTGGCAAGGGCTATATAAACAGGGATGGAAGAAAGATAGAAACAGTTGAGGTGTAATTGCAAGAAGGTTCGAGTCAGAAAATTTGAAATACGTTGTCTAAAGCGGAAAACGCGGTAGTTAGTCGTTGCACGTTTGCTTTTAAATTGCAAACAAATTCTGCACATCGTTTTGCCATCAGTGTGCCAATTAGGTACGTGTTTCACTTCCTCATCGAAGTTGAGTGACAGCCAAAACGTCACGTCCACTCCCGATCAGCGATCAGCTGCGTGCTTTTGTTTACGTTCGTATCGTGCTGCTGCTTGAGTCAGCATAATTCCTATTGGAGGACGGGATCTGGAGCGGAGTTTCCCGAGAAATTCCAGTTCCGATTCTAGTTGGATAGCACCGTCGACACCAAACGCAATAACTGAGGGGTCTCATCGTCGATTGATTGCACATTTGCAGCAGGCTGGAGAGCAGAGCGGCGTGCTTCGATCAGCTCAGTAGCGTGTTGGCGATCTTCGGGTGTGCATCAGATACAGCAGTGGAGTAATAAATTAAACCTCAGTGAAGTGTGTTGTTGATCCGAGTCTGGTTCCGTTAGTTCATGAATTTTCAGGAAAACTATTCCTCTGGTGCGGGAGTGCTTTTGTTCCGTGGTTGCTAACCGAAAACGGCTGTGTTCGCATTATAGTTTTTGGATCAGTGAAAGTTAATTTTCAACAAAGAAGTTGGATGATGCACGCAGATCTTTGTATCAAAGGTAAGTGCTTGACAAACATCCTGCGATTCAAGTGGTGAGTGGAGATTAGAAGTGAGGACTGCTTTATTAGTTCACTGATAAGCGGGTTAGAATAGAAACAAAGGTACATTGCCGTGATGTATTTGATTGCGCGGAATGTGAAGGTGAACTGCTTGTCAGAGCAAGAAATTTTCCCGCACTTTGGGTTTTGTCTTTTGATTTGTTTCATGATGCAATTCAATCTATATCGTAAATTTAGAGCGAATCGTTGCTATGGCGATTGAACTATGCCCACAAGCCGTTTGTTGAATACAAATAAACACCAACTGAGTGGATACCATGGTAATGTACATAAATACGTACGGTTGTTGTCACCTACCCCCATCCCCTCCTCACCAGCTCCTTCACTCCCAGAGTTCTTCAGTCACCATCAGAAATCACCATGCGTGTTTGTATGGGCGTCGTCTGTCGCGTGGCGTCGGCGTCTTAACAGTGCCGTCACCAACCAAAAGCCTGAAAGGATCGCGCCATCGACGACGTGTGATCGTGAGCATACAGTGTTGGATAAAACATTTGCATCTTTTTTTGATTTTCCATACAAATGATCAATTTTAGAAGCTGAGTTATTTATGTGCCGAGTATTCACAGTACCGTGCTGAATCAATACCCGGACGCTTAAGTAGAGACAAATGTTCGAACTCTATTTTTAGCAAGTATTTTACGAATTAAATTGAAGTGTGATATTGACATATATTGTTACATACCATATCTTGGTATGAATGATAATTTTTATGTAAAAAGTTTTGAAAATATCACGAAAAACATTGAAATAATCAAGCATGTCTTGTCCTTAAATCCGGACAGCTATACGTGCCTTGGCTTTAAATCCGGACACTTATGAATCAAAATACGGACATCTGTAAAGTAACATGAATTATCTGAATAAAATCTATCAAAAATGTGTTTAATATAATTCTTATGCTACATATTTGCTCATTCAATAAAAATACAATACAGGCGTTTGATTTACGATGAAAATTGAATTCAAATTTCAGTAAGTATATGGTTCAATTACCTCTACTGACTCGGGATTCAAGCGGATCCATTGCGATTGGGTACTTGGTATTTAATTAGTATCGAATAACAAGTCGCACAGTATTTTAGCACTTTAAAACACTCGTTACACTTTAATGGGATTATTTTCTACTTTTCTATTTAATTAAGTTTCCAAATTTTAATTCACACGGGTAAAACAAAGTGCATTAGAGCATTGTCCGGATTTAAAGTCACTTGCCTGCAATCCCGGACAGCCTCTTCTTACACCATTCAAAGTATATTTTCACGTTATATTACAAGTGTAGGGCCTCGAAACATCGAAATATGCGTTTTATTCACTGTTTTATCTAAAACACTTCAAGGAGCATGTAGTTTACTCATAAAATTGTTAGCTAAACGTTGTGGTGCGTTCGTCGAGACTCTTTCTAAAATGATCCACACTGCGAAAAAATCACGTCATACTGGAACAACATTTTTGTTTTTATTTTTACAAATTATTAGCCAATGCTAACTAGATGACGAATGAAAATAAAATGATCAATAAGGTTGAAGGAAGAAGTTTTGTATAAAATTATACGAACTATTATTTAAGTTTTACATTTAATTAATGATAATTACCAAAGTGTCCGGATATTGGTACCGTCCGGATTTTGATTCACCACGGTACATCAAAGTAATTTGTACACTCATTAGTTCAAAAGTAAAATTTTCAACGAGAAAAGGCTGGTTTGCTACTGACAAGAAAAGGAATGCGTGAAAAATTTCTTCCCAGAAATGGTACTAGGTTTTTCAAAATGATTTGTGATAAGAACTACTTCATTTTATCAGTGTTATCTTATTTTTAAAGACAATTTACACCGTCTTGAGCAGAAAGGCTGCACAGACTGAACGATCACTAACATTAGGCAACGGACAACACGAAACACCCAAGTAGTCCAGCGATGAATTTTTCGTTTGACGAAAAGTTTTCACCGACTGGAGCGGAAATCGAACCCTCACCCGTGGCATAATACGCCTAGACGACTGACGCCGCTAACCGCAAGGCCACGAAGCCCACAATTTTGCTGACAGAAGAATAATTTGTGAAAATTGTATGAATATTCTGTAGGAATTTGTATATGTACACGGTGAATGGAGGCCGCACAATGACTGGTGACTTAACGGTAGTACGAAAACAACCGTTTGAGAATCTTCATTAATTATAACACGTAAAATGAAATCTTTTCTCCCTCCAGCTCCCTGTACACTGCTTTTTGTATGGGCCTCGAAAACGATCAATTAAGGGGAAGGAGGCGTTGTGCAAGATGTGACGATTCTTACAATTTTTTGAAGGTTCCATATAAAATGTGTGACGTACGGCGGATGGGCGGCTTGTTGTAGAAAATGGTACGTTTCTGCGTAACGTACTAAATGGACACCCCCTATTGTTTACATTTTACTAAACCAACCATTGAACCAGCCTTTTGACGTGATTTATCGAAGCTCCCTTGTTACATTAGGGGACGTTCATAAATCGCGCTAAATTTTACAATTTTCAACCCTTCTCTACCTTGGCCACATTTCGTGTAGGGGAAGTGCGAAAATTTTGTATGAATCGTTACGTTTCCCTCAACCTCAAAGCCTTGGTCTCTAGTTTCATGTATTTCTCTATTTTAGATGGATGGTCTCTTAAGTCTCTTTTTTAACCAATATGGTCTCTAGAGTCACTATTTTCCTTCTCTTTGCAATGTCTTCTAATTCGAAATTCTGATGAAGTATCCTCTGAAAAAGTATCTTCTGAAAATTTCATGGTTAAAATCTCGGACAAAGTGAATGGCGATTCTGGAGAAAATACTAAGAAATCAATGGCGCGGTAAATGGCTGGGCATGGCGTACCATTGGTACCTCGCGTACCTGCAGGAATAAAATAGACCCCTTTGTGCGGTCCTTAGCCTCTTGCCCAGCAACTCCTATCCCTACCTCCTCGTGGTACTGGCCGGGGTACGAGTAACCTTGGGGAAGATCGGGTAACCAACCCCCGGTGGGAACTTTGGTCGTATGCTGACAGGGAAGGGGGGGTTTGCTTTTGCAAACCTGGAGCGTCTGTACTCCACGTTAGGAGCGGCTCACAACAGCGTCTGTTCCCCATGTCAGGGGCGGCTGATCATCGTCCGAGTGCCAGAGAAGGACTCTAAGCTAAACTGCGCACTATGGCCCTCCGAACATTTAGGGGGAATGGTCCTCCGGAAATCTAGGGGGTTGGTGTCAGGCCCTGCGAGCCAGCCGTAAAAACACATCAGCACAGGAACGTCAACGAGAGAATACGGACCGGAACAATCGGCAAAGACCACAGCGACGAAAATGGACTAGCGATTGGAAACTCGGTACGTGGAACTGCAAATCTCTCAACTTCATTGGAAGTACTCGCATACTCTCCGATGTACTGAAGACCCGCGGTTTCGACATCGTAGCGCTGCAGGAGGTGTGCTGGACAGGAGCATTGGTGCGAACGTTTAGAGGTAATCATACCATCTACCAGAGCTGCGGCAACACACGCGAGCTGGGAACAGCTTTTATAGTGATGGGTGATATGCAAAGGCGCGTGATCGGGTGGTGGCCGATCAATGAACGAATGTGCAAGTTAAGAATCAAAGGCCGATTCTTTAACTTCAGCATAATTAACGTGCATAGCCCACACTCCGGAAGCACTGATGATGACAAGGACGCATTTTACGCGCAGCTCGAACGCGAGTACGACCGCTGCCCAAGCCACGACGTCAAGATCATCATAGGAGATTTGAACGCTCAGGTTGGCCAGGAGGAGGAGTTCAGACCGACGATTGGAAAGTTCAGCGCCCACCGGCTGACGAACGAGAACGGCCTACGACTGATAGATTTTGCCGCCTCCAAGAACATGGCCATTCGTAGCACCTATTTCCAGCACAGCCTCCCGTATCGGTACACCTGGAGATCACCTCAGCAGACAGAATCGCAAATCGACCACGTTTTGATCGATGGACGGCACTTCTCCGACATAACCGACGTCAGAACCTATCGTGGCGCCAACATTGACTCCGACCACTATCTGGTGATGGTGAAACTGCGCCCAAAACTATCCGTCATCAACAATGTACGGTACCGACGCCCGCCCCGGTACAATCTCGAGCGGCTGAAACAACCGGATGTCGCCAATGCGTACGCGCAGCATCTTGAGGCAGCGTTGCCGGATGAGGGCGAGCTCGATAGGGCCCCTCTTGAGGACTGCTGGAGGACAGTCAAAGCAGCCATTAACGACGCTGCCGAAAGCGTTGTCGGATATGTGGAACGGAGCTCAAGAAACGATTGGTTCGACGAGGAGTGCCAAGAGGTTTTAGAGGAGAAGAATGCAGCGCGGGCTGCAATGCTGCAGCATGGTACGCGGCAAAACGTGGAACGATACAGACTGAAGCGGAAACAGCAAACCCGCCTATTCCAGGACAAAAAGCGCCGCCTGGAAGAGGTGGAATGCCAAGAGATGGAGTTGCTGTACCGTTCTCGAGAAACGCGGAAGTTCTATCAGAAGCTCAACACATCCCGCAAAGGCTTCGTGCCGCGAGCTGAGATGTGCCGGGATAAGGATGGGAGCATCTTGACGGACGGACGCGAGGTGATCGAAAGGTGGAAGCAGCACTACGATGAACACCTGAATGGCGCAGAGAACACAGGCACAGAAGGTCAGGACAGCGAAGGCGATGGCTACGTCAGCACAGCGGACAGCGGAAATCAACCAGCTCCCACGATGGGGGAAGTTAAGGATGCCATTCAACAGCTCAAGAACAACAAAGCCGCTGGCAAGGATGGTATCGGAGCCGAACTCATCAAGATGGGCCCGGACAGGTTGGCCGCTTGTCTGCATCGGCTGATAGTCAGAATCTGGGAAACGGAACAGCTACCGGAGGAGTGGAAGCAAGGCGTTATATGCCCTATCTACAAAAAGGGCGACAAACTGGAGTGTGAAAATTATCGTGCAATCACCATCCTAAACGCCGCCTATAAAGTGCTATCCCAGATTCTCTTCCGTTGTCTATCACTTATAGCAAACGAGTTCGTGGGAAGTTATCAAGCAGGTTTCATCGACGCTCGACAACGGACCAGATCTTTTCCGTGCGGCAAATCCTCCAGAAATGCCGTGAGTACCAGGTCCCTACGCACCATTTGTTCATCGATTTTAAGGCGGCATACGATAGTATCGACCGCATAGAGCTATGGAAAATCATGGACGAGAACAGCTTTCCCGGGAAGCTCACAAGATTGATCAGAGCAACGATGGACGGTGTGCAAAACTGCGTGAAGATCTCGGGCGAACACTCCAGTTCGTTCGAGTCTCGGCGGGGACTACGACAGGGCGACGGACTTTCGTGCCTGTTGTTCAATATTGCGCTTGAAGGTGTCATGCGGAGAGCCGGACTTAACAGTCGAGGCACGATTTTCACGAGATCCGGACAATTTGTTTGCTTCGCGGACGACATGGATATTATTGGGAGAAAATTTGAAACGGTGGCAGATTTGTTCACCCGCCTGAAACGCGAAGCAACAAGAGTCGGGCTAATGGTGAATGCGTCGAAAACAAAGTACATGCTGGTTGGCGGAACTGAGCGCGACAGGACCCGCCTAGGAAGCAGTGTTACGATAGACGGGGATACCTTCGAGGTGGTGGACGAGTTCGTCTACCTCGGATCCTTGTTGACGGCTGACAACAATGTTAGTCGGGAAATACGAAGGCGCATCATCAGCGGAAGTCGTGCCTACTATGGGCTCCAGAAGAAACTGCGGTCAAGAAAGATTCACCCCCGCACCAAATGCACGATGTACAAAACGCTCATAAGACCGGTAGTCCTCTATGGGCATGAGGCGTGGACTATGCTCGAGGAGGACTTGCAAGCTCTTGGGGTTTTCGAACGCCGAGTGCTAAGGACGATCTTCGGCGGCGTGCAGGAGAACGGCGTGTGGCGGCGAAGGATGAACCACGAGCTCGCTCAACTCTACGGCGAACCCAGTATCGTGAAGGTAGCTAAAGCTGGAAGGATACGCTGGGCAGGGCATGTTGCAAGAATGCCGGACAACAACCCTGTAAAGATGGTGTTCGCCACGAATCCGGTCGGAACAAGAAGGCGTGGGGCGCAGCGAGCTAGGTGGATTGACCAGGTACACCAGGACCTGGAGAGCGTGGGTCACAGTCGAGGATGGAGAGAAGCGGCCATGAACCGAGGGAATTGGCGAAATATTGTTGGCGAGGCTTTATCAAGATAATTGATGTAAAGCCAAATAAGTAAGTAAGTACTAAGAAATCAAAAATGCTTGTGCTCATAAAAATGTCCTTACCAAGTTTATTTGTTTGTGAAGAGTGGTGAAATTGCCAATTTAAGTTAAAACAAATTGTTCTTTGGAGCTGAGAGATACTTTTTGGACGGTGATCTGATTAACATATTATTGTATTCTTTATTTGCAGGATATAAAGGACGAAATCCTAGCGAAATAGATTGAATCATCACTGGTGAACTCCAAGGTTTTCTTTGGAAATTTGTTAATGAACCTCTAGAGGAATTTCTGAAGAATTTCCTTAAAAGGTCGTTAAAAAACCAGTAAATGAACTCTGTGAGCAAATGCCTGAATTAGTTTTTGGTGAAATTCCTGGAAAAAATCTTAAAAAACTACGAACGAAAACTTTTATTGTCTGATCCCTATTTGGATTATTTGGTATGGTCAGTTTTGGTACCTGTTCGATCTCTTGTTTGTTCCTATTCGGGCTCGTTTTGGTCTCTTTTTTAAGCATAAAGATCTCTAATGTTCCTATTCTAAAGACACTTAATCGCTACCAGCTCTGCCTTCACCATCAAAATAAATTTATCACGCGCGTGTTTGTATGAGCGTCGTCTGTCGCGTGGCGTCGGCGTTTTAACAGTGCCGTCACCAGCCAAAAACCCGAACAGATCGTGACATCGACGTCGCGTGATCTTGAGGCATATGCGCATCTATATTATTTTTCGTAGAAACAAAAACGAAATGACACATAAAGTAAGATGTGTTGTGATTTAGTAGGGCAAGGAATCTAATTTTCGGCTCCGTGCAAGATTTTGACCTTTTACTTTATGGTCTAAAAAAGCAAATTTGCATGAAAAGGTGCGTTTAGAGCATTTGAATGAAACATTAAACGAAAACTCGGTATCTCATACAAAAATGTTTGTATAAGTTAGGCCCTTTGTATAGTTCTATACAAAACTAGGGTGGTTCACATTATCATAGAAATGAAATAGACAACTTATTATTTGTAGCAATCATACTTCAGCAAAATTGTAGACCATTCAATTTTAAGGAACTGTGTAGCTCTTAAATTGAACGATTTGGAACTTTTGTCCAACATAGGGTGGTCCATAGAAAACTGATTTTCTGGCTCCAGCATTTTCAATTCTAATATCTCATTAAATCCATGGGCAACTTTTAGAGATTTGAGAAATGCGTAATTTGGTGAGTGAAGGTACTCAATATCTCTTCCCGTTTGTGAGTTATTGTTGTTTTTTTTTTGCTAAAAAAGCACTTTTTCGATAGTAAATGTCTCAGATTGGGGCAAAAATAAAAAAATAACTAATAACTATGAAGATTTATTATCTTGGAGCTGTTTAGTGGAATACTTATAGTAAAAACCGAATTGAGTACTGTACTGTCAAATTCCACTAGCCTTTGTATTCTTAAGTTCTCGAAGCCGTCTAAGTAGTCTTTGACGAGAAGTTTATACTAGAAAAACTAGGGTTGAAAACATATCTTTCTTGGCTTGATGAGAGCAACCGTAGTGTTCCTGCTCAGTATGAAAGTTTTTGATAGTTTTGTCACGTATTATTATTCTATTAATAAAATACAGTAAAATTCTTTGTCTGATGTCAGATAATACTACTTCAATGTGTCTGGTTGATTAGTAGTTGAACCTTCTCTTCATTTTCAGAGCTCAACTCTATTTATTTATGGTAAAATTTCAAATATCCTCCAAATGATTAAAAAACCTTAAATTTCAATATGAGTAAATTTCATACCAAGTGTCAATAAAATAGAAGAAACGATTGTCACCGATTTCGACCAAATTTTAATGTTCATTCACTCAAAACATGCAAGAAGCCCAATTTTAATGTTTATCGGATCATCTCTTGACCCATTGAACTACCCGAAGTTATTGATCAAAAGATATTAACCAGTTTTATCCGGTACGCATTTTTGGTGAAAATTGAACAATATAACAAAATGCGGTTTCTTCATCAGAAATAAGTTTTAGAACTCCAATGATCATGTTTGGGTAGGAAGAGAATTTGTAGTGTAATCTAACACTCAAAAATTGCCTCACTTAAAAATTAAGAAATACCTTTTAAGCCAACAGGATTATGGATACACGTATCTCACTGTAAACCTCAAAATCAAAAACGTTGGTGACCCCCTAATCAATCGTCTTCCTAGCATTTCCGCTGTCCGCCAAGTTTTCCTTCAATTTAACAACGAGAGACCGCTATGTTTGACCAACCTTACTGTAGTTGGGACAACTAGTTCTGCAAACTCCAGCCTTGTTTAGTGTGTTAACTGGATCGTTTGTCCATTCTAACGAAGTCTTGAGTTGCTCTGCTGGAAAACACCAAGTCGATCCCAAAATTCCTTTTATTTGGACGTAGCTAGTTAGTCGTATGACGTATGGAGACTCTCTTCATGGGTTTGGCGATAGTGGTTTTCCATATTAAACTCTATTTTTATTCACCACCTCAAGATCAATTGCATCCAAAAATTGCGCCTGACATACAGTTGTTTGTTAAGTCCCCAGAAATCGCGCGTTACGACGTCATGATTAATCCTCTGGATGCTCTTCGAAGATGCAACGATCTAGACAGCTATTATAGGGCATGCCAGCTGGGGATGAAAATAACCCGGTGAAAAGAGGCTTCGTAATTTCACCAAGATTAGAATTAGAATTTTTCTAGATATAATTCAAGAAACACACAAAATTCTTCTAGAGTTTATTTTAGAAACAATGGAACAAATTTTGGAACGGTTCTTATGAAAACTTCTGATGGAAGTGGCAGACGAATTCCTAATAATTGTCAGCAAATTTTGCCCAAATTATTGAAAAAATTCTGTGTAGTATTTTTATGTACAACTCTGGGAGCAAACAAGATAAAAAGCTTGATAGAATACAACTAAACTGTTTCTAGTATGTCTTAAGAAGAACTTGTGTTCAATACTGTAATAATTCCTAAGAAATTATTTCCTGGGGAAAACCTTGCAAAAACTTTCTGTGAACTTCAACTTTAAATATTTCCTGGTACTTTCTAATTCTTGAAAGATTTTGTTTGGAAACTTCTTGTAATGTACGTAGAAGAGTTTCTGTAAGAGGAAATATTGGAACAAATTTTGCTAGAAACTCTTAAGCAGTTTCTGCAAAAATATTGCTTGTTTCGCTGGAAGATTTGTTGGCAGTAAGCCTGGAGTAAGCCCTGGGTGAATCCGAGAAAAGATGCCGTATCCAAAAGGCATTGTCAATAAACTAAGGAATTCTCACCAACTTTCAAAAGAATTAAAACATTCAAATCCTCAGAGCAATTTCAAGAGGTATACTCGAAAAAAAATCCAGGAAAAATCCCTGGAGTTATTCGTACAAAATACTTGAAAATACTCATCATCGGATTTTTTGTAGTACCGCTGCATATTTCTGAATAAATGCTTCAGGAATTAGTACAAAAAACCGCTGCAAAAAGTTTCCTAGAGTAATTGCTTGTATATTTTCTGAATGAATGCCAATAGAAATTTTCAGAATGTCTGCCCAAGTAACCACTAGTACGCTAATTCGCCTTTTTGGGCTTGTAGGGCTATTAATATAGCTATTATAGGGCATGTAGCAATAATATATGAAGAAAACACCGAAAGACTCCGTAAGCAACAATATATGGAGAACACCCCGAAATAAGATATCTCTTTTACGTGTTCGGTATCGCTGATCAAAATCTCAATAAGAGAATAAAAAAGGTAGATTTGAGTATTTTTGGTTTTTATTCCTTCCTAATTGCTTATCTTTTGACAGTGTCGCCAACTTTTTCTCCCTTTCTGCGCTCTTCCGAAACCGAATAAGGCCAATGTCTTCCCACTTCAATCTACCATCTCGCGGACTATGATTAGCGGTTTTCAAGTGTCGGACTACACAATCAACTCACTGATTGCGCACTCACCTGTCGCCAAGCTAAAAAAATCTCAAGATTTTTTGAAGTACTTCAATTATTTACCATGGCGGGAGGATAGTGTAACCGTTTGGTTACAAAATCTCAAGATTGTTTTTTAATTTGTGCATGTTGTTGAGAAACTGTAGTGTTTTTATAGATGTTAAAGCCTGTCCACGATAAATTTCGGACACTTTTTTTTCAGTGTAGGTTTTGAATTATTTCACGGATTGCTGAAACGTTTCACTTATATGACAGCTGAAACTCTCCACTTTATTTCGTGGTACAACATGTTTACATTATCGTAACATTCACTGAAATGACGTCCAATCAAGTGGAAGTGCGCAAACGCATTTTGTTTAAACGGCAGCAAAATCCGAATTTATCGGTACGCGATCTTGCCAAAAAACTAAAGCTACCGAAAAGTACGATATTTAGTGTTTGCAAATCATTTGACCAGCGCTTGACTGTGGATCGGAAGGTTGGAAGTGGAACAAATCGAAAAGTATGCTCCCGACAAATGGATAAGAAGGTGGTAGCCATTATTGAGAAAAATCCCAATCTTTCTGTGCGAAATGTGGCTCGCAAAGTTGGGAAGTCAAAATCAAAATCAAAGAAGGATTAACATCCTTGTCAACTGTTTATTTTGTAGATATAACTCTTTTATTCTGAAATAAACAATTGTTTTTGTTGAATTATGAGTAACTTTTTTTTGCTGCCATTATTTGGGTGTCCGAAATTTAACGTGGACAGGCTTTATTAGTGTTGGGTTAGTAGAATTAGTAGGATAAAATGTTTGTGATAGTAGGATAGGCAGATGGTAATTACATGTTTTGTGGGTCATAGTGGGGCTCGATGGTAGAAAAGGGCGAAGAAATCAACTGTGGTAAAATGGGCGAAAATTGAACTGGATGGGTTGGGAGCTATCCACAAGGAAGGATAATGGAGGGATAAGGAACGATTGGAAAACTGAAAGGAAAAGGAGGGCTTTGTAAGACTTGGGGAGTCAACCATTGCTCATTAGCAATCCGGCGTCAGTGATAGTAAGTCGTGAGTGAGTTGAACTATTTGTGAAACGGCAGTGAACGACCAGTAGGGCCAGCCATAGTTCGTTCAGGTAAATCTGCGAAGGCGAAATACCTGAAGACTTTATTTTAGTATGCCTCTGGTCTTCAGGACCTTTTTCTTGCTTTTGCGTAATCTTTGATTACGACAGCCTCACGCTGCACGATAGGTCAAGCTGAGTCTTGAACCTGTGCTCTCCGGCTCCGTATCCGCCATTGAGCGTCTTCTCGAACCGCACGGTTCTAATTGCAAAGGAGAACCCTTCTCGGCGTGGCCAATACGGTCTCGTCCGTGGTCCGTCGATAGCGTCAACGAAATGAACGCCGTAGACCCCCAAGCTACGTTAGTAGCCTTACAATGACAAGCCGTCATTGTACCCGGCCAGAGGCTATTGCTTTGTGCGTGCCCAAGCCAGAAAACCGCCATCTTCCAGAAGACCAAGTAACCGAACCAACTCACCAGAACATCAAGCCACGGAACCATCTGCGAGCGCTCGCCAACGTCGTCCAGCAACACCGGTACGTACCGAACAACGGAAACCATCTAGCCCTAGAATTGCCCTTTTAGACCACAATAGCCCAATAATTCCCTACTTGTAAAGTTCAATAAATCCCTTTAGTTACAACCCACATTCAAGTTCATCCTAATCTTTAAGAATTCCATAGTTTCTGCACCCGTTGTTCCGCGTAGCCCCTTCGAATTACCCAGTAGCATGCCGACCCTGCGACACAGTTCAGGGGTCTCATGCTACTGAGCTAGTTAACCGGGAGTCTTGGTTCTGCCGTGAGCCTATAGAGCAACATCAGCGTGAGTCTCAGTTAGTCTCAGTGGACATTAATACTATTAGTGACAATCAGTTTGCCTTTTGCTAACCAGAATGATCCGTAGCCACTCTTACTATTAGCTAGCTAGATACATCGTTATCATGTACGACGTAGGGAATATTACTCTGAGGAAAATGACTAGTAGATTCACTGAGTAGAAATAAGTGGCGACAATTTTATTTTAATATGGTTTTTACATTGCCATAAAAAGAAATACTTTTTTTTTGTAATAACGGTATAAATAATCTAATTCCAGCTTTATTTGCGCAAAATTTACGAGTAGAAAGTAGGCGTTGTGAAGCATTGCATTTGCCACCGAAAAGTGAATCTTGTAGGAGACTGTAATAGAAGCCTAAGATAACTTTACTCTTAAATATTTACTATAAAATGACTATGGAAAGTAAGACGCTGAGATCGATCATTACGGTACACTGGCTAGGTTCCAGAAATTGTTGAACTGACAAGGAAAGTGACTTTTTTCTTTAAGGATATATGAACGTAATGACCAATAAATACCTTTAACAATAAAAAATGAAATTAACTAGAACTACTACTAAACAGCCTAATTTTGTTAAGACTTCACGACAATTGACATTTAAGCCTCTAATCTTACGTAAAAGACAGAAGTAATCAGAATAGCACTTAAATGACAAATTATTCAAAACCATTTTGACTAGACAGTATTAGTAATGACACTACTAAACTACTATTTCAAACAAATTCTGATGGAGCTGCTGATTTTCACAATGCTTCCTTTTCTCAGAAGCAAGGGAATATGGCTATTTTTCAAAAACTATCACGTCACAATACTTATAAAAAAACAGTGCTCATGTGGGCACCATAGCCTAGCCCGTCTGAGTATTGGCCCTGGTAGAGGGGAAACTTGGCAAAAGCCAGACCGAGGGTTCAGCCTTGGCAAGTTAAGCTGTCAGGCAGCTCCAACTGAATACCATACAAAAAAAAAAGAAAAGTCCATGAGAAATTAATGACGATGTATATGAATCTGTGGTGACACACCAGAAGTAAACATTGTCAGAATTGGCTTGTTTAGGTGTATCCAGTGTTTTACATATTCTGATTCTGCGTTAAAAACTGAGCTATAATCTTAAACTACATAATTTTCTGTGCCTTAGAACTATTTTCAAAACACGATTGAAGTTAGAATGGAAATCACTTTTGAATCACCCCCGACAAATTTTACTACGAGATGAGCTGTCATTATGTAAATTGAAAAGTCATTGAGCCAACAGACTGAAATCTAGAAAACTTTGCTCTTTCGATCAAGTATGAAAAACTGTAACTTTTTCACACTAAACAATCCATTTTTTCAAGAATTCCGTTGTCGGAATCCTTGAAATAAAATACCACAAAATCTTCAAAGAGAGACCTGTTCGAAGAAACCTCTAAAATGATCTTCGAAGAAGAAATTCATGTGAATATTGCGCAGAGATTTCTGATACAATATCTGAAATTTATTTGTGTGGTTAAGAGTTCTGTTAATGTTATAAAAAATTAAATGTTTGCATAATTTCTGATAAACCTGATGATTTAATTTAGAGGAAATTTCTGGGGAAATCGACGAAGGATAGCCTGAAGCAATCTTTGACCCACCTTTTGAAGGAAGTTCAACAGAAGTCTTTCCAGAATAAAGCCCAAAATTTCTCTAAAATTCAAACCAAAAATTATTAACTAAATTTGATAGAAATTTGTTTGGGAGTTATACCTATAGTAGTTCACCAAGGAAATTTGCAATTAAAAACAAAGAATTTCGCCTTATTTACTTTCTTCAGAGTTGATGAATTTTGGACTTCCAGGAGCCACTCTCTATTGACTGGAATTCGAGATTTAAAGTTGTAGCTTGTTAATATTCTTTATTGTAAGCACGATGTTTTCTTTTCTGAACTTTTATTTTGGACCAGTGAATCGAATTGTCATCAGAACAGATGGAAAACAAACAGCAAAGCAAGCTCGCTTACATCCGTTTGCAACTCGCATTTCATATTTTAAACTTACAATCAAATTTGTTTTATGGAATTTGCTTGATGATTTGCCAATGTTTACTAACACAGAGAAAGTTCTCGAAAATTGCAATGCGAAGCCCAGAAAATCGCTGCGCACGTGGTGATCGATCTTTGTCATATTCTGTTCAAGTGGTGATAAACTCTTATTGATGAATACAATTGTTGCAATAAACAATTTGGTTGGTTGGCTGGTTTTGGTCTTATTTTCTTAGTTATGGAGTTATTTTGCTGTCTGACCTGTCCTGAAGAAACAAGTGAAGAATTTTTTTTGAAGAAATTCGTAGTATAATCTCTAGTGGAATTCCTTCCACATACATTCATTGAAACCATTCGCGTATACTATAATTTTGTTATTTTTTGAAAAATGTCTTGAAAAATTAAAAAAAAACCTTGGGAAAACTGTTGACTGAATCATTGGCGATTCATGAAGGAATTCCTGGAGGAACCCTAACAGCGCTTCCCGAACTCAATGACTAGCCTCCCCCTCTTATGTTTGTTTTCAAACGAGTGCACAACAAGCTGGTGCCTTACCAAAAGCTGGTTCGGGAAGGGCGGCCTGAAGGGAATCTTGGAGTGGTTTCTAGGTAAGTGCTCTGAAAAAAAAAAATCTGCCGGTATTTCTGGGAAACTTTCGGATACAGATTTTTAGAAGAACCAAGGGAAGAACCTCCGAAAGTTTTTTTTTTAAAGAAATTTGTAAACTAGTTGTAGTATTGTTTTCTTAAGGAACAGTCGATTTTTTTGTTTTTGAAGATTTCCTTAAGTAATTCATAAAGAATCCTTTTAGCATAATTTCTTGATTCCGACACGAATGCCAAACGAATGGTAAAGTGTCGCTAATAAATAATAATAATAATAATAATAATTTCTTGAAAACCCTCGAAAAAATCTGAAGGTATCCTTGGACAAATGAAAAGCAAGAGGAGTCCTAGAAATAATAAGAAAAAAAGTTGCTGACGGATGGGTTAAACTCATAGAGATGTTTTTTTTTTAGAAATTTCCTGACGAATATCCGTAAAAAATCCTCTTATGATTTCCTAAGGCAATGCCTAAAACAAAAAATGCAATATCGACGTGTGGCGTATTTAGAAGATATCGCCTATGCTAGTCCTATAAAGTTGGTCAAAAATGACCCCAATGTATTAGGAGGGTTAAACAAAGCAATACGGTAAATATTTTGAATGTGTTTTTGAGTATTTCCATAATTTCCATAATTAAGATTCTTACTCAACTGACTCTAATTACGTACTCGTATTTCTTGTTATAATTCCAACAGATATGAGACGCGCTATCTACCAATCCTTACTATCACCTGAAATGGAGAACAGCTGGACCATCTGTGATCCCGTGCACGGTAAAGTAACGTATCCGGCATACGTACAGCAAATTGTCGACACCCCACAGTTCCAACGTCTTCGCAATCTCAAACAGCTCGGGACCAGCTCCAAAGTGTTCCCCTCCGGCACGCACACGCGCTTCGAGCACTGTCTAGGGTAAGTCGTCGGTTGTTGTCTCGAGTTGCATTTGTTTCATACAACGTTTCATATCACTCTCTTAACTAGGGTTTGCCACTCTGCTGAAAAGCTTTTGAAAATTCTGGAACAAAATTCCGGTGTGCACATAAACCACATCCACCGAAAGTGTGTTATTGTAAGTTATCATGTTTCATATATGAACTTCTGTTTATCGTAATAAATCAAATATTTGTTCAATTTCAAACTTACAGCTTGCAGGATTGTTGCACGACGTTGGCCATGGGCCATTCTCTCACATGTGGGAAGATTTTGTCCACAATGGTAGTGACAAACTTTGGACGGTATGTAGTGAACAGCGTTGCTTACCATTATGAAAAATCAAACTGTTTTTTTTTTTTTTTTTTTCAATTCGCAGCACGAGCAATCATCCTGTGATATGGCCCGCCAGTTGTTTAAGGAAAATGGAATCAAACTATCTGAAGAAGCGTACGAACATTACTACGCAGAACAATTGATCTACGCTCTGATTACCGGCAATCAGGAGGCACTTAAAACCCTCCTGACCGGGGACACAATGTACCTGTCGGAGATTGTGCACAACAAGCATTACAAGATCGATGTGGATAAATGGGACTACTTGCTGCGGGACCTGTTCTACTTGGGGAATGCCGTCCAGATTGGAACACAATTTGTACGGCTGTTTGATCATGCAAGAGTAGTACGCGATGACTCGGATATTACCCATATTGGCTATCGAGCTAGTGATTACCACGACATAGTGGCTTTGTTCGAGGCGCGCACCAAACTTCACATCGAATGCTATCAGCATCCGACCATACTGGGATTGGAGAAGTTGTAAGTTTAGAAGAGGCATAGTTATTTCTGTTTGTGAGTATGTAACTGGTTTTGATTTCGCCTGCAGGATGATTGATGCCTTAACTCTGGCGGAAGAGAGCGGATTTAGATTGCGAGGGTGAGTACATAAATAAACCATTGCTATGAAAAGTCGCTTACTATAAAACACCATAATTGTACTTTTGATATGATACTTTTCAAATTCAAGTGAATTACATGATCCGCGCAAAATGTCATATTGCTGTTTGCGTTTGACATGCAAATCCAGTCTATTTGAGCTTCAAATGCGGTAACACAAAGCAACCAAAGGATACTTAGCAACCCTGATGCATATCACCGCGAACCTAGCAAAGAAAATCAAATTTTGACTTCGCCTTCCTTGTTGAAAATCTTACCGCATTTAATGTTCCCGCATTTGATATTTGCATTTCAAACGCACACAGCAATACTAAAAATAAGTATGAAATGTTTGGATTATAGTTGTTTCAATTGTGAATTAGAACAAGATTTAACTCCTAAAAATAATATGGTTGGTTAAATAAATGAAGCACAAAAAACAGTTTATTGAAAAAAGGATTACTACGAATCACTTATTCATTTATCCATTTAATCAAATTACAAGGTATTGCTATTGTCTAGATGTTCACTAGAATTATCATTGATTATCCCCTCAGGACGAGAATTTCCGAAGCGCACCTCTCGCCCGACGTCTACCTGTACCTGGACGATACCATCGTCAGTCTGATCGAATGCAGCGGCGACAGTTCCGAACTAATGGGCGCTCAACAGCTACTGGCTCGCATCCGACTGCGGCAGTTGTACACTCGCATTCACACTTCCACCGATGGACCATGCGACATCGAAGATCTCAACAAACGATTCGGGTCGGAGGAATTCTTCCAGGTGCGGAAGCGGATCCCCTATGCTAGTCAGATGGCTCCGCGAGATGTGCCGCTCTACGAATTGATTAACAGTGAGGCTCGCCTGATTGACGGAAGCAACGTTGTAGGAGAAGTCATGTAAGTCAATGAGTTTAATTCGACATAGTTGGTTTTAACGATTTGTCTTATTTTAACAGGAATGCCCTCGGAGAGCAAGGATTTTTCGAGCAGTATATTGTGTATTGCAAGAGCATGGACCCCAAAGTCATCAACAGTGCTCGTGAATACCTTAGTCGCCAGGGAACAAATCAATCAGTTCAGTAAGATGTAGGTCACATCTTTTAAAATGCAAGTGGTGAAAATGATTTTAGTTTTTTCTGTCTTTTTGGATGTTATTTTATGTTATATTTCATTTTTATATGAATTTCAGTTATGATATTTTTTTTTATTTAAATGAATTTTATATGTACTTACTCCTAGCTTACGTAAAAGAGAACTTTCGATAAGTAGCCCAAGTATCGTCAAACAATGTATTATCGTTAGACAATTCGAATGCTTCGATTTCGATGCCTAATTCGATCATATCGTACCTAGTAGTTGTACTAAGCTCTCATGAAGTTACAATGCAGTCCGATCGAATCGGGCGATTGTTGTAGGCGGATGCCTGATTTCAAAACCAATGCCAAAGGTTTACTCATGTTTTGTGCTAGATCAGTTTCAGTATGCGTCACATTGTAGATATAAGTAATCCTAGTAAGGTACATTGTGTCGAGTCGTGAATAAACCGTTTTATATCGTCTGTAACATGTAGTAGAAATTGATGCTTTCTTCCGAAATCCTTCAGGCATATATTCTAGAATCCAAAGATGACTGCCACTTTTACTCAAGAGCGGTTGCGCATTCAGCCATCGCCAGCACCCCTTTGCTCGAGTTGTGTATGAAATGAAATACTAAGTACACACGAGGTGCGTGTACTTAGTACACGCATGCGACCGGTCTTGGGTTAAGGAAATGTTGATAAAAGTGCTGTAAATATTTTGGAATCTTTGTATTTTTTCATGATTTCCAACAATTTTTAGAGCAATAAAGCAGACCCGCATGGCTTTCGTTGTCTCTTATAAATATATTCCCAGGAGATCATTTAGGTTTACTTGAAAAAATGTACAACGATTGAAACATTTTTGCTCATATATCCCGCCAAATTTACACTGAAAATCAAAACTAATCTCCAAATGTTTCAAAATAAAGCAAAGCTTCGTGATGTATTCGGGGACTTCGGAGGCTGGGAGTAACACACGCGTTGTTGGTTTCACTTATTTATTCTTACCAACTATACTTACAATGAGTGTTGTTCGCTCGAAGAGCAATAGATGAAAGAGAGCTACACAATATCTCTGATAGCTTTTATAGTCTTTCAATAGTGTTGCCTGATTGGATCCTCATCTAACATTAGCGGATATTAATTATCGCTGAGTTTCTTCCCTAGATCAATATCGATGAGTTACATTTTGATATCTAGATACATAACAACTTTCCCCTTTTTTGATTTCTTACTACTACCTTTCATAATCTTCAAATCTAAACCACTCTGGTAACTTTCTGTTTCTTACTGATCTTCTGAGGAAAATTGATTCATTTGATCCGCATCGATTTTGTCTCTCATCAGCTTGAAATTTTCTAGGTGGTGATTCACCTAACGATTCACTACGCCTACGCTTAATAGTTATATTTTCTGATGATCTTTCTGGCACTTTTGCAATATTCGTTTTTACAATTGAGCTTGGATATCTTAACTGGTTTACATGAACATTTTTAATACTATCGTTCTCCAACAACTTTATTTTATACAAAAATTTTCCGATTCTCTCAAGAATGATTGCTGGAATCCACTTGACTAATTCTTTAAAATGGTTTCGGTACATAACCTTTTCCCCTTTTTTAAAATCTTGGTTGGGGTTACAATTTTCTTTCAAACAATTTTTCTTTTTGACATCATAAACATATTCTGCATTTTTGGATTCATCAAACGTTACGCTCTTACGATTGACCTTATCTGTCCCTGTCTCACATAAGCTTGTCTTCGGGTTAATACTTGTCAATACAGTTCTGGGTTTGAATCTGAAAATCATCTCACTGGGTGACTTCTCAGTAGCTGTCGAAGGAGTACTATTATACCAAGCTAAAATGTCATTCAGTTTCCTTGATAATATTTCTCTATTGCCTTGTTTCTCTAACAATCTCTTTTTCAAAAAGTTCTTCACGGTCTGAACACCTCGTTCAGCAGCACCATTCGATTGTGGGTGGTACACTGGAGATTTGATAATCTTAACGTTACGCGATTCCCAATATTGCACAAACTCAAACGAACTGAACGGAGGCCCGTTATCGGATACCATTTGCTCTGGCAATCCCACAAACTTGAAAAAAATCTTCTAACCGTTCGTTAACCTGTTCTGCATTGGTTCTATTCATCACTCTTGCTTCAATGAACTTTGTGAATGAATCTATAATCAGTAACACCATCTTGCCTTCAAACTCAAAAAAGTCTATATGGATCCTTTCCATTGGACGCGTACAACTTGTCCACTTAGATGTTACCTTTTCTTTAGGAACGCTTCGTCTCTGATCACAAACTGAACACTGTTTGAAATGCTCTTCAATGTCCTTTTGCATACCTTTCCACCAAAATAATCCTCTACCTAACATCTTTCCTCTAACTATTCCATCATGATTAGTGTGAAGCATTTTAAGCACAATTTTCTGCAACCTATCTGGAATCACTACTCGATCACCATAGAACAAGCAATTATCTTGACAACTTAACGAATTACGCAATTTGTAATAATAGTGCAAAGAATCTGGGATTTTTCGAGGCCATCCATACAGAACATAATCATATACCTTCGAAAGAACATCATCTTTCGCTGTGAATTCCGCTACATCACAAGTTTTCAACGGTAATTCTGGACATTCTTGCAATCTATTGATTGACAGTTCTTCAATTTCTGTGCCACCTGACACAGGTAATCTGGATAATGCATCTGCATGAGCCAAATTCCTACTTGGCCTGTATTCCCATTCGTAATCGTACATAGACAAAATCACTGCCCAACGTTGAAGTCTAGATGCTGAAATCACTGATGTTCCTTTACGAGGATGATAAATTTCCTTCAACGCTTCACAATCTGACACGAGTTTAAAACGATGTCCATAAATGTATTTGTGGAAACGCTTCACAGCAAATATTATGGCTAGAGCTTCCCTATGAAGCTGCGAGTAATTTTTCTCAGCAGGCGATAATGTACACGAAGCAAAAATGACTGGTTTTTCTTCTCCATCTACAATATGAGATAACACAGCGCCTACGCCATATGGGCTGGCATCCGCTGCAACCACGATTGGTTTGTTTGGATCGTAGAGTTGCAACACATTGTTCTTCAAAATCAGCTCTTTGCTTCTCACAAAACACTTCTCACAATCACTATCCCAACTAAACACTACATCTTTTCTCAATAGTCTGTACAGAACTCTCAACTCTGAAGAGATGTTCGGAATGAACTTTGAATAGTAATTTAACAGTCCCAAGTACGATTGTAATTCATTAATGTTTGTAGGAGCTGGTGCATTCACAATTGCAGTTACTTTGGACTGATTTGGACGAATTCCATCGCTACTAACTGTGTGACCCAAATAGTCCACAGACGTTACAAAAAACTTGCTCTTTTCGGTATTGATTTTCACGTTGAATCTGCATAAACGTTCTAGCACCTTGTCTAAAACTTGTTTGCACTCTTCTAATGTTCTTGCTCCTATCAGCACGTCGTCTAAATACGTTACACATCCTTCTATGTCTCCTAAGATCTGATCCATGATACTTTGGAAGATCGATGGAGCAGTCGCCACGCCAAAGGGCAATCGCACATACTGAAAAAGTCCTATGTGCGTATTAATTGTTAGATACGCTTGAGAGTTTTCCGAAACTTTCAACTGCTGATACGCACCACGAAGATCGATAACGCAAAAGAAATTACAGTTTGTCAACTTTGCGAAAATGTCGTCGATTCTCGGTAACGGATGATGTTCCGAACGCAAGTAAGGATTAATGGTAACCTTACAGTCAATGCACAGTCTCAAGCTGCCATTTGGCTTAGGCACAACAACTATAGGAGAAGCCCACTTACTGAACGCGACTTTCTTCAGAATGTTCTCCTGACACAATCTATTCAACTCAGCCTCAATCGCTGGTCGTTGTTGAAAGGGTGGTGAATAAGCAACGTGGAAAATAGGGCTAATGTTGTCTTCCATGACAATCTCCGCCTCAAACTCACGAATTGGAGTGTTATCGTCACAAATCACATTGGGGTATTTCAAACGAATCGAATCAAGGAGGGTACTTTCAACACGGTTCATACTCACGATGCTTTCCTTGAACTTGTTCCTCCATCCGGGTCAGAGGACGTCCATCCACGTGCGCCCCAGAAGCGGTCTGAAGGTTTTACTGCTTTCGATCACTACTAGCGCAAGTTTTTCACTCGGACCACGCTGACACCTGGACACATCTGCACTGAATCCCCCAATCACTTTGATACCTTGCCCCGTCACAGTTGAAAAATCATCGTTTATACTGAACAACGGACGACTTGAAAACCACTTTCGATACAAACTGTCACTAATCACTGTAGCACATGCCCCACTGTCAATTTCAAACTCAATCGGTCGGTTGTCCACAAATAACGTTTCGGTTGCTTCCTTGCTCTTCACTAACAAGGTCTCGTTCTTCACCGAATTCAACTGCATCCGAAGATTTGCTATTTCTGTTGCCAAATCTTCACCAGCACCAACCGTGCCTACGGTCTGGTTTCTTCTCGAATCCTGGCTTCCACTACGATTTTGCTTCGAATTTTTCGAAAAGCACACATTTGCAGCATGGCCTTGCCTGCCACACGCAAAACATTTCCAACTTTTCGCTGGACACTTCCCTTGTTCGTGATCTCTACCACACTTTTCACACACTCTTCGCCGGCCATATTGATTTTTCTGACCGCCATTGCTATTCGCGAACTTCGAACGACTTTTGCTACGACTCCGGTATGACTTACCAGATCGCACCACGTGCGCACTCAACACGTTTTCCCGCACTTTATTATCCTTTTCGGCTAATTCCCAGTTCAACGCTTCATCCACTGCTTTTTCGAAAGTTAGGTTTTTCTGCTTGAGCAGGTGGGTACGGAGCCTACTGTCGTATATACCGAACACGAACCTGTCTCGGAGGGCTTCCGTCAAAAAATCACCGAATTCACACTTCTCCGCGAGAGCTTTTAACTCGACCACATATTCCGACACTATTTGACCCGCTTTCTGATCTGCCTGATGGAATCGATATCGCTCACTAACCTTATTCACATCCGGCCTAAAGTGCTTTTTGAGCGCTGCTACTAATTCCGCGTACGTTTTAGTGCTAGGATTCACGGGCTGCAATAGCTTCTTCAGAATGGCATACGTGTCCATTCCGAGGTGCGTTAAAAGAAACGCCACTTTTCTGCCTTCCGGAATGTCATGCAGAAGAAAATGTTGAAGCATTCTTTCCTCATACACTTCAAAATCATCACCCGCGACGTAGTTATCAAACGATCCGAAATTCATCGCGATTTTAACACTACCGGACGGTCCGGCCACCACGTGTTTGGTATGGTCTTCCTCGGTCATCTTTGGAACGTTCCACACTGATCAAACGATAGCAATAACACACTTCGTTTCGCGACACGTGCTCTTCAAAACTGAATACGCTTTTCTATATCAGCCTATTGAGCACTGAACAAACGGTAGCACTTAACCTCACTCCGTTTCTGCGCTCCACGTGATTTTCGCCATGCGGTAGGTACACTTTCGTCGATCGTCACTACACTCTCCACTTTACCTCGTCGCCAACTTTTGATGTATTCGGGGACTTCGGAGGCTGGGAGTAACACACGCGTTGTTGGTTTCACTTATTTATTCTTACCAACTATACTTACAATGAGTGTTGTTCGCTCGAAGAGCAATAGATGAAAGAGAGCTACACAATATCTCTGATAGCTTTTATAGTCTTTCAATAGTGTTGCCTGATTGGATCCTCATCTAACATTAGCGGATATTAATTATCGCTGAGTTTCTTCCCTAGATCAATATCGATGAGTTACATTTTGATATCTAGATACATAACACTTCGAAATAGACTTTTTATTTTCAATCGAGTGGTGGTCAAAATCAAATTGGTTTAATGAAATGAGATTTTCACTATGATCGATGGGATGAGTAAGACTTCCTGCGAGAGGTCTGAACACATTTTTCAACCTGAAATACTACTTACATTTTTATAACTTTTACAACAAGATCAATATATCAATATAATACAATAGGTTTTAGTCTTTTTGTAGACTTTAAGATTTTCTTGTATGGGACGGAAGCCGGAACCTGGTTCCGGAAGTACTCTCCGGGTAGGGGCTGAGACCAAGGGGCACGTGTAAATTCGACCCGAAGCAGCAATGCGGCTACTGGAACGTCATGAAATTATCTCTGAAATCCAATGCAAGACATCAATTCTCAATATTGTCAATTTTACCTCATGGCCAAGGCTGGGTTATTAGCTTAGCTTAGCTTAGACTGACTACACTACACAATACACAATGGTTGCTATCCCGTGATTGACCGAAGTCAGTGAAAATGCACAAAGAATCAACTAGAAGTTCGGCTGGGATTGGCCATAATCTTCTTCAATGTGCATAATTCAGTGCCTCTATTTATACAGGGTCAATAACGGCGACGGCCACGTCCTTGCAGTCAGGTGGGATTGGGGGAAGGAATGTTAGTGTGTAACCTTTGCTATTTGGAGACCGTGTTTGCCTCTGCATCTCCACAAAGGTTACTGGGAGGGATGTTTGTTAATGGGAAGGATCGTTGGGTCACAGGATTCACATTGATAAGCGATTAGACCATGATAAATAATGATGTGTGAGATATATACATGCTTATTTGTAAATATAATATTTTCATTTGATATGAACGATTTCTATGTAGTGGAAAATTATGCCGACACTTGATGTGACGAACCATTTAAAGTTTGTTGAACAAATACCTAAATGTAACATTCCTACAGCTGTCAGGACGAAAGCATGTGTTATTATATTTTACTTATTTGAAAAGAAACAAAAAACTCGAATGGTTGAAACATCATAGAACACTCTTATTCTTATGCCGACACTTACAGTGGCGAACCATCCAAAGTTTGTTGAATAAAGTGAACCCTTCGCAAGTCTACACTTGTAGTGTCGAACCATTCAAAGTTTTTTTTTTCAATTACAAAAATAAAGGTAAAAAGGGGTGTTCTGTTCTGAAACGAGCTCACCAATTGATCCTTTATCCTTCAATGTGCAGCCACAATCCACTCTCAGCCTCACTCGTTTGCTCGGCTATATAAAAGCACTCAGAAAAAAAAATAGGCGCGCGACCCGAAAAGGAAAAAAAACCTGGCTTTCTTGACGCACTGCCCAGCAGCAAGCGTCAAGGTCAAAGGATCAAAAAAACTAACCGATCACGCCACTTTTTTACTTACTAGACCGACGCGCGACATGTTTGATCCTGCCCTCGTCGCTGGCCCCCGTAGGAGCAAGCGTCAAGGTCGAAAGATCAGACAGAACTCCTCATGGCCAAGGCTGGGTTATCAGGAGACAAACATGGATGGAGCTCAAAACTAGGCATTCGAGTGCTAAAACACCATGAAATAGCTTCAACATTGCTGTAAAAACATGCTTCTTTATTGAATTGACACTTCGGACAAATTACCAGAAACCAAAGATTCAGAATTATATATTCCGTAGATCCAAATATTAGTATTACGAACATCCTTGAGATACATTCGAGAAGATTCCACGACTGATTTGAAGGAAAGCCATTTCATTTTTCATCCAACCGATAATTTACAGACTACCGAGGAGTTTATTGAGGATCTCACCAGAAAGCTTACATAGCTGACTGTTATCACAAGCAATCTAGTGGTAGCATCGTAGCAGTCCATGGCAGCCAACTCTGGGTTGGCATTCTGACAAGTTACTCTGAAAAGAGTGATTCCATTACCAGCTCTTGTACAGAACAGTCGCAATTAGCTCTAATAAAGATTATTTTAGAATATAATATTTTGGCGACGAGTAATCAAAGAATCCACTCTGGAATCTCGGAAAAGAAGAAGAATGTCTTCATCGGGAGGAGAACCATCAGCAAACCTCGGAGGTCAAGATGTTTTCCGGCTCATTCTTCAGCAAAATCAGCAGATGGTGGAACAGAATGCTCGTCTAATGGCTATGATGGAAGGTTTCAACAACCTAGAAGCTCCAGCCAGGACAGCAAGCGGCCGAAGGAAGCTGACATCAGAACCAGATTACTTTCAAAACTAGAAGCAGACGGAGAAGGCGAGTGCAAGTTGGACACCCTCATCAACGAATGTCAACGATTGCAGAATTTAAAACACGACACCGCCTTGATCGAGCAGAAATCATCAATTGCAGCAACAGTCTGTGCAGTCAAACAGAAGAAGCAACAATCGAACCAATCTGCGCAATCGACCAAGGACAACACGCATTCTAGCGTTCCAAGAACACCATGCTGGCAGTGCGGTGGCATGCGCTTTGTTCGTGATTGCTCTTTTGCGAATCATACCTGCAAATCCTGCAACAAAGTTGGGCATAAGGAAGGCTACTGCAGTTGCATTTCTGTGAAGCCCAACCCAGGATCCAAGAAACACAAAGGTAAGAAGAAATCGAGCGTCAACGGCATATTTGCGGTTAATCAGATCAGCAGCGAAATTAGAAGGAAGTTCGTGAACGTCAACATCTGCGGCGTGAAGATTAAGCTTCAGTTCGATACAGCATCTGATATCACCCTCATTTCAAGACAAACCTGGGAGAAACTTGGATCACCGGATTTGAAACCAACAACAAGCGAAGCGAAAACGGCGTCGGGGAAGCCTTTGAATCTAGTAGGAGAGCTCACCTGTTCCATCAAGTTTGGAAACATCATCAAAGACGGCACCTGCTTCGTGACAAACCACCCTAATCTCAATTTGTTCGGCCTAGATTGGATTGAACTTTTTGAACTATGGTCTAAACCTCTATCAGCGATCTGTAGAAAAGTACAAGCTACGCAGTCACCGATCCAGAACTACAAAGAAGCGTTTCCGAACGTGTTCAAGGATACCCTCGGACATTGTAAGAAAACGAAAGTGAAATTGTACCTCAAACAAGATGCACGTCCTGCACGTCCCGTTTACAAGCCGAAACGTCCAGTTCCGTTCACATCCATCACGAAGGTTGACGCCGAATTGGATCGTTTGGAGCAAGCGGAAATCATCACACCCGTAGATTTTTCGCCATGGGCCGCTCCAATCGTTACTGTGAAGAAGCCTAATGGAAAGGTACGCATCTGTGCCGACTATTCCACCGGATTAAACGCAGCGTTGGAAGCGAACAATTACCCTTTACCAGTACCGGACGACATTTTCACCAAGCTGAACGGATGCAAGTTCTTCAGCATCATCGATTTATCTGATGCATATCTTTAAGTTGAAGTGGATAACGATTCAAAACAACTGCTAACAATCAATACCCATCGAGGACTCTATCGTTTCAACAGATTGGCGCCAGGTGTGAAGTCTGCCCCCGGAGCTTTTCAACAATTGATGAACGGCATGATAGCAGACCTCAAAGGAGTTGAATCATTTCTGGACGACAGCATTGTATTCAGCAAAACAGAAGTAGAGCATCATCAGCGTCTCGAAGCTCTTTTCAAGCGCCTGGAGGAGTACGGTTTTCATGCACCACCTACGACGTCCTCTCGATGCGTTACTGAAGAAGGATGTCCAGTTCGTTTGGTCCTCAGCATGTCAAAATTCGTTCGAGAAGATCAAGGAAATTCTGCAATCGGATTTGCTGCTCACTCACTATGATCCGAAACAGGAAATCATCATCGCAGCAGACGCATCAAAATCAGGTATCGGCGCAGTTGCCAAGCATCGTTTTCCAGATGGTAACCTGAAAGCAATCGCTCATGCATCCCGAACGCTGACGCAAGCTGAAGCAGCATTGGTTTTTGGAGTAATCAAATTCCATCGGATGATTCTGGGCAGGAAGTTCATGCTGCAAAACGACCATCAACCCTTACTGAGAATTTTTGGTTCAAAGAAAGGAATACCTCTGCATACCGCAAACCGTTTGCAACGATGGGCGCTGACTCTCTTATGCTACGACTTCGAGATTGAATATGTTTCAACTACACAGTTTGCAGTCTGCACATTCCAAATGGCCAGAGGTTCAGATCGTCCGATCGCCAACTACATCAAGTGTTACTGAGTTTCTGGACGAATTGTTTTCCCGTTTTGGAGTTCCTTCAACTGTGGTATCGGACAACGGATCGCAGTTCACCTCGGAGCAGTTCGCCGCGTTCTGTAAATCCAATGGAATCCAACATCTAAGAACAGCACCGTATCATCCACAATCCAACGGCCAGGCGGAGAGGTTTGTCGACACTTTGAAGAGATCACTACTTAAAATAAACGAAGGGGAGAAGATTGCCAAGACACTACAGGTATTTCTACAAACGTACCGTTCTACACCAAGTCGTATACTGCAAGGAAAATCGCCAGCAGAACTAATACTTGGTCGCAAAATGCGTACAGCTCTCAGTTTACTTCAACCAACCCAACGCATACCCACAGTCGTGAACCAGCAGCAGAACGATCAATTCAACAAAAAGCATGGAGTTGTTTCCCGTTCGTTTCAAGCCGGAGATAAAATATATGCCAAGGTTTATTCTGCGAACAAATGGACTTGGTCAGCAGGAGTCGTGATTGAGGCGTTTGGACATGTAAACTACTACGTGTTAGACAACTAGACAACCAGCATGGCAGACGCAAGCTCATTCGATCCCATGCAAACCATCTGAAGTGGCGTGAAGTAAGCAGCAGCGATACAGATTCCAGCAGATCACCATTAAGTGTCTTGGTTGACATGTTTGGCCTACAATCCAAACCTATACCCGTTCAAGATACTATTCCGGTTGAAATAGCTGGAAATCAGGAAATATCGGACATTTCTGATGTACGTTTGCAAGCTACCAACGAAGATGACCATGGACCTGAAGCGAATCAACAAGAATCAGAAACTATACCTTCAGTTACTCCAGAGGTACGAATCCGTCCAAAGCGAACAATTAAAATGCCGCCAAGATTCGAACCGTACTGGGTACTCCGGAAATAAGAAGGGAGAGATGTTATCACAAGCAATCTAGTGGTAGCATCGTAGCAGTCCATGGCAGCCAACTCTGGGTTGGCATTCTGACAAGTTACTCTGAAAAGAGTGATTCCATTACCAGCTCTTGTACAGAACAGTCGCAATTAGCTCTAATAAAGATTATTTTAGAATATAATACTGACAAGGATGAGTACTTTAATACTCCATGGATTGGGAAGATCTCAGTTTCACTTTCAACCTCACAATGAAAAAAAAAACTTTAGGCAGCTTTGGCAAGGATGCATATAGAGCAGCGCCGAATAATTATACCTGATTTGCAATCTCTTACTGACAGAATGATATCAAAAGTATTGTATTAGTTTTGGCATAAATAGAAAAAGTAAAAATAGTTATATTATATAACTTATATACAGATAATTTTTGTATGCATAAAAAATCTGCAACTGGGAAGATATTCATCATATTTAGTCATCAAACAAGAAACACGGTAGTGTTTATCAAAAGCTTCCCGGACCACCTGGAAAATCGTCACGACCTCCTAGGGGTCCACGGACTCTGATTTTGGCGGATTTTCTCTAATCAAATTTCAATTTTGTTAAGCACCCTCTTAGACTTGATCAATATTAACATTTTTTTCTTTTTCTTCCTGACATTACATCCTCACTGGGATAGATGGGTTTATTCTACGACTGGCGTGAGGTGACAATTGTCGGTGTCGTATAGCGAGGTGACAATTCTCGACTTGAGTGAAGTGACTCTCCATTTGATTTGCACGGCGAGTCACTTCACTCGAGTCGAGAATTGTCACCTCGCTATATGACACCGATAATTGTCACCTCACGCCACTCGTAGAATTAACCCAAGAGCCTTCTTAGCTTAGTGTTCTTATGAGCAATTCAACAGATATTTCTTTGCCAAAGTTGCCATATTCACATTTGTATATCGTGTGACAAAAGTACGATGATACATAGGGACAATGAAAATTCGCGGCAAAATTCTTTAAATTGCGCGGGTGACTTAGGCGATAAAACCAAAATTTCGCGGCTTTGTCGCGGTCTCATACTTTTGGTCAAAATTCACACCAAAAAGCATGTTTTCATAGAAAATATATTTTGAATGTGTAAACTAAGCAAAGTTTTAGTAATTATTATTTTTTATTATACAGATTAAGATAATAAGTTTAATACTTGATTTCAAATTAAATCCGAAACAAGCAAATTTGAAGAAGTCCAATTTAAAACAAAGTGGTACAAAAATTATTGGTTCAAAATAAATTTACCATTTCAATAGGAAAAAAAAACTGAAATTTACTGCGATTTTCATATGAATTAACTAGGGGAACTTACGTATTGTCGGCAGCCTAAGCAGCTGAACTTTTAAGAGGGCAATTTTACGCAACAATAGAGCACAATAATTAGCAGCAGACACCTTAACTACACTTGAGCACTCTTCATTTGTTAATTATAATACACAAAACACTATTTTATTCTCTTAATCTTCTATATTTCCTCACCAAAGTCACGAGGCACTTGTTCTTTTATCGGCAATGCAATTACTATTGTCGGCAACAAAAATGTTCACTTCGGCAATCCAAAAATGCGCTAAAACTAGTTTATGTATTGGTAACATTTCGTATTTGTTGACAAATCCTGAAATTAAACGTCACTCATTATGTTCTACTCGTTGAAAGGGCCAATGCAGAAAAATACAGACTACACTGAGTACAGATTTGCAGTTATGAATAGAATAGCAGAGAGTCAAATTGAATACACAAGTTGTGTGACACAACACCACTAAATTTATGCAGACTAAGGCACCGTCCACAAATTGCGTAACGCTCTAGGGGAAGGGGGCGTAGGCTCAAACGTTGCGGCTCAAGCACAAAATTTATTTTTTTCATGCAAAGACCGTTGCGGAGGGGGGAATGGTCGAAAATTGTACATTTTAACGTTATGTCATAAATGGACGCTTCCTAATTTCGTTTTCATTTATTTTATCGAATATTTTTTGTATGTATTCAATCTCACTATAGCAGCATTTCGGCTGTAAAAATTGCCATGTTATGGTCTTGCAGCAAGTGCGAATCCAGCCTAGAAGTTGCAGCGTGACGTCATAGTTAATTGATTCATAATATTGTGCTCTACAAGAAAAACCCCCGGAAGACGATTATCGTATTACTTGAATTTGAGAGTTGCGTTTGAATGGGTTACATGCATGCCCCTATTCGCTACTCACACTACTGTTTATTAGGGTGCGGCTTATTTTTCAAAAGCTAACAAAACCAAAAATTCTTGTACTCTTATGAATTCGAATCATATTAGAAGAGAAACCTCAAAGTTTGAGCCAAAAATATTAAGATTGAGAGAGGGGGCAAGCGTCTTGAAAGTAAATTTTCAAGTTATAAAAAATTGCCTTCAGTGAAGTCACCATAACTTCCGTAATTTTGAACCAATTTTGAAACTTAAAGCACCATTATCTTAAAAACTAAATTTATGAAAACTTTGTAGAATATCAAATGTGTGTAAAATCAAAACTAGTTTCAATAAAAAGTAGTTTACTCCAAATGTTTCCTCATTTTACTAAAATAATATCTTTGTTTGACCATAACTTCATGAATACTCAACCAATTTCGAATCTTTTTGCATGTTTAGAAGCTTACTTAATTGTTTTCATATTTTTCATACGTCACATTTCACTAAAAAAATGATTTGACCTAGTTATTCAACAAAACTGCACATTTTTTAACGAAAAACGCCAGTTTTTTTTTATTTAACTTTTATCTGCTAAACAATATTTTTAAAGCTGAAACTGGTTTCCCTCATTTGTTAAACCTTTGAAAAGGCCCAAGTAACCATAAGCACTAATAATAAGCCCTTAATCAGCATCATAGATGCGTACATGCATTATAATAGCACCACAAATGCTTACACACCTTATAACAGCACTTCCGCTGCATAGAAAACCTATTACAGCATCATTAAAGCTTCTAAGCCTGATGTATACAGGCATAAAATAAGCACTATATTGGCTTTTTCATTCGAATACAGGGCATGTTTAAATGCCATCCAGTGTTTTGACAGGTATACCACGTGCTTTGTGTTTGCATATAGTGGTAAGAGGGAGACAAACATAAATTTTCTCACTACTACAATTGCAGGTTTTATGACGGGGAAAAGTGATGGTTTAAATTGGTCACTTTCCTTTACAATACTATTCATCTTATGTGGCCGTAGGAGCAAAGGAGCAGGACAACAACTCAACAATACGGGTGTCGCTGGTTCGAGACGCAAAATGAGGAATTTCATCATCATAAAACGAGGATCAAAATGTGGCAATTGCAAGTCCTCAAAAGGATGAAAACTACCAAAACGAATATGTCTGATACGGAGAAGTACTATCTGTATCATTTTGAACATTTTTTGCATACTATTAGAGGTTTCCGTTTTCATTCATTCATTTATTTACCTCGTGTACCAGTTTCTTGGCCGCATACGCGAAAGCTCTCTGGCTGCGTACGCGAAAGCACAAAATATTCGCCCTAAAAACCTGGCGAAAACAACTGACGTTTCTCACGTGGTCTCATATCAGCTTTAGTGGTGCAGAGAAGCACGGTTATATCTTGGCACTATAATGGCACGCTATTTCGCCTTTTCTGCCATTATAATAGCATTATATGCGTATATTAAACTGATATGCATCAAATGATTACCCTATATGCGCATATAATGCTGTTACCGTGCCGCATTATCGTGCTTACTGGTTACTTGGGGACTTGTCAACAATTTTTAAATAATTTTGAAACAATAAAACTTTTTGCTCATGTTAAAAAATATATGCACTATTCTAGTCGTAATTAAAACAAAATGCTTTATAAACACAAGTTTTATAGGAAAAATGTAATTTTTGGCGAAAAAACATAAATAATCCAAAGAGATTCGATTTTTTCTTTAAAAAAATATGTTTTTGGGTAGTTTTTGTTGCAAAACTCAGCCAAAACCCCCTTTTTTAGAAAAATGTGTTGTATTAACAGGATGGTTTTTTGCTTCAAAAACAAGTACAGTCGAAGTTCGTTATAACGATATTTTTCGGTCCCTTGAAAAATATTTTAATGTTATCACTATTCTCTATAACGACATTTCTCTATTACGACGGTCCCTTGCCATTTCGTTAAAATAAGCTTTGACTGTACTAATATTTGAAATAGGTTGAGTATTTATGAAGTTATGGTCAAACAAGTATGAATTTTCCAGTAAAATGAAGAAAAAATTCGAGAAAACTACTTTCAACAAAGACTTTTTTTGATTTAAGACAAATTTGATGTTCTACAAAGTTTTCATAAATTTATTTTGAAAATAATGATGCTAAAAGTTTTAAAATTGGTAAGACATAACCGAAGTTATGGTGACTTCACTGAAGGCCATTTTTTATGACTTGAAAATTCACCGTCAAGACGCATGCGCCACCCCTAAATTGTAAATAGGATAAGAGATAGAATTTAAGTAAACTACACAATATTAAGTTTTCAGTCTGTGTGACCTGTAGTCAAAGACGGTGAATAAATAAATAAATAAATCTCAATACTTTTGGCTCAAACTTTGAGTTTTCTCTTCTAATATGATTTGAATTCATAAGAGCACACGAATTTTTGGAAAATAAGCCACACCCTAGTGTCTATGCGCAAAAAATCACTAAAAGGTAACGCGAAATTGAAAATTCTACAGGCTATTTTCACATTTTTTTACGTTCATATTATTCTCAGTGTATGAGAAAATCTGAATAGGCCCTTTGCAAATCAATGCACTTATGGCTTGACACAAAAACATCATCCTCTGATTGCCTGTAGAACCAAAGACAAATTAAAGACCCCCATGTCCCTTGCAATTGCCGAAAATTTTATGGCTCATAAGGTAATCTAGAATGCCGTTCAAAGTGTACTGCGATCTGTCAAACTTGGGTACCTTTTGCACTACAGAGGGACCAAATGCAGTACTAGAAGTGGTACCCAATCTGAGCCCGAGTGTGACGGACCTGGTAGAACAACGGGAGTGTTGCCAAAATAGTTAACCTATTGAAAGACGTATATTTTATATGTTTCTCAGCATATTGAAGATTATGCACTACAATCTTCAAATAAGAAAGTATCAAAATGCTCAATTGTTACCAATGCATCCTTTGTTGCCTAATTGCAATAAATTAATTAGTCATGTTCGTTTTTTTCTGTCAATTTAAATCGTGAATAATAAATACACCGCAATTGAATATCGTTTTCTGGCAACCTGGTTCCGTAATAAAAAGTGATTGCCGAGGAAATCAAAGTGCATTAATTTTAATTTGTGATTTAAAGCATAAAAATTAAGTATATTCGAGTGCTTTATATACAAATCAAAAGTTCAATAGTGCATTAAGTGTTCGGTGTGTGGCTTTTGTGAAAAAATTGGCATTGGAGCGAAGAATTGGACCTTTTAAAGTGGTGAGTTTTTGTAAGCTGTTCTTGTGTTGTTTTATTCGGCAGCTCACGAATGACGATAGTTTCGTAAGCATTTATTTCATTTAACGATAAAACCCACTTTATATAATATTTTTGTGAAAGATGGGATTTACATGGAAGATTATAGTTCAAGGAATATGTTGAGTACACTGAAGTTAACTCTCGTTCCGTAGATAAATTTAAACAAGGACGATAAGTTAGTGCTGCCGGAAATACCCTCAGGGTGTCGAAGCCATCATTTACCCTATATTTAACAAATTTTGCGGCATTTCGCGGGATTTCCTGAATTTCGCGCCGAAGTTCAAATTTCGCGAATTTCCATTGTCCCTAATGATACTCTATGAAATGAAGAAATTTCTTTTACGAAAAGATCCTGGACCGATCGGGAATCGAACCGAGACACCTTCAGCATGGCTTTGCTTTGTAGCCGCGTACTCTAACCACTCGGCTATGGAAGTCCTCAATCTTAACTATATTTTATCCTCATATAAAGTCTATTCCATTTGATATTTGGCCGCATCTGTTCAATTACAGTAACGCCTCTAGTTGTTATAGCGAGAAACTTATCACAGCCTTCTGATCCGGAAGAATTGTTTATCCAGTGATAAAAATTCCATGAATATCCATACATAATTGCAAAAGTTATCGAAGTTGGAACGCAAAAGATGTGAGAGAATGCTGCACAATTATATTAAAAACCCAACATAGTTAGGAGAATTGATCGCGGAAATACTCAAATTTTCAAATTCCGTATCAATGATTTTACCGTGCAGAACCTAAGACTGCAGACCGTAAGGTGCCTGGTAGGTTCAAATAAGTTTTTGCAGACAAATTCACTTGCAAGGTTTTAAACACTGGGGACAAATTTGCAGAAAAAAGTATCTATAGAACAAAAATTTTCCATCCATTCAAACGAATTGAGGTCCCGTGAAATTCTGACTGGACTAAGCCAGTTGCCATTACAGACCTGACGTCATAGAATGGTATACAGAAACTATATTATTCGTTATTATGGCTTGTTATATTGAAATGTTTAATATTTTTGTTTGATTCCATGCATAAGGTTATGCACAATGCCCTTATCTACATTTTGGAATATTTTACCTTTTTTTGGCTGAATCTTGCTCATGATTTGTCTCTTCTTTTGGTTTTAGGTGATTTTCCTATACGATGGCCCAACATCTTCCAATTGGTCGTAGTTCTGCAATCTTTTGGTACAATTTTAATGCTGTTTTCTGAATATCACTTCTGAACCAGTTTTCTATAACCGGATGACAAGAGTCATTTCTGTAGACACTTTTAAGGTAATTTTACTAATTGAATGTACCACTAGTTATGAAGTTCATGTTATTAATATAACAACTACATAAAGCTTGCTAATCCAAGTAATTTTTATCAGATTTTGGCAATAGTTTGGTCTTGAAATGATGGACAACCTTGCCTTGTTGAAGAGCAGTACAAAATGCAAGACCTGGAAGCTGTTTGAACATTTGTTTCGACATCCATAAAACATAGTTAAAACTTTGTCATCAATTTGTCATACAGCTTAAGAACTGTTCATTTTATAAAGTGGACACTTTGTTTGTGCTATATCTTTTTTTTATTTATTGATAAAATCGTAATCGGTTTTCTGTGCTTCGTTCAACTATTATTCTACAATGCTATGGAAATATAAGATCTTTGAAAATGCTTTTAGTTGAAGAGCTAAATAGTTTTTTACTATTATACTAAAGGTAAAGCTTTAAAAAAATCAATTATATTCCACCATTCTCTGACATTAGGTAACTTTAGTGATTTACCCATTTATGACCATACACTGATACACCATCCTTTCACTCCCAGCAAAAGAGAAAAGTAAAAAGCGTATTCAAAACTAGTTTGGATTACTAAAGAAACTATATTTGTATAAACGAGAGCTAAATCGTGAGTTAAAACCATAGTCTTAAGTTTAAATTTTACTCTTAATGGTAGTTTTACTAAAAAGTCTCATACTTTTAAAATCGTATACGCATATTTATCGATCTACAGCAAATTCCAAACGGGTTTCTCCGAATATTTCAATCTGTAATGTCAGAATAACATATTATGGAAATAATAATCGATTTTAATACAGCAGTGTTGCCAATTTTGATGATTGTCAAGTAACTTTGAAAGGTCTTCTGAGAATGAAGCATTATTATTATTATAATCTTTTTTTCAGCCCTATGGCTGGTTCATCTCCGAAAATGAAGCAATTGTTTTTCTATTGTGCTCTAAATGTGACGTGGGGACTATATAAGTAACTCTATGAAGGCGTAAGTTATTTATCATAATGGTATTATATTAGCACTTCCGTCAGGACGTACTTTAAACCAAAAAAATCCTATCATACCAGTTCCCTTAAAATTTAAACTATTTATCTCTATAAAATGATTTAATTATATCTGTAAAATTCTTGCTCCAAAAATAACTTGATTTTTTTTATCAGGCTTCTGATTGATGATGCTTTCGGAGAACAAGACTTTTTTGAAAATAAAAAATATAAATTGTCGAATTTTCCAGCCAATTTCTAACAATCATTGATTTTGATAAACTCCAAAAATCGACCCTTCTAATCGTTGTTCCATATTCGTGTGAAATTTAATTATTTTGGAGATTTTTTTTATTATCGCAACATTGTACAATACTTGTCGCACGATGTACAGAAAACCGATTGAAATTTCATTGATACATTAAAAAGATATAGTAGGGGAATTCGGGGTATAATGGACACATCAAGCATTTTTTTGTTTTAAGACCATACAATGACATTTTTCAAATTATTCCCGGCTAGTTTTCAAGTTTGATAATAGTACGATATGCTACATTCATTCATGTTAATAAAAATCATATCATATGCCAGAAAAGTGACACAGCAAATTAGGTCCAAAACAAGGCTAGCAAAAAGGTATCGGGGCAAAATGAACACTTGCATGAAATTTAATGATTCCAAAATATTAAATATTTTCATGTCTGTCAGTCGTCCCGATATGTAAAAGGGCTCTCTCTCTATCATATGAGCTAAAAAGAACCGTTCTGGGTTCGTTATTTTAAATTAGATTCTCCCACCGCCTTGCTAATATGCCAATTTGAAGCAGAGAAAAACATAAAGTCAAATTCCAAAGGACAATTGAAGCAAAACATAAACTTTTTCACCGTCAAACATTTCAAATGCAATACAGATTCCATGCAGTGTGTGAACTTTCGATGAAGTATGCATATTCTCAGAGATTGATGGGGTGTCCATTTCGCCCAGGGTGTTCATTATGCCTCTAATCCCCCTATGCACAAAGTGTCCACTTTATAAAAGGAACAGTCCTTACGTGCTCGCGCTTTTACAGTTGATTCTTTCTTCCGTTTCTGTTCGGGGTTTTATTATCTAGAACGACTTGTAAAGGGTGTACGGAATCAAAATGCACCAACTTTTAATGGCTGTAACTTTTTACCCGTTGATTATTTTCTATTGAAATTCTGGGTGTAATTTGTTCAATGTGTATTTGTTTACGCTGTGTAAGTTTCACTAGCAGATGTGCAATAGTTGTGAAGATAAAGTCGGAAAACAGCAGCGGCGCAAAGATTTTTTGCGCACGTACCTCGAAAAATCGGATCTATATCTCCCGATAGTGCCCCATCATGAAGTAGGCACTTCGGAAACATCCTAAGGAAGTGAAATCGGTGATATGTACTATAAATAACAAGATCACTGTTCAGTTCACTGGATAGAAATACAACCCAGCTAGGTATATTGCTTCGCTATTCATAGTCCAGTCATAACAATAACATTTGTTCAATTCTTTGTTTACGTATGTACTTTCGTACATCGTTATCACAACTACTATTACTCGCATTTATTATTATTTACAATTGCACGGAACAGCCGCCGGCTATGTTCACTTGCTTTTTACCTTAAAGGCTGGTTTGCTACTGACAAGAAAAGGAATCGCCTATCTCGATGCGTGGAAAATTTCTTCCAAGAAGTGGTCAAGAAAATCACATTTTTCTGATCGCAGTACGCAGTTGAGAAGAAATGTCACTTCAAAGGGGGCTCTCTGTAGGAAATTTCTTGACCCATTCAGTCAAGGAATTTCTTTACTTTTCTTGAGCGAAACAGCATACTTAGCCTAAAGCCTGATTTGCTGCTGAACAGGAATCGCTAAAGAAATTTCCCGCCGATTCCTTGCAGAAATTTTCTACAGCAACTCCCGTTTGAACTGACATTTCTTTTCAGCTGCGTACTGCGATCAGAAAAAAAGAGCTTTCTTGATCGATTCCTTGCAGGAATTTCCCATGCATCAAGATAGGCCGAGAAATTACTTGTCAGCAGCGAATTAGGCTTAAGCAGATATTACAATCGGAAGATATGAAGAAAGTAAGGAGTCCCCATTAAACGCACATTTTAACATTCTCTCAATTTAAGGGGGCAGAATCCGTCATTGATTTCGGAATTTTCAAAAGCAGTTTTTCCGTTCAAAATCAAGAAAATTTACAGGAAAATTTGTTCACTGTATTTTATTCTCCAACCGCAACACAGTGAACACATTTTCATCGAAAAATTTTCACTTTTGAACAGAAAAACTGCTTTTGAAGTTTCGATGATGGAGCGTTGAACGTTAAGAGTGTCACCTACATTGGCTTTGGCGGAATGTTTCATTTTACGATTTACCTCTTCCTCTTCCAGAACGACGCACGAGACACGACTGCACAATTGCGTGCAATTTCTTTAGAGAGAAGCAATTCTTTTTTTCTGTTATCGCCGACCTCGCTCTTTAGAGGCATCGAGATGCAACGCTTAACAACGAGCGCCTTAGTTGGGTAAGGTGACTGTGTTGCACAAACGGCACTTACCTGCTCACAAAGGCGTGAAGCGCGTCGGATAGTCAAAAAATAACTGATGCGCTCAATTTAAATTTGATGTGGTCTTTTCATGATATCCACCAACGCGAAAGCTACTGCATAAACTGCAACTCGACAGACTGACTGCAATCTTTCAACATCACCAGCGAGTTGACTTTTTTTTTATTAGATCCGACGGAATGACGGAATCTTGGGTTTATCCACGTTCCGGCGGGCGATCATTTTCTTATGGTGGTACATTTTCGAAAATTTTGTTGAGACTGAAAAGTGATCCAATTCTTATAAAAATCTTTGTCAAGCTTTGTAATAATATTAATTCAGAAACAACAAGCTACACAAAATATTACAAATGGCTTTTGGGGCATCATCATAAAATATTCGAGAATTTTTTTACCTACCTATATGGTAAATTCAATCACAAATTTTGATTCTCGTCTTGTTTCAGAGGAAACCCTGACATTCTCAAGCAAAACCCTAACTGCTCGTTCATTTTACCCGCCGTAGAATACCTGGATAAAAGTAATATAATTCAATTATCGCATAACTTATGATATCTCCCTAAAAGTCATTGGTAACCGAATGTGTAGCTCGCGGATAAAAACTATCACTACTCTGAGGTAGAGGAGGATGTCCTCTACATAGTAGCATTGTTAAATACCGTGTAACAAACAACAACAAGTTACACATTTGGTTACCAATGGCTTTTAGGGCGAGATCATAAATAAAGTGAGAATTAAGGTTTGCAATAAAACAACTTTTCTATATTACAACAGTAGAATGACTATTTGGCCTTCATCATACAGTAAAAAAGTTAGAAAAAAAAACTCGTGGCATCAGTTGAAATTTCGTTGTTGAGTGAACCATAAAGAAGTTTGCAATACTATTCTTAAAATGCAAGACATCGCGACACTGAAAGGAGCGAGCTATTCCTTTATCAAAAACCCACATAAAAAGTAACTGTCTTTTCAGTCTTCTTCAGTTTTGGTGCTTCGGAAGAAGCAATCGTCAAATTGAGAAATAAATGTGCACACACGTTTCGATCGTAAATATACCATCGCATCGCACAGGAGCAGCTGAAAAACGCTTCGACAGTTGGGTGGGAGTTGCATCGTAGATGTCGAAATAAAAAAGTCATAATTATAAATGGCTTTCGATGGCAGAACCGAGCAGCAAACTTCAAATTTCTTCTCATCCGTCTCCGGGGTCGGCATCCGTTTGATTGATGCTAGTGATGGCTCAAGCAGGGCAACTGCTATGGATTTGGCTGTGAGGATGATCGTCCACGGCAATAATAGCGATGCCAATAATTCAGGAGAAGTCATAAGATAGAAATTAATAAGATTGATTGCACTTTTGCACTTTCCTATATCGTTGACCCAAAATTGCTCCAGCTGTGCAATTTATATCCTATTGATTAATGAGGACTGCAAGCAGAATCTTTGTGAGACTTATGATGAATGAGACTAAAGGAAGCAGTATCCTCAATTGAACAACATTATCATAATGTACATTTTTAATGGCTCAAATGAAAATGTAGCAACTTTAGAAGTGAAAATGTCAAACTTCTCACAAATGGGGTTAATTATTACAGTAATGTATAATGATGGATTCTGTCTAAGTCTCGAAATTTTCTAAAAAGGCTTGCAAGATATAGTTGGTCCTATTCGTGAAATCCCTCACTGGGACAAAGTCTGGTTCTCAGCTCAGTGTTCTATGAACACTTCCACAATTATTAACTGATAGCTTTCTCAAAAAAATTTCGATAACGAAAAGGTCCTAGACCAACCGGGAATCGAACCCAGGAACTTTCAGCATGTCTTTGTAGCCGCGGACTGTTTGACTAGGCTAAAAGCCTTATCAATGAACTACCGTGCGTCTCCATCATTTTGATATAGCTGAATAACGATTGAAAGAATATTATGGAGAACGCATGGACGGCATGGATAATTCATGGGGACACTACTGTAGTTCCTTTGAAGCATAAAATGTAGATATCGCATTCAACATATGTACGAATCGTGAAGATTCTTCATTCTTTTCACCTAACGAGTCCTTCATCCCATTGTCCTCCGAGTAAGGCAATGAAGCATCATCATCGTTCACTCGGTCGTTTAGCTGCTTTATGATGAAACTACCGGGCAGTAAAAAGCATACAATCATCAGCCAAATAGCATAAACGAATTGTTTTCATGCATGGTAGCGTTGTACGTAGACTGGGTGCACCAATCTCCCGAACGATGTCGGTATGCAGAGTGAACATCAGAACGCGACATCTAGATGAAGAAAAACGAGAATGTAGAATAGAGAAAAGAAATGATGCTGCTGAAAAATGCACATAAAAATCTAGCATTTTTTTTTCTGGAGTATGAAATAGCTCCACTGCAATCGACCAACCGCCTTTTTGGGAAACTCTATAGCAGTGAAGCTGTAGAAAGTGCGATTATAATAGCCCATATTATCTAGGAATAGCTACAGCTTAGTTGTAACCATAGAACTATCAAACCAGGTCATGCTTTATATAAATAAAATTCAATAGTTGCTTGTCTGTTCTGATATTTTTAATAGAAATATGCTACAAAAATTTGGTTTATGAGTGTTCAAACGTTAATATAAGGATTTGTTTCTGATTATTTTCAGATCTTTCACAGCAGGAATCTGATTTTTTATTCTATTCAAACTTAAACTAGTCCCCAAAAATTTTCTGAACATCTTCGGAATCAAAAGCCAATGATCGAAATTGACACATATTCTGAAATTAGTAGAGTTTGGTATTTTTTAATGATAAAAAAAATGATGCTGCAGGTAGAGGGGTTTCGTATTCGTTCGATTCACGACCTTTACCTTTGGTCATAACTAATAATTTCAAGCGAACCTTGGGCTCAAATTATAAACGCATTTGTGATTGCCATGCTGTTTGTTCATCCACGATTTTCTGGACAGTCCCAAACTGTTGGCTTTCAGACTATACACATTTGTTTCACTTACATACGCGCCCCACTCTGTCCGTACATTACATGAAATGCTTTATGTTTCTATGAATGATTCGATGTTTACGGCGCTTTCGTACGAATCGCTGAGTTGTGGCAAAAGGAAATTTGTACCTTGCGCACTGCAACCACCAGCAAAATGATACCCAAAGGGAGGGGGTACATAACGAAATAAAACTATTTCAGTCGTTTGTTTGAATGTAAGTAATCAGCTTCGTTTTGCTTTATTTCTCCTCGATAGGCGTCTTCCACATCGCTGAAAAGGAAACAAGCACTGTAATATACTGAGTTGTATGCATCGTCGGAAAAAATGTAGGAAAGGCAATGTCATAAAGCATTCAAGGACAGTCGCATAGTGGTACCGTTCAAAGTCCAAAAAAAAATACATTGTTTTATTCCCTAATAAATCAAATATGATTTCAAAAGTGTAGAAACATAAATTGTTCACCCATCCCTGTTAGACATTCAAAGTAAGGCCGTGAATGATGGAGCATTTGTATCCAAATCTAAGTGAGTTTTCAGACAATTAGAACATGTAGACACATGTAGAAAAATTAATCGGAACAGATGTAAATTAGAATGGTTCAAATTAGAAAAAGTTTGAAAATTCCAGCTTCCATATGTTTTTTTATAATCCTTATGATTGAAAAAATCAATTGAAATTTAAAAGTGGTCCAAAAATATTTAAAGTTTGTATGGAAATTTACTTGTAGAAACTAAAATAATATTTCTAACACCGGTATAACTATCATAACCATTATTGGTGCTAATAAAATTTACTGAAACACATTAAGTATGCTTCAATGAAGAAAGTTACTAAAGTATCAAATCACTTTGAAACATATGTTGTTTGGAAATTTTACAGAAGTTTACTGCACTATAATGGATATAAATATTAACAAACAAATCAAACCACCTTCGGATTGAGCAACTTCCTCCATTATGGTTTGAATGGGATGAGTTTGTACTTTGTACTGATATTACAGTACTTAAAAAAAACATAGTAAATTCCATACAAACGTGCATTGTTTTGGGCATCTATAGAAATTTAGTTTTTTTTTGTAAGGTTTGTAAGCAAGCTATGGGAGATTGAATGTTTTGCGTGATTTGTATCGCTCTAGTGTATATCAACAGACGAACAGACGTAACACTTAGAAAAAAAAAATACATTCAAATTTATTGCCCAGTTTACACCATCATCATATATTGAGCTGTTCCGCGAAACACTGTTTTGTACAACAAGACCTGCAGATGGCGGTAGTGTGGAACGTCTAAATGAACGGAACGCGTGCCTCTGGATGTGAGGTTTGAAACATAACAAATTCGAAATGATCGTTAAATAAGTGTTCGATGGTTTTTTTTCTTTTACACGTCTGTTTGTTTGTGGTATATATCTGAGACGAGACTCGCGGGGACGGTCTTCTTTTTCTGTGATTACTGAGTTTTTTCTTATTCCACTCTGTGTTTATATCAATCATGCGCAAGCCGTTCAAACTCTCACATTAACATCCCAGCAAAAAAATATTGCATTTGCATCACACCGAAGCATATATGACCTTTTGCGTGAAATTTAATGCCAGCAAACGTAGCAGACATTATGAATAATCAGTCTTGTGTTTAGATTTATCAGCATCTTTGGGAAAAAAAACTGCTCCACTGACTGTGGTTTTAACTACGAGTTTATTTTGAATACAATACTTTTCACTTTTTCAGCTTTTAAAACGACGGACTGCATTTGACGTTTTGTGACAGCGGAATCTGGTTTGCTATGACGTTGATATTTTTTCTCTTCGCAAGTCTCTATCAGGTATATATATCACTCCTGGTTCATATTAAAGTATTATTATTTAGCTTTTAAGCAATAAGTTTTTTAACGGATTTTGCTCGCTTAGTGAGGAGTTGCACCGGTCCTTGAACTTTCGTCAGTGATTTTCTCATATTCAAAAAATGGTAGTAAATAGAGATGGTCAGACGAGTTCGGCTGCAGTCAAGATTCTTTTGAACAGATGACGGTTTTAGATAATCATTGCTATTTTTCTGCTGTTTTTTGGCATATGGTATTGATTTTTCGCCCATTTCTACCAAGCTTTTGCGCCCAATAAAACAATTTACTTGGCTGGGAATTAATTGTAGTGAAACGAACACTTTTATATTTTACACCTATGTATTCATATTGTGCTTCCCCCAATTGATTGCTAACGTGAAAAACAATATAATTTGTTTGATAATCGGATAAATGTAATACATATATTAAAAGGGTTGTCTTATTTATGTACGCTTTACTAAAAACAATGTTAGAGGGGGCAAGATCCGTCATTGGTTTAGGAATTTTCAGAAGCAAAATCAAGAAAAAAATAAGACGATAATGTGTTCACTGTATTCTATTTTCCAACAAAAGCACAGTGAACAATTTTTCTGAATAGAAAATTTGCTCTTGAAGTTTCGTAATCATCGTACGATGACGGATCCTTGAACGAAACGAATCTAATTTCAAAACCAAACGCGGTTTGCAGTGAAACTGAATGGGATGAAATAATGAAAAAAAAAAAAATAAATAAATAAAAAAAGTTATTTATAACGATGCAAAGCATGGTAATCTTTATTTGGCGTCATGTTAGTCCCACAAATATCATACAGAAATAAAATTGAATAATATTGTGAAATCTAGATTGTGGGAAGGTTTTCCTCATTTTCCATTCTTCGTTCAATCCTTTGAGACGAAAGTTAGCGCATACAGTGATACTTTTTCAAGTCAATATAAACTATCAAGACTGAGTTTTATCACTTTGAAATGCTAGCTGAAAAGCCATCATTGTTGCCAAAACGAATGACGGGTACTTAGCCTTAACGTTCAACGCTCCGTCATCGTAATCATCGTCATCATCGAAACTTCAAAAGCAGTTTTGTTGTTAAAAACTAAAAATTATTCGACGAAAATGTGTTCACTGTGTTTCGGTTGGAGAATAGAATACAGTGAACACATTTTCCTGTTAATTGTCTCCATTTGGACGAAAAAACTGCTTTTGAAAACTTCGAAATCAAAGACGGGTCTTGCCCCTTAAGGTTTTTCTGATATACCCTGGTGCAACATGGGAGAAGACCAAACTGGGCAGGACAATTTTCACTGAAGTAAAGGGCTGCGTTACCTATAGTTAAAGGGAAATAATGTGTTGATCTATTTCAATATGAAAAATTAGCTTACACTTCCATAAACTCACAAATCATAGTAACTCTTGAGCCTGTCTTCTATTTGCATGATAGACAGTGTCACTTTCTGAACATTTGTACAGTTTGCTGAGATTAAAATATTCTATTGATGATCAAAAGAGCCAGAGATCTAGGTGAAAAATCGATCAAAGAGCTCAAAGATAATATCTTGTTATTTGATCGATATCCCACTCAGATGATCAAAAGATGAGATGAAATGTAATGCCTGCTCCTCAATCTAGCTGATTTCAGAAGGACAACAGTGCCCAGGCTGAACTACCTGCTAAATACACAACCCTTAGCTGGCGGTATTTGCCATCGTTTGACCCATGGAACTCCTTCCTAGTTGTCGACTCACCATTTGGCAGCCCACAAATAGCAATCTATCGGAACCAACAGATTTTGACATTCGGCTTCAGATTCGTTTTTGTTTATAGGAAAAGTAAATGCATTTTTTCGGCGTTCGCATCAATTTAGCTTTGGCGTTAACAACACTACTTTATCAACGAATCAATCTAAAGCAACGCGTATTTGTTGTTTTAAAATGGTTTGGTCTTCTTAAAACAATCAATTTTTCAATACTTATTTATTACAGGTTATACAGGATCTCCACCGGAGCTTTCAGGCATTGTGTTAAGGAATATTTTTACTATTGGCCCAATACGCACTGATGGAGTAGAATGGCCCAACTCATTGAATAATTCCTAGAACGTTTCAATTTGTATAATTTGCCAAATGATGTTCAAATATGTTCACCCAAGAGTTGCTGCTACAACCCTTCGACATAAACTCATAAATTTTACTTTAATTTCCCGGTGAGATTCCACAATTTTTCACTTTTTTGCCTAAGTTGTAAGCTTTTCTGATGAATTTATTAACGAATAAGCGATTCCATGCCACAGAGCCAACTCATGGGGTAGCATGGTTGCTGACTCTTCGATCTCCATACTAAATGGTATTTTACTCCACCCATTTGGTCATTTTGAACCACCCCCATTTTTCAACCAACTTTTTGACACGATTCAAAACCATAAAAAATCTCAAATTTGGGAAATGTTTTCATTGTGGTAGCTAGAAAATATTGTAGAGTTACTGTTAAGAATTCAAATGGCCTTCAAATGTGGATGTTAATACAAGAAAACGACACAAATCCTTAAAGTGGCATTTTGGACCATTTTACCTTAAGTGTTGTTCTGTGTTCACATGGAAAACGGACTTACTTGCAAGCAGGAGTAGATAGAATCTCCTCGAGTAGCCCGCAGAATCTAAAGTGTGTTCTCCATTACTGAAGTTAGACCGCTTCTATATCACTGAGCTGACAACTCTTTTATTAGATTGGTGGATTTGCATCGAGTTGTAGAGCTTACATTTAGTTAGATCGAAAAGAACAAGACAAAAAATTGAAATAATGGCTAAATACTTAAGTGGAATTTAATATTCGTCCTTTCTTCAGTTAGCGCTACAGTTCATTGTAACCTCTCTGTTTCGAACCGTCTCGAATATATACTGCTTCGCGTTAGAGAAAGGGGCCAACCATCGTGCGAATAGTGCGCATGATGCACACGGCGGAGGGATAGATGCGCACTATATATAGATATAGCGAAGTGACGCGCGACGCGGCGAAGTTGGTCGAAAATCGAACTTCTCACGTTGGTTCACCCATTTTCAGTCACGAAGCAGTATATTTTGTTTCAAACATGTTGTTCCGTCTCGACGTCGCAAGAAGCAATTTGAGAAGCGCTGGCAGTGGGCAGCAGCGGAATATTCCATCATCAACATCCTTGCATTTTGCTACCCGATTTTGAACTACTGTACTGGGAAAACCACGTGATTTTCGCGAAATTCAAGCCTACTACTATTACCATTCCCAGCACTGGTTTTCACCTGGGAGGGAGACACCAATACAAAATTTCTGTACGTCATAGTGAGCCGGGATTCCACTGTCACGAACTGTCACTGTGAGCCCAGATCTCAAACACTGGACTAACATGGAAAAAGTGCGTAATTGATTTTCGTACACATTTTCGCATTTCATCAAAAGTGCCAAAAATCGAATGAAAATCAATTCATGCACATAGTGCAAGTAATGTCACGTGAGCACCTTTCAATCTGATTGAATATAAAGCTTTGAAAAATGATCGTATTACTTCTTCCAATGAAAATGTACCGTTTTGACTCATATTCCGAACACTTAAGGCCAGTTGTGACTTCAAATGCATCTGAGGGGCACAAATTAGTCGATATTTGTTAAAATTTTAATTTCTTCGCAAAGCCTAACTGTTAGCTGTTGAGTGTGCCGTTAATAATGTTTGTTTTAACTTATTTAGTATTGTTTTAACGCAGAACTATGGAACAACATTTTGATTCAAATGCCGAACACTGTGTTCATTCTGTCTCATATCCCGAACACCTTGATTTAAATTCCGAACAGCACGAATAAATTGTATTGAAATGAATAATTTCGCAAATAAATTTATCTGAGCTAGTTCTACTGACCTCGAACTAGAGAATAGACAGTTTCACAAAAACCAAAATTTCTGGGATTCATCCAGTCACCCCCTAGTCCTAGTTGCAATACTAAAACAAACAACCAGACAAATTTTCATCCAATTTGAAGAAGATTAGGAGGTGCCTCAAGTCGAATTTGTGTTTTTTGGCTATTTTTTACATTTCAAAAATCCTAACGAGAATTTGGAAAAAGGATAATCAAAATAAATACCACTAGTTGAACGTATTATTAGTACTTTACAACTTTTGAGAACACTGTATGCCAATTAGAAATGGTTTTGACCTCATAAAATTGATTTCTGTTCATTAAAGTACCTGTAAAACATACATTTCTCTACAGTTTTTGTTCTACAAGATTCTTAACCTCATTTTTTGTTATTTCTGAACATTATTGTAGTACATCATTTTTGTATCCGAATTACAGATAAATTGTAAAAAATCGTCGGAAATACGACATTCCTTATTCCTCTGCATTTGGAGCTGCTGCCAAATGGCGCAATTGCTGACATGTTACAAAATTGAACATAGTAGCTTTGCTTTTTCAATGATGGATGATGATTGAAGAAAACAGCTATCAAATGTCATCAACGCAGTCGTTTTTCAAACAACATTCGCATTTGATGCCAAGCAATTACATATGTGATATAGCCCCGAGGTCAAGCTTCTCGACTACTGATCTTGAGGATCAGAGTTTGATTACGGGAGTTCATTTAGAGTGTTGTTTTTTGCCATGGACCAAATGACTTGAGGCCAAAAAAATTCATCACGATTCATTGTTCAAAAGTGCATCTAGTGACTCAGATAATCAATAGGACTCACAAAAATCTCTCACTCCTAAGTGAATGAAGAGAAATGCTCAAGTAGTGATTTGCGCCTTTAGTTCTTTTTCTATGCTGCATATAATAAAAATTGGTTCCACTCGAAAAAAAGAATCATAATTGAACTCCGATCCTCAAGATCGGTAGTCGAGAAGCTTAACCTTGGGGGCTATATCACATTTGTAATTACTTGGCATCAAATGCGAATGTTGTTTGAAACACGACTGCGTTGATGACATTTGATAGCTGTTTTCTTCAATCATCATCCATCATTGAAAAAGCAAAGCTACTATGTTCAATTTTGTAACATGTCAGCAATTGCGCCATTTGGCAGCCTCTAAATGCAGGGGAATGAGGAATGCCGTATTTCCGACGATTTCTTACAATTTATCTGTAATTCGGATACAAAAATGATGTACTACAATAATGTTCAGAAATGACAAAAGAATGATAATACGGTTGAACTTTTATGGTTAGGCATGAGGTTAAGAATCTTGTAGAACAAAAACTGTAGAGAAATGTATGTTTTACAGGTACTTTAATGAACAGAAATCAATTTTATGAGGTCAAAACCATCTCTAATCGGCATACAGTATTCTCAAAAGTTGTAAAGTACTAATAATACGTTCAACTAGTGGTATTTATTTTGATTTTCCTTTTTCCACATTCTCGTTAGAATTTTTGGAATGTAAAAACACAAATTCGACTTGAGGCACCTCCTAATCTTCTCCAAATTGGATGAAAATTTGTCTGGTTGTTTGTTTTAGTATTGCAACTAGGACTAGGGGGTGACTGGTTGAATCCCAGAAATTTTGATTTTTGTGAAACTGTCTAGTAGAGAATCATCACTACTCCTGAGATCTTAAATAAATTGGAATATGTTCAAATTGAATTGCAATTGATGGCCATTTCGTGGTAATTTGATGACATATTTCAGCGAAACATTTCAACCAAATCGCCATACAAAAACCAAGTGTTCGGAACCTCTGAGTCTGTTCGGAATTTGAGGCAAAACGGTATATTTAGTGCATAGAAAACTGTTTGTCAGGAAAGATCGAAAGTACACAGCAAAACAAAACTAGCGATTTTCCACAAGCCTGCCTTGATTGTTGTTGGCAAGCTGGAGTTATCTTGCAGTTCAAACAAACGTTGTTCTGTATTTCGTGTGTAGTATCTGTGCCTCCCTCATAGCAGCCGAAAAAATATTAATCACTTAACACTTGACTAAAAGAATAGTTCACATTTTAAGCAAGATGTGTGAACAGACAAAGGGATTTTTGGTCGCTGTAGTAATTTCACGCATCGAATGTGTTTGTTTAGTTTAGAGTGCAGAAGCATAAAAATCGAGAAAAGCGATTGGTAGAGAAAGGGGGAAGTGAAATCAAGTGTATTACTCACATAAAGAATGTCAAAGCAAGTATATTTCTCCAACGCACTGTCAAAACTTGCCTAATTAGACTTTGATGAATGTACCGTTAACTGAAAGGGATACTCGTGGATAATTATGACACTATCGACATTAACAACTACTTATGGTATATTTTCAATTCCAGTGGGTTTCTGACACAACTTCACTATCTAGGAAATTTTTTGTCATATTTTTCTTACTGTCCTAAATAATGTAATAAAGCAAATAAGTTCAAAGGGATTTTCCGCCCAAAGCTAGAAACAGCGTCTGATTGTCGTATACTCTGGTGATAAACTTTCCAACTTCAAAAATCACACTTTATTGTTGAAAAATTTAGTTTGTTTGGTATCAGAGGATGGAGGAGTTCTCAGAGAACGTGTTCTTCCTGATCACAATAAAATATTTTGCCAGGGTCATAGTTTTGAGGGCATTTGCGTCTTATATGTATGATATGCCTTTATTTTTTGTTAAAGTTGAATAAAAAATAAACACGGAGGCCTATAACAGATTTTTGAGGATAAAATTTCTTCCTTCGGTTAGAGACAACTTATATCAATACTAGCTCATAGGTTTTGAGCAAAACGGAGCCGCTTATCATACTTATATAAAGGTTCAATCAAAGCTCTCCAAAATGAGCCATTTTTTCGAAAATATGTTTAATTCTTCAATTACCCAGGTATGAACCGATTCCATAGTTTGATATGGGCGTATGCTGGAGACAAAGCCTGTGAAGAATCTCACGCCATCGTTGATGTTTTAGAAGCTTTCATCACACAGATATTGAACTCGACGTCCGCATGATAAAATTTGAAGGTATGCTTCCAATTCCTCTCTGGTAAGGTGAAAGTAACAGATAAAAATCATGTCCAAAGCGAAAAAATGAGTCTAAATAGATTAAACAATACAAGTAATGAATAATATTTATGTTTCGTTCACATTTTCTATGTAAAAACTTTCATAAAACATGGTATGACGATTTTCGCATTTTTTTATGGGCCATATTGTAGAACCCAAGAGTCTTCGAGAAAATGATCCTTTTTGCCAGTTCACACAATTTTGTAGATCAATATTGCTACCAATAACCTCACATTTTCAAAATATTCGAAAAAAACTGTTTTTTGGGGTCGTTCATAAAATACCTCCGTATTTTGGAAATGTGACTAGATACAGACTAAATGTCTTTGGCAAAGTTGTTTGTATTTAAATTATCTACAACTTTGCCAAAGACACCATATTTAAAGATCGTCATTTCAGAAATTTAAATTTTGCAGTGCCGCCTACGGCAAAGTTGAGGACATTTTCCTCCAATATATGCACTATAATTTTAGAAAACTTTCGTCCGAAGACACCATCCTAGAAAAAAAAAACCCATTCAAGAGAGCTACTAAATTAAGTTCACTATTTTGGCCTTTCGAAATACTGTGCCTTGTCTGGCCATACAGCCCACCTCCCCCTATAAATGACCGCGTGGTTTATGGACGCTCCCAAATCGTATATGAAATTGAATCTTCCTAGCAAAAATGGAACCACTGTGCAACGTAGCGGTTTTGTTATGGATTGGGACGGAGCTTTCCGTTGCGAATGTATGGCGAATAAGTTTCCTGACGGGTTCGTCGCCTATAGTCAAAGTTGTCTCTTCGAGCCAACGAACCTATAGAATGTAGTTTAGATTATTAGTTCAGCTTCTCACATCAAGCCTACCGTTCCTATAGGTATAGACAAAGCTTAATGCAATGTATGCACTAAACGAGCATGTTAGCGGACAGGGAGAATGTTTAACAAACCGTGCGCACGTGCCATTTGCGCGATTACTTCAATAGACAGCGTGCATGCCATTCTCATATAGGGTATGAGACTATGACAGACGGACGGAGGAGAACCGTGGCTCCATATCGGGTTGGATGGATCATTCTCTCAGTTTATATGCTAACGTTTATGCATCCCGTAGTGACAATCGTTGTCACGCTCGGGGCGTTCCATTGTGTTATTGGTAGCAACATCATCAGAAGCATTATTGCCACTAACTAGCAGCTCAAACACATCTCGAGTTTCGGTCTGTGTTTGCAGTTTCGCACTGCAACAAGGGACAGTCGCTAATTTGATTTGAGCGATGTTAATTAATACGCGACAGACGAAAAGGCGGATCTCTTCATAATTTTCTTCTTTTGATCTTGATTGTGCCATTATTGGTGAAGATGCATTTGAAGCGAAACGATTTTCCACTTGGAAGAGGTGCAGCTCGAGAGCTTGGATACGATTATTGAGATGTCATTTTTAAATTATCGGCTAATTGATCGACAGCTCCACCTTCGAAGCATTCAAAGAAACGTTTGCACAATCGTGTGGATTGGTACTTGTTGGAGATGGGCTGTCATGCGAGCGATAGTAATTGATGGATGAACCACTTCTGACGGATTGAATAACATTCTGGCATCATCATCAACGGATATCGACGTGAAATGGCTTTCCTGGTACTTGTCCAATGCAATGTGCAATTATGTGAAGCATTAAATGCACTCCGTTGATTTGTACATTTTTTGACAATTTAACAATGGGTCAGTATGGAAGCTCGAACATCGTAAGCTGGGTTAAGCAGACCACTTTTATAGGTTTCTGTTCAATTTTATCTCTGCAGGTGCAGTTAACCCGTATAGGCCTGAGTGAAAGCAAAAATACTAAATCCCTCACCGCTCAGCGAATACTAAACGGATTCAAATAATATTTTGTCAGTATACCGTTTTGTCTCAAATTCCGAACAGACTCATATTCCGAACACTCGGCTTTTGTATGGCGATTTGGTTGAAATGTTTCGTTGAAATATGTCACCAAATAACAAGGAAATGGCAGTCAATTGCAATTCAATTTAACCGTCTCCAATATAATTAATACCGCCGGAGTAGTTATGATTCTCTAGTTTGAGACCAGAAGAACAAGCTTAGATAGAATTATTTGCGAATTAATTCATTTGAATACGATTTATTCGTGCTGTTCGGAATTTGAATCAAGGTGTTCGGAATATGAGACAGAATCAATACAGTGTTCGGCATTTGAATCAAAATGTTGTTTCATTCTTTTGCGTAAAAACAATACTAAAACTAATTAAATCAACATTGTTATCGGTACATCTCACAGCTAACAGTTAGATTTTGTGAAGAAATTAAAATTTAAACAAATATTAGCTATTTTCTGCCAATCAGATGCATTTGAAATCACTGTCGGCCTTAAGTGTTCGGAATATGAGACAAAACGGTACTGGCCCCAGTGTCTGCATATTTCAATGGGGCTCTGCACTGTTTTGATTTTGAATGAGGTTTTGACGTTTACTGGCCTTGTTGTTTACTAATTTGATGAAGGAGTGAAAGAGTGAGACTAATTTTTGTGCAGAGCCCCATATACAGTCAACAACGCCGATCCTCAGTAGGCTCCGTCATCGTTGAATTCTTCTTTGTGTGAATGTTTGTTTGACAATACATGCACGAATCTGGTAGAACGTGCATTCAGTTTTTCAATTACTTTTGCTACACTAATTCTCATCCACTACTGACATTCAAATTCAATTTCACTAGTGAAAAAAAACATTTCCGTCAGAATACCCCACAAAACATCCGCAAATTGCAAAAGTTGTATTTTTTTTATTAAAAGACAATCATGATTCATCAACTGGAGGCATCACATTGCCGTTTTCTTACACCAGTAATATAAAATTCATTTGTAATTTGTTATATTGCGCATTTCTTTCACCACTGGACTATCGCAGAAGTTTTTACAAGTGCGGAAACGCTAATAAAAGTGCGCAATTGCATCAAATCGGGTAGGTGTCTTCGGAGGACTTATTTTTCGTAAATCAAAGAATAAGTGCTCTGAATACACCAACAGGATTCAATGCAATCCCGCACTTTTATTCACACTTTCGCACTTATGACGCCGCACTTCGCAGTCCAGTAGTGAAAGAAATACACAATATTCAATTTTCAATTTCAGTGCCTCTAGGTGAAACTAAATTTTGAAATGACACCAACAGTGGGTGAAACTGAATGTGTGCGTGTGTTGCACCCACTTTCTTTCTCGTCGCATTCGCACTCGAAGTCAGATTGGCTTCTTGCTAGCGGAGTTTGTTTTTGTTCGTTTTCGCACTGATCGGGTATCATTCGGCTGAATTTTTACGACACTGACTGGCCCACATATCTAGTTCCTTAAAGTGGCCAAGGGATCTCGGGAATGTTCCTGTGATCGGAGATATTCTGGTGGATCACTGGGTCAAGTCGGGTAAAAAAGGGCTATTTTTTGGGACACGCCAAGTTGTCTTTATTTATTTGCAATGGCAATCATTTTCATTTGCATAAATCATTAAGATCTGATATTGAACATTATAAATGAAGAGGTAAGCACCGTTTAGAATGTACTGGATGTGACCACTTGGGCTTAATGCCCTAAAGAACCGGCTATAGATTTGTTGGATACTTAACCATTTCAATTCTCTAACAATAGAGATTAAACATAATAATTTACTGAAATACGTTCCCATGGGCTTGACACATATGTTTAGATACAAATTGACCAGTTTGTCGTAAATTTGAGGCATCCTGGGGATCCAAAATTGTTATTTCAAGGGTCAAACAAATGCAGGACATAAGGTTATCCAATTCAATCGTTTCTCTACAGGTTTACGCTGATGCGTTTTTCTTAAAATTCCTTGATATAGTGGCCACATTATAGCCGATTCAGGAAATTATCTGTAACTTGAAATTTGCCTACCTCCAGGGGCACAGAAGTACAGCACCCTTTTTCAGCCGACCTGACCCAGTAACCCACCTGAATAACTCCGGACACATGAACATTCCCGAAATCCTTTGGCCACTTTTAGAAACTAGATATGTGTGCCAGTATACTGACAAAAAAAAATATTTAAATCCGTTAAGTCCTCGCTGAGCGGTGAGAGTTTTAGTAATTTTTCTTCCACTCAGGCCTAGACGGGTTAATAATTAATGTGAATTAAAGTGGTCATTCATCAATAATTGAACTAAAAGAGTCACAGGTATCCAAAATCATGAAAAATGAGCCGTCGCGTGCCTATTTTTGGTACAAAATCACAATACGGACTTCTCCGGTGGTCATTCCTGGGTTATTTCGGTGGTCCAGGAAATCCAAAGTGGCCATTTATCTATAATTGAACTAGAAGAGTCACGGGTATTCAAAATCATGAAAAATGAGCCATCGCACGCCTAGTTTTGTACAAAAACTTAAATGTTCCACAATACGAGTATCTCTGGTGGTCATTCCTGGGTTATTCCGGTGGGTCAAAAGAGCCAAAGCGGCCATTTACCTATACTTGATTTAGAAGATTCACAGGTATTATGGAGAATGAGCCGTCACATGCCTAGTTTTGGTATAAAACCCAAAATATCGCACAACACGGGTATCTCCGGTGGTCATTCCTGGGTTATTTCGATAGCTCTGAAGAATCAAAGTGGCCACTTATGTATAATTGAACTAGCAGAGTCACAGTGATTCAAAATCATGAAGATTGAGCCGTCGCATGCCTACTTTTGGTACTAGAGCTTTGTGGTCCCATATTACGGGTTTTTCGGTGGCCATTCCGATGCTTCAAACGAACTAGAATAACCATCAATTCATCATTTTGGCAAAATACATCCAAACATAAAGAATTGGGCACAATTCATTTAGTTTTGGGGCATAAATCTGAGTAATTTCTTCGAATTGTCCAGATTGGCCACATTCCGAGACTCCAGGAACCGGTTTCGCATGGACCATACTGGACCGAATTTTTCAGGGGACGTGCGCCGGTATTTGGTTCCTTATTACAAAAAAAATGCCGAAATATCTTCTTCTTCTTCCTCTTGGCATTAACGTCCTCACTGGGACAGAGCCGGCTACTCGGCTTAGTGTTCACATGAGCACTTCCACAGTTATTAACTGAGAGCTTTCTTTGCCAAAATTGCCATTTTCGCATTCGTATATCGTGTGGCAGATACGATGATACTCTATGCCCAGGGAAGTCAAGGAAATTTCCATTACGAAAAGATCCTGGACCGACCGGGAATCGAACCCAGACACCTTTAGTATGGCTTTGCTTTGTAGCCGTGGACTCGGCTAAGGAAGGCCCCAACATCCATCAACCGAATAGTACCGATGTGAATTACATATAGAAAACTGCGATAGAAACTTACTTGTCGGATGTTCCGGGTTTGAATTTTAGGGTCGAAACGACCCTAAGTCACAATTTGTAACTTTTTTTATGGGAGCTCCCCTAGGGGTCATTCAGAACTTTTGTTTCTGCAAAAACAAATTTCCTACAAAAAAACAATTGTCAGAAAATTTCAAATTGCTAGATTTCAATCAAAAGTGACTTTGATTTGAACTTTGAAATGGGTCGAAAAAGACCCAAGGTCCTCACTAAGGTTAAAAGTTCTGATAAGCTAGAACTTTGGCGTCTTTGATGAAAATGTTTAGACGGGTAATATCAATCTTTGACGAAAAAATATGCATTACGCTCATCGAGTGTTTTGCTTATTATGATTGGCTTAACTTGGAAAATTACCTTTGTTTCACTTCAAAAATAAAAAAAAACACGTATACAGTAAAGCGCATTAGTATTCCTAACAAAAATTTTTCCAGTGATATTTCATATTCTTGATTCATAAAGATCCTTGTTATCAAACGATCGATACGAATGTATTCGTTTCTTCTCACAAGGAGTTGAAAAATATTGGTCTATCATATTATTCATTTACGGATAATCTGATTACTGCGAATATTTCATATAAGCATGAGCATAAACATAAGCATTGATGACCGTACAATTCGTAGTTGCTACTCCGCGATTGGCCAGAATAGTAGAAGTTGCACAAGGAACCAAGAGATGTAGCTTGGATGTAGCTTTCTATCTTCAATGTACACATTCGAGAACTCCAAACATTAAAAAGTAAATAACGGCACCAGCTACGTCCTTACGGTCATCGGGAGAAGGAAAGGAATGTTAGTGTGAGATCCTTTGTTAATAGAGACCGAAATCACCTCTGCATCTCTATGGTAGTCATGGGAAGGAGTTTTGTTAGTGGGGAGGGATCATAGCTGCGTGATCAGGATTATCCTTGGTAAGTGATGCGATTCATGCAACCTCAGTTCAAAAAATCCTACCAGTACTCTAAAGACAACGTCGGACGTCGAACCATTCAAAGGTTATTTATTATAATGATAAAAATCAGGTAAATGGAAACGTATAGGGTTTTGAATGTTAATGTTAAAGAGTCTATGTCGACACCTACAGTGACGAACTGTTCATATTTTATTAAATCAATTAAAATCTTCGCCGTTGTCATTATAAAAATACGTTTCATAATTTATTGTACATTTTAAATAAAAGCATGAAACGAGCTCACCAAATTGATAATCTATCCTTGATTGGGCAGCTGTAGCTACTTCAATCAGCATGCTCATTTCACAAAAGCAAAATACTGGCGACGCGAAAATCTGAACTCGTTTGCACTTAGTACGCGTGCAAACTAAAACGAGAAAAAAAAACTTCAGCAACGCGACGATGCAAAAAACACGATTTTTCTGATGAAGATAATCGAACCAACATAGAAAAGAGAATGCCAGAATGAAATGTGTATTCACAGGATGCATTCCAATATTAATAGCCACTCATGGCTTAAAATTATAATGATTCCACAGGAAGGTAAGTAAATCCTTCCCAAAATTTAGTTGATCAAGGTAAAAAAATCAATTTCCTAACAGATTTCACACTGCCAGATAGCACTCGTTCTGCTGAATAACTTTGTCGAAAACATCAAACTTCTAGTTCATCAGGATCCTAAGATGTCCATTGAAGGCATAATGTGGTCAATTTTGGTACCCCAAGACAATCCAGAATAACTCCGGAACCACCAGGACCGTATTTCCAAAACTTCTACACCTTATACTAGAAGAGTTTTTTCGGGAACTTCTGAAAATTTCAACAAAATCCATGAAAAAACAGAAACGCTATGCAGGTTTAACTGTGTTTTTCAGCATTCAAAAGTATGTTGATTGGAAGAAGGTTAATTTCACTGATATTGAAGATTATAAGTCTCCTTTAAAATGCTACATGTTCTTGTAAGAAACTGCTTAGCGTGATTATGTGAAATTTCTTTATGTGAAATGGGCCACCCTCATGGGCCGCTTGATACACACAGCAGGAGCGAGGAAGTCATAACGATGGCTGAAAGATGTTGAGGCCGGTTAGGCGTGAATCGCATCACTAACCAAAGATCTATATCTCATCCTATTAACCCAATACCCTTCCTATGACAACTATGAAGATGCAGAGGTATAGTCGGTGTTTAGTGATAATGAATGTCTAATAAACATTCTTTCCCTTCCTACCGTAAGGGCAAGGCAGTATATAAGCTAGCTTACTAGCTTGAGTCCTTTATCACTGCTGTATTATGAGCAATGAGGAAGCAAACTCTCTGTTATCTCGAAATTTGTTAGGAAAGTTTTTGTGGGCCTTGATTCAGAATATATTAATTTAATCTACCTGAAAAATTTTATGTTAAAAAAACAACGAATGTTTTAAATGCGTTCTGCTAGCAAATACTGACGTGTGAATCTAACCGCCAACGCTAAATCGCCACAAAAGAATTGTTCCGCAACAAAAAATTCCAGCTAGATAATGCCCCCTTTCCTGTCTGATGCTAAACTTGCAGGATGTTGTGCTGGCAGTCAGCACCGCCGTGGCCGCCAACCGGGCGTCAGACTTTGCACTATTTTGCTTCCGCTTTTGGCAAAGAAGGGCACAGCAGGGTGGGTGGCACACAGTAGCACCTCGATGTAGTTCTTTATCGTACAGCGAGATAAATAAAAATTAAAGATATAAAAGCGATAAAAAGCAAATCTCAAGAAAGCTCCGGCAGTAGCGCTTACCTAAACGTTGTTGGTACCGTAATCCGGGGTAACATTGATTTTGGATATTTCAAAAATGAAAATGTTGCAAGTTCTGTATTTTTAATACAAGTACTGAAACCTACCGCTAAAGACTGTATACTGTATTATGTTTTGTGCGTTTTAAGCATGTTTAAAAAAAGTTGGTTACAGTGTTCGGTAACATCGAAAATGTAGCTATTTAAGTACTTTTAAAATTAAGGCTCAAGAATCTATCGTTCAATTAATCATCAACAATCATCAAAAATTCAAAACCAGATTTTTCATTCAAATTTAAACGAAGCCTCATAAAAATCTATCATTGCATTGCATTGCAATGCAAAGATACATTTTCTTGAACATTACTTCGATTTTGAATATGGCAATGAATACTCAGTAGTGTCATTCATAATAATGGAAAAAACTTCTTCGAAATATTGAAAAAATATGCATGATCAAAATTAATTTTTTGCAAAAACATCAACTGTGAAGCTTATGAATATAAGAAAGAGAACTATCTCTCATACTTTGAAAATGGTTCATCTAAAGATGTTGATTCGATATTTTACAAGGAGGGTCATTCCGATCAACGTTACCCCGTTTAAAGGTACCGTCAAACGGGGTAACTTGCAACAATTTTCAACTTCAAAGCTATATGGATGAAAAATTTGAGGATTCCGATGAGACAAAAACCATCTAGTATCCTAATCGCCACGTGAAGAATACCACGCAATATAAATTTTATCAGAATTTGGATTCCTGGGATCAGGAGAGACGAAAAATATACATTTTTCATGCTACCCCTGATGTGGGGTAACATGCAACACACATTGCACCTGAAGTACACTATTGTAAACTTAACCTATATCGTGTTATTATGATCATTTAATAATTTTCTGCAATAAAAGTATGTCGATAATTAGAAACAGCTACTGTACTCTTAGAAAACTAATTATTATTGATTGAATTATGAATATTAAACCAAATCGATTGAAAACATCATTAGTATTGCATAGGGTGTTCACACGTGGAAATTCTAGCATATTATAAGTCTTGACAGTAATTGGAAAGCCATTAAAACGGTTTAATGCAACTTTTCTACAAATACAATTGTAATTTAGGTTATGCGTCACATAACTTTTTGTTTATACAAATTCAAATCAAAGCGACGTACCTCATATTGATATGTATGTTTTAAAATGGTCTCTGTTGGTGTTCTAAAACAACTTTTATCATACTTCATGCAGAAAGTTCCCAATGGCAGATCTGCAAGTTAGTTTTTATACAGATTTTCATTTTTTTTTCATTATTTTCATGAATAAAATAAATCTAATTCTAATAATAATGCGATTCATGTAAATTTTCAATATTTTGTACCAAACGTGTATTGAATTAATTGCGGTACAAAAATTTTAATGTTACTGAACAAATTTATGTTCAATTTTGCCTTTTCATGTGTTTTCGATTAAACACGGCAAGAAATATCAAACAATTGAGATCAAAATAGCTGTTGCAAGTTACCCCACAAGGGTAGTCCAAAACTTTTTTGAATTTTTATAGTGTTTAAACATCAAATTATCAAAACTTTTATATTGTCAATTAGTACACTACTAAGTACTGTAACTGTTAGCGAATTCCTTGAATTACATATTTCTACCGTTTTTGTGGTACGTAGAACGTTTTTCAGTATAAATTTCATGCAATCCAACGTTTAATATGATTTCCACCTCCAGTCAACCAAGCAATAAACAAACAATATCCAAACCTTTGCCAAAATCTTCTGTTGTATACCTGAGATCAATAAATGGCGGAATAAATCATAAATATTTAACTCAATGCTGAACGAAACGACAATTCGGTTACATGTTGAAGTGTTGCAAGTTTCACCCCTGTTGCAAGTTACCCCGTTTGACGGTACCGTAAAATCGGGTGTAATTGATCAGAAGGGTGAAATTGATCATCGTATCACACGATTTTATTTATTCGTAATGGAGCACAAATATCAATGTAAGCTGCAATAAATGAACGTTGTTTGTCGTAACTATTGTCGAATTTTGTGTTATGAAGTTTTTTTTTTGCGTTAAAGAATGTTTATTATTACAAAAATAACGTAAAATTTCAAAATCATGCACGGTGCAGTATTGACAAACACCTATAAACTTCTATTTCTAAGCAAGGATTTGAACATGGTATAAATCTGAAAGTTTGTGAGGATGCTTAAGATATATCCCTAAACCAGATTTCATAACCAAAACTCGTACCAATTAGCTCATATGGTTGAATTAATTGAATTTCTGTTAGATATCATTGAATTCCTTAGGAAATTGCATACATTTAGGCGTTTTCCGCGTAATTGTTGAAATTTAACTGTTCGTTATATATATATATATATATATATATATATATATATATATAGTCACGACATGAACCAGCCACCACAGGTGCAACGTCACATGCACCGTCATCACCTTTGGATCGGACCACTGCCACGTGCTATGCAACGTCAACACCTTTATGCCCAACAGCCGGAATTGCTAGGTCAGCAGTTCAATTCTACAAAACCACCGGACTGACCGTGACCGGTGTTCAGTTTATTTTTATCCGTGTTTCATTGCGTTTCGGCTTAAGTAATAAAGTGATTTAGTGAGGAAAATCAGTTAAGTGTTTTTTAAAAAGCCCGAACCGCCAGCAAACCCAGGATTGGCGCAGCCGTGCAGTGCTCGAAAAACAATTTCGCGAAAAACAGTGTAGTGACTCTGGTCTACCAGCCAGAATCGAAGTGAACCCGCGAAAGCATTCGCTAACATCGAGGGTGCAGCGGAGTTGAGGTTCCACCGCGTGAAGTTGGACGTCGAGAGAACCCACGCACAACGATTGCAAGGTGAGTGTTTTTTTTCTTTATCCTCTATTCCACACCGAAATACGAGTGAAAGTGAAAACATCGCCTAGGTTGGCGTTTTATTTTTCCGTGAGTTTGAAGCCCGTTCTAAGAGAAAGGCTCGAACTCATTAAGAAATTAAAATTTGCTAAACCCCTGGAGTGAGAAGAGTTCTAAGAGAGCTTCCCCTCCAACCGAAATTGTGAAGTTCTAAGAGAATTACATTTCGGGAGTCATACGAGTTCCGAGAGATCGTACGGCTCAAAACAAACAAAACTATAGCTTGCTTTTATCTTCTAAGTGCATGTCATGCCAAAGGAGCATAAAGTAAGAAACAGTCTGAAGCAAACTCACCACTTGTTATCTAAAATTAGAAACAGCGCGTGCGTGTCTTCAGATTCAGACAGCTCTGAGTCTACCGATTCGGGAGACTTAGCACATATTCCAATAAAGAACATCCCTTCACTAGAAATCCTTTCTCTAAACGACAACAACAATATGGAAGAAGTCAATGCCAAACTGCAAACGATGATGCAGATGATGGAGGCACTGGCAAAACAACAAACAGAACATGCCACGTATTTCAGTCAAATTCAAACGCAAACAAATCAAACTCAAGAAAACGTTATCGCACATCAACCTGTAAGTAACATCGACCAGCTATTCAAAATTCCAGACCCGATCAAAATGATCCCCATATTTGACGGCAATAGAAAACAATTAAGTTCATGGCTGGAAACAGCAGAAGAAACCCTTAATGTATTAAAACCACATGTATCAGCTCAGCAGTTTAGAATGTACTTTACTGCGGTATCTAATAAAGTCCAAGGCAAAGCAAAAGACATTCTTTGCTTAGCCGGAAATCCGGACAAATTTGAAGATTTAAAGGAAATATTGACGAATGCTTTGGGAGATAGACACGAATTGTCAACATACAAGAGCCAATTATGGCATTGTAAAATGACCGAAGACATGTCTATCCATATTTACTACAAAAAATCCAAAGAAATAATTCAAAATATTAAGACTCTAGCAAAACAAAAAGATACATACAAAAATCATTGGGACGCCATTAACGAGTTCATTGAAGAGGATGCGCTAGCAGCCTTTATATCTGGACTCTCAGAACCGTACTTTGGTTATGCACAAGCTGCACGACCAAAGGATATTGAGGATGCATACGCATTCTTATGCAAATTCAAATCTAAACAAGTTGTAGCTCGAAACCTGAATCAAGACCAAAAATTCAACAAAAACAAAATATTTGAAAATAAATCCCAAGGATCATCAAATTTCAATCAAAATAAGAAACCTTTTATAAAAACCGAACATAAAGATACAACTGAACCAATGGACACAAAAACTACTCGGAGTCGGTTAACCATAAATAATCATGTAACGGAAGAAGAGGAAACTCAATCACATTTAAATTCAGAAACTGAATCTGATGAAGAAGTAGATCTAGATCTAAATTTTCACTTGGTCAACCCCACACAAAAAACAACCTAAATTACCTCCCATATTTGAAACTGAATCATCCTAAAACAAAAAAGCAGTTAAAAATATTAATCGATACTGGGGCAAACAAAAATATTATTTCACCAAACATAATAGAATCCGTTAAAACCGTACCGAATACACAAATCAGTAATGTTTGCGGAGTCAACAACGTCACTTCGAAAGGAGAACTCGATCTTTTCGGAAATACGTTTAAACCTTTGCAATTTTACGTAATGAAATTTCATTATTTCTTTGATGGAATTCTGGGGTCAGAATCCCTTGCAAAACTTAAAGCACAAATCAACTATGAGAATGAAACCATTACGTTAAGGGATAAACAATTTTCATATTCAAAATTCTACCCTGCAAAAAAACTTTACAATCATTTCATAACTATCGATACAATGAACAACGGAGACTGGTTGGTACCCACATACCAAAAACTTCATAAAAAAGTTTTCATTCAACCAGGACTATATAAAGCACATAATAATAAATCGACCATCCATGTTATTTCTGCAACCAAAAACATAGAAAATCTTCCAAAACTTCAACTGACAGTAAACAATTTTGAAACAATTCTCCCAGAAAAGATTGACTCTCAACATATTTCCAAAAATGATATAGAGTCTATAATTAGAACAAATCATCTTTCGAAACTAGAGAAACAAGAACTGCTTTGCACTCTCTTCAAACACCAAGAAGTGATCCAAAAGAAAGGAGAAAAACTTTCATGTACGTCAGCTACAAAACATAAAATTATAACAACAAACGATTCTCCCATTTATACAAAAAACTATCGCTACCCACACCACTTTAAAGGCGATATCCAACAGCAAATTGAAGAAATGCTAGACAATGGCATCATTAGGCCTTCGAAAAGCCCATACTCTTCACCGATATGGGTAGTACCGAAAAAACTTGACGCGTCAGGCAAAAGAAAGGTACGCGTCGTAATAGATTATAGGAAGCTGAACGAGCTCACTATTGACGACAGATACCCTATGCCTCAAATAGAGGATATTCTGGATAGCCTCGGAAAGTCATCGTACTTCACAACGATCGACTTAAAGTCTGGTTTCCATCAAATCCCGATGGATCCTGCCCACATAGAAAAAACAGCTTTTTCAACGGACAAAGGACATTTTGAATTCACGAGAATGCCCTTTGGCCTAAAGAATGCTCCTGCTACATTCCAGAGAGCAATGAACAATATCCTAGGAGATTATATCGGCACCAAATGTTATGTCTATCTTGATGACATAATTATTATCGGATATAATCTAAAAGACCATTTAGAAAATCTTAGCCTTATCCTGAAACGCTTATCGGATTTCAACTTAAAAATCCAACTCGATAAGTGTGAATTTCTCAAGCGAGAGACCGAATTTCTAGGGCATATAATTTCAAATGAAGGTGTCAAACCTAACCCCGAAAAAATAGATAAAATTCTGAAGTGGCCTCTACCAAAAACGCAGAAAGAGATTAAACAGTTTCTGGGTTTAGTAGGTTATTACAGAAGATTTATTAAGGATTTTTCAAAAATAACTAGACCTATGACCAAATATCTCAAGAAAGATTCATCAATCAATATAAATGATTCATCGTATCACACAGCATTTGATACGCTCAAAGGGATAATTGCCACAGATCAAGTTTTAGTCTATCCCCAGTTTGATAAGCCTTTCATCGTAACAACAGATGCTTCAGGATATGCATTAGGTGCAGTTCTATCTCAGATACAAGACAATATAGAACGCCCAATCGCCTTTGCATCCAGAACACTAAACGATGCAGAAACCAGATACGCTACCAACGAAAAGGAAGCGCTGGCAATCATATGGGCCGTGAATAAATTCAGACCATATCTTTACGGGACTAAATTTACTTTAGTAACTGACCATAAACCTCTGACTTTTATTAAAAGTTCAGAGAAAAATCAAAAAATTTTGCGATGGCGCCTAGATCTGGAAGATTATGACTACGAAGTCAAGTACAGAGAAGGCAAATCAAATGTAGTAGCAGATGCACTAAGCAGAATGCCTGTTGAAGTAAATATTAATGAAACCAATAATGATGAAATTCCTTATTTTTCAGGTTCCGAAGATCTTGAAGATGATGCAGATTCCATTGCCAATAACTCCCCTGAATCCCATGATTCCCTTGATTCCCAAACTGTTCACTCAGCTGATGATTCAGCTAATAACTATATTCATTTCACGGAACGCCCTTTAAATTATTTCAAAAATCAGATAATATTCCGTATTTCCCGTATAGATACTATTATCCAAGAAACCCTTTTCCAGAACTACCATAGAACAATAGTATCTCAGAAAACCTACACAAAAGAAAATATCACACATCTTTTGAAAACCTTCCACAATGGTAGACAAACAGCCCTTATGGCACCAGAAAATCTTATCCAGACGGTACAGGAGTCCTTTAAAGAAAACTTCAATCAAAAAGGTCATTTCGTTTTTACTAACAATATGGTCGAAGACGTGCAAAATGAAGAAAGACAGAATCAAATAATAATAAATGAACACAATAGAGCTCACCGAGGTATAACTCAAGTCGAAGCCAAAATTAAAAGATCATATTTTTTCCCAAATATTTACTCAAAAATCAGAACCTTTATAAACTCATGTGAAATATGCAATACTCACAAATATGAACGCAGACCATTTAACATAAAAATTTCACCCAGGCCAATAACAGAAAAACCATTAGATAGAGTCCACATGGACATATTCATCATGGATAAATGCAGCTTCTTATCTCTAATAGATTCATTCTCTAAACATTTACAGTTAATAGTTTTGAAATCGAAAAATCTTGTACATGTGCAGAAAGCACTAGGAAAATATTTCAGCTCCTTTGGAGTACCCAGAGAAATTGTCACCGACCATGAAACCACTTTTCAATCAATTCAACTAAGAAATTTCCTTAGCCAGCTAGGGGCACAAATTCATTACGCCGCTTCGTCAGAATCGAATGGACAAATAGAGCGTACACATTCTACTATAATAGAAATTTTTAATACCAACAAGCACAAATTCAGAGGAATGGGTACAAAATCAATTGTAAAATTATCCGTTGCATTATATAACAACTCTGTACACTCTTCAACTAAATATACTCCAAATGAAATATTGTTCAACCAGAATAATATTGTTAACCCGGAAGAAATTATAAGAGACGCCCAAGAGCTATTCCTTAAAGCAAAATTGAACATGGGTAAAGCACAAAAACAAATGATTTCTCAAAATTCTAATAAGGAAGACCCTCCAATTATAAATGATGGGCAAGAAGTTTATGTTATTCCAAATATTCGCACAAAGACTCAACCCAGAGCCAATAAAACAAATGCAAATGAAGTCACAGACAGAACATTCAAAAACAACCGTCACATTAAAAGACATAAAAACAAAATCAAAAGACCGAAAAAAATGTAACACCATTTACTTTTATAACTTTTTGCTTCCAGATGCTTCACTACTTTATCACATTCACCCTCATTCTCACAAACATCTCATGTCAAGACCTAACTATCAGGAATCTTCATAATGATTTGATAATGATGCAAAAAAACAGCCTATGTAGAATTCAGACAGGAAATATCCGAGTTGTACACCCGATCAACCTAACAGACATAGAAATTACTATCAATCAACTCACAAATTTGGTGTATCGTAAACAAAATAATAACGCTTTATTTGAAATTAGTAAATACAAGATACGAGAATTGTACTCTAATTTTATGCAAATCAAACCAATATCGCACAAACGGTCCAAAAGATGGGACATCATCGGCACAGCGTGGAAGTGGATAGCGGGCAGCCCAGATGCTCAAGACCTACGGATAATCGACAGAAGCCTCAATGAACTTGTCAACGAAAATAATCATCAAGTAAAAATTAATCACCAAATCGGCAAAAGAATTTCGGAACTTACAACCACCATCAACGAACTAATCGAAAAACAACAAATCAATCAAATCATTCTCGATGAACTTGACGTCATCACCACCATACTGAACATAGATACACTCAACAAAATTCTAACAAGCGTTCAAGAAGCGATACTCTTTTCTAAAATGCACGTCACAAACAGCAGAATGTTATCTGGCAAAGAAATTCATCTGATCAAGGATATACTCAGAAATCAAGGAGTCCAGCTAGACATCCCGGAAGAAGCACTCAATTTTGTTACACCAAAAATGGCAACTAGCGAAAATACTTTACTCTACATATTACATGTTCCAGAATTGGAGACAGAAGAATCGACAATCATGCGAATCCACCCATTGAGTCAAAATGATTCGATTATTAAGACTTACCCTCAATTCCTTATCAAACAAGCAAAACAACTCTTCACCACTGCAAAACCAGACGACTACGTCCAAAGACACAGTTTTATCAAAGAATTCAAGGATCTGTGTATTTATCCACTCATCATGGGAACTGAGCCACAATGTCTCATGGAAATCAACGCAGAAACTACAACCAAACTAATAACCAATAACAAAATTCTTATCTCAAATGCAAAAAACCAAGAATTACGCTCAAATTGCGGTCCTAGCGACAGATACTTATCTGGAAATTTTATAGTATCGTTCTCAAATTGTACAATCGAATTTATGGACCAAAATTTCACATCTACCGAAAAAATAAGTGAAAGCGAGTCTATTCAAGGAGCATTACACAATCTGCAGATAAACAGCGAGATTTTGCAAAATCATGACGTTGCAAAAATAGAAAAAGCCACCCTTCTGAACAGACGCAAACTGGAAAAAGTATCTCTTCAACACGAAACCGACCAGATTTGGAAATGGAGTCTATTAGGAGGAACCGCTCTGATGTCGACTCTACTATTCTTCACCCTTTACCTTATCTTCATTCATTTAAGGTTTACCCACAAAAGGACATCGAGGAAAACCCACCAAAGGAAGCCTGAAACCAAATCACCAGGACATGGTAACCAGGAGCTGAGTATCGAGGACGACACTTCTTCACCCCCCGGAGGAGTCACGACATGAACCAGCCACCACAGGTGCAACGTCACATGCACCGTCATCACCTTTGGATCGGACCACTGCCACGTGCTATGCAACGTCAACACCTTTATGCCCAACAGCCGGAATTGCTAGGTCAGCAGTTCAATTCTACAAAACCACCGGACTGACCGTGACCGGTGTTCAGTTTATTTTTATCCGTGTTTCATTGCGTTTCGGCTTAAGTAATAAAGTGATTTAGTGAGGAAAATCAGTTAAGTGTTTTTTAAAAAGCCCGAACCGCCAGCAAACCCAGGATTATATATATATATATATATATATATATATATATATATATATATATATATATATATATATATATATATATATATATATATATATATATATATATATATATATATATATATATATATATTTTTTTAACACTAAAATGACATTGGTTAGAAAATTTCGCTACATGAGTCGATGAGGCTCACCATCGTACTTGTTTTCCTGCATTTAGTTGTTTGGCATTGTTAACATTATAGAAAACAGACTAGAAAAACCGTGAAAAATGATCAATTTCACCCGAAATTACGGTACGTTTGTTATATTATAGCGCCTCATTGTACATCGTGCGGTTGCAGAGTAGCAAAGTCCGCAGATCAGCGTAAAACAGCGAAACTCCAATCCCAATACAGATATAACTTTTGCACCGGGGAGCATTAAATTAAAAGCTCGTATTGATTTATGAGTGAACGGTGCTAGGATTTTCTCCGCTCGGTTTAGCACCCGTGCAATGTACGGTAGAAGGATCCAAATCGTTCAAGACCACCGACTCAGGCCAGCACCGGAGGCTGGATAGGTTGATTGCTAATAGGGGCAGTTATCCGTCTGCAGTTTATCTGTGCCTATACGTATATGTTGACTGCTTGCAGTCCGTTGGTACTAGAAGCAGCGAACTTTATGGATTGTTTAGCGAAAAAATATCAGTTTATTTACCAGCAATGAGTTATGCTAGATGGATTGGATGGAGTTCACCCAATTGGTCGCAAATCCTCACCATGGCTTGTTGGAGCGGGGATGGGGAGGCAAATCCGTAAATAGATTGCAGGCAGTAGTAGTTGATTTGAGGTGCCCCAAGCAGTCAGTGTATTTTTGGGCACGTGCCTTTCACTTCTCCTCACCTTTGCTGTCTGACCCATAGTCGGGGGGATTGGTAGCTACAAGTCGTAATTCCCATAAAATCCCTCGGCAGTCGGTGGCAAGCGTGCAGAAAATCAATTGCAACATTTCACGCCGCACCGTACTGTTAGACTAAACATGCTGTAATCCGACAGATTAGATGGGGGCATGACGTTTAACTGCGCTGAAATGTGGGGTATCCATTGAAACGTATATAGGGGAAATCCTTTGATCCATCGTCGAGTGGAAGGGTGTTTATCAATATTATTCTTTTTCGAATGTAAACCAATTATCGGTTCCATTTGTGGGCACAACTATACTTGGCGTTTGGATGTGAAAATGTGCGATACAATTTAATGGTCTCCTCTGGCTGAAGTAGGCACTTCTTGTAAGTACTTACATTCCGAAATGGATCATTAAACAGACATTTTTGGAACATAAATCGTTCTTGCTTTGGTGCGTCTTCATCTTCCTTCGGCCAACCTGAACAGTTGGGTTGAATTCCGAAGCAGATCAATGCGCCGCCACAGTTGCCGTTTTTATTTCACGTAACGCCTAACCACAAATAAGTTTTGTGAGATTTTTTTCTGGAATTTCAATACGGATTCCATCAAGTCCAAGTGCCTCTGATTTTTTTTCCAGGAATTCATATTGGAATACCAACAAGAATTCTTTTTTGAACATATCCATGGTTTTCTGCAAGGATGCTTTCGTTATAACTTCCGCAAGGATTGTCCTCCAGTGGTTTCTCCAGTCATTACTTTCTAAATATTTCTTCAAATTTTTCAGATGTGAATACAGGGTTTCCTTTAGTAAAAACTCTATCGGAGTTCAAAGCTCTGATGGTAATTCTCGAGGGTTTCTCTAAGATTTCCTCCGGGGATTACTGTAAGAAGTTGTCCAAGTATTTGTCCAGTTTCTACAGTAAGCCAACCAAGGATTATTTCAAGAACTTAACCAAGTTTATGCCTAGAAAATATTTCCAATAAATTCGTTCCAAGGTTTTCCCTGTGGATATCTTAGGAATTATTCCAATGATATAACTGACAATTTCTGTGGTGGATGTTGAATCAGGAATTCCATCAATAAATTTTTCTAGGAATTTTGAAGATTTTTTTTTTCGAAGATTTTCGTTTATCGTTCTGGCCTTATAGTTGTTGCCAAAATACGCGTATCTGTTAAAGGATATAAACTCTAGTGGAAGTAATTGGTACAGTACTCAATTCGGGATTTTTTTTTAAATAATTTGATGTTTATTCCTGGAAGTCATCCAAAGGCCTGTACTGTTATTTATCCAAGAAACATCTCAATAATTCCACCAGGAATGAATTTATACGTTTTTTCCAGAAACTTGTCTATAGAATCTTAAAGATATTCATCATGGAATTCCAATAATTCTGCCGAAACCATGGATTTCTTTTTGATTTTTTTGAAAGTTTCCTCCTTTAGAGATTTCCGTGGCAATTTCATTTAATCAATCTTATTCAATCCCGTGCATAAGTTTGGGTTCACCCCCTAAAAACATACAAAAGTGTCCAGTCCATACCTCTGTGATTACACGTCCAATTGAATGCTGCTCTAAGCCGCATTCGAAAGGCAAAGAGTTATTCTTACTCCGTATGTGTTTTTCCAAAAATATTTTTTGAACTTTGTATACTAAATTTTTACTTAAAGTTGTGGCATTTTTCAAAATACACACTGAAAACACATAGCTAATTTCCCCAGCATTGGATCGACCAAAATTTTAAAACAAGGTGTCATTAGAATCGTAATCTTATATTCTTTGAAGAACACTCACGAAATTTTGGCGGAAAGATCTGAAAAGTATTCAAAATCAATGAAACAGTCATTCAAGTCATCGTGTAAAAGTTTGTGTTCACCCCTCAGTATGGTGTATCGTGCAAAAGTTTGGGTTCACCTGAACTACACAAAACACGAAAAATCTGTGGAATCTCAAACCAATCATGTACGCGTCATGACTTGCGCTTGAAAAGCTTTAAACGATTAAAATCGGTAGAGATATTGATAAAAATGATGTGCGTGCGGCTCAGGTGAATCCAAACTTTTGCACGATGATTTGACTGACTGTTTCATTGATTTTGCATACTTTTCAGATTCTTCCGCCAAAATTTCGTGGCGTCACTTCAAAGAATATAAGATTTGATTCTAATCACACCTTGTTTTAAAATTTTGGTCGATCCAATGCTGAGGAAATTAGCTATGATTTTACATTGTGTTTTTTGAAAAATGTCATAACTTTAGGTAAAAACGAAGTAGAAAAAATTTAAAAAATGTTCTCGGAAAAATCATACGGAGTAAAAATAACTCTTTGCCTTTCGAATGCGGCTTGAAGAGTTTCAATGGATCATTAAAATAACCAAAACGGCCGCTATGGAAAGCATAGATAGCGCCACCGTAGCCTTGTATGTTTGACAGAACAGCAATGCTGTCCCAATGCTAAATCCCATATACAGTGGCTCCTTTGTTTTGATGTGGCGAGTACTTGCAAAAACTACATTCCATGATCCATTGGACGTATAATCACAGAGATATGGACTGAACACTTTTGTATGTTTTTGAGGGGATAAACCCAAACTTTTGCTCGGGAGTTTACATACAGAATGACCAATAAAAATTCGAAAATAATCATATCACGTTTTATGGTAGTTTTATATAGAAAATTAAAACAAATAATGAATTTTATGTATTAGTTGTTTTGTTTAACCTGTTAAAAATCGCTTTTTTACTTTGGACTTGATTATTATCTGTCTATTTCCCATTGCGAGACAGGATTTGAAAGCATATCTTCTAAATTTATCATGTACACATCGAGTTCAATAACTTTATGATGAAAGCTTTTGGAACGTTAGCGATCTAGTGAAATTCTTCACAGGCCTTGGCTTGAACATTCGCACTTGGTAAATCATAAACAATGTTCATATTTCTGAGACGCTGGAGATTTAAATATAGTTAAGCTAAAACCAATTTTGCTGAAGGATTGTGGTTTAGGTTTCGTTTAAGTGTGATAAGCGGTCCTGTATTGCTGAAAACCTGTGAGCCGATGCAAATATAGGTAGTCTTCATCCAGAGATAAAAAAATCTTTCTTAAAAAGTTTGTAGAAATCTCTGTATTTACGTTTAATTAAATATGAAAAATAATTATGGTACTTTAAACCCATAAGATATAATTGTTTCCAAAACAATGACTCTAGCAATCAGGCAATTTATGAGACAGCTGCGATCAGCTGATTTTTTGTTTTTGACATTTCGTGATTGGAGTGACCGTTCGATTACAAAAGAAAATGTAAAGCTCCGATAACACTTGCATATTTTGTTTACATGCATACTTTTTGCTGTAAGTCCTACCGCGGATGGATAGCCTTATATATTATACATAAATAAATAAATAAAGGTGACAAGATGCAAATTTCTTTCAGTTTGACTCTTCAGTATACTAGACGGCGATGCAACCTTGCATTCTTAGAAGAAAAATTGCCAACAAACTTGCAGCTTGTCACCTTTATTCACAAAATAAAAGAATCAATGTAAAGAAATCGAACATGCGACTAACGCCCTTATTCTAGTACACGCTTGAATTGTAGGTAGTGCTTCGTGAAGCCCAAGCATGACAGTTCGGTTTTGCGTCGTCCGATAGATTTTGCTGACAATTTCGCGCGTGCTTTCGTTGCCGGAGAATTTTTTTCCCCTGTTTTGGAGCGTCTTGCTGGGTAGTGCTTCGTGAAGCCCAAGCAGGACAGTTCGGTTTTGCGTCGTTCGATAGATTTTGCTGACAATTTCGCGCGTTCTTTCGTCGCCGGAGAATTTTTTTTTCCTGTTTTGGAGCGTCTAGTTGGGTAGTGCTTCGTGAAGCCCAAGCAGGACTGTTCGGTTTTGCGTCGTCCGATAGATTTTGCTGACAATTTCGTGCGTGTTTTCGTTGCCGGAGATTTTATTTTTTTCCTGTTTTGGAGCGTCTTGCTGGGTAGTGCTTCGTGAAGCACAAGCATGACAGTTCGGTTTTGCGTCGTCCGATAGATTTTGCTGACAATTTCGCGCGCGTGTTTTCGTTGCCAAGGAATTTTTTTCCCCTGTTTTGGATCGTCTTGCTGGGTAGTGCTTCGTGAAGCCCAAGCAGGACAGTTCGGTTTTGCGTCGTCCGATAGATTTTGCTGACAATTTCGCGCGTTCTTTCGTCGCCGGAGAATTTTTTTTTCCTGTTTTGGAGCGTCTTGCTGGGTAGGTATTTGGGAAGGCCCAAGCAGGACGGTTTGTTTTCGGAACGCCAAGAAGTTTTGCTGTCAGTGTCAGTTTTGTGTTCAGTCAAGAATGGATTACCAACTGGTGAGTTTGTTTCATGCTTATGATAACACTTTTTTTCTTGAAAGCGTAACTTTTATGTAATATTAAATCAAACTATGTATGGTTCGTCACTACAAGTGTCGGCATTATTCCTGTTTCATATAATTTAAAATATATACATGTAATTTTCAGTTTTCGTCATTAATAAAAACGTCTTTTGAATTTTTCGACATTATAGATGTTGACGTATTTTTTTTCCAAAAACTTCTCGAGACAAAAATACAAAACTAGCTTTAAATATAAGTCGTATATTCCCCCCTTGTCCATGGATCGCATCACCGATCAGAGGTGACTCCCAGATCTTTTCCTCCCTCACTAATAAACACCCTTCCCGTGGTGATTGTGGAGATGCAGAGGTATTCTCGGTCTCTAGAAGCAACAATCATTACATCCTAACATTCCTTCCCCATCCCAACTGACTGTAAGGACTTGGCCGGCGCCGTTATTGATCAATAATATAAGATCTGCTAAAATTGCACTTCGAAAGTAAGCGGATACTCCCATCCCTTATTCATTTGGAGCGTAGTGCAATTCTTACCAGTTCCGATCAATCACGGAGTAGCAACCATTGACATGTACAGTCAGTCTATGCTATGCTATGCTATGCTATGCTATGCTATACTATTCTAGCACACGCTTGAGTTGTAGTTGATTCAAGACAATGAAGAAATAACAAGCAAAGTGGAGAGCAGTTCCATAAGAGATCTGACTGTTTTAATACAAGTAGGTAAAGGAAGAACAAATTTCTGATTAGAATTATAGCAGAATTAACTTCATTAGATGCCTTAAGGATACCCTCCATTAAAAAAGCTGTTCTGTATGGAAATATTAGTGGCAAGCTTATCCAATGAGAACTTAACAGTACAGTCTATCTAAGAGAGAAGGGCAAATTTCTGGTGAAATGCTTGCAGCTAAATATGACGTGAATAATCACTGTATCAACGTGATGCTGTGGCGCAACCTATATTCCCAAGAAAGAAAAATCTTTGTAAAAAACAACATTGAATTGTGAACACTACCAAGTCCATATACCGGTGAGCACGCAGCTGCTTAGCAAGATCATATTGAGGGTTATGTGTTCGAATTTCTCCGGTGGCGGACCTTTTTGCATTGAAAATTTCCTTGACAACCCTGGACATAGAGGCACATGTACAAGAGTAGTAAATTGACAAGGAAAGCTCACATTCACTAGAAGGCTTATTTTTTGAAAACCCATTCACAAATTCCATAACACTGAAAGTGGCAGAAAATGTTGTGGGTAGATGTCCTCAAATTGTTACAGTCCATACACAATTTGTAGAATTTCCATACAAAAAGTGTTACGGGTTGGGTGTCAGAAATGGCAATTTTTGGCGTTATGAAATTTGTGAATGAACCCTTGAACTGCAAAGATGTCCACTAAGCTGAGCTGAATAGCTGACATATGAAAGAAGGGAAAATATATGAATTTTACGCACCAATTAGAGACGCATACATGAATGGTCAATTCAGTTTATTCAAGATTTTGCCCGCAAAACAAGATACTGCATTGTATCTCATACTATTCTGGGAATGTCTCATACGGGGTAGTGCCGTTCAGGGTAATGGCGTTCGGGATTATGGGATAGAGCCAGAAAATCCCCTTCTTTAATTGCAGTACGCAGTTGAATGGAAATGTCATTTTAAATGGAGTACGCTATGTATGTACAAGACCATTATAAAATATGAATGTACATCGAGTGTTTTCTTGTTTGAGCTCAGTAGTTTGGTTATAATTTAATAATCGGAAGATTTTATAATATTCCATTGGTGAAATTTTGATTTTTACAGTTTTTATGTGTTTTTCATACTTAAACCCATGAAAATCGCGTTTCTCGACGCAATTTCACCGATGTAATATTTTAAAACCTTCCGATTATGATTTTATTACCCAAATACTGAGCTCTATCGAAAAAAAAAAACTCGATGTACATTGGATTTTTATAATCGCCTGGTTCAAACATAGCGTGTGGGGGTTTTCTATAGGAAATATCTTGACCCATTCAGTCAAGGAATTGATTTACTTTTCTTGAGCGAAACAGCATACTTTTTTTTTGTTTTTTACAAGGGGGAAATCTGCAAACAGATCCCCTGAGAAGATAACTCAGGGAATGCGGGGATGACGCACCAACGACGACCCGCTAAAACCAGCCTATGCACTGTGCATGAGCAATTCATTTAGAATTGCTCAAGTGGTGAACAGTGCATCGACATGACCCTTGGACTCAGACCCTCATCTCCCCGAAACCACCTTACGGTATTTCTTCGGGAAGAAACAGCATACTTAGTTTGATACATAGGAGAAGGTATCGACCGTGATTGTTTTATTTTATTTTGTTTTATGGCTATAGCGGTCATGCGACTCAAAGCTAAAGGAAGTCTTTAGAAGCAAATGATGGATATGAATAGGTGGATAGTAGGGTGCGACTTATTTTTCAAAAGTTCTCAAAACCAAAAATTCGTGTGCTCTATGAAGGTGATTTTTCAAGTTATAAAAAGGCCTTCAGTGAAGTAAACATTACTTTGTTGTTTTGCAATCGATTTCAAAACTTTTAGCACCATTTTGTTTCAAATTAAATTTATAAAAATTTTGTAAAACATCAAATTTGTCAAAAATCAAAACTTGTCTTAGTTAAAAATACTTTTATCAAAATTTTTCCTCATTTTGCTAAAAAAATAATTTTTGTTTGACCATAACTTAATTAAAACTCAATCGATTCCGAATCTTTTTGCATACTTTTGAAGCAAATTTATTTGTTTTCAAATTGTACATACAAGATTTTTTTCTAAAAAATAGTTTTGACTTAGGTATTCAACAAAAACCACCCAAAAACATGATTTTTCAATGAAAAAAATAAAATTTCTTTGGATTATTTATGTTTTTTTTTTTCCGGAAATAGCATTTTTTCTATAAAACTTAAATATATAAAACATCTTGCTTTAATTACGAGTTGAATAGTGCATGTATTTTTGAACATATGCAAACATAGTTTTGTTTCAAAATTATTTAAAAATTGTTGCAAAGTCCTTCCCAAAGGTTTAACAAATGAGAAAAATTAATTTCAGCCTAAGAGACAATATTTAACTGCCAAAGATTTGACAAAACTGGCATTTTTCGTTAAAATATAATGTTTTTGTGCAGTTTTTGCTGAATAACTTGGTCAAGACATTTTTTTAGTGTTATGTGATATATGGAATGTTTGAAAACAATTAAATTAGCTTCAATAGCATGTAAAAAGATTTGGAATCGGTTGAGTAATCATGAAGTTATGGTGAAACAAAGTTGAAATTTTTAGTAAAATGAGGAAAAATTTGAAATAAATTACTTCTAACTAAAACTTGTTTTAATTTTAGACAAATGTGGTGTTTAACAAAGTTTTCACAAATTTAATTTTGAAGGTATTTATGCTAAAAGTTTTAAAATCGGTTGAAAAATAACAAAGTTATGTGTACTTCACTGAAGGTAATTTTTTATAACCTTAAAATTCAACTTCAAGACACTTGCGCCACCTCTAAATGTTAATATTTTTGGCTCAGATTTTGAGGATTCTTTTTTAATGCAATTTGAATTCAGTAGAGCACACGAATTTTTGGTTTCGAGAACTTTTGAAAAATAAGCCACACCCTAGTGGATAGGCAAGGGTGCGACAAGATTGAAATTTAATTAGATGGTGAAATTTGAGCAAGCGAGTTTAAAGTCATGAAGGGTCGAAGCGTCCTGTATTTTGCCTAGCTTCTCTACTTGAAAAGGGTTGGCGCAATTTTGGCAAAAACCTTAATTTTCATTACCTTATGAATATAAGAAAGAAAGGCACTATTCATTATTCGTAAATGTTTCATCAAAAAATCTTTATTTGAACTTTTAACGAGATGAGTCATTCCGATCAATGTTACCCCGCTGATCAATGTTACCCTGGATTACGGTACCGATTTAAAACACGAGACACCGTAGAATGTACCATTCAAGACTTTCTGCTGATGGCACGATGAGATGGATCCGGATTTTCGAGGTACGTGTGCCGCTGTTGTTCTTTTGACTCCATCTTCACAACGATTGCACATCTTCTAGTGAAACTTACACAGTGTAAACAAATACATATTGAACCAATTACAATCAAAATTGCAATAGAATATACCTGAGACGAGACTCGCGAAGTCGGTCTTCTTTTTCTACGGTTGCTAAGATTTTCTTCTTCGATTCTGTGTTTACACAAATTTGTGAGCAAGATGTTCAAGCTTTTACATGAACTCAATGGCAAAGATGAATTGCGATTGCATCGTTCCAAGTTCAGAAAACCTTTTCAAGTTAAATTTCACATCCGCAAACGCAGTAAACATTGCAATAACAAATGTTTTGCTTGTTTCGATTTAGTTTCGTCAGCGCAAATCAAATGGAATATTTCGCTGAATTATTTTTTTTATTAATGATTCCAATACTCTCCACATATTCGCCCACAAAATCAACTGGCTGCATCTGACAGCGAAATCTGGGCTGCATATGACGTTGCTTTTTTTCCTCTTCGCGAGTCTCGTCTCAGGAATATACTTAACTGATAAAAAGTTACAGTCATTTAAAAGTGGTGCAATTTGATTCCGTACACCGTCTTCTTTTTCTTGGCTTTAACGTCCCCACTAGGACAGAGCCGACTTCTCAGCTTAGTGTTCTTGTGAGCACTTCCACAGTTATTAAAATTGCCATTTTCGCATTCGTATTTCGTGTGGCAGATCCTGGACCGATTGGGAATCGAACCCAGACACCTTCAGCATGGCTTTGCTTTGTAACCGCGGACTCTAACCACTCGGCTAAGGAAGGTCCCCGTACACCTTCTATAGAATGATTTTTTTTAAATTACCCTTATAATTCCTCCCAGGATTTGGCAATAAAAAAATCCGGATACTCCTACACTGATCCCCTTGGAATTTTCCTGATACACTTCCTAGTTTGTTTCAAGAATATTCCCATGAATGTTAACCAATATTTCAGTCAGGTTGGCTATTACACATAAATGGTTTAATCAGTAAACTGTTTTCGCCGAAATATGCCGCTATCACCGGTATCTTGACTCCGTAGCCGATATAAAATATTTCGGCGCACAGGTCTTTCGAAGAACCTAGAAATCTGCTTTATGGTTTCGATACCCACAGCAATTGGAATTGTGTTAGCCTTACTGAAACTACGTATTCTTTCAGTCTCTTAAAGTTTCTTCAGTACTTGAACCGAATGGTTCCTAGCTATAGCTCCAAGCGAATCATTTCCGTCCAAATTGAGGAATAAAAATTTCATTTCGAGTATACCTCAACCGAGCTGCAGAAAAGGATGGACAAGCGAGCGAGGAAATGCCATAAAACACCACCGACTCAGTGTGTGATACATTCATGTGAGAGGCGTGAAACGTGTGCAATTTGCTACGTTAGGTACCCAACGTGGTACTTCAAATCGATGGGAAGAAAAATCGCTGCATGGTTTCCCGACGGTGCACCGTTTCAGCACAGACAAACAGACGAAACGCGTAGAACAAATTTCCTCAAAATCCATCGCCCAGTTCATAACCTCATCTAGAGGGTCTTGTTTCCCGGACTCGAAAAAAACCCGGGATTCGGGATTTTATTTTGAAAAATCCCGGGATTTCCCAGGATAAAAACCAAATGCTTCCAAAACGACTAAAGAATAGTCGAAGCGGGTTTTGAAGCAATCTTTAGGTTTACAGAGAAGTTTTCGAAGGTTAAGTTGAATTATTATAGGAAAAAGCAATGCTATCTCAGATTAAATTCACCAATATTTCACCTATCTGCAGTGAAAATCAATGGTCATTTATTCAAGTTAATTTGAAAATCAATCGTGATCCATAAGGTATAGGTATAGGTGATATCTATCACTCCCAAATTTTACCAAGAAACCTTTCAAAATCTACACTCATGGTTATGTAACTTATTTACATTGTTGGAATCATCGTGCTTTTAAATTATTGGCATAACAGCCACATTAGAGGTTAGAGCCACGTTAGACATGTTAGACCACGAAAAGTGTAAGGTACACCGGGCAAATTAAAACGTAACCGTTTAAAAAAACTAAATCTACTAAATCAATTGTTGACAAATGGAACAAACTGTAGAGAAACCTGTTAAAGTTTGTTGAAAATTACGTAACACAAGTTTAAGCATAAGTGGCCTTAAATATCAATAAAAACTCTAATTGACTAAGCTAAATTCAATAAATACATTCTTACATCAACAGTCACAAAAAAAAAACAACGCTTGTTTTGTGCCATTATTTGAAAATTATACAACACCATTTTCTAGTTCAACATGCATTTTCGGGAAATCCCGGGATTTTCGAAAATATCCCGGGACTCGGGATTTTTTGAATCCCGGGATTTCCCGGGATATTTGTCCCGGGATTTCCGGGACAAGACCCTCTAACCTCATCGTGGGACCTTCTTAAGCCTAGTAGTAACGTCCGCGGCTACAAAGCAAAACCATGCCGAAAGTGTCTGGGTTCGATTCTCGGTAGACCCAGGATTTTTTTGTAATGGAAATTCCCTTAACTTCTCTGAGCATAGAGTATCATAGTACCTGCCACACGATATATGGATGCACTCCTCTGGTTTGGAGGATTGAGACTTAGCAAATTTATAATGATTGTTACATGAATTGTCGATGGGAATTTCGGCACGTCTATTTGTCTGTGGCTTCAACCTGAAGGGCGACGTCGTTTGGCAACGATCATATAGAGATAATTGCGAATTGAAATTTAATTTTATGGAGCAAGCTATAAACCAGACGGAACGATACCATTGAAGCTAAACGATGAGGAGTCTCTATGAGGACGAGCAACAGGACGATAAGATCTGTGGGTTTAAGGACGAAAAAGTGTTAACTTGAATCGCATTCGTCCTCCTGAAGCTTATCTTTTTTTTTTCACAGAGTATTACAAATTTTGTTCTACCTAATTCATAATTTGAGTTGCTGCATCGTTACTGAACTAGGCAATCTAAATTTTGAAAAGGGAGAATCCACAAATGACGTGTTCTTAAACATCATTTTTGATTGTATTAGGGATGGTACACAAATTATGTCACGCTAAAATTCGACTTTTTTGACCCCCCCCCCCTTTGTCACGTTTTTTGTATGAGTCCTTCAAAAATTTTGTAAGGCTCCTTATCAGGGTGGTAACTCGTTCTTGTGAAGTGCACTGATAAAATGGAAAACTTAAATTTATGTTCCCGAAAATCATGCAATTTATTATACATGGTTCTAATGTTTGAGGTGATTTTTCTTACTGGGACTTACCAAGTTGAGGTGGAATTGAACCTTCTAAATATACATGAAATCATGGAATCAAAACCTTGCATCATCACACATAGTTTGGAAAAAGTCACTACCAGCTGGCACAAAATTATTCAACTGAAGTGAATTGTAATTGCAGAAAATAGGGATATAAGATGAATCTAAGGAATTAGATAGGGATTACAACAATTTCTAGCGAAATCTTGAGGATTCTGCGAGGGTTTGCATAGATTATTAGTATTTTTAGCTAACTTTTGTAGGTTACAACGAGCTCCCAGAAATATTGTTATGTGTTCAACTTATCAAGCATTGCGTATTGTTCGAAATTGCTCCATGATCTCCAATCACGAATAGTGAACACCGACCAACCAACCAAGTAATTTCTGACTAAAGACTAAGACTAGTCTAATTTTCTTGAACAAAGAGAACGTACATTCCATACAAATGGGGCATTTCTTTCGATGAATAAAAGTTCTCAGTACACCACAAATCACAGTACTTAAGTAACATTCATAAGTTAATGTGTATTAATACTTTCTACAATTCAACTACATTCTACATCGGTCCTACTCTACTAACAATCAAACATAAAATTCTCCTACTAAAACATCAAGTTTCGTTTCCAGAAGGCTTGTCGGTGCACTTTTTTTCACGGTGTGACTCACTAACATTCTTACACAGGTCTCTCTACAACATGCATTCAATTTAGTAATAGTTATCCAACAAAATGTACACTCTTTCAACACGTTCAACTCGATCAATTATCACATTCAACTTGTTCAGTTTATTTCTGTAACACAAACGGCAATTTAAAATCTCGAACCTAATAATAATCATGGTTGGTCGCATTAACTTACTTAAATAATCGAATGATTCGCTTTGTGCATGTGAAGGTTGTTACGCGGTTTATCATAAATAATAAGGAATCTGGTACGCGACTTATTTCGGTCGCGATTGATCATGCATAGCAACTAGCAGTGTGGTATTAGAGTAAATGATAACATGAAGACAACGAATAACGACGACATGGAGTGCGGCGAAATGGGTGGAACTTTCGGTATCACGAGGAGATGCCGGACCCCGCAGAGTCCTTCACCGGGAGCTCGTATTAAAATCGGAACTGGCTGCCGTGATTGATTCACTTGTGGGGCAGCTGCGTGGCGAGGTACTGCTTGTACAGCCGCTGCTTGCAGAACTGGTAGAATTCGATTTCCCGGGTGAAGTTTCGTCGGACCAGTTCCTTGATTTCGTGGCTGACCGGGGGCTTGAAGTTGTTCTTGTTGATCTTCTGCAGAAGGTTCACTTCGTTGAAGTAGACATTCGCGGCACCGGAGAAGAACTTGGGCACGTACCGTTCCAGCACGGCGAGGGTCGTGTTGAGGTCTTCGAGCACTCCGACGACGGCGTATTGGCTTTCGACGGCGTATTTGGCACGCTCCAGGGCTCCTTGGCTGTTGAAGGGACTGTGGAATGAGAATGGGATATCATTAGTTAACCTAATATTCTTGAGGAAAGGGCGAACCGAGTCACTTACAGGCACTGTTCATCGTGTCCGCAGAAGAAGAGAGTTTGCCGACGGTGGTCTCCGATGCCCTCGTGGATGGCTCCCTGGGCGTAGGTGCATTCTGGATCTCCCTGAAGGACACAAGTTTCAAAGTCTTTCTTCAGCCAACGTGGGTCCGGCAGTGGTAGATCGGGGAAGGCCTGCTTACGTTCGACGAAGTACCATGGAGCTCGGATGTAGTAGTACCAGCTGATAATACGCTCGACTGGATCACGTACCATGTTGACGTAGATGGGCATCGGAAGGCCGAACCGAGTGAAGTTGGTGTAGCAAACGTGCTTCACGTAGACGGAGGGCATCGGGAGATCGGACACCATTTCGGCGAGTTCCTGTTGGCGATCAGGAGAAAGACGGATCACCTCCAGACGCTGAACTACGTCCCGGTGGAAGGTGTACTCGTTGCGGATGGCCAGGCGACGCAGAAGTTCCATGAACGTTTGGCTGCCAACTTTGGGGACTCGGTTGAAGAATATGATCGGGACTTCAGCACGACGGGTGTTGTTCAAGTCACGCGCACTTAGCGTTTGCATCTGAAATCAAAGTAAAACGTGTTCTAAGTTATTGCGGTAAACTAAGACAAATCTTTTTCCATTTATTGAGTCTTGCATGAGTGTTTAGATTTCTGTGATAATTTTGACATCCCTCCAAACATGATTTCGCTGCGACATTTTCCCCCGATTAGACTCAACGATTATCACAGTACGATTTATTGCGCACAAATCACACAATCGCGCACAGCAAGATCTGTTTAACTAGGTAGGCCAACTGGCCAACTGTCAAAAAGCTGAAACAACCTATCTTATGACAGACCTTGCTTGTATACATTTGCACTGCGAAATTGTACGCGAGATTCGACTGTGATAATAAGAAATTTGGGGTGAGTCTAAATGGGTGTAAAAGTCGCAATATCCCCATAAAATTTCTTGTTCGCCATCAAAATTCAAAACACAATTCCTTTTGATCAAACAATCATGACAGCTGCACACAGTGCAGCGAAAACAACACAATCAAAGAAACCGTTTTCTACGCCGGGCATCGTGCACACTTTAAGGTGAAGATAAATCGAAGCCAAACCTCAAATTTTCAAGAGCACGGATATGGAGAACCAAACACCCGTTTGAGCTGAAAACTTAATCGATTGGTCGCCACCAGCGAGTGACCAATCGATTAAGTTTTCAGCTTAAACGGATGTTTAGTTCTCCAGATCCGTGCTCTTGAAAATTTGAGGTTTGGCTTCCATTCATCTTCACCTCAATGCACACAAGTTTTTTTTCTCGGTACGACGGATTGAACTTTAAACATTCCCAATTATACACAGTTGTTGAGGAAATTTCGTGAATTACAGAAGTTTTACGGCGCGTGATTGGAATAAAATCCTTAAGTGAAGCAGTACAAAGGTTTTCCACTGTGAAAATAAGTGCCCGGCGAAGTAAGTAAAGACCTCCATGTGCCTTGCAGTTGCCCAACATTTTATGGCACATAAGGGACGATTCAAATATGACGTCCACGTTTTTCTGGATTTCTAGACCCCCCTCCCCCTCTGTCACGCTTTTTTTCAATACCTCATACACGTACTGTCACAGTTTCGTAGACCCCCCTCTCCCGAACGATGGACGTCATTTTTGAATGACTCCTAAGGTAAAAGGCCTTTACACGAGACGTTTCAAATCAGCTTATCTCGAAGCACTTTGACAGTTCGTGCATGGAAATGACAGCTCCATATATGCACCGGTCCTCCACCGATGTAAACAAATGCAAACACGGACCTATAGTCGTGTCGTGAAAAGTGTACTGCGATCTGTCAAACTTGGGTAACTTTTGCAGTACCAAGGGACCAAATGCAGTACCAGAAGTTGTACCCAATCTGAACCCAAGTGGGACGGACCTAATTGAGCTGAAGTTATTTATCGAAATACAGTAGTTTTATTGCATTTTTGGTGTGCATGCGTACGAAACATAACAGCTTTCACGAAATTACACTTGAAAAATGAATCTATGTTGCAGATAAGTTTGAATATCAACAGGAGTGAAACATTTTTAGTTTGATACGACGAATAATAGCGCTTACGACGAAGTAGAACGAAACCAGAGTCATTTTTTTTGGAGGAAATGACAAGCTTTTTTGCTGTTCTGAAATTTAGCTTGCAATGAATCAAATTTCACGCGGTTGCCAATCTTGACTAAAAAGAGCTTGAGCTTGAGCTTGAGCTTGATTGGCCGCCCGTGGATGCACTCCAGTATCGCCAGATCAGCTGCACTTACACAAGGAACCAACCGAATGACTGCTTGGGACTAACAGGCATCCTCAGTGTATAAGTGCTGGTGATCTTCAATTTTAGGCAACAATGGCACCTGCCACGTCAGAATGCAGACCAATGAGAGGAAGGGGAAGGAATTGATGATGCATTGAACTGACCCCCACGTAGAACGTATATTCCACTGCATCCACGTCAGTTCATGCGGGAGTGTATGGATTGGAGGAAAGGCATGGCAGAGAGGTTTGCTTTTGTGGTTAGCAGACTGCCTATGTATCAGGCGTAAGAAAGGCGTGCGCGTGGAAGTAGGAAGCGTTAGGGAAACGGTTTCTTGTCCGTCTCTGGTTCTAGCGTTTGCTATGAATGAATAGTTTGAGTGTGATATATTTAGAATGGAAGATAGAAGCAAGTGAGAGATATACAACTACTAAGTACGAGAAAAGGGACGGGCCTGGGATTGAACCCATGACCTTCTGCATATGAAGCAGAAGCGGTAGCCATCAGACCACCAACCCCGTCAATCTTGACTAAAAAGAATGGTTAAAGAGTTTTTCGATAATTTACTCATATGCTGAATGTATTCCGGATATCCGGTTTACGACCTGTCAACATTTATGATTTTGCAAATAAAGTCTAATGGAGGACAAGATGGAAGGGATGGAAGATTGCTAGCCACATTCTGAACAAAAAAAAAAAAAAAACTGAAAGTGCTCTAAGAACAGTAAGTTTCAAAATGAACTCTGTCCCAGAGGAGATGTATTATCCAAAAGTAGAGGATATTTATTGTAAACATTACTTACCATTATTGACATACGCATGAAAGACTGAAAAATCGCCTAAATCTATGCTCAAATCTTACTCCATTAAGCACGTAGCCTAAGTGCTGTTGTAGTGTTCTAGTCACAACTAATTACAACCTTAGATGATGTTTTAGTGTTCATTTTCCTGTGAAACATTCAGAAGATCCAGAACTTCCTACAAATTAGAGTATGTTACCAAAAATTCTGCTGGATAACTGTTGTAGTGTTGGACAGGTGCCAAGCTCTTCTTTCTGGTTTTAGTATGTCCCAACTGGGACAGAGCCTGCCTCTCAGCTCAGTATTCTAATGAATACTTCCAGAGTTATTAACTGAGAGCTTTTTTAGTATTTATATATTAAAACACGCAAACCTAATGTCAGCTCAAAGGAAAATGCCAATTTTTCATTTTTGTATTTTGACTCTATGCCCTGGGAAGTCGAGAAAATTCCCAACCCGAAAAAATCATCGACAGTTGGTATTCGAACCAATCTTGCTGAATAATTACGCGTTTACCTTCACCTATTTGGGCCCCTTGTCATGTTCCAACACTAGAATAAACTGTTGTAGAGCTCTAAGATTTATGTCGTTGTGCTAAATGAAACATTTCGGTGAAACATTTCAAAGCGTTACTGACAGACAGACAACTCTGGGATTTTATATATACAGTCGACTCTCCGCATCCCGATATTTTTTCCTGCAGCCCATTTTTATTTATGAAGCTAGAAGCAAGAAGCTAGAAGCTAGATGCTAGAAGCTAGAAGCTAGGAACTAGAAGCTAGAAGTTAGGAGCTAGAATGCTGCAAACTGTGAAACAAACCACCAATTTAGTAGCCTCGGGGAACCGGATAGCCGAAACACATCTGAAATGTGTCCAAGTCAAACAAACCCCTTCTAAAGACTATTGTTTGTAAAATCAATATATCCGTGAAGTATGATATGACAAGCTGGGTTTAGAACTCACAAATACAGTTGTTACTTCACTCGAACGTGGTCACGGTTGGTTTTGTTTCAGCATGAATTTGGGACACAGAATTATGCACAGTGAAGACGATTATAGCCACTTCTATCCGACTTCGATGTTAAATCTGTATATACTATCCCTGCCTTCGTTCAATGAAAAAGTAGTGATCATATACATGTGCAGTATTTGGACGTAGGTTTAAGCCTTGATGTGCTTATAGATTGAATGATTTGAAAATTATCGACGTCAGGACCTAACATCTACTCTGATCACTATCTGGTGGTGGTTAAACTGCGCCCAAAACTCTCCGTCGTTGGACAACATATGGTACCGGCAGCCGCCCCAGTATGACCTAGAGGGGCTTAAACAACCGGATGTTACAATTTAATATGCGCAGCACCTCGTGGCTGAATTACCGGAAGAGCTGGATGAAGCCCCTCCTGAGGACTGCTGGAGAACAGTAAAGGCAGCCATGACCAATGTAGCTGAGAGCAACGTCGGGTACGTGGGACGGAGTTGACGGAACGATTGGTTCGACGAAGAATGTAGGCAGATTCTGGAGGAGGAGAATGCAGCGCGGGCAATCATGCTGCAGCAAGGGACCCGGCAGAACGTGGAACGTTATAGACGGAAACGGCAACAGCAGACCCGCCTCTTTCGAAAAAATCATCACCTGGAGAAACACGTAAATTCTATCAGATGTGCAGGTATAAGGATGGGAGCATTTTGACGGACGAGCGTGAGGTGATCGAAAGGTTGAAGCAGCACGTCGACGAACACCTGAATGGCGCTGAGAGCAGATCATCTTTCGTCAACGGACCAGATCTTTACTGTACGGAAACTCCTCCAAAAATGTCGTGAATACCAGGTCCCAACGCATCACATTTTCATCGATTTCAAGGCGGCATACGATAGTATCGACCTCGTAGAGCTATGGAAAATCATGGACGAGAACAGCGGGGCCCAGATAGCCGTAGCGGTAAACGCGCAGCTATTCAGCATGACCATGCTGAGGGTTGTGGGTTCGAATCCCACTGGTCGAGGATCTTTTCGTAAAGGAAATTTTCTCGATTCCCAGGGCATAGAGTATCTTCGTACCTGCCACACGATATACGCATGCAAAAATGGTCAATCGGCAAAGAAAGCTCTCAGTTAATAACTGTGGAAGTGCTCATAAGAACACTAATCTGAGAAGCAGGCTTTGTCCCAGTTGGGACGTAACGCCAGAACGAAGAACGAAGAACAGCTTTCCCGGGAAGCTCACGAGGCTTATAAGAGCGACGATGGAAGGTGTGCAAAATTGTGTGAAGGTTTCAGGCGAACACTCCAGTTCGTTTGTATCCCACCGGGGACTACGACAAGATAATCGACTTTCGTGCCTGATGTTCAATATTGCGCTAGAAGGTGTTATGCGGAGAGCCGGCTCAACAGCCGGGGTGCGGTTTATACGAGATCCAGTCAATTTGTTTACTTCGCGGATGATATGGACATTGTCGGCCGAACATTTGAAAAGATGGCAGACCTGTACACCCACCTGAAACGCGAGGCAGCAAAAGTTGGACTGGTGGTGAATGCGTCCAACACAAAGTACATGCTAGCTGGTGGGGCCGAGAGCGACAGGGCACGCATAGGTAGCAGTGTGACAATGGACGGGGTTACGTTCGAGGTGGTCGACGAGTTCTCTACGGCGGATCCAGTATCCAGAAGGTGGCTAAAGCTGGAAGGATACGATGGGCAGGGCATGGCAAGAATGCCGGACAACAACTCTGCAAAGATGGCATTCGCTTCGGATTCGGTTGGTACAAGAAGGCATGGAGTGCAGCGAGCTAGGTAGGTGGATAAAGTGCGCATCAATTTGACGAGCGTGGGGCAGAACCGAGGATGGAGAGATGCGACCACGAACCGAGTATTGTAGCGTTAAATTGTTGATTCAGTGTTACCGTAAAACGGGGTAACTTTGATAATGCGGGTAACTTTGATAGTGCGAGACCCACAACACATTAAACGAAATAACGAAGTTTCTGTTAATCAGTTAAGCAAAACAAACGCAAAAGTAAAGAGTATTAGTATGACACTTCATGTCAAAGCTATTTTCATTGGAATCAAGTGCATTTGAGGCTTTTTATACGAATATTAAAAATATACACAATTTTAGCATTTTTGAAACGCCTACAAACAATCTGTTCTACGATCACTATTTGATGTAGTTTTTAATAGTTGGCCACTTATCTTTGACAGCCTAGTTATCATAGAACATGAATACGATCTCAAATCTCTTAGCAAATAGCATTTTCACAAACTTGGATCATTTTTGTAATCTAAGTCAGAAATTTCCATATAACGTTAAACGCCTAGAGGTATGCAATGCTCTACAAATGTTCGTTATTCATTCAATTTTGTTCGATTCATACTCCATTATCAAAGTTACCCCAAAATAGAAAACCAACTTTCGATTATATGAAAAATTATATATCCATTCATAATAAATCTTTTGGGAATCTATCGACTGCAATCGATAGCTAGGATGCCAGTACTTGTTTTAAAAATATAAATTTTTATTCTTTGAAACAGCATGCATAAATATTCAAGTTTTCTTCGAAAAAACTATCAAAGTTACCCCGTTTTACGGTATCTGTTTAGATGCTAACTAAATAAATGAAATAATTCGATCATCACTGAAACCATAAAAAACGTCAACTTAAATGCTGTTTATTTATCAAAACCCACATCAAGCACGGTAATCCTCCAATCGCAATTGTTTGTTGTCATAATTTTCGCTAACAAGATAAACCTGCAGCGGTAGCAGCAGCATTCCGCCCCGGTTCACGAAAACTAAATCATAGTGCGCAAGTGGAACAAAAAGCTGTAACAGCAGCCACCCCTATTCGCTGGGAAAGATTCCTCACGTGAATCTATGGCACCTCGAGGTTCCTTTGGGGTGTTTTATGAGGGATTTTTTTTTCGTTCTGTTCTCGCTGTTCTCCTGGAGCTCAGAGGGAAGGTAGGCAGCTCGTTAGGATTCTTCCCGGAACACAGTGCTGGTATGACTGCAGCTCTTGTGTGGGATAATTCGCCTGCACCACGCGGTTTGCTCTGGGGATCCCGAATTTTTTTTAGAAAAGCGCAAACGTACAAGATGTTGTCTCATTTACATACGTCTTTTGGCCCGGATCGCTTGGCAGTATAAAGTGCAATTCCGGCAAGTAATCGGCAGGGGGCACGTACTTCGCTCCGCGTGGCAGGACCAACATATGACACCGAGTGAGTGGGATGGCGCTCTGGTGACACAGAACGATGACACCGCATGAAACTCATAAATTTCGGTGCTTTTTTTCGGGACGTCTGGCGGTACAAATGGCTGTTATTTTTATAGCGGTGCTTGCGCGTGAGGATTCGGTTGTGTGGTGCAAATTCGCGGGATCAACAACTTTTCCGCTGGGAGCGACGTCCATCAGGTTGCGCTTGTTGGCCTGGTTCTCATATCGAACGTAGTGTACTGCTATCGTCATGCAAGTTTTGGAGGAAATCTGAAAGAATCCTCTAACTGGCCAGCACCAAAATAGCCAATCAATCTTCTAATATCTGTTGCCAAGAAAAATAAAAATCAGATATCTGCCACACCTTGATCCCTTGAGAATAATTAACAACTATTTTGAGATATTTTAGTCCGCGTAAGTTCTTGATTCTTATTCAAATGGGTTGCTGTTTTAATTTCCTTCTATTATATAAATTATCTCCTCACAACTCCTCAGCTCACTACATTTCGTTTCGGTCTTCAAAATGCAGCACGAACTCGAACCCTTGTTATTGCATTAATAACATCTTAATGATGATCTCGCTGCTGCTCGCTTTACTAGCTAGTCAAGCCAAGCCAAGGCGTCCATTCCCGTTCTCCTCTTAGTCGCTTCGCTTTCATATGAACCTTCCGATCATAAATCATCAGGCCCGTTTGGCATGGTCCATTTTATAGTGCCCGGCTGTTTTTCCGCGTGGACCCAGAGCTAATGGCCGGAGGAGCCTGGAGCAGTGAGTGAGTGTGGCTGCACCAGTTCTACAGCCAGCAGTTTGTTCATTAAGAGGCCATCATCCATCCACCGTTTGCCCGGTTTGGCTGGCTCCTTTGCAGAGTGCACGATTCGACCACAAATCCTCCCGCCTGCGCCAAGTGCAGGTTCTCCGCACGGAAGAAAACAGTCGTCAGACTTGGAGGCTCCGGTCTTCGCTTGAGAGCGGCGATAAACTGCAGCAGCCGAAGAGAGGGGTATGCGATATGCATTTTGATATGCTTCCCAAGGTTACCCAAGAGATTCTTAGATGTTCTCCGAGATTACTGAGGGCTACTCAGGCTCACCCTACAAAGCCTATAAAATCAAATTTGAAAAGTGAGCCTTGGATGAATTATTTAGATGCACATAAACACGCTGGAGCTATTGGGGAATTGCTGGAAATTTTACTGGATCATTCGAAATATCGCATACCTTCAGCAGAAGACCACCTCGGGCAGCGCTTTCAGAGATGCTAGGTAGCAGCAGCAGTGTAGGTCAGAGATAGTACTGTGCCCTGGCAAAACCACCAATCAAAGAGCAATTGAAAACAAGCAAACACGATGCTGGTTCGGGTGTGAAGGAGGCGAAGGGTCCGAGGCATTGCAGTGTGCAATCGCTAATCTATATGTTCAAGACAGATACCGGCCAGTGGGTGGCTGAGGGACGGGAAGACACTGCGGAATCGAACGAGACAACATCGAGGCGTCTTTGACTATCGCTCTGCTGGTTGGATTCTTTATAAGCTAAATCGTTTTTCGAAAAGTCGAGAGATGGTAGTTGAAAGTTAAAAGCTGCAGTATCACAGTTTCGAGTAACTTTATCGATTTTTCATACAAAACGGTTAAGTTTGGAGTTAAGGATCTCACTTATTTCAAGGTCGATTTGACTGAAATTTTTAGATACAACTTGAAAATCTTCATGATTACAAAAAACGTTGCGTAATGAACTCTTACGTAACTGAATTCAGTAATGTAATAACTGTCACGACACTGCATAATTCACTGTAGGGAAGGTAGGCTGTTTTACAACAGATTGTTGTTAAATGTTATTTCATAAAAAATCGATAATGTAAACTGATAGAGATCAATAAAGTACTTATTTTGAAAAAAAATCATTTGACAATATTTGAATTCGAAAGGATGACATAATAAAAAGTTGTAAAATAGTAATCAATTTGCCCCCGGATTACGGTTCCCGAATTTAGGGTGAGATTTGGTCAAAAATGCATATCTCGAAATTCATTTTTGATTAGTTCGAGTTTTGACGACTTTAAACAATCATTCAAGTTTTAGAGTACGTTCTCTAATTACAAATATATTTTAAATTCATTTACTTGAAGATAAATGATAAATTGAGTTTAATACTATATCATTTAATTCCACTAGAGTTTGTATCCTTTGACAGATACGCGTATTTTTTCCGCAACTACAAGGCCGTCTTCAGTGTCGTGTACCAGATGCGACTCATTTACTTGCCTATTAATAATTTTCAACTTATTCTTCAAAATTTCAGGTTATGATTTGACTAGACATTTCTAGACCGATCGTCACCCCCAGAAGGTACAGATAAAAAAGTTATCAAAAACCAATTTCAAGTTCTTCGCACCGATAATCTGAGTGCATACAAAACTTTGATTTAATTGCAAACAACAATTATCATTGGGATCCCACACCGAGATTGCTCTGGACAGTCAGTGCACTCGATGGACATGTTCTTAGAAACATGTGATTTGTTCGTTACGACTTCTCATATCAGTCCGATTCACCGGGTGGAATCTCTCCTTTTAAGGATTATTTAGAATGCTTCATTGTCGTCTCCGCAAACCATATTTCTAAACTCATCAAAAATTCTACTCCTTCCAGAATTAGTTTTCCTCTTCGGAGTTGATGTGACACATGTCCTTGAAACCCCAAGGGGGTGGTGATGGTTCAGGTGAGCTGTGATAACCGAGGTTTGGAATTGCATATTCATTCGATTTTGCTGCTCTCATGGAATACTTTTGTTCCTCGTCGTCTGCATCTGGCAATGAAAATAGCGCACGTGGAAGAGTGAATCCAGATGAGATTTCTTTGGCCTCGGGCAGCAGGAGGTCTACAGAATCGATATGAGACTCTTTCGATGGTTCACAAGTTCTATTCGGTCGCGTGGATGAAATCCAATTTAGAATTTAATAGAGAATCGTTGATATAAAGTTCAGTTTTTATTTGATGTTCGGATTTAACCGGTCATCAATTTCCAGGTGTTTGAGCAGGAGAAGTTCTTTGAATCTGGGATAATAAAATCAGCTCGGTTCCATTAGGGAGTAACCAACAATCCGGAACGATACGATCTGTAATATATTTTCTCTATTTCTAAAATGGCATCGCTTCCGGAATTTCACTGAACTGGTTTTGCCAGAAGGGGGCGTAGAAACTACATTTCATTCATGCCTGACTTATAAAAGGTGGCACCGAGATTTATCTTCCGGTTAGCTTTTTTGCCAAAAGTTCAAAAACAAACATATCATCGTCGTCGCAGGTGAAACGATAAGAAAAGATACTCTCACTAATAGTGCGGTAGAAGTCAAATGGAGAGATTAAAAAACTATCACATGCATCATAATTCACATCTCTTTTAGACTGTGCCGCATTTGCTGCCTGTCCCAGAAAAAAGTGCACCATATTTTCTCTTCACTTGACCGCAAAAACCTCAGGGCGATTCTCATCCTGATAATAACATTATATTGCTTCTGTCGAGTTTCTTCAATTTTTCAGAAACATAGGCGGATCAGGGTCTCCGAAACGGCAAAAACAAATTTTAGTCGGATCCAAGAGTTTTTTGAAAGTTACAAATCGCATGCCGTGGTGAATCAAAATACGGATGGTACCAATATCCGGACACTCTGGTAATTATCATTAATTAAATGTTAAACTTAAAATATCATTTATTAAATTTATACATAAATTCTTCCTTCAACCTCATTGATAACTGATAATTAATAGATTCATTCGTAATCTAGTTGCCATTGTCTAATAATTATTAAAAATAAAAACAAAAATGTTGCTCTAGTTTGAGTTGATTTTTTTCCGATGTGGGTCATTTTAGAAAAAAATCTCTACGAATGCACCCCAACATTTTGTGAACAAATATACGCATATATTGCATTATGATAGAAGTGTTTTGGGAAAACAGTGAATTAAACGTGTATTTAGATGCTCTGAAGCACTACACTTGTAATACAACGTGAAAATATACTCTGAATAGTGTACGAAGAGACTGTCCGGGATTGCAGACAGGTGACTTTAATTCCGGACATTTTCTAAAGCACGTTGTTTATTAATAATTGGAAAATAAATTTAATGAGGATTCAGAAAATACTATCATAAAAGGTTTACGAGTGATTTAAAGTGCTAAGAAATCAGTGCGACTTATTATTTGATACAAATTAAACGCAAAATAAGGTACCGCGGGGTAAGTGGATACAGAAAAATCCATGGTCAACTTCATTATTATGTACAGCTTACGTAAATAATGTAATACAAACTTTTTTCTGTGGATAACAAATGAGGGACTAATATACTTCAAATCGTCATTTATTTAGATTTTTCTGGTTTTTATTTATTGAGTATGAGGGACTTGAAAATTTGCGCCAAATAATCCACTTACTCCACCATGGTGGGGTAAGTAGATCACCACTAAAAAAATCTATTTTCAAAACATATATGTTGTAATTATGTATACTAAGAATGACATTGCTCTTATTCTTGTTATTAGTGCTAGTTATGTCATGTTTTGATACTTTAAAAATTAAAAAGTGTCTTCATTTTATTATTGAAAATATTAATACATTAGTTCACACAAGTTCATACTTATTCGAACAAAAAAAAAACATTGTAGCTAGAATTATTTGGATAAAATTCTTCTATATGTTTACAAAAGTTAAACTGAAGAATTGTAGAATTATTCCTTACGAAGTTTTTGAAGAACACTGGTAGTTTAAAAATATTAGTTACATCTATTTTTGTGTAACAAACTGAAATCTTCTTATTCTATTTATGAATGTATTTCTATCATCTGTCTAGAACAATTTAGATGGTCAAATAAGGTAAGATAATATGTTTTCAATTGGAAAAGTTGTATATTTTGCTCTTTTGCAACTCTGCTTTAATAAACCACGAAAAGTTTTGTTTGAGTTTTGCAATATTCGTTCTTTTATATTTTCTTGCACCAGAAATATTAAAATAAATTGTAGGTGTATTAATTCACATTTTCTATAGTCAATTAGACAAATTTGAGCTAGCAAGCAAAAGTAAAAACAAAACAATATTTGCGAGTATTTAAACTTGTTCAAAATATCGTAAGCAGTCTGCCAATAAATGATAATAATACTTGATCCACTTACCCCACCCCATTAAAAAGTGGGGGTAAGTGTACCATGTCCAAAATATCTGTATTTATATATAAAAATCACATATTTTTCATTGTGATTCATTCAATTAGAACTGAAATGTTCACCAGGCGTTGAAAAAACTAGTAGAATTTAATTTAAGGCAAATATACAGTGGATTTTTGATTGACGGAAAACAATTTTGTAATTAATTGATTTTGGCAGCCAACAAGTTTGCTTGTGTTAGTGTATGTGTAGTACCAGTTTAACATTAGTATCAGTGTGGACGTAAGAAAATAGCCTAAAACGATGCAATGGTGCGAAAGCATTCAACATATTCAAGTATTTATGCTCAATATGGACAAGTGATCCACTTACCCCACTGATACACTTCCCCCACTGTACCTTACTCAATACTAATGTGTCTGCATGAGTCCTGAGCCAGTACAAAAAATTTAATCACATACTTATTGATTTTTTTTTTAAATTTGCTTCTATAATAAAACAATAAAACGAATGAATCAAACTTTTGATTAAATGATCATAAATGTGAAATAAGGATTAATTTAAACACACCTTTTGTCATTTTTATTCCGATAATTCTTGTAACAATATAGGTGTCCGGAATTTGATTCATGTCCGGATTTAGAACCAAAATATACGTCGGCTGTCCGGATTTAAAGGCCAGACATTCTTGACTATTTCAATATTTTTCATGATATTCTCATAACTTTTAACATAAAAATCATCTCTCTAATTCGATATTGAAGGGACCATCGAGTTAGGGAGGTATCGAGTTACAGAACACGAAACCAGTGCAACTGCGATCCAAGGGACCATCGAGTTATTCATGAAAACCAACTTTTACTATGGTTCTTTAAATCGATAACGGAGCAGAATAATGATATCAATTTAATGAAATGATAATTAGAGTGATACCTCCATGAGTCGATGTTCCATGATATTATCGATATCGACTCATGGCACCATACTAAAAACAAAATTTCATGGTTACAACAGGCTCAGATCAGTGCATGGTCAAAGGTACCAAAGCTACTGAGAGTTGTAGCAGCTATGACACTGATGGACGAATGGCAGAGTTCGTCGATAAAAAAAGCAATGTGCACAAAGACATCGAGACTTCGGTGTTGAAAATCCATGGAACCCTTGGACTAGCTGTCAAGGAATTGGGCTCTGTACAAAAATCATGCTCTCTCTTTCACTCTGCCATGAAATTAGTAAACAACAAGGCCAGTAAACGTCAAAATCCCATACATAAACAAAACAGTGCAGAGCCCCATAGGTGGCACAGAAAGCGGAATCGACTGAGAAGGAGTTGTCGGCGGCCTAGACTGCCAAGTTGAGTCGGCGCAATAAATGGCGATGCCAATCACTTTTGCGGGGGAAACCAACGTAAAGAGGCACAAATCTCAGAGGACGGCAAACGTGTTTCTCACGCCAAAGAGGCCAAGAGCATCACCAGGACATGCAAGACCAGGTGATTTTAAGAAACACAAGAACGCTCGCGTCAACGAGTCAAGCCCAGCGAACGCAACAACCACCAAGGAAGGCAACAATACCCCATGGGAAATCGTCAAGGGAAACATCGAAAGCCGCAGGTCCGAAAAACAAAAACTCTTCAAGGACCGAAAAAGAGGTGAGGCGCTTATAGTCAAAGCAAGCGATGACTTGTACAAGAAAGTTCTCCGTGCAATGCGGACAAACCCGACAAACTCGAACAGCTAGGTGCAGATGTGCGAAAAGTCAGGCGCACCCGCACCGGAGATATGATCGTGGAGCTAGCTCTTCCTATAAAGAGCTTACCGAAAAGCCGGTACACGTGAGAGCCGTGTGCCCGGAGGCGGTCCTTGAATGCAAGAACCTGGATGCAATATCTACGGACGAAGATGTAAGGGTTGCCATAAAGGAGCAGTGCGAGCTAGAGGAAGTGCAGATACAGATCCGCATAAGGAAGGGGCCATCTGGAATGTTAATAGGCTTCCGATTGAAGCTAAATACGAAGGCAATCTGTGTCGGAATTCAAGTGCGATGTGGCTATCATATCGGAGCCATACCGTGCCCCGGTCGGCGATGGGAACTGGATAGCAAAATCAAGCCGATATGAACGGTGGGAAACTATCCTTTCCAAGAAGTATTACATCGTGCAGATGAAGGCTTTGTTATAGCCAAAATTAACGAAGTCTTCTTCTGTAAATAGCTGCTACGCACCCCCACGATGCTTAATTCTATTAATGTCACTTTAACCTGATTGCCGTAGCAAGGGAAGGTCATTCGTGACAGCACCCCCACGATGGACTATTGACCAATTCAACGAGATGCTCAACAAACTGATTGAAGAGGTCATAGAGCAGCCGGTAATTTCAACGCGTGGGCCATAGAATGGGGCAGTTGCTTCACCAACTTCAGAGGGAGCAGTCTACTGGAGGCCTTAGCAAGGTTTAACGTAGATGTTGCCAACGATGATACTACCAGCACATACCGTCGGAATGGTTGAGAGTCAATTATTGACGTAACCTTCTGTATCCTTGGGCTGTCAGGAAGTTTTAACTGACGATTGAGTGAAGAATATACCCTCAGTGACCACCAAGCGATTCGGTATAATACTGGTACCGGACAGCATTTGGAAGCACGTTTGACTCAATGAAGGGAGTGGAGGTGGAAAACATCACAGTTTGACAAGAAGGTGTTCGTTGAGGCAAGGAGGTTGGAGCGCAAAGCGGTGAGGGAGGGTAAATCGAGACATAATCGCCGCCTACAGAGTTGCAATGGCGAAGTTAAGAGGCCCAGCTGTACCACCCGATAGGTGTCGGGAGAAGATGAAAAATATCGTTGAAGCGATATTCCCGCGACACGACCCGATTAGCTTGCCGTCCACACCTTAAGCTCAAGCTGACGATGAAGAAGAAGCCCAGGTAACGAACGATGAGCTGCTCGCGGTGGTGAAAGCCTTAAAATCAGGAATCCTCCGGAACCATACGGTATCCCCAACGTAGTTCTGAAAGCAGCAATCCAAGAAAACCCGGATTTGTTCAGGATCGTGCTGCAAAAATGTATTGAGGAGGGTAACTTCCCCGACATTTGGAAGCGACAAAAGCTGATGCTGCTGCTGAAACCAGGCAAGCCCCCTGGATATCCTTCAGCATATAGACCGATATGTCTGCTGGACACAGTTGGCAAAGTGCTGAAGCGAGTAATCCTAAACAGGCTTACGAAATACACGGAGGGAGAAAACGGCTTGTGCGACATGCAACTCGGATTTCGGAAAGGTATATCCACCGTTAATGCCATCCAAACGGTCGAAGAAGCTATGGAGACGGCGTGGAAGCAAAAGAGGAGAGGTAATCGGTACTGCCAGTTGGGCTGCGATCGCCGAATTGCTACACAGATTGGAGGTTTCCCAGATGCTGAGGAGCTACTTTCAAAATCGTACACTGATCTACGAAACACACGCTGGGTTAATGGCCCAACAACCACGGCGGGCATCCCACAGGGTTCTATTCTTTGCCCGACTCTTCTGTACGGACGAGATCGTCGGCTTTGCGCATGGCTATTTGGCAAAGAAAGCTCTCAGTTAATAACTGTGAAAATGCTCATAAGAACACTAAGCGAAGATGCAGGCTCTGTCCCAGTAAGGACGTTAATGCTAAGAAGAAATAGAAGAAGTACTAAATTCGGTTTTTCATTTACTTATTTTGTATAGTTGTTGTATTTGATGAACCAAACATAGATACGGCTGTGTCAACTTTAAAATATGATTGACTTAAATTCAATCCAATAATATTATTGATCAACCATCAAATACGATTCACTGGACAATTATTTTTTCTTGGGCTTTCACGAAGTACTGTAGAGTATATTTTTTATTTGATTGATACTTTATACATTTTTTTCTGGTTGTACTATATACTATATATTCTGGTTATAGTATATTTTCATATAAAGAGCTGTCATTCCAAACCTTGAAATCAGTTTCCTCCTATGATATCATTCTCCTAGAACCGCCGCAGGGTTTTCCATGGCTGGTGTGTGTCATAGGTGCTCTAGCTTTTGACCATCCACATCAAAAGCAGCACAGTGTTTTCTAATTTCGAAAACAAATTCAAACAACATCATAACAACACTGACGCAATCGGACAATACACGTCCTTTGGCCTCGCCCTCCGGCCCCCTCCCTCCATCCTCTTACACACATTCCACTTCTATGGCATCGTCTTCTTCAAGAACACATAGGGACAACAAAGCAAAAAGCAATAAAGGTTCTCCCGGGAAAGCTGCTTTCGTTTAGTCCCTCTGGTCAGAATGCGCCCCGTCGTCCTTCCAAGAGATCTTTGCATTGTTTTTTGTCATTGTCGTCCGTCACTGACTGTTGCCCAGTCTGCTCCCAATTTCCCCACCTAGCTACCGCCGTCTCCCCGTCAACGCGTGCAACGATGTATGTTTGTTCTCAGCATCCAGTTATGTGTAGTCAAACAGCATGAAAGGAGCTTTTCTCGAAATGGACTTTCTCTTTCGATCCGGGGAACTGACTGACATCACCCCCCTCCCCCTCCATACATTTTCTTTCCCCCACCAAGTTATCTGAATGGAACGTGTGGCTGTTTCGAAAGATGACCGGTTTGGATAAATATACGAGTACGGGAGATACGTTCCATACTTGTAAGAACAAATGTAGGTGTCGGTATCTCATCTTTGGCTCCCAGTTCAGAACGGGGTCATAAAGGATTGACTACAAAGTTGCCCAAGCAGCAGAAATTGAATGGCTGTAGAATAGATTTGTTGGAGCAGCAGCATTATAATGACCGGACATAGAGCAAACTCCGTTTCCAAAGGAACTTCTGAGGTCTATTGTGGGCAGACATCTCAGATAGGTAAAGATATGAGTAAACACAACAAGAAAAGGTTACTGTCAGATGTTCGGTGTGGGAAAATGGGACGTGATAGAGGTTTGTTTGGACTTCGTATGAATCACACAATGCCAATACTCCGTACGTTTCAAGTAAAATAGTTCAATCGAATTAGATTATTCGATGGAAGACCTTGTATTTTGTCATATCGAGAGAATGCCTTTCATGTAACCACCAAGTACCAAGCTTCAAATGTGAATAATGATAGTACCGTATTCTGGGGAAGCATTGATCAGTTTTTTGTACTATTATACAGTAGTTTCTCTATTACATCACGGATCATCATAGCATTTTAATGCAACATAATGCAATTTGAATTTTACTTAGTTTGCAAGATGTCCATCAAAAACCTGTTTTGTATTTGATGAAACATAAAGCATTTTACGATGTTGTTCATTTTTCTATTGCAGATACGTCATTTTTTTTTTCTCTGCTTTATTCAAAAAGGCAAGTTTATTTCCAGGATTACTCTCCATAAAAGCTTTCTTTTCTTGTAATACACCATCTTGATTGGACCACTTGCCAATTTTTCGACTTTGTCCGAATTGGGTCCTGTCTGGTACTGGGGTATCTCCCCCTATATATTATTATGAGAGGTGCCTGAAGAGCAAATAGTTTCAACTGCAATGCACTTCAACGGTAGTTAAGTGCAAGGGCAGTTTCAAAGCCCATTTCATGAAATAGATAATATCGAAAAGTATTCCAATAAATAAAATTTAAGTACTCTCAGCTTCCTTCCCACAAAAGTCGACCACATCGTGCCTCTGAGCCCTTCTTCAGTCAACAATTATTGGCCAATTTCCTCCAGTTCCGGCCCTAACGAGCGCTACCATTTGACAGTCCTGTCTGCCAAACGATGCTCGGCACAAAACGATTGAACAAAAATTGCAATTTCATGCAATCTGCCGGCGAAGCAATGATGTCTGCCAATCAGCATAAACAGGCAGTCGTTCGGAATCTTGTTAGTCGGTCGGTACATTCGACAACCACTCAATCCGAATCGCTCCGCCGTGCCGTGTTTTATGTGGGCAGAAGATCATGTGGTCCCATGGGCGTAGTTAGAAAATATTCAAAATCAACTTCCAAAATCCTGCTTCTGTGTTTAGGTTTCAATGAGCACTTTCACAGTTATTAACTGAGAGATTTCCTAGCCAATGGACAATTTATAGGTCAAGTTTATTGAAAAGTGATTTTTTTATAAACAGATGAATTAAATTTATCTGTTAAAAGGAACTGTTAACACTAGCTGATATTTATTCTTACCTAATAGCGATGATGGATATCCCTGATGGAAATCCTGACTACGCCCATTGTATTGCCCCATAAGTAAGAAATCATCGCCTCTGCTGGCGTGTCAAGTACACTCACCTGTCCAGTGCTTTTGAGATAGTTGTACGTTTGATGGAGATTACTGTCCGCCGGCACTAGGCCGCGATGCTGGTTCTGCTGACCGTGGCCCTGGTTGGCTGCAGATCCGGCCGATGCAACTGCAAGTAGAGCCAAAGTGAAAAGAGAGATAGTTAGAGAAATGACTGAGTAAAAGTGCAATAAACCGCCGAGTCGAGTCGAGTAGTTCGAATTGTGACCAATAAATTAGCCGGTTTGACCACAGCTATGGGTTAGTGGGATTGTTTTATGTTTATTTTTGCATGAGATTTTACGACATCGACATCGGTCTAATAGTTGTTGACTACGTGGGAACGATGTGCTCTGAAGTTTGGCCTCTTCGGAGCATTTTGCAATATAAATAAACGCTCAGGAAGCGACTTTGTAGTAGCGTGTTGAAATGTTGCTGCTTCACCTTTCAACGCAACGCAGACGCCGCCACCGCCGCAATGATCTATCGGTTGACCTAAAGTCTGACCCTCCTGTTTTGGGGGCATCCGTTGGCAACCCGATTTGATGAATGGAGGAGCTGGTGCACCGATGGCCACCGAGAAGTAGGTTCCCTAATAATGAGTGGCGGTTCAGACGGCCGTTTCAATACAAATAAAGTCAGGTCTCTTATAAGAAGCTGCCACTCTCTTTCCTCCCACCAAGCTGTTTTCAATCGGATGAAACTAATTTTTTCGTATGAACTAATTATCTACTAAATTCCTCTTCAATTACTTGGATGTTAGCGGAGAAATTGCGGGGGGTGTAAAGTGTATGGCAGCGTCTAATAGGAGACTCGACCGTTTACGATTTTCCATACAAAATGATTAACTTTGGGCGGTTATATCTGCATTACACAGCGTAACAAAAATCACACGCGCGTGTCTCTAGAAGATTTGGAGTTGCTAAATCTTATGGCGTTCTCAGAAATATTCCATCACGTCACAATTTTGGGCTGCAGGTCGCCAAAGTTTTAGAAGGACTGGTTTTATTGATGTTTACAGGAAATTCAAAGTAGGATTTGTCAACTTTTTTAGTGATTTTATCCAACAAGCATGCAAAATAGGACTCCTACTTTGATTGAAGATATAATTTGGTAGAAATTGAACAATTAAATTTAGATTTAATAGACTTTTACAGCATGCTGGGTGGTATTTTTTTTTTAATTCTCCATTTTACTTAACCTATTGAGCTCTTATTCGCCAGCTTGGGCATCATCAGAGCGAATTCAAATTTGACAGTTCTCGAAAACTTATTCAAACAGACTCAAGTCGAAAAAGTATACAAAGTTACTTTATCGATTCTACTTGTTTCGCAGACGAAATTCTACACATTTTGCTCTAAACCAACTCGATTTTTCACTTTTAGAACGTTTACTTACCGGAATTACAAAACGACGAAAGTAAGATTTTCAACTTTCGCTACCTAACCACTACTTTCGCCGCTCCGCTGTATGGAGAAACAAAGTGACTTAACCACGAATCAAAACAAAACACTACTTGAGCCGATTTTACACTGGTACAAAAACGTCGAAAGTAACTGAATAAATCGGCTTATCATTTTGTAATAAATTTTTGTGGGAAATAACAGGAACTCCCTAGTTTTTGAATGCGAGCTATTTGTATGCAAAATTTAAGCAAACTACACGGCGAAAAAATGTAAAAAAGGTGATTCATTTTAAAACAGTTTTTGTAGACAGGTTGTGATTCTTCTGAATTAATTTTCTCAAAACTGTATGGAAGTTACTTACGTCGATTTGAAAAAGTAATCGAGAGTTGTTCTGCTTTATCGATTAAATCTATTTGTGGATCTGATCCGATGTTACCTGTGATGTTGCTTTTTTCCAGAGAGAGTCCAGAGAGAAGTCCATTATTCCTTGCCGTTGGTCGATCGGCATGTTATCCAGGTACATTAGAGCATATTCGCTCAGAAGAGGGTCAGTTGTCAGTCCGCTTTCAGACGGCCATGGTGTTGGACGGGTGAAGCTCGTGTAGTTTTCAAGCGGACTGACGAGAAGTTTTTTGTTGGGGGGGCTGGGAATCAAATCCATGACGATCCGCTTATGAAGCGAATGTGTAGCCAACTACGCCACGTTGCCCCCCATATGCTGGGTGGTGTCGTCAAAAGTCATAGAAAGAAATTGAGGTCGAATTATGTGAAACATTCAGCGACTAGAAAGCACTATACTGACCCAAGATATTCGTCAAAGTTAAAGTGTCGGTCGACTGCTCTCGAAACTAACTGTATATTCAACTTGTATTCATATTCTGGCTTCGGATGGCAACACTGTTCAATTATTATTAAAAGAGCTTCCATACCCAGGTGCTTATTGATTGCACTTGAATAAGCTGCGAGCAGAAGACTGCTTTCAGCATTTGAATTGGTTACAGCCCCAATAGAGCCGTTTGGTTGCTTAGCTGCTTTCAAAAACAACAAAAACACTGCTGTCTAATCCTTATATGCCTTTAGAAAGCATTTGCAATGCACTGGTTGTTTTTGATACGAAACAATTGGAATGATTGTTAGTTATTGCTTAAATGCTATAAAGAAGAGTGCAGGTAATATGTTACTAATTAAAAAGCACATTGTAGTCCTTTCATTCCTCGCTTGGTTGTGAATTGTGACGTAGGGGGAAATACGCTGCCATTAGATCTTGAAGTATGAGTGAACCGACAAAGCTGAAAATTAATGGGTTGTGCACTACATGTATAGAATTATAGTGATACATTTTTCACATTATTACATGGAGTGGTTCTTGAGATTTGCTTCTTTGAATGGAAAAACGAAGGAAAAATATTATTGTCAGGGAAACTCCAGCTATTATTTGATTGATACATTTTCCTCTATCATGTAAATCATAACAATGTTCATAATCTAAGCAGCCTCATCCTGCTTGTAGGTAATAGACAAAAGAATTGAACCTGGGCGAGGAAAACTCACATTAAGTAGGAAATGAAATAACTACTCGGCGCTAACCCATATGTAGCCTGTCCTGCAGCTCGAGCCATCTCAGCAGCGATGAGAAGAGGAGAGAAGACAAACATTTTGGTTTTGTCTGCTCTTCTGGAAGGCGTTACACTTTTTGTCAGTCAACTGCAACGTTATCGAACAGCTAGCGTTATTTCGCCAAAACCTGCTACGAAGAAGCACTACTGTCAGATATACGTCCAACGAGCATTAAATGCCTTGTCGTGTAGACGCATATTGCTACGTGAGTGCTAGGTTACTTGGGTAACGATATTGAATTTTCGTCAAAATCTAGGTGTATGTTAAATACACTCTACCGAAACACAATACTTCATGTAGCTGGCAAAACTGTTTGAACACTGTGAAGGATAATTGAAAAGCCCAAATTTACACCAAGTTAGATAATAAAATGTTTAGCAAGGTAGAAATAAATTTCTAGTTATATTGAATTCTCAAGCTAGTTATTTGTGTCGACTTTTTCAATAAAGTTGAAGCAAGCGTTCTGTGTCATCCACATAGTTCGAGAAAGCAAATCATAATTATTTTTAACGCTGGCAACACTGTTCCAATAACACGAACGAAAAACAACACTTATGCACGACAACAGCAAAATTTCAGGGAAGCTGGAGCCCAATAATTATCTAATGTTTTGTAAAAGCTACACAGTTCTTGAAAAATGACAACACTGTTCATCAGATAAATTTTGATGTCTCCGATCCAGTGTTATTAGCAATCACTGTAATCGATACGTTTTCGTTGACATTCGGCAGCGCTTCCCCTTGACATTCACAACACGAGCGAGCAAATGAATGTCGGAAAGAAAAATGTTAAGTAAATGTCTCTGACCACGATAGCTTCGCTAGGGAAAGTTACGGTTTTGTTAGTTTCTGTCATTTTTCGTAGTAGCTTTCCCGCAATGTGTGTCACATTCGATATAATAATCAAGATATATTTACTATTTATGTTGTTTCCGAATTTTATGCAAAACTTATGATTCATGCAAATGTCATCGTGTCAGACGACATTCAATTGACAGTTTTTTTTTGTGTTACTCGATTTTCATTCTATCGCTCGTGCTGTGTGTGTGAGAGATGACGGTAGCGGATGAATGCAGAAAAATAAAATGACTGCTGACCATGGCAACGAAACGAACGTCGTGCAAAGTGTCGAATGTTTACAGCACTGCTCTGATCTCAAGTGGAATAATAAATTTGGATCTCAAGATATGTTGGAGTATGAATTAAGCGCTATCATACGATACATTTAACGAAACAAAATTCTTCATATATTTGCCAACACTTCTCTAATAAAAAAAAAAGAAAGCCTGTATATCTCTAATCTATTGGAAGATAGTTGAAAGTTCAAGAAGGTTAGGTATCAATTAGGTTAATTATTGATATATGACAGATTCATCTTTTGTGATTCAGGAAATATTGCATAAAATTGAATGAAAGAACGTTCAAATGTTTCGCTAATTGAAATTGGTTGCATGGAAATATTTACAAATTTTATTACTTTTCTGAGCAATATTACAATTTCTTGTAAATTCTTTAGTGATAACTTAAGATAATTGACCATAAATGCTTCCAGGGAATCTCCAAAAATCTTTCAAAAGGAAAAGAGGTTGAAAAGTAACATTTTAATTAGTACTCTGGAGAGTTTTCACAAAAATCACATCAAACAGCTTCACAAATTCGTGGAATGCCATTTGAAACAGTTGTACAATGTTTTTTGAAGTTTTTCTAAGATTCCACTCAAAATTTCTTGCAACTACTCTAAAAGTTTTTCTGAAGTTACTTCAGGAATTTCTTATAAGATTTTTTAAACTTTATCCCAAACGTTCAATCGATTTTTTTAAAACACTTCGAAAAATGAAATTCAATAAATAATTCATAAAATTTTGCCAGATTTCAGGAAATGATCCACATATACTTTCACGTTTTTTTCTACGCTTACCTTCAACAGTTCTCAAAGCAAATCGTCCTTAATATTATTAAAAAGTTTCATTTATAATTCTTCAATGAATAGTTGCTACGATGTCTGTAGAGAATCAGTCTTAAATTCATCAAGTAATTATGAAGTATGTGTAGAATTTTATCTATTTTTTCTTAATAATTCTATGAAACTGCTTTGTATCGTAACTATGGGATTGCTGTTGAAAGTTTCCATGGCCTTCTTGTGAAATTTCTCCAATAATGTATAAACAAAACTATTCTAAAGGTTTTATTGATAAAGTATTCAGGAGTTTTCTAGTAATTGCATCTCTTAATCTTTCAAAAAATATTCTTGGATGATCTTGTACAGATTTATCTGGGTAGTCTACTCGAGTAGTTTTATAAGCACACCATCACCTATTACGATTTGCAACACTCACACTTTGCTGTCAAATTTTTATATGAGTCGTAAAGCTTGAGCCTGCCCCTTTGAGTGTTACGTAATTTGTGGATAGCGCTAACAAGATTTTTTTTTTATCTTCATGAGTAGTGTTGCAAGCAATCAGAATAATTTTGTATTTCAAAATGGAAATGTATATGAAGTTTGAAGTATACTGAAATATTTGTTATTGCTCGGCTCTGTTTTCTTTCTATAATGGTTATCGCTCTCAATGGTATGGGTGTCCCAGTGTAGATGTGGCTGTGAAACTCAAAGGAAAAAATGTGCACTCTGTCCGGTATACATCCAGAATTCAAGTGGAGTTTTTTTAAAATTGGGTAATACATTCATATGCATTTTAATGAGTTTAGAACACATGTGTGAGTTTCTCAGAGGAATACAAAAACAAACTGTAAGGTACCGCGGGGCAAGTGGGAACGAAAAAAACGATAGTTCAAACAAATAGTTCAATAAAATTTTCAAATGTCAATATTTTTCAAATCCAACAACACAATCTCGTTTTGGCAACATATTTGCTGGTGTGTGCATGAAACTAATCGAATAATTTCGAAATTGTGAAAACCTTGGAAGAAAGTTTTAGAATGAGCCAATGGACGCAGTTACCTCGCTAAGCGGGGCAAGTGGGACACATCCAGTTTCATGCGTCAATCCACATCATTAAGTCAATTATTACATTAATAGGATTGATAAGTCATAGATTTTTAATTTTAAGTACATATTTGATGTACATAAGGGATCAACCATAAAATACGTTACGTTTTAGGAAGAAACCCTTTATTTAGTAGTATGTCACCTCACATTTAATATTAACTGAAAATTCCTCAATAAAAGCGTAAAGAGGAATTAAACATGTTCAAAATATATCATTTATAAGTTCTTTATTAAAATGTAGCACATAAACAATCATGATTGACGAATTTATAAATATGTTTTGTTATTATTTATATACATGACAGAAAACCACCTTATGGGATGGAATTGTTTTCCATCACTACTTAATTTGGTAGGAATAACAAATAAAGTTCAAATAACATAGAAAAGTAATCGTTCTCATGATGCATTTCAAATTGCAGCTGTGTGTTTGTTCAATTTTGAAGTCGTATTTCAAAAATAAAAAATTTATTAAAAAATAAAGAATAATAATAATTTTCTTCTCCCTCTTATGCAATTACGTAATTTGAGGTTGATCTTATTTGATAAAAATCATTTGTACGAATGTTTTAGCGCTACTCTCTAGCAAAATGTATGAAACGCGTACGAAAAGTTTTGATTCTGGTTTTTGTTTTGATAGGTCCCACTTACCCCAGGTACAAATATATTTTGGGGTAAGATAGACCATCGAAAATTTCATATGAAATGAAAACAAAATACTGGTTTATCGTTAGAAGCTTGTAATAATAATAAAAATTGTAGCTTACTGATGGAAATTCGATTTAAAACACATTTATTTTTTGCGAGTCAATGCAAGACGTGAAACGTGTCACAATTTGTCATGCAAGTTGAAAATGGCGCTGACCTGACAACTGTTACATGAACCACATGGTAATAAAAATAACAATATGTTTAGTACTAAATATATTCCTTGTCATTGTATCTTCAACTTTCTAGAAGAATACCCCCATGAAAAACTTTTCCTAGTTGAGCTATGACGAAACGCCCCACTTACCCCGGATTCTCACTTGCCCCGGGGTACCTTATCTGACTAACGTATGCGATTGTTCGTGAGTTCAAATGTCACTAAGTTCTATGGACCAATAGGCCTTTTCATGAAAGGTTTCAAATCAGCTGGTTTGGAAGCACTTTGACAGTTTTTGTATGGAAATGACAATCCACCAATGTAAACAAATGCAAACACGGACCTGTCACTTGAAAAGGCTTATGGACCAATGCACGAGTTCACTCGTTGACGTTTGAGCGGTGCCGTGTTATTTATGTGACCATGGAAACGAGTGAACTTGGCACCACTCAAACCAGTTGGCAACCGCTCTTCGCTCGCGACAGACGTACTTTTACAAAGCTCATCAAGTGTACAGTGATTCCTGTAGCGAAACATTTTTGCATTCATGCAAGATGTCGTCGTACAGGAAAAATACATTGGTCGTGGACTTCAGTGTCCTCCCCAAACGGCCAATACTAGAACAAGTTGAAGAGTTCCTTAAGGATGTCATTAAGCTTGACATGGCCGACGTAAGGAACATTCAACTACATAACGTCAAAAACTGTGTATTCATCGAGATGAATGACGCAGGCATAGCCCCGCGGCTACAAAAGCTACATCACCTCCGCTACTTCTTCATACATGAAGGAATCAATTATTACATCCCGGTGTACGTTGATGGACCCACAACTACCGTGAGGATCCACGATCTGCCTCCTCAAATGAGCAACAATACCATCATCGAACACCTACAGCAGTACGGGAAAGTTATTTCCATACAAAATGAACTATGGAAGAATTACTTCTCAGGTATACCGAACGGAGTAAGAATTGTTCGAATGAGAATGGACAAGCCGATACCATCGCACATAGTTGTGAACAACGAGGGTACATACGTTAGCTACTCTAACAACAGCGATCGTCCGACGGGTCGTTGTACCAAAAAACAAGAACAACAGCAACGACAAAAAACATCATCTAGCTCGGCCAAAGAGCAAAAGAACAACGGCAAACAGTGCGACGCAGTTGATACACCAAAAGATCCAAGCGACGACGACGACGACAACGATGACAGAGAGAAGAATACCAACGACAACGACGATGAATTCGGAAACGAAACGGCAGCGGAGAATGATTCTGCGAAGCGGCGGTTGTCAACCGAGTCAAGCAATGGAACGAGAGAAGAAAATGTTGCAAAACGATCATGTGCCCTGGTTACCCAGAAATCTGATGTAGAATGGACAGTGATCACTAGATCGAAGAAAAAATGAATGTTTTTTGTAAGTTGTACGAAACGACACGAATGCACTTTCAGTGTAAAGTGTCAAAAATAAAAACTAAAAAAATAAAAAAAAAAAAAAAAACCACTCAAACGTCAAATTAATGAACTCGTGCATTGGTTCATAAGCCATAAGACGTTTCAGCGGCGTGTTATTTTTGTGACCATGGGAACGAACGAATTTGGCACCGCTCAAACGTCAAATTCGTGAACTCTTGCATTGGTTTATATTACTAAAATATTACATATATTGCTGTGTGCGTTTGAAATGCAAGTATCAAATGCGGGAACACCAAACGCGATAAGATTTTTCACAAGAAATGCGATGTCAAAGATAGATTTCTGGCTAGGGCGGCGGTGATTTATGGAATCGTTGCCAGGTGATCTTGGATTGTTTTGTGATACCGCATTTGGAGGACGTTTACTCAACATTTGCATCTCAAATGCAAACAGCAATATAATGCAACTCTAGCAGTTTTGCCAAGTATAACATGAACTGTGATCAAACATATATATAACACTAGATGACATACATTTCATAACATTTGAATTTTGTATCTAGCAGTTGATTTGATATCAGAATGTTCCATAAATTCGAATACAACTTTTCATCTTTGTGTAGGTGCGCACCATGTGCATCCTGTGTATTGGCATTGGTGTCAGCTTTAGCCTTATATATAGGCCTAACCTGAGACGAGACTCGCGAAGACGGGTTTCTTTTTCTGTGATTGCTGAGTTTTTTTGTTATTCCACTTTGTGTTTATACAAATCATGCGCAAGCCGCTCAAACCCTCACATGAACCTCCCAGCAAAAAACGATTGCGTTTGCATCACACCGAATCATAAATAGCCTTTCGAGTGAAATGTCATGCCAGCAAACGTAGCAGACATTACAAATAACTATTACACACTCAGCTCAAATCACCGAAGTCGGTAATTCGTTTACCGAAATCTCAACAGCTGAACGGTCGGTAATTCATTCGGTAAACGAATAAATTACAGAACGGTCGGTAATTCGACAATTGCAGCTCAGCTGTCAAAAACAACCGAATGTTCGGTAATCGTTTACCGAAGAACGGTAGTCTCGGTGCTCACGTTTTCTCTCGGAATCTCACATTCTCACTAAGAAAAAGACCCAAACTATGCACAATATATCATCTTTATTTTATCAAACAAATCATACAATTGCGTGTATCCTGCTCCGTCGAATACAAAAAAAGTGAAGGTAGATTCCATTTAAATGAGGGGAGAGGAGCACCCGATGATCCCGATGATTTTCACTTGAAGCGATACTGGTGGAAGCGCGATCGGATCCATTGGATTCAGATGCACACAAGAACTATCGTCGCTGATATCTGGATCACGATCTGGACTGCGAATAATGTTGATGGTTAATACGTTATACATGCATATAGACTAGTTGACTTACCTCCACCGTTATAACATTTGCACAACTTCTCAATTTAGTTAAATTAACTCTAATAAACATAAATACGTGCACCGATAAGAATTCCATGGCAACAGGAAAAAAAAAAAACGATTCAACGCTGTCAACAAGCCATCTATCGCAGGGGGCCACCAAAAGACTATCTCCCCGTAGCTCACAACAAAAACACGTTGAAGATAGTTTCTCCTTTTATTTAGTGGCTTACACAATTGTTTACTCGTTTACTTGCGTATTCCTAGAAATCGTGTAATTTTTGAGCAATAGCACACTAAAATCAATTCCGTCATTATGCGCCTTACCCAGCTTAAACCCACGTTAATGAGTAGTTATAAGTTAACGTGAACAACCCAAAACTGTCAGATTTCCCAAAATTGTCATTTTCCCAAAAGTGTCAAAATCATGTTGACCACGGTTCATGTATATGTGGTTGACAAGCTTGGAGGGCCCGTGATCTATCGAAGTCGGTGATCTATGAGCACGATTACCGAACTTTCAGTACAATATTTACAGTTTTCGGTAATACTGAAGATTTACAGATCCTTCGGTAAAATATTTGACAGATTGGCCATGGTTCACCGAAACTCAGTAATTTCGATGATGGTAATCTGTCAAAAAGTGGTCGTTTACCGAAATATCGGTAATTTGACGAATTACCGATCAGATTCAGTAAATTTATTTACCGAACACTCACAGTCTGTTTAAGTGTGTATTGTGTTTAGATTTTTAAGCAACTTTGGAAAAAACTGCTCCGTCGACTGAGGTTTTTAATAACAGTTTATTTTGAACACAATACTTTTCACTTTTTCAGCCATAAAAACGGCGGGCTGCATTTGACGTTTCGTGACAGCGGAATCTGGGCTGCATATGACGTTGATAGTTTTCCTCTTCACGAGTTTCTCTCAGGGCCTAACGACGCGCATGATGTTCACTTGCTGTCATTTGATGTTTGTTTACCGCGCATGATGAAAGAGTACCGCGACGTCATAGTTAAGTTGTTTGCGAGAGGTGAGCGACCCAGTGACATATTCCGGCGGTTGAATTCCCACGCAGTGAAGCGTCGGTACCGGCAGACGAGCTTGGTCAGCAGCCATCAACGTTCGCCAAAAATGAACCACTCGTTCCGGACCCAAAATTAAGTTCTTTAAACTCAAACTGGAGTTTAAGCTTTTAGTTTTTACCCGCAGTTGGGTTGTTTTGTCTCTCTTTCGTAACAGCCATGTTGATAAAATCAGAGAGAGATGCACCGACCCAGTGTCGATTGTCCGTGGAAAAAGCCACACTTGGGATCATTCGAGTTTACCTAAATTTAAGTTGTTTTAACCCACTACTGAGACTTCCAAAGCCTCTAACGCTGGGTGGATTTGTTTTGCACTGAGCTGTTTTTTCCGCTGTTCTAAAACGAAAACTAGGGGGATTAGGGGCATAATGTACACATTAAGTAAATGCTTGTTTTAAGACCACAAATTGGTAATATTTTTTCAGTTACCCTCAACTGGATAGTTCGTTAGTTAGTACGATGTGTTGCATTCATTCGTGGCGAAAAAATCATATCAATTGTCAGAAAAACCAGATAGAATGAAAACGAGATGGAATTTAGAGAATATTATTTTTTCATTAGCATGAAAAAACTTTTCTAGGTTAGTCACTTTTCATTAAAAATATTTCTTCAACCGCTTTGCTTATAAACCAATTTGAGTTCAGAAGATAATTGAAACAAAACATTGAGTCAAACAGTTTAAATAAAATACAAATTTCACACAGTGCATGAACATTAGATGTAATATGCATATTCTTAGAGAATAAGAGGGTGTCCATTCCGCTCCGTTTGTTTTTATTTACCCCTAATACCCCTATTACCTACCTACGAATTTAGGTTGTCCTACGTTATGTTTATTTTTTATTGCAGTGTTGTCAACTACTTTGTTTGTTGTATCAGGTATGGCATTATTCCTGCATCACCCAACATTCGACGTTTGCTCACTTTTAAATTTCAATATTGCGATGAATTCAGATCAAATTGCAGTGAACTTATATTTATTTGAACAGATTTTTTGTATTTTTTATGACTTTGACAGCATCATGAGCATTAATTTGGTGTGTAGAATTTAATTATTTATTGAACCCAAATATACAATAATTTAGAAGCATTCTAATGCAAACAAACGGTGACCGGCTGTGCATCATTTGGAAACCACTGCCGCGCCAATAGAGAAAGGATTTTCCACCCGCAATTGGCGCTAGCTACCAGAAGCCATTCTGTTTCTTTGAATATTCGTTCAAATTAATATCAGCCAAATCACCTTTAGTTTATCATCGAAATATAGCAGCCAGCAGCATCGCCGTCGTCATCGTCGTCGTCGTTTGCAAATCCTTTCACATCGCCAAACTGATCAGTTTGCCATTCACTGCCTGCTGCAATCTATCGTGGTCGTGAATGCTTTTGCAGATGCTATTCTGATGGCGTTCGCGAAACGACTTTTCCGGAATGCTTTCGATTGCTATTTTCCTAACTAGGGGAAGCCTTTATAGTTGGAAAACGTAGGCGAAACTCCGCGCGAAGGTACCTACCTGAAGGCGTAGTAGCATTTAGCGTTGATAGAGAATTCGCTGAACGGCGAATCGTTCATTTTGCTGATGAACTATTATCGACACGCTCAGCTCGCCACCCACATCTGCTGTCAATATTGACCCGCTTCGGAAAGGGGTGATGATTGAGCAAGTGTTGAAAGAAACCTTTTTTTTCCTTAAGTATGGGGGAGGTGTTCGAGCGGAAATGAGAAATTAATTTCAGGAGAGGAAATCTTCCATTTTTTTAGGAAATCTAATCGTTCAGTCCTTAAGGACAAGGTTGACAGAGCTGTAGCTGTGTTCGATCGAAAATCACAAGTTTCACGTCAAAAACAACAAACAATAACACACTTAGATCATCAAAAATTTACATCATATGTGCCTAACATGCAAGTGAAATATAAATTTAAGTTACAATTGACGTAATTTTACGTCACATTGAACAGAATATTGTTCGGATCACAAAAAATCAGTCACATTGGACGTAATTTAACAAGAACGATGATGATTAGTTTTTTCTTACAGTGTACTTTTTCAAATTTGGAATGATATCATTGAAATCACCAAAACATTTATAACAAATGGTTTGAATTGAAATCTAAAAAAAAGTTTGCAAATCCGGCCCTGGGCACATCCAATGATTGAATCTTTAGAAACCACAAGATGTGCCCCATCACCTTAATTGCTCTTGAAACCAATTCGCTCCAAATAAAGTCAATCCTGTCCAAGGCTTCCTCGTCCTGACCGCCCCTCCCATGAAAAACTCCAAATCTATATCGGTTATCACGATTTTCAGATCCTACAGATGTGCCATCCTTTCCGGCAATTTAATCCGACCACTCAATTGTCTAATGTGTTTCCGTTTTGTCTTCCTTCGTTGCCCAAAAAAAAATATACCGAAGACAACGAACGAAACACAAAGACGCGTCCGGAGGAATCTAGTTTTCACTTCATTTGATTGACTTTTCACCGATGTTCGGTTCCCTTTTTTGCTCATTTTCGATGCCATTTTCTTCAGGTTCACAAATTTTCCAATTCGTTCGTTCCGGACTGTGTAGTCTTTTTTTGTGTTCCTGACTGCTGGGAAAGCACAGTTAGAAGGCAAGCCGGTATCGAAAGATAATTCTCTACCATTGTGCTTTTCTTTCATTTTTCCTGACAGAAGCGAGGGAAAAAGCTACAGTGTAGGAAAACGATTTCCACTTGATTAAATGTAGTTTTCTTTCACCCTTTTTGTATGATTTGGCTTTTAGATTTTGTTAATTTTTGCTAGATAAGTTTCGTTTGGTGATATTTGCGAACTTTTTTGTTATAAAGTGGAACGCAAACATATTTAATGGATATTTAATATCGAATATCCAATAATTCAATTATTTTTAAACGTTTAAACGTTGCAAAATATAATAGGCAAAGTATATCAGTAATGGACATAGTGGTTCCCTATACGCAGGCTTTATTTTGCTCATCTTGATCTGATAGATGGAGCGACCTCGTACGCTCACAACAATTATGAGTCAGCATTCGATGTTGGTTGAATAATCCGTGGCAGAGAGAGTGGAGAGAAACGTTGGCTCTATCCAAACGCACATCTTCCATTTGACAGCTCTAGCTGCGAGGCTCTGCAAACGCATCATCATTGCTTTTGGGATGAACTGAGAATGGTTTCTCCGTCAACGCAAGAGCATGATTTCGCTTTCCTCTTTGCCCTTTTGGGCAAAGAGCTACAAAGAGACAACGAAGAGCTGTCTGGAAATGCTCTTCCCCGAACTGAGAAATGGGAAAACATGCTCTCCCTCTAACTGAGAAAGGGAGAAAATAATCTCTTTCTCTTTTAAGCACTGAGGTTGTCAAAACAAACTCTTAACCACTGTGGGAATGAAAATAACCAACCACAAACGTGTCAACTCTTCATCCCGCAGAGCTCGTACGCTCAGTTTGTGTGTGGGTAAAATCGCTTCTCTTTTGTAGTTGATCATTAAAAGGGGGAGAAAGAGGATAAGTCAAGAGCAAGGAAGAAGCCTGCCTATACGTAAAATTTTCACTTTTTCAATATTTTCGAATGTTTTAACGCTAAGATATAATATTTATCTTACTACAAAAACTTACAAATTAATTAAAAACAAACAAGACGACTAAATTAACATGCATGGTGAAATGGGGAATCACTATGGTCATAACTACCCTAGTTTCAAAAGTGGCGAATTTAAAAACAAAAATAAAAACTAAGATTTTGCTGACATATAAAACTAACAAAGATCATGGCATATTTTGAATTCAATTAGTTTCTGTTTATTATCTTTTATTTGTCTTAAAACGGTTCTTTGGTAGTGTATACTAATTTGGTTTTGTCAAGGGTTTTAAAAACAGAAACTGGTAACAAACTGAAGATGTTCTCAACGGCTGGAAAATTGTTTAGAGAATGTTTATAGTTGAATGAAAAAATAACTATTGTTGGTGACTATATTTGCATCTGCCTTACACTAGCGTTAGCGTTAGCGTAGTTACGGTATACTTCGTAGATTGGATACTAGCAACATTCATGTTTCTGTTTAATAATCTTATCCTGACTGCTTTCAGGAACAAGGCAGGGGAGTATACCTTGTTCTAATCATAAACTACTAAATGCATGAACATCGCTATTCCCGGCCACGCCCATCTTTACCGTAACTTGGGATAGGGGTAGGAAATGTTGATGTAGCACTTACTTAATGAGAGGCCACCGACTCAGCGACACCCTCATAAGTGCTACGGAGTTGGAGGTTGGGGGAGGTTTATGGTCAGTATTCGCCTAGAAAGCTGGCGATAGACGGTTAGCATTTGTTGTTTAAGTGTTTTCAATTTAATCTTTTGGATGCCGGCAATCAAAAGAGAGAACAATAATTTATTTATTGTATAAATAGTATTTCGCGTAATGCTTGTCGATTGTACAGTAATATTTCTTGCTCGTTAGCCAGTAAAAAGCAAAACCGATCCCCCAAGGTCATCGGATTGTAAAACCCAAACATTTAAAATCGCTCGTAAAAAAAAGTAAATAAATAAATAAAAATCCGGCTGTATGGTATTTATATTTGCATCTGCCTTACACTACCCACCATAAGTATGGAATCGTTGCAATGCTGAGTATTGCAGCACTTTTAAGTTTAGCATCACCCAAAATCCAGTGATAAAAGTTTTATCAACAAAAATAAAAAACGCAGGGGCTCAAAGACGTCTTTTTTAAGATGACCTCAAAAATACATTGATCTAGCACTTCAGCATCACGAGATAATTTTCATTTTAGGCGATGCTGAACTTTTCAAGGTGCTGCAATATTCAGTATGAGTGTTGCAATACGCGATTCCATACTTATGGTGGGTAGTGTATGTAGGGTTAAAAAACTTATCTAAAACCGTCAAAAATTCCAATTAAAGATTGTTCCAGAATTTGTTTGGTTTGATTTCAGTATATGTAATTTGGCATTAAGCCTCTAGCATTTATTCCAAAAATCCCTTTAAAATTCAATGTGGATGTGGGCTTGGGTTCTTGAATCTAATCTTGCAGGGGTTTTAACCGGAAATGAATTTAATAAAAACATTTTTTTGTGAACTGCCTCGTAGATGTTTCCTCCTACAAATGCTTCATTCAGACGATCAAGTCTTAAATTAGACGATTCTTGCATTAATCTTCAATCAACTTTTCCTAAAACTACCCAAGGGATTTTTTTCGACTATTTCATAGAATTTTCGAGAAAATTTTCCGAAAACTTTTGGGAATACTCTGCTGATTTTTTGGACCCTTCTTTGCACTTTTCTTTCTTCAGGTTTCCATAGGTATTCTCTAGAGAATTGCTTAGAAAATAAGGATTTCTGAGGAATTTCAAAAGGTCAAAATTGATTTGCTTGGACGGATTTTTTTTCTTTATTTTGAAATAAAAGATTTTCACCCCCTTTTTCCTTATTGTTTCCTCTTCAATCTCTTGACCTTTTAACTTTTTGATTTTTCGATGTTTTAAATTCTATTTATTGAGTGATTCCTTGAAAAAATATGCAGAGTAATTCCTACAGAAAAGCCAAAAGAAATACCATCAGTAATTTTTGCCCAAGCATTCATCCGAGAATTTTGTACAAAATCTTCTAGTGTTTTTGGCAAAAAGTTCTTTCTGTGATTCCCAAAAAAACTTAAAAAAATCTTAATTCCTGTTTTTGGAACAAATGCTTTTAGCAGTTTATTCAAACGTGCAAGCCAGAAATTCCACGATTCTTGCATTAGTCTTCAATACGATTTGTCTAAAACTACCCAAGGAATTCCTTTCGACTATTTAATAGATTTTTCGCTGGAAAATTGTCCGAAAACTTCTAGGAATACGCTGCTGATTTTTTGGAGACTTCGTTGAACTGTTCTTTTTTAAAATCCTTCAGGTTTTTATTAGGTGTTTTCTAGAGAATTCTTCAGAAAATAAGGATTTCTAAGAAATTCTTCCTAGTTCATAGGTCCAAGGACAAAATCTTAAAGAATAAAACGTCAAAAATAGACAAAGTCGAAAAACAAAAGGTTGGAAGAACAAAAGGTCGGAAGTGATTTGCTGGGTCTATTTTTTTCCTTTTTTGAAAACACATTTTCGGCCTTTTATGCTTTCTCTTTTCCTCTTCAAACTGTTGCTATTCCTGCTTTCTAATTTATCGATGTTTTAAATTCAGTTTATTGAGTTATTCTTTCAAAAATACGCTGTAAAATTCCTACACTAAAGCTTAAAGAAATACTATCAGTAATTTTTACCCAAGCATTCCTACGAGATTTTCTTGCAAACTCTTCTAGTCTTTGGTAAAAAGTTCTCTCTGGGATTCCAAAAAACCTAAAAAAATCTTAATTCCTTTTTTGGAACTCACAAGATTTAAATGTTTCCCAAATTGGTTCTACGAATTGTTTTATTTTAATGGCATGTTTTGGTACCTGGATGAGAGCTTTCCGGTCTGACTCTTTCAACGTCCACGCTTCGTGCTCGTAGAGAGCCACCGGAAGAATCAATGTTTTATACAGGGCGAATTTTGTTTCGGTTTGCAAGCTGCGGGACCTAAGCTGGTTACGCAGTCCGTAAAAGGCCCTATTCGCAGCCGCAACACGTCTTTTCACTTCGCGGGAAACGTCGTTGTCACATGTCACAAGTGTTCCAAAGTAAACAAATTCTTCAACAACTTCAAACACATCCCCATCAAACACTACCTCAGCACTTACACCACCATGCCTGACTCTATCTCTACCTGCAACAATGTACTTCGTCTTGGTAGAATTGATGGTCAGGCCTATCCTCGCTGTCTCCCTCTTCAGAGGCACGAAGGCCTCTTCCACTGACCTGCGATCGATTCCAATCAGGTCTATATCGTCCGCAAAGCCAAGGAGCATGTGCGGCCTTGTGATAATAGTGCCATTTCTTTGCACGCCAGATCTCCTAATAGCACCCTCAAGTGCAATGTTGAACAGTAAATTCGAAAGTGCGTCTCCCTGCTTCAATCCGTCTAACGTCACGAACGAGGTTGACACCTCGTCTGCGATCCGAACACTTGATTTCGAACCATCCAGCGTAGCACGTATCAGCCTAATTAGTTTCGCCGGAAAACCATTTTCAGACATTATCTGCCAAAGCTCATTTCTTTTCACTGAGTCGTACGCCGCCTTGAAATCAATAAACAGATGGTGAGTCTGCAAGTTATACTCCCGGAATTTGTCTAGGATCATTCGCAAGCTAAACATCTGGTCCGTTGTCAAACGGCCCTCACGAAAACCAGCTTGGTATTCGCCGACGAAGGACTCCTCGAGCGGTCTCAGTCTGTTAAACAGGATGCGCGACAGAATTTTGTACGCCGAATTCAGCAGGGTAATTCCTCTGTAATTGGCACACTCCAGTCTGTGCCCTTTCTTGTAGATAGGGCGGATGAGGTCATCCAACCAGCCGGTGGGCAATTCTTCGTCCTCCCATACCTTCAGAAGTACTCGGTGGATCGACTGGTAAAGCTGCTCGCTTCCGTGCTTGAGAAGCTCGACCGGGATCTCGTCCTTCCCAGCAGCCTTACAGTTCTTCAGCTCGCTGATAGCCTTTTTAACCTCTCCTATGGTCGGTGGGTCCACTGCTTGATCGTCATCATCTATGTTCATCCTGTTCCTCGCTACATTTCCATTCTCACCGTTCAACAATTGCTGAAAGTGCTCCTTCCACCTGGCAGCCACCGGCGTTTTATCGGTCAGCAAATTCCCTTCTCGGTCATTGCACATGGCGGGCACTGGTACGGTATTGTACCGCGCAACATTGACCGTTGCATAAAATCTCCGCATATCATTCCGGTTCATGCTTTCTTGTGCGTCAGCTACCACTCTTTCTTCGTGCTGCCTTTTCTTTCTGCGGTGGATTCGCTTTTCTTCGGCTCTCGCTGCCCTGTACCGCTCTCTGTTCTGTCGGGTACCGGCCACAAGCATACGGCTTCTGGCGACATTCTTCATGTCTGTCACCCTCTGGCACTCTTCATCGAACCAGTCGTTCCGTCTTCGTCGTTGACCAGTGCCGATCATTTCCCGCGCCGTTGTTGTCACAGCTTCGTGGATAGGGTCCCACAGGCTGTCGACGTCTCCAGCAACGTTGACTCTTCCATCTTCTCGTCTAGTTGCTGACGGTACTGCGCAGCTACCCCATCAGTCGACAAGCGTTGTATATTGAAGCGTTGCGTTCTGTGTGTTGCGGAACTCGTGACGCTGGATAACCGCGCCCGAATTTTAGCTACAACGAGATAATGATCCGAGTCGATATTAGGGCCTCGGAAGGTCCTGACATCAATGACATCTGAGAAATGTCGCCCATCAACCAGCACGTGGTCTATTTGGGAGCAGACATCGCCACTCGGGTGTCGCCAGGTGTGTTTGCGGATATTCTTTCGCGCAAAGTATGTACCTCTGATTGTCATCCCTCTAGCAGCAGCGAAGGTTACTAGCCGCAGGCCATTATCGTTGGTAACGGAATGAAGGCTTTCCGTTCCAATGACGGGTCGGAAGAAATCTTCTTTCCCGATCTGCGCATTTGCGTCGCCGATGATTATCTTGACGTCTTGTTTTGGGCACTCTCCGTAGGCCTTATCCAAGCTCTCATAGAACTCATCCTTCATGTCATCGGGCTTATCGTTCGTTGGCGCATATATGCTGATCAGGCTGAACACACAGGTTCGGTCGCTTACCGGTTTCCACCGAATAATTCGCTTCACAATCACTATGAAGCCAACTCCACGTTCTGCTCTGTCGCCACCGCTGTAGTAGATGTGGTACTTGAATGAAGTGTTGGCGATGGGGTCCACCGCTCGGAATTCGCGTTCTCCGGTTCTCAGCCAGCGTATTTCCTGGATAGCGTCCACGTCCACATTCCGCAGTTCACGAGCCAGGAGCCCAACACGCGCGGGTTCATTCAAAGTTCTCACGTTTCAAGATCCAACTTTCCAATCGTTGCCGGGTCTGTTGCCGTAAAATCAATCCGTTTGCTCTACTTTTGCCTTCCTTGGTTGGTGAAGAGTCTTCGATAGGCCATCTAACCAGGGTTGCGCTACCTACATCGTGCTAGAGGGGTTGCCTCCTCGATGCTGACACGATACAGCACGATACGGCAGATAGAGATATGTTTGCCAAATTAAGTGTAATTGTGCTAACATTGTGCTAAAAGATTATGTAGCCGGCCCATAATTTCCATTCTGTACTCAGACGCATAAAAGTAATTTGAACATTTGAAATGTCATTGAAACTTTAGAACAAAAGAGACGATTAAAGTTAATTTCTGAAAATTATTGGCTGAAGCTTAGGTATACTTTCAAATTTGCTTTCTTAGTCTAGGATTACAAAAAACCGCTAATGTTGAAGGTGTTTAGTTAATAAATTAAGAACTAAAACTTAATTTTTAAAAAAATGATTTCGGATGACTAACTTAAGACTGAACTAGCTAATTGAACTGAACGAACTGAACAAGCTGTCGCTATCGAGCCACATGCTCTTTTATTGGATATTAATTTATGTTTATGTTTTGATAAATTCCAAACGATGTTTTGACTGGCTGTCGGTTCTGGGATCGTCGATGCCTGGTGCTTAACTGGTGTGTTACTAGGGTGGTGCTAACTCCTCCGCCTTCAAAAGACTTTGTCCTCAAAGTCTTATTGAGCGTTCTTGTGTCGGCATGTTTAAAAATTTCTGAATTTCCAAGAAACGTTCTGTAGAAATGTCTGTATAACTTGATGATTCATTTTCAGGTTTACGAATTTCTTCTGATATGGGAGCTGTAGCAGTTGGTTGTTCACTTATTTTGATATTGATATTTGTTTGTTTTGGTTTCCAATACTTGATAATTATTCCAATTACTAGCATTATGATTATAATAAGTATTCCAGAACTACCCATTATTTCAAAAATATGCTGTTTCCATTTTAGTGACTCATTTTGTAGATACACATGTTCCAAAATACCTCTATGGTTTAGCGTTAAATTTGCCAAAAATTCCGGTGATGGAATATCGATTATTGAATCTTCTTCTACCAATAATCCTGTTGTTGGTCTAAAGGTTTTGCTGTTGAGGTTGATGATAGAGTTGCGGTATATATTATTGTCCAAATATAATTCACAATGTTCGAATTGAATTATATAAGATCCTTTTAACCTCTGAGTATTGTTAGTACAATTTGAGTGTAAACTAACATTTACATCATTGAGTAAAAGAGTTGCTTCATCTATGTGTTTGATGTTTCCAGTTGTATACACTTTTTCATATGTACAGTTGGCGTGTTGTATCCTGATGAGATTGCGGATGCATTGACTTGGAGTTTTTAGGATTTTGGTATCACAAATATAGAAAGTTTCATCTTGTGTACATTCATTGCTGATTTCATATATTTTTGTTGAATTGTAGAGAATGTAATTTGAATAAAGATGTACCCTTTTTTGATTTTGTACCAAAGAGTCTATGAATTCATATTCATATGTTTCTGATGATAATTGAGGTATTTTTAGCATATAAATTACATGTGTATTATTCATTGTAACTTGGGCTGATGATTTCGATAAGAGTTTTTCAAATGTTGTAACATGAACATTTTGCTGCTCTAAAAATGGTTTTATTTTGGCATATTCTGTCATTGACAAAATTCTGCTGCTTGGAATACCATGTTTCGCTAGTAATATCGCATCTTCCAAAACTTCTAGTTGATTTTGTACAGCATCTATATTGAGTATCGCAATAAGTATATTCATTTCCACTTCATGTTGTAATTTTGTTTTGAAATCCAGTTCAAGAAGGTCGTTTGTAATTTTGCTGATTTGTTGAATCCTTGTATCCATAGCATTGTTGACAAAAACTTGTTGATTGTTATATTCGATCAAATTATTCATCGTTTGGTTGATAATCCTTAGATCTTCAGCATCTGGATTTCCTGCTATCCATTTCCATGCAGTTCCTAGACTATCCCAACGTTTTCTTCGATGAACATTAGGTTTTAGTTTATAATAAGTGTTATACAAATGTGCATGTTTTTTCTTCAATACTTGATACAATTTTCCACTTAGTTTATTAGTTCTTAACATCTCATCAAAATTTTCAATTATGTCTTCAAAGTATGTGAAATTAACTGGTTGGATTATTCTTACATGTCCTAATTGAAGTTTGGCTTTTCCTATGGGTATGATGGCTAAAGGATTTTTATTCAAGTCGTGTATTCTGATAGTTGATTCCACATGGCTGTACATCGTGTAAACAAGAATTGTTCTAAAAATAAAAGAATAAAAATTAATGTGTTATTTTTTTCTGATATTCATTTTATGAATTTTACGGTTATTTGAATCAATAATATATGTGTCGAAATCTTCTTTAACTTGAATCTTTTTATACCTACTTTTTCTTTTAGAAATTTCTTTCGCTTTTTCAAATACATAAGATCCTGGTTGAAAATTTGGATATTGTTTATCTAATATTTTCTCATTTTTTTCGTTATATAAATTCAAAATTTTCTCGTGACTTTTAGTTTTTCTTCTGGCTATTTCCTGTTCATCCAAATTTTGGTTCGTTTCACCGATATAAATATTGTGTGGCGTGTTTTTTACAAAACTGTGTATAGTGTTATTATATTTGTAAACTGATGAACGAATCAATTGTGGTATATCTATTTGAGGTGTCTCTTTTTTAAGACATCTTGCTATTTCCCTTAAAGTCGAATGACAACGTTCAATTTGTCCATTCGTCTCTGATCTGTTTATAGGAGTTTTATAAATTTCAATATTCAAATCTCTTAACCGCTGTTCAATAATATTTGAGTTGAAAGAACTTTCATTGTCCATAATAATTGTTTTTGGTATGTTCCATTCGTGTATCAAATCTAATAAGGCATCTTCTATATCAAGAAGTGATTTACTTTCAATTGCTTTATATTTCAAATATTTTGAAAATTTATCTATTGAAGTCAAAAACAAATTATCTTGATCATATGTGAAAATATCTATGTGAATTATTTGAGATGGATAAGTTGGAATTGGTGTTTTGAATGGTATAAATTTCTGTGGATTTCTTTGATATTTTTCTGTTTTACATATATCACACGTGTTTACAAATTGTTCAACCATTTTTGTCATTTTAGGAAAGTAATAATGTTTCAAAAGTTGTTCTGCATTCTCTTTTGCATTTCTATGAGCGAATTGATGAATCTTTTTTATTTCTTCTAATTGGTTTTCCTGGTTATTTAAATCTTGAACTTTGATTTGAGAATATCTGACTTTCATCAATCTAGGATTGAACGTTTCTTTAAAAATTTCTTGAATTTCACCCATAATAGGTTCATCTGTATAAATACCATTTATAACATTTGGATTTAAATATTTCTTAAGTTGTTGTTTCAAAAAATCTCTTGAGAATCTAGGTTCAATGAAAATATGTCTTTTGTAATTATCGAATGGTACAACTAAACCGTATCTTGATTTGGTTCCAATTTTGAAAAATAATTGATTTTTGAAAACATTTATTGGAGCTTCTGTAGATGGAATAAAAGAGCTGTCGTCATCATCTGCTGAGTGTTGGGTCGCAGTTAGAGAATTTATTTGAATACGTGATAAGGCATAAGCTATTACATTAGCTTTGCCTGGTTTATAGAAAATCTCATGGTCGTGCTCTTCAATAAAAGCCTTCCATCTCTTAAGCTTTGCATTATTATTCTTTGGAGATATTGTGAAAGTTAAAGGTTGGTGGTCTGTATAAATTACAACTTTATGACCATAAATAAAATTTCTAAGAGTGTGCAATGCCCAAACTATTGCAAGCATCTCTTTTTCATTAGTTGCATAATTTTCTTCTGTGCTTGATAAAGTTTTAGAAATGAAAGTAATTGGTCTTTCTCCATCATGAAAGTTTTGAGACAACACAGCACCTATTGCTTTATTTGATGCATCAGTTGTAAGTAAAAAAGGTTTATTAAAATCAGGAAATGCTAAAACATCTTCTGATGACAAGATTTCTTTCAGTAATTTAAAAGCTTTCTTTCCTTCACTATCCAATGTTATATTAAAAATTTTAGATTCATTTTTTGAAATTTGTCGATGTCCATTTTCTCCTTTTAGATATCTAGTGAGTGGCTTAGCAATTTTAGCATAATTTTTTACAAATCTCCTGTAATATCCGGATAATCCAAGAAATGCTCTTAATTCTTTTAAGTTTCGTGGTTCTGGATAATTTTGAATACTCTCAATTTTTTTAGGATTTGGTTTCAACCCATTTTTGGATACAATAAATCCAAGGAATTCAACTTCTGTTTTCAACCATTCAGATTTGTCTGATTGTATTTTAAAATTTGCTTTACGAAGTGTTTCAAGAATTATTTTTAAATTTTTCAATTGTTCTTCTAAAGTTTCTCCAAATATAATTATGTCATCAATATAGACATAACATATTTTTCCAATATATTCGTGTAAAACATCATCCATTACACGCTGAAAAATGGCAGGGGCATTTTTCAATCCAAAAGGTAGCCGAACGAATTCATACTTTCCATTATTGACGGAAAAAGCTGTTTTTTCAATATCGTTATCATTCAGAGGGATCTGGTGAAAACCAGATGCTAAGTCAAGGGTTGTGAAGTATTTCATTTTACCTAAATTAGCCAAAATAGTAGACGTATCGGGAATCGGGTATCTATCACTTATCGTTTTTTGATTTAATTTGCGATAATCAATAACAAGTCTAAACTTTTTCTTGCCAGAGGCATCTAACTTTTTGGGAACTATCCATACGGGAGAATTATATGGAGACCTGGATGGTCTTATTATTCCATCATGTAACATTTTTTCAATTTGGTTACAAACTTCGCTTTTAAAAGCTTGAGGATATGGATAAGATTTTGAATACACAGGGTTTTCATCAACGGTTCTAATATCGGCTTTTATCTTGGTTGTAAATGTCAATTTCTCATCCGGAGGTAAAAAAAGATCTTTATATTGTTGTAATAATTCATGAATTTTTTCTTTCTCAAATTTTTGAAGATGGTCATCCCGAATATTTATTTGATTGATCATTTGTAGCTTACGTTGTAATAGAGGAATTTCAAATTTTGAATCAATTATTAATTTTTCGTTTGATGTATCAATAACAGCTTTTATTTCCTTAAGCGTGTCATGACCTATTATTGCATCGAATGATTTTAGTTTAGGCATATGAAAAAGTTTCACGTTAACATTTGAGTATGGTGCAAAAATTTTACCTTGAGAAAATTTCTCAATTTTTATGTCTCCTCCTATTGATGAAACATAAAAAGGATTTTCAACCGCATGGGATATTTTAGTATATTTAGGATGAATAAAATTTTTATTCGATCCAGTGTCAACTAAAATTTGCAATGGGTTTTCCAGTTTTCCATTACCATAATGTAGAAAATATGGTAATGATGATTTTATTCTAAAAAATTCAATTCACAATCTTCTACAATCTCTTCATTGGATTGATCATCAATTGGTTGTTGATATTCAAAATTTTTACAATATTTTTCAAAAGAAGTCATTTCTGGATCTTCATTATTTACTAAATATGGTAGTTCTTGAAAATAACTTTCAGAATCATCAGATTCAATATGGAAATTACGAGGTCGGTTAGCATAATTTACCATATTACTTCTAATTGAGGGGTCCACTTCCATTGGAACTGGCTTTGGTTGGAAAGTATTGGGTTGATTTATTGGTTGTTGTTTTAGCTGAGTTGTGAATTGAGGAACTGATTGTGTTCTAGGTGGGAAACTCATATGTGGAGGAAATTGTGGTCTTGTGAATTGGAAGTGTGGTGTAGGTTTTGGCATGTGTGGTATCATAGGTTGCCTATTTTGAAACTGATAATTTGGCATTTGTCTGTGTTGAAATGGATTATTTTGCATATTATTGCTATTCGGTATCCTAAATGGTACTTTAGGTGGAATTAAAGGTGGTAATTTTGTAGATGAAAAACCTTTTGACGTTGAAGGCATTTCATGGTTTCTTGTTTTTGTCATTATTTTTCGAAACTCGATGTTTTGATAAGTTATGCAATACGCATATGCATTAGCTAAAGATTCAGGTTCATAATTTTTGAGAAACTTACCAATATCACCATCTAAACCCCTAATGAACGCATCAATTGCCTTTTTGTTATACATACTTATCATAGCTTTTGAAGCTTCTGGATGCTGGTAATTTTGATTAGTTTTAATTTGTCCTGCAATTAGAGAAAGTAATTTATTTATTTCGTCGTAATAAATTTTCAATTGTCTTCCTGATTGCGTGATATTCATCAGTTGGTAGTCCAAAGTCGTGAGATCTCGTTTCTCACCATAATATGTTAACAATGTTTTTTTTATGAGATTCCAATTTATATTCACATCTGAATTTACGAGAGCCGTATTTGCTTCTCCCCTAATTTTTCTACGTATAGTTGTGCAGATTGCATAGAATTTATTTTTTTGCTGCACAGAACTTGAGGGATTAACTTGATAAGCTTTGACAAGAGCATCCACATCTCGAATCCAGCTGCTTAACTCGTTTGATGAACCTTCAAAATTAGGTATGGTGTTTATTAAATCCGGAATCTTTTCTATTGAAGATGGATCAGCTGGTGAACCATCCGGGTTTAAATAATAAAGAATTGGATCATTATAATCTAATTCCGTTGGCACCACATTTTGTTTTTCCAAAAATTCTAAGCGATCGAGTATATTCTGAATATCGTTAGGCATATTTAGATTTAATGAGCCGAATTGTTCTATTATTTGATCCAGATTTTTTTATTTAATTGATTGGAATTATTTGAGAACTTTTTTATTTAGTTACACAATTATAAACTACACTTACAAACACTTAATACACTTATGCACTTAATTTTTCTTTCTACTCTGAAAAAAAATAATAATTTGTTAATTATACTTACAATAGTATTCTTATCATACTCTGAATACTCTATTCCTGTAACGGCGAGTACTTCAGTTGTCCGTCGGTTCCGTCCTGTTACGTCGAAACTCTTTAGTTCGGGTATCCGTCCTCTAACGTCGGAACTCCTGTTGTTTTAAGACCAGACACGAGCCTCAACTGTCCCAGCGAAGATGCGCTGATCCCGTTTTTCCTATATAGTGGTGACTAGGGGCGCTTTCTTCACGTCTGCTGCTGTAGTAGCGGTCGCCACTTGTGCTGCGGTAAAGTTGAAATTTTCGGATAATGCTCGCGATATTTTAACACTCACGACACAATTAACCTACACTCGCGCTGGTCCCTATTCGGGCGCCAGTTAATAAATTAAGAACTAAAACTTAATTTTTAAAAAAATGATTTCGGATGACTAACTTAAGACTGAACTAGCTAATTGAACTGAACGAACTGAACAAGCTGTCGCTATCGAGCCACATGCTCTTTTATTGGATATTAATTTATGTTTATGTTTTGATAAATTCCAAACGATGTTTTGACTGGCTGTCGGTTCTGGGATCGTCGATGCCTGGTGCTTAACTGGTGTGTTACTAGGGTGGTGCTAACTGTTTATGTGTTTCTTATTTTATAAATTGGTATTTTAGTTAAAATAAGTACCGTCGATGGGGGTGACAATGGGTCTGGGGGGTGAGATTGGGTCAAAATGGAAAAATATGATTAATGAAATATTATAATTCATATGTTAGGGAACATATTATAACACATAATTATTCACAGCACACATTTTAAGATATAGTAGGTTTTGTTTAATATATCAACAAACTCGTATGTTGAAACTAGACAAAATTTACAACATTAAATTTCTCCTGTGCAAAGTATAACGCATGTACATTATTCTCTTTTGTTATATTAGTAGAATGTTTAAAGTCTTTTGAATACACTTCACATGTATTTTCCAGAATCTATCTGATTTTTCGACAAAAATTTCATTTTTTTCGGTACGGTGCCTAAAACTTTAAAAATGGGGATGAGATTGGGTCAAGCAAGAACGATAGTAAATGAAATTGCATATTGTACTCTAGTTGTATCTGTTCTTGTGAATACTTATAAGTTACGGTCGGAAGAGTATAAAAGAGTAACAAGCCACTAAGACCCAACTATTTGTCCTAGATGATGAGGAGGTCGAAGTGGAAAAATGGCTCAATCAGCAACTGAGGTTGGTTTCAACTCATGAAACAATTTCTTTCCGAGTTCAAGAGTTTATCATTCGATATTTAGGAGGGAAACGATTCCGAATCGGTGGAGTAGCAGAACTCTTAAATTCTAAAATAAGCTTTCTGTTTCAAGGAATCTAAATGTCTCATGCGATGAAACCTGTTCACAGTTTCAAAAAACGACTTTGAATCTTATAAGTAGAAGCAATAATTTGATACACTAGAGTACCGATGCATGGTCAAAATCAGTATCATTCAACCAGCTTAGTGGCCGAACCTGATTAAGGGGCGCGCTTTTGAGAGTTTAATGGTGACAAACTATTTTCTCCAAAAGGTATAAGTAGCGGTATCTTTTTCTAAAGAGGCTCTATGCAAAATGGTAACGAATGATATTTGTATAAAAAACGATGGAGTAGAACGACATGCACTAAACAAAGGACACGGGTATACCACAAAAGATCAAAGAAAACTGCTCGCAATGGTTCATCCTGAACAGAAACAGAAAAAAAAAATTAAATTGCAAGTCCACTTTTTTGACATTTTACGGTGCCAGGTGTTCTCCTTTTTCATTAAGATGTGTTTATTCTTTCTAAATACATCTCTGAAACATCAAACAAGTCTACTTGAGGATTCCTGTATTGAATAACAATGCAAAGCATTTTGACAACTTATCAAGCCAGCAACTATTTTTGAAGCGCAGCAACATCGTAAAATTTTATCAAATATTTTTTTATATATTTTATTATTTATTAGTATATTCATATTATAGAAACAACTCACGGAAGTATAAATGAGTTGGATCGCTGAAATACCGGGATTATGACGTCAACATCTGCCTAAAATGTATTAATCATGGAATGTCGCACTGAAATTAAACTACTTGCAAAGATTTAAAATAATCACTGATTCTATATATTTGTAGAAACTGAATAGGTTTTATGGCAATGGGAATGAGACTTTGAAGACAATTTGAGGGGACTTGACGATAAATTCTGGGTTTACATATTTTTTCTCGGAGCTTTTCAATTGTTTGCTATTATCGTTCTTTAAAGAGGATTTATCATACTTGTGAAACATTTTAGATGTCTTTTCGTCTTTTTTGCATCGTATTTCATCAATATTTTTCAGCTGCGAATGGTTTCACAGTCATATTCTCAAAAACAAGTTATTTCAATTACAGTGACCCAATGTCACCCCCTCTATGGGGTGAGATTGGGTCATTTTTCATTCACTTATAGCGCCGCAGTGATTAAATATTTTTCTATGATTTTTTGGACAGTTGTTAAAGTACTATCAAAGTACATACACACTAAATTTGAAGTTTATTGGAGTTAAATTGCAAAAGTTATTCAATAAATAAATAGTATATATCCATTTTTGACCCATTCTCACACCCAACTACGGTACTTCAAGTTTTGGGAGGATGCTATTTATCATAATAACATTCGTTCAAGCATAGGGGAGCCAGAATTTCAAAATTTGCATCACTCTAATCTGGACACCATATGGTGATTTCAAAGATGTTCTAAATACCAAAAAAGACATCTGTTGTGTTGTGGTTTAAGTTACGGTAGGTGTTACGTTCATTAAGCAAAGGAAGAAATGTTTATGATACCCACTATTATAGGCCGCATGCATCTTCATGATGATCACAGGAAAAAGAATTTGTAAGTAAAGAGAGTTCAAACATATAGTGCTATATCAGTTTTTGACAAAAATGTCGACAATTCTAGTGTCGAACCATTTAGTTTTTTCGTAATTAAAAAAAACAGGGTTATGGTATATTTTTGTCAATATATGTTATTTATAACACGAACCAATCAATGATTTGGAATAAATTCATTAACGTAACATTCATACCGTTGTTACGATAAAGACCAAAAACGTGCAAATTCCTGATTAATACTCTACAGACCAAAACTCTATGGAAAATCCCAAAAGTTATTGAAAAAGATCGTGTATTGTACAAAACAAGATTTTGTTTGGAATAGTGTTTTGTTATGTACCGATTATATGTCATGACTGACTATTTAAACAACTATATGTATCAATATACTTTTTCTCTCTGTCATCCTGAACGGATCGATTATGCCACACGGAATTCATCCCTCGAAAATCCACGCAAAACTATCACCGCACGCTGAACGCCAATCTCGAAAACACCAGTTGTTATCGCTCACCATGAAATCTAGATTGTTGCAGTAAACTCGCCATTGACAGGCTGGATTTCTATACGGATGATTTGGAACTGCGGCGCTGGCTGTTCTGTGAGGGACATCATATTAACCGGACTGCACCATCCCCAAATCCACTGTAATGCGCTACTAGTAGGTATAGTAGGGTGACTCATAGGGATCAAACTACAAAAAAATTAAGTCCCCAAATTCGTAAATTTCGTTCCCCAAGTGTGAATATTTGAGTAACATCTACTATTTGAAATCGCTTTTTTAAAGATACGAGAATTTTTCAATTGATGATGATGATCTATTGTCGAACATGTAATTGGAACCATTTTCCCATGAATTAGGTCGATTTTCTTCATACAAGCTTCCCATTAAAGTATATAGATTCCGCTCAAATTTCCACAGTAGCTTCTGGGGGTCCAAATCAACAAAATTTCCAGCTTTAGCTTAGATGTTTTACAATTTGATTTTTCTCATATTAAAAAAGGACCACCCTAATATATAGTTATTCGCGCTTCAGCACCGCCACTCAACGAGGGCTCGTCCGAGTGGAATGGATGATCCACATTCATAAATATCTGGCTGCTGTTCTCATCAACACCAGATCGTCTCCTCGGTGGTGATGTGACAGATAAAAAGCTACGGTATCCAGGAGCTTACCGGGAGATTGGAGGAACGGGACGGTCCAGTTTGGCCAACTGAAATGCATCACTCTGCACTACGTTGTTGGTACTATCTAGGTATGATGAAACAAAAGCTGATGGTTTTACCTGTGTACCCTTCCGTTTCACATTTTCCTGGGTTGAGTGGTTAATGCTTCATAAACATAAATCATTTCGATAATTTTCCGTGCTCAACCCCGATGGACGATGTGATGTGGTGATAGTGTCTGGGTGACACCATTATTGTGGATCTCGTCCAGCTTGGATTTCCCTAGTCCCGGGAACCAAGTGACTACTGGTGAGTTGCGCTATCTCTATACCTAACCTATATCTAATAGAGAGCACTCTGTATCGATTTCGGTTCCGATGAGCTAAACGCATCGCTTGATTCTGGCCTGTGTTGGTTATGGCTGTTTATTTGCTTGCTATTAATTATGTTCAGATTGTGGGATAAATATGTTTGGCTTCAGCTGGAAAGATGTAATACTGACTGGATAGTAAAATCCATCAGTGCAACACACTATTGTCTCACATATTTTTTTTTCAAATTGGCAGATGTCCAATCTTTCCGCATGATAAAATCTCTGTAAGGAAAGTTATAATCAATTGTGAGATCACTTGAAGCAAGGAAAATGTTGTTCAAATTCTCTAAAATTAGAAGCAATATAGTGTGAGAAGATCTATGATTCACGGTTTTTTTCAGTAAATTCATAAACCAATGAACAGTAAGAGCAAGAAATTACTTCTTGTTTTGGATGTATTAGTAAGGAGTGTATCGAAAAGTAGTCGCAAACTTTCAAAACAGGCTCAAAAATAATGGGTTGAGCCTACAAACAATGTTTTAATCTGAAATGCTTTACAATGTATTTAAAAATGATGATGCGGTGATATTATTTCAAGAAAGTGGCATTTTGCATGATAATTTTGCAAATTACTAACAGATGTCGATGACAATCTTGCACACCTTTGAAAAAATTGACATAGTGTAAACAATATTTTGAAAAATTTATTAACAAGCATTTAAGAGCAAATACAAAAATCGAAAAAAAATCGATTTTTAAGGACCTCGTTTTTTGATTTTTTCTTTCTACACGTTAATGCTAATATCGAATGATTGTCATGAATAAAAAAATGTTTTTTGATTGGAAAAGTTTCTTTGCCTTTTAATGAAGTAACGTAAGCAAAAAATGTTACTCTATATAATTACCGCTGTATATGACAGAGCTTCAAAGATGATTAAACAAAAGTGACTTTCTAAAACCGACCTTGTTCCAATTATTGAGCTTTTTTAGAGCAATAGTTTATTTTTTTGAATTTTTTTTACGTGCTGTGTGAAGTAAACATATTTTCCGATAGAATAAGCTTTTCATTCTATTTTGTTTGATATACACACTCCGAAAAAATCATGCGATTTTACGTCTTTCGGATGCACATGAAGGAAGCGAGCCAAATGACGTGAATTTGTGTCACATTTTAAATACGATGGTGTCTGATTCGGGAAATATCAATTATAGCGGCATCGTTTTCATGTCCTTCATCATGTAAAATTACATTTTTCTTTCAATACATCTTTCAGAACCCATTTTTACGTCATTTCATCATTTACATCATGTGTCATTCAGTCATAATGTGAATTACGTCCGGAGTGATTTTCATTATTAATAAGAGTGTACATTTTGTTCAATACAAATCATCGAATCTTCAGAAGACACTTCAAAAATGTAATTTTGTGCAAGATTTTATTTTCCATTTTTTATAAACCTTGTTATATTAAGACTGCATATTATTCAATATTTTTTTAGCTGCTTCAATTTTTGATGACATGATGAAGATTTGCGTGAAAAAAGCTTTCAAAAAGATGAACTATGCTCTGAGATATACCGTTTTAAATGTTTGCGACACACTCCCTAGTGGTGTAGCATCAAAAATAACCTCGAGCGTTCCCATTGGAGTCGTAGATAATGGGCGGTATGAATAAAAGGTAGTAAAGTTGAGTTTACTACATTATCGTTAGTAACCGCTACATGTGGTACACGAGTGGAACATGTTTGTGTCATTGCTCGTTCTACACCTTTCGAACATACACATACTACAAACAACGCGTTACTTTGAATAAAGGTAGCAGTTAGTTAGTTAGCTTCAGAGGTTGCTATTCATGCTTTGAGATTGTTGAAATGAATGGAATAATTAAAATTTTAGTAAATATCATGGGAAAACGATGTCAGCTTCGATATTTCGAAAGATATTTTGAGATTTCAGTAGAAATTTTGATATTTCAAATAGAATTTTGAGATTTCGGTAAGGAATTTTGTATTTATTTGAGATATCTGGTATTCTTTCGGACGTTAAGTCCCAACTGGGACAGAGTCTAGTTCTCAGCTTAGTGTTCTAATGAGTACTTACACAGTTTTTAACTGAGAGCTTTCAATGTCAATTGACCATTTTGCATGTGAATATCGTGTGGCAGATACGAAGGGCCCTTACATTTCAAATCGTGTAAAATTACATAGCCTACATGAATTTGTGTTCATGATCGATTACGCGATGTATAGCGGGAATGGATTGTACTCCGTTTGGCACAGAGTCGTTTGGCATAAGGTCGTTTGGCATAAAGTCGTTTGGCATAATGGCCGTTTGGCATAATGGTCATTTGGCATAATGGCCGTTTGGCATAATCATTGACATAGAATGAATATCGGCATTTTCGAAGCTTTTACCGAGATCAACGCCACCGAGCCCATAGCAAACATTTTTGGAAGGTTCTCAACAAGCGTGGTGTTCGTTCGGAGATTTTTCAAGCAATGCGTGGAAAAAATTGTTGTGATATTGGATAGCACTAAATAAAACTCGTGACGGGTCTTGTGGAAGATCTTTTTGGAATATTATGTTTTTCTACATCCCAGAAAATGGAGTATCTTTGAGCTGGTTGCGATAAACATATTTGAATATAGAAAATTGGCAAAGAAAGTTCGCAGTAATTTATTTGCAAAATATAAAAAGCCTCAAAGATCTAATACTGTAGCATAATAAAAAATAGCCTATATATGAGAGCAGATTATTTTTCGTTTTAAATGTTTAAGGCTCTAACGCAAAAAATACAAAAAAAAAAAAATCAAAAAAATAATGTTTGAAGTGTACATCAAAAACACCGTCTTTTATCGAAAGAAGGGGAAATATGTGATTGAGATAATATTTTTTTAGCATATTTCGAAAGGATGATCTCGTTTGCAAAAAAAAATCTCGTTTGCAAACAGCACGTCTTGCAAAAAATGATAGACCAGCAAAATATAAAAATGGTTAACATTTAGCTTTACTAAATAATAAAATTTAAAACAGTATAAATATAAAGATCAACCTATTTTTAGAAGAAGGCAAAATTTATGATTAGATCAATAGAAGATTGGACGACAAAAATTATTGTGGCATAATACAACGAAAAGACATCAACAATTGCGTTCAGAATCATCGAAGTGTTTGTGCTATTTTTCGCCGAATGTGGTTTCTCCAAATGTCGATTCCCGGAATGCCTGTTTCACCCTATTCCCTGAATGCTTTTTCCCCGAATGAGCGGTTTCCCCGAAAAGTGGTGCAGTTTGAATAGGTGCTATAATAGTTTTCAGTTGCTGGATAGTGAACGATAAAGAACGATAAGCAATCAAAAGAAGGAGGTATTCTGTCATTTTTTGGTTATACACATGTTGGAAAAAATGCTGAAGACGGTAAAACTCGAAAGAACCGCCATTTAAATAAAGAAGGGTGCATATTAGATGGCCAGTTCGTTAACCACCCTGAAATGTATAAAGTTACGACAATTATGTGTGCCAAAACTTTTCGGGAAACGAGATATTCGGGGAACTGGCGTTCAGGGAAACGACATTCGAAAAACTGACATTCGGGGAAAAGTAGCACAACCCATCGAAAAAACTGCAGTAAACGATGTCTCCATTCGCTAATAACTTGAGTACATCAATGTTATCGAATGCCACCCTTTTGTCACTTCGAAACAATAAAATATTTAAAAAAGAACAACCTGTGTATAAAAAAGGTGAAATTTATTTAAATTTTAAATCAACGGTTTTCATACCTATAATTAAAGTTTCATCACATTTAGAAAATAAAAACCTAGAACGTTTGAAAGAAGGGTGAATTTATGCTATCAAAATCTTTAGTGCAAAAATTTATTCCAATAGCGAATCTTAAAAAAAGAATTATTATTTGAAAGAAGGGTAATTTGTGGGTATATAATAAAATATTATTGACAATAACTTTCCTTATATACTTTAGTTTAATCAAGTGCATATGATTGTTGAATAAAGTATCATTTTGTATCATGACTCCAAAAACAAGCGTGACATCATCAGAAAGATTCTATGGAAACGTAAAAACGAATGTTATCTTTAGAAATTCTTGATTTCAGACTTATTATGCCATACGACTATTATGCCAAACGACTTTATGCCAAATGACCATTATGCCAAACGACTTTATGCCAAATGACCATTATGCCAAACGACATTATGCCAAACGGCTTTATGCCAAACGACTTTATGCCAAATGACCTACCACCGCGGGAATGTAGTGATATTCATATTTTCACATGATTTTTCGTGTGAAAAAGTGTCAAATTGGTCATTTTCTTTATATACATGATTTTATTGATATTACACTGCACTCTGAATGGATTTTTCTTAACGTGCTGCATTCTGAATGGACTTTTCTTAACGTGCAGCATCAGTCACTGCTCATGTTCGAAAAGTTTTTTATTCATACCGAAATCGGACCTACTATGGCCTCCACAAGAAGCTGCGGTCAAAAAAAAAATCGCACCCGCACCAAATGTACCATGTACAAAATGCTCGTAAGCCGGTAGTTCTCTACGGGCATGAAATGTTGACGATGCTCGAGGATGACCTGCAAGCACTTGGAGTCTTCGAACGTCGGGTGCTTAGGACGATCTTTGGCGGTGTACAGGAAAACGGTGTGTGGCGGCGAAGGATGAACCACGAATTCGCCCAACTCTACGGCAAACCCAGTATCCAGAAGGTGGCCAAAGCTGGAAGGATACGATGGGCAGGACATGTTGCAAGGATGCCGGACAGCAACCCTGCAAAGATGGTATTCGCTTCGGATTCGGTTGATATAAGAAAGCGTGGAGCGCAGCAAGCTAGGTGGGCGGATCAAGTGCGTATCGATTTGGCGAGCATTGGACATAACCGAGGATGGAGAGATGCGGCCACGAACCGAGTATTGTGGCGTGAAATTGTAGATTCAGTGTTATCTGTTTAGATGTTAACTAAATAAATGAAACAAATGAAAGCTGAAATTTACGGGATAATCTTTTTTTTACTTTTCAATATCTCTATACGGCCAGAGTGGAACCAAAAACTATGTCCAATACTCTGAAACAATTACACCAATTTGCCTCTTTTTTCACAACAGAATTTCATAAAAATTCGGCTTTGAAAAGCGAGTGATCGAATTTCATGTTAATGTAGACCTGTATTTATGATATTAATAAAATCCTACCTCTTTGATCTCATAAAAATTCATCTCCTTTACTTGTATGAATTACCATATTAAACTTAATGAAGTGACAACGACTCGATTAGGTAATCATCCTGCATCAGATTATAGTGTACCCAGTACTTTAATAACTCTATTCCAATCCGAATATGTGATTCTGAATGCGGGCAAGCTCATCTGGTCCCAGGTGTGCCCCATATTAATTCATAGCCCGAGTTTTCCGTCATAATCTCTGGCACCGACAGATACGACACAACAAGCAGAAGAATGAAGTAATCTAATTCAGGTCAGCAACAAACTACCCCATCCCCATCACAGCCTGTGTGTATCCTGGACGACACCATATGCTGCATCCTCCCAGTCAGGAGTGTTCTAAAAACTAAATCTATATTGGCCTGCCAATCACAGAGCATCACATCCTCTCAACTCAAATTTTCCGATTCTCACATGAGTTAATTTATTCATGGGTGCATTTCTTCCGCTCGGTCTATCGTGTCCTCTAACGGCCCTCCCATCTCCCGGGAAATCCCTCCAGCGTCATCTGCGCTCGATCGCAACCCGTAACCAGGGTGCAGTCAAGTGAACCATATGAATGGTGTTCCACGTGTCCAAAGCGTCACTCGAGTACGACGACGTCGTCGACATCGTCCGTCTCTAGTTCCAGTCTAGTTCCAGCATGTACTCATTCAATTTGCATCGAAAATCAAGGTTCCCCCAACTCATCCACCCAGAAGAATCAAGTCTCTGACGAGAATGCCGATGACAATGCTGCCGTTTCCAACTACCGGCCTGGACGCTTTACCGTCACCGTATCGTTCCCGGAGCAGTGCTTGAGGATTTAATTTTTAGTACAAATATTATCGTTTGATAGTGAAAAACATGGTGATTAAGTTCGTCGAAGCAAGAGGGCGTTTAATCGACATGTATGCGAATGAGGACTTAAATGCTGGCAATTGATTTCAATTGCATCACTTTCGCACCTGTGCCGTTGCCGTCGAGGACGTGGAAGGTGAAAAATCAGGGACGTATTGATGTTTGTACAGACTCTAAAGCACTTTTGCAAAACGAGATTTTTTGAATTTCTGATCTAGAAATATTCACGGCAAATGACCACGCGGAGGTAGAGGCGCATTGATTGGGAAAAATGCTGAATCCTTCAGATTCCTTGGTTCAGCCCTGGCAATGGGGAACGCCCGCGTGCTCTTTGAATGCGCGGCAACTAATGGATGAGCGATTCCTCCTCGCCTGCCAGGAACAGGAAGGAACTGCTTGTGAAAAAACTTGTATCCCAGCTTTCATCGGAAGTCATTCGGGGGAGCCCGCGGTGTGGGTGCTTGTTTTCAAAAACAACGAACGCACGCGACGAGGCGCCGGCTGCGACAAGAGAGGTGAATGCGGCAGCAGAGTAGCTTTGGCGAAAAGTGGCCACTTAATCACAATTGATGGTGGTGCATCAGCCGAGTTGAATTCCTACCCCGGTGTGGCGATGATGACGTTCGTTCAACACCAGGGCGAATGGGTGTTTTCAGCGGAAAATAAGAGAGACGGGGGAAGCCATGCACAAACATGAACCGGAGATCGTCGTCGTAGTCGCGCATCTGATGGCTGCGGCCTGCGGTGGTAAAATGTTAGCCGTTTGTGGTAAACACGAGCCTCGACATTGCAACTACGTACAGTCACCACCGAAATAAAGCGCCCACTTGATTGTACTTAGGGTCGGTGTTCGCTTAGTGGACAGTCCCCTATAGTCGCACTAGTGGCTTTTTACGGCCGTTTTGCTATAAATCTTTTCAAAATATTTTTTGCCATGAAGGTCAGGAGCTATTTATCTAAGTACCATTGATACACAGCTTGATTTTGTTCAAAAAATGATCAAAATAATTATTTTTGCTTAAAATTTGTGCTACCTTGCGCCTATAGTAAACCTATTGTTCCTATAGTAGCACTACTGACAGAAACTATTTTTTATTATGCGAATTAATCGATGAATTAAGAACATTTTTTATGTCAAACGCAAGCTTTTGATCCACACTCTGTAGGAAAAATATAAAAGTTTTGTAAAAATACGGTTGTATTTTGCCAATGCCGTGATGCTAGTGCTACTATAGGAACAGAAATTAAAAATAGTGCTATAATGCGATAATAAATACAAAAAAATGAGTTTTCGTAGTTTTTATATTTTTTCCATAAAACCAAGATAAAAAACTTTCAGATGATGTAAAAATAATGACGCTAGCGTTATTTTTCGATTTAATACGAATTTTTGTTCTTAGATATGCGGCTATTGGTACATCGACCCTACATAAATTGGCGAAAATCGTTTGTCAAAACGGGATAAATTTTCGTCAATAGGTAACATAGCTCATCGGTTTCGTATGATAGGAACCGAGATAGCCGTGCAGCTATTCAGCAAGACCAAGCTGAGGGTCGTGGATACGAATCCTACCGGTCGAGCATCTATTCGTAATAACAATTTTCTCGACTTATTAGTGCATAAAAGCGTCTTCGCAAAAATGGTCCATCGACAAAGAAAGCTCTCAGTTAATAACTGTGGAAGTGCTCATAAGAAAACTAAGCTGAGTAACAATCTCTGCCCCAATTGGAACGATACGTTAGAAAAAAAGATTACATATGATCTTCGTAAATACATAGCAAAAATGTTCTTGTTTTCAAACAAAATTTAGATTCTCACCTTGACAAAACAAATTTATCCAAATAATGTGTTCGAAATTAAGTACCCTATCACAAAAATCATATGTAATCTATATAAACCAGGAACATTTCAACTATAAATAATTTCCCTTTTCATATTCGATTTTCACCAATCTGATTGATTACAAACAATTGGGCACTTTATTTCGTCGGTGACTGTAGATGTCCGCCGTACTGACTGCTGCTGCGAGTGGACGAGGTATCTCCTACGGTTTTACGGTTATGGGCGTTCCGTGGTTGATTGTAGCGAACTACTGGAGCGGAATTTCACACGATTAGCGCTGATGAGCGTTGTCGCTGTCGTGTCAAGTGTGTGGTCAGATTGCATGCTTTTTACGATACAATTTCGTGAAAAGCTGTGCAGCGTGCGGATAGAGCCGGTTCACCATTTGATTAGGGCTTTATGGGTTTGTTCCAGATAGGAGATAGTCTTTCTATTTTCTGTTTTTATAGTAGGAATAACACATTATTCTTGCTGGAATATCAGTACTCAATTCAGATTATCTACGCACAAGATAAGGGAAGTTTTACAGCTGATGGAAGCATAAATGTGCCATGAGAGTCGCCAACCCTTATATTCAAGATGTCAAATCTAAGAAATCCTCCTCAGAATTCAATATTTCAGAATTCATTATTTTCCCCTAAAATATTAAATAATTTCTGGAGAACACAACTATATATGTTTTTTTTAGAAATAAAGTGCTCATATTTGCAAAACTTACTAAAAGAGTTTTTTGAAATCATGTTTGGTGTCATTACATAATGTATAACTCTTGTATATTATAGGAAATAAATTAGAAATAAACTGGAGAATATTTCAACTTTTTTTTTAATTTGAAGCGCTATTTGAAGTAACATCAGAAAAATCTTGAATCAAAAGGCAAAGAAATACTGTAAAATTGGATGTCAAAAGATGAAAAAAGTTCAACTTAAATTACCCTTAGTAGACTGCCTCCTATAGTGGCATAAGTGGCTTTTTATGGACGTTTTGCATTTTTTTTTAAATCAAATCACAGAGTTGTTTATCTAAAACCATTAATTTTCGCTCGATTTTGTTTAATAAAAGAACTAAATAAATAGTTTTGCTTAAAATTTCATTCACCATTTAGCGGTGTGCTTGAAGGTAGTCATCATCATTAAAAGAAGTGCCAAAAAGTTTGGGAGTTTTGCTAATTATTGATAGTAGCTGATTGGCAGCAGGAGCGTACTACAGTGCGTACCGCGTGAGTGTACTTACAGTGCGGCACAAAACTTCATGAACACCCGATTTTTTTTTCCACGTTGAAGGAGTAAAAAGGTAGGATCTTTCTTTTTTATCCTTTCTTGCTCATTTGGAGTAGGTAACGGGTGACCGTTGCCAGTGGGAGTAAGTTTCAACGTGAGGAAATATGGCGGCCGCTAGTAGCGGCGTCCCAGGTGGGTCCGTTAAACGCAAAATACCGGAGTATATGGACCCAACGATGGCGCGCACTTGATTGGTGTGAGATTTCACAGATTTAAATAAGTTCAGATGAACCCAAACTTTTGCACGATACACCATACTGAAGGGTGAACCCAAACTTTTGCACGATGACTTGACTGACTGTTTCATTGATTTTGAATACTTTCCAGATTTTTCCGCCAAAATTCCGTGGGGTCTCTTCAAATAATATAAGATTACGATTCTAATGACACTTTGATTATAAATTTCGGTCGATCCAATGCTGAGGAAATTAGATAAGATTTATCAGTGTGTTTTTTTTTAAATGTCACAACTATAAGTAAAAATTTAGTACACAAAATTCAAAAAATATTTTTGAAAAATACATACGAAGTAACTCTTTGCCTTTCGAATGCGGTTTTAAGAGTTTCAATTGGACGTGTAATCACAGAGATATGGACAGAACACTTATGTATGTTTTTTGGGGGGTGAACCCAAACTTATGCACGGGAGAGTATGCATAGGGAACAGAAATGTTCCAGTCTGCAGTTGAAAAGACCAGATGTAGGAGATCAGTCTCAGTCCTTCTGGCAGTCCAGTCTACCATGAGATGTAGGAAGTATGTCTTCAGTCCATCTGTGGTAAAGGGATATGCGCAGGAAACAGGTAACGGGTGACCGTTGCCAGTGGGAGTAAGTTCCAACGTGAGAAAATATGGCGTCCCAGGTGGGTCCGTTAAACGCAAAGTACCAGAGTATATGAACCCAACGAATTATTTTGGTGAGTTGACGTTCCTCCAGCTGTCCGGAAAGAACGGAAGTCCACTCCCGATCAATCCATTAATTACCGGGAAATCGGTTGAGGCATGTGCATGTGGTCCAATCGAGAGCGCCAAGTCCGAAGCGCAAGGTTCGAAATATACTCTGCGAGTTCGAGTCTAGTCCAAGTCGCCAAGGTGCTTAAGCTAACGTGGAATATCCGTGGTCTACGCGCCAACATCAGCGAGCTAAAGCTGCTGATCTCCGGCTTCGAACCGTGCGTCGTAGCTTTGCAGGAGACCAAGGTGAACCAGACTGTTGTTCCGCCAGACTTCGTTGGCAAAAACTACACATTGCTGCTACAGTCAAGGAACGCCAACTACTGGCAACATGGTGTAGGCCTTGCCATCGGGGAACGTATCCAAGTCGATACCTCTCTGCATCTCGTTGCTCGCCTTCACGCGCCGATCCAGGTAACCGTTGTGTCGATATACGTTCCGCCGAGTTCAGCTCAGTGCCAGAACGCACTGAATGAATTGGTCAACCAGCTGGAAGGTCCGATTTTGCTCCTAGGAGACTTCAACGCTCACCATATCGCATGGGATCACACCAATCAAGCGCGCTTGGGCGATTCATTGCCGGCGGAATGTCCTCGTCGTTCTGAAGCAGAACTGTCAAGATTCCGGTCTTGCTGCCTTCCAACCTGTTTCGTTGACAAACTGCATGGCGAAGACACTTGAGCGATTTGTCAACCGTGACCGTCGTTTAATCACGGAGCTGGAATCGAACGGACAACTTGACAAGCGTCAGCACGCCTTTCGTATGGGACGCGGAACCGAATTGTACTTCGCCGAGCTGGAGAAGTCGATACCGAACGCCGACGAACACTGTTTGATAGCGTCTCTGGATCTGTCAAAGGCCTACGATACCACCTGGCGAAACGGTATACTTCGCACGCTGAAATTATGGCGGATACGTCGTCGGATGATGAATCTTCTGCAAAGCTTCCTCTCAAAGCGAACGTTTCAGGTTTCGTTGGGTGGTTACACGTCCGGTGAACACAAGCTGGAAAATGGTGTGCCGCAAAGATCAGTGTTATCCGTAACGCTGTTCCTGGTGGCAATGCAACCCATCCTTCGGATACTACCGAATGGAGTCGACATACTCTTGCACGCCGACGAGAATGTTGTCGTTCAAGAGGCAAAGAGCGAAGGGCTACATACGATGTTGCAGGCTACCGTTAAAGCTGTATGTAAATGGGCAAAGAGTGTCGGCTTCGCAATGTCTGCTGCCAAGCCGCATGTGTTCTACTGCAGCCCGAATGCACGCCGAGAGCCGGCTCGGGATATCATTGTAGACCAAGTTTCTGTCCCGCAAACCAACCGGCTGAGGGTTCTACGTGTCACTCTCGATCGCACCTTGACATTCAAACCGAATTTCAAAATGGTGAAGAAAGCACGTATGCGAATACTCCTGATGAACGGAGCCAAACTAGCGCGAGGCAATCGGACAAGTCTGCTGCAAGTTGGATCGGCGTTAGTAACTACAAAACTGACGTACGATATCGGATTGGTGTGCCGAGGAGGACCAGCAACATTGCAGATCCTCGCTCCGGCATATAACAAATTTGTTCGATATGCTTCTGGAGCATTTGTTACCTGCCCGATAATTTCGATCATGGCCGAAGCGGGCACCTTATCGTTGAACTGTTAGCGGTTCAGTGCATAGCAAGAACAGCCATCCGTATCTTAGCAAAACAACTCTCTTCCCTTGATTCGGCGCGTTTCGGATCGTATGGAGGAGCTCACAGGCACGACACTCCATGCTGTCGGTCAACTTGTCCGGCAAGGCGACCGTGCTTGGAACGGACGGAAACCGTCTATTTTATGGAATGGGAAGAGGAGTATACGAGCCAGTGACCCACCGGAGAAAGCTCGACCAGTCGTCCAGCAACTTCTATCTACCCGCTTCCACAACTCGACCGTCGTCTACACTGATGGCTCGAAGTGCGAAAACACGGTAGGAGCCGCGTTTTATAGTAATGGCCTTTCCGGGATCTTCAGCCTAGCAAGAGACTGAATGCAGCGTTTTCTCTGCGGAGGCGTATGCAATTAGGATGGTAGTTTCAATTCCCAATATTAGAAATGAGGTGGTAATCCTTACGGATTCGACGAGTTGTCTGCTGGCCTTGGAGGCCGGATCTTCCAAGCACCCGTGAATTCAAGAAATCGAACAGATCGTTCGAAACAAAAATGTTTGGTTCTGCTGGATCCCGGGACATGCTGGCATAACTGGAAGTAATGAAGAAGATCACTTGGCCAACGAAGCTCGACAGCAACCAGCTATTGACATCCATATCCCCGGTGATGATACACTGAGCTCGACGAAAGAAGCCATACGGCACGCATGGGATAGTCAGTGGTTCCAAACTAGAGAGAACAAGCTTAGGGAGATAAAGGACGATACTAAGAGATGAATAGACAGTGGCAATGCAACCGACTAACGAGTGTTAACCAGATTGAGAATCGGCCACACGCGGTTCACACATATTTTCCTCTTGAAAAAGGAACCCACGCCCATTTGCGAGTGTTGCGAAATCACACTGGATGTACGACATCACATCTTGCACTGCAGAAAGTATGAGAGCGAAAGGAAACGATACGCCATCGACACTCTTACTTTGAAAGAAGCACTGGATAAGAGCAAAGAAAGAAACGATAATTTACTGGAGTATCTACATGATACAAAGTTGTATGTAAAATTGTGAACGGGATGAATTGGAAAATAGAATAAGATTTTTTCTCTGACACGAATGCACCCTTCTATATTGTAAAGTGTCACCAGACGGATTTCACGCCAACTCGACAAAGGGATTGGCAGCACCCCTTCAGAATTCAATGAAACTTTCTGGGTGTGAAGACTATGTGGAACTTAGATACTTTACATACTTTGTTTTTTCAAAATCGATCTAGACTAACATTTGGAAGGGGTCATTTTTTTTTTTACTTTTTTTATAAACCCGTATGGCTTGAAAACGGTAAGACCTACAAAAACGTGTTGTATGGGGGACTGTCGTGAAATTTCCTGACGTTTTAGAAAAAAATATTAAAAAAATAAAAACACATTTTCTACACTGAAAAAATAATATTGAAAACTTTAAAGTCGATTTAAAAAAACGGCCAGATTTTGATCATCCTTAAGCAAAAAGTTTCGTAATTAAATTTACTAAAAGTCATCCATACATTGCAAATTGGGCATATTTTAGAGAAAAAAGTTTTTCTAACATCGAATTTTTTAAGTCCCAAAGTTTTTTTTTTCTTTTTTTTTATAAACCCGTAAAACTCGAAAACGGCAAGACCTACTAAAAAGTGTTGTATGGGGGACTGTCGTGAAATTTCCTGACGTTTGAGAAAAAAATATTGAAAAAATAAAAACACATTCTCTACACTGAAAAAAAAAAAAAATAATCAAAACTTTAAAGTCGATTTAAAAAAAAAACGGCCATTTCAGATTTTGATCATCCTTTAGCAAAAAGTTTCGTAATTAAATTTACTAAAAGTCGTCCATACATTGCAAATTGGGCTATTTTAGAGAAAAAAGTTTTTCTAACATCGAATTTTTTAAGTCCAAAATGTGTAAGATCATTGTGAACCCATCATGAAGCGTTTGTTTTTATCCGTGTCTGTTTTGAATTTTGCTGTCAGTTAATATGCCGTCAGCTATCGAGATTTTGTATGCTGTCAGTTATTATGCTGCCAGCTACTGTATTTTGTGTTTTGCTGTCAGATCTTATAAGCGAACCGAAGACAAGAACCAAACCTGCGCCACCTAGGTTTTGATAATGAAAACAAAACGAAATATATCAATTTCAAATTTATTGCGCAGTAGAGAAATTAATTGCGTCGTAGAGAATCAACCCAGGTAGAAAACTCTAAAACAATGACTATAATGATGCTTTAGTTAAATGCTCTCTCTATAATCGACCAATGGGTGGAAATTGCGTCGCAGAAATTAGGTTGAAACCAATCTAGGGCGCGTCGGTCAAATCATTATTGTGGAGTGCTTCGAATCGAGTAGTTGATTTTTGTCGGAGTGATATTACTATTGAAAAGTTAATAAGTAATTTGAAGTGAGTTTTCGGGCGTTTAAAATTAATTTAAGTGTTGTTAATTAAATTTATGTGCTTTTTTGTGTTTAGCGTTTGAATTTGTCGAGCGTAAATAGTTATTTAGAGAAATCCTCTAATTTATTAAAGTGGAATATTGAGTTCAGGTAAGCCTTTCTATTTAATTAGTGAGCAAATTAGTGAATTTAATCCGCGTTGTGCAGGAGAGACAAGCCCAAGCAACGTGGGCGGCAAGTATAGGGCCGTTTTGGGCCAGCCTAGAGTCCGGATTCACGCTCTTTCGGACTTCGAGCATCGTGGACGCAAACCGATTCAGTTTCGTGGCCTACCCAACGGAAATTGGTAGTCGTCGTTGTCGTGTAACACCTTCCATGAAATTTGAACAGTAGAGTCGCCAGTCAATAAGTCGCGTGGCGTAGCCGCGACACCTAGAACGGCTTCACTCCACCTCGCTAGGGGACATCTATACCCCGACACACACGCCGGCGCGCGAACCACTTAGGTTGTTCCGAATAGAGATGGCCAAAACGGCTCATTTTAGTGAACGGATGCGATCCGAATTTTAGTGAACTGGACCTTTTGAACGGCTCAGGGGCTCAGCAACTCGCAAAGAAAGAGCAGATGAAAAAAGAGCGGACCACTCCCTGTTGCGCTACTTGCGTCGTATCTTTTGCTCTCTCATTCTTCGTACATTTCTCGTATAAAAAGAACTCACGATATACTCGGCCGATTTCCCCTACCCGAACAAAAAGGACGAAGGAAAATGTGCTTTGCCATTCAAGTGGAGACTTTTTCTCTCTATCTTTTATCTGTCATGGGGTAAATTTGTCTGTCTATGCTGAAAGCGTTGAGAGCACGGATCAGCAGAAACTGTGATTGTAAGTGTGGCGTGCCGTGTCAAGCGTCATAATAAAGCCGAGAAACGAAAGAAGGAGAATAGAGAAAAAGAATCAGTTAGTTCTTTTTCCGGGTCACTTTTTGTCTGATCCGTGCTGATCAAATGAACCGACTCTCGCCAAAAAAGAGCCGCGGATCACTCGTTCTATTGAATGATCCGGATCTTTTAAACGGCTCTAATTCTTTTTGCCCATTTCTAGTTCCGACACACCACTTGGTGACGACGAAGGTAGGTTTTGAGCCACAATACACCTCTTCGCTGACGGGTTACGTCGTCGAGGGTCGTCCGACGCGGGAAAATCGTTGCGCAAGGAAACGATAAGGTTAGACCGGTCCATATTTGCTCTTGAAGACTATAATTATAAAACCAATTAGCATAATTAGAAAATACCAAGCCTAAAGAAATTACGTGACGTCACGAATAGGAAATAGTAGGTTTTCCTGAATTTAATAAGAAGTAGTTTTCTTAGTGTTTTATCAATAAATTCGATAAATTCGACCGCTTTTGTTATCGCGATCGTTAATTAATTTTGTAAAAATAAACCTACTTCAAATTTAGCTAAAGCCTTCACAATTTCGAGTCACGTAATAAATATTTATTGAATTTTAGATTGGTTTATACTTATTTTTTTAGTGATTCTTTTCCCTTTTTTGGTCGTATATCGAGAGATAGTTAGTTTTTTTTAGTAAATTTAGTAGGAATTTCAGATTGGTAAGTACGAATTGGGTTGATTGGCTACCGACGTTTGCGAGTGTTGAAGTGAGACTTCGGTTCTTTTCGAACATTGACCTGCCCTGAGTCAGGAGGTCTCATCCGGGTAATAGAGCAGAGCTAACGGTCCTTCTTTAAAGAAGGTGGCGCTAAAGCCGTCAGCTTTAGAACAGAACGGGACATTACAAATGAATTTTTTATTTAATTTTCATTTCGCTTTAAATAGTCTAGTCTAATCATATTTTCAAGTGATAAATGAGTTTTAATCACAAAATAGATTATATTTGTTTTATTGGGAGTAGTTAAAAGAAATAAAACGAAATTATACAGTTTTTTTTTATTAAATTCAATTGATCTCGCACCATACCGCTTATGAGAAAATCAACTCCTTCTAAAAATCCAATGGGTTTTTTTATGGTTGGAAAGATATCACAATAATATTTAATTTCTTATTTGGTCAAAGCCAATCTTAACAGGCGTCTGGAAATATTATGCTTATGAAAAAAGTCGTGGTTTGTTTTTATTTTTATTATTGCTATATATCCTAAAACGTAGTATCTGCACATGAATATTTACATTATTTTTGGGCTTTACTGAATAAATTGAATATTTTTGGTTCATCCTCTGAATTGGTATACCGTTTGGCTGCAATTTGTGTATCACTAATAGGCATAAAACAATGATATTTTTGGGTACCAGGGACAGTTTTAACCTTATCAAACAATTCCACCAATTCCTCTGACATTTTAACATATTGTTCAATAGATTTATAACAGAAATTTAATTTGGTGATACATGTATCAGTTTGTTTCACTGCCCAGTCGAATAGTTCTCGCGGAGTTGCGATTGTGTTTCCATAGTATTTTGCAAGACTTGCTCTTTTTGCCATTCGCTTGAGAGTGTCACCAATAGCGTCACAGGGGCCTTTGCCGTGGGATGTGGCAAAAAGTGCCACTCTGCTTCCAATCCATGTATTTTCTTGAAATTACATAAGCTGGCATTTTTTTTTTAATTTTTATAATGAGCTGCAGCTCCATCTGACTTAAAAATAATATTAATTTGTTTAACAAAATTTATCAATTTTGAAATAAATAGCTGAACTGCTACTGTGTCATGGGTCTGATGTTATAATAAAACTAACATTTTCCAATTTATTATCTTTTTATGGTAAATCTAGAATTGATGTATCACTGCATGTTGTTGCATGGCTGTTCTTTCAAGAGAGAAGTGTGTTTAATAGTTATTGGAATTAATGCTTATAATACGTTGTATTCAAAACACATTTTTTTAGCTCAAGGGTAAACTTAGGTGAGATGTCATTCTCCTTCAAGATTAAGATTACAACATGAGAACTGAACACTGTACCGTTGCTTGCGTATAGCAATAAACGACTCGATGAACACTTACGTCAAAGAAGCACACTGTTTCTCCGTTGTGAAAAGAAAAAGCCAAGACTTGTTGATGTCAGAACCACAGACAAACACTTAGAACGAATCGCGATCAAAATCATAGTCGAGAGACCATGAACGCCCAATGCTAAAATCGGTCTGTTTAGCCGATGGGCGAACAGATGGCGGTAGTTTGTAAACGTCAAATGCGAACAAAAACGATGCGAGCGCAGCGGGTGGTGGATTGACCACTTACAATATATTTGAATCGACCGTTAGTAAGGTGGTCGATGGACAATGACGAGAGCGTGACGTCTGTTTGTCTGTGCCAGAACTATGACATATATTACTTAGTACGGTTCGAGGGATCGAAGCAAGCCGATCCAGCAGAAGAACGAATAAGTTTTAAACCGTTTTAATTACTGTCAAAAGCTAACTACGAACGCAATGCCAAAACATCTGCTGAAGGCTATTACCGCTAGCATCGAAGTGAACAACTGCTTACATTTAGGATGTTTTTCTTCCAGCACTGACTATTTCTTCGACTAACACTAAAAAGCTTAAAATGATGATTTATCCTTTTTTATGAATAAGGGGCGGTCCATTAATTACGTAAGACAATTTTGGCGGTTTTTCGACCCCCCCTCCCCCCATGGTAAGATTTTTTATATGAAAATTACAAATAATTTGTATGGCGCGTAAGATATCTCAAACCCCCCCTCCCCCCATAACCCCTTACGTAATTAATGGACCGCCCCTAAGGTGAATAAGTTCTTTTGAATTCATCATAAATCCATCCTAACTGTAGTTCACTTTCGTTTTCAATTTCGGCCAAACGGCATTCGGCCAAATGGCGTTCGGCCAAATGACCCTTTCGGCCAAATGGCGTTCGGCCAAACGGCATTCGGCCAAATGGCATTCGGCCAAATGACCCGGAACCGGATAAGGTTGTTACTCTTCAATGTTTGCAATACTGTTGTGATACCTTTTTTTTCTATCTTTATTAACGAGATTTTTAGCCCTGGGCTAGTTCATCTCGGGACCAACGGCTTTACTTCCCTTCCGAAGGAAGACGTCACTGAAAAATTTTTAGTGACAATCTCGGGGATAAGATTCGTGATACCTTTCGAACCATAAAAATCCGTCGGATTGTTAGACGGAGTTGATTTCCTCAGAGGCAGAGGTGAAGTCCATTGATTGCCTTCATTTATAAAACATAATCACTGTATAAATCCGTTTTTTAACTATTCTCAATAAAAAATACAATTTATTTTCTGATTCAAACTCATTTATCACTTGAAAACACCTTCATATTTGACAGTTTAAAACAAAATCTTTGGAAAAAAAAAATAAGTTTTGGACTTAAAAAATTCGAAGTTAGAAAAACTTTTTTCTCTAAAATATGCCCAGATTGCAATGTATGGACGACTTTTAGTAAATTTAATTACGAAACTTTTTGCTTAAGGACGATCAAAATCTGAAATGGCCGTTTTTTTTTAAATCGACTTTAATATTAATTAATTTTTTTTTCAGTGTAGAAAATGTGTTTTTATTTTTTACAATTTTTTTTTTCTCATACAACACTTTTTTGTAGGTCTTGCCGTTTTTGAGTTATACGGATTTATAAATAAAAGAAAAAAAAAAAACTTTGGGATTTAAAAAATTCGATGTTAGAAAAACTTTTTTCTTTAAAATATGCCCAATTTGCAATGTATGGACGACTTTTAGTAAATTTAATTGCGAAACTTTTTGCTTAAGGATGATCAAAATCTGTTTTTTTAAATCGACTTTAAAGTTTTGAATATTTTTTTTCAGTGTAGAAAATGTGTTTTTATTTTTTCAATATTTTTCTCTAAAACGTCAGGAAATTTCACGACAGTCCCCCATACAACACTTTTTTGTAGGTCTTACCGTTTTTGAGTTATACGGGTTTATAAAAAAAAGTAAAAAAAACTTTGACCCTTTCCAAATGTTAGTCTAGATCGATTTTGAAAAAACAAAGTACGCAAAGTATCTTAGTTTCACATACTTTTGACATCCAGAAAGTTTCATTGAATTCTGAAGGGGTGCTGACAATCGCGTGTCGAGTTGGCGTGAAATCCGTCACCAATAAAAAAAAACATCTATTTCAAAGCAAGCTATCAGTGCATTATGTAATCTTGAAATGATTTTTGTACTGATGTGCAATAAGATCAACCCTCCAAATTGCATTTTTTAAATCCTAGAAGCTATGCAGTACATTGTATTGAGGGAGAATTTCAATGTGCGAATGTGAACAGATGAAGTAGCTAATTTGCCCTGCAAAAGAATCACCATGCATAATGACGGACTTGCTTGAAACACCCAGTGACGCATTCGAAACAACTTCCAACGAAAACTACTCCAGTATGGAGCTGGAAATGAAAATAAACCCCATAACATGCGCTCAATTGCTGACAACACTAACCACATGGTCACGAAGCTTAAAAAGTTTTTCCATAAAAAAGCAGAAATGGCAAATATTTGACTCTGATTGTTTGAAAACAAATGTTTGACATTGCAAAGGTTTTGTCAGAGTCAAAATCAATATGTGTCTGTCTAGTTATTCCTAGCCAATTATTTGCTCATTTGTCATTTTTACAATGTGACCGAACGAATTTAGGAAATATTATCAAATTAAACTTCATATTCACATTAATATGATTTATCTAACTATTTTTTTTTTAAATTTTGTAAATCTCGAGATAAGTCATTTTTGATCATATTTAGGGACTCACAAAATAGACCATTAAACTTTTATATTGCAATTTTACGCACGAAAATATTTTAAAATATATTACGACATAGACCGAATAAGTATAGTAAGTTAGAAAAAGTAGAATGGATAATCCCTTTCTTATATTTAAAACCAGGTGAAATTCGTCACATATTTTGAAAAGAGATTATTGGGGAACTTGAAAAAATTGGATTGAATTGGGGAAATTGAGCAAAAAATAAAAATCAGTTTACGCAATTAAATTTTTTGGATGAAAAATTTATTGGAATTGAGGAAATTTTTGAAGATATGTTTGTTATTTAAAAAAAAAATCTGTTTAGATTTGACGAAAAACTTTTGGAGATTTACTTGAATGAAATGTATAAGTAATTGCTGGAATAAATTCTTGGAAGAATTCCAATAAGATGCAATGAATCCTCCTAAGAAGTTTCTAGATGAATTTTGAATCTACGTCAGAAAGTCGAAAGAATAAGAGATCGAACGAACAAAAGGCCGAAAGGGAGGAAAAATGTCTCACCAAGTAAATAAGTTTCAATCTTTTGTCGTTTTGTTCATAAACCATGGTTTAATAAAACAATCTAGGAACTAATAAGAAGATGAAATATTTATTAATTTCAGCTGAAATATGAATTTAAGGTGGTCAGATAGATTGGACTAGATGATTTTTTGGCTTTCTAAAACCAAGTTTAGAACCCCATCAATTATGATCACTCCTATACTACTTTGATCTAAATATTGTATCAGATAAATAACTTCCAACATTACAGTAAGTACTATAAACATTTAGTCATTTTGAGTGCTTGTCGTAGTTTTTCTAAAATCAATGAAACGCATTTGGTCGCGCCTGACTGATATGTGTATACAGTGAAAACTTCATTAATCGTTGTTTCATGTCTCGATATCGACTTATAGAACCATACTAAAAACATTTTTTTTATTACAATGATGGTCCCTTCAAACAGCTTTCCAATACATGATCCCTTCTATTATCGACTATTGGAGGTATGACTGTAATGTGTTCATTCTAGACTGAGTACAATTGTTGTTTTTAGCTTAAAAACCAATGAAATTTGTAAATCTTCTTCCTCTTCTTTGCAACAACAGATCAGTTTTATATGGTCAAGCAATTATATACTAAAATGTGGTACATGTTTCAGTTGCTGATTGAGTAGCAAGAATCTTTTTTATTTCCAATAAATTTCAATCAAATACGAAGAGTTTTTCAATTGGAATAAGCACTAAGAAGTTTCACTGCGAATGGATTACATTTCAGAGCTTTCGCGAGACACAACTAACTTATGTTTTACTCACTCGATTCAACCTTCAACTGTGATTACAACAAACAATACTAGCCGAGAGCCGGTAATCAGAAAAATAAACGGTATTTTTAGAGTTTGCAAGAAGTACTCCGCACCCCACCGCTATCACTCGTTTAAATGTAGCAAAACAACTAAGTAAGCACCCGCTCGCCGTACTCTTTCTCCAGCTCAAGTGCTGTTATGACGGCGGTGGTGGCGCAAAGAGCGAGTGGATTTACCACGCCCCAGGGGCAGGGCATGGTCTGGTCAGTAAAGTCGGCCGGCCGACCGACCGATCGTTCCTCCGAGTCGTGAGAAGTTACCCAGCTGTTGATGTGTTTCTCTAGAACTCGTTCCGCGCCAGTCTGAATCGACGGCGACGAGATGACAACGCGGGGCAAGTACCCACCTAAGGACTGTGACGAACTTTATTTGTAAAATTCACACAATGGTAGGGGTGCTGAAACAATAGCTAAGAACAAATATTCGTATAAAATCAAAAAATAAAGCCAACGGCATCTGAATGGTTTTAATCTTGGTTCTGTGGAAAAAATATGGAAACTACGAAAAATCATATTTTTGTATTTATTATCGCTTGTGTCATTATAGGAGCTAAAGTGACATATGCCTATGGTAGAACGATTTCCAATCAAAACAGTATTTTCATAAAAATTTCATATTTTTCCATTTGTGTATGAATCGAAAGCAGTCGATTGATGTGAAAAATCTTAATAAAAAATATTTGTTTCATCCTAAGGATGGTAAGCAAGGTATGAAAGATTGGTTTTTCAAACTTTTCTGAATTTTGAATCGCCCTACAGTACGCTCAGATCGACTTCTAAATTTAGTTCGTCACAGTCCTTACGATCTTATTCGAGTGCAGTAGTACTCGGTTCGCACTAATTGTTATGTAACAATTCGGTATAATTCACAAACCGGGCTTGCCTCGGCTTGTTGCTCAGACAGGGTCTTGACTGTCTGAGAATAAATGGCACCAAAAGAGAAAAAACTGACAAAAAAGCATACGCATTCACACAGATCGTTATGCAATTGGTTTACGCATGCTGAACGGGTTCTGTTGTTATTCTGGTTGACCCATGATAGTAGGTTTCTTAACTGTTCCGGGGTCTCAGCATGGAACCAAGAGCTGCGTTTTCTCAGTGGTGCTTTTGAGATAATAACTACTTGGACTTCTCTCGGTTGAGTCACGTATCACGGTCACAGTACTGAAATGTGCGGTATTTATAATGGAGGCAGTGGCTTCACTTCCACTTTAATTTATCAAAGAGAAATCGTTGAAATGCCAACCAACTGCCGTTGGCTGATGCAAGTCTATTGAACATTAACGAATAGTTATTGCGTAGAAACAGGAATTCTAAATGGGTTTGTGCGGACATTTGTTGTCACAGGTTGGCGATGCGTACAAAGCGTGACGGGAAAGTCCGTCCGTTAATTCAGGACTGCATTTTTTCCGCGGAAAAGATTTTTATGTTACATGGAAGTTCCACATATGTAGCGACGAGTTCGTAATCAAATCTTGAAGGAAATTTTACTGTGTCGCTTATGTAAACTGAAAATTGTTCAGAATTCTAGTTCAATAGCTTTCAGTATTTTTTTTTTTTGCATTTGTCAATAGTAACAATTTGATAATGAGGACTTTGTGAAGCTTAGCAATATTTATAAAAGTTCAAGAAGCAGATAAATTTTACAGTTGTAGAACAATAAAGTTCGTGCTGAGGTTTGAGATACAGAGTTAAGATTCATAGTTGTAGAACACAAATCTCGCTTTCTTCGAAAGTGTGCAGCTAAAAAATCACGCTTATTTTGAATATTTTATATGATACAAACATTTTGAAGAAATGAATGAGCTTATTAAAGTCTATTACATCCTAAAAATGGATTTTGGTGAAAGATGTTAATAGTATAGTTGTGGTACAAAAAGTTACATTTCTATTGAAAAAGGAAAATTTGTGAATAGTACCCGTTTTTCTCAAAAATTTACGAAATAAGAGAATTCTTAGAAAATTTATTAAAAAAAAATTAATTATAATATTTATAATTAAATATTAAAATTTATTAAATTTATTGCATATGGCCATAGTACGTATACAGAGTTCAGATTTTGTCACCTAGTGTTAAAACCATCCTCAATTCATATCAATTCAAACCGCCAATTCGACTAACACTAAATATTTAATTAATCCGGATTGCGTTCCTCACTTCCCACAATTTAGAATTTCACTCGGACTTTTACTACACACCGCAACCAAACCGTACGCATCCGCACTTGGCACGCAACAGTTCGGTGTGGTCGATGACGCCACGGACGGACTACCTACTTCATATTGCATTTGTTGCTACCTACCTACTAAACCGCATGCCAAACTCCGGGTCAATCGCACTCACGCAACCCTAGTGGACTGACAGCAGCGTGCAACAGGAAGCAATCGACCGCCTCCTTCGCGTCGTTGTTGGTTCGTAGAGCTGTCGTCTGTAGTGATGCAACGTCTAACGGAACTACTCTTGGAACTACCAGAGAAGCTGATGCGCGTGGCAGGCCGGAAAGCGACATGCTAATCTGTGAAGCTTCAACGAAGAAAATTGATTCTGGATCGGACAGCAGCCAATTAATCACGCTTCGAAAAAAAACAGCGTTTGAAGCTACCGGTGTTGAAAGTCAAAGACGTAGGCATATTTTCGTTACGTTCATTGGAGATACATAGAGTTAGAGCTTGATAAGTTTGTAATAATCGCTTGTTCTGTTGTCACAGTAGCACGCCTCGTCTATGAATCCATATGTAAATTGTGAGTTAAATCAAATTATATTTAAACCATTCGAATCAAATAGGACCAATTATGATGCGCTGGCAAGCCATTTCTTAGCTTAGCTTACACAGATGAAAATATTTAAATTTCCATGTAGCGTAAACAGCAGAGTAAAGCAAACGTAAATCAAATTCATCTATTGTTACAGCATCACGTTGAATTTTCAACTAAAAATGCATGAATGCAGGGACGAAAATACTCAATCTACCCTCGCCTGTATTGACGTTTGCTGGGTGGAATCTTCGTTGATTTTTATTTGTTTTTATTCTCACCTTGACAACACAACAAAGATTGGTAAAGCACTTGCTGCAAGATTGTCAGTTTCCTTTTAACCTGCTGATACTCAACCGCTTTGTGATAATCGGAAACAAAAAAATGATTTTCATTCGAATCAGCTTGCCTTTTTTACATTCCGCTTCGGGAAGTTGTAATTTTTGCTCAAAGCACACTAAAGACGCGTCAATATCATCGATTCCGTGCATCGGATCGTTCATTACCCGTATAGCAGCATATTTTTGAATTAATATGAACCTCATTGATAATCAATTTTCTAAAACTGACACTCTTCTGGTTCAGATAATCAAAAACACCAACGACATACGGGCATGGTTGGATCACAGGATTTGATTTGATAAGCGATTAGATCATGATAAAAAACATATTTGTGAGATATAAACATGCTTATCCATAATATTTTCAATCGATATGAAAAATTTCCAAGCAGAAGAAAATAATGTCGACACTTGTAGTGACGAGCCGTTTAAAGTGATTGTACGACATTTCCCAGAATGACGTTCCCTAGAACGACATTCCCCAGAACGCCGTTCCCCAGAATGGGACATTCCCCAGAAATCCATTCCCCAGGAAAAATAACAAGAGATTTTTGGGGTGTTAAAAACCAGTTAAATGTAAAATAGTAAAAAACTGGAAAATTCGAGGAAAACCAAATTATAGTTTTCATAGATAAAACATTTTCGTATTTCCTTTAACGTCAGGTTTGTTGCAGTCCTTCATTTATTGACTGTAGAATCTTTAAATAAAAATTATAGAAATTAATCAAATACAGCGCCACCTATGGTCGGAAATATAATTCAATCCGTTTGGACAGTTTTTATATATTTTTGACGATTTTCTCCTTACAAACTTCAAACTCGTTTAGCCTCTCCTTAGAGTTGATGGATGTTCAAATGTTTACAGTATTTTATTGTAGTCTGATTAATATGGGCCACCCTGGTGCACACAGATTACGGTATTTTGTAGCTATTTAGTTTCGATATAAAAAGGAATTACCAAAGACGAGAGAAATTTTCTAGTGGAATTGTGTTCCATTAATCTACATAATTACGAAGACAATAAACCTAGGAAGAACAGCATGTGTTCATAAAAAGGGAGAATATGCCATGAAAGCAGAAAAACGAATCCCATAAATTTATTTTGTACATATAGCGAATATTACACTATAAAAAATACCCCTTTGAAAATACAATTACAAAGAACGGCCAATTTTAAAAGAAGGAAGAATAACTATGAAAACAAAAAAAAAAAACAATAGCTTGGATCATGTTTGATCATAAAACATAGTATGACATATGTCAGAGCAGCTTATTTATCTTAAACGGTCGTTTTCCCTGAACTCCAGTTTCCAGAATGCCAGTGCCCCCAGTGACCAACCCGTTTCCCCAAATAGCCTAGTTCCCGAAAAGTTTTTAGCTCTTATAATTGTCAAAATTTTTTGTGGTTCAAAGTGATGAATGAACCGGTCATCTGATATGCACTCTTTTTCACTTGATTGGCGGTTCTTTCGAGTTTCACCATCATCGGCATTTTTGGCAAGATGTATTTAATCGAGGATGACGTTATTATCTATATTGTCTTCTTCTTTGAATTGCTTATCATTCATTCTAGCACCCAGTCCTTAAAGACTATTCTTGCACCTGTTTGAACTGCATTAATTTTCGGGGAAACGAGTCATTCGGGGAAATGTCTTTTGGGGGGAACGAGTCATTTGGAGAGGTGGCATTCCGGGAAATGATATTCAGGGAAACGACAGTAGCACAATCATGTTAAATGGATGTAAAATTGTTAAACAGCATTTTCCCCTTGAGATTTTAGGTTCAGTCTGCCGATGAACCACGTAGTCATTTGTTTTTGATTTTCAAAACCACCTCCTGCACCTTCGTGATCTTTTGTCCGTACAAACTTTTGAAATTTGTAAGGGCCGTGGTCTTTGGCCAAACCATGCCCCCCCTATACATGACCAAGTGGTTTATGGACGGCCCCTTAGATGGTTTTCCTGAGACAAGGAAAGCAAACACTTGCCATTTGAAAGGTTTTTTTGGGCTCAATTCCGGTTTTATTTGCATTTTTTTCTGTTCGGATGCGCCACTGTGATCTTTATTTAGATCTATTGTGGCATTACCCGTATCCTTAGTGTATAGTGCATGTCGCATTACTCCATTTCCATTGAAAGGTAACGAAGCATCGATGTCTGTACAGTTCTTGTTTTGATTCCTCAAAGATTGATAAAAATCGAATTGTGAATAAAAGGTCCCGCTATTTACACCCTTCATAGAGAATTACATCTCAGCGGAGGCGCGCCCCTTAGCAAACATAATCGATTTAATTTCTGAGGAACCAAATCGGTACTACTGATATTTGACTATGCAACGGAACTCTAGTTCCATCCTTGTTTCGCTTTTAGTTTAGTCCCAGAAAAATACTAGAAAAAAGGGGCTTTGTACTAGCAGCGAATCCGAGTCAAGCTAAAATAATACGCTCTCGGGCTAGGCATTGGATATATATAGAAAGCGTTGTGTTTGGATGGGCATCTAATTCTTCCGAAAGAGGTGCACTTTGCGAAAAAACCACGTGATTATTGAGCTGAAATCGAATTCAGGTTAACTTCTGCGTTCATGAGTCCTCTCATGGCGTGTAGGGGTACCGCGCCCTAACTAGAGATCAGGGAGTCGTGAGTTCGATTCTCACTGAGAGGACGTGTATTTTTTTCGCAAAACTTTAGATCAATTTGTCCATTTAATCCAATTGCAAAATATATGTAATGTTTAGCTTTCGGTAGTTGTTATAAAATTTGTTGAGTAATTAGAATTCACGTGAGTCCTTGAATTACCATTACTTAATAGTTCTTGTTGAGTTAATACTCATGATTGTTATCCTGGCTTCAAGTGTAGTCTCGGGACTGACCAACTTCGTGTCTTTAACCATTTGCTAGGTAAAATAGATTCAATTTCAGAAACTGTTGCCAGTAACAAAGACTTTGTACCGCGAATCCTTGATTTACCAAAACATATTACTCTAGCCCGACAAACAAGATGAGACTAGGGTTCCAATTGGTAGATCTTACCCCGTAACGCACCAAGAAAGGGTGATCTACCAGCGTTACGGACAAACGGGCATTCGCATGAGATCCATAATAATAATTTTGATAAAATAATATTTTGGCTGATATGACGTTTGTGTCCGGACCGAACTCTGGGAATTTCAATCAATTCAGTAGGTACATTTTTTAACGACAAAAAATAAAACTAAATAACCAAATTTATGTTTTCCACTCTTTAAAAACGTATACAAACGATTCTGGGGAATGTCCCATTCTGGGGTCCTGCAACCATTTAAAGTATGTGGACCAAATGGTTAATCGCAGCTTTCCCATAGCTGTCAGGACAAAAGTATGTGCCATCATATTTTACTCATATGAAAAGAAAAAAACTCGATTGACTGGACCTTCGCAAAATACTTTTATGCCGACACTTACAGTGGCGAACCATTAAGAGTTTTTTTCAATAACAAAAAAAAAGTAAAAGGAAAAGGGTGTTTTGAAAAAATATGTTAAACATAAATAATTTATGAATAAGAGGTTATACCGACACTCACAGTGAAGAACCATTTATTGTTTGTTGAAAAATCATGTTTACGTCCCACCGTGTCGTTACGAATAAATGTGTACTCACACATATTTTACAGATTTGAAGATTGTACGACATTTCCCAGAACGCCATTCCCCAGAATGGGTTATTTCACAAAAAAAAAGATTCTAGGACTGCTAAAATACAGGTAAATGGACACCGATAGTATAGGGGAATCAATCCATACAGGCGATTTCAGACAACTTTGTATAAAAATCCGAAAATTGGTACGATTCTTGTAGGTCGAAAATTAGAGCTCTTCCCCTACAACAGGATGGATAAAAAAAATCAACTTGAAAAAATCTCAAGTTAGTGACACCTTAAATTGGATAATTTGGGTCCCCACTGCTACTCTTAAAATAAGAGTGGTTTTGTCAAACTTGTTTAGCCTCTCGTTAGAGTTGATGGATTCCGCTCAAATTTTCACAGTAGCTTCATGGACCTCCGAAAGCTGAACAAATTTGGAGGATGTAACTTAAAATTTTTGTAGCCCGATCAACCACCCTAGTACACACATACTTTTTTATGGTGTAACCTTTACGTTTTGTTGCAAATCTTCTACAGAACTTTACAAAATAGAAACGGACTTCTCTTGTGTAATTCGCTTTCAATATTCTCAAGCGAAGACAATATACGTAAGAACAACAATCAATGTTCAAAAGAAGCTATGAAAGCATCTATATAAAACATATAAAACATTTATAAATCACTTTTTTAAAAATACAATCAGAAAGAACAGCCATTTTTTAAAAATTAAGGCAGAATAATCTATGAACACAACAAAATACTTTTTTTTTCTAACAGCTTTAGCCAAAGTTCATACTAAAACATGGTATAACGTTTGAAAGAATAGCGTTTTCCACCTATGATTTTGGTTAGTGCGTCAAAGTTCATTAGGAACTGTCGATGTGGTATGTTTTTGGATTTTAAAGGCACCCCACTTTTTTCGCCTAGTGTTTTTTGTCCATACAAACATCTTAAAATTTGAAGGCCGTGGTCTTTGGCTAGACCTCTCTGCCTCCCTCCTTACCAAGCGGTTTATGGACGGCCCCTTAGATGATTAGATCATTCCATAAATGCCATGGAAGCCTTACCAGAATAAATTCTACTTGTTCTTCAGAAACAGTTATAAAATGCAATGCGATTCATAAAGCATTTCAAGAAGAAAAACAGTCTATATAAGATGTTTGCAGGCTGAAATTGTGTAATACTTTGGACAGATATCTAGTTTATATTCCATGGTACATGTTGTCAAGAAAATTATTCCAAGGTTGACTTGACTGAAAGACAATTATCAGTATGAAACTCATTTCAAGATAATCGTACCATAGTACGTATACCACCAGTTTGTCATAAGTATAAAACGAGTGAATAATAAAAACTATGAATCTAGACTAAAATTAGATAAGGGACACAAAAACTAAACTTTTAAACGGTATTTCTGGATTCAACTACGATTTTTTTTCTTGGGATCCTTAATAATAAATGGACGAACTAACATTTTTGGGTGAATTAAGGCCGGGTTTCGAAGCGTCTGACAACTCGTTTTTAAATTAAAATTGTTTAACCTTGAATATGAATAAAAATGATTCTGGTGAATGTCCTATTCTGGGGAATGGCAATTATGGGAAATGGAATTCTGGGGAATGTCGTTCTGAAGTTTGACATTCTGGGAAATGTCCTACAACCGATTTGAAATAAAAGCATGAAACGAGCTCACCAATTGATCCTTCATCTTTGACTGAGCAGCCACAATCCACTTTGATGACACGAAAAAATGAACACGTTTGCTTGGGCATCTTCGAAGCACTCCGTTGGAAATGATGATAATCCATATCTTCCAAAATAGTGTAAGAACGTAGAAAAAAATATTTATATTGCAATGTAGTGTAAACTGAAAAGTATAGTAGAAATATAAAACGAAATCATATATTTTCACAGAATCATGTATATTGAATGTATATTAATCTAACATCCAACTACAGTGGGGTTCCGTTTTCGGCAACAAAGTTGAAATTTTCAGTTGCCAAAAACGGAACCGTGTCAAAATCGGAACCCATATTTTAAATTTTATTTTACAATCATTGGTTTATTACATCATCCTTATGGACCATATGGCATCAATACTTCGGAACGATTAACTTCGAAGCAGTTTTCCGTAGGGTTGTACTATGAATCCATAGAACCGTAATAGTCATTGTGGCAAAGGTTCGACATACATTTTTACGCCTCATCGATTTAAATAATAATGACACAAGTGACTTTTATTCAAGAACCGAAAATTTTCTTAAAATTATGAAGGAATACGATAAAATAAAATATATTACTGTATTCTTACGAAGACGTAATTACAAAACATTACAAAACAAAAGCGCTGGGTATTGCAAAAAGCCATGAGTTTTTTTTTATTGAACATGAAAAATCAGTTTAACTTCCAGGCCTCAGCATTAATTCGATAAGTTAAAATTTGCTCCTTCAATCTAGGTATCTGATAGAGTAAAGCATTTCATAATGAATGATTGATTGCAGTCAAAAAAGCAACCATTAAAACTACATCTCATAATCCGCGGCTCGTAACTTTATAGAATAGGTTTGTTTGTTTCTTTTTATTTTTAGTTGAAATGAGTTCTAATTGAGCTTGATATGTGTTTTACGCTGTGCTACTTTTCTCCAAATTTCGGTGCCCCGACTAGCTCGTTTCCCCGAATAGCCCAGTTCCCCGAAAAGTTTTTAGTACTCATAATTGTCATTAATTTTTGCATTTAAATGTGGTGGACGAACCGGTCATCGGACTTTTTTAATTTTATTGGCGATACTTTCGAGTTTTACTGCCCTCAGCATTTTTTTGGCAATATGTGTTTAGCCTAGAACGATCAAATATCTCCTTCTTTTGATTGTTTATTGGTCTGTCTAGTTCAGTACCCTGTCACTAAAAACTATTCTTGTACCTCTGTGAACTGCCACACTTTTTGGGGAAACGAGTCTTTCGGGGCAATGACATTCGGGGAAACGAGATTCGGGGAAAAGTAGCACAATCTTCAGGTGCTCGTAAGGAATCTACAGGAAAACGCTAGGGCTCTGAAGCATCTTTCTAGGAATCTGTAGGATCTCGCCTAGAATTTCCTGGATCTCGCTCAGGATATTGATAGGAATTAACATCTTGGGACTCCTCTGCAACATTGCTGAAGTCCCCGATGAAAAATTTCAAAAGTTTATTATTCTTGGCCACTCCTAGTGCTCCTCACATTCATTCTTTATCTTTTTGGCGTTACGTCCCAACTGGGACAAGCCTGCTTTTCAGATTAGTGTTCTTATGAGCACTTCCACAGTTATTAACTGAGAGCTTTCTTTGCCGATTGACCATTTTTGCATGTGTATATCGTGTGGCAGGTACGAAGATACTGTATGGCCCTGGGAATCGAGAAAATTTCTTTTACGAAAAGATCCTCGACCAGCGGGATTTGAACCCCACGACCCTCAGCATGGTCCATGCTGAATAGCTGCGCGTTTACCGCTACGGCTATCCCGGGCCCCCTGGAAACCTTTTAAAAATTCCCAAGATTTCGCAAGAATACTCAGAATACTACTAGAAATCAACATTACCCCGCTAGGTATTTACAGGACACCCAAGAATCTCAAGAGTTTATTGGGAATCACCTGATTTTGGACATGATCCCAATAACCAATGGCACATTCTCAGGATCCCACAAGAAACCCTCAGTGCACTATGGGACAAGGACGCAATCTGGCGGGACAAAATTAATAAGTCGGTAACGAAGCGTTTTCGGTATTTGGTGTCTTCGGCAAAGTTTTTTGTTACAACGAGGACCATCTACTGACATAAACGGATAGTTCGTAAATCGTCCGCATAGGTGGCGTCACAATCTAACTTTTTACTGTGACGTTCTAGAGACTTGGCATGTTCTGCAAAGTTGTTCATTTTGATAAAATAAACAACTCTCTCGAAGACGTCAAAATTCCACAGCCTACTGTTTGCGAGTTATTGGCGAAAAAAACGTTATTACGAAAAAAATAGTGAACAAACGATTTTTTTAACCGAATTTGACATTTTTTCCTAAGAACCATGTCATATAATATATTTTGCATGCCGGGACCACTAGTTTAAGATATATTCAAAAAAATGATCAATGTTACCCCGGATTACGGTATTTTATGATTTCATGAATAATTTTCGTGGTTTCAGGAACACATTTTTACCCGTGTTGTCTCTATTCATCTAACAAAAGAAAGTCACGGAGGTTTCTGTATTTTTTCATAGAAGATAAGGGTCGTCCAACACTAAGGATTTAGGGGAAGGGGGGATCGCCAAACAAAAATACAAAAATTATACGGTAAAATTGTTTTAAATGATTAATGGATAGCTCCTAAACAATTTTGCTGCAATAGTACTTTCAGGAAAAGCTTGTAAAGGGGCTTCAGACAGTTCTTCAAAAACTTGTATGGGAGTTATTATGGGAAAAGCAAGCAATTTATTCAATCGGTCATAGTGTTCTCCTCTGTTACTCCTGGGAGTAAGAACAACATAGGTACTTCAAGAAGCATTCACCAGCTGCAACTTGGCCAAGGACTATGCAAATCAGTCGCCTCAGTAATTGGTATGAATTGAAAATCTTTGGTCAATATTTTCACTCTTTTTACACCATATTTCTATGAATGACATAGAAATAGAGATTTACTAATTTTGCTGGGATAATTAGCGAAAAAACAGTATTTATTCAGAACAACTCCAATCTAGATAACCTCCAACAAGAGCTTCAGTTTGAATTTCCAAAGTACACTTCTCAATCTGATTCTACCTATCTGGATTAGTTCATCTAAACACACTTGGTCATCGTGCAAAGATCCACTCGGTTAATGAATCAGAAAACCGGTATCTGTACGATGTACCAAGTAAAGATAAAAGCAAGTCAAGATCGTTGCTCTAACATCTGACCAAATCTAGCAACGCACCATAACCGTTGGTAAACAGACTCATGTGACCACGAACATCTACGGACAAACTGCAGTAGCAGCAGCATTTTCCATATCCTCTCTATTTGGCAAAGACATAGTTCTTTTACGTGCGTAAATCGACCCTCAAAAGGTAAGTGTACCTTGACTCTCGAATTGGCTCAGTGGCATACCAATCCGACTGTAAACGAAACACAACAACACAATCGCATCAGAACCCATTAGAACGCACAATTCCCATATTCCGAAGCCGGTTTCCGGTGTTCCAAATCACTGTAATTGCATTCGATCGATTGCAGTGAAAATCAATGAATCGTGAAGCTTCCGCATTGGCACTGTTCCCCTCCCACTTCCCACTGGATAAGGCAAGTGACGCTTTCCCTTTACACTGCATTTGCGTGAGCCATAGCTTTGGTACTATCGCAACCGAAGCCCCGATACTGATTGTAAATGTGACCAAATTAGAACGCATCCCGATGCCGGCATATTGCACCCGAAGGTAGCAGAGTGAACAAACAAAAATTATAATGAACTTGACTGATGGAAAAGAGGAGCTGTTGAACCGATAAACAGAATTAACGAAGCATGCATAACCAAAACGTAAATGTTGGCTGCTGGTGAGATGCCGCTTTTATCGTGTGGGTGGGTGGGACGCTGTCGTGGGGTGGCACGGTTTGTGACCATGGGAAGGTCGTACAATGGCTCACATGTTCAATGTTCTTGTTGTTGCTGGCTGGTTGTTGGTAAGGGTATGCGATATGCATTTCTTTTTCAAGTAACTAATTTTGAACTGTTTTTAACGAAAATCCGTAGCATGTTGTTGTTGCAGAAACATATAAGAGAAATGTTCACATTTTTCATTCATCAAACGAAATGGAAAATTATATATTTCGCCTCATTGATTTCCATATGATTCCGACGGTATTTCGTTTCGAATGCTCTTTGATGGAACAATTCGCAATCTCAGATCACCTTATTGTTGTTGTCGATAGTATTACACTGGGGTCGTTGGGCCTTCGTCGAACTCGAACATAACCCAGCGGCTGACGGTTGAGTTCCAATAGGGTTTTGCACTGTGCATGTAAGTTTCGATACATGCTGCAGCCAAACCGTTTCGATGGATGTGGCTTTTCACCTGGCAGTGCCCCTTCATCGTATGGGTCTATAACCGCATTTGGGTTTGGCTCTTTCGACTGACTCGTGCCCCAGTTGACATGATAGGTTCACGGTGTGCGGTTTGACTGGTTGACTGCTGTCCGTAGTTCCTGTAGGTTTCCCGTCAGTTGGTCAACAATAATAGCATTAAGATCTTGATCGGATTTACAAATCATTTTACGCAGGGCGTGCGTTGGTGCAAACAGAAATTTAGCTTTATTTTAATCTGAGAAGATGTATGAAAATTATATTTGACGTGCTAGAGTTCCTCATCTAATCCAGAATAGCAACTGCCACTTAAGAATACGAACTTTATCGATCATGTTTAACCAAACGGTCCAACAGGGACCAAAATGAGCAAACGAACGATACCGTCCTTCGGAACTTAACGATGCCAAAGTTTGCCTCTGGGAAAATTAAAGCACGATACAACTTCGAAGCCATACCATCACTCATATTAATTATCAATTTTGGCAAACGATAGTCCAGTCTGACCATCCATAGACGGCGACAACGGTTTAGAGACAGTGCACCAAGGGAGAGTAGATACAATCACCATCATCGTGGGGAGTAAGTTCAATACCGGGAGCTAGAAACACGTCAAAATCACCATCCCACAACAAAGTTGCTCAGCTGGAATGACAGTGGGTTTCTGTGTCCAGCGATCTACCTGCTGGAGGTGTGTTTGTTGGGAATGTCTTTTCGAACGATAAAGCGGAATATTGACTGCACACATTATCTGAGTACGATAAATATACAATTATTTCAATTCAGATAGCAGAATAGAGATGACCACTAGACATTAGAGAGACATTGGCAGCTGGTGGGGTTATATGATTCAGACTAAACAATAATTAACAGAAAATGTACCTCAGAAAAGAACCATCGTTAAGTTTTTCGAGAATTTCATGTTGATCCGTTCAATTAAGATTGCACTCCGTTTGGCATAAAGTCGTTTGGCATAATGGCCGTTTGGCATGATGGCCGTTTGGCATGATGGCCGTTTGGCATAATAATAGACTTAGAATGAATATCGGCATTTTCGAAGCTTTTACTGAGATCAACACCACCGAGCCCATAGGAAAAAAAAAACAACAACAACCGTGGTGTTTGTTCCAAGCTATGAATGTCAAAAATTGTAGTGACGTTAGAGAGCATAACTAAATAAAACTCGTAACGGGTTTGGTGAAAGATCATTTCGGAATAATAATTTTCTCTACATACCAGAGCATTGAGTATCTTCGAGCTTGTTGCAATATACATATTTGAAAATAGTAAATAGGCAAAGAAAGTTCGCAGTTATTAACCCTTCTACCGGCAGCTTCATATTTTACCGCAATAAAAATATGCAAACCACGATAACATTTTTGTTTCTCGATATTTTTCACCATTATATCACAAGTTCTCAAAAAATTCTCCTTGTTTTAGAATCTGTGTCAATATTGTTGATTGGTCAACTGGATCCTGAGATATTCGGCAATTCCCTGGGGGACCGACACGTAACTATAACCCACGTAAATATCTCAAGCTACAGAATTTTTATCGTATTCGAATATTCACTCTTTGGAACCATACATTAATGAGAGTATGTTGTAAAAAAATAAGCAATTTGGTGCAGCCGTCTTTGAGTTATGAGCATTCATGTGTCTGGTACCACGCTGGCCAAATAAAGATCTAAAAAACATCAAAAAAACAGAATATCGTAATTTTCAGTTATCTCCTAGAATGCTCAAGTAATTTGAATGATTTTTTCAGAGTAGCTCCTTATCACCTAGCTCTATGTAGCCCATATTTTATTTTTTAGATAAATTGACGTCAAAAAAATGGCCGCCAAAGACATTTTATATGGAGAAAGATGGTCCCCCAAGGAACATCGAGATATCTTTAAAACCAGATCACCAAAATTACTTGGTAAAAGAAGGGAAAATTTATTTGCTAAATATTGAAAGACTTTATCCAAAGCATAATGCAAAAATAACCTATAAACGAGAGCAGATTATTTCTCGTTAAAAATGTTTGAGGCTCTAACGTAAAAAAAAATCTTCTCACAGCATAACTCAAATGAACAACACATTTTTGAAAGAAAATCTTTGTGGCAAAACTTTTGAACGATTCAATATGAATTTTAATTTTGGTAGTGTACATCAAAAACACTGTCTATTATCGAAAGAAGGGAAAATTTGTGATTGAAATACTATTTTTTCCAGCATATTTCGAAAGGAGATCATTGTTTCAAAAAAAAAAATATATGTATATATATATATATATATATATATATATATATATATATATATATATATATATATATATATATATATATATATATATATATATATATATATATATATATATATATATATATATATATATATATTGGATATTGGCAGGTTCTAAAGTAATTATCATTTCAACAGCATCATTCTAACAGAATTGATAAAACAGCAAAATATAAAAATGGCTTACATTACATTACTAAAACAGTATAAATATAAAAAACAGCCTCTTTTTATAAGAATGCAAATTTTATGATTAAACCAATAGAAGATAGGACGCCAAAAATTATGCACCATAATAAAACGAAAAGACACCAATAATTGCGTTCAGAATCATCGAAGTGATTGTGCTACTTTTCCCTGAATGCCGTTTCTCCGAATGCCAGTTCCCCGAATGCCAGTTCCCCGAATGACCCGTTTCCCCGAAAAGTGGTGCTATAATAGTCTTCAGTATTTAGGTTCGATTCCCGGTCGGCCCAGGATCTTTTCGTAATAAAATTTTCTTGACTTACCTGAGCATAGAGTATCATCGTACCTGCCACACGATATAAGAATGCGAAAATGGCAACTTTGGCAAAGAAAGATCTCAGTTAATATTTGTGGAAGTGCCCATAAGGACACTAAGCTGAGAAGCAGGCTCTGTCCCAGTGAGGACGTAATGCCAAGAAGAAGAAGAAGAAGAAGAATAGTCCTCAGTGGCTGGATGGTGAACGAAAAAGAATAGTAAGCAATCAAAAGAAGGAGGTATTCTGTCATTCTTGGCTATAGACGTGTTGGCAAAAATGCTGAGGACATAAAACCAGAAAGAACCGCCAGTTAAATAAAAAAGGGTGTATATCAGATGGTCAGTTCGTTCACCATCCTGAAATGTATAAAGTTACGACAATTATGAGTGCAAAAAACTTTTCGGGGAAACGGGATATTCGGGGAACTGGTATTCGGGGAACTGGCATTCGGGAATCTGGCGTTCGGTATAACGATATTCGGGGAAATGACATTCAGGGAACCGACATTCGGGGAAAGGTAGAACAACCCATCGAAGTAACTGCAGTAATCGATTTCTCTCTTCGCTGATTACTTGAGCAGATCAATGTTATCGATTGCCGCCCTTTATTATGCATTTATTATGCCAAACGGCTTTATGCCAAACTAATTTTGCCGAGTGAGCCCCTACAATTAGTACCATATTTGGAAACTGTTTTGGAACACAATATAACAATATATTGGGAGTTTAAAACTAAAATCAAAGGAGGCATTGCAGTGTGTTGAAGATTGAAGTAAAAAATGCAAGGCTTTTGCAATTTAAGGTACAAGTAAGAATCGAGCATTTGTCAAAATTGAAAAAGCAGTTTTCTCCTGAATCCAAAACAAATCTAGGAAAATAGAGCCTTCCATTTTTTTGATTCCTCATTTAAATGTTTTTGTTCTTTTTTTATGTTTTGTTGATCTATCGGAATGCTTTTTCATTTATAATAAATGTTCGATACTCATATGGAGTTCTTTATGATCTTCCGACATTGACGCTTGCTCCTGGGCAGTGCTTCAAGAAAGCCCGAGTAGTCGTCAGTTGTTTTCCCTCACGGGTCGCACGCCTATTTTCTCTGAGTGCTTTTATATAGCCGAGCAAACGACTGAAGCTGAAAGAGGATTGTTGCTGCTCAATGATGACGGATCAATTGGTGAGCTCGTTTCATGCTACTGTTTCTAATCTATAAAATATGTATGACTGTACCGTTAATCGTTACAACGGTGAGATGTAAATATGATGTTTCAAAAAATATGAATGGTTCGTCACTGTGAGTGTCGACATGAACTCTGATTCATAAATTATGTATGTCAAAATTTTTTTTTATTCAAAACACCTTTTGCTTTTTACCTTAATTTTTGTAATTTAAAATAAAACTTTGAATGGTTCGACACTTCAAGTGTAGACTTCCGAAAGGTTCACTTTATTCAACAAACTTTGAAAGGTTCGTCACCTCAAGTGTCGGCTTTTTTTTTCTCTACATAGATATTGTTCATATCAAATGAAAATATTGTATTTACATATAAGCATGTTTATATCCCACCAATGATTATTTATCATGGTCTAATCGCTTATCAAAGTGAATCCTGTGACCCAACGATCCTTCCCATTAACAAACATTCCTCCCAGTAACCTTTGTGGAGATGCAGAGGCAAACATGGTCTCCAAATAGCAAAGGTTACACACTAACATTCCTTCCTCCAATCCCACCTGACTGCAAGGACGTGGCCGGCGCCGTTATTGACCATGTATAAATAGAGCCACTGAATTACGCACACTGAAGAAGATTATGGCCAATCCCAGCCGAACTTCTAGTTGATTCTTTGTGCATTTTCACTGACTTCGGTCAATCACGGAATAACAACCATTGATATATGTAGTCAGTCTAAGCTAAGCTAAGCTAAGCTAAGCTAAGCTAAGCTAAGCTAAGCTATAATAAATGTTCGATACTCATATGAGCCCTTATAGAATGATTTCTACTAATATCTATACAAATAAAAATGGAGTGCTGTTTGTATGTCACGAAATGGGTTGAGAATGATTAAGTGTATTGACAAAGATTTGAGCTTCCACGCCGTTTCGCAAACCCGATTATTTTTGTATTTTTTGAATCGCCTGAAAATTTGCATACAGATTCTTTATGACCAAAAATGCCATTATGCACTTTCAGACCGCCATTTTGAACCTCGCCTTATTTTTGAGAAGGGCGTATCGGAAAATTCATGGCAAATCTTTAAAAACCTGTAACTCAAAAACGGTTTGTCCGATCGATTTGAGGTCTTCTACAAAGTTGTAGGTATTGCTTAGGACTATATGGAGAAAAATATGCACGATAAAAAAAGTTACAGATTATTTTTTATTTCAAAAACAAAATTTTAAAATCGATTTTCTCCATAAACGCAGTTTTGATTTTTTTTAGTTTTGGATATGTTTTAGGGGACAACTTAGGTGATTTATTGCACAATGCTTCAAAATGGAAGAATTATGGACAAAAAAGTTATAATTTTTTAGAAAATTACAGATTTTGAAATTTTGAAAAATCGAAATAGAGGAAAACAATAATTTTTTATGTGATTATTTGAAAGTACAGAAAAATTGCAATCGAAAAGTACTTGAGTAAAGTTTTTCTAGGTTGCATCAATTTCGAGATATATTCATATTTATATAAAATTTTCAAATAAAAAAAGAAAAATAGACCCTTTATCAGCATATTTCGTGTTTCTCCATTCCAGAAAAAAAATATTTTGATTAAGCGAATCGTAGCTAAATCGTTTATCGTTTGGTCAGAACATTTATGCTTAAGTATTGAAAAAAGAGTGCATGGTAAAAAATATAAACGATATTTTCAAATGAAAATTTGAGGCTAATAGTTCTTAAAAACCGCAACATTGATGTTTTTAATTTTTTGGATATATTTTGCAGTTGTTGTAGGTATTGTTTAGGAATATTTGGAAAAAAATATGCACGGTAAAATATAACGACAGATATTTTTAATAAAAAAAATGAAATCGGTTTTCTATGAAAACGCATCTGTGATTTTCATTATTTTCGGACATGTTTTAGGGGACAACTTATGTGATTTATTGCACAATGTTTCATAATGGAAGAATTATGGACAAAAAAGTTATAATTTTATAAAGTATTACAAATTTTGAATAAAATCGAAATAAAGGAAAACAATATTTTTTATGTGTTTATTTGATAGTACAGAAAATGCATTGGAAGAGTACTTAAGTAATTTTTTTCTAGGTTGCATCAATTTCGAGATATACTCATACTTATACAAAATTGTCAAATAAAAAAAAGAAAAATAGGCCCTCGTCAAACATATTTTGTGTTTCTCCATTCCGGAAAATTTTATTTTGATTTCAACAACACAAACCAAGGCAAGTTAAGTACACAACACTGAAGACGGCTTTACAGTTGAGGTTGAAATACGCGTATCTGTCGAAGGATACAATAATAGAATTAAAAGGAACAGTACTTATCATCTTTTTGTATATTTACAGGCATTCTACTAAATAGGCTCCACAAGGGTTTTCATCACTTTTGTCTGTGTTAGCAGGTATCCCAAGTAACCATAAGCACTAATAATAAGCCCTTAATCAGCATCATAGATGCGTACATGCATTGTAATAGCACCACAAATGCTTACACACCTTATAACAGCACTTGCGCTGCATAGAAACCCTATTACAGCATCATTAATGCTTCTAAACCTGATGCATACAGGCATTAAATAAGCACTATATTGGCTTTATAATCGAATACAGGGCATGTTTAAATGCCATCCAGTGTTTTGGCAGATATACCACGTGCTTTGTGTTTGTAAGTAGCGGTAAGAGGGAGTCAAACATAAATCTTCTCACTACTACAATTGCAGGTTTTATGACGGGGAAAAGTGATGGTTTAAATTGGTCACTTTTCTTTCCAATACTATTCATCTTATGAGGCCGTAGGAGCAAATAAGCAGGACAACAACTCAACAATACGGGTGTCGCAGGTTCGAGACGCAAAATGAGGAGTTTCATCATCATAAAACGAGGATCAAAATGTGGCAATTGCAAGTCCTCAAAAGGATGAAAACTAACAAAACGAATATGTCTGATACGGAGAAGTTTTCATTCATTCATTTATTTACCTTGTGTACCAGCTGCTTGGCCGCATACGCGAAAGCTCTCTGGCTGCGTACGCGAAAGCACAAAATATTCGCCCTAAAAACCTGGCGAAAACAACTTACGTTCCTCACGTGGTCTTATATCAGCATTAGTGGTGCAGAGAAGCACGGTTATATCTTGGCATTATAATGGCACGCTATTTCGCCTTTTCTGGCATTATAATAGCATTATTTGCGTATATAAAACTGACATGCATCAAATGATTACCCTATATGCGCATATAATGCTGTTACCGTGCCGCATTATCGTGCTTACTGGTTACTTGGGATGATGATTTACCGTGTATATCTCGGAAGTGATGCATCTCAGCTAATTTTACTTGAGTATTTTTCGATAGAAATTTTTCATATTTAAAAATATATAGTTATTTTTCTGTACTCAAAAAAACGCACTTTAAATATCGTTGCAAAATATATCCAAAAATTAAAAACATCAATTTTGCGGTTTTTAAGAACAATGAACTTCAAATTTTCATTTGAAAATTTCGTTTATATTTTTTTTACCGTGCATACTTTTTTAAATACTTTAGTATAGCTTTAAGTTTTGATCAAACAATAAGCAATTCAGCTACGATTGACTCAATCAAAATAAAATATTTCTGGAATGGAGAAACAAAAGGGCCTATTTTACTTTTTTTATTTGAAAATTTTATATATATATGAATTTATCTCGAAATTGATGCAACCTAGAAAAAAATTACTTAAGTACTTTTCGATTGCAATTTTTCTGTACTTTCAAATAATCACATAAAAAATTATTGTTTTCCTCTATTTCGATTTTTTTTTAAATCTGTATTTTTTAAAAAAATCATAACTTTTTTGTCCATAATTCTTCCATTTTGAAACATTATGCAATAAATCACATAAGTTGTCCCCCAAAACATATCCAAAATAAAAAAAAATTAAAATTGCGTTTCTGGAGCAAACTGATTTTAAAATTTTGTTTTTAGAATAAAAAATAATCTGTAACTTTTTTTTACCGTTTTTTTTCATATAGTCCTAAGCAATACCTACAACTTTGTAGAAGATCTCAAATCGATCGGACAAACCATTTTCGAGTTACAGGTTTTTAAAGATTTGCTATGCATTTTCCGATACGCCCTTCTCAAAAATAAGGCGAGGTTCAAAATGGCGGTCTGAAAGTGCAAAATGGCATTTTTGGTCATAAAAATCTGTATGCAAATTTTCAGACGATTCAAAATATACAAAAAAAAAAATTCGTCATGTTCGGTGGAATTGCTCATTTTCACTGATGCACTCGACAAGGGATGCGACATGATCAAAGGCAAGGCAAAAGTTTGAGAAATCTTCGGAATAAAAGGGAAAACGGGAGAAGACCAATTTTTCATTTTGTATGGGGGATTACATGACGTCTAACAGCAGCCTACTTGATGGCCACACAAAGTTTGCCGAACCACTAGTTAAAAATAAATTTTAGAATCTAGATTTCGTATCCTGAACAGTTTTGTAAGCAATTACGGTAGTCGACACGTTTTTGGCGATATTCGAGAGGGAAAGTCAGTTATGCATTATAAACATACCAAATGTTCAGTCCGTTGACCCAATGACGATTTCAGAAATTCTCAAATTTACCTGCAAAAGATGAAAAGTAGAAAAAAAATGGTTAAAACATTTCGATTGAATATTTCATGCTGTAGACGAATCTAAATATCTAAGGGACGGATCTGGTGTAGTAGTTAGAACACATGCATCCTATGCTGTGGAGCTGGGATTGAATCTCAATTTCGAGATAGTCAATGCGGTTATAGTGACAGCATTGGTTGCGTTGGAAATGAAAATAATGAGTCTATCCTTGTAAATCTTTACTTCCAATATGTCTCAAATTCACTAAAGAAAATATATCGATAAACAAAATTCTGTTTATATTTTATTTGATTTAATGCTTAAAATGTTCTAATACTTTAAATATGAGATTCTAGTGAACACATTTACCCTGTAAGCTCACCATTTACAATTTCAATTGTATGTTATTAGTAGCGATGGTAGGGTCTCGAGTTTTCAAACCCGAAACCCGACCCCGGGTTTGAAAATTTGAAATTTTTCGGGTTCGGGTTCAGGTCGGATTTGAAGGATACAAAATTATTGGGTACGGGTCGGGTTCTGGCTTGAAAAATGTCGGGTTAAGTCGGGTTTGGGTCGGGTTTCGTGAAAAAAAAAAAAAATGCAGGGTAGCAACTTGAAAGATTACCTATGCATCTAAAACGATGAATTTACCATCTTTTCGAGCTTGGGTTTCATTCGGGTCTTTCTTACAAAAATATTTCGGGTTTCGGATTGGGTTCGGGTTTAAACAGCGAAATAATTTCGGGTTCGGGTCGGGTCCGGGTTTGAAGAAATAAAGTAAGTCGGGTACGAGTCGGGTTCGGGTTTGAAAAATGTGAAACCCGACCATCTCTAGTAATTAGTAGGATCGTTTTCCTTCAGGTCTCCCAAACGCTTTATTTTTATTATACCAATGGAGTATGACTGTTGTTCATAATCAAGAAAACCAGGTAGATAACAAAAATTGATATTTCTTTGAAGAACGTGATTTGATGCGTAAATATTCGAAACGAGTTAATTTTACGTTTCCATGACTTGCCTGGATACTTGCTACGTCATTGCTGTAAATAAGGAGTATATTTTTACTGCACATCAGCGCTAATTCAACTCGTCAGATTTTGCGTCAGTGTAGTATGTAGTCCTTCAAAATTCCAGAAATTTTGATCTTTTACTGGTACTCCTTAAACTAAGAACATGAAAGAAATTCGATTTTGCTAATGACATAATTACTATAATTGTGAATGGTGCTCATAAATTTTAAAGCAAAATGTTCACTAAATGTTATTTGTATTTTATGTTTAGGTACTTTTCAATTGAATCGAATTGTGTTTTATCGATATACTTTCTTAAGTACACTTTCGATAGATAGGGTGCCGGTGCCCATAAATATTGCTAGTAATGATAGTAAACAAAATCAGTGTGAGTAACAAGTTGGCTACCAAGCTGAGTAGAGTGGGTTAAGACCAAATCTATCGTAGAAGGGTCTTTAGAAGAAGAAACCAGGAAAGGGGTATCAGAGTATCATGAAATATCCTGAAGAGCAGCTGTAGTTGCAGCTATAGGTTTTAACTAGGCGGGCGTCGGTACCGTGCATAGTTAATGACGATCAGATTTTGAAGTACAGTCGAAGTTCGTTATAGCGACTTCGCAAGGGACCGTCGGTATACGGAGATGTCGCTATAAAATCGTCGTTATAAAGAAGTTGGATGTCGTTATGGAGCATGGAGGAATAAAACGATCATAATATGTACTAAAATAGCTAAACGAATGTCGTTATATTGAGTGACTATTGAATATAACACTAATGTCGCAATAGAGGACGGTCGAAACAGAGAAATGTCGCTATAAAAGTTGAAATTAGTATGGGAATTTGAAGGTACCATCGGAAATGTCGTTATAAAGAGATTTGTCGCTATAAAAATTGTCGTTATAACGAGCTTCGACTGTAGTTTTTTCGTCAATAGCTAGAAATCGGAGTCAACATTAACCTTACGATAATTTCTGACCTTTTCTGTGTCGTTAAGTGCCGTATGTGAATTGATTCTACAACAAAACGCAATGTTTCCAAATTTCCTGAATTTATCTGTCGCTTTTGGAGGTTAAAGCACACCATTTGGCATATTCATTCCGTATTGCTTATGTCAGTTCTCATTATAACCAGAATGGCGAACATCACAAACAACAATCGCTGTCTGACTAGAACAATATTGATTCTCAACTGTGCGTATCTCCGAAAGCTGGATTTCAATCACGCTGAGTGTTTGTAGTTGTCTGCTGGCTCCACTCATAACGGCCGATATCTGACACCAATAATGTTGTGTATTTGTGATGTCTATATGTGCTGCCCGGAACAAGTTGTTTGTGCATCGGTCTCCTCTCATGTCGCCAATTCAATTTCCCGCCCCAAAAACATGACACCGACTTGCTACTCGGTTGATTATCCGCTGCTACATAATTATTTAATCAATCCATTAATTTCGCCCGGGAAGTCAGCTCCACTGCCTGCGCATTGACAAGGTCCTCCGGTTCCACCCTCTGCGGTAAGCACTCGGAAGGGACCTATTAGCATTAATTTCCGATAAAAATAACAAATTAGTGATGAACAAATTCGCCGGACCGGATTTTTGCCCCGGCTCATAAAACACTTTCGCCTTTTGTGGTCCTGAGGATGTGTGTGTGTGTGCTGTGCAAGTGTTTTCGAGCTTCCTTTGGTTCGATTAGCTTTCCTTCCGAGGTTCTGATCGGAACCATCAAAGCTGTGTGGCGGCGGCGGTGGCATAACTTTTGCTTCCCAAGACAAGAGAAAAGCTACCCTACTGCTGCTGCCTTTACTGCCTGTGAAAGCCATTAGCCAAATCCACTACTCCCTCGCCTAACGACCCAGCCGATGATGGTACGATGGAAAACGAGACGCTTTGGCGACGACGACGACGATAAGGACGACGACTAGATCGGAAGGATGAGTGTGGGGTTAGGAAGAAAGTCCTCCAAAGAGACAATAAAATTGAATAATTCATTGTACATGTGCCATTCTGGCGCTTGCCGTTCTCTTTCCCGGCTTCCTGAGCGTCGGCTTCAATGGTTTTGTGCAATCTCTGGTTCAATTGTTGTTATTCGAAACTGTCGTGCAGTGCAAACAAACATCGACTACGACAACGAGAGATAGTTGTTGGATGAACCAAAGCGAAAATGGCCATCGGCCCAGGTGCTAAGTGTTCTGCTGGCACACCTACACACCGTAAACGCTTCCATTCAAGGACCTCTCTATTGCAGGCCAAATTGAACGGGAAATTATTACCTATGGGTGCAAACAACTTGTATTGTAACCGTTTGCTCCGGTTTGGTTTTATCGGGCGTAAATCGAAATCCTCTTCGAGAGGACAGCTTCACGAGTTGCTGGATCATAAATTCGTGGTTTTGAAATATGGATGATCCCATCGACGATAAACGTGCTCGATAAAACAGTGAATGTTTGGTTACGATGCACAGAGCGTTTGAGATTACTGCGTGGGTGTTTAAAATAGGGGGTATATGAAAGGGTGTAGTCGGGTGAGTTCATAAGTTATTTTACATTTTTTATGCAGTAACAAAAAATGCTTTCTTGGTTGCTACATGCATTTCTCTAAAAAGATCATAGAAAAATCCCGGAGAAATTCTGGGTTGTAGTTAGTTTCTATAGATTTCAGGAATTTATCATTGATCTTGATTTGAAAAAAAAAAAAATCTGATGGAAATCCGGAAGAATTGTCTTGGTAGAAAACTATGCATAGTAATGTCTGCAAAAACAAAAAAAAAAAAAAAACGTGAGGAATATCTGCTCATTTCTTCAAAGCTATCAGAACGTAAATTTGTTTATTCTTCAAATACTTTTGTTAAATTCCAGGAAAACGCATAATTTTTTTTTATTCAATCTAAAAATTATCTCAGCAGTTTAGTTATTGTTCATCGAAAATTGGTAGATAAAGGTCGGCTACCATGGGAAAGAGAGGATTAAAGCGCTCGTCTAGCAAATAGGGAGTCTTGTGTTCAGTCCCCAAAGGAGCACGTAATTTATTTCCAAAATTTTAATTTCGGTTTGTACATTTCACACATGTTCTGTGTGTATATATAAACGTCAAATTCTTACAACATTATGATTTTTTATTCCATTCCAATAATTATTTATGCAACTAGTTGGAAAATGCTGATTTTTTCAGCCCGAGTTGTACATTTACGAGGCTCACAGAGTTGAGCATGAGCATGAGCATTGGTGACCGTACAATTCGTAGTTGCTACCAATAGATGTAGCTTGGGAGTAGCATACCATCTTCAATGTACATTTTCGAGGACCCTGAAATTAGTGATGTCAATAACGGCGCCGGCCACGTCCTTACGATCATCGGGGAAGGAAAGGAATGTTAGTGTGACATCCTTTGTTACATCCTTTGACAAAGACCGAGTATACCTCTTCATATTCATGGTTAGCACGGGAAGTAGTTTTGTTAGTGGGAGGACTTAGAAGCTGCATGATCAGGATTCACCTTGGTAAGTGATGCGATTCATGTGACCTCTGTTTAAAAAGTTATCTATCAATGCGTCGACATCTTAAACATCGAACTATTCAAAGGTTTGAATCTCAAAATTTTTTAAAACCTGAATATGCGCTTATATCAACACTTTAAGTGTCGAACCATCCATAGTTTCTTCAACAAATATATAAAAAAATACATGTTGTGGTTCAAATGTATTATTAAAAGCTTAAAACGAGCTCACCAGTTAGTAATCCATCCTGGACTGAAAAGTCACAATCTCAGGGTCAAACGCTTAAGCAGGGATACTGCCAATTTTTGAAAAAAAAATCGCCACGAGCGTGCGAAAAATGAATCGGACAGCTTGGGCCTTCCCAAATCACTCCATTCACGAGGCTCGCCGAGTTGGATAAATACAATTTTTTCCAAAAGAACACAAATATTTTAATTTTTGTTTTTTTCTAAAAGAACAAAAATATTTTAAGAAAACCCACATGGACATCCAAGCGTGGTATCAATTAAAAAGTATTCAATCACATGGGCTGTGATACAGTAGGGTAAATGTACCAATAGTGGAGGTACTAAGCACGATTGAACTTCATTTAAACGCCTAAATTCAAGAAGCGCAATTAATGTACATGTTTATGTGGTAACGTTGTATATTGAAGAAAGGTACAGCAATATAAGCAGTCAGTGGATGCGGAGAGTGGTCAACAGTGGAGGGTGGAAAATGACAGCTGGCGAGGCGGCGAGCTGGCGGATTCGTTGATGTGATTTTCCCCTCTAGTGGTTGCTATCGTTTCCAAATGAATGTTTTTATTGATCGTAGTGTTTTGATAATGAGAAGCAAATCTCAAAGCTTTGGCAAGTAAGTTCATTGCTAATATGTATTATCTCAAATATAACTTTGATTTTGCTATTTTCAGACTAACAATAGAGTAGAAAGACTCAGTTTAGAGTTATTTCCATCCAGGGGATCGGCAAAAACAACTGCATTAAATGGAGACTGTTAACCGTTGGCGATGGGCTACGACAGAAAGAGGGAGTTCGCTGAAATTTCGCGGTATGTCGTACCATCGGCTGATGAACGGAATCCCATGGATGAGGAGAGATATGAAATTATTTACACCACCATCTGCTAACCATTATTCTCATTTTTAGCAAACAAAACTGAACGTAACAAATAGATGGCAGTGTTACATTGACTCAACCGATGACACTGTCGAGTGCGCTGGTGTTCTTTTTAAACGGGTGCCGGTCATACATGGAAGCCCATTTCCTGTAAAATGGAATGAAAGCTTTTGTAATCTAGAATATTTTTTTACTGTTCAGAAATATTGATTAATTAAAAATGCTTTGACCAGTAATACATATGTAGCTAAATAAAATGCAATTAAATTTTGTATGAAGTTTTTTTTTTAATGAATTCCGATTGTTCATTCATTTCAACTTCGCTTATCGCTGTGTTGGGGCTTTTATAACGCTGAAAATGAACGTTTTTAACACCTATCCACTTCCTTCTAACGCTTTTTGTATGATGATTCTACAGTTTTTGTATAAGCCGTAACAACTTGAGGACGTCCAGCCCCCCCTTTCCGCATTATGAAATTTGTGAATGGGCCCTCCACAATCCTTTTGTTTAACACTTTTTTCCCGCACAGCACCTGCGTGGTGAAAATCCACTTTCAATCGCAGTTATTTTGTAATTCAAGATTGGCATGATGCGTGTGTACTGCGGAATTGTTCAAGAAAATTTGAATCAACTAAAAAAATAACTTACGTTATCCAAAACAAAATGAATTGAGGGGAAAAACTTGTTTTAGTATCATGGCTGACTTATTCAAGCAAAACAAACCTGCCAGCTGTTATTTTTTTCTCCAATATAGCGGAATGCTTTATTTGACACATCGATCTACCTCCCTTCTACTACCTTGGTAACGACCATTGACCTTATGGGAAAAATGATTTCATCGCAGTAATCCACGGCATGTCAGTGAAAAATAATACCTCCACTATTGGTACGCTGTTCCTTTAGTTGCGGTATATTTTAAATTTGTGTTCCTATAGTTGCGTTATCCGTGGTTTTCTTTGGGGATCCTCCACTATAGGAACACTTTACCGCAACTATTGGTACAAGTAAGGAAAGTATCAGCAATTTTAGTGATATTTCATCAGGTTCAAAGCGATTTGAGCGCTATTTTTAGCTATTCCGTGTATCAAAAAGCGGCGCGGTAAATGGCTGGGCATGGCGTACCATTGGTACCTCGCGTACCTGCAGGAATAAAATAGACCCCTTTGTGCGGTCCTTAGCCTCTTGCCCACCAACTCCTATCCCTACCTCCTCGTGGTACTGGCCGGGGTACGAGTAACCTTGGGGAAGATCGGGTAACCAACCCCCGGTGGGAACTTTGGTCGTATGCTGACAGGGAAGGGGGGGTTTGCTTCTGCAAACCTGGAGCGTCTGTACTCCACGTTAGGAGCGGCTCACAACAGCGTCTGTTCCCCATGTCAGGGGCGGCTGAGCATCGTCCGAGTGCCAGAGAAGGACTCTAAGCTAAACTGCGCACTATGGCCCTCCGAACATTTAGGGGGAATGGTCCTCCGGAAATCTAGGGGGTTGGTGTCAGGCCCTGCAAGCCAACCGTAAAAACACATCAGCACAGGAACGTCAACGAGAGAATACGGACCGGAACAATCGGCAAAGACCACAGCGACGAAAATGGACTAGCGATTGGAAACTCGGTACGTGGAACTGCAAATCTCTCAACTTCATTGGAAGTACTCGCATACTCTCCGATGTACTGAAGACCCGCGGTTTCGACATCGTAGCGCTGCAGGAGGTGTGCTGGACAGGAGCATTGGTGCGAACGTTTAGAGGTAATCATACCATCTACCAGAGCTGCGGCAACACACGCGAGCTGGGAACAGCTTTCATAGTGATGGGTGATATGCAAAGGCGCGTGATCGGGTGGTGGCCGATCAATGAACGAATGTGCAAGTTAAGAATCAAAGGCCGATTCTTTAACTTCAGCATAATCAACGTGCATAGCCCACACTCCGGAAGCACTGATGATGACAAGGACGCATTTTACGCGCAGCTCGAACGCGAGTACGACCGCTGCCCAAGCCACGACGTCAAGATCATCATAGGAGATTTGAACGCTCAGGTTGGCCAGGATTGGAAAGTTCAGCGCTCACCGGCTGACGAACGAGAACGGCCTACGACTGATAGATTTTGCCGCCTCCAAGAACATGGCCATTCGTAGCACCTATTTCCAGCACAGCCTCCCGTATCGGTACACCTGGAGATCACCTCAGCAGACAAAATCGCAAATCGACCACGTTTTGATCGATGGACGGCACTTCTCCGACATAACCGACGTCAGAACCTATCGTGGCGCCAACATTGACTCCGACCACTACCTGGTGATGGTGAAACTGCGCCCAAAACTATCCGTCATCAACAATGTACGGTACCGACGCCCGCCCCGGTACAATCTCGAGCGGCTGAAACAACCGGATGTCGCCAATGCGTACGCGCAGCATCTTGAGGCAGCGTTGCCGGATGAGGGCGAGCTCGATAGGGCCCCTCTTGAGGACTGCTGGAGGACAGTCAAAGCAGCCATTAACGACGCTGCCGAAAGCGTTGTCGGATATGTGGAACGGAGCTCAAGAAACGATTGGTTCGACGAGGAGTGCCAGGAGGTTTTAGAGGAGAAGAATGCAGCGCGGGCTGCAATGCTGCAGCATGGTACGCGGCAAAACGTGGAACGATACAGACAGAAGCGGAAACAGCAAACCCGCCTATTCCGGGACAAAAAGCGCCGCCTGGAAGAGGTGGAATGCCAAGAGATGGAGTTGCTGTACCGTTCTCAAGAAACGCGGAAGTTCTATCAGAAGCTCAACACATCCCGCAAAGGCTTCGTGCCGCGAGCTGAGATGTGCCGGGATAAGGATGGGAGCATCTTGACGGACGGACGCGAGGTGATCGAAAGGTGGAAGCAGCACTACGATGAACACCTGAATGGCGCAGAGAACACAGGCACAGAAGGTCAGGACAGCGAAGGCGATGGCTTCGTCAGCACAGCGGACAGCGGAAATCAACCAGCTCCCACGATGGGGGAAGTTAAGGATGCCATTCAACAGCTCAAGAACAACAAAGCCGCTGGCAAGGATGGTATCGGAGCCGAACTCATCAAGATGGGCCCGGACAGGTTGGCCGCTTGTCTGCATCGGCTGATAGTCAGAATCTGGGAAACGGAACAGCTACCGGAGGAGTGGAAGCAAGGCGTTATATGCCCTATCTACAAAAAGGGCGACAAACTGGAGTGTGAAAATTATCGTGCAATCACCATCCTAAACGCCGCCTATAAAGTGCTATCCCAGATTCTCTTCCGTTGTCTATCACTTATAGCAAACGAGTTCGTGGGAAGTTATCAAGCAGGTTTCATCGACGGCCGCTCGACAACGGACCAGATCTTTTCCGTGCGGCAAATCCTCCAGAAATGCCGTGAGTACCAGGTCCCTACGCACCATTTGTTCATCGATTTCAAGGCGGCATACGATAGTATCGACCGCATAGAGCTATGGAAAATCATGGACGAGAACAGCTTTCCCGGGAAGCTCACAAGATTGATCAGAGCAACGATGGACGGTGTGCAAAACTGCGTGAAGATCTCGGGCGAACACTCCAGTTCGTTCGAGTCTCGGCGGGGACTACGACAGGGCGACGGACTTTCGACCTGTTGTTCAATATTGCGCTTGAAGGTGTCATGCGGAGAGCCGGACTTAACAGTCGAGGCACGATTTTCACGAGATCCGGACAATTTGTTTGCTTCGCGGACGACATGGATATTATTGGGAGAAAATTTGAAACGGTGGCAGATTTGTTCACCCGCCTGAAACGCGAAGCAACAACAGTCGGGCTAATGGTGAATGCGTCGAAAACAAAGTACATGCTGGTTGGCGGAACTGAGCGCGACAGGGCCCGCCTAGGAAGCAGTGTTACGATAGACGGGGATACCTTCGAGGTGGTGGACGAGTTCGTCTACCTCGGATCCTTGTTGACGGCTGACAACAATGTTAATCGGGAAATACGAAGGCGCATCATCAGCGGAAGTCGTGCCTACTATGGGCTCCAGAAGAAACTGCGGTCAAGAAAGATTCACCCCCGCACCAAATGCACGATGTACAAAACGCTCATAAGACCGGTAGTCCTCTATGGGCATGAGGCGTGGACTATGCTCGAGGAGGACTTGCAAGCTCTTGGGGTTTTCGAACGCCGAGTGTTAAGGACGATCTTCGGCGGCGTGCAGGAGAACGGCGTGTGGCGGCGAAGGATGAACCACGAGCTCGCTCAACTCTACGGCGAACCCAGTATCGTGAAGGTAGCTAAAGCTGGAAGGATACGCTGGGCAGGGCATGTTGCAAGAATGCCGGACAACAACCCTGTAAAGATGGTGTTCGCCACGAATCCGGTCGGAACAAGAAGGCGTGGGGCGCAGCGAGCTAGGTGGATTGACCAGGTACACCAGGACCTGGAGAGCGTGGGTCACAGTCGAGGATGGAGAGAAGCGGCCGAGGGAATTGGCGAAATATTGTTGGCGAGGCTTTATCAAGATAATTGATGTAAAGCCAAATAAGTAAGTAAGTAAGTAAGTAAGTGTATCAAAAAGCCAATACGTCGATTGGCAGTGAAAATGGCACTACCTCAACTATAGGAACACCCACAACTAATGGATCACTTACCCTAGTGTGAATGTCACAAATTGTCTCGCTCCCATTCCATGTTGTAGGACAGAACAGGTAAGACGATGCATTTTAGTAGCTTTTCTACGGCCGCTGGACAATCCGATCCTCAAACAGAATCGTTAGTATGTGTCAGATCCGAATCGCACAATGGATGTTCAATCTGATGCAATGGTATGAAATGACTAAGATATTTAGTTGTCACCTCCCAAAATTATGCTGAAAAGTGCTACTTTTAAGCATTGAAAAGAGATACTTTTTAGCCTACCATGAAAACCGAAGAACCGACAAGAGTGCTGAAAAGTAGCACTTTTCAGCATTGTTTCTGTTGGTAGGAAAACTAGGCCGTTATGTACCGTTTTGATTCATATTACGGACAGCTTCAAATTCCGGACACCCTACTTTGTATGGGAAACATTTCACACGAAATGTTTCAATTTTTATCGTTCAAAAGTTCTCATTTTCGAGGCTCGTTTTAGTTAGCTTTTTCCAAAAATATCTTCGAAAATTTATAGTGCCCAACTACCTTAGATGTCTGTTTAGTGGTTTGACGATTTCAATTGATGATTTGACTGTTCCATTAATGATTATCATGAGCTGTCCGGAATTCGATTTAAAGTGTCCGGAATATGAGGCAAAAGTGAGGAAGCGTCCGGAATAAGAATCATGAAAAGGCCACAAATTTTGATTTATTTAAAATTATTCAAGTTGCAGAAGCGTATTCTTTGCCCACCATTCGAAAGATAAGGGCTTCCTACGCTCGATAGCGCTAAGGAATCATACAGAATGATTTATTTTGTAAGCTCTATGCTGGGTTATACTTCACTGAGTCCTTAAGTGTTCGTAATATGAATCAAAACGGTAGCTCATTTCCTGGATGAAAAGTTGGTTTATATGCTATGGAATTGCAATACAGTTGACTCTCCACATCTCGTTATCCAAGGGGCCATCGAGATAAAGAGAGATCGAGACAAAGAACTTTATTTAAATGAATACTAGATTGAAAACCGCTCCGTTGACAGAAAAATAGAAAAATAATAAACAAGCAGACGTCATTTAGCGTTTCTAATTTGAATTGAATCACAAAATCTGGTCTAGTAATCTTCGATATTGATCAATTCGACATACTTACTCTCCAGTTGGGAATAAAAAATCAGCAGGAATACATCGAGATATGGAGATATCGAGATAAGAAGGATATCGAGATATAGAGAGGGAATTTGTATGCATACTGAAGTGACCGACGAAATCATCGACATAGGGAGAGATATCGAGATGTACACACTTGAATTATTTCACCGACCTCAGCAAAACTTTTCGCCGAGAACCCAACAGCTGAGAATTCGGTAATTTTCAATGCCGAATCTCGGTACTTATTTTACCGAGTTTTTGGCAATCTAAATGTTTTGCCGAGATCTCGGCGAACGATACCGAGATTCGGTAAACGTTTACCGAGATATCAGCTGTTGGGTTCTCGGCAAACCCGTTTAAGTGTGTAGAACATCGAGATATGGAGAGTTGACTGTAATACTTATATTGGACAACAACGATAATATTCCTATTTATGTGAATATGTGTGACTTATTTTGACTTTGTTGACTCGCAATAATGAGTGGCTTCAAAGAAATAAATCAATTTTCGTCTCTCTTATTATTTCGAATGCTTTAAATTCGAATTTCCACCCTATCAAACGGAACTGAATCAATTTCACCTTTCATCTCAAGCTCATTCAACGCAAACGTGACCCAATCCGCCGCTTTCTCGCCATTGACCTTTCGCAAACCCCGACGAAAGCAATTTCGCACCTAGTTTATCTTTGCCTATCAAGTGCTTGAAATACTTTTGTATCTCATTGTTTGCGCCACTAAATGGTAACAATGTTTCGCCTTTCATCATTTCTCCATTTATCTCCGGCTATAAACTATAAAATGCTCACAATCGTAGTCGCAGCCATCATCACGTGCATATCGGTTTGCATGCATCAATCTGATGTGATTTGAACCATCAGCGGCAGTGGAGTACGGTGGTCTAGGATTAGAAAAAAATAATGGCAAAAATTACATATTCCTTATATCTTTCAAGTTTTGATCATGACAAGTGTTGTGGAATATGCTTAAGGCTGCAGACCCTTTTTTGGACATAGTCATAACTATATGACATTGTAAAGAATATCGTTGGTTGTTCGAATGTAGTTTCTTGTTGATGATAGATTGGCTATTCAGTCTTAACAAAATTAAAAAACTGTTATTACAGTTTTTAATTTTATGAAGACTGAAATGTTTCAGCTAAAAACATGTTTGGAAATTGAGTTTCAGCCAGATTTTCAGAAAGCTGAACCTCTGTATGCCGACAGTTTGTTAGCAGACAGTTTGCACCCCCCCCCCCCCCCCCTTGGGGAAGAGCCCTCGCGTGCTCGTTGATGAATAAGAGTTCACCAAAGTGCATCCATACAGTTCCAGCAGCTCAACTTCAGTTATCTATCGTGTGTCAAGCGCAGCAACAGTGTGGCGGCACTATTTTTCACTTATTCAATTCGACTTCAAAGAGTTGAGTTGTCAGGATGGAGGCAGCTAGAGGAGAGCCGAGGGGCTTCAAATTACAATTAGATGCACTCCCAACGGCGGCAGAGTCGTTGCGGATCGTTTTGTTTGCTGTTTACTTACTAGGGTAGTTCACACAAACGGGAGATAGGCTATAAGTTCGTGTTATGCTCTCATTAGGCATTATAATTTGATAAGGTAGATATATTTACTTTATATGCTCATAACAAAATACCGTTTGATTCATATTACGGACACTTAAGGCTTCAGTGAAGTGTTACTCATCAAAAAGCATACAAAATAGATCAGTTTGTATGATTTCTCCGCGTGATCGAGCCTTGAAAACCCTTAGCTTTCGAATGGTGGGTGAAGATTTTGATTCCGCAACTTGAATAATTTTAAATAAATGGAAATGTGTGGACTTCCCATGATTCTTATTCCGGACGCTTCCTTACTTTTGCCTTGATTTCCGGACACTTTGATTCCAATTCCGGACAGCTCATGAAAATCATAAATAGAGAAGTCAAATAATCAATTGAAATCGCCAAACCACTAAACAGACGTCTAAGAACTGCCTAAGCATTGTAATTTTTCATAGATATTTATGAAAAATGCTTTATAAAACAAGCTTCGAAAGTGCGAACTTTTGAACGGCAAAAATTGAAACATTTCGTGTGAAATGTTTCCCATACAAAGAAGAGTGTCCGGAATTAAAAGATGTCCGTAATATGAATCAAAACGGTATATGAGGATCTTGATATATTGAAATACATTCATTAAGCACTGTAAGGAACTTGGAAAGTTTTGTTTTGCACACTTGCTTTCAAACAAGATTGAAGAGTTTATCGTTAAAACGAGCAGCAGCACCCCGAGCAGAGGAAAATTGCTGCAGAATATCCAAGCTAAGGTATTCAATACCAGATAGTTTTCAAAACTTACCACCTGGTTAAGGCATGCATAAGAGGTAAACTACTCATGCATATTCTATCGTTAGCGTACAGAACTGTCATTCTAGTAACCACTTCACTCATCACCGATGCAATATGATTTAAAGAAAACTAACGCCGCACCAGCTAGTGACCAATCGATTAAGTTTTCAGCTTAAACGGATGTTTGGTTCTCCAGATCCGTGCTCTTGAAAATTTGAACTTTGGCTTCGATTCATCTTCACCTTTACATACATAATTGAATAAGAGTAAATGTGGATGAGAAAACGTCAGAATCATCTACACATCCTTCTGTCAGTGATTGATTGTATTGGAAATATCCAGTAGAACCATCCATTCCCCAAGAATATAATAAAAATTAAATCTGCAATATCTAGACACTCTTTAAGATTATTTTCAATCACTTTACAAATTCTTTGATCTGTATGTTCCATCAGTGTTTGTAATTTTAGTTCAATTTAAGATCCTGTTTGTTCAATGGAACCTTGAGGAGGTGCACATATTCTTCTCGCATCTTTAATGACCTCGTAAGGTATCCACCGTAATATACTATCAAAATGCATTAATTCGTATTGGCTTTTACTCAATCCAAGTTCAATCACGAACCGAATTACTTCTTCTGGTGTCTTAAGGACCTGTGTGTCTGTTAATTGATTATACATACTTGAAAAGTGATTTTTATTTTTTTAAAGGTGACCAATTACTTTCCTTGTTAGAAGTGAAGCTTTCTTTACTGAATCTACACTAGTATTGAAAGTATCACTATCGATTAGGCGGCATTTACTTCGCTCATTTAGTTCCATAAAGGATTTTACGTTTGATGAACATGACGCAACACTAAATTCTTCCAAATCAAAATCAACCAGCTTTTATTTATTTTCTCAAACCGGTTTTTAATACGATAAGTTTCCTTCCACTTTGTTACAAATTCACACTGAAATTTATTTTACTTATCTTTTGAGTTATCGTAAACATCTTCTGCAATTCTATAATTGGCACAAATATGTTTGAAAGCATTTTCAACATTCTCCATATGATTTAATTTAACAACGAAAAGAGCGTGATTATTCATATCTTCACTTATCACTGATTTTGCTGGTCGTGGTTATGAATTACAAAGTGAAAACTAATCACAAATTTACTACCTTTGGTTTAAAAATAACAGATTGAAAATCGCTTCAACTCATATTTCCTAAAATCATGTTTTCTGGCCACCCTATCTTAAAGATGACTATCCTAAGGGCAAAATAAAAATATTGGTCCGACATAAATCACAAAATTTGTAGGCCAAGTAAAAATAAAGAGATTCTGACCATCTGTAAACTTTGTCAATGTGGAAGGAAACTCATTTTAAGCATGCACAGTAAAAAAAATAAATAAAATGACAAAAAAATAAAAAAAATAAAAAACTTTTAATGATACAAGATTTTACAGGATATGTTTGTTGAAGTTTCAAGCTTGATTTCTATCCAAACAGAAATGTGAAAATTTGCCTGGGACCTCCAAGCACGCCTTAAAATTAAGCTGAACTTTTATTTAAGAACACTGACGTTATGTTAATTTAAATACATAAATCTTGAAACATATAAAACATAAAAGCTTTTTATGTTCTTTACTATTGTTTCTATTGAAGTAATGAGTCTCTCATCAAGACCAGTATATTATTATCAACTTAACATGTAACAAAACTTCAGAGTTCTAATCAATTGCATTTTAAAATTATGACTGATCCTTTTCGAAATAATGTTTTTATTTCTTTTCAATGCAATTCCTAATTTTCCCTTTTTTAAAGCAAACTGAAAATAACCAAAATGTGGAAAATATTAATCGCTCACAAAAAAAAAAGAGAATATCTCATACGAATTTTAATTTGAGAGGTAATCACATGTTTTTTTTATTGTTAGTTATCGTTTAAATTAAGTCACTTCGAAATTTTCGACTTACGATACTGGACAGAATGAAGTACGCATTGGCCGTTTTTCCATACAAAATGATCAAATTTGGAGGCTTGTAGAAGTCTGCAGCTTGAAAATTAACTTCAAATATACCAAGCTGTAAATTCTGTAAAATCATGGGTTTGAATTTTTTTTTCAAGATAAATTTATGTCATTTTTTGCAAATTTAGAGATTTTGAATAATAAAAAAAAGTGCTAAGAGCTCTGCAAGAGATCGATAAAGGGTAGTTTTGTTTAGCTTTGTTAAAAACATTATTACCATACAGATATGCCATTAGAGCCACTGTTATAGTTTACGGTTACAAATAAATACTTGAGTTCTTATACTTTCTTAAAATTGAAATTGGATATCGGTTCTTCGTGATTTTATTTTTATTTTTAGGCTGATACAAATTTGACTTTGACTTCTTGTCCTCCCTTCCTAAACATATGGGAGCTGAAATTTTGTTTTGATGTATCCAGAAACTTCATTAACAAATCGATGAGTTTTTATTTTTTTTTTCAAATTTTTTGTTTATTTTTATCATCCTTCCCTCGACCAGCCTAATATCATCAGTAGGACAAATATTCAAAAGAAAAATATGTGTTGGCCGATATAATCCTGCATGAATTAAATTCTGTTTTACTGCGTCATATTTTACTGTTAATACCATTTTATTTTCATATTTTATTACCATATTATTATATATATTATAATCTGTTCTAGGGGCGGTCCATTAATTACGTAAGGGTTTGTGGGGGTGGTAGGTCATTTGGTATAAAGTCGTTTGGCATAAAGCCGTTTGGCATTAAGTCGTTTGGCATAATGGTCATTTGGCATAAAGTCGTTTGGCATAACGGTCGTTTGGCATAATAGTCGTTTGGCATAATGAGTCTGAAACCAATGATTTCTTAAAATGACATTCGTTTTTACGTTTCCATTGAATCTTTCAGATGACATCAAGCTTGTTTTGGAGTCAATTGACACAAAGTGACACTTTATTCAACAATCATATGCTCTTGAATGAACTAAAACATATTAAGAAAGTTATTGCCAATAGTATTTTATTATTTATCCATAAATTACTCTTCTTTCAAATATTAATTTTTCTTTCGAGTTTCGCTATTGGAATAAATGTTTGCACTGAAGATTTCAATATATTTAGCACAAATTTACCCTTCTTTCAAACGTTCTGTTTTCTTTCTAAATATGATGTTACCATAATTATAGGTTTAAAAACTGTTGATTTAAAATTTAAATAGATTTCACCTTCTTTTATACATAGGCTGTTCTTTGGAGCTATATTTAAGCTATATTTTTTAAATATTTATTTGTTTCCAAATGACAAAATGGTGGCAATCGATAACATTGATCTGCTCAAGTTATCAGGGAAAACAGAAATCGTTTACTGTACTTACTTCGATGGGTTGTGCTACTTTTCCCTGAATGTCGGTTTCCCGAATGTCGTATCCCCGAACGCCTGTTCTCCGAATGTCAGTTCCCCGAATATCCCGTTTCCCCGATTGACCCATTTCCCCGAAAAGTTTTGTGGCACTCATAATTGTTGTAACTTTATACATTTCAGGGTGGTGAACGAACTGGCCATCTAATATGCACCCTTCTTTATGTAATTGGCGGTTCTTTCGAGTTCAACTGTCCTCAGCATTTTTGCCAACAGCCACATTTTTGTATAGCCAAGAATGACAAAATACCTCCTTCTTTTGATTGCTTATCGTTCTTTCTCGTTCACTATACAGCCACTGAAGACTATTATAGCACCTATTAAACTGCACCACTTTTCGAGGAAACCGGTCATTCGGGGAAAACGGTCATTCGAGGAACTGGCATTCGGAGAAAGGTAGCACAATCACTTCGATGATTCTGAACGCAATTGTTGATATCTTTTCGTTTTATTATGCTGCAATAATTTTTGGCGTCCAATCTTCTATTATTCAATTATAAATTTTGCCTTCTTTTAAAAATATGCTGTTCTTTATATTTATACTGTTTTAAATTTTATTATTATGTCAAGCTAAATATTAACCACTTTTGTATTTTGCTGTTTTACCGATTCGTGCTGTTATAATGATAATTACTTTAGAACCTGCCAATATTCAACATATTTTGTTTTTTGTTTTGCAAACGCATGATCTTCTTTCGAGATATGCTGGAAAAAAATATTATATCAATAACAAATTTTCCCTTTTTCCGAAATTAAAATTATATTATATTGAATTGTTAAAAAGTTCATTTGAGTTATGCTGTGAGAAAATTTTTTGGCGTTAGAGCCTTAAACAAATAATACGGAAAAATAATTTAATTTAATACGGAAAAATAATGTGCTTTCGCATAAAGGCTATTTTTGGATGATTCTGCAGTAATAGATCTTTGGATTGGATCTTTAAATATTTTGCAAATAAATTTTCCCTTTCTCATTAAATAATTTTCATCAAGTGTTAAGTCCAAACTGGGACAGAGCTTGATCTGCAGCGAAATATTCTATGAGCGTTCCCTTTATTAATAACTGCGAACTTTTCTTGCCAATTCACTATTTTGTGGTGTCGTGATATGCGACAAGCTAGAAAAAATACTCTTTATTCTAGGATGTAGAAAATATTATTATTCTGAAAAGATCCGTCACGAGTTTTATTTAGTAATGCTCTCTAATGTTACAACAATTTTGGAAAATCTCTGAACGAACACCACGTTTCTTGAGAACCCACCACAAATTTTTGCTGTGGGCTCAATGGTGTTGCTTCAAAAATTCCGATACTAATTCTAATCATTATGCCAAACGGCCATTATGCCAAATGACCATTATGCCAAACGGCCGTTATGCCAAACGACCATTATGCCAAATGACTTTATGCCAAACGGCTTTATGCCAAACGACCTTATGCCAAACGACTTTATGCCAAACGGGGTACAATCTTTGTGGGGGGAGGGGGGGTCTGAGATTTCTTACGTGCCATACAAATTATTTTTAATTTTCATACAAAAAATCTCTTGTAATATAGAAAACGCAGTGGTTTGAAATTAAGGAACGGTAACGTTTATTGTAGTGATCTTGAGGAGAGTCAGATTAGGAATGATTACAAATTTTCATGTTAGGTGTAATAAACAGGTTGCTATGGTCCATCATTAAAACCAATGGTGGCTTTGATAACGATTACACCAATACCCCCTCTTAATCGGTCAATCCAAGGAGTTTACGGAATTCTTGAAAGTGATTGGTATCGAGCGCCTTTGTGAATAGATCTGCTAACTGATTGTTTGAAGGGATGGGTTCAATCTTCACTGTACCTTTGATAACGTGATCTCGCAGGAAATGATGCTTAACATCAATGTGTTTTGCTCTCTTACATTCTACGTTTTTGGCCATTGAGATACATCCATGGTTGTCCTCAAAGATGGTGAATGATTCATCAAGCGGTAAAACTTTCAGATCTTCAAGAATTCCTCTGAGCCAAATACCTTCAGAAACAGCTAAACTTAATGCACCATATTCTGCTTCGCTGGATGATAGAGCAACTGTTTGCTGTTTTCTACTAGCCCATGAAACGGTATTTCCGAAAACTTGAAAAACAAAACCACTTACTGATTTTCTGTCAACTGCATCTGAGGCCCAGTCAGCATCGGCGAATCCTACCAGAATCGGGGAACCTCTTTTACAGGTGTATTCAAGTTTCAGATCCTTTGTTCCTTTCAAGTAGCGAGCTGTCCTCTTCAAAGCTTGCCAATGAGAGTTACCAGGGTTTTGCTGATATCTTCCAAGGTATCCAACGGAGTAACTAATATCGGGACGAACACATAACATTGTGTACATGATGCTGCCTAGAAGCTCTCTGTACGGCTGGTTTGTTGAATCTCGATCTTCGATTGGTAGTTGGCATCCCTTTTCCATCGGTGTTTTAACGTAATTGCAGTCTTGCAAACCGAACTTGGTTAAAATGCGATTGATTCCAGCTTCGTGTGAAAGACACAATCTTCCTTGAGCTCTGTCGTACTGAATCTTCATACCTAAGAAGCAGCTGACATCTCCGCAATCCGTCATTTGGAATTTTCTTGATAATATCGTTTTCGCTTCCAGTATTGCGTTCATTTGCCTTCCAAAAATAAGGACATCGTCAACGTATATAATAATGTAGACATTACCTTGTCTGTTGGTTTTGATATAAAGGCAATAGTCGTGTTTCGAACGTGAAAATCCATTTTCAAGAAGTGTTTCATTGAGCTTGTTGTTCCAACAACGGGGACTTTGTTTCAATCCATATAACGATTTTTGTAATTTGCATACTAGGTTGGAAGCTACTTCTACGCCATCCGGTACTGCCAGATAAACTGTTTCGTCCAGTTCGCCATATAAAAACGCTGTCTTAACGTCGAGTTGCTGGATATGCATCTTTTGTTGAACTGCTACAGCCAGGACGGTCCGAATGGTTGCCATTCTTGCTACTGGTGCATAGGTTTCACCATAATCCAGTCCGGGCTTCTGTTGAAATCCCTTGGCAACAAGTCGAGCCTTATAGCGGACAGGGTTTCCGTTTTCATCTTCCTTGATACGAAACACCCATTTAGTTTTTATAGGTTCAATTTCCCTGGGACAAGCTTCTAGACGCCAAACCTCATTTTGCTTAAGGGAATCTAATTCATCCTTCACAGCTTGAAGCCAGAATGTTTCATCAGGGCGCCCAAATATATCTTGATATGTTTCAGGAACATCCAAGGAACTCGTAGGAATTGTTGTCACACCATCACGAATATCGATAGCATCTGTAGACGGAAATTGGACAGCAGAGAATATTCTTCCAGTAAGAAAATCTTTAAACTTACCGGGGAGCCTGCGCTCCCGTTCGCTATGCCTCGTGGTTTCCATATCAAGGTTTGAACCATGTTCTTGTTGCGAAGGGAGCGCCACCGGTGTTGGAGAATATGCTTCAGTGTCATCTTCGGATTCGTCATCAGTCAAGAGAGCTGCACCAGATCCGACAACGTGGCGTACATCCCCCTCTTGCTCGGGTCGTGGTTCATTCAGTGTTTCGTTTTGGACTTCATCTTGGACTTCAACTTCTAGATCATACGGCACAACTATCAACGGAGAATCCGGTTGCTTTTTCTCAGCAAACGGAAATGACGATTCATCAAATTTAACGTCTCGAGATGTGAAAATTTGTCTGACTTCCATGTCCCATAGACGGTATCCGTTCGGTGCATAGCCAACCATGACTGCAGCTCTACTCTTCGGATCCATCTTCTTTCTCTGTTGCGACGGTATCCAAGCAAAAGCCTTGCATCCGAACACCCGAAGTTTGGACAAATCTGGTTTGTGCTTCATCCACAGTTCAGCAGGAGTATTTCGGTCAGATATGGCACGTGTTGGACTTCTATTAACCAAATAGACTGCAGCAAGTACCGCTTCGCCCCACATGAACTTTGGAGCGCTCGCCTCGACCAGCATCGTTCGAACCTTCTCGATGACCGTACGATTAAATCTCTCAGCCACCCCGTTCTGTTGAGGAGTGTAGGCAGTTGTAGGTTCTATTTGAATTCCCTTTTCTTCGTAATATCGCCTTTGCTCATTTGAACAGTATTCACGGCCTTGGTCAACTGTTAGCTTGGATATAGCGTGGCCCATCAATGCTGTTGCCATTGCCTCATAGCAGCGAAATTTGTCAAAAACCTCAGATTTCTTCTTGATTAAGTAAATTGCTGCAAAATGCGTGAAATCATCTACAAACGAGACGAAGTACCGTGAACCATCCCAGGCAGCAGGAGTGATCGGACCGCAAACATCAGAGTGTATCCTCTCCAACGGACGAGTGGTGTGTGGTCGGGTGCCGTTGAATGGTTCACGGCACTGCTTCCCGAAAACACAGGCATTGCAAAAATCTAAGCTACCACTCAATTTTGAAATACCTTTAGCCATATCGAACTTGACCAGTGCTTCCAGATTTTTGAAACCGATGTGGCCCAATCGACGATGCCAGAGATTGACGTTTTGATCAGCACACAAGTTGGCCGTACCGCTATTGGAATAGAACACATCCAGCTCGTAGAAATCGCCTCTCAACGGACAAATCGCAATCACCGAATTATTGAGCTTGATTTCTCCAACTTTTGGTCCAAAGTTTACCGTCACTCCAGTTCTGGTCAGACGCTTCACCGATAGCAAGTTTGCTCGCAAGTCCGGGATAAACAGCACCTCATAAATGGTCATACTCACGCCTTGACGATTGACTCCGCAAATCGTACCTTTGTGCCACGCAACCATGGACTGGTCATCTTTTGCCACACCAATTACGACAGGTTGTTCGAGCTTCTCCAGTGTCTTGAATACCTTCTTATCGTTAACGAGATGGTGGCTAGCCCCGGAATCCAGCTTGAACGTCACTTTGTCACACCTGGTATCCACAGCATTCCTGCGACCTACCATGAAAGCAACACCTTCGGTTTCAGCGACTACGTTGGCTTCACCTTTCAACTTGACACGGCAATCCTTTGCCATGTGGCCCTTCCTTTGGCATCTATTGCACTTCCCTGTGAATTTACGTTGCTTCTGCTTGAATCCAGCAAAGGCCGCAGGTTTCTCCTTACCCGTATCTGCCATTCTGTCGGACTTCTTCAGCTCTTCAGCCAGCAATCGCTCACGCACAATGTCCAGGGTTAGCTCTTTCGCACCAAGGTTCTCCAACGCCGTAACGAGTGGATCGTAGGATTCGGGCAATGTCACAAACAGTTGGGAAACCATATCAGCTTCTTCTAGCTTCGCGCCGGCCGATTTCAATTGTCTCACCAATTCATCGAACACCTTCAAATGATCCTTCACCGATTCTCCTTCTGTCATCTTGAGTCTTGCGAGCTGCTTCCGGACAAACGTTTGTGAAGATACCGACTTCTTCGCGTATACATTCTCCAAAGCGGTCCAGATTTCCTTTGCCGTAGTCTTCTCGCGAATCAGATCCAGAAGGTCATCATGGATGAAGGAAATAATTACGTTCGATGCCTTGTTGTCCATTTTCTGAAACTTTTCCAGGCCTTCCGCAGCAGCTGGTGGGTCCTTGGTAACCGCATCCAAAAGCTCAACGGACTTCAGGAATCTCTCCACTCGGAATTTCCAATTTTCGTACCCGGTTCCGGAGAACGGAATAATTCCGTGAACCGTTTCCTTTCGTGAGTCGCCCATAACCTCTTGTAATATAGAAAACGCAGTGGTTTGAAATTAAGGAACGGTAACGTTTATTGTAGTGATCTTGAGGAGAGTCAGATTAGGAATGATTACAAATTTTCATGTTAGGTGTAATAAACAGGTTGCTATGGTCCATCATTAAAACCAATGGTGGCTTTGATAACGATTACACCAATAAAATCTTACCATGGGGGGAGGGGGGTTGAAAAACCCCGAAAAATGTCTTACATAATAAATGGACAGCCCCCTACTATATAACATTTCACTATAATTGGATTTACCATGTTTTGGGGAGGGAGGGAGCATCAGAGCATCATTGGATTTACAACTGGACAATGAAGTGGATTGCCAATCGGAGTCAGGAGGAAAAGTGTTAGTCATTCGCGTCTAGTACTTTTTTCTCCAACAGTTGTAAAAGATTTGACGCGCCCTTCTTCTAACAAACCATTCACTGGAAAGCTCGACCAGTACTGCAAATTCTAATACTCAATCTGTTGGATCATATGGCTGGAAGGAGATTCTCTGTTTCCCGCGGGTTTCGCGTAAGTGTTTCTGCTTACGGGTCCGCCACCCTCTTTTTGGCCCTTCATACATCGGTATGTTGAATGCAGATTGGTAATAAAATTTGACCATACTGTTGAGTGGAACCGCATGCAGAGCAAGACTCAAGCAAGGATTGGTGGCTACCTATATACATACATACATACATTTAGAGATTTTCAATAATTAAGAAGTTGGTGAATCAAATATTGTGATTTTTCAGTTGAGTGAAATGCATGTTATTTAAACGTATTTTATTCTGTCCAGTAGTTTATACGTTTAATTATTCTTAAATAATACAGCTTGCAATTCAAGAAAGATAAGAATTGCAATTGAAATTTTGGACTCAAAATATTTGGAGGGCATAATTTTAAAAAGATAACTGTTTGCTTAAATCTCTGAATTAAAAATCATGGTGTTTGTTTGTCACGTAATAGCTTGAGAACTGGCCAATGGATTTAAGTAGTATTTCAAGTGCTGTTACGTTTTTCAAGTTTCTAATATATTTTCTGAGACTAGTTATTTTTAAGATCACAGAAAACTCCAAAGGCACTGGAATGTTATATGTTTCTAAAGAAAATCAACATGTTCTGCAGTAATTCTGTTATTTTTCTAAAAAAAAAATAAACAAAAAAAAAATTGTATGGCTAAACCGTCTTGGGCAATTCTAATTTTGGTAAAGACAGTTTCGTAGTCTTACTTACAACAGGTTATGGGCCCAGGAATGCCTGCAGGACGCTGAGGCGACTCCGATGAGGGACCACGAGGCAGCACTTGGACGATGAGACAGGATCTGGCCGAGGAAGCTGAATCTGAGGAGGTAGAGCTTGGACGGGCGATGAATTCTGGACAGGAGGTAGCTTGGAAAAGGTGCCGAAGAGTTGGAAGCCAAGATGCGGTCGACGCTGTCAAGGTGCGGCCGCTGACTGATCGGAACATGAGTTTGGAAGAGCTGGAGGAACTCGATAGCAAGGAACTTGGATTAGGGTGCAGTTGACCAAGATGATGATTGTGCAGCTGACTAGGAGAATCTCGAAGCTAGGATGAGTTCAGCAGCTAGGTGCCAGAAGGAGTTCAGAGGACAGAAAGAGTTCGTTGTCAGATGTGCGGATACATCACACACCCGGAGATGTTTGAAGGTAAACATATTGTAAGACAGAGCTGAAAGAATTAATTGTAATATATACCTAGATATTGAATAGAAGAGATGTGCTGACATGGTAGCGATATCAGTCAGTAGCCTACGATTGGAACGAATAGGCTTGTTGTTGCGTAGTTCTATTTCAACAGTGTTTACATATGCCCAGCAACACGTGTGCAGCTGTTGACGGTCAAACTCGGTACAGCAACGCTCGAATAGAAATCTGCGGAACAGGTTTGATACTCAACTGTTTCCAAAGCATATTTCTGTAAATATTGTAGTTACTACTTCGTGATTAACCGAAATAATCAAAATTGTCCAGGGAAACAACAGACGATGCTTGGGAGTAGCATATGATTTTCAATGTAGAATTTCGAAGACCCTAAATTCCAAACAAATTTTATTATCACAAGCATGAAACGAGCTCACCAGTTGGTAATCCATGCTCAACAAAGGTCACAACCTCGGCATCAACACGCAAAAGCTGGAATATAAAACCCTGTGCTGGCGCGCGAAAACGAACTATTGGGGCTTATTAAGGGCTCTTCATGGGCAACAAGGATTCATCTTCTAAATATATGTCTTTTTGTCAGCTCTGCTGACACAAAACCCGCACGTTATCGAATCACCCTACTGTCTAATCTCTTCCTATATGTAACAGAACAGAACCATAGAGCAGAAGTGCAACGGCGCGCAAACACAGAGCGCAGTCAGTCATTCAGTCAGCAGTGTTCCAGCCGATGCAGTTGTTGAAGCCAGCCAGCGAGCCGAGCGAAATGTGCGCGTGGTCGCGGTCGAGGTGGCGGTTTCAACACAAAAGCAAAAGCTCCCGCAAAATAGGGTAATTGGAAGAAGCGAGCAATCTGCAATCTCCATGTTTATATGTTTATGATTATCAACAAATGGCCCGGTAGTATGAACCCAGCTGCATGAAGCCCACCGAGCTCACGGGGAAAGGTCTGTGATGGTGAGAGGCAGAGGATATGCTCTTTGCTATCGCTACTATCCTTTGTTTGGAGCCCAACACCACACAGGCAGAGATACAGGAGTCAGCCGTCCTGGCACAGGCTCTACTGGCAGGCGAATGTGATTTATGCGCTGGAAATTATATAACAGCTTAAGCGGATTTAAAATCTATTATGCTGGGAATTGTTGCGTCTAAATGTATATTTACTGTTACAGTGTCGGTAGGATAGTTGCTGCCGTTGAATGGCGAATCTGCGAATCAACGAGGACCGATTCGCGTGAGGAAAGGAATGGGAAGGAAGTGAATTTCCTCGTTCTCTTATCCACGGTTGGATTCTTAAATTTTCAATCCACTTAAGTCGCCGGAGCATTGCACATTGGGGCAGGAACAGAATTTAGCTGGCTAAAACCTGTAGAAGTATTTTTTGTGTTCTTGTTTCCGAGAACTTTTTCTTGAATTTATTTGCGGCTTAATTTTATGATATAGTCGATTTTTCCAAATTACTTTCACCATAAAATTTAAGAGCAAATAAACCCCTGTGTGCACTGACTGTCGGGGAAAAGGGCAGCGACTTGATTTGTGTATTTACGAAATGGAAAACTAGATGCTGATGCTGTGTTTCAGTTCATGGTTCGCAGCCGATCCGGAGCAGGTCATTCACGAAAAAGGTGCACTCGAAATGCATAAACGATGTGACGACGAAGGCAACGACGACGACAACGACTACAAGACAATGCAATGGGTCCTGCGGAAAAGTGCTCTTTTTTCTTCGGGCGTTCTCAACCATGAAAGATTGTGTTTCCAGAGAACCATTTTGCAGTGTCTTCATTTTGCGTTGTTTTTCACTTTTCTTACGTTTCTACATAGTACCTATAGCTATAAGTAGTTGCTGCAGCTGTGAAATTGCAAGGGAGCGAAAGTGGAAACAGAAGGACTTTCACTGGACCATTAGATTGTTTACGATGCTGTTGAAATTGAGGACGAAAGCGACACGGTTCATTCCGCTGGGCTAGGGAGCGGAATCCATTCCATATGATAGTTTCAATGGGTCGTTGGATGCAGTGACCATGCAAGGTGGCACCGTAAGTTTGCTAAAGCGTGAAGTTGATTGCTCTTATGAGGAATCTTCTTGATCGGTTTTGTTTAGCGTTCATAAACTAGTATATAATAGTACTAGAAGTGGCTTAAATATGTTGTTTTGCGTATTTAGGAGGAGAAAATCTCAGTCCAGATATTTTGCTTTAGGGGATATTGGCCTTACATCTATACGATAACAGAACATGTGTTAACGCGGAACCCATGAATAATTCATTTGAAAGATACAGTAAACTCTTGCTAACTCGATATTGAAGGGACCGTCAAGTTAGGGAGGTATCAGTTACAGAATACATCTGATCATTAGGGTGAAGATAAATCGAAGCCAAACTTCAAATTTTCAATAGCACGGATCTGGAGAACCAAACTTCCGTTTAAGCTGAAAACTTAATGGATTGGTCACAAGCTGGTGGTGACCAATCGATTTGGTTCTCCAGATCCGTGCTTTTGAAAATTTGAACTTTGGCTTCGATTCTTTTTCACCTTAACGATAGGAATTTTTTTTACAAAACTTCGATGATGAAACAAGAAATATGTTTGGAATTCTTCAAAGAAAAAAAATCTTTCATGATATGATGGGTTCTCTCTGAAAATTGCTATAGGCTGATCTTCAGCAGCTTTTATCAAGTTTCTCCGAAAATTTCCTATAAGTATTGCATTCTGTGAGGGATCAATCAAGGAACTCTTTCATGAGTTTTCAATTATTTCCTCCTGGCACAGAAAACTGTCTACAAAATCGGTTGCTATTTCTCAATGATTTTTTCCTGGAACTTTTCAAGCATCAATCCAAGCAAAAAGATAGTCTTGGTCTTCTTATCGGAAACGTTTCGATTGTTTAATTAATCCTTTTACAGTTCTAGAAAAGTTCTGGTCTATCTTTCTAACCGTTGAGAAAGACTGAACAAACAATCAAATAGATGAATACTGATGAAATCTTTTCGTTCTGATTAAAGATCTGACTGTATGTCGATAATAATTTCCCCTGTGCAACATAAAACAGTCAAAAACATCCAAGTTGATAAATTTTCTGGAATGATTTCGCATGAGATGTTCCTGTACAGAATTTTCTACAAAAAATTTCTTCTGGAATCCCATCAGATATTGTACTATTCTCCAATCCATCCAACATTATTTTTCAGTTTTTTTTCTAAGATTTCGGGGTTTTCTTAAAAAACTTTTACTTTTGAAACACTCTAGAGATTTCTCCCGATTGTTACTTTAGAGATGATTGGTTTATGGTATTAGCTTGTGATTTTTCTTGCTGAATTCCTCTAGGGATTTCTACATAAATTACATCTTTAGGAATAAACAGATGTGCAAACTTCTCTTTAATGAATGTTCGAATCCTCTGAGCAGAATCTCAAATAGAGAAACTTTAAAGTAGATGGAGTACCGTGTACCTTTTAATTCTGCTCCTAAATGCTTATCTTTGACAGATACGCGTATTTCGACTACCATTTGCAGTCTTCTTCAGTGTCAGTTACTCGTATCCACTGCTTGTTTTCATTTTGACATTGGATTGTTTAAATCAAATAAACTTGATGATTTTTTTTCCTGAGATTCATTTTTGAGCATCAGAAACACTAGCTGAAATCTGCGCAAGAAATCCCTCAAGAATTTCTCCACGAAAAACCAGAAATAGCACAGTTTTCTTATAAAAGATGTATCAGGTATTCTTGAAAAAAATCGAAAAGGAATTTTTTTAAGAATTTCTTCAAGAATTATTTTAGAGATTACTTCAAATACTCCTGCAGAAATTAGTCGAGCGTTTCCTTCATAAATATCTACAGTAATTTCTCTTGAAATCGCTCCAAAGTTCTCGCATGGATTTCATATTCTTCAATGATTCCCTCCATCCATTACTATATTACAGAAATGTTTCTACTTACTACTCAGATTTCTCTAGGCATTCTTGCATCCCGACCAACCAGTCTTCATAATTCTTTATAGATCTTTAACCAACGATGGCGATCGCTAACGGTTCAAAACGAATCTATATCAATCGCTATCGAAAATCACTGACTGGTTGACCGTGATGTATTTATCTAACAAGCTGTTAAGAAATTGTTCTATAAACCCTCTACCGGCCGCATAATTTTTTGTCACAAAAATATGTTGATTTGAGAGTGTATAGTTGAAAAATTTAGGAAATTGGCGCAACCGTTATAATCACAACTTTGAAAAATATAATTTTGTAATTTTGAGATTTTTATTTTGTTAACTGAGGTTTTTTTTTGTTCAGAACGGAATATCGTTTAAACTTTCCGACAGACGAACAAATTCCAAAAATAAAAGAATCTAGGAGAACTTGTGAAAAAATATAGAAAAACAAACAAGTAATAATGATATTAAACTTTTTCTGCGACTTTGTTGGTAAGGAAGATTTAATGAAGTCCTTTGTTCGTTCCAAAATGTCGATCTCCAAAAGCTACATAAACTAGAAATAAATATACTTCACGTACCACGTACCAAACCACTGGGATGAAATGAATGGTTGCTGAATAGTACCTGAAAGTAGAAAATGAAAAAAAAAGTTAAAATTTCTCTTCCTTGCAAGTCACACAAATATCAGATAGATTCTGTCAACAGGGACTGGGGAGAGAATAGACTTTATCGTCTCGATTTTAACCAAAATCTCAGAAGGTAGTTAGCTATTAACTTAATTTTACAAAAAAATATTTATAAGTAACCTTGTCAATAACCTCGTTGGTGCCTACGTGAGATACTTTTTTTTTAAGTTTCACCATTTTACCCTTGAATAGAACCCTTCAGTAGAATTCATAATATTCTATGAATTAATGGGCAGTACACTAGCTGGGAAATTATACAAGCTACTTAATTTTTATGCCAATGATAAATTCTGAGAGAAAATTCATAAAGTTTAGCATACATTTAGAAAATATATTTTTATAAAGGATAGTTCCCCATCGTCGTCCAATCAGCTCGAAAATATTTAATAAGCTACTAACTTTCCAATGATTGAAGTTTTCGCAATACTGTGAGGAAAAATCGTCAATAATTGCTTATTTTCAACTATTCATGAAATATCGTTAAGAAATACGGAAAACATGTTTTCAGTTCGATTATATGAAAAAACATAAATAATATCTGTTCGAACCGAACAACATAATTTCTGCCATCCCACCCAATTCGTAAATTCAAAATTTTCTATCACACTACGCCTGGAGGCTACATCCTTCGAACGAATCCAAACAAGAGGGGCGGAAGGACATCGAATCATCAACCGCAACGAGAAGTTATTCCCCGTGAGCGAAATTTGCTCACGGACGGCATCGTGCATGGATCCTGTACTACAAGCAGCTGTAAGTACAACTTGTATCAAACTCAAACTGAAACTGTTGGTTGTAGCAGGATGGTATATGCAGTACTATAATGTACCGGGGCGAACGTTGCAACTACATCACATAATCGCGCACATTCAGTGCTGTGAACCGAAAGCAAGGCACTGGCTGGTGCAGTTTTTCGGTCCGGATTCGAGAATCGAAATCGTAAAATTTAATTTCACTTGTGCACATCGCACCATCCACCCCTCGCTCCCCTCCCCCTGTAACGATTGCTCAAGCATTTGTTTTCAAACGAAGTCAACTACAAAGTTCCCGGGAACTATACATTCGAAGTGGATCGTCCGTTGCCCTGAACGATGCCGACAGGGGCGAAGGACGATATTGGCGGTTACCATCCTTTGGGGGGGAAGGTTGCGGTCTCTGATTCTGTCGGTAGGTGGCGAAGAGGATACCGTTATCCGGGGTCAAAATGATCACTGGGGTGAATTTGGTCCAGGGACGAAAATTCTCAATCTACCCTTGCCTATATTGACACTTACTGAGTAGAATCTTCGCTGATTTTTATTTGTTTTTATCCTCACCTTGACAACACAACAAAGATTGGCAAAGCGCTTGCTGCAAGATTGTGAGTTTTCTTTTAACCTGCCGTTACTCAACCGCTTTGTGATACCGTTTTGACTCATATTCCGAACACTTAAGGCCAACAGTGACTTCAAATGCTTCTGATTGGCATAAATTAGTTGATATTTGTGTAAATTTCAATTTCTTCGCAAAGCCTAACTGTTAGCTGGTGGGTGTACCGATAATAATGTTGATTTAATTAGTTTTAGTATTGTTTTTACATAAAAGTATGGGACAACATTTTGGTTCAAATGCCGAACACTGTGTTGATTATGTCTCATATTCCGAACACCTTGATTCAAATTCCGAACAGCACGAATAAACCGTATTCAAATAAATAATTTCCCTAATAAATTGATCTGAGCTGATTCTACTGGTCTCAAACTAGAGAATCATCACTACTCCCGCGGTACGAATTATATTGTAGACGGTAAAATTGAATTGCAATTGAATGCCATTTCCTTGTTATTTGGTGACATATTTCAGCGAAACATTTCAACCAAATCGCCATACAAAAACCGAGTGTTCGGAATATGAGTCTGTTCGGAATTTGAGACAAAACGGTAATCGGAAACAAAAAATAATTTTCATTCGAACCAGCTTGACTTTTTTACATTCTGCTTCGGGAAGTTGTAGGTTGGTTGGTTTGACTTTATTAACGAGATTTTTAGCCCTGGGCTAGTTCATCTCGGCACCAACGGCTTTACTTCCCTTCCGAAGGAAGTCGTCACTATAACTTTTTACGTCATAAGTGACTATGTCGGGGATGGGATTCGATCCCAGGTCCGCGGCGTGAGAGGCGAGTGTTCTAACCACTACACCAGGTCCGTCCTCCGGGAAGTTGTAATTTTTGCACGAAGCACACTAAAAACGCGTCAATATAATTGATTCCGTGCTTCGGATCGTTCATTACCCGTATAGCAGCATATTTTTTTATTAATATGAACCTCAATGATAATCAATTTTCTAAAACTGACACTCTTTTGATTCTAATAATCAAAAACACCAACAACATACGGACATCGTTGTTTGTTTTTTCATCTATTTTTGTGCCATCCTCATTGGTACAATCATATTGGTGGTGGTGCTGTTACTTTGATGGGGGCATAAATGTCAATGAATGGAGAATAGTGAGTATGATTTTTTTCGTCCCTGATTCGGTCAGGTCGGTACCAAACTGCAATTACTTCCAAAAGTTCGTTTGAGATAATCAATTTTTGAACTGTTATTACTAGAAATAGATCAATATTTTTGGCACAAGTTATTGTAGGCAATATGTTGAAGGTCCACCGTATGGTTTATATTACTTTTTAACTTTTATAGTATTTCTAGAAATATTGATTATACCCCTATGGCCAACCCTTTGCCCCACCTTACTCTAGGAAGTATTTTGGAAATCCTAGTAAGATGTTACGGATCTTAGGGGGGTTTAGGACTTCTTGCGAAAACCTGCGATAAATTCCGGTTCCGGAGATTCCTGTGGAGATTTTTGAGTGTGATATATCTTCCCAGCAGACTCTATGGGTTTCTTATGCAATTTGTGTATTTTAAGAAATCTGTTTAATTTAGTATTTTGTTCTCAAGGATTCTTTTAGGAATAAAGAAATTTGTAGAGGAATCTGGTACAGCTTTGGCGGTATACTGAAAGCCTCCAGGATTCTGAGAGTTAGGAAATAAAGAATTTCCAGCGGGATTCTCTTCAATTCTAACAGTTGAATTAAATTTTGATAATTGGCAGCAAATTTATCATTCTTAGCGACGCCCCTAATGTTTATGTCTACAATGTAAACTCAGATATGTGATCTTTCGAATCATATGCAACTTTGATTCATGGTAAGTTTTAACAAGCATTATTGTACTTTCTTCGGAATACGACTGTGATCAAGCTATCTCGAAGGAAGGTAGTTCAAACTGTCAGATATATCATTCAGCTGTTTTGAAATAAAAAGTGATAGCTGGCGAGTTTGTTTTGCTTATTTAGTAACACCATTATCAGACGGAGTAGGTTTTGTTCCAATTTCACTATTTTCTTCATAATTGACGTATTCCAGGTGCAGGGCATTGCAAAGTATGAAAAGTTTCATTTCCACTCACACATACGGTACACATTTCCGGCATTTATTTGACAACTTTTTTAGCCTGTAGTAACACTGAACAGTACATGCTTCGTGTGCCTGTGTTCTTAACGAAAACATCTTCTACATAAATATTTCCATCACCGGATTAAATGTATTTTTGCATTAAAAAAATCTCGAATCGTAACACAAAGTCTCATGGACGCAGGAGAAAATGTTCACTTCGCCGTTTTTGTTGCAGTTAACAACCCCATAGAGACGGTAGAGTGTGAACCAGTATGAGCAAACCCGCCAGCTAGGTAGCTCACCAGCTGTCACTTCCACCTTCTCCGCAGTGCACTTCACCCCGCAGACACTGACTGCTTAGATTGTCGTACCTCTCTTCAAGATACCTTGACTGTGATGATAATGTTCTGGTTATGGTTTTAAGTCTATTATGCTCAAAAACGGATTTTTCGTTTACATCCGACGTTTCGGACACATTTATTGTGCCTTTTTCAATACATCTGTAGAGAATGCACGAAAAATCCGTTTTTGAGCATAATAGACTGAAAGCCATGACCTAGAACAATGTTTATTGTTATGTCAAATAGTAACGCATACTAGCTCTTCTCGATTAGTTTTTCAACATACATAATTCTTAATGTAAGTTATTATCTGCATAACATGTTTACGGTTAATAAAATTTACATTTTGAGGTTGATTTTGTATCTGCAAGTCGTTCCGTTCCATATCACTGTGGAATACGTTTTTGTTTCAAAAAACCTTTATTCACTTAAGGTGAAGATGAATCGAAGCCAAATCTCAAATTTTCAAGAGCACGAATCTGGAGAACCGAACACCCGTTTGAGCTGAACATTTAATCGATTGGTTACCACCAGCTAGTTATCAATCGATTAAGTTCTCAGCTTAAACGGATGTTTGGTTCTCCAGATTCGTGCTCTTGAAAATTTGGTGTTTGGCTTCGAATCATCTTCACCTTAAGCAAGGGTTGCTGAATCCATCGCCGTATTCAAAAATATTATAGCTCGTCTAGTTTCTAGTTTGAAAATGCAGAATTTGACTATTTCAGTTAACTTGCATGTTAGTTTGCCCGCTTGTATGGCAATTTATTTTTGAACAATTTGCCACAGAATTCAAAGTTCATGTGTACAACAATACTTATCAACATAGTTCATATATATATCATAGATACTTTCGATGCTCAAAAGCTATCATCGTAAGTTAATTTTATATAGCTTCAACATTTGCTCGAAGTCGTATGGTAAAATGATCAAATTCACCCGATTTTACGGTAACCGAGACTGGATACCCATTACGGGGCACCATCCATATCCTTTACATTGGAGGTTTATTCCGACTCGGCGACTCGTCCATCGCAAGTTCGGATCGTTCGTTCAGCTCGTTTTGGAAACGGCGCTCCGATAACACATTCACACGGGGCAAACGAGGGCAAAAACAAATGTAAATCGTAAATTTTTATTACATATTCTACCGGTGGGGGAGAACAACAGGCAACAGTCAGAACTCGCACCCCGAATGGCATGAAGTGCGCCGTTGATGGCTCAGGTTGATGGCGTACTGATGCTGACTTCTAGGGGTCGAACTTCACCCAATCCCAGCAATGACAATAGATTTTGTTTGTAGTTCACCAAAACCCGTGTCTGAGAGGTGTTGTGGAACTGTATTCAGGAGGAGATCTATTGGAAGGTTGGATGTTTTGGCCAGTTTACCGTACCTCTACAGCAAGGTTCACCGCACACCGGTCGGTGGATTGAAAATTACAGCTGTAAATTGCGACCCCGAATAAACCTCGTTTGTAGTTGGGGTTCTTCTCGTTACGTGGATCAAGTTCTGGGCGAAAGTGATTGCCATACAGTGAATATGGTTCATCGGAGCCATACTTTTACCCAGAACCAAGTTCATAAATCAAGACAAATGGCTTTCGTTTTTGTGCCATGGAGCAAGGAACATATGTCTCTATGGGACTGGAAATGCAAAGACACGGGATGCCATAATTTAACTTCTTAATGGGGTTTGACCCTCGAAATCAATCAACTTGTCTCATAGGATGAATTAGAAAAGATGTCTAGCGCCAAAGAGAAAAACCAAGAAGAAACAGTCTACGACAATAAGAAAAACCATAGTCAATGCCAAATCCAAAGTCAAAGAAAAAACTGAAATGAGAAAAGCAAATCCAAAGAGAAAAATTGAAGCCAAAGACATCATAAGGAAAAGCCAAACCCAAAGAGTAAAACAAAGCCGAAAAAAAAAACAATAAGATAAGCTGATGTCTAAGAAACATTTCGAAGCCTAAGAGAGAAGTAAAAGTTAAAGAGAAAAGCCAATGCCAATGGCAAAGTCAAAGAGAAAAAACAAACGCCAAAGAAAAAAGCCAAATTTTAAATGCAGATAGTAATTCAAAACGAAGTTCTAATCGAAATCCAAATGAAAATCTGAATTCAGGTCGAAGGGATATGTCATTCTAAATCTAATTCAACATCTTGATCTGAATCCCAAAGCACAGACAAAACCCAACTACAAAGAATAAAGCTAAGAAGAAAAGGCAAAGCTAAAACATCGAAGGTAAAGAGAAAAGCAAATCAAAAAAGAAAAGCCAAGGCCAAAGAGGAAAACCAAAGCCAAAGAGAAAAGCCTAAGTCATAGTCAAAAATAAAATCCATATCCAAAAAGAAAAATCAAAGAGGAAAACCAATCGTAATCCAATTAAGTTTGTTAAATGTTTCCATCAAAAATCAATTTCTAGCTGATAATAGATCACGCAATGAGAACTTATCCAACCTGTAATCATTACTAGAAAACCACCCATCACCCAGCATCACCTTCTTCCACTGTCCACCAGGTTAATCGTTGGGCGCCATCGCCGATCATTTCTGTCACTAGTCGCGAACAATAGAAACAAAGAAAACCCATTTTCCCCACGCATCGACCGCTTTTCAACTTTTTGATTGAATTTCAATTTTCCTTATCGCCCCGGTTGTTGTTGGCGAAGTGCGCGCTTGGTGGCGCTGCTGTTGTATCCAGTTGGCAGTTAAACTTCAGCGGCAGGATCGGGCGGGCGCCAGAAGACGCGAGCTCTCGAGGCAGCAATGGTCAACACGTCCGTTCGTTTCTTCGATCGCTGACTGACTATCAATTGCTGTGCTAGGAAGGGGGTGGGGGTAAAGAAGGGTGCTTTTTGCAAGTTTTCACGCAAGCTACTTGGCTCCTTCTCGCTAGCCCGGGGAGTTACTCCCTGTGTCGGTTTCAAAAAGACCGAGCATTTATTTGCCAGCAGGGCTTCGCGCTGATGGGCAAACCAAACGAAACCAAGTGAGAACCAAGAGGGTGCAGTCTAACGAAATTGAAAATAAATCTAGTTTGAAATTGAAAACTTGTGAAACATTGATTGACCCTCGTCGTCGCCAACGTGGTCCACAGTGGTTTCATTTGTTCGAAGAAGCGGTCATGAATCATTTCCTGGGATTGAATCCGGAGAGAATTGAGAATATCTCTCACTTTTTGCTCTCTGTAACAATCATGATCCACAAAATATGAAAACATCATCTTCTGCTACAGTTCTGATTGGATTGAGGAGTGCATGATAAAATCCATCTAAACAAGCTTCAAACCGGGGGGTAGTATTGTTATAGAATGGTCGGGAATTGTTTATCATGTCAGTAAAAATAAAATAAAAGACGTAGCCCTAATAGTAAATGAGCGAGAAAAATGGTTTTTCTCATTGCTCTCTCTTAGAAGCACTCGTTCGCTGATCTTTTTTTTATCAAGCATTTTACAATTTGCGAAAAAATTTCGATTATGGATCGATACAGATGTGATGTTTTTCTTTGCTTGCTTGTGTTTCAAAATCATATGAGAGCAAATTTTGCAATGTCTGGTCATTTTACACAATATATGATGAAAATAGCGATCAAAAATAGCCAAAAAATAATTGACGGGCCCAAACGCAAAGGGGTCCCAGTCAACATTTTGGTTGGTATAACTTTTGTTATTCATCATTCTATATGAATCAATTCAATTGTACAGAATGCACGAGAAGGCTTTATACCTAACAAAGTGGAGGCTATATGCGTACTTGGCACGACTTTTTCAGACTTTTTGCGATCAGATATACGATGCCAATAAACTTGGTTGAAAATTTAAAAAAAAAGTATCCAGCAAGTCTCGAACACGAGACCTTTGTAATAAGAATCGGACGTCTTACCACTGTACCACCAATTTTGCTAATTATTTGCTAATATTGATGCATTTTTCATGTTCAGCGACACCTGGTATGTTGTTCTTTGAGGTCAATCGTCAGCAGATACCAAGTTTGGGTGGCCATTTTTTCTAAGTTATTGCGATTTCATATGATGCTTTCTGAATTGATATATGATCTGTCAGTTTATACAACTTAATGCGATTCTACTTTGCACTATTTACGACATGTTTTGCTGTCAACACAGGTTGTCGTTTATGAATAATATTGATATGTGATTTATGAATCACTAATATGTGATTTTAGATGCACATTCTTATACGATACGTGGTTCACTGGGGTATAAGTGAGCATAAATTTGGTTCATAAATTTACGTCCTTCAATATGTTTTGTTCAAAATATCAAAATATAAATTATAGTACGTCAAATCGGAGAATCGAACTAATAATTATCCTTTGAATGAATTCACAAACGTAACATTGATATTGTTTTGACAATGAAGAAGTGTGTTAACCTATTTCATTCATTTTAGAATAGAAGCGTAAAACGAGCTCACCAATTGATAATCCATCCTCGTCTATGAGAACTTCTAGATGCTTACTACAATCTCTACGAAACACACTAGCCATTCGTTTGAATCTTAGAGAAGGCCTCTCGGAACTCTTCAAAACCCTTGATAATCTCATGGAATTACTTTTCAACGCTTTCAAACCGAAAGAATCTCATTGTAAATCACACAATTTTGTAGGAAAGCTTCAATAGCCTACCTTTTGAAGACTTTCGAAGACCATTAAGGAACATTTCATGGAAGTACTGAAGAAGCGTTTTGAAAACAAAAACGAACATTGCAAAAACATCCCTCAGGAATTTTGCAATTGCGAAAGCTTTTAACGGTAGAAGGATGAGCTACAGTTAGAAGTTGGAGAAGCTTATGCAGAAGTTAAAAGAGCTTCTTTTTAAACAACCGGACAAACTTGTCTAAGAGCGTGAAAAAGATTTTGCTAGAAGATTTTGTCAGATTCTAACAAGAGCCTCTGTCAAATGCTTGGAAAAGCTTCTCTCAGAAGCCTTGAAGAGCTTCTCCCAGAAGACTGGATAAACTTCCTGAAGAAGTTTGGAAAAGTTTTACCCAGAAGCATGGAAAAAATTTTCTCAAAAGCTTGGAAAGGCCTCCTTAAAAAGCTTAGAAAAGCATATTTCAGAAGCTTAAAAAAGTTTCTGGCAGATGCCTGGAAAAGCTTCTCTCAGAAACTCAGAAATACTTCTCTCAGAAGCTCCTCATAGCTACTCGCAGAAGCTCTTCAAAGCTTTTCTCAGAAGCTTGAAAAAGCTTCTATCAAAAGCTTGAAAAAGCTTCTCTTAAAAGCTTTACAGAGCTTCTCTAAGAAGCTTGGGAAAGCTTCTCTCAAAAGCTTGGAAAGGCTTCTCTCAAAAGCTTGGAAACCTTCTCTCAGAAGCTGGAAAAGCTTTTTCATGAAGCTGGAGAAGCATATTTCATAGGCCAGACTAGCTTCTCCCAGTAGCTTGGAAAACTTCTCTCAGAGGCTTGGCAAAGCTTTTCTCGGATGAATAAACGAACTTCTCTTAGAGCTGTAATAAAACATTTTCAAGGAACTTCTTCTCCCAGAAAATCATCTCCCAGAAGCTGGAAAAGTTTCTCGCGGAAGCTGAAAAAGCTTCTCTCAGAAGCTGGAAAAGCTTCTCGCAGAAGCTGGAAAAGCTTCTCGCAGAAGCTAGAAAAGCTTCTCGCAGAAGCTGGAAAAGCTTCTCGCAGAAGCTAGAAAAGCGTCTTCCCGAAGCTGGTAAAGCTTCTTCCAGAAGCTGAAAGAGCTTCTCCCAAAAGCTGGAAAATATTCTCTCAGAAGCTGGAAAAGCTTCTCTCAGAAGCTGGAAAAGCTTCTCCCAGAAACTGAAAAAGCTTCTCCCAGAAGCTGGAAAAGCTTCTCGCCGAAGCTGGAAAAGTTTCTCACAGAAGCTGAAAAAGCTTCTCTCAGAAGCTGGAAAAGCTTCTCTCAGAAGCTGGAAAAGCTTCTCGCGGAAGCTAGAAAAGCTTCTCGCAGAAGCTGGAAAAGCTTCATCAAGAAGCTGGAAAAGCTTCTTAAAGAAGCTGGAAAAGCTTCTCCTAGAAGCTGGAAAATCTTCTTCAAGAAGTTGGAAAAGCTTCTCCCAGAAGCTGAAAAAGCTTATCTCAGAAGCTGGAAAAGCTTCTCGAAGAAGCTGGGAAAGCTTCTCTCAGAAGTTGGAAAAGTTCTCAGAAGTTGGAAAAGTTCTCAGAAGCTGGAAAAGCTCCCAGAAGCTGGAAAAGCTTCTCGCAGAAAATGGAAAAGCTTCTCACGGAGGCTGGAAAAGCTTCTCACAGCAGCTGGAAAAGCTTCTCGCAGAAGCTGGAAAAGCTTCACGCAGAAGCTGGAAAAGCTTCACGCAGAAGCTGGAAAAGCTTCTCGCAGAAGCTGGAAAAGCTTCTCGCAGAAGCTGGAAAAGCTTCTCGCAGAAGCTGGAAAAGCTTCTCGCAGAAGCTGGAAAAGTTTCTCGCAGAAGCTGGAAAAGCTTCTCGCAGAAGCTGGAAAAGCTTCTCGTAGAAGCTGGAAAAGCTTCTCGTAGAAGCTGGAAAAGCTTCTCGCAGAAGCTGGAAAAAGTTCTCGCAGAAGCTGGAAAAGCTTCTCGCAGAAGCTGGAAAAGCTTCTCGCAGAAGCTAGAAAAGTTTCTCGCAGAAGCTGGAAAAGCTTCTTCAAGAAGCTAGAAAAGCTTCTTCAAGAAGCTGGAAAAGAAGCTGGAAAATCTTTTCCAAGAAGTTGGAAAAGCTTCTTCCAGAAGCTGGAAAAGCTTCTTCCAGAAGCTGGAAAAGCTTCTCCCAAAAGCAGAAAAAGCTTCTCGCAGAAGCTGAAAAAGCTTCTCTCAGAAGCTGGAAAGGCTCCCACAAGCTGGAAAAACTCCCAGAAGCTGGAAACGCTTCTTCCAGCTACAAGCTGGAAGATCTTCTTCCAGAAGCTGGAAAAGCTTCTCCCAGAAGCTGGAAAAGCTTCTCCCAGAAGCTGGAAAAGCTTCTCCCAGAAGCTGGAAAAGCTTCTCCCAGAAGCTGTAAAAAGCTTCATTCAGAAGCTGGAAAAGCTTCTCCTAGAAGCTGGAAAAGCATCCCCTAAAAGCTGGAAAAGCTTCACAGAGAAGCTGGAAAAACTTGTCCCAGAAGCTGAGAAAGCTTCTCTCAGAAGCTGGAAAACCTTCTGCCAGCAGCTGGAAAAGCTTCTCACAGAAGCTGGAAAAGCTTTTTCTGGAATCTGGAAAAGCTTTTTCCAGAAGCTGGAAAAGCTTCTCCCAGAAGCTTCCTCCGGAAGCTGGAAAAGCTTCTCCCGAAAGCTAGAAAAACTATTTCAAAAAGCTTCTTCAGAAGTAAGAAAAGCTTGTCCCGGAAGCTGGAAAAGCTACTCTCAGAAGTTGGAAAAGTTTCTCGCAGAAGCTGGAAAAGCTTTTGCCAGAAGCTGGAAAAGCTTTCTTCCAGCTTTGGGATAGCTTCCTCCCAGATTTGAGAAAGCTCTTCTCAGAAGCCTAGAAAAGCTTCTCCCGAATATGGCAACGCTAGTTACTTCAGAAGTTTCTCTTGGAGTTTCTTCAGATGTTCCTGTTGGAGTTTATCAGCCAGATCCTGTGAGAATTTCAAGGGAATTTCCAATAGGAGTTGCTCTGGAAATTCCTGTAGATGTTCTCCGGAAATTCCCACTGCAGTTCCTTCGGAATTTCCCACAGCAGTTCCTGTGGAAGTTCCTGTAAGAGTTCCTTTGGAAAGTTCCTCTAGAAATTCCTGAAGTAGTTCATCTGGAAGTTCTTGTAGGAGTCCCTCCGGTAGTTCATGTAGGAGTTTTTCTGGAAATTCCTGAAGTAGTTCCATTGGATGTTCCTGTAGGGAATCCATCTGGAAGTTCCTGTAGGAGTTCCTCTGTAAATTCCTATAGGAGTTCCTCTGGTCGTAAGTTTCTGTAAGAGATCCTCTAAAATTTCCTCCGGAAGTTGCCTAAGGAGTTTATCCAGAAGTTCCTGTAGGAGATCTTCCGAAAGTTCCTGTAATAGTTCCTCTGAAAATTTCTGTAAAAGCTACTCTAAAAGTTGCCGTAAGAGTTACTTAAGAAGATCTGGTAGTTCCTCTGGAGGTTCCTCCAGGAGTTCCTCTAGAAGTTCTCGTATGAGTTCTTGAAGTACCTGAGGGATTATCACTGGAAGTTCTTCGGGAATGTTCTGCATAAGTTCATACGGAAAAGTAGATGAAAACCCGAATTTAGTACTATACCATTTAATTCCACTAGAGTTTGTATCCTTTGACAGATACGCGTATTTCGACCTCCACTGTAAGGTCGTCTTCAGTGTCGTGTACTAGACTCGACTCTAGTACACGACACTGAAGACGACCTTACAGTTGACGCGTATCTGTCAAAGGATACAAACTCTAGTGGAATTAAATGGTATAGTACTAAATTCGGTTTTTCATCTACTTATAGGTATTCTACTAAACAGCTCGAAGATTTATTATATTCCATACGGAAGTTGATTTGGAAGTTCTTGTAGGAGTTACTTCGAAAGTTTGTTTCGGAGTTTCTTCGGGAGTTCCTGTTGGAGTTCGTCCAGAAGTTCCTGTAAGAATTTCTATGGAAGTTCTTGTAGGAGCTCTTCTGGAAATTCCTGCAGGTAGTTCCTCAGAAAGTTCCTGTAGGGATTCTTCTGGAAGTTCTTGTGAGAGTTCCTGTGGAAGTTCTTGTAGGAGTTGCTCTGGAAGTTCCAGAAGGAGTTGTTGCTCTGGAAGTTCTCGTATAAATTGCTTCGGAAGTACCTGAGGGAGTTTCACTGACATTTCCTCCGGAAGTTCCAGCAAAAGTTCATTCGCCCTGTCGGATTTGCTCCAGAAGTTACTGCAGTAGTTCCCCCGGAAGTTCCAATAGCAATTCATCAAAAAGTTCCCCTAGGAGTTCTTCCGAAAGATCCTCTAAGACTTTCCGAAAGATGCACTAGGAGTTCTTCCGCGGAATTTTTCTGGAAGATCCGATAAAGTTTATCCCAGAAGTTTACCTTCGAAATCTTCCGGAAGTTCCTCTTGAAGTTCTTCTGGAAAGTTGTCTAGAAGTTCTTTCGGAAGACCCTCTACTATTTCTTGTAGAAGTTCCTATCAAAGATTCTTCAGCAATTCCTGCACAAGTTCCTCCGCAAATTCCTTCAAAAGTACATTCGGATGCACCTTTTGGGAGAAGTTTCTCTAAGATTATCTATGGAAGTTCCGTTAGTTCTTGTAGAAGTTCCTACAAAGGTTCCGCAACCAATTTATCTGGAAATTCACTTAAGAGATGCATTGGAAGTTCGCCAAGGAGTTTCTGCAGAAGTATTCCCAATTCTGGAATTCATCCACAAGTTTTTTTTTTAGATTTCTCCTATAAGTTCCTCTAGAAGTTTTTCTGAAAATTTTTTCTTAGGGTTCTGCTGCTAGTTTTCGCAGGATTTACCCCAGAAACTTCTCTAGGAGTTCCTTCAGAAATTACCCCAAAAAGTTCTTCCTGAATTTTTGCTCAAAATTTCCGTCCTATGTAATATTAGTTTTTTTCTCAGTTTGTATTAAAACTACCTGCTTCTTCTTCTTATTCTTGGCATTAACGTCCTCACTGGGACAGAGCCTACTTCTCAGCTTAGTGTTCTTATGAGCACTTCCATTGTCATTAACTGAGAGCTTTCTTTGCCAAAGTTGCCATTTTCGCATTCGTATATCGTGTGGCAGGTACGATTATACTCTATGCCCAGGGAAGTCAAGGAAATTTCCATTACGAAAAGATCCTGGACCGACCGGGAATCGAACCCAGCCACCTTCAGTATGGCTTTGCTTTGTAGCCACGGACTCTAACTACAGGGCTAAGGATGGCTAAAACTACCATAAATATGATATGGTGATTTTCGCTTGTTTTTTAGGGACAATACTGTAATTGATAAATGAAAAGGAAAGGGAAAGAAAAACAAGGCAATGGTTTTTGACCTATGGGCAGTCCCACTTTGCTCCCATCCGTTTGGTTGGCTTCGGTTGGTGTCGTCGATGGCGAAGCGTTGCTGTTGTCGGTAGTGCTAACGACTCCTTTGAAATCGTTCCTGTTCTGCACGTACCTACTGCTGGGGAAAGAGCGGAACCCCGTGGCGGGGCGGTGGAAAACTTACGTAAGGAAATCGTTATTGCATATTGTTAAAAATTTTGCTTTCGAATTTGCAAAGTAGCACTCTGCGATAGTGCCAACAAGACCGAGCAGTAAGCGTACTGACTGGAGGCAACTTGCTGTGAAAGGGTCCCTCCGGTGAGCGTAAAAAGTTGGGCACAAACGAACGCGAAAGGAGGAACTTTTCGGGTTTGCCAATGGTATCGGAATGGGAGCAAGAAAAGCAGTTTGACTGCTCTTTTTATTATTCATGCAGTTTGCAAATCGCAATCACTTTGGAAATGATTTTCACGGTGTCGTGTTTTTTGGTGCATTCTTTGTTCTGGTTTCGAAAGTTGTGGGCTATCTAATTAAATTTTTAGTGTGGATGAAGTCAAGATATGTCTGAAACCTTAGGACATTAGGAATGTTGGAGGTAAAAAACAAAAATAATTACAAAGCACAAACTAATAATACTATTCAGCAAAGCTAAAAACATTCCACTAACCCGGCTTTCTGGGGAGCACATGGGGTTTAGGCTCTGTGATCCTCACTGAACGGTATATTACGATCTGTTACTCAACGGTTTACTGTGGAAGCACATCTCGAGTACGGTAACAGAGAAAATAATGGGGAAAACAACTTTTTGCAATTTCTCATCGTAATAGGCTGTTTTTCATCATGCCAATCTGTCATGAAACGGCCTACTTACGCAACTGTAATGATTCATAACGCAACGCTTTCTCATTACGCAACTGTTTAGAGTTGCGTAATGAATAATAACGAAACAATTTTTTGGAAATTGTAAAATAATGGTAAATGCATTCCAATCTAATTTCTGGTATCCTCAACTGGTCTTGTACGAAAATGCAAAATATGTTGTACGTAACTCGTTGCAGAACTCGATTTTTACACCACTCGTCGTAAGTATCCTACTCGGCAAACCTCGTAGGATAAATTTACGAATCGTCATTCTGCAACTTGTTCCGTAAACTACTATTGTAGCACGCCACTTTTCTTTGGCTTGGGCTACAAGTCCGATGTCCCCCTGGAACTATTTCATGGTACAGGTCGGACTCGATTATCCGGAATTTGTTTTTTGATGTTTGTTTTTTTTTTCAGGTTTTATGCATAAATTTGAGATAATTTGGTATTGCATTATACAATATGAATGGTTTTGCAGTTTTGGACGTTGGTATAAAAAGGGTTTTTGAGTTTGCTGGTCAAAAATATTTTTTTCTTCTCAAGCCTTCATGTTGCTAGAAAAAAATTCTGGCTACGCCACTGCATCATATGAATAAAATAACGAAAAAACAAAAAAAAAAAAAATAATAATTTAAGGCTGTTTTATCGCAGATTTTAGTTTTTCTTTTAGTGATTCGATTATCCGGAGGATTCGATTATCTGGAGTGAAAAAAAAATTGATACTCCGGATAATCGAGTCCGACCTGTATTACTTCAGGGGGCGAAGGGCTTGTTGATGCCTCTACGCCTTCTTGTCTCATTACGCATTAATTTTTAAGGAAACGTGCAACTTCTACAAAAAATCCAATGCAAAGGCATCCTGCTGCGTGATCAAATTTGTCGGGTTGAGAATAGAGGCATCTAAATAAATCGAAAATGGTGAAAGTAATGTTTCGAACAACTGAATGGCAAGGCATCTAAATAAATTACCTAAAGATGTTTAAATGATGGAAGTGATGTTTCGAACACCTGAATGGCACGGACGCAGAACACCGAAGGCAAATGGCATAGCTATATCGGGTCGATGTTTCGACGTTGTGCTGACTCCTAATTCAAGTGAAATCAAGCATGTTGAGAACAATAAGACAACTGGGAAAAATAGTTTTAGAATGGAACTAATTAAGATGGGTGCAATAAAGTTCGCTTCTTGTCTGCACCGATTTAAAGTCAAGATTTGTGATACAACCTAGTTGCTGAAGGCATGGAAAGGAGGTTATGGCCAATTTATAATAAAGATAACAAATCAGCATCTAGTCAGCATCACGAAATTCCCGGTCAACACGGGGGCAGAAATCACATATTGCCCAACACCGTTATTACTTATAAGACGTTAACGTGGCACTTCCCTAAATTTCTGAAAAACCTTACATTTGCCCGGCTCATTTTAGTAGTCGGATCCGATCCGAATCACTCATTTGAGTGTACCGGATCTTTTGAACGGTTCAGTGACTCAGCACGAACTAAACCGAGCGAACGAAAAAAAAAAAGAAGTTTACTCCCCATGCTATTTAGAAACAACGAATTCTTATAAAAATCCACTTAAATTTGATTGTTTCTACAAAAGTCGATGTAAATACGTGAAAAACATAGTAGTTTTCATCATATTTGGATCATTGTATTGTGGACTCTTAGGAAACATATTGTTAAGCTCAAAGAAAAAAATATATTTTGTAGTTTTTATGAAAACACTTGCTACATTCTCCCCCAGAAACTCACGATATACTCAACCGATTTCCTCTGCCCGTACCAAAAGGAAGAAGCAAAATGTGCTCTGCCATGCAAATTGTAGTGAACGAAATGATGATAGAATAAATATTACGTCTCTCCGTTACTGCAATGGTTACTAGAATGCATTTATACGCCAGCCAAACAACTTTGGACATCGAGGCTGCACACACACACACGTTCAGTTCCTGTGTTCAGTTTGCACGCCTGTTGCCTGTTTCCACACCAATAGAAGCGTGCATGGTGGTGCCACGAAAAATTCTCTTTCTCTGTCCCTCTTTCATCATGCTCAATTGACTGTCCTGCATTTTGACACTCATTGCTGGAATTGATTAGATTTTGCTATACGGAGTTGAAATTTTTCAAGGTTACGGTTACCTTTCCTATCAAAACCACCAACTTTTTCTTTAGAATATTTACTAAGGTGTGGAAGAAGAAGCAATGGCTGTGTATTAGAAAGAGAAAAACTTAAACAAAAATAAATACGTCGTCTCTAATTTATACGGCTTCTTAAGGGAGCTCGCTCGCTTGTAGTTGAGAAACATTCAGCACCGTACACTGATGACACGCACACTAAATGTCTTCTTGCTCACCTCTGTTTATAACTCGTTGCTTTTTATCTCTATCTTTCTGCTTGTTTGCAAAGCAATGCACATATGAAGCGTTATAAGTAAGTCTAAAACGAACAACGGAGAATAGGGGAAAATAATCGGTTCGATATTTTCCAAACAATTTTTTGTTTGATCCGTGTTGATGAAATGAACCGGCTCTTGCCATAAAGAGAGCCACGCATCACTCGCTCTTTTGAGTGTTCGGATGTTTTGAACCAAACCCATTTTACAGTTAAAGATATATAGTTCCTCACGAGCATACTTAAACCTCTTAAGCAGCTAGAAAGTTCCGCTCGGGCTGGGTTGTGCTTCGTGAAGCCCAAGCAGGACAGCTCGGTTTTGCGTCGTTCGATAGATTGAGCTCACGGTTTCACGCGTGTTTTCGTCGCCGGAGATTTTTTTTTTCCTGTTTTGGAGCGTCTTGCTGGGTGGTAATTCGTGAAGTTCAAGCGGTACAGTTCGGTTTTGCGGCGTCCGATGGATTTTGCTCACGGTTTCGCGCGTGTTTTGGTCGCCGGAGATTTTTTTTTTCCTGTTTTGGAGCGTCTTGCTGGGTATTTGGGAAGGCCCAAGCAAGACGGTTTGTTTTCGGGACGCCAAGAAGTTTTGCTGTCAGTGTCAGTTTTGTGTTCAGTCGAGAATGGATTACCAACTGGTGAGTTCGTTTATGATAACACATTTTTGCTTGAAAGCGTAACTTTTATGTAATATTAAAACAAACTTTGTATGGTTCGTCACTATAAGTGTCGGCATTATGCTTTTTTCTTATACAATTTCAATATACATATATTTTTCTCTTTTTGACATTATTAAAAATAATCTTTTGAATTGTTCGACATTGTGAATGTTGACGTATTTTCTAAAACTTCTACCATATCGAGAAAAAATGCACAGTAATACTCATATGTAATTTTCAAACAAACTATGTATGGTTCGTCACTACAAGTGTCGGCATTATTCCTGTTTCATATAATTTAAAATATATACATGTAATTTTCAGTTTTCGTCATTAATAAAAACGTCTTTTGAATTGTTCGACATTATAGATATTGATTCTCGAGACAAAAATACAAAACTAGCTTTAAATATAAGTCGTATATTTCCCCCTTGTCCATGGATCGCATCATCGACCAGAGGTGACTCCCAGATCTTTTCCTCCCTCACTAATAAACACCCTTCCCGTGGTGATTGTGGAGATGCAGAGGTATTCTCGGTCTCTAGAAGCAACAATCATTACACCCTAACATTTCTTCCCCATCCCAACTGACTGTAAGGACTTGGCCGGCGCCGTTATTGATCAATAATATTAGATCTGCTAAAATTGCACTTCGAGAGTAAGCGGAAACTCCCATCCCTTATTCATTTGGATCGTACTGCAATTCTTACCAGTTCCGATCAATCACGGAGTAGCAACCATTGACATGTACAGTCAGTCTATGCTAAGCTATGGTATGCTATGCTATGCTATGCTATTCTATTAAGCAGCTAGAAAGTTCCGCTCAATGGTTTTAGGAACTTAGACAGTTATTTTCGGAAGCCGAACTTTTGATTTCTGGCTTGATATCAATAAAGTTTTTTTCTATAAAAAAAAAACACTTGCTGATAATATAACTGCAACACTTCACCAAGTCCTGGTTTTGATTGACAATTCATTCCTCAAACTAGGCGGCATTTACACTAAAAGGCGAAAGGCAATCACTCCCAGCAAGCAAACAACTTAACGACACCCCGCTCCCTTTCATTTTCCCGGTTTTCCACTCGATCCAATCAAGCCGCCATTCAGCACGCAAAGGTCACATTACGCAACGCATTGCGATTCCACCGAACCCTGGAACCGATGGACTGCAATTCGATTGACCCCGACCGTTTCATCGTCGTCCTTTGCAAATTATCGACGTAATTGCTGTGCCAAGCGGCGGCGTCGTGGTGGCATCCGAAAGCACCAAACTAACTCTGCTCAATTATTCACCGGTAATCTATCCTTTGCTGCCGCGCTTCCGGGCAGGCGCTTCAATTCCGGTCGACCTTGTCATAATCCTGAGCCCATAATCCAAACCTAACTGCGCGCCGGCTGTCTCTTGGGATAACACTGATCAGCATCGAAGGCGACGACGACCCTGGTTGATGAAGCCAAAGCAAACAGAGCCGGGGCGATGTTTCAAGGAATGATTTCTACCCGAGAGCACCCGGTGTTTAAGGCTATCGTCGTCGTTAATCAGCATATGCGAATAGTGAGCAAAACATATTTACATGCAGATTATCAAAAACATGTTTCACGGCCCGGGAGCGACTCAATAGGATGTCCCGGACCAGGACGTGCCTATGAATATTTACGAGCACCTATGCTCGGTGCTCGGTGCCACCGAATGTTAGGAAACTACTTGTTCAAGGCAAAGGGGGTCGGAGGCACCGATACTATAATGAGGTGAAATGGGATCGAAAATTGATCGGTATGAGCCCGATTGGGGTGAGGCGGTGGGTGCGATAGGCTGAAATTCTAATATTATGGTCCCACATGGATTATTATCAACATACAAATGAGCCACTAGAACAGCGACTCGGCAGAGATAGATATTCTTGTTTTGACGTTCGCTATGATAGTTGAATCAATTCGGAGGAAGTCTATGCAATTAAGCTCAACGAAAATATTTGTCGATTGAGTTTGTAAAGTTCAGCTGTTATTCAGTAGAATTTAATGACGAAATTCCAAGTTATCTCCGTTGCGGAAGAATCCTACGGTGCAAATCACAAAAGCCCTCCACTAGATTCAACTTCCAGAAGTCAAACTGTCTAATGTGCTTTCCTCACTTCAAACGATTCCAAACGTGAAAAGCATAAACGCCTCTACCACACGTCACTTCGCATATTTGGACTGACTCTTGACGGACCTACCTCGTAACCTTATCAAACAACCCACGGAAAACAGTGTAAACTCCAATGCGAACGAAGTTAGACTTGAATAATTTATTTCTGCTGCGCTCTTGCCTTATGACTCTGGGAAAGGCCTCCGTGCTCGAAATGAGGTTTTCCACCATCACTTCTTGGAAGAACGTAATGTGCCTTGGCCCTAGCATATGCAGAAGCCTCTCAACAGTCCGACTTCGAGACTCCAAGAACAGGAAAGCTTATTCTGCTGATTGCCGAGTTGGAGGGCGGTTCGGGTTTGGAATTCCAAAGTAATGGCTGCTTCCAATCGAAATGGATGTGCCACCGGGAATGGGTTTTGCGATTACCGCATATGTTACCGGCCGCCGACCGCATGGGACCCAGACGAGTTATGTAAGTGTCTGGCAGAACACATGGGATCGATATTGTTCCATGGGGCTGAAACATACATCACGTTTACCCCAATCTATTATCATGGTATGTAATATGAAAAATCGTTCTGCTCCGTCGAATGTGTTAAAAATTCATTAGGCAAGACAATCGTTTTCTAAGGAATTGAAATCCGATAAATGAGCATTATGGCTGTTTTGAAGAAGAGTTTAGCTGCATATTTGCCTTTTCAGTGCACTGAATACACCTCAAACTTATTTTGCAAAAATTGGCATACAACAAGTCTAGTCTGGAGAATTCAATAAAAATAAAACTCTTTTCGTGGAAAATTATAATCATTGGAGCTTTTTAGTGGAATACCTGTAAGTAAATGAACACCGATATTAGTACGTTATCATTTAATTTTAACTAAAATTTGTATCCTTCGACAAATACGCGTATGTCGACTTCAACTGTAAGGCCTCATTAGTATCGTGTAACTAATCCTGAGCGGTTCCACGCCAAATCGGTAAACGATGAAACTCGACTACCTTGGATTCAAATGGAATTTTGCACATAGTTTCGATATAATAGAATAAGTTTTTTCCACTGGTGGAGAGACCATTTAAAGTCAAGAGTAAGTTCTGATAAGAGCGTAAGTATTTTTAGCATCACCATTTAAAAAAAATGTACTTCGGAAACCGTTTGTTATAGAGAAAAAGTGTCTGAGGAGGGATGGTAGCAATCAAATAGGCTTTGTAAAAAATATACAATGAAAAAAAAAACATACTTTTATTTTCATGAAAAAATCGAAATTAAACCTTAAAACACAAATTGCAAAAAATAGGTATCTTCGATTTTTTTTTCAATTTTTTTCTGTAAAACTTCAATGTAAAACCAGATGTTTTAAGCAATTCAACATGGTGCAATCTAAAATAAAAAAGTTTTTCTAAGAGCAACTTTTGGTGCATTTCTGAAAATTCAATTTCTGGCCGTTGAAAAGACGTTTTGATGCTGTAATATGATTCTTCACCCAAAAACAATTCAAAATGCTAATAACAATGATCTTCCTAAAACTAGCCGTTTTCAAGATATTTAGGATTCAATTATATTAATATAATAAAACTTAAGAAAATACGCCCGTTTTATAAGTTACTCCAGATGCTCCACCAACAATGTTACGTTTATCTCTTTCCACATTAATGTCCCATGTTTTAAGGGTAGTTTCAACATGGTGCAATTTAAAATAAAAAAGTTTTTCTAAGGGCAACTTTTGGTGTATTTCTGAAAATTCAATTTCTGGTTATAGAAAAGGCGTTTTGATGCTGCAATATGATTCTTTATCCAAAAACAATTCAAAATTATAATATCAATGATCTTCTTTTAAGTAACCGCTTTAAGATATTTGAGATTGAATTAATTGAATTAATATCATAAAACTTAAGAAAATACGCCCGTTTCTTGCATTATTCCAGATGCTCCATCAACAATGTTACGTTAATCTCTTCCCACATTATTGGGTATTTCGTTCACCACTGGACTGCGCAGTCAGTTTTCATAAGTGCGAGAATGTAAATAAAAGTGCGATCCTGCATCAAATCTTTTCGGTGTCTTCAGCGCACTTATTCTACGATTTATAATGAATGAGTGCGCTGAAGACATCAACAAGATTGGATGCAGAATCGCACTTTTATTTTCCTTCCCTCACTTATAAAAACTAACTGCGGAGTTCAGTGGTGAATGAAATGCGCAATAATATCCCATCAACTTTATCTTTGACACTTACACAAATAAACGAATGGTTGAGAAGTAACAATAACAATATGTAACAATATTATTAGCCGCCACCAATCCCTCCAAAATGATCCGTCAAACAAACCAAGACAAATACGGAGGCAATGAAAACAATAGTTGATCAAGCGCTCGGCTCGCTCGGTGCACATTCTCTGTTTCGCTTCTAAACAATATTCCAACAATCATCCTGTATCTTTCGAACAGTTCATCCAACCGTCTAAATGTCAAAGAAAAAGTAGATGGGATATTAATGTGGGAAGAGATTAACGTAACATTGTTGATGGAGCATCTGGAGTAACTTATGAAACGGGTGTATTTTCTTAAGTTTTATGATATTAATATAATTGAATCCTAAATATCTTGAAAACGGCTAGTTTTAGGAAGATCATTGTTATTAGCATTTGAATTGTTTTTGGGTGAAGAATCATATTACAGCATCAAAACGTCTTTTCTACGGCCAGAAATTGAATTTTCAGAAATGCACCAAAAGTTGCTCTTAGAAAAACTTTTTTATTTTTGATTGCACCATGTTGAAACTGTGCTTAAAACATCTGGTTTTACATTGAAATTATACAGAAAAAAAATTGAAAAAAATCGAAGATAGCTATTTTTTGCAATTTATGTTTTAAGGTTTAATTCCAATTTTTCATGAAAATAAAAGTTTTTTTTTTAGTGTATATTTTTTACAAAGCCTATTTGATTGTCTACCATCCCTCCTCAGACACTTTTTCTCTATAACAAACGGTTTCCGAGGTACATTTTTTTTAAATGGTGGTGCCAAAAATACATACGCCCTTATCAGAAGTTACTCTCGATTCTAAACGATCCCCAATTATATGATATAATTTTCGTCTCGTAAACTTAATACATCTGCGCACTTTCATCCAAATCGGAATGGTACATGTCAGATTTCAGCATTTTATGGACGATTTCGCGTGGAACCGCTCTCCTGTAGGACTCGCTGACAAGCTGTAGAAGATATCGAAGTTCTACTACTTCGGAAAACAAAGTTTTACTGAAAAATTTATATTCTTACGCTTCTAGTATTATTTATGTAAATCCCAGATTGGTGTCCGAAGACACCAGCCCAGAAAAAAAAACATTGTTTTGTTTGGCTAAATTATTTTCGTGGTCAAGTGTGAACAAGTGATTATTCCAAAAATACATTCACAATGGTTTTCTCTACTATTAAAAACATATTAGGATTTCTACGGAGATTTTGTTCAAAAACTCCCGAAGATCTTCCCAGGGATTTTTTTTTTGAGTAAAATTAGTTACAATTGAGCAATAGCCAGGTCTGGGAATAGCAATAGGAGTAGGCTTGAATTTCACGAAATTCACGTGGCTTCCCTGACTGCAGTACAGTTGTAAAAGTGTGAATCTCAACAAGTACCCGACTAGCTAAAGCTATCAAAATTATAACATGATGAGTTATTTAGTTACGATCCTTTTTTGTAACACCGGTTGTTATAAATTAGATGCAGTATGTTGTCAAATTAACTAAAATATTACACTACAGCATATCGAAATTGTTACAACAAATACCGCTTTGGGTAAAAATCAATTAGGGTAAAAACTATATGTTTTTACGTGCGTAAGTATATTTTTAGAAGATGATATAAATTAGAAAAAGTATTATATTTTTTCAAAAAACCAAGTCATTAAAGGGAATCGAACCGAAACATGTACCAAACCACAAAAACGGACTTGAAACCCCTACCTTTGAGGCTATTAGTACACAATTGAAGTAAAGGGTGATGGAAGCTCAACTGGTTCTACGTCTTTTCAGCTCGTATGAATGGACTTAGTGTTTTTCAAGTTGCCCGATATAGAGCTAATCGTTACCTGTGCATATATATCAGGATTCAGATCGTATAGCAGGCAGTGATTTAAATTAAAGTTGCTAATTAAGCCTAGAACAATGATTAGCATACCTGATTAGTATGGAATAGTATCACTAGTTGACATTCATGACCATCAAATATTTAAAACCCATATGTCTAAAGATTCTTGAAACAGTCTTACCAGTCTTCAATTGTGCTTGCGGTAAAGTTGTACTTTAGTTCGCTATTAACGAATTAAAACGAGTTTATATGTGATTTCTTCATAAGTTAGCATTACTATAATATATTGGAGCAACCGAATGAGGTTTATGAAACCGGAAACACACAATTTTTTAGTTTCCAACTGAGTACCGAAAATAACAGCCTTCGATCGAAACTACATTGGCCAATATTTAATTTTTAATTATCAATTCTAACTAGCGCCTCCTAGTGAAAGAAAAAAGTATTTTTTTATATAGAATTCCTATTTTTCTATTCCTTTCATTGCAGGTTCAAGCGTACTAGGCATAACGGAGCAGAATAATGAAATCAATTTAATTAAATGATAATTACAGCGATACCTCCATGAGTCGATGTTCCATGACTCGATATCGACTCATGGAACCATACTAAAAACAAAATTTCATAGTTACTATGATGGTCCCTAGAAGCAGCTTTCCAGAGGATTGCTGTTCCACGACTCGATATTTCCATGAGTCGATGGTCCCTTCAATATCGACTCATGGAGGTTTCACTGTATTATTGTTTACCCCTGTAACACCTTCTAAGGCCAAAGTTTCAAAAATTCCAGGTTTTAGACCTTGTTCGGACTCACATTGGCGTCAGCTGCGTGCGCTGTCTGCTTCGATGACGCCGATGTGAGTCCGAAGAGACATATTCACAATAATCTCTCCCCATGATGAATCACCTCTCTTTTGAATTTTGCTATTTTTTTAGTACAACTCAATTAAATTTACTTTAAAAAAATGCAGAAAAATCGAAAATCCCTCCCAATTTAGCGAAGTTTTCGTAACTTCACTTTGGGGTCAACATGAACCCCAAAACACAGACAGAAGATAATTTCACTTAGGGGTCGTCCATAAATGACGTAGCTTTTTAGAGGGGAGGGGGGTCTCCACGAATTTGTGACGATGTGTGACGAGGGGGAGGGAGGGGTCCTAGCTAGTGGACGTAGCATTTTGAATCACGTCGGTAAAATGAGAGGCGCTGAAAAAAATGACACGTAATTATTTTTTTATCAAACTTTTTTTTTCTTTGTTTGACTTATAAAGTTGGGTTCAAAAATGATGATGATTCAGCTTCAACACATTCCTATGACAAGATTAAAAAAATTCAAAGAATTTTTGATTTTCTGTATTGCAATCAAACAGATTTTTTTAACACTTTAAATAATTATGTGAACATTATATTCATGTATTAATCAACTAATTTATAAATATATAAATTGAAAGATAAATAAATTAATTAAAAGTCAAGGCTTTAAAGACTTGGAAAACATTGTTTTATTTCTATTCATATTTTCTGTTATTTCTTTAAAAAACATATGATCGCTCTGGCAAATATTACATCACATTAAAACAAGATATTAATTCCGTGTATTATGCTCTCAATGTGCAGAAGATCTCCACCCAATCAACTCATCGATTTGTTTTGATATATCAATGCTCTTGATGGAATAGCCTGAACTAAACTTGATGGAAAAACCTGGACAACAGATTCGAGTGTTATCGAAATTGTTCTATCATTAAATTTTCATAATAACTCGGTAATTTTAAGAATGATTATTTTTAGTATATAATTGTTGCGTTATAGGTTGTGTAAGATTATTTCAGTATGGGGATCGATAGTGAAGTTAAGCTGAAATATTAATAAAGTTGAATAACTTGTATAATAATCGCTAAGATTTTCTGAACATTCCAAATATTACAAGTGTAATCTTTTCTACATCTGGCACCTGATTGCTAAATGGATTTGATTTTGGATAATAATGATGAATACATTTTCATTGAAATCCGTTTCCTAACAACGAATAATTAAAAACCAATCCTCCACTATAACTAAATGTTTTTTCAATATATTATAAAATCTATTGTACCCTAACTCGTTACTGAACCTATCAATCCAATCAATTTTTTTTTCTTTTTTATATCTTCAGCTGTAAACTAATTTTTCATGGTAAAAAAGTAATACAATTTAGCAAACAACTTAAACAGGAAAAAGTTCATTCAAAACTGTTTTACAGATTACTTTTTTAATAATTATAATTAAATTTAAAATTAATCAATTAATAATTTTATTAATAATAAATTACTTTTGAGCGCTACTGCAAATCAAACATTTATTCGTTTGATTATCCTTACGGTTCAGTCAGTAATTAATATCAAAACATGTATTGAACTTCTGAATTCCATTATTTTGTTTTAAACCTAAGGAAAACAAATAAAATAATTGTAGGGGGGGGGGGTTGCTTGATATGCTACGTATTTTCCAAGGGGGGTATCAGCATTTGTGACGAAATGCTATGAGGGGGGAGGGGGGTGTAAAAAATCAGTGAAAAAATACTACGTCATTTATGGACGGTCCCTTAATGTAGGAGTTAGCACATCGCTCTCGTTCATCGAACCAATACAGGTATGCCACTTGCCATCTCGGTGTTCTGTCTCCGTGCCATTCATTTCCCCGAATATTCTTCTTCTTCTTGGCATTAACGTCCCCACTGGGACAGAGCCTGCTCTTCAGCTTAGTGTTTTTATGAACACTTCCACAGTTATTAACTGAGAGCTTTCTATGCCAAAGTGGCCATTTTCGCATTCGTACATCGTGTGGCAGGTACGATTATACTCCTTGCCCAGGGAAGTCAAGGAAATTTCCATTACGAAAAGATCCTGGACCGACCGGGAATTGATCCCAGACACCTTCAGCATGGCTTTGCTTTGTAGCCACGGACTCTGACCATTCGGCTAAGGAAGGCCCCTTTTCCCCAAATATGGTTTCCCCGAATGTCAGTTTCCCGAATATCCCGTTTTCCCGAATAGCCCACTTCCCCAAATAATTTTTTGCACTCATAGTTTTCATAATTTCATACATTTCAGAAGGGTATACGTACTGGTCATCTAATATTCACCATTCTTTATTTTGATTGTCCGAAATTTCCCCGAATGATTTCTTCTCGACGGATTTTATCCCGAAAACCATTTCCCCGAATGAACTGTTTCCCCGAAAGCTTTTTCCAAGGTTTATTTTTTATTTTTTATTTTTTAATTATCGGTGTAATAGATTATATTCAGCAAGTTTGATAATCGCTTCAAATGAATAATTCTCTTATGAATGATGTGAATCGACAAACGAAAGATGTGATATTTGGATTCGAAATTGATGACTGTTTTTACTGGCAGGTCTGCTTTTAAAAATGTGTTTAAAAAGTTAAGTTCACTATACAAATCTTATAATGCCTAGAAAAATACAATAAAAATACATAAAATTTAGAAGGTAGGGTTTGAAAGAATATGCAATGTTCAAAGATTTGATGCTTAATGTTGTTTGTCCAAACATAATTCATTTCAATGACATCTGGCTGAGTTAGCAACGGCAGAATTGTGAACTTAGTTTGACTGGTTGAAAATAGCTTGCAGGATTCAAAGACGTGACCCAAATGAGAACTTTGCTTCTTTTATCAGAAGGCAGATAAATATTTCATTAAAAATTGACAAAGCTACTGAAACTTTAATCAATTTTTTTCTGGTTATTATATGCTACTACTTCAAGAACGATTATAATATTTTGATCCAACATTGTCAATGCTTTAGATCTACCCTTAATTAGTTTTTTTGCAATTAACCGTTTTTTTTCTACTTAATTAGTGATTATCAGCATTTTCAGTATTCATTATTAATATGTTCACTGTATCTGATGTTTTCTACCAGATAAGGAACGTTTCGGAACAATTGACGTTCGGAAAAAATGGTTTCATCCAAAACATAAAAAAGATTTTTATCTGATATTGATTGTCAGAAAATTAATAAAGAAACACGTTGTATTTTAAATGTATCTAGAAAAAGGACTCGAGGCTTAATTATGTAGTGCAAGATATAATAAATTCTAAGGATCAATGATTCCACTGTAGCTACAGTCACTAAGTTTATTGAAATTACGTTTAACTTATTGAACATATGGCACAAGGACGTTTGGCCGAATAATGCGAAACAATGTGAAAGGACAGTATTTAATTAAAAGAAGGGAAAATTCAAGTTGAAATATTATCAGCTAGGTGCCAAGATATAAAGAACAACCTATTATTCTAAGAAAGAAAAAATAAGCCGAATGTTCATTCGACCAAATTTTCATAAGTCAAATATATATATACTACAAAGATACTGCTTTCAATGAAACTACCTATCATTTGTTCGCTGTTTTTCATAATGCTATCACAAAAAAAAATTTTTTTGATTAAAATGCACGTGGCACATCTGTTAATTTAAACACATGGATTTTAAAACAAATTAATCAATTTTCGTCTAATCTTACATCAGATAGCACGTTAAATACTTTTTGGCAGCAGGATCAATATGTCAATTACATTACAATTTTTTCGTGGAAAAGGTACATTCGGGAAAATAGTTTTCGGGGAAACAGTTTGTTCGAGAAAACGTCAATCGAGGAAATTTCATTCGGGGAATGGTTTTCGGAGAAATGTCGGACAATCTATTCTATCACCTATTTGAACTGAACCCCTTTTCGAGGAAACGGGTTATTCGGGGAAATAGTATTTAGGGAAAATGGCCATTCGAGGAACTGGCGTTCGGGAAATCGACATTCGGGAAAAAGTAGCACATTCGCCAACCAGAAGTTCATCCTAATGCTGCTTCTTCCATTCAAGCACCTCTTGTAACACATTTGATTTTGTTGCTTGGAGCTTTTACGGGATACGTTTTTTTTTTGGAGAATTTGCACGTTCCCTATTCTAAAAGACGTTCCCCTCCATGATCCATTCAAAAAGAATTCTGGCAGTTACTTCCAGGCATTCCTTGTGTAATTTTCGACCTGAGCAGTACACTTATAACAATTAAGCCGTAGCACTAGTGATGTCAGAGCCGCAACTTAGCTGCTACAATAAAACTATCAATGCGTCGGTATTGAAGGGATCCTTTGGAAAGCTTTTTTAAGAGACCGTCATAGCAACCATGTATATTTCATACGTATTATATTCCATGAGTCGATATCGAGTTTCACTGTACAACTAAAATAGTATGAAATGTGCTGCTAGGGTATTGGTACCTAAGAACTTCTAGCTATCCCTTCCTCTGATTCTTTTTTGGTGTATGATTGTTTTCAGAAAATTCCTCTAGTGAGCTTTGCACAAACTATTGTTTTAGTCATTCAACCAGACAATGCATCAATATTTTCTCAAGAGAATCTCCAAAAACACCTTCAAAGATTCATCTCGGCAATCCTTCAGGAATTCGACAATGCATTCTTTCAGATATTCTACCGGCGATTAAACTGCAATTACTCCAGGGATTTAGCAGAAAGCTAAAAAAAATCGTACAAAAATACACCTGGCGATGGTTCTGCAATTACTTAACAAGAGATACAATCAAGGATTTATATAGAGCTCCATACAAGAATCTCATCTTGAGTAAATCTTTCAGTTAGTCGAAGAAAAGATTCATCCATGAATTAATTTACGGTTTCCACTTGAAAATACTTCAGCATTTATGTTTTTCCTAATGATGCCTCCAGTTATTTCACCAGAAATTACCACAGGCTATACATAAGATATTATTCCAAAAATTCCCTAGAAAGGCCGTCAAGACTTCTTCTAGAAGTTTTTGAATTAGTTTTTTCGAAGGTTTCTGATGGAGTTCGCCGAGTTATTTCAGAGATTACAATAGGGATATCTCCAAAAAATTGCTTAGGTAGTTTTACCACGAATTTCCTCCATAATTTTCTTGGAATCATTTTGGAGAATCTCTTAAATCTGTAAACATTTTTTTGTAAATTCACCTGAAGTATTTATGCAAGAATATCTGGAATGATATCCCCAGAAATCTCTGGAAAACATCAGTTTTAGGCAAGCTTGGTTGATTGCATGGCTAAATTATGAACGATAATCTTGGTTGAATCTCATGGGATATTCGTGTTAGAATTACTATATATATTAAAACAAACTTTAAAGAAAATTCCTGTTTTTTATAGGAGAGGAAGAAATCATGAAAAAAAAAAAAAATACTTAAAGCAATACCTGCAGCATTCTTATGAGGAATTATTGAAGAAAATTTAATGTTCCTGATAGCCTCCGATGCAGCAATTTCAAGTTAAGGGGTTCATTTAAAATCATCCCGGAAAACTGTGTTAGTATTCTTAAAGAAATTTCGGTAACATTTAAAAAAGTTCAGCATGGATTTACCATCAAAAATTTCTGGAGACCTTATTCGGACCTCTTTGACAACACTTAGAAATATGCTTAATTAAATACTTCCTGGTCAGATCATACGAATAGTTCTGGAACTTTTTAAAAGAAACCCTGGAATGATTTTTTTTTAATTTCCTGGAGGAATCTGTTGAAGATACTTTGAGGTTTTCATGTGGGTTCCATGGAATCCATCTTTTGAGTAATTGTTAGTGATAATTCTGTAAGAATCGCAGAAGAAAACCATGAAAATATTTTTTTATGAACCTCTGGAACAACTCTCAAAGTTCTCTGAGTAATTCTTGCATGGATACAGTTTTTGAACAATTCTTGCATCTCTCACTTGCTTTTATCTTCCACTCTAAATCTACCACAGTCAGTGAATCAATTGTCAACCAGCACGCAGCAACAAAGACACTGGGCATACCTATTCTTGTTGCAACAATCTTGTTCCTCAACAACAGTTTACCACAACTTGAACAGAATACGACGATGACCGCTCACCGCGCGTAACGATTTTCTAGGCTTTGCATTGACATTTTTAAGAACTTTCGCCGTAATGGTAAACATTGCTACCATTTCGAATAACAGCTATAGAAAAAACGGATTTTGTGTTAAAAATAACTGATTAATCACGAGTTGAAAAAGTTGTAACAATGTTGCTACTGTGTTTGACATGACAATTTTTTTGAGATTCATCTCAATCCGCAAAAGTTGGGACAAACGATCGTGAGCACGCTTCATTTGTCATTTGTTTCGTGTCTGCTTCAATGGCAATTTAATTCACTGATCACAGTTAATCTATTCGTTCGTAGCATTTGCTAGAACTGGAGACTAACAAAAAACGTTTCCATTCGGTTCCATTATCCCATCATTATAGCACGCCTTTCCTTACGCCTGATACATAGGCAGTCTGCTAACCAGAAAAGCATGCCTGTTTGCCATTAAATTACCTTTCCCACATGAACTGGCGTAGATGCATGGGTATATCCGGTCTACAAATGCATAATCAATTTCTCCGCTTCCTCCTCATTGCTCTGCTTTCTGATGGGGCAGGTTCCATTGTCGCCAACAAATAGAAGCTGTCTGTTAGTCTGAAGCATTCATCTGGTTGGTTACTTGTGTAAGTGCAGCTGATATTGTGATACTGGAGCAGCAACCACGGCTGCCAATCAAGCTCAATTCGTGGATAAAATTAAGGAAAGGGAATGCTTTCCTATCTTATTTTAGAAAACCTTTGAGAAGTACGAGCAAAACTAAATGGAAAAATAATCAAAACTTAACGGAAGAAAACATAAAGAAGAAAAATAAGAAACTGTGAAAAATCTCAAGCAATTATGACCGTGACAATGAATTTGGATCTGTCTTATAGTTTATAATAAGAAAATGAGAACTTCCGCCAAACCCCTGTTTAATTCCTTTACAGTCAGCTGAGTACATATTTCCTACCAACATTGGTAAATTCGTCGTAATAGCGCCACCGCATGCAATTGCAAACACCATCTTCAAGGTATTTGCAATGCCATGCAAAATGCTTGTGCAGACGAACCCATTGCATTGCCTTTGTTTCCCTGGAAGTCCCCATTCCCGTCACGCGTGATAAATAGTTCCCGTTTCCAGCACGGGGGATAGATATTTGAACTCGTCGTCGCTCCCAGATACCCTCGCTTTCCTGGAAATCATCCGCGAAATTCTTAAATTATTGCCAGAACACTGCATCTCCGTAGGTGCCATCCCGCTATTCTTACAAAAGGGCGCACAAACAAGAACGTGACACGATTATGTAAATCGTAAGGTAAACGTTAGCACCTGGGAAGACGGTAACAAACATGAGCGTGAATGCTTGGCTGGTTGGATTTTCCGGGAACTGTTCCCATAAGGGTAATATGTTTTTCTAGATGGATTTTCTGCTTTTTTTCTCTTTCATACGAGTATTTTGTATGATCATATGATGGCACAGCGAAGCCGGAAAGGGTCACCAAATTGCACCTATCTGCAGTGTTGTATGTATGGGATGACATCGTCTTATTGAGGCATGCATGCATATCGGAGATGGGGATGATGACGATAATCATTATCATCATCGTTAGCTGTGCACGTGGGTGTGTGGCTGTAAGTGGGATTTGGTGTGTTTAATATTAAGGTGGAAAATCGATGTGCTCTAGAATAGTTGATATCGTTTTTTGGTCGTTAAAGAATGTTGGCGTGAGACGCGTTTATATGCAAAATAAAAACTTCTCGTCTAGCTGACTGCTTAGGCTCCAGATCAATTATCGCTTCCCACATAGTATTTTAAGATTTGTTACGGTTTTATCATTGATTTAAAATTAGAAATCAGTCTTCCACGTTCTTACTTTGGCTGCTAAATTCAAACTAGCATGCTTTTAACATATCTGTATGAGTGGTCTTGTTCTAAATCCATCTTATTCCCATCTCAGTTGATGCGATTTGTAGTAGGGACGTAACTCCAAGAATAATAAGAAGAATATTCGTTCATAGCAAGTCTTATTGGAAAACTTAATAGTACAAAAGATGGCTGTGACTTTCAAAAAGCATACCAGTATTCTTTGTTATTTCTGAAATCTGAGCATTATTAATCAAGGAATCTTCCACTTCATTTGGAATTGTTTTCCATTTTCGAGTCGAAAAACTCACCCACTCGAAACGATTCCCAACATAGATTTTTTGACATTCATTCATGACCATGTTTTTCCAACTTAACCAACCAAAACTCTCGCAAAACCTCTCCATGGAACCCGTTTCCTAAACACCTGTCCCCAGCACTTAAGCCCCGTTTGTGCACAAATCTTATTAATTTACATAAATTTGTCTCCTAGCTGTTACCTGGCCGACGCTGGCTGCCATCAGGCACCTTCGCCGGAAACATTATACATTTATTCATTGCAGTTGTGTATATGTTCGTAAGAGTTGTGCTTCCAAGCGTGCCAGAAGTCCTGCCTTTTTCCCGGAGACACTCTGCGGCGGGTTGGAAACAAAGGGGGGCTCAATTGGATCCTTCCGGACCAGCAAAAGAGCTTTTCGGAATGGATTCGCCGGAACATGTGTGTGCTTCAGGTTTACTCCGCCACTCTATGCCTTGAAATCCAGCTGACGGTTTCATAGGAACCGGCGATGTCGACGACGATTGGGAGTGCAAAAATGGCTTAAACCCGTACGAAATGAATATAAATGATTGCAGTTTACATTCGGTTTGTTGCTAAAGCCTCACTGTTTGGGGCAATGGTGATTCTCGACCGTTGTAGATCCGGATATCGGTGGAGGCGTTTGCAGGTTTTAATGGATGCTGAATACTTCTGGCGTAGCACAGTGGTACCGCCCAAAAAAAAAAATCGGACAAAACTAGGAACATAAGTTGTCTTAATAATCACTCCCTTACATGGATAAATTATGATATCAGAAATCTAGGAAAACTATTTTTTTTTCAAGCTGATTCTTGGATATTCACAGAGAGGTCATGAACGATTAAGAAGATTTTCTTGTTTCGAAATATACGAAAAAATCAAGTGATTTCTGCATTGTGTTCTTTGTCTTTGTAAGTTAAAATATATTGAACTTCCGAATGTTTTCAAATACATAGCCTCAAAACTGATACCTGCCTATCACTTCCTATCAACCACATCAAGCTGAGGAAAAATTGCGTAAGATAGGCTACAGAAACTAGGTGAGCAATGGTATTTACCCTATTAAATGAACGATTTTCTAAATCATGTTCTACGATTTTGACGTATATGGCGAGTGCAATCAATGGAAACATCATTTTTTGTTCAACAAAGAAACAAGTTTTCAATCGTTGGTGTATTATTCGAGTCAGATAAAGAATGGGAGTATTATTTTGAATGAAAAACTCTGGCGGCCATATTGGATTTTGACGCCATCTTGGTTTTAAGTAGTAGAATGAGTTTTCATCTTGTTAGTACTCAACATGTTTAATTTCAATGCTACCGTTACACTTACTTTTCTTCATGTTCTTCTTTTTCCTGACGTTACATCTCTGCTGGAACAGAGCCAGCCCCTGAGCTAAACCAGCTTTAGAAACAAACTATCGAATAGGACGCTTATTTGCTACCTGAATGATTCTTCTGCATATCTTCGAGTTGAAAAATAGCATTAATTATTTCATTTATTTGGTCTAATAAATTTGATAGCAATGAACAATCAGTTGAACAGCTGAGATAAGATAAGAAAGAAAGAATCTGATTGTTTTTTAATGGAGGCCTCATAATTCAACATGATGGGCGCTGAGATGGTAAAAAATCATGCAACTGCTAAAAATCAAGATGGCGACGAAATCCAAGATGGCCGCTAGATTTTCCAACCTCAAAATGATACACCTGCGCTTTGGCATTACGTCCACAATAGAACAAACCTTGCTTCTCATCTTTCAATTTCGGTATTTTCAAATGCATGTTCGGTGGTAGTAAAAACGATACTTTACGGCTGAGATAATCAAGGATTTTTCTGCTTAAAAATTTAAGATTTTCATTCTTAATTTATGCACTTCAGGCAATGTTTTAAATTAAAACTATAGATATTACCACAAGACTTACTAATGTCCCAACGCGCAATCTAAAAACTAAATTCAATGAAAAACAATGCATATGGTAAAAAAATGTTTGTTTATTTCAATCAATGCTTTTGGACGGTTTTCATTTATTGAATTTATTCATTCATTATTACTAATTTCAAAAATATGTCGAAGAATTATTCTGTTGTCGAAAATCGCATTATAAAAGAAAATTCCTATTTAATAACCTATATTTATAACTTACTTGAGTAGTTGAGTATCAGGCTCGGTTCCGATAGGGACGTAACGTCAGTAAAATGAAGAGTATTAAGAAGAAGAGTTTACATAACCTTGTTTTTATTGATAGCCTCTAAATTCGACATGCTGAGTGCTTTCAAGGTGAAAAACTCATTCTTCTACTTAAAATCAAAATGTCGTCAAAATCCAAGATGGCCGCCAGATTTTATCACTCAAAATAATACTCTTATTATTCACTCGACTTGAATAAAACACAAAGGATTGAAAACTTGTTTCTTTGTTGTACAAAAAATGATGTTTGCATTGATTGCACTCGCCAAATCGGTCAAAACGTAGAACACGAGTTAGAAAATCGTTCATTTCATAGGGTAAATACCGTTTCTCACCTAGTTTCTGTAGCCTATCTGACGCAATTTTTCCTCAGCTTTCTGATGGTGATTTCAGAATTTAAAACGAGCGGTGCGCTAATGGTGAAAAATCTAATTTTCTAACAAAATTCAAGATGGCCGCCAAAATTGTTTTGACTTTAAATGAAAGTTATATCTTTTCTCTATACGATGCCACTAAGTTTGCTATGTGTTCCAAGTGAAATATGAGACATATCACATCAAGAAATAACCAAGATTTATCAAAAAATGGGCTTTTTCGCAAACTGTTTAGCTAGCTGGCGTACGAAGGGTCCACTAATTTGAGAAAACAATTGAATTTGGCAGCACTGCGATCTTGTATAGTACAACTTTGTGTGCGCATTTTGTTAGCAAATTTCACCGATCTGTTAAGTGTCTAAATTCATGATTTTTTGTTGAGTCGATTGATTGTGTTCTCCTTTCGTGTTAACAACGGACGACATCTTGCGTGAAAAATTGGAAACACCAGTGCACCAGTGCTTTTGGCAACTACTACAACGACATCACCCGCAGTATCATCTTTTCGGACACCAGGACGCACATTTTCCACCAGCCCTAAGGAAGCCTCTCATTCTCCAAGCACAGTCGAGCCCTTCCTGCCATCGACCTGCAGTCGTCCTGGTCCTGTGTTTGGAATCGATGAGGAGGTCTTCCGAATCCCGCCTTCAGGCAAGTACGACACATCCGCGACAGTTCCACTCTCTGAAAAGTTTATCGCTTCCAGCCGAGCATCTTCTGAAGCTGTACCAGAGCATTCGTCAAGTATTTCCGGAATTACACTAGCAACAACCGACACAACGACATCTCTTCCGTCATCTAGTGGTTCTCTACTGACGGGTATAGAGGAACATGTTAATACTCGTAGCAAATGGGGTGGTATTACCGTCTATTACCAAAACGTCGGTGGATTGAACTCTTCAATCCAGGATTATCATCTTGCGTGCTCGGATTGCTGTTATGACGTCATCGTTTTAACTGAAACCTGGTTGAACGATAACACCAGATCGAGTCAAATTTTTGGTGCTAGCTACGAAGTTTTTCGATGTGACAGAAACCCCGAAAATAGTAGAAAGGCAACAGGAGGTGGTGTTTTGATAGCTGTGCGAAAAGAATTTGAAGCTTCAGCTGTCGATGACCAGCATTGGAGAAACGCAGAACAGGTATGGGTCCGAATTAAGCTGGGCAATCATAATTTATATATGGCTGCTGTTTATATTCCTCCCGATCGTATCCTCGATGACTCTGTTTACGATGCTTTAATTCGATCAGCGACGTCCATCTCGTCGAATGCTACTGTGTGTGACGAATTCGTCATTCTTGGCGATTTCAATCTTCCTGGCGTTAAATGGAAACACACAAGTAATGGGTTTTTATCAATCGACACTGAACAATCCTCATATCCACTCAGTGCTAATGCCCTGATAGATAGCTATAGTTTTGCGAATATGCGGCAGATCAACGATTGTGTTAACGAAAACGGGCGAACTTTGGACCTGTGTTTCGCTAGTCTTCAGGATGTTGCTCCAGATATCTCGATTGCCCCAAATGTTCTAGTAAAATTTGTTCCGCATCACCCTCCACTCCTTTTAATGTTGAACAATAATGAATTGGTTACATTGACAGAGACCGTTGAGTCTGTGTACTATGACTTCAATAAGGCAGATTACGAGAGTATCAGCAATGTACTTCACTCAATTGATTGGTACAGTATACTTGACCACGAAAACGTTGAAGGAGCTACGCAAACTTTTTCAAACGTTTTATCTTACGTTATTGACAGACATGTTCCCAAAAAGGCCGCAAAAACATCTGAACATGCACCCTGGCAATCTCGTGAATTGCGCAGGTTAAAAAGGGAAAAAAGAGCAGCCCTACGAAATTATTCTAAATACAAAACGCTTCAATTGAAAGAGTACTATTTGCAAATTAATGGTCTGTATAAGAACATGAGTAAGGCCTGTTATTCTGCTTATCTGCGGAATTTGCAAGCGTCAATGAAAGCGAACCCAAAAGTATTTTGGAATTACGTAAGATGTCAGAAGAAAGAGAATGGATTACCATCAGTGATGAAGTTGAATGATATCGAAGGATCGAACGAATTGGAACATTGTCAGCTTTTTGCCACAAAGTTTTCTGGGGTCTTCTCCAATGAACATCTGGAGACGGAGCAAATAATCGCTGCCGCTTCCAATGTACCACTCAGTGGCCTTTCGCTGAATGCAGTAAATGTAAGCAACGCTATGATCATCGAAGCAGCCTCCCGCCTAAAATCGTCCTCATCGTGTGGTCCTGATGGTATACCCTCCATTCTGGTGAAGAAATCCATCGAGAACCTGGTCACTCCTCTTCAGCATATATTCCAGCTCTCTTTAAATACCGGTACTTTCCCATCGCTATGGAAAAATGCATACATGTTTCCTGTACACAAGAAGGGCGACAAGAGCAACGTTGACAACTACCGTGGCATTTCTGCCCTCTGCGCTGTTTCGAAGCTGTTCGAATTGGTGATACTTGAACCTGTTTTCTTCGAATGCAAGCACTTCATCTCCAACGATCAACACGGATTCATGCCGAAGCGGTCAACAACAACAAATCTGCTTTGTTTTACTACTTACGTAATCGATGGAATGGCGCACGGATTGCAGACGGACGCCATTTATACGGACTTATCCTCCGAGTTTGACAAAATCAACCATGATATCGCTATCGCCAAATTGTCGAGATTGGGTTTCAACGGAGCCGTTCTAAACTGGTTTCGCTCTTATTTGACCGGCCGTCTACTCAACGTAAAGATCGGAGACCATCTCTCGGACAGCTTTGCTGCATCGTCTGGAGTTCCCCAAGGAAGTCATTTGGGACCGTTACTATTCATCCTCTATCTGAACGATGTAAATAAGCTTTTGGAAGGACCTCGCCTATCATACGCAGACGACTTCAAAATTTTCTTGAAAATTGCCAAACCAAACGATGCGAGTTTTTTACAAAAGCAGTTACTCATATTTGCAAATTGGTGTGATCTGAATAGGATGGTTTTGAATGCTAAGAAATGCGCTGTAGTTTCCTTCTCTAGAAGTCAGAACCCAGTTTTCTACGATTACAGTTTGTCTGGCGAAAGGTTAAGCAGAGAAAGCAGTATGAAAGACCTTGGTGTGATACTGGACTCCAAAATGACTTTCAGGCAACATGTTTCCTACATAACTGAGAAGGCGTCAAGGAATCTTGGACTCATCTTTCGGATAGGGAAGGAATTTAGAGACGTGTATTGCCTGAAATCCCTGTATTGTGCCCTAGTCCGTTCAGTGCTAGAATACGGATCAGCTGTTTGGAACCCTTGCTATCTGAATGGATCTGATAGGATTGAAAGAGTTCAACGCAGATTTATTCGTTGGGCTTTGCGGAATCTACCGTGGCAAAACCGTTTTGAACTCCCACCCTACGAAGATCGTTGCCAGTTAATTGGATTGGACACTTTAAGCTGCCGAAGAAGCGTTACGTGTGCTCTGTGTGTTTCTGATGTATTGTCGGCGCGTATAGATTGTCCTGCTTTTCCGAGATACCTACCGTTTCAAGCGAGAATCCGAAATTTGCGAAACAATTCACTTTTTAGGATTCAGTTTCGCCGCACAAACTACAGTTTAAATTGTGGAATCACCGGTCTGCTGAGAATTTTCAACCGCGTAGCTTCCGTTTTCGATTTCCACTATTCTAGAGCTACTTTAAAGCAATTATTTCTCACGACGTTTAAACGATTTATGTAAACCTAGATTAAGTTTTATCATTGGGACTACCATAAGGTCTGTTGATAATAAATAAATAAATAAATAAATAAATAAATAAATAAATAAAACAAAAAGGACCACCCTGAAGTTTTATCGAAAACTAGCGATCAGTATTTTAACATAAAATTTTTATTCTAACGATGGGTGCTATCTGTTGCGTTTTCTCACACCGACTGTATTCAATGCCGGCAGATAGAGATATGATGAGGGATAAGTGTGGTATATTGGACTAGTAAGATTGTGGGGCTTGGGGATGCTACAAAGGTCATTAGCCAAATACTTCAGTTTACCGTAGCGTAGCTGTAGTATAATTGGTAATGCGTCCGTGTACAGAATGGAAATTGTGGGTTCAAGTCCCGCCGGCTACATAATCTTTTAGCACAATGTTACCACAATTACACTTAATTTGGCAAACATATCTCTATCTGCCGATATTGAATACCTTTCCTCTAAAAAGTAAAAATAACTGACTGCAAAAGTCGAAAATAAAAAAGAGATATATCTGACAACAGTGCTATCATGAAGCAGGATTCGGCGAAATCACGGGCTATCGTAGTGCTATGCATTCGGAAACGTTTCCAATGACAGTAATACTCTAATACCCAACCTCGCCTTTAGACGGGGTACAATTTGGAATTTTGTGTATTTTTTCTTAGATCGGAAATCAAAATGATGATATTTTTGTCATATACCTTGGGCATATTAGGAAAACTTTATACGACTTTTGAAAAAAAATTGTATTTTGCTTAAAATTAATGAAACATTGTTTTATTTTATAGCCTACAAATACATTTTTTTGAATTTTTGGACGATAAACCATACATAGTTTCATTTATCTTGAAATAACAAAGTTTGCTCAACCATACAAAACAATTATTTAAAAAAAAAAAAAAGAATTAAAATTTGAAATTAGAATAAAACTTAATGAAAGATTGAACAACACGATACGATTTTCGTAGGAATAATAGGGTCGATTTAAGCTTGAAATAAAATCCAGATTACAAATAGAGTGATGATGTGCTTCGCGCGTTTATTATTTCATGAAGTGCTTTGCAAGCCAAAAAGTCTGATAATGCTCTAGATAACCCTGCAACATAGACTATTCTTGAAGGCCCCATAAGACATGATGCAGTAAGTTATTTAAAAGTTAAATAATTACCTGGGAAGTTTTACCTAAAAGTACGCAGCTCTTGATGTAACTCCATAAATGTTTCCATTATTCAAGATAGTAGAACGTTTTGGCTAGTTGCCATTAAAATTGTTCCTACATTTGGTATAAGGTACCGCGGGGCAAGTGGGAACGAAAAAAACGATAGTTCAAACAAATTATTCAATAAAATTTTCAAATGTCAATATTTTTCAAATCCAACAGCACAATCACGTTTTGGCAACATATTTGCTGGTGTGTGCATGAAACTAATGGAATAATTTCAAAATTGTGAAAACCTTGGAAGAAAGTTTTAGAATGAGCCAATGGACGCAGTTACCTCGCTAAGCGGGGCAAGTGGGACACATCCAGTTTCATGCGTCAATCCACATCAGTAAGTCAACCGTTACAATAAAAGGATTGATAAGTCATAGATTTTTAATTTTAAGTACATATTTGATGTACGTAAGGGACCAACCATAAAATACGTTACGTTTTAGGAAGAAACCCTCTATTTAATAGTATGTCACCTCACATTTAATATTAACTGAAAATTCCTCAATAAAAGCATAAAGTGGAATTAAAAATGTTCAGAATATATCATTTAAAAGTTGTTAATTAAAATATAGCACATACACATTCAATAATTGATGAAATTATAAATATGTTTTGTTATTATTTATATGCATGGCAGAAAACCACCTTATGGGATGGAATTGTTTTCCATCACTACTTAATTTGGTAGAAATAACAAATAAAATTCAAATAACATAGAAAAGTAATCGTTCTCATGATGCATTCCAAAGTTCAGCTGTATGTTCGTTCAATTTTGAAGTCGTATTTCAAAAATAAAAAAATAATTAAAAAATAAAGAATAATAACACTTTTTTTCTCCCTCTTATGCAATTACGTAATTTGAGGTTGATCTTTTTTGATAAAAATCATTTGTTTGAATGTTTTAGTGCTACTCTCTAGCAAAATGTATGAAACGTGTACGAAAAGTTTTGATTCTCGTTTTTGTTTTGATAGGTCCCACTTACCCCAGGTACAAACATATTTTGGGGACCATTGAAAATTTCATATGAAATGAAAACAAAATACTGGTTTATCGTTAGCAGCTTATAATAGTACCTAAAATTATAGCTTACTGATGGAAATTCGATTTAAAACACATTTATTTTTTACGAGTCAATGCAAGACGTGAAACGTGTCACAATTTGTCATGCAAGTTGAAAATGGCGCTGAACTGACAACTGTTACATGAACCACATGGTTATAAAAATAACAAAATGTTTAGTACTAAAAACATTCCTTGTCATTGTATCTTCAACTTCCTAGAAGAATACCCCCATGAAAAATTTTTCCTAGTTGAGCTATGACGAAACGCCCCACTTACCCCGGATTCTCACTTGCCCCGGGTTACCCTAGTTCAAAGACCAGAAAAAAAAGCGCTCAAACTCAACTTAATTTCAAATTTCCTAAGTGATGATCATCGAGTGAAACTCCTAAACATTTACTCTATAGGGTGTCCCAGAAAGTATGGGCACGACTTTGATAACGAGAATCGTAATATTTTTTCAAACAAATTAATATTTTTATATTTTTGTATTTTCTTCGTATTTGCCTCAACATTTTCCATGTATTTGGCTCAATTTCAAATGCTACCTGATAAATTTTGTTTGATAATGTAACCTTTTACATTGGATTTTTTTTTATTTTAGGAAAACAATTCTTATCTAGCCAGCACAGACCTTACTTTTGTGTTTTGTTAGAGCCTAACTAGTAATAAATATTTTTATCAAAATCCTCTGATGTGGTGAGTTCAGATACATTGTACCTTAGATGTTCCAGGAGAACGGAGATGAACCAGCCATTGGGCTGAAAATCTCCCTAATAAAGATAATAATAATAGTAATACCGTGCACCTCCTTTGGTTTGACCACATTTAATCTGAACACTTTTTAGTTTGTACCCCGCTAGTTTGCACATCGTTTAGATTCAAAATGGATCAAATGTCATTTTGCTCAAGGAACGGAGTAAAGTGAAATGGAACGTTGCGAAACGGAGCACAGGATCAAAACAAAACAGCCAAAAGGGTAACCAGAATTACGATTTTCAGTAGTATGTAGGCTGACTAAAAGTTCAAATTTAAAATGAACCCCGATGGTTTGCATGAGGTACCGTTCAAATTAGTGGGGGTGCACGGTAATGTTCCATAAGATTTTTTGTTTTAAATTTTATTTGGCTTTGCTATAAAACATTTGACAAATGGTAGAATTCCAAAAAATCACTAGTTTTCTCACAATATAAGATAATTTCACGAAATCTTTTGAGATTTACTTATATCAAACATCAACATTATATCAACATAGTTTTGGATAGGCAACAACCTTTTTAGATTTTTATATGTTTTAACACTATAGACCATATTTGTTTACACTTACTTATTTTCTGTGATGGATTTTATTCATCATTTTTTGCATTGAACTTTAGATAATTCCAAAGAGAATTGTTCAAGATAATCATTATGGTTCAGAATAATTTCAAAATTCTAATTGTATCATCAGAACGTATTTATTTTGACAAAATTTGAAAAAATGACCGAAAGTTGTTCTCAGAAAAACTTTATATTAAAATTTCTCCATCATGAAATTTTGTCTCGAACGGCTGTGTACAATCGAGATTCTATGGTGAAAATTGAAAAATAAATTAAAATGAGGTTTTTTAGTAATTTTAAATTTAAGTTTTATTTGTGAATTTTTAAATGAAAATAAATTAAATATTTGTTCAGTGTATTTTTTTTCTTATTGTCCAAATTTCTTCACAGTTCTGGAGTTAGAATTTTTCAAATAAGTTGCATGCTTAGTAAACAACAAGGCCAGCAAATGTTAAAATCTCATACATATCAAAACAGTGCAGAGTCCCATAATGAACAACAACATGCATAAAGCTTAAAACGTATATAATTAAATCATGTTGTGCCTTATTTATATAAATAAGTATATAAAAACTTTCTATATCCGTATACCTAATTTATGCTTATGAGTATGTGAGTAAGCAATCTTATTATGTTAATCAACAAGCCTTTTATGTTGTTTACGACGTATATTATAATATAATATACCACAGTTGACAATAAATATTCGAACTGTTTAGTGGAAAACCTATAAATAAATGAAAAACCGGATTTAGTACTACTCCATTTAACTTGAATCAAGTAGTACACGACACTAAAAACGGCCTTGCAAATGAGGTCGAAATACGCCTGTTCGTTAAAGGATACAAACTCTATTAGAATTAAATGGTATAACACTAAATTCAATTTTTCATTTATTTATTCCACAGATGTTTTCAAAACGAGCTTTAATATAAAAATAAAAATAGAATTGTGAACAAAATAAAATAAATGTTGTCGATATTATGCGAAATAACATCGTCATTGCTTTAATTGGAGAAATCAAAGTTTTTGGAGCCATTATTATCATATGATCTCGAGAGTGTATTAAAAAGCGAAAAAAAAAATGATATTTTTTGATAACATCTCTCATCAGATATTGTGTAAGAAGAATAATGTCCGCTATATAGAATAACTGAGGCCACTGTACGTAGATGCATTGGCTCCATTCATGGTTGAAGGCTTTTGTAACTGCGGCAGACCGGTATTGATGGAGTTGGTGCGGCAAAGTGGATTTAGGAACCAGGAAATCCTAACCCGGAAAGCCTTATCGGACCCGGACATAGTTGCTTCAGGCGAACGAGACCCTGCTGGCTAATTGCTGGAAAATAATTGCTCACAAATTGCATCGAACTTAGCATGACAAATGTCAACATAACCGGACTGGTCGATGGCCGTAGTCATCATCGACGACGTTGACCATCTTGCTCCTGTGGGAAATTACTTAAGTGGCCTAACTGTTGGAAACACCCAGATAGAGACCGAAACCAAATCCAACCCATTATGGATTACGCAGCATTATGTAACGTTGTTAACCTTCGGCCGACAGTAGCTTCGTCGACCAATGTTCGTCCTCCGTTCTCTCCTGCTCCAGTTGTGGGCGAATAACTGTTTTGCCGACACACAATTGAAGAAGCTGCCGCCACTTGATACCTACGACGAATAGCAGAAGATTCTCACGACCGGCAGGTGCGGTGACCAACAGAAAGACGCTGAGATGCATGAATAATGACGCCGGTATCGAGGTGGACGGTGGTAAGAAAGCATTCACCAAAAAATGAACTCGGTGCGGTGGCAGCTGAGCATGAATTAATTACCTTTTTTTTCCTTCGAACTATGATACAGATATCTAATAGCTGCGAATTGTTGCCACACCAGTAGCATCGGAAAACCGGTCATTTGGGCTAATGAAGTGCTTTTTTTTATATATTCGTGATTCGATGTTTTACTAAATTTGTGCGATTAATTAGTGTTCCTTTTATGTTTTATAATACATTCTTTTTAACTTTTTTACTTATATCATTTCAAGCTTTATTTTCATTTTAAATATCTACGTATTTTTCTGGATCATAGTGTTAAGGTTTACGTAATTTAAAAATTTCCATTAGCATGAAGATTTTGCTAACGGGTGATGTGCTAATTTCCATCGTATTAAACTTTGATCGATGAGAACCTTTGAAAATTTTCCAATGAGAATTTTCAAAATTTTGCAGTGAATGGTGCTGATGCCAACCAATGCCAAACTATTCTTATACAAAACGGCTTTCGATTAATATTGATCGTTTATTGGAAATAATGCAATGAAATTATTACATTCCATCGCCTATATTCGTCGTATCCAATTTTATTTCATTCACAATCAGTTTTGATTCGTCTCACAGCTGTGATCTAATGAGTGGTCAAAATTTTACACTTCAACGTTACAATAAAATGTTTTACAAGAATGTTTAGATCCACGGGCATTCCCTCCATCCCTCCAACAGGTGAAATATGTGGATGTCCCTTAAAATTAATTAGCCCCATCAAAATACAGCCCAAACACAATTCCTTTTGACCAAATGATGTATGGCAGCTGTTCACAGTGTAGCAAAAACAGTAATCAAAAGAATCGTTTTCTACGCTGAACATCACACGTGCACGTATAACGTTTTTTCGCAGTCCGGACGGATGGAAAACATTGTTTACGTTCTCAATTATAGACGGTGTTGAGAAAATTTCTTCAAATTTCATGAATTAAAGAAGTTTTACGACGTATGATTGGACAGAAATCTTTCAGGGAAGATGTACTATGATTTTTAAATGGTGAAAATAAGTGCCCAGTGGAGTTATTCATACAGAAGAGCGGCAACAAACTCGATCGTTAATCAGATCATGTTCGGTACGTCTTCGTCTATGCGATTTCAGTGAAAAAGTCAAAAGTAAACGAATTAAACGAATTAAATTAGCATCAAACGGGGTAACTTGCAACAATTTTCAACTTCAAAGCTATATGGATGAAAAATTTGAAGATTCAGATGAGACAAAAACTATCTGGTACCCTAATCGCCTCGTAAAGAATACCACGCGGTATTAATTTTATCAGTATTTGGTTTTCTGGGATCAGGAAAGACGAAAAATATCCATTTTCAATGCTACCCCTGATGTGGGGTAACATGCAACACACAGTGCTACCTAAAGTACACAATTAAAAACTTATCTTATATCGTGTAATTATGATCATTTAATAATTTTCTGCAGTAAGAGCATAACATAAATCAGAAACAGGCTACTCTTTTCTTAGAAAACTAATTATGATTGATTGAATTATGAGTAGTAAACCAATTCGATTGAAAACACCATTGGCATTGTATAGGGTGTCCACACGGGAAAAGTCTAGCATATCATAAGTCTTGACAGTTATTAGAAAGCCATTAAAACGTTTCAATACAAATTTCCTCTAAATTCAATGGTATGTTAACTTTTTTTTAAACTATTTTTCAAGCATATTCAAAGCAAAGCGACGTATACCATATTGTTATGTGTGTCTTTGTAGTGTTTTGACAAAACTTTCATCATAATTCATGCAGAAAGTTTCCAATTGCAGATCTGTAAGTTAGTTTTTATACAGATTTCCTAAATTATTCATTATTTTCATGAAGAAAATAAGACTAAATGTAATAGTAATACAATTCATTTAAATTTTCCAATAATTAGTACCAAATGTGTATTGAATTGATTGAGATACAAAAATTGTAATGAAACTGAACAAAGATATGTAAAACATTGCCTTTTCAAGTGTTTCCGATGACAAACGGAAAGAAATATCTAACAATTGAGATCAAAATTGCTGTTGCAAGTTGCCCCGCAAGGGTCGTCAACAACGTTTTTGGATTTTTTTAGTGTTTAAGCATAAAATTTACAAAACTTTTATATTGTCAATTTGTACACTACTAAGTATTGTAACTGATAGCAAATGCCTCGAATGATATATTTCTACTGTTTCTGTGGTACAAGGAACGTTTTTCAGCATTAGTTTAATACAATTCAATGTGTAACATGATTTTCACCTCCATCAAATCAACCAAAAAAGAAACATTACCCAAATCCTCGCTAAAATCTTATGTTGTATCCCCGAAGTTAATAAACGGTGGAATATATAATAAAAATTTAACTCGATGCTGAACGAAACAACAATTCGGTTACTTGTCGACGTGTTGCAAGTTTCACCCCTGTTGCAAGATACCCCGTTTGACGGTAAGCATTTTTTGGTGTACAAATGGACGAACCATACCAGCTTTCACAAAATTAAACTCTGAAAATGGATGTACTTTGTGAGTAAGTTCGAATATCCGCTGTAGTGATATGGTAGTGGCTGTAGTGGAATTAACGCTTGCGAAGAAGTAGATCAAACCCTACTTACAGCACAAGAACACAAAGCGTCTATGTAATAAGAAGTTTGCAGTAGCATACGTTCTTCGTTTTCATTCCATACTGTATTGTAAATTGACAGTAGAAAAACAAGTTTCAGACATATTAAGATGATCATATCTAATTTGACCTTGCTCCAAATATAGACATCATTATTGTCTGCCTCGACTTTGCTATTAACTATGATGCATCAGACCTTTCACTTTCTTACTCTCTTAATGGACGAAATATATCACGGTTGAGTGTACACATGTAAGTTCATATGATTTATTTGATTTATTAAAACAAACAACGCTATCCTCCTCTTCGGTTGCTAATAAACCACTTAAGACCACGTCATACTAATTATGATGACCCACCGAAAAAAGGCAAATCACTAGCCGAAAGTGCCCTCCACAATTGATATTACACAATTCTCTAACTCCCTCGGAAAGGTGCAAGTTTCGAACATCAACATGTTACACAATGACTATTCCAACTTCAGCTTTCTTCTCCATTCTTCGCGGGCCCCAAACTTGAGTGGCGCAGATTTGTTTGCTTCGCACATTAGCACACAAACTCCGACTAAGTTATCGCGTGCGCGTAATCACCTTTCCCAATTCGCGCCGCCGACAATCCATTTTCCAATCAAACATCCGGTTGGTGCAAACGCTTTCCGGACGTTTTCCCCGGAGGACCCGGTTGCGTTCTCGGGGCGCTGTGGGAAATGGCACAAAGAAAAGCCAAACTCCCCTAAATCTGCCCGCTAGACAATGGCAGGTGTGGTTGAAAAGAAACTACGCGGATGGAGAAAGAAAGGAAAAAAAAGTTCTGTATTTTACTTGGCGATGTCCGCAGGCTGGAGGGGAATTGGGGATGATCAAAATTATTTCTAATTTTTCAAATGGTGTTGATGTTTCTGACTTCTGAATTCTGACTTCTGACTTCCGACTTCTGATTTCTGACTTCCGATTTCCGACTTCTGTCTTCTGACTTCCGACTACTGTTTTTTACTTCTGACTCTGGCTTCTGACTTCTAGCTTCTGACTTTTGACTTCTGACTTCTGGCTTCCGACTTCCGATTTCTGTCTTCTCATTTATGACTTCTGGCTTATGACTTCTGATTTCTGAATTCTGATTCCTGACTTCTCACTTCTGACTTTTGACTTCTGCCTTCTGCCTTCTGATTTCTGACTTCTGACTTCTGACTTCTGACTTCTGACTTCTGACTTCTGACTTCTGACTTCTGACTTCTGACTTCTGACTTCCGACTTCCGATTTCCGACTTCTGTCTTCTGACTGCTGTTTTTTTGACTTCTGACTCTGGTTTTTGACTTCTGATTTCTGCTAGCTTCTGATTTTTGACTTCTGACTTCTGCCTTCTGCCTTCTGACTTCTGACTTCTAACTTCTGATTTCTGATTTCTCACTTCTGACTTCTGACTTCTGACTTCTGCCTTCTGCCTTGTGCCTTCAGACTTCTGACTTCTGACATCTAACCTCTGACTTCTAACTTCTGACTACTGACTTCAGCTTTTTTTTTTATTTATTTTTATTTCTTTTGACTTGTGCCTTCTGTCTTGTGCATTCTGATTTCTGACTTCTAACTTCTGACTTCCGACTTCCGATTTCCGTCTTTCTTCTGATTTCTGACTGCTATTTTTTTGACTTCTGACTTCTGCTTTCTTCAAGCTTCTGATTTTTGACTTCTGTCTTGTGCCTTGTGCCTTGTGCCTTGTGCCTTCTGCATTCTGCCTTCTGACTTCTGACTTCTGAATTCTGATTCCTGACTTCTCACTTCTGACTTTTGACTTCTGCCTTCTGCCTTCTGATTTCTGACTTCTGACTTCTGACTTCTGACTTCTGACTTCTGACTTCTGACTTCTGACTTCTGACTTCTGACTTCCGACTTCCGATTTCCGACTTCTGTCTTCTGACTGCTGTTTTTTTGACTTCTGACTCTGGTTTTTGACTTCTGATTTCTGCTAGCTTCTGATTTTTGACTTCTGACTTCTGCCTTCTGCCTTCTGACTTCTGACTTCTAACTTCTGATTTCTGATTTCTCACTTCTGACTTCTGACTTCTGACTTCTGCCTTCTGCCTTGTGCCTTCAGACTTCTGACTTCTGACATCTAACCTCTGACTTCTAACTTCTGACTACTGACTTCAGCTTTTTTTTTTTATTTATTTTTATTTCTTTTGACTTGTGCCTTCTATCTTGTGCATTCTGATTTCTGACTTCTAACTTCTGACTTCCGACTTCCGATTTCCGTCTTTCTTCTGATTTCTGACTGCTATTTTTTTTGACTTCTGACTTCTGCTTTCTTCAAGCTTCTGATTTTTGACTTCTGTCTTGTGCCTTGTGCCTTGTGCCTTCTGCATTCTGCCTTCTGACTTCTGACTTCTGAATTCTGATTCCTGACTTCTCACTTCTGGCTTGTGCCTTCTGCCTTGTGCCTTCTGATATCTGACTTCTGACTGCAGTTTTTTTAATTTCTGACTTCTGACTTCTAGCCTCTGATTTCTGATTTCTGACTTCTAGCCTCTGATTTTTGACTTCTGCCTTCTGACTTCTGACTTCTAACTTCTGATTCCTGACTTTTGATTTATGCCTTCTGCCTTGAGCATTCTGATTTCTGACATCTGACTTCTGACTGCAGTTTTTTTTAATTTCTGACTTCTGACTTCTAGCCTCTGATTTTTGACTTCTGGCTTCTGCCTTGTGCCTTACGTCTTCTGCCTTCTGACTTTTGACTTCTGACTTCTAACTTCTGATTCCTGACTTCTCACTTCTGACTTTTGACTTATGCCTTCTGCCTTGTGCCAACTGATATCTGACTTCTGACTTCTGACTTCTTACTGCTATTTGTTTTGACTTCTGACTGACTTCTGATTTCTGCAAGCTTCTGATTTTTGACTTCTGCCTTGTGCTTGTGCCTTCTGCATTCTGCCACCTGACTTCTGACTTCTAACTTCTGATTCCTGACTTCTTACTTCTGACTTTTGACTTGTGCCTTCTGCCTTCTGATTTCTGACATCTGACTTTTGACTTCAGATTTCTGACTGCAGTTTTTTTGATTTCTGACTTCTGACTCTGGCTTATGATTTCTGATTTCTGGCTTATAGCCTCTGATTTTTGACTTCTGCCTTCTGCCTTCTGAATTCTTATTTATGATTCCTGACTTCTCACTTCTGACTTTTGATTTATGCCTTCTGCCTTTCTGACATCTGACTTCTGACTGCAGTTTTTTTGATTTTTGGCTTCTGACTCTGGCTTCTGATTTCTGATTTCTAACTTCTATCCTCTGATTTTTGACTTCTGCCTTCTGCCTTGTGCCTTATGTCTTCTGCCTTCTGACTTCAGACTTCTAACTTCTAATTCCAATTTCCAATTTATAATTTCCAATGTCAAATTTCCAGTTTCCAATTTAAAAAAAAAAACAATTTCCAATTTCCAATTTCTGATTTCCGATTTTCGATTTCCGATTTTCGATTTCCGATTTCCGATTTCCGATTTCCGATTTCCGATTTCCGATTTTCGATTTTCGATTTTCGATTTTCGATTTTCGATTTTCGATTTTCGATTTTCGATTTCCGATTTCCGATTTCCGATTTCCGATTTCCGATTTCCGATTTCCGATTTCCGATTTCCGATTTCCGATTTCCGATTTCCGATTTCCGATTTCCGATTTCCGATTTCCGATTTCCGATTTCCGATTTCCGATTTCCGATTTCCGATTTCCGATTTCCGATTTCCGATTTCCGATTTCCGATTTCCGATTTCCGATTTCCGATTTCCGATTTCCGATTTCCGATTTCCGATTTCCGATTTCCGATTTCCGATTTCCGATTTCCGATTTCCGATTTCCGATTTCCGATTTCCGATTTCCGATTTCCGATTTCCGATTTCCGATTTCCGATTTCCGATTTCCGATTTCCGATTTCCGATTTCCGATTTCCGATTTCCGATTTCCGATTTCCGATTTCCGATTTCCGATTTCCGATTTCCGATTTCCGATTTCCGATTTCCGATTTCCGATTTCCGATTTCCGATTTCCGATTTCCGATTTCCGATTTCCGATTTCCGATTTCCGATTTCCGATTTCCGATTTCCGATTTCCGATTTCCGATTTCCGATTTCCGATTTCCGATTTCCGATTTCCGATTTCCGATTTCCGATTTCCGATTTCCGATTTCCGATTTCCGATTTCCGATTTCCGATTTCCGATTTCCGATTTCCGATTTCCGATTTCCGATTTCCGATTTCCGATTTCCGATTTCCGATTTCCGATTTCCGATTTCCGATTTCCGATTTCCGATTTCCGATTTCCGATTTCCGATTTCCGATTTCCGATTTCCGATTTCCGATTTCCGATTTCTGATTTCTGTTCTTATTACCGATTACTTGACCATCCCTAACCCTTTTCTTGAGCGAATTTCCAAAGCTGCGGACAAACTTACACCAACAGTGAAGAAGCAAAGCTGTGGAAACTTCTTTGCAAGCAGACTTTGCGAAGGGATTACTACCCGTTACTCGGTGCGCACCTTTTGTGTTCACATTTTTCCTTGGTTTGTTCTGCATTTAGTTTCATTCCCCGGTGCTTTTGCCGGTGTTGTCGCCCTTCGTCGAGATGGGATCGCAATCGGGGTTCTGATGGGGTTGACTGCTTGACGGCGGAAGGTAATTGTAATTCCACCTCTGAAGTACAAAAGAAAACAATACCGAATGGGTGCAGCAGCCGGGAAAAGAATCTGCTCTGTATACGAAATGAGTCTGAGACGACGACGACGACGAAGGCGGTGTATTTCTTTGGCCTCGAGGAAGAAAATCTTTCCAAGGACTCTAGCAGGCGGAGTTACTTCCAGATGAGATTGACTGTTTGTGCAGTGGAAATTTCCCGTTTTTTTTTTGTTCAACGGATGGAAATCACGAAAGAGGACTACCGAAGGCTTCAAACGTTGCTCGATACGCTTCAAGTGGTAAGTGGGTAAACGAGTTTCGAGGGCAATTGAAATGGATGAATACTTTTTAATTGATCCCATTGTGTCCATCGGATAAATCAGATTTATTGCACAAAAATGTCAAAGAGCTTATCGGTTCAGATCTATAAATAGTCCCGATGGATCACTTTTTCCGAGCTGTCCGATTTCCGATTTCCGATTTCCGATTTCCGATTTCCGATTTCCGATTTCCGATTTCCGATTTCCGATTTCCGATTTCCGATTTCCGATTCCGATTTCCGATTTCCGATTTCCGATTTCCGATTTCCGATCCGATTTCCGATTTCCGATTTCCGATTTCCGATTTCCGATTTCCGATTTCCGATTTCCGATTTCCGATTTCCGATTTCCGATTTCCGATTTCCGATTTCCGATTTCCGATTTCCGATTTCCGATTTCCGATTTCCGATTTCCGATTTCCGATTTCCGATTTCCGATTTCCGATTTCCGATTTCCGATTTCCGATTTCCGATTTCCGATTTCCGATTTCCGATTTCCGATTTCCAATTTCCGATTTCCGATTTCCGATTTCCGATTTCCGATTTCCGATTTCCGATTTCCGATTTCCGATTTCCGATTTCTGATTTCTGTTCTTATTACCGATTACTTGACCATCCCTAACCCTTTTCTTGAGCGAATTTCCAAAGCTGCGGACAAACTTACACCAACAGTGAAGAAGCAAAGCTGTGGAAACTTCTTTGCAAGCAGACTTTGCGAAGGGATTACTACCCGTTACTCGGTGCGCACCTTTTGTGTTCACATTTTTCCTTGGTTTGTTCTGCATTTAGTTTCATTCCCCGGTGCTTTTGCCGGTGTTGTCGCCCTTCGTCGAGATGGGATCGCAATCGGGGTTCTGATGGGGTTGACTGCTTGACGGCGGAAGGTAATTGTAATTCCACCTCTGAAGTACAAAAGAAAACAATACCGAATGGGTGCAGCAGCCGGGAAAAGAATCTGCTCTGTATACGAAATGAGTCTGAGACGACGACGACGACGAAGGCGGTGTATTTCTTTGGCCTCGAGGAAGAAAATCTTTCCAAGGACTCTAGCAGGCGGAGTTACTTCCAGATGAGATTGACTGTTTGTGCAGTGGAAATTTCCCGTTTTTTTTTGTTCAACGGATGGAAATCACGAAAGAGGACTACCGAAGGCTTCAAACGTTGCTCGATACGCTTCAAGTGGTAAGTGGGTAAACGAGTTTCGAGGGCAATTGAAATGGATGAATACTTTTTAATTGATCCCATTGTGTCCATCGGATAAATCAGATTTATTGCACAAAAATGTCAAAGAGCTTATCGGTTCAGATCTATAAATAGTCCCGATGGATCACTTTTTCCGAGCTGTTGATTAAAATCTGCCCGTTAATCAAACAAGTTACGGTGCCAAAGGTGGGGCATCAGACAGATTAATTAATTTAACCCGAAATATATCAACCAAACCGACCATCTAACCATTGAAGCCATTATAATATCATTGGTCTCCCATGATGACCCTACCAATTCCCAGAATACCGGGACCTTAACGAGAATGATTTATACGAATTAATTCATCTACCTGGTGCCACCCCTTCAATCGAGATCCCAAACAGTCCACGCGCCAAATGTTGAAACATAACCCCCTGCGGTTACACATACTCTCGAGCAGAGCTAAAACAATTGATGGGCTCTGTCCGGTGGCTATCTGTCTCGGAAGTACTGAGCCGGCATTAATGGGTTGTGTTCCACTGCAATTTGGATGAATGGGGAGGTTCTTTGGTGAAACAGTTCCCAAGTTTTACAATTTGCAGTTGCCAAAATGCTGGCCCACTGATTTCAAATCTGATTTTAAAACTTTCGTTACTCGTAATTTTTTTAGAAAATTTTTAATTTTTCTCCAAATTATCATATGTTTATGATTTTTTTTTGTTGTTCCAGAACGATTTTTTTTAAACGTTTATTTGTTATTCTGTATTAACTACAACTAATAACATAATTTCTTGAATCACTACATCTAGATTGAAACTCATTTCATTTTGATAAAAAATCTTCAAGCTGTTCAGTGGAATACCTAAAAATAAATGGAAACCAAATTTTGTACTGTATCATTTAATTCACAAGAAACTCTATTGGAATGAAATGGTTTACAGTACACGTTTGAGAAACTCTGTCAATGAACTGTTCCGAAGCGCCGAAACCATGCTCAAACCGACCATTTCAAGCAAGAAGCTTACATGTAACTAGTTTCTCATTACCACCTCCGAGTGCGACTTACCTACTCGCAACTAGATCCACAACGAATTGAGTCTGGACTGGGTGGATTTAGACCACACAAAAACTAAAAGGTACCATTCAGACAGGCAGGAGGCCCTTTTGCCACGACCAGACCTACTCAGTATTCCGGAAGCATTTTCTCGAGTTGAACTACTGACAGTTGGTTCCTTGCTCCCCTCCAACCTTCCATACTCATCGGCATGGATAGAACTCCGGAACCGTTAATCGTACCGAAAAGACACACAGAAGAAGCAGCAGTAGTAACGAAACCTGCTTCTCTGCAGAATTAAACCTCATTTTCTAATCTCTGAACCAAAAAGTTCATAAAATGGAGAAGAGCAACCGGAGAGGTAGGATCCCATCAGATACCACAACAATCGTACGGTATCATCAACGACTCGACCATCGGCGTCCAGGGTGAGATGAAGCAACTCCGACACATTTATTTGGAGTACAGTGGGATTCCGTTTTTGGCAACAAAGTCGAAATTTTCAGTTGCCAAAAACGGAACCGTGCCAAAATCGGAACCCATTTTTTTAATTTAAAAAATATCGTTTTGACGTTGTTCCATCATAATTATGGAACCAAATGATGGCCAGACTTCCGAACGGTCCATTTCGAAGTAGATTTCCTTAGGATATGAATATGTTATAAATCTGAAGCCCCGTCATATTTATTTTGACAGGCGTTCTACACACGTTTTATTGCTGAAATATCTTCAATAATATTGTATATGCTTTATGTATACTATTTGCATATGTACCATGGTCATGTAAAAACAATAATCGCATAAGTGACTTTTGTTCAAGAACAGAACAATTCCTCAAAGTAGTTTAGGAATACAAAAATTTCATTGGCAGCGTATTTACAAGAAAAGTTCTATGTTTTACACAACTGAATGATTCTAGTTGAATAAACTTAAAGAAAATCGAATGTCAAATGATTAATTACAGTCAAAGAGCACACAACAACAGCTGAAATCAATTGCTGTACAAAAAAACTATCATATTTTTGGAACATAATATTGACTAAGCCTTCAATAGGATTTCCCATAGAAATTTGGGCTACGTAACCCTGCGGTTAGCGGCGTCAATCCTTTAGGCGTATTGTACTACAGAATATATGTAGGTTCAATTTTGTGGACGTTCTTCCTAGAGTTTTCAATCCCGGGAACATTTCCCAGGAATTGAGATTTCCCGGGATTCCCATCTCCCGGGAAATGATTCTCTGTTTCCCGGGATTCCCGTATTTCTCGGGATTTCTGTAGTTCCCGGGAAGCTCTATTTAAATACAGAATGGACCATGTATATTTAGTTAAAAACTATCGCACAATTTACTTTTCATATGGTACCAAATAATGTTCTCACTAGAAGAGATACGATGTGTTTGTGAGTTAAAATATTTGATTTGTGATTTCTACATGGCTTACTTCACTGCCTACTGGTTGGCAATATAACGTTTATTGGGACAACTAGTTGGCAATACAATATAAAGAAATTTTCGAATAATCTATTTCATGATTTGAGTAGAATTATAAAGTTTTCAAGGTTTCTACTTGTTTGTTTTTTATTTTAGTTTTGTAAAACAGAGAGAACCAATCGTGCAAATGCAATACATAAAATAAGACATTATTTCAAAAAAAAAAACTTCATCAAATTAGCATAACTTTAACGTTTTTAGAGTTTCCCGGGATCCCGGGAATTCCCGGGAAATGATAATTTTATTTCCCATTTCCCGGGAAGTCAATTCCCGGGAAAATTGAAAACTCTAGTTCGTCCCTGTCGGAGGAAACTTTTCATCACACAAAAATTCTTCATCTTCAATGAATGGTTGTTCCGTGTGTCCGTTGTATAATATAAGTGCAGCCTTTGGTTTAAGACGGTGTATATTGTCTTTCAAATATGGATGGAAAATTCCTCTAAAAAATATTGGTTAAATGGTATAGAACCCGTTTGTGTTCTGAACTAGCTTGCTAGGAATCCACAGAATCTTGCTCAGAATTCTAAGGATCTTACTTAGAAGTCAGATAGGAATTCACATCTAGCTTGCTTATAATTTTGAGGATAGCGCATAAACTTTTAAGATTCCGCTGTTATATTGCTGAAAATTTTCAATCGAAAATTTTCGATCGAAATTTTCAAAAGGAACTTTTCAGAGTGCCACTAGCAATCCCCACATTCTGCTAGGAACCTATTCAGAATCCTCAAGATTCCAAACATATTTAAAATACAATTAAGAATCCACAGTATTCTTCTAAAAAACCACAAGCTGCCGTAGAAATCTTAGGAGTTTACTAGGAATTGACAGATTTTGCACAGCATCCGCAATATACATTCTCAGGTTCCCGCAAGAAACCCCTAAGTAATATCGGTTGGGAATACCCAAATTTCGCTCAGTATTTCCAAGAATTCGTTGAAAATTCTCAGAACCTCATATTAAAAACATAGGAGTCAAAAATCGTAATGATTCTCTAGAATCCAGTCAGACAACACCTAGACCCAGCCAGGGGTCACCAGGATCTAAGGAACATTTTGATAATTTCATGCGGCAGGCATACTTGAATAAAATCTTGATATGGCACGTAGTATACTCTAGCTTGAGCAACACTAAAATAGAATGTTGGATCGGTTCTTAAAAAATGATTTGCTTCTTTTGGTATGGTATGTTCTACATTAGCCAAGCATGTAATTCTACAATAAAAAAACAGTGAGCTGAAGAGGCGAAACGAAATTGTAGATGAAAACTCTGTGTGATTTTTAGACTTTTTGTTCCTCTTATGTCAATGTTGCTTTGCTAAAAAAAAACTGTTCCAAATCTGAAGAAAACCGACTTGTATTAATTACAATTATATACCGGCATACTCAAGTGGGCTGGTCATAAAGCGAGAATGCCTGAGAAAAGATGTTGGAACCAGTGTTGTGAAAAACTCAATTTCTCACAACTCACGCTTTTGATTTTTCATGCGTGAGTTGTCAATCATGCAACTTAGCAGTCAAAAAATCACCTAAGGCTCACCTTTTTAATTCATTGTCTCGTATTTCCACAGTTTACTCACACACGGCAATAATTTCTTGTTAGTCTGGTGAAATTATAGTAATCCTTTCTAACGTAAACAACAACATTCGGGTTTCACGAGTTTTTGCCGGGTTTTGCGGCTGAATCATTTTTTTTTACGGTTTGAGTTGATTGAGTTGATTTTGCATCAAAATCTCACGCGTTTGATTTGCGAAGCAGATCTCTAACCAGTTTGCTCTCACGGGAGAGCGTATTGATTGAGATTTTGAGTGTGAGTCTATCAACACTGGTTGGAACTCTAGTTGATACTAGTAGATACTTATAGAGATTAATGACTTCGCGACTATACGGCCATCTAGAATTAAATAAGCGCATACGGGGCTCCTAGAAGTTGGTGAGATTTTGAGGAATATCGGCGAAAAATGAACTCTGAAATGCGGTGAGCGTGAAGCTGGATTGCTTTTCAAATGACTAATACAAACGACACAATAATATTTACAGAAAAATACAAATTTTAATGGTATTGAAAAATGTTGCCAAAAACGGATCCATTTTGTTGCCAAAATCGGGGGGTGCCAAAAACGGAGCATGCCAAAAACGGAGCATGCCAAAAACGGAATCCCACTGTACTTGTTCTGAAACGGTCTATCTTAGGCTAGTGGTAACTTTCACGGATACAAAGCAAAACCATCCTGAAGGTGACTGGGTTCGAATCCTGGTCGGTCCAGGATCTTTTCGTAATGGACATTTCCTTCCTCAGTTAATAACTGTGGAAGCGCTCTTTGAATACTGTATGAGATGAGAAGCAGGCTTCAAGCATTTCTGGAGGGGGCCACACATTCTGGGTGCACTTTACCGGTATCTACCAAGCTTACACACGTAGCCAACAGCAACCGACAACAGTGTGAACTAGTTTTGCGAGAGAATTTGTGACTTGAATAGCAATTACTAGCGAGCTTTGATTGGGGCAGGAAGACTTTTGGTCAGCCGGTTTTCGGGGGCCGGTGAATGTGTATGTATGTTACAGAGAATGTAAGTGCACCAGTTGTTGGGGAAAAAGTTTCCAAATGCTGTGGTTGGGAGGATTTTTTTTGCGGAATGGTCACCAAATGGTAAAACCACAATTATTCTGAAATGCTGTGCATGAAATACGTATCAATGTTCATTGTTGTTTTTAAGAATAAAAGTACTGTAGTCTTGTGCTAACGATCAACTTACTAAATGAGTTCATTGTCCATACCTTCGTGAGTGTCGATAATGTCAGTAGTGCTTACCTGAAAAGAATAAAAAAAGAGCGAGAATTATTAGTTATTTTACTAGTCTATACTATAAATCAATTATTATTGCTACAACATTTTGAAGCATTCAATAAAAATGAAATCATATCAATTTGATATTTAACGAATAATGAACTTAACAGGTTAGATCCTAATTTTTGTGAAAAGTATTATTTATTGACTAAAAATAACACAAAACTTAGTTAAATAAATGTGACACTTACTCAAATTGTGCCATTTAAGGGCAAGATTGCTTTATGGGCCAGAAAACAGTTTTAAGCCGAAAGATTAATTTTGAGCTTTAGATTGAAACTTTGGGAGCCCAGATAGCCGTAGTGGTAAACGCGCAGCTATTCAGCAAGACCAAGCTGAGGGTCGTGGGTCTTTTCAGGTTGGACACTTTCTCGACTTCCCAGGGCATTGAGTATCTTCGTACCTGCCACACGATATACGCATGCAAAAATGGTCATTGGCACAGTAAGCTCTCAGTTAATAACTGTGGAAGTGCTCATAAGAACACTAAGCTGAGAAGCTGGATTTGTCCCAGTGGCCAGAAAGAATAAGAAGATTGAAACTTTAGACGAGAACGGTATTTTACAAAATTGTTTGTATAAGTTGGGCCTTTTGTTTGGTGTTACTGAAATCTAGGGTGGTTCTACAAAGTTGTAGACAATTATATTTCAAGCATAGTAGTGGTTAGAACACACGCCTCTCACGCTGAGGACCTGGGATCGAATCCCATCCCCGAGATAGTAACTAAAAATTTTTTTTTCAGTGACGACTTCCTTCGGAAGGGAAGTAAAGCCGTTGGTCCCGAGATGAACTAGCCCAGGGCTAAAAATCTCGTCAATAAAGATAAAAAAAATCTGAAAAATTGTTGTGTAATGATTCATTACGCAACTCAAAACAGTTGCGTAATGAGAAAGCGTTGTGTAATGAATCATTACAGCACTGGTTTCAGTTGCGTAATGACTACTCCCGCACTGCATACTTCAGTGCAGGAAAGTAGGCCGTTTCATGACAGATTGGCGTGATGAAAAACAGCCTATTACGAAGATAAATTGCAAAAATTACTTTTTTGCAATTTATCATCGTAATAGGCTATTTTTCATAACGCCAATCTGTCATGAAACGGCTCACTTTCCTGCATTGAATTGTGCAGTGCGGTAATAGTCATTACGCAACTGAAACCAGTGGTGTAATGATTCATTACGCAACTGTTTTGGGTTGCGTAATGAATAGTTACACCAAAAAAGTTCGGTTATTGTAAAATAATGGTGAATGCATTCCGGAATGATTTCTGATAGCCTCAAGTTGTCTTCCACGAAATTGCAAAAAAGAAAGTTGTACGCAACTCGTTGCAAAACTCGATTTTTACAGCATTCGTAGTGATTATTAAATGTACAACTGTAAAAATCATCTTCTTGCGTAAACTACTATTTCGCAATTCCATTTCACATCAGCCTACTTTTTATCAAAAGAATAAAAAACATTACGACTTATTTTTCTACACAACAAACCAAAGCTGAACTATTTCAAACGTTCTTTCTAACATTGAAAAATTCCCACCTCTTCTTCTCTCGTTACATTATTACAAAGCAATATTAAATATTTTGGTAGCTTTTTAGCTTAAGATCGAAAGATAATGATTTCGGCTAGCGATTTGTACAAAAACCACGACGGAAGATGTAATTATGACTTAGCGTTTAATTGAAGAGAAAGTAAACAAAGAGGGCTCTCAATGTTCTCAATGTTACCTAGAACGTTAGAAAAGTTCAGCGAGATTATCAAAATGGATTGAAATTGATACATCCAACTTGTGGATCTCTATTGGGGAACACTATCTATTTATCGGTCGTTGAATTTCTTAGGTTTGTGTTTGTTGAGGATGCACTCATTAAACATTATTAATGGCTTTCGACTTAAACTTGAGTTTTTCCCGAATCATTCCCAAATCATTCTCTAATACACATCTTGACTAATATTTGACACACGCTTAACTCACTCTCGACTCACTGACTGTCAATTTTGTCACTTTTAAATCACTATGAGAGATCGTCTATATACCCACATTTAGTCATATTAAAACACATTCTATTAATTTTGCATGACATTCTTGATGATCATTTGAATATTTTTTGCCCATCCTGATTCTATATATAGTCAAGTCTAGTACATGACACTGAAGACGGCCTTACAGTTGAGGTTGAAATACGCGTATCTGTCAAAGGATACAAACTCTAGTGGAATTAAATGGTATAGTACTAAATTTGGTTTTTTCATCTACTCATCCTGAATCGCTTTGTAAATTTCCTTTGGGCGTTGGATTTTCCGCCCCAACAATAAAAGCTAAGGTAACCCGGGGCAAGTGAGAATCCGGGGTAAGTGGGGCGTTTCGTCATAGCTCAGCTAGGAAAAGTTTTTAATGGGGTTATTCTTCTAGAAAGTTGAAGATACAATGACAAGGAATATATTTAGTACTAAACATATTGTTATTATTATTACCATGTGGTTCATGTAACAGTTGTCAATTCAACGCCATTTTCAACTTGCATGACAAGTTGTGACACGTTTCACGTCTTGCATTGACTTGCAAAAAATAAATGTGTTTTAAATCGAAATTCCATCAGTAAGCTATAATTTTTAGTATTATTACAAGCTGCTAACGATAAACCAGTATTTTGTTTTCATTTCATATGAAATTTTCGATGGTCTTTCTTTCCCCAAAATATATTTGTACCTGGGGTAAGTGGGACCTATCAAAACAAAAACCAGAATCAAAACTTTTCGTACACGTTTCATACATTTTGCTAGAGAGTAGCACTAAAACATTCAAACAAATGATTTTTATCAAAAAAGATCAACTTCAAATTACGTAATTGCATAAGAGGAAGAAGAAAAGTGTTATTATTCTTTATTTTTTAATTATTTTTTTATCTTTGAAATACGACTTCAATATTGAACAAACACACAGCTGAAATTTGAAATGCATCATGAGAACGATTACTTTTCTATGATATTTGAACTTTTTTTGTTATTTCTACCAAATTAAGTAGTGATGGAAAACAATTCCATCCCATAAGGTAGGTTTCTGCCATGCATATAAATAATAACAAAACATATTTATAATTTCGTCAATTATTGATTGTTTATGTGCTACATTTTAATTAACAACTTATTAATGATATATTTTGAACATGTTTAATTTCTTTTTACGCTTTTATTGAGGAATTTTCAGTTCATATTAAATGTGAGGAGACATACTATTTAATAAAGGGTTTCTTCCTAAAACGTATGTATTTTATGGTTGATCCCTTATGTACATCAAATATGTACTTAAAATTTAAAATCTATGACTTATCAATCCTATTATTGTAATGGTTGACTTACTGATATGGATTGACACATGAAACTGGATGTGTCCCACTTGCCCCGCTTAGCGAGGTAACTGCGTCCATTGGCTCATTCTAAAACTTTCTTCCAATGTTTTCACAATTTCGAAATTATTCGATTAGTTTCATGCACACACCAGCAAATATGTTGCCAAAACGTGATTGTGTTGTTGGATTTGAAAAATTTTGACATTTGAAAATTTTATTGAACAATTTGTTTGAACTATCGTTTTTTTCGTTCCCACTTGCCCCGCGGTACCTTACTACGAAATTATATGTAACAACGAACATTTTTCAAAGTTTATAACGAATTGAACATTGTTACATCCAACGTCACGGCTTTCAACCTAATGTACTAAAGAGAAATGATCACATGTATCCGAAGATGGTAGGTCATTTGGCATAAAGCCGTTTGTCATAAAGTAGTTTGGAATAATGGTCGTTTTGCATAACAGTCGTTTGGCATAATGAGTCTGAAACCAAAAATTTATGAGCATGACATCCATTTTTACGCTTCTATTCAATCCCTTTGACGAGTTTCATTTCAGATATAATGTGGTTCAAATAGCACGATTTAATTAAATCGATTTTTCCTACATGCTTGCACTGCCCATAAAGGCATAACTGTCCCATATTGAATTAGTAACACAGCGTAACAAAAATGACATGTTTGCGTGTCTCAAGAACCAAATTATGTGTCTCCAGTAGATTTGGGGCTGCTGAATCTGATGCCGTTCTCAGAAATGTTCCAGCACGTCACAATTTTAAGCTACAGGTCGCCAAAGTTGTACAAAACACTGCTTTTATTAATGTTTACATGAAATTTAAAGTGCAATTTATCATACTTTTTTGTAATCTAATCCACCAAACATGCAAAATAGAACTTGAACTTTCATTTTAGACATAATTTGATTGAAATTGCGCGATTAAATTTCGATTAAATCGATTTTTTCAACATGCTTGCAGTCTCCATACAAAATTCTTCGTTTCTTCTATATGGCAAAATACAACAATTCTCTAAACCATCAAAAAATAACTTTTCCGTATCGAAAATAATACAAACTTTGATGATAAGTATTGTTATACACATAAAGTTTGAATTCAGTGGCAAATTAAGACAATATATTACCTTACAAGCTGGGAAACTTGCATGCAAGTTGGCTGAAATAGTCATTTTTTGCATTTTCAACAGTCAATATCTCAAAAACTGGACGTGCTATGATATTTCTGAAAACGGCAATGGATTCAGCAACCCTTAATTAAGTGAATAGCGGTATTTTGGTGCTGGAGACAAAAACGTGTTCCGCAGTGTAATTGAAATAGCACTCAAAGTTAAAAATTTTTCTTCTCATATAAATGTTTATAATTTTCTAGTACATTTCTACGTGCAATGCTCAGTTGACACAATCGCACAGATAACTCATTTTGCTTATATTGATCAGCAAAAAATATAAACTTGAACACAGTCCACGTTTTGCAGTTGCTATTTGAGTCAAAAGCTCATATAGAGACTGTTATGCCTTTATTTTTCAATATGGGACTGCACCAGCTTCATATTTTTCCTCAACATTTTCAAACAAAGTGTGTCAATTTTCATGTGCATAGTAAAGAGTATGTTAAAACATGGATGTTGCGAAAAGGTGTTGGCTCGAAAAAACATATGAGACAGTACTGCTTATATGGGCATTGCAGTCCCCATACAATTTTTTTCATTTCTCTTATATGGCAAAACACAATACTTTTCAAAACTATCAAACAATAACTTTGGAGCATCGAAAGTTTTGTGAACTTCGTTGATTGTTATACACATGACGCAATAGATTCAGTAAGCCTTAATTTAGTAATACCATAAGTGTTCCCTTCTTTACGCTCGTTTGAAACTCGAAACACTTCGAAAAAGTCACAATAAATGTGACCGAAACGTCAGGTGTAGAACGGAAATCCATTTATGATTCCGATAGACTGAAAGCCGAAAATCCAAAAACATAACCTCCATCACAGTCGATTCCTGTACATATATTCAGGAACATGCTAATAAAATTATTTAGAGCTCAAGAAAATCCAATGCATATCTTCCCGGGAACACTCTTATTAACGATTATGTTATGCAACGAATGATGTATGCTTGCTTAAGTGTAGGCAAGTAATGGAAAATCTACAACAAATTTCCGCTAATACTCATCTTACAAAACTAGATTGGCCTCATTCGACTGAATTGTTTTAGATTTTTATTTTACATTGTGAATCCAAGTGTTCCGTACGGATGAGCCGTGAGCCGAGTAAGATTTAAAGTCACCCCGAATGCAGCCCCCAACACGACTTACCCTGTTGACGCCTCTGTAATTAAGAGTACCATCGATGGGCGTGAGTGTTTGTACTGCATGCTAGCAAGAGACCACCGTAAAATTCATTCCGGAACTCACGAAACTCAGATGGAACTCACCGAAGTAGCAGCGTGACGATGAGTGCCGAAGCATCGAAAATGTTCCACGCGATACCGGAACACGTGTCGCGAACATTCTAGAACGCGTCCGACCTGCTATTTATACGCGACCACTTCGCCAGTTGTAGTCAGTCTTAATTCAACCGCCGCGCCATTTATATCGACTGAAAGTATCGACCGAAAGTGATCTAAAGTGAAAGTATAGTGAACAGTATGAATAGTGAACACTACACTGTAAAGTAGTGTAAATAAAGTAGTGCACAGTAGACTAGCAGAATCAGTGGTGTAGTTCTTTTCATCCGAAAAATATAGTTTACTCCGACCCGACCAGAATTGGCCACCAAGATTCGTTCGAAGATGCGAAGTAAATGGAATGGAGATGAAATGGATGGAAATAGAATGGAATAAAAAAAATAGAACATCAGGAATCCTTCAGGATCAGGATCAGGGTTGTTAACGTTAATCAACGATCAACGCCGTTAACGTTAATTTTTCTCGAGATCAACGTTAACGGCGTTTCGTTGATTTTCATGTTTTTTAACGTTAGCGTCAACGGATTGCGTTGAATTAACGTCAACGAACATCGTTAATCTCATCGTTGATTACTGGGTGACCTGTGTAGATGCAATGAAAATTTTCGCTACGTTGATAAACAAGTTGCCTCCATGCAAATATCGTAACCAAGGAAATTGAAAAAAAAATCTTGTTTACGGGTATAAAAGGATGCAAGCAGCAAGGGCCAAGAACAATTGTGTTCGAGTGGTAGAGAAATCCGGACGCGTTGCAAATGAAGAACTACCGATCCATGTCGCCGAGTGGCCCTTTCGTCGGGGAAATTTTCAAATACTGTAGACTGGTTTCCGGGAAGTGAAGGCGTTTCGACATCACACATTTCAAGGCTGAATGACTGCATGGATTGAAAATTGTTGCCGCATGCATACCGTAGTTCGAATTAACTGAAATTTGAATGACGAACTACAAATGACCTGCAGTTTTATCTATAGCGAATTCCTTATATTGCATTGCAGTCATTTACCAAAAAGTTCCAGAGGGTTGATCAAAGACAAGAGCAACCGAGAGATTTTTTTACCTAATTCAAAAAACGGTATGTTTTTGGTGGTTGATTTGTTCAACGAATTTGTTCACATTCAGAAGTTACGTAAATTTGCAGAACATACCACTTGAGCACTTCCATGACTAACTTTGGCGATCCTATAACATTTCCCCGAATACCATTACCCCGAAAACCATCACCCCGAAAGTCAATACCCCGAATGGTCAAGTACCCCGAAAACCAATACCCCGAAAACCATTACCCCGAATAGTCCGTTACCCCGAATACCATTTCCCCGAATGGACCATAACCCCGAATTTTCTTGGCACGAAAAATTCAAAATGAAGATCCGACAAATGAATCCAATATACCTATTTCATAGAATTTTGATTTTCATTTGAATTCATGTTCTTCATGTTATCAAAGATTTATTATTCTTTTAATCAACAGCTATTCTTCATGAACCAAGTGAGAACCCAAATTTTACTCACAGGCGTGTACTTGATTTTGTGAGAATGATTGTGTTCACAGCAATAAATCATTTTTCGAACTGATGTTAAAGCTGACATGTTAATATTAAAGACCTTTCCCGCCCTCTTTCAAAAGCGTTATATTATTTGGTAATGCCTAATTATATTTTTATATTGCTGGAGGCAATGCGAGTTCAACATATTCTAAAATGTCATTAGACTATGGTTTGAAAAATGTCAGATGAAAATGTTAACTAATATTAAACTGACCACTTTTTCAAAAGTACATCGCTAAAGAACAGCCTATGATAAAAGAAGAAAAAACACTGTTGAAAGCGTCAATAATTATGATGCCAACAATCACTTTGCTAGTGCAACTTCCGAAAGAATAGCCGAAAAGAGGGACAAATCTCTTGTTAGAAATTGTAATACTGACAAGATGTAATACGGACAAGTAATGCAGGGGCTTATTTTCATTTATTTTTTGAAGTCACTGCCAAATTTGAATTTCGCTCAAGACAAGTCGATTTTTTTTACCGCTTTCGCTCAAACTTCAACTCAAACGGTACAACTCGAAACAACAGCCTATAACTCAATGAAGAGAAAATCATTGATTAAAATATTTACACTGCCATTATACAACCTCGAAAGAACAGCCGATGATTGAAAGAATAAAAAATCATTAATAGGAATACTACTATTAAGTCGAAAACTTTCAGGCTCAAATTCGCGAGCTTCCTTGAAGAATTTCTTGAAGGCATCACTGATTTTCGGGGAAGTGTCGTGTTCGGGGAACTGGTTTTCGGGGTAATGGTTTTCGGGGTAATGTGTCATTCGGGGTAACGTTGCATTCGGGGTAATGGTTTTCGGGGTACTGGTTTTCGGGGAGATGGTTTTCGGGGTAATGGTATTCGGGGAAGTGTTATAGGACCAACTTTGGCATGGGGCGACGCAAATATGAGCTTTAGTTGTGGCTAAATATGCGCTCAGTAGCTTTCAATATAAATTACTGCCGAAGCGAATTTAAAGTGCCAAGAATAGGATCCAGCTCCTTACCGTTTGAAATCAAATTAAACAAATCTCTATGTTCCCTATCTTCTATCTTCGAGCAAACCTCTGAAAACCTTCAATAATGATTGCGATGTGATAAATTCACTAAATATTCAACCGGTTATTTGTAGTTCGTCATACTTATTTTATGGCAATTCCAACTAAGCTGTGATACAGTGCCTCAAAGTTGCTAATTTTGTATGGAGAAACAGGATAAAAGCTTTCGTCTTTGACTGGAGTTAAAAATAAGTTCACTCATTATAAAAAAGTAGATGCAATAAACTACATGTTTTTTTAATAAAGTCTAAACACAACAGATAAATGAACCGAAAAATTATTTTAAAATTATTTGCTGTTTTATTTCTCACCTCTCGCTACATTACATATCCTACTTGAAACAAACTCTGGGATTTGCTAAAAATATGGCAAAGGCCATAATTAACGTAAAAAATTAACGTTGACCGTTGACGTTAAATCAACGCCAAGCGTTAACGTTAACGTTGATCAATGGCTCCGAAAAATCAACGCAAAATTCGTTGATCGTTACAATTAACGTTAACGAATCAACGAAACGGCGTTAATCGTTAATTAACGTCAACAACCCTGATCAGGATGCACAGAATCTTATGGGAAACCGAAAAACCAGCTTATTTGAAGTAAACATATTATCAACTAGAAAAGTCAGTAAAGTTTCCTATATATTTCGATAATTTTTAACAGCAGGCATTTTAAATTTTCAGTAATCGCTTTAATTAGTAAGGAAAATCATAGTCCAAAACCCAATAAAACTATACCGACTTCGATAAAATAAACTAACTGTGAATGGGAAGAACCCGTTTAAAAAACTAACTGGAATTTTCATGGACCTTGTCAAAAAAACGTCCAGAATCATCTCAAAATAAACCCAGAATCAGATATCTGCTACATATTTCATGTAGAATGTTAGAAATCAACGAGCTTTCGAAGAATTCCGTCGAAATCAGTCAAAAGATTCGGAAGCTACTATTCAGAAATCCCCTATTGGTAAGGCAGAAATCTCCCAGATTTTTTTTTCAATGATTTTACAAGAAATCTTTGGCGGAATCTGTGAATGATTGAACCAAAAACTATTTTGGAAATATTCAATAGATACCTTCAGGAAGGATCTTAGTTATTTCATATAACTGAGAACCACATTAAATTAAGTCAATTTTTGCATTGGCTTCTCGGACCCTCTGTGAATTCTTTGTGGTCCCTACCCGAGCAAAGTCGGATAACTGGATGATACCAAATTGATAACAACTTTTATTATCGCTGTTATCATTTTGATATTATGTTATCAATGATAACTGAATGATAAAAAAAAAATTGTTATCATTGTATCCGTGACAGACATATTTGATAACAGGTTGATAACAAACATGTTATCATATATGTTTCCTACATTTTTTTTTATAAAGCTTGTGTTATTGAACAAAATTGACTTTTGTCACACAAAATTTTGTAAAATTATTTCGAGCGTAAGTTTAATCCAAAACGCTCATCTCTCATTTTTTTCCCTTGATTTATGATCATAAAATTCAAAAATATGGAATGATGCAAACTTAGTTATCAACTTGAACTCAATGATAACATAATTTACTATTAGTTTGTTATTCGACAAACAAATTTGAGTTCTCATTTTTGTCATGTTGGCTCTTAATTCAGCCATGTTGATAACAAAATCAGTTATCAAATGATGATAACCAGGTTACAAGATTTGTTATCATTTTGCTATTCAACTTTGCTCGGGTAGGGGTCCGCCGACCACCAGTTAGGAAAGCCTGTCATAGATATTAGCGATATGTAATTCTTCGCAGTTTTTCGATTGGGTCCCTACTGGATTCCTTCGTTAATATTTGACAAGTTGGTGATTTTTTTTCTGTTGACTACTAAGATGTTTTTCAGAAATCCTCTGCTAGATTGTACATTATATTGGATCTACTGTGGATCTTACCAAGAAACTTTTAAAGAACTCAGTGGAAATCTTCAAAAGGTATCGTTAGGAATACCTCAAGTAGCTCATCCAAAAAACCGTGAGCCTTTAAAAAAACGGTTAATCATTTAAGCGTTTGTTATTTTTTACTGTAGATCTCTGGAATATTTTGCAGTTATCAAATATCACCGCTATCTTCAAAATGACCGCTATCTTCAGATAGTTAGGTCCGACTTGTAGAAGTATAGAAAAGATCAAATAATTTGCGATCTGAGAAATCTTTGGAAAATTTTACACATTCAGTAAGAGGCACATGCGAAAGAAATATTACACATTTCTTGTGTCCATTCAACAGTATCGTAAAAGAAAGGACGCAAATACAAAAAAAATGTCTCCTACTCCTCACACGAATTTGTTCCATACATCGGCACTGGCGCATGAAATTAGAACGGCCAAAATCTCATGAAGAAGCTTCATGAGGACAACGTCCGATACAACATCGTATGGGCAGAACCCTTAATCAGTATTCCACCCCAAACCCAGTCCCAGTCTGCTGGACGTCGAATCCGATAATCGATGACTGTGCGAGTGGTCTTTGCGCGTAAGTCCATCCCGCAAAGAATCGCACCCAGAATCCAATCGGAGCGCAGTCCGTTGGCATTGATTGGAATTGATATTCATTCGTCATTTCGCCGGAAGACACTAATGAAATTAGTCTTCAGGATTCGTGGATTTTGTGTGTGGCAAACTCGGGTTGAGAAAAACTAGGCACGAGAAGAATTTCCATTATTCATTAACACATGTCATTGTCGTAGAGTGGTGGTGACGTAGTCGGTATAGGTTTGTGGTCCACTCTTGACTCTCGGGATGGTGATGATGATGAACCAACAGCAAAACCTCAGAGTGGCATCGTTATCTTGTGGTCTCGTACCACTGACAGTACGGATGGTTTCCTTAACCGGATTGGTATGGTAGGTATATGAAGGGGTTCTCCAAGTAGGGTGTACGGTGTTGTGGTTTCAATTACCACCGACTCGATGGCGATGATGATGAAGCTGACGAGGAATGGCACTGTCTGTCGGAAGACACTTGGACCGGATCCATATCTTCCCGAGATGCGTTCTACGATACGTGAAGATAATCTCCCGCCACATCGTTGGTGCTGATGGAAAGCTAGCGGATTGAGGCCAGAAGCCTTCGCGGTAGAGTTAATAAATCATGGCTGGGCTTCACCGATGGTCATTCCAGTTTTTTCCCTATCTTCTCAAGCGAGACTTCTCGCTGGGAACATAATCGGGCACAATGTGACCGAGCGGAGTACACTCTTTTATGGTCATTTGCGCTTTAATTGGATTAAAGAACATTATGGACAGTTAGAACGCTTTTTTCACTTGTTGGATTTCTTCCACTCTTTTGCCATCGAGGCAAGTTGAGAACGGTTGAGCTTCATGAGAGCCGGCAACAGCAGCAGCCGAGTAGCCACCTATCCGGCAGTTAGTTGTCGGTTCGTTTGAATGATGGGATCATAAACGGGCGATTACCAGCGAATGTAGGAACATTTAATCATTGCCCAGGGGGATTGAGGTTTGACGGTTTAATGCGAGAATGGGTGTGCTCAGAGTGTGGATGGAAATATCAGATGGAATTTCTACAAATGGTTCAATTATGAAGAGGAAGATTGTTGGATTTGGAGCAATATAAGCTGCTGGTTCAACTTCAACAAGCTCAACTTTAAATGTAAGTAGGAAAGGTACACTCCCGTGTCACTCCCATAATAACTTCAAAAATGTTTTCTCCATATTTTGTGATTTTACCTACGTCTAATTTAAAATTTCTATGGCTCATTCGAAAGGCAATGTGTTAAACTTACTTCATGGTTATTTGTATCAAGAATTTTCTGAATTTTGTATACTAAATATTTAATTAATGGTGTTGTTGCAAAAACAACATGGATGAATTTGAATCAATGTGTTTTTACAAGATGACTTGAATGACTGTTTGGTTGATACTGAATGTTTTCAGATATTTCCGCCAAAATGTTTCAAGTGCTCTTCAAGAAATATAAGATAAGGGATCTAGTGCCACATTAGTTCAAAATTGATTCTGTGCTGAGAAAAACGGCCATGTGTAACACAGCGTAACAAAAATGACATTTTTGCATGTCTCAAGGATCAAATTATGTGTTTCGAGTAGATTTGGGGCTGCTGAATCTGGTGCCATTTTCAGAAATGTTCCAGCACGTTACAATTTTTAGCTACAGGTTGCCAAAGTTGTATAAAACACTGATTTTATTGATGTTAACCTAAAATTTAAGGTATAATTTGTCAAACCTTTTTGTGATCTAATCCACTGAGCATGCTATTTTGCACTTAAGCTTTAATTTTGGATTAAACTTGGATGGAATTGCGCAATTAAATTTAGGCTAAACAGATTTTTTCGACATGTTTGCTGTCTCCATACAAAATTCTTCGTTTCTCTTATAAAAAAAAATAAATTTTCCGCATCGAAAGTATTATAAACTTTGCCGATAAGTATTGTTATACACATGAAGTTTGAATTCTGTGGCAAATTATGCAATTGCCTTAAAAACTAGCAAACTTGCATGCAAGTTGGATAAAATAGTCAATTTTTGCATTTTCATCAGCCAATATCTCAAAAACTAGACGTTCTATGATATTTTTGAAACGAGTAGAAGTGAATAAATACGACGAGTGATGAAAAAATCTAGTTTTGCAACGAGTTGCATACAACATTTTTTGCAATTACAAATAATGCCATTATTGTTGGATTATAATTGGAGCGTAAACATATGGTCGGCGTTAAGTCAGAGGGGACCAAGTACAAAACTTGGGAAAATTGGATCATTCTCTCATTAGATGCGAAATTACCTTATCTCCGTTTCACTTTGACCAGATTTGATGAATGGTTTAAACTTCGAGGGATATGTAACAAATTTATGATCAATAAAAATCGATAAAAGTGTGCAGTCAGAGAGGACCAAGTGCTTATTACCATAACAGCTAAAATGATCAGCGCGCTGAGAAATGCGAGGATATGAAAAAAAAATCAAGAGTTTTACAGATTTTTCGACATTGAATGGTTTTTCCACTTATCCTTCAATAGAAATTTATGAATACAGTCGCCTCTCCACATCTCGATATCGAAGGGAGATTTACAAAACACTGCGTTGCCAAGAAAGTAATACACAAACAGACGTCATTTTGCGCTTCTAATTTGTTTTGAATCCCAACATTTTGGTCTAGTAACCTTCGATATTGGTCATATCGACATACGGAGAGAACATTGAGAACGAAAAATCAACAGAAACACATCGAGATATGGAGATATCGAGATAAGGAGGATATCGAGATATGGAGAGTGAAAATGTATGCAGACTGAAGGGACTTATGAAATCATCGACATAGGGAGATATATCGAGATGTAGAACATCGAGAAGTGGAGAGTCGACTGTATTACTTAATTCGATGAATTTGATTATGATTTTTGACCATTTTCCATACTTGGATGGGTGGTCAGAAATTGCAACAATTTCTTTGCAGACAGAGCGGACCAAGTGAAAAGCACTAAACTTATTGATTATTGCATTTTTTGAGTCAATTTCAGAGTCCGATAGAAGTTTATGGTAGTTCTATGGTGTATATGTGGAATGTACTAGAACCCGCATATTTGACCAGTTAATTTTGGTCGGTGTTCAAGATTTTCACTTGGTCCACTCTGACTAAACACATATTGGAATATTTCTGGTCTTCAATGCCCTAATCCTGAAAAACCTTAATTTTCAAGTTATCGTTATGCTGATTTTGGTATTGACGATATGGATTATTGAAAAATTTACTATACTGGTGTCGAAGGGTCTTGATAATCTGCTTATCTAAGACATATGCACCAAGTTTGACCGTTGCACATTGGTCCCAAAGCCATATCTAGGAAGACTAAAATGATTGCGCCTAAACCGTCAATTTTAGATATATGGTGTCTTCGGCAAAGTTTCTCCATATTTTTTAGACATTTTTTTCAGAGATGTGAAATTAGGGTGGCCCACATGGTTTACGAGATCAGCACATAAACTTTTTTGCTAACGCATTTAGGACTACACAATGTTCTACAATGTTTCAGAACAACCGATTTGGAGCAACTTTGTGGAAGAACCCAAATTTCTATCTCTTATAGTTCACGAGTTATGATTTTTTTTAACAAAAAAGTTAGGGTGGTACTGAAAAATCAGTTTTTTCTTCATAAACTTTTATACGATAATTTCTCGCAAAAACTTTGTTCCGAGCACTTTTAGAACTTTTGATTGCGCAACTTTTTGCCCAAGAAACTACTGTTCTATCTCTTATGGTTACAGAGTTATCAGAAATTTTCTTCGAAAAAATGGTTGTTTTCAAATGCCGATATCGGATTTTCAATCTTTTGTCGGCATTAGAAAGATTATTTCTTTCTCTGTTTATGGTGGAAAAAACTGTGAGGACGTTTTTTGTTTGAAAAGATTTATAAAAATTTGAAAATAATATGTTTTTAACCGAAAATTGTCTATAACTTGAAAAATATTCGAGATAGCTCTTTGGTGCCTTCAGCAAAAATGTGCAAAATTGAAAGTTCTGATAGTGTTTCATATAAGGTATTCATAAAAAATCAACGCTTACACATATATTCACCCTAAACCAAATTATATATGGTAAAGAAAGCGAAAAAAAGATATTTGCTAGAACAATCGAAATAACTGTATGTATGTCATTAAAATTGAATACACATGTATTGATATCGATCATAGTAAGCGGAATCTAAGGAGTTAAAAAAAGGAAAATTATTTGCTGAAGCAGTTTTCAAGTAATCAAGGCCCACCTTCTGGTTCATAATGTTTGTCCAGCTAACCTATGCCGTGGTTGGTTATAAACTGCTACCGCTTCGGATTACTAAGCAGAAGGTCATGCGTTCAATACCAGTTCCGTTTATTATATTATCAACCCCAAACGATAACAAAACGTATAGTTTGAAGAATTCCTTGAAATTACCAAAACCTTACTTCCCGTGATATCCTCCCATAGAAATATAGAAGTATCTGCAATTATTCTATCTGGGCATCCAACTTATCCCATTCAATTCAATCAAATCCAAAAAAATCTGCCACAACGAATTAGTCAGGGCAGCATTCGCCTGTTGAAGAATACATGAATCTTGAACAAGAGCCAGATATAAATTCCAAATATCTGTCTAAGGTAACGAACCAGAAGGTGGGCCTTGATTACTTGAAAACTGCTTCAGCAAATAATTTTCCTTTTTTTAACTCCTTAGATTCCGCTTACTATGATCGATATCAATACATGTGTATTCAATTTTAATGACATACATACAGTTATTTCGATTGTTCTAGCAAATATCTTTTTTTCGCTTTCTTTACCATATATAATTTGGTTTAGGGTGAATATATGTGTAAGCGTTGATTTTTTATGAATACCTTATATGAAACACTATCAGAACTTTCAATTTTGCACATTTTTGCTGAAGGCACCAAAGAGCTATCTCGAATATTTTTCAAGTTATAGACAATTTTCGGTTAAAAACATATTATTTTCAAATTTTTATAAATCTTTTCAAACAAAAAACGTCCTCACAGTTTTTTCCACCATAAACAGAGAAAGAAATAATCTTTCTAATGCCGACAAAAGATTGAAAATCCGATATCGGCATTTGAAAACAACCATTTTTTCGAAGAAAATTTCTGATAACTCTGTAACCATAAGAGATAGAACAGTAGTTTCTTGGGCAAAAAGTTGCGCAATCAAAAGTTCTAAAAGTGCTCGGAACAAAGTTTTTGCGAGAAATTATTGCATAAAAAGTTATGAAGAAAAAACTGATTTTTTAGTACCACCCTAACTATTTTGTTAAAAAAAATCATAACTCGCGAACCATAAGAGATAGAAATTTGGGTCCTTCTGCAAAGTTGCTCCAAATCGGTTGTTCTAAAACATTGTAGAACATTGTGTAGTCCTAAATGCGTCAGCAAAAAAGTTTATGTGCTGATCTCGTAAACCATGTGGGCCACCCTAATTTCACATCTCTGAAAAAAATGTCTGAAAAATATGGAGAAACTTTGCCGAAGACACCATATATCTAAAATTGATGGTTTAGGCGCAATCATTTTTGTCTTCCTAGATATGGCTTTGGGACCAATGTGCGTTGAAGCATTAAATGATTATTATTTTCCTAGAAATTGTCAGAGAGTCAGAGTGGACAAAGTACACATAGACCATCAAAAAATCGTTCTATCAGAGGTTTGGATTATGATTTTTCATGATTATCACTCCACATAATATTGTTTGAAAGTAACACAAAGCTGTGTAGGAATATTGAACCAAAATTTAAAAGAGTTCAAAAATTACAAAGCTTTAGACTTTGTAAACCAATTTTTCTCAAAATATGAAAAATGTCACTTGGTCCACTCTGACTTAAGGGGGCAGGATCCGTCATTGATTTCAGAATTTTCAAAAGCAGTTTTATCGTTCAAAATCAAGAAAATTTAGAGGAAAATGTGTTCACTGTATTCTATTCTCCAACCGAAACACAGTGAACACATTTTCATCGACTAATTTTCAGTTTTGAACAGAATAACTGCTTTTGAAGTTTCGATGATTACGATGGAGGAGCGTTGATCGTTAAGGTGATTATAGAACGAAGCCACACCTCAAATTTTCAAGAGCACAAGACTTGAGAACCAAATAGCGCTCCGCCTTGAAAATCTATCCCATTGGTCACCACCAGCAAGCCAGGTTTTCAACGCGAACTGTTGGCAGATTCTCTCGCCTTGTGCACTTGAAAATTCAAACTTTGGCTTCGTTTTATAATCACCTTAACGCCGACCATATTTCAATAAAATCCACATGAGCTTCCATGCGTAGCAACAGCTCAGTTTTCCAAAATCAGGTAGGCTGTGGAATGACTGTCAAATATTTTTACACTTGCATTGCCGATTCTCATTTCAATAACTGAGCAGGTAAGACGCTGCATACCACGATAGATACAACAAGGTAGGCTATTCCCACGTGTAAACAATGATTTTTCATCGAAACATGTGTCGTCATTCCAATCGTTAAGCGTGAGGCCTTAAGAATAGTAATCCATCACAATCAACTAGCTCCTGAGTCTATATCCGTCGGACGATCCTAATTCGACTAAATCGGGATCTTCAAACGGATGTAGAACCAGAAGCTAGTTGACCAAGTTATTTAGATATTCAGAGCAATTCGATAAACTACGTATAGAAGCAATCAGATATCAATTTTACAACTACCTAAACAGTGCTTTGTTGTGATTACTTTTTATGTCTCCTTATAAGCAAAATATTTTGTTTTGTAAAGTTGTTGCGAGTTCTCCGGTAGAAGGTAGAGCGAAAACCACCGAAAAGCGAATCACACAAAGACTGGAGGGCCACAGCACCAACAAATCCAAAAAACAGTGCCAAAACTCAATTTAATACATATATTTTGGGTTCACTCACCCATTTCCTCTCTTCTACTTCCTACATTCCTTCTCCTACTACCTTTTCTCTTAAACTTCTACTTGCATTCTTCTTTTCTTACTTACTACTTCATGGGGCGCCCCTTCCTACCAGCCGCCACGCCTCTGCACCTCATTCCTCGGTGCCTTCCTTCGATCGCACACGCGTTCAATCCGCGTTTCCGGATTCGCTCCGCCCGGGGCGGTCCGACTGGTCCTCGACTCCTCACCGATTCTCGCTGCCGTCATTCGCCGATGGGCAATTCCCCGGCGATGCTTCCTCAATCGACTACAGACCGTCCGAGAGGCCTTGGCGCGTCGTGTCGTTCGTGATTCCCGGTCGACTTGCTGCAGCGAGCGGAATGATGAAACTGGAAATCAAAAACAAAAACCCCTTTCAGGGGTTTTTGCTTCGTGCCGTTCCCGGCAGTGATTGCCGACTCTCGCCCTCCAATTGGCCGCACGATCAACTTGGTGCGAATCTGCGCACCGCGATTCACCGACTGACTCCTTCTGGACCAGCTGCCACTCCCAGTGCTCTCCAAATGATACCCCGTTGCGCCTGATGGTGGCCGTAAGCCTCAACTCCGCGCCGAACCGATTTTTGGTCGTCGAACTCCGGGTCTCCGCTCCTCCCATCCAGGACACTATCTGGTGCACTGGCGAGTTCCCTGCTCCCGTTTCCAGGATCACAGGGTACGATTTCTCCCGTATCGTGAACGGCGCACGGTCTACTTCCTGGCGCGATGGAAGCGATTGGTGACCGTAGTGATGGCCTGCTCTCGTCCTCCAATTGGCCGCACGGTCAACTTAGTGCTAGACCCGGTGAAATCGCAGTCTGGCAAAATGGCGGCTCTGGACGTCTACTGCCGGCCTCGTGGTGTGACGATGCCGAGTCTTACGTCGATTGGATCGTAGGCCCGTGTCCTCGGTTGGTTTCCGATTGTGGCCAGAGGATGATTCCTGTTTCACACGCGATGTCGCGACCAACGCGATCGAGCGAACTGGACGAATGGCGATGACGTGGCAGGGCCTTCGACGGAGTCCTGCAGCTGTCACTTGTCGGGGATAGTGACGTTTTCGAGATTCTCGCTTTCTCCGCTTGGCGGTGCTGGTTCGTACCGTTGATTTGAAAAGGCTTTTAGCGACCGGTGTTTTGAATCGGCGGTTGTTGTTCGAAAGCGATATGCACGGAACGAATGATATCCTCCGTTTTCCGTTGTTATTATGGTGCAGCATGGCAATAAGTGTTTTTTGATGTAGGCGTGCGTGGCGACAAATTCTAATTTCGTAGGTTTTACAAGGAATTGAGTTTTGTCTTTACAAGCTTAATTTTCTTACGATAAACAAACTAATCTAAACGTAACACAACTCTACCGTAGCGGAAGAATTTTTCATAAATCGATGATCAAACGATTTATGAAAAATTCACAAAATTTTCAATCATCCTCCTAGGATGATGGTCAGAGACAAGTCGGTCATCTAAACGCTTGAGCAGACCTCAAGTTACTTCTGGTTCTTTAACCTTATACCGTAAACTAAACTCATATACGCAAGCCTTGGTTGCTTGCCAAATCAAATCACCTAAACTGCATAACCTTAATCCTAGACTCAATATCACGCCAGCTGCGCCTGGCAGAATCTTCGACCTCTCAAATCGTCTCTGACCAAAGTCCTTGTCCAGCTTCTACAAATCCGAGCAAACTACGGCAAAACATTCAAATCGGATTCTAGCCTATTGTATTGGCTAAAATAGGCTTAATCGCACACTAAACATAGAAGCTATATTTACAAACTTTTTACAAGGACTAAATTGGTTTGTTTTGGTTTGTGCATAAAACTGAGAAAAGAAGCATTTCCGCGACTAAATCGTCATGAGCCCGAGAATGGGGTTTTACCGCGCCCCTGGTCGCGTTACCTTGGGATGAAGATTTCATGACGACCCCCAGATCTTTAACCCTTGGCCACGCATTTGAATTGACTGGAAACACTTGAGGGTTTGTGTGCACTCATCCAGTCTTGGATGTGCTTGGATTACCGTGATCGTGTTTTGTGTCTTTGTAGTTGTGCCACTCATAGCTCTGTGTAGTGGGTGGTCGAATCTAGATGGTGAGCTCGATTTATCTCGTTCGGCGAACGGCATGACCATTTGGTGTGTTTTGGTGTGGGGCTTCCTCTACTTGGTTGGCAGCTCGCTGTGGATATGGTCTACGATGCACTTTGCTCGCTGTCTATTTCTGGTATCTGGAGTCTCCCTATTGTGGACTTCGGGGTCACAGTCTCCCACGCCTGACATAGGCTGCTTGCTTGTCCGCTTCTTGATGATGGTATTTGGAGCCTCCCTACTCACGATGGTTTTCAGGGTTCCAATCTCCCGTGCCCTTTGTAGGCTGCTTACTTGACCGCTTCTTGATGATGGTATTTGGAGCCTCCCTACTCACTATGGTTTTCAGGGTTCCAATCTCCCGTGCCTTCCAAAGGCTGCTTTCTTGTCCGCTTCTTGATGATGGTATTTGGAGCCTCCCTACTCACGATGGTTTTCAGGGTTCCAATCTCCCGTGCCTTCCAAAGGCTGCTTGCTTGTCCGCTTCTTGATGATGGTATTTGGAGCCTCCCTACTCACGATGGTTTTCAGGGTTCCAATCTCCCGTGCCTTCCGTAGGCTGCTTGCTTGTCCGCTTCTTGATGATGGTATTTGGAGCCTCCCTACTCACGATGGTTTTCAGGGTTCCAATCTCCCGTGCCCTTCCGTAGGCTCTAATTTCGTCCTTCTCCTCTCAATGCCTTCCAGTGCTGTCTCACTGCGCCCGATAGTGGCCGTAAGCTTCAACTCCGCGTCGAACCGATTTTTGGTCGTCGATCTCCGGGTCTCCACTCCTCCTATCAGAGAATACATCTGGTGCATTGCCGAGATCCCTACTCCCCGTTTCCAAAGACGTAGGGTGCGATTTCTCCCGCTTCGCGAACGGCGCACGGTACACCTCCTGGCGCGATGGAAGTGTTTTGGTACCGCATGTTGGTTTTCTTCCCTGCTTGATGTGGTCGCGAATCGTGTTCAACTTTTGGCGACGATTATTGGCTACAACGAAGCTGACGAATCGTCATGGTGGAGAGGTAGTCGTTAAGAAGTTGTTGCTCATCACACCTGACTCTTGCCATTTTCCCGCTTGGTACGTGTTTTGGAGTATGGTACTAATCGTTGACAGGCTTTGCCTGTGGACATAGCTTTATCGTTGTGGAACCTCGCTCGGATGAACGGAAATCCTTGCCATAGTCTTGATTGGGGTTGCTGAAGTGGAGCGTTGTTGTAGCGGATTCTCACTCTCAGCATTCGTGGTCAAATCTCCCTGTGATTGGTGTTTTTGACAGCTACTGATTCTGGTTAACAGGCACCGCCTGTGTACATAGCTTGAACGTTTCGGAACCTCGTTCGTTTGAACGGAAATCCTTACAGAAATCTCCTAATCGGTATAGCTGAGGCGAAGCAGAATTGTGGATACTGTGCTCGCCTTTGCTTGTTGTCACTGTTCCCATTTGGTGTTTTTGTCAGCTTTCGCTTCTTGGTTGACAGGCACTGCCTGCGTACATAGCTTTACACTTTACGCTTAATCCGCTTTAATGTCCTTCGCATGGAATCTGCCTTTCTTCCCACTCATCACGTCCTCCAGCAGGTACAAGTTCGTCCCGAGGATCTCCTTCACTATTGCCGGAACGAATTTCGGCTCCAGCTTGCTGTTGATCTGGTCCGCTTTCGATGAGAGGATGAACGTTCGACGCCACACCAGATCTCCGACTTTAAACGCCACTAATCTTGTGCGGAGGTTGTATCGTTGTTTCGCCCGCTGGTGGCTGTTTTTGATGCGATCGATGATCAGCTTCTGTATTCGGCGAATCGTTGATAGCCGTAGATCCTGCGCAACTTTTGGGTCTTCCGGCGTGTTCAGTTCTTGCTGCGTGTAGAGGTCCGTGTGTAGCAGTAGGTGTCGTCCGAAATTCGCTTCGTGCGGACTCACACCCGTTGCCTCGTGCCTGGCCGCGTTGATCGCTGCCGTGATTGCCGGTAGCTTCTCGTCCCACTCTCGATGATCGCCGTCCAGCAATGCTCGGATGCAGGTGACTACGACGCGGTTAACGCGCTCCGCGTTGTTGACCTGTGGGCAGTAGAAAGCTGTCTTCATGTGGCCGATCTTGTTCTTCGCCAGCCAGGACTTGAAGACCATCGATTCGAACTGCTTCCCATAGTCGGACAATATCAGCCGTGGACGCGAGAACTTCAGGCACACCTCTTCTTCCAGGAAATCCACCATTTTCTGTGAATCTGCTGCGCGCATTGGCCTGACGATCACGTATTTGCTGACCCAATCTACTACCACCAACAATACCGTGTTCCCGCGCTTGGAACGAGTGAGCGGACCGACAAAGTCCACCGATATCATCTCCCACGGGATCTTCGCCGGCTTGGGATTCCCCATTTGCGGCATCATCTTCGTTCCAGGTGCCTTGCACGCTTTGCAAGTCGGACAGCTCCTCACGTAATCGCTGATTTCCTGCTGCATCTGCGGCCAATAGTAGTGGGCTTGTAGCTTGTGCCATGTTTTGTAGAGGCCTAAATGCGCGGACGCCGGTTCGTCGTGGAATCTCCGGATCAGCTGCAACCTTTCTTCCTTGGGTACCACCTGCTTCCACCTGTGGAATACTGCTCCGACCTCGTCCTTGCAGCGGCAGTTCTTGAACAAGGTGTTGTTTGCGATTCGGAAGTCTGGAAACCGCTCGCCTTCAGTCTGCACTCTCTCCACCAGCTTCTTGTACCACGGATCCTGCACCTGGTTTACGGTGAATACTGCTTCTGCTACCGTTCTCGACAGAGCATCCGGTACCACGTTGATAGAACCTTTCCGGTACCGAATTTCGAAGTCGAACGCATTCAGCCGCAACAGCCATCGGCTCATCAAGGCCGTTGGGTTCTTCATCGACTTCAAGTAGCTGAGCGCTGCGTGATCGCAATGGACGACGAACCTGATTCCTTCCACATAGGCTCTGAACTTTTCGATCGCTCGGATCACCGCGAGACACTCCCGCTCCGTGACGGAGTACTTCCTCTCCGACGCTGACAATTTCTGCGAGAAGTATCCGATCGGATGTTCTTCGCCGTCGGTCTCTTGTGTTAGCACTGCTCCGATCGCTGTGTCGCTGGCATCGCACGCTATCGCGAACGGTTTGCTGTAGTCCGGCATCGCTAGTACCGGGGCAGAGACCAGAGCTGCTTTCAGCTTGAGGAAGGCTTCTTCAGCTACTGGATTCCACCGGAACTTCGTCTTGGCCGATGTTAGGTTCGTGAGCGGTGATGCCAACTGCGAGAATCCTGCGATGAAGCGTCGGTACCAGTTGCAGACACCTAGGAACCGCTGCACTTCTTTCCGGGTATTTGGAGTGGGGAACTGTACGATGGCCTGAATCTTTTCGTCATCTACTCGCCAACCTTGCTCGTCGATCACGTAGCCTAGGTATTTCATGCTCTTCCTGCAGAACATGGACTTCTCCGAAGAGATCGTGAGATTCGCTTGTCGTAGCCGGCGTGCTACTTCTTCGAGCAGAGCGATGTGCTCTTCGAAGGTCTCCGAGCAGATGATTATGTCGTCTAAGTAGTGGAATACCAGCGGCTCTAGATCAGCGAACAGGTGCGTCATGAGCCGCGCTAGAGCTTGGCTGGCCGTACACAGTCCGAAAGGCACCACTTTGAATTGAAAGTGGCCTCTGGATGGAACGGTGAACGCCGTCAGCGGTCTCGATTGTGGATGGAGCGGTAGCTGCCAGAAAGCATCTTTGAGATCGATCGACGAGATGTATTTGCTGCTTCGGAGGTTGTTGGTGATCGCTGCTATCTGCGGAATTGGGTAGCCTTCATTTACCATGACGGAATTTAGGTGACGGGCATCCAGGCAGACGCGATATTGCCCAGTCTTCTTTTTCACGGCGACTAGTGGATTGTTCCACGGCGAGAACTGTGCCTCCTCGATGACATCGAGTGCGATCATTCGGTCGATCTCCCTGTTCACCTCCTGCAGAACATACGGCGACATGGGATAATGCCGTTGCTTGCGAGGTGGTGCGTTGCCTACGTCGATGTGATGCTCGTATAACTTCGTGCGACCCAGCGTTCCCTCTACAGCTCTAGGAAATTTCCGGATTGCCTGCTCCAACTGCTTCTTTTGCTCTGGCGTCAGCTGCTTCATCTGTTCCTCGCCGCCTTTGTGTTCCTGTTCTGCTTCCATTGCGCAACAGACTGCCTTTACTCCGAACTTGTCCCAGAAGTTCATTCCCAAGATGATGCAGTCCGGGATCGAGGGTACCAGCAGTACTGGAAGCACTTCGTTGCGGTTGTTGTACACAATGGGAAGATAGACGAAATTGGTGATTTTATGCTTCGTGCCGTCCGCCGTTTTTATTCCGCCCTTGACGGTTCCTCTCTGTAGTCCGCACTCCTCTGCCAGATTGGCCTTATTTCCTCCTAGCAGAGAGCAGTTTGCTCCGCTGTCTAGCAAAGCGGTTAACTCCTTCCCTAACACCGATATGACGGCGTGCGGTCGATTGTCGCTTCCAAGATTGATTATTAACGAGTTCAGGTTTCGAAATTCTGGAATATCGGAGGGGTTTCCGATACTGTGCGGAGAGCTGCTCCCCTCTATTGCTGGTTCTCCGCTGGGTAGTTTACCGCACCTGTGCGGCATGTAAAGCAGCTGCGTAACGAGTAGCCTTTTCGTCCACACCGATAGCAGAAAAGGATCGCTTGCGGCTTTGGACAATCCATAAACCTATGGCCTTCCTCATCGCAGTTCCAGCAAACCAGTACCAGTCGTTGCTGGTTGTCTGCTTCCTGTTGTTCATCTGATTGGCGATCTACCAGTCTTAGTGGCTCTTGCTGAAAAGAGTTGTTTCGCTGGTTGTAGTTTTGCGGACCTTCCAGCGAGCTTGGTTTCCATTGTCGCGCTTGCCAGTTCTGCATCCTTTGTGGCTGCTCTTGCTGCTGCTCTGGTTGCCGTGGCTGGTACGGAGTAACTTGCGACCGTTGCTGCTGCACGGGTATGTGCGTGTCTCTCAACTGCTGTCGCATTACAGGTGAGCTGTCTCCCTCGGTACGATTGAACCTATCCGGAAACCGATGCTGCCTTCCGTTTCCTGGCGTGAAATTTTGTCGCGTAGTTCTCCGCTCAAAGTTCATCTTCAACGCGTTGACTTGCTCTGCCAACTCATCGATGGTGTGCTGCCAATGGTCTTCGTCCTGATCTTCTGGTGTCTCGAAACTGGGAGCGCTATCTTGAATTTCCACCGCATGGACTCTGCTGAAGCGTTGAGGATGTTGTTGCTGCTGTATTGGAGCCGGTCTGTTGGTCGCCACAGGCGTAGCGAAGTTCGGTTCCAGCAACGCACTGTGTGGAATCGGAATCCTACGCTGTCTGTTCAGAAGCATCCTCGTCTCGTCGTATCCGGTACACACTTCAACCATTTCTTCCAATGAGCGGGGTCTGGCTGCTGTTACGATGGCCGCATAGTTTTCGTTCATGTTCTTCTTCACCAGGAAGAACTTCTCATCGGCCGGAATCGGTGGATCCACAAAGCGAAAGAGCGCAGAAATGTCGCGATAGTATTTCGCAAACGATTCCTCTCTTCCTTGAAATCTGAAGCTGGCCTCCAATCGCAGAATTTGCGAGTAGCCGCTCGGCAAGAACTCTCTTCGAATCTCTCTCTTGAAGTCGTCCCAGGTACGCAGTAGTTGCTGAGAAGTTGCTCGTGCGTACCAGTCAATGGCATCCTCTTGCAGCAGGTGCTTGATGGAGCTCAGAAGTGTGGCATCGCTCATGCCTTCCGACCTTGCAAACGTCTCCACACGATCCAGGAAAACGTTCAGTGAGGTTGTGTCCTTCTCGCCTCGGAACTTGAACGGCCAGTTATGCACCGCTTTCTGCATCCTTCTCTCGTCTACTCGCTCCGGTGCTGGTCGTTCTCTCCGGATCAACCGCTCCAGTTCTTCTCGCATCCTGTGGCATTCTTCTCGCATCCGCTCTTCTCTCTCCTGCATCTGTCTGATTCTCACTTCCAGCGCTTCTTGTGATGGGGTTTCTCTTGCCTGTTGATTCCATCCTGCATACTCCCTGGCCAGGTAGGGAGGGGGTGGTGAACTGCTTTGCCGTCTTGATTCCGCTTGTCGTCTGTCTTCGTGGTCTGCTTGGAAAGAACTAGAAAACAATAGTCCTCTTCCTTGTCCACACGAAAACGATGACATCAGAGGTGGTTGCGGTGCTGGGGGTGGTGAATTGTCTTGAATAGAGGTGCTTCCAACTGGGATTGTGGCTTCCGCTATTCCTCCAACAGCTCCTTCCGAGTCGTTGTTGTTCCTCCTCACAGCGCCAGTTGATGTTGCATTTCTCACCGCATTTTCACCCATTTGTACACCATTCACTACACTTGTACCGTCCACTTTGCTTAACAACACATTAACATGCATGGACAACATAGCATGTGTTTCCTTCAGCTCGACCGGAGGGCGGATCAATTGCAAACGGTCGCGATAATGATTAAGACGTGTCCGGATTTTATTCAAGGATGCACTATCGTTAGTGCGAATAGCCGCTTCCGTGCTGATGTGCAACTGTTGTATTTGAGTTTCACAGTGCTCAATGTTTGACTGTGAACTCATTACATGGCATGAGCTCGTAGGCTGGTTATCTCGCAAGGACTCCTCTTGCATGAGTGCCTTGAGACGTAAGACCTTGCCTCTATGAGTGGTAGGTCCTAAATTAACTACATGACGTAGGACCAACTCATACGTGACCTCTTCGTCCGTCAAATGTGTGTAATCCATATCTTAACTTATGCGTAAGGGCTAAAATTTTGTTGATTATCAAGGCCGGATAATCAAAAGCACAAAACCAAATTTGCTAAATCACAAACCAAAAATTCGCTAACGGTAGTACTAAATTTTGTGGATTTTCAGTTGGGCGCCAGTGTTACGAGTTCTCCGGTAGAAGGTAGAGCGAAAACCACCGAAAAGCGAATCACACAAAGACTGGAGGGCCACAGCACCAACAAATCCAAAAAACAGTGCCAAAACTCAATTTAATACATATATTTTGGGTTCACTCACCCATTTCCTCTCTTCTACTTCCTACATTCCTTCTCCTACTACCTTTTCTCTTAAACTTCTACTTGCATTCTTCTTTTCTTACTTACTACTTCATGGGGCGCCCCTTCCTACCAGCCGCCACGCCTCTGCACCTCATTCCTCGGTGCCTTCCTTCGATCGCACACGCGTTCAATCCGCGTTTCCGGATTCGCTCCGCCCGGGGCGGTCCGACTGGTCCTCGACTCCTCACCGATTCTCGCTGCCGTCATTCGCCGATGGGCAATTCCCCGGCGATGCTTCCTCAATCGACTACAGACCGTCCGAGAGGCCTTGGCGCGTCGTGTCGTTCGTGATTCCCGGTCGACTTGCTGCAGCGAGCGGAATGATGAAACTGGAAATCAAAAACAAAAACCCCTTTCAGGGGTTTTTGCTTCGTGCCGTTCCCGGCAGTGATTGCCGACTCTCGCCCTCCAATTGGCCGCACGATCAACTTGGTGCGAATCTGCGCACCGCGATTCACCGACTGACTCCTTCTGGACCAGCTGCCACTCCCAGTGCTCTCCAAATGATACCCCGTTGCGCCTGATGGTGGCCGTAAGCCTCAACTCCGCGCCGAACCGATTTTTGGTCGTCGAACTCCGGGTCTCCGCTCCTCCCATCCAGGACACTATCTGGTGCACTGGCGAGTTCCCTGCTCCCGTTTCCAGGATCACAGGGTACGATTTCTCCCGTATCGTGAACGGCGCACGGTCTACTTCCTGGCGCGATGGAAGCGATTGGTGACCGTAGTGATGGCCTGCTCTCGTCCTCCAATTGGCCGCACGGTCAACTTAGTGCTAGACCCGGTGAAATCGCAGTCTGGCAAAATGGCGGCTCTGGACGTCTACTGCCGGCCTCGTGGTGTGACGATGCCGAGTCTTACGTCGATTGGATCGTAGGCCCGTGTCCTCGGTTGGTTTCCGATTGTGGCCAGAGGATGATTCCTGTTTCACACGCGATGTCGCGACCAACGCGATCGAGCGAACTGGACGAATGGCGATGACGTGGCAGGGCCTTCGACGGAGTCCTGCAGCTGTCACTTGTCGGGGATAGTGACGTTTTCGAGATTCTCGCTTTCTCCGCTTGGCGGTGCTGGTTCGTACCGTTGATTTGAAAAGGCTTTTAGCGACCGGTGTTTTGAATCGGCGGTTGTTGTTCGAAAGCGATATGCACGGAACGAATGATATCCTCCGTTTTCCGTTGTTATTATGGTGCAGCATGGCAATAAGTGTTTTTTGATGTAGGCGTGCGTGGCGACAAATTCTAATTTCGTAGGTTTTACAAGGAATTGAGTTTTGTCTTTACAAGCTTAATTTTCTTACGATAAACAAACTAATCTAAACGTAACAAAGTAAATTCTAAAAAGATTTTGGTATATTTGTGAAATCAAAATGACACCATTTCACAATTCCATTCAAAATCACAAAAAATTACATCTTAAAAATCGCTCAAATTGAATTCATTGCTAATTGTGTAGGTCTCGAAGCGTTTCCATGACTTCGATTTGATAATACTTTATAAATTAGTCTAGAAAAAGTATGAGCGTATTATACTTTAATACTCTCTTTCCCATGGTAGCACAGGTGATCCAACGATTATTGACGAACGCTGAATAATTCAAATTAGTAAGATTAGTTCAATAATGATTGGAACAAACTTATACGCTTATTTGTCTCATCAAACATCGAAATAAGTGACATAAGGGTCCAACTATTGAAAAACCATTGATTTTTATAAAAAAAATGTAATGCTTTTGAATAATTTAGCTTATTTGCAGCAACTTCAGTTTTAGCACTTCTTTTAGAAACGCTATTGTAACTGTCAATTGTCGAACAATGCTGTAGGAAAGAAAGAGTGCATCTACCAAATAAGGTTATTATTTTGTGTAACTAGATCAAGATTACAGAAAGTGTAGTATTTGACCATTAATCAATTTTTCAAATGAAAAATGAAGGTAGAAGATCGAATATGATTGAAATACTGCTTAAAACCAAGAAAGAAAAAATGGTTGACTGAAGCCTGAGTGAAATTGAAATTTTATTCTAGCCACGGTCTATCTGGCCATTTTTAAAGGTTTGGTTTGTAAATAAGGTCTGTCCTAAAAAGTGTGATAAGTTTTTATTCTCAAGTCTAACGCATTCAAGTCTAAAACGATTCATAATTTTCTCAGCAAAGTTGAGCTCAAAATAGTTGAAAAAAGTAACTTTAGTTAAAATGGCTCCAAAAAAAGAAACTTTAAAATGACTAGCTTAAAAAAGTGACCAAGTCACTAAAAGGTGACTCGCTTCTAGCCTTGCAGGAGCTACTGCTCAAACAGTATCTATTCTGGTATCCAGCTGCTGAGTATGAAATGCTGTACCACGTCCTTAGATGGCAGCCCCATCAACGTGATGTAGGTTGCGCGACCCCGGTAAGTTAGCATAACAAAACTTCAGCTTACCACCAAAAATGGGGGAAAAAAATAGAGAACGATATTTTAAAGAACCGACCTGGCAACTTAGCAAGGACTATGAATGAAAACTTGATACCTAGAATGTCAGGACGTTAAATGAACTTGGACGAGCGAGCATGCTGCAGAAGATTGGAGTGGGCGTGGCCGCCATTCCTGATGCGCGGTGGTCTAGATCTGGAGAACTTTCGCTGCTGCCAGATGGATGGCTATCAGCAACACCTACTTTGCGCACAAGAATATTCGGAAGCACACCTGGAGGCAACCAGATAGCTCGTATTCAGGTGAATGGCCGACATTTCTCGTGTACGGTTATCAACTGTAGCGAATTCAAGACCACTTCAAACAATGCGATTCAATATCCAGCGCTTCTCAGCAGACGGTGTTACAGCAGAATACCACCAAAAGCTGGACGAGCGTATAAGTGAGACCAATGTGAGCGAAAACCTCAACAATCTAAGCAATCCAATCAATGAAGAGGTGAGTGAAACACTGCGAGAATTGATAGGTACTGCTCGAATACGCCCCAGAAATGGATGGTTTGACGAGGAGTGCTAGAGGGTGACGGATGAGAAGAACGTTGCCAGACGTAGGATGTTAGTGTCTGGTACCAGACTGAAAGTACAATGAAAAAAGATCAGCGAATACATCACAGGAAGAAAACAGAGTATGATGAAAATATGATAACCGATGCGTAAACTGTATGGAACAGACGTATTGTCCCTTCGACGTTTTGTTTTTTTCGACGTTTTAGCATTCGACGTTTTGGGATTCGACGTTTTGTCTTTCGACGTTTTGTCACCCAGCCGTGTAACGACCGTGTAGGTAATTCACTGACAGATATAACAATGGTGGCTACCAAGTGCGTTACTGAATGGTGAAAACGAAAGAGCAGCGGAGAACAGAATAAACATCGACAATGATGAAGGCTACATGAGGTTAAGAAGGCGATTAAGGATCTGAATAATAACAAGGGTGCTGGGAAGGATGAGCTCCCGGACGAAGTTCTCCAGCAAGGTAGTGAGTAGCTGCATGGAATAGTTCACCATATACTACTAAGGTTATGGGAGGAAGAATAACTGCCTACTAGCTGGTTGGATCGCCTCATTTGCCCTCTCTTCATAAAGGGCATAGATTGGAGTGCGCAAATTACCGCGGAACCTCGCTGCGCTCGATACGGCATACGAAAGAATATCACGTATTCTGTTCAACATATTGAGACCGCTTGAAGACTCTTTCGTCGGCGAATACCAAGCTGATTTTCGTGAAAGCCGATCGACGTCGGATCAAATGACAGATCCTCGATGAATTCCTGGAGTACAACTTGCAGACTCATCATTGGATTTTACTTTTGCTTTTGCTTTTGCTTCTGCAAACCTGGAGCGTCTGCACTCCATGTTAACAGCGTCTGTTCCCCATGGCGGCTGATCATCGTCCTAGTGCCAGAGAAGGACTCTAAGCTGAACTGCGCACTATGATCCTCCACATTTAGGGGGAATGGTCCTCCGGAAATCTAGGGGGTTTATGTCAGGCCCTGCAAACCAGCCGTAAAAAAATCAAGCAACGAATAATCAACGAGAGAATGCGAACCGGGACAATCGGCGAAGACCACAGCGACGTAAAGGCACTAGCGATTAGAAGCTCGGTACGTGGAGCTGTAAATCTCTCAACTTCATCGGGAGCACATGCATACTCGCCAACGTGCTGAAGGACCGCGGATTCGGCATCGTAGCGAAGTATGTTGGAAGGGATCAATACGAACGTTTAGAAATAACCATACCATCTACCAGAGCTGCGGCAACACACACGAGCTGGGAACAGCTTTTAAAGTGATGGGTAATATGCGGAGGCGCGTGATCGGGTGGTGGCCAATCAATGAGAGAATGTGCAAGTTGAGGCTCAAAGGCCGGTTCTTCAACTTAAGCATAATAAACGTGCATAGCCCTCACTCCGGAAGCACTGATGATGAAAAAAAGGCTTTTTACGCGCAGCTCGAACGCGAGTACGACAGCTGCCAAAACAATAACGTCAAAATCATCATAGGAGATCTAAACGCTCAGTTTGGCCAGGAGGAGTTCAGACCGACGATTGGAAAGTTCAGCGCCCCCCAGCTGACGAACGAAAACGGCTTACGACTAATTGATTTCGCCGCCTCCAAGAATATGGCCATTCGTAGCACCTACTTCCAGCACAGCCTTCCATACCCATACACCTGGAGATCACCACAGCCGACAGAATCACAAATCGATCACGTTCTGATTGATGGACTGTACTTCTCTGACATTATCGACGCAGGACCTATCGTGGCGCTAACATCGACTCTGACCACTATCTGGTGATGGTTAAACTGCGCCTAAAACTCTCCGTGGTTAACATCGTACCGTACCGATGGCCACCCTGGTATGACCTAGAGCGGCTCGAGCAACCGGATGTCTCAGCAGCATACGCGCAGCACCTCGAAGCTGCATTACCGGAAGATGGTGAGCTGGATGTAGCCCCTCTTGAGGACTGCTGGAGAACAGTGAAGGCAGCCATCAACAATGCAGCTGAGAGCAACGTCGGGTACGTGGGACGGATTCGACGGAACGATTGATTCGACGAGGAGTCTAGGCAGATTCTGGAGGAGAAGAACGCAGCGCGGACGGTCATGCTGCAGCTAGGGACCCGGCAGAACGTGGAGCGTTATAGACGGAAACGGCAACAGCAGACCCGGAAGAAAAAACGACGCCTGGAGGAGACGGAGTGTGAGGAGATAGAGCAGCTGTATCGGTCTCAAGAAACACGCAGGTTCTATCAGAAGCTCAACGCATCCCGCAACGGCTTCGTGCCGCGAGCAGATATATGCATCGATTAGGATGCGAGCATTTTGACGGACGAGCGTGAGGTGATCGAAAGGTGGAAGTAGCACTTCGACGAACATCTGAATAGCGCTGAGAGCACTGGCAATGAAGGACGGAACAACGGAGGAAATGCCTTCGTCGGTACTGTGGAGGATGGAAACCAACCAGCCCACACTTAGAGGGAGGTTAAGGATGCCACTATGGGCGGTTTCCATACAGACTGGCGGCCAAAAATATTTTTTTCCATTTCATGTCGTATTTATGAGTTTTATGATACAAATTTGATGTTTTATTTTCAAACACAAGTTTTCGAGACTAACTTTTGAATAGGGCCTATAGCGAAATATTAAACTTTGTTACTTATAATGCATATATGCCATTTATGCGATTAACGTTGTGCAAATCATTATAAATGTTAAAACATACATAGAAATGATGATTTGAATGATTTAGCGTCATTAAGTTATTTTCTGAATTAGTTTTTAGCTGTTTTCAATAGAAAATGGTTAAAAATATTGAAAAAATTCAAAAAGCCTTAAATTAAAAAAGTGCAAATTTGTGCAGCTAAACTCTTCACGATCCTTTAGTTTACATCTCAAAGAACCCTTGGAACTGAATTTAAGCCTGGGACAACTTGGGACAAAAAAGTACTCGATGTGTTAACTATAAGCTTATTCGATTTTTTTAACTGCTTTATAAAAAAACATCATAAAAGCCACTATTTTGAAGCTTTTTGTTATTTTTTTATTGTTTCTGGGAAGCTTTTTTTGTAAGCTTTCAAATGGTGTAAAAACATTTTACGTAAGTATTATAGAAAAAAAGTTATATTTATTTGAGTAAACCATAGTTTTTGTTAATAAAAACAAGTTTTTCTTCATAGGCTCAACTTTGGCATCTCATATCTGAGTGTGCAATGCAAATCATGCCCTAATATTTTGGGGATTTCTTAGCAGACATGTTTACAATGAAATGGCGAACAAGAATTGAAATTTGGGGCACATCACTTTTTTGATTATTGGCCACCTGATAAGCCATAGTGGATGCCATTCACCAGCTCAAGAACAATAGAGCTGCTGGTAAGGATGGTATCGGAGCTGAACTCATAAAGATGGGCCCGGAGAGGCTGGCCATTTGTCGGCACCGGCTAATAGGCACAATCTGGGAAACAGAACAGCTACCGGAGGAGTGGAAGAAAGGCCCATCTACGAGAAAGGCGACAAGTTAAATTGTGAGAGCCTTCGATCGATCACCATTTTAAATGCGGCCTACAAAATATTATCCCAGATCATCTTCCGTCGTCTGTCACCTATAGTAAGTGAGTTCGTGGAAAGTTATCCTGCCGGCTTCGATGACGGCCGATCGACAACGGACTAGATCTTTACTGTACGGGAAATCCTCCAAAAATGTCGTGAATACCAGGGCCCAACGCATCACCTTTTCATTGATTTCAAGGCGGCATACGACAGTATCGATCGCGTAGAGCTATGGAAAATCATGGACGAGAACAGCTTTCCCGGGAAGCTCACGAGACTGATAAGACGACGATGCGCTAGAAGGTGTTATGCGGAGAGCCGGGCTCAACAACCGGGGTACGATTTTTACGAGATCCAGTCAATTTGTTTGCTTCGCGGATGATATGGACATTGTCGGGTTGGCGGTGTGCAGGAAAACGGTGTGTGGCGGCGAAGGATGAACCACGAGCTCGCCCAACTCTACGGCAAACCCAGTATCCAGAAGGTGGCCATAGCTGGAAGTATACAATGGGCAAGGCATGTTAAAAAGAATGCCGGACAGCAACCCTGCAAAGATGGTGTTCGCTTCAGATCCGGTTGGTACAAGAAGGCGTGGAGCGCAGCGAGCTAGGTGGGCGAATCAAGTGCGTATCGATTTGGCTAGCGTGAGGCAGAACCAATGATGGAGAGATGCGGCCACAAACCGAGTATTGATTCAGTGTTATTTCTTTGAATGTTAACTAAATAAATGAAATAAATCTCACAACTAGTTATAAATATTCGCACTGTTTGAAATATTTACTTGAAGTGTTACCAACTACTATAATATGTTTTCATCATATGCCTTGGAATGGAACCTGCTTGGAATATCATTTCATTGAACATTCTTCTGATACCGTCAAGGTTCCTTAAGCATATAAAAAGCATATACAATAAATTATTATGTATGATTCCTCCACGTTATCGAGCTACAGTGTCGAGTCTAGTACATGACACTGAAGATGGCCTTACAGTTGAGGTCGAAATACGCGTATCTCTAGTGGCATTAAATGGTATAGTACTAAATTCGGTTTTTTCATCTACTTATAGGTATTCTACTAAATAGCTCGAAAATTTATTATCATTATGGAAAATGTTTACGAAAACGAGCCTCAAAAAAAAAAAAAAATAAACTTTCGAGTGGCAAAATAGAAAAAAATTGCGTTTGATATGTTTCCCATACAAAGTAGACTGTCCGCAATTTTAAGCTGCTTGTTATATGAATCAAAACGGTATTAAAATTTGTTTCCACACATCTTTTATAAGTAGCTGATATCCATTTAATTACCATTTAACTGTTAAGCTTACTATCTTTGTGTAATTTCAATTTGGTAAGATTCTTTTCGATTTCAATGAAACAGTGTTGCCATCTAAAGATTTCAGTCTAATTTGTTATGTATGGCAGCTAAAGAAGGTCTTAAAGTTTTCATAAAATTTCCCGGGGCATCATTGAGATGTTGTTTAATAATAAAATGGTCGTTCATCTGAATTACGTTCCATTAAAAAGTGTTCGTAAAATGAACTGCCGCTAAAAGAACGGTCTTTCAAATAGATTGAAGCGTACAAATTGGACAAATGATACACTTTATTAGTAGATTATAATTGAGTCAAGCGTATTTCGACCAGTACAATTATTCAGTAATCTAAATGATTATGAAAACAAGTCAGAAGTCATGTCCTTTTCGTTCAAGCCAAACCGAATTACCACCTACTTAACTTGGCCGATAACAATCCCCAACAGCCACATTCCTTCAAAAGTGTTAACTCCCAGACCACAGAAAACACAACCTTTGACATCGCTTGGGCCCATTCCAGGAGTTTTGACTTCTCCCATCGAGAATTGTGTTCCAATACCCTTTTACGAGAGGCCATTTACTAACTGCACTACTGTGATGGAGGAAGCATCCATATGAATGGCACGCAATTTGCAGAATCATTGTTCTTGCGGCCACACACAGCATCAACCTCGAGGTCGTGTTCACAAGCTTAATACCGAATGCATCCTCACCCCTGGATCCTTGCACATCCCCCGCCCCCATAAACATAATCCACATTCCGGGCATTCCCGGCATAATGCGTTTGTTATGCAAATCTAACCACTGTTTTCTTGTTCGCCGCATTTCACGCCTTACGTCGCCGCCCTCGCAGCAGAAGTGGACTCCGGTCAGTCCGGTGGGCAATGGGATAACTTCGCAGTAGCGCAGTATACATCCGATTTGCAACAAGATAACATTAGTGTTAATGGAGTGACCAATTGGTTTCCTTTCGGTTTTCGGGGGAGGGTGGGAATTTCTCGCATGCAACCCGACCAATGCAATGGATAACACCAGAATTGGGACAGATTTTTACACTTTATGAAGGAAGCTTTCCTTTTGATAAATCCTCGAGCTGAAGGTTCTCCAAAAGGTCTCGAAATACTAATTCTTCAATCTACCAACATACCTTGTATCTTCATGGCTACAGCGTAGCGACCACTGCACACAGCGGTCGTGATCTTCCACGAAATTGCCGACCGCTACCTGGTTCCATGCTGAGTATTAGTTTGGCAATTTTTTCCGACATTCGCACTAAGCAACCAGCCCACTGAAGTCTGCCATATTTTACACCTGTATTTTTTTTGTAGTGAATTCCTTACATTGTAGTAATTTTTCAAAGATTTTCAGAGGGTTGTTCAAAGACAAAAGAATGCAACCCAGAGATTTTTTTGATTTGGTAAAAAAACACTTTTTGAGGAATAGTTTTGTTGTATTCCACTAATCGGGTACGGTCCACATAATCGTGGATAAGTGAGACAACGGATATGGATAAGCAGTGTTGCCAGAGCTTACGTCACTCACTTAGTGAATGTCGATTCAGAAACGTGGCAAACCTCGGCAGCACTGAATGTATCGTGAAGGAACGGTTCCCACCTTATTGTGCAAACCGGTCAGCAATGACCAAACAATTCGACCGAATTTCGTCACACAACCGAAGGAAGTCGAGAAGCGGTGATGCATAGAATTGATCATTCCAAACCCGGCCATCATCCCATTTGATGATGATAAGCGAGGCTCAGAGATTGAACAGTAGGCAGAAAGAGAAATTATCCTGATTGTCGGTCAGGGTGATTACCGACTGAGAACACATCTTTGACCCGAACAGCAGTTTTGGTTCACAGTGGCTAACGGCAATTCTGTGGATGCTGGCAGCATAAACAAACAATCATCAAGCGCATTAGCCAAGTGTGGGAGAATTAGGGCTTCGAACTGCACCGGATCGGAGATGCTCGGCTTGATTGATTACGGCTGAAATTACACTGAATTTCACAGCTATTGGCGAGCCAGGAAGTGCAAATGTTTAGTTACTGAAGCAATCATTGCCGAGTGTTGCGTTAATAATGGTGACATATGATGTGTTTGGGAGATTTCAATCTGAGCATTGTATTTGTGATTACAAATGCTTGTTTGTTGTAGACGTGCTAACAATCATTCTCCAATTAGGGATAATTTGAATTCTCCTTAACGAAAAACTCTGACAAGAAGACAAGAAGACAAGAAGACAAGAAGACAAGAAGACAAGAAGACAAGAAGACAAGAAGACAAGAAGACAAGAAGACAAGAAGACAAGAAGACAAGAAGACAAGAAGACAAGAAGACAAGAAGACAAGAAGACAAGAAGACAAGAAGACAAGAAGACAAGAAGACAAGAAGACAAGAAGACAAGAAGACAAGAAGACAAGAAGACAAGAAGACAAGAAGACAAGAAGACAAGAAGACAAGAAGACAAGAAGACAAGAAGACAAGAAGACAAGAAGACAAGAAGACAAGAAGTCAAGAAGACAAGAAGACAACAAGTAAAAATTTGAAAAGATCAAAATCATATACATTCACAATTGAAATGTTTCAAATAACGAATTTGTGAGAAAATCCATAATCATGGCAAAAACAGTTGTTGAAAGATTAAGCCTTTCACGTCAGCCAACTGGCAAATGAGCCTTCGACTACGTATCTCATCGTAAAATCCATTCCCATCCTTGTTGAGACCCACTCATTTCAGTTGGTGCTCAAATTCCTCGTAAACCCATGTGCATTGAACATCAGCTAATAATTACCTTTTACCTAATTATGTAGTCGACTTTTCACGTCGTTCAACACCGTATTCTGGAGCGTTGAATTCTCGAGTACGCAAAAATCCCACAGTCAAAGTGGAAAATCCCCTAACATGGGAAAAGTGGCGCAGATTGTGAACGAGTTGCCATTCCTGGAACGGAGAAATAACATTTGCGAAACCGGGGAAAACGTCGTCTTCTCAGTCGTCGTTATGGCTAGGGAGCAACGACCCCGGTCTGATGTTACCAAGTCCTTTTCCACGGAAAATCACGAGAACAAATCCTTATTAGCATTTTAAATTGGATTAAAACTTGGATCCCGGAGCAGTAAGGGGCGTCACCCTAAGGATAAAGAGTCGAGCTATAGCGAGAAAAGCGGGTCTTACGTCTGGGGGTGGTAGGGACGCCGCAGGAGCTCGGTAAATCTGGAGGAAAATGTCTATTTTGCTTCCTCGCTGTTGGATAGATGGCAAGTTTGATTGAAACCGGCGGTTGTGCTACAGGTGCCTGTTTCTGATGCTGCGATTGTTTGTTCCAATCGATTTTTCGTCTTGATCTGATGCTTAAACGACGAAGGCTTTTCTTGAGTCAATAAGTAAAATTTGTTGGGAGTTTAAGAACATTTTGAAGTGAAATTACTCATATTTTGAACGTGGTTTCTATACATGTTATGTTAGAATTACAGTCTTACCTCGACGTAACATAACCACGATAGAACGTTACCTCCATATAATGTAACATGATATAACATACAGTCAGTGACATAAGTTATTAACCAAATCCTGTTTTTCTATACAAAATGCCCAAGTTTGGGCATTTGGGCTGAAATTTGGATGACGAACTACAAATAACTAGAAATTTTGCCTGTAAGGTAATTATTAAATTGCAGTCATCTTACATAGAGTTTCAGAGGGTTGTTCAAAGACATAAGTAAGTAACCGAGAGACTTTTAATTTAATTCGAAAATTAATTGTGTGACTTCTGAAATTGAACAACTTTGTGGAACAGACCAACAACCCACAACTTACCGTTTTAGAATTGAATTATAAAGTTTCTCGGTTACTTACTTTTGTCTTTGAACAACCCTCTTAAACTCTTTGTAAAATGACTGCAATTTAATAATTCCCTTACAGGCAAAACTTCAAGTCATTTGTAGTTCGCCATCAAAATTTCAGCCAATTCGGACTACCAGAAGCTAAGATACAGCACCCCAAACTTGGGCATTTTGTATGGAAAAACAGCATTTGGTTACTAATTAATGTCACTGACTGTAACTCTTAGGATGCATCCTTTAATAATTTGTCCATGTATTCCTCTTGAAATACCTCCAAGTTTTCTTCCATAAACACCTACAGACTACCTTGCGATAGTTCTTTTAGAAATTCTATAAGTATTTCTCCATGGATTGATCCAGAGATTTGAGAGATCCAGTTTGGCATTGAAATTCCACTAGGCATTTCTCCAGAGAATTCCTTCAGAATTGAGTCCAGGGATTCTTTTTGACATTTTGAAAGATTCTTTAATTAGAAGAAGACAAGAACACACAAAATAGCAGAAGTCAAACATACGACAACAAGAGTACAAGAAGAAGAAAATAATAGGACAAGGGTAAGACTAGAATAATACCAGAGGAAGACGCAAACATGACAAGAAGAAAGAAAGGAAAGAAGAAGATATGACAAGACAAGACAAATACAAAAAAAAACAAGAAAAAAAAAGACATTAAGTTAAAAATACAGTAATGGAACATTAGAACCATCATTTTTGAAAGGTTTCTTAGCGAGTTCTTCTAGAAACTTCATCGGAGATCCTCCAAGAGTTCCTATAGGGCAGCGGTTTTCAGATCGTGCTCCCCGGAGCACTGGGTGCTCCACGAAGCCTTGTCAGGTGCTCTGTAGGAACTTGTAGATTTCCTAAAAAAGGAGTAAATATCAACGAATTTTTGATTTCTTAGCATCAATCGCTTCGTCTGTATCCCAGCTGATTCCTTGTGCATTAGATTTATCAGTTCACTTTTCCAAAAACTTAGCCTTTATAGTTTTCTTGTTTTCTGTAGTTAGCTTCCAAACTTGGATGCAAGTTGGTAGGAGAATTTTGTTTTTTTTTTTGTCATATAGCCGGAATTTTTAACCAAAACTAACCATTTTTACACTTATTTCAATTGTAAATTGTCTGATCTTTCGCTTGGCGTTATTAGTTTGTCCCCAAAATGCTCCAAAACCTCAGCCTTTAACATTTTGTTGTTAGCCTCCAAGAACCTTACAACAGCAGTTTTTTTTACTATGAATAATGTCAAAAAAAAACGTACTAAAACAAACCAAATTTTAAATTTTCAAGAAAATAAAACAATCGTTTACGTTGATATAATCTTAGCCTGGAATGGAACAGCTTGCGGTATCAATATTTCTATTATTGACGAACTAGCATGTACAGGTACAGAGGTCTCTGAAATTTTATCGAGAGCTTAATGCTTCTCTCATAAAACTTTGTATTTGAAGGTTAAATAAATAATCTTCCAGATTTTTAAAGACTTTCAAAACATTTTGTAAAACTTCTTATCCTAGTCGAAAAAAAAGCTGAGGTACACTGTGCAGTTCCCTTAATAATAAAAAAAAAAACAAAAAATCTTAGATGAGACTCAAGCAAAATTAACAAAAAAAGAAGCCAACGCCAATCTACTTCACGATTTTCGTTGTAATTTAGGATTCGTTTTAAGCGTGTCAAAAATTCCTAATTGCACACGGATTCGCGTTTACAAACGCGTAACAAGTGATTTTTAAAAGTGCTCCGCAAGCCGAAAATTCTGAAACCCCTGCTATAGAGATTTGATCAGTATTGGGTTCATGGATTCTCTCAGTAGCGTAGCTAGGGGGGTGCGGCGGGTGCGGTCCGCATCGGGCCCCGAGTTCATAGGGGCCCCCAAATCGTGGTAAGTGTTTCATTTACTATAAAGAATTTGATTTCTAGAAAACAAACAGGTTACAAGCAGATGAAAACTCAGTTTGACGGTGACCTTGATCGGCAATGTGTAGGGCCCCATAATCAATGGTATAAGTGATTAGCAAAGCTTAAATACCTCAAAATTCATTCTCGATAACTCAGTTTAATTTTGAAATTCATACGGATCTACCTAAATGTGCGGGGCCCATAATCGTATCTGAAACTGATTTGGAGGTATGTTACAGACCTCACCGTATTTCATTTCAATTATAATTTAGAATAGAAATCAGTAACCATCTTCGGGACATGGTTTGTACATATTCAAGGCTGGTAGAAGATCTTTTTTTAGAGGTTTAGCCTCTATTTTAATGCAAGGCTTTATTTTTAAAGGCTCTATTTTTAAGATATCTTAAAAATAGAGACTTTTTTTAAGAAAATTTTTTAACTGGTTCTTTAGGAATTTCTTTTCAGATTCCTCGAGAAAAAACTTCATAAATTCTTATAGTGATTTTTTTTCCATAGATTTTATACAAATTTACAATACCCAATTGCCTCAGACGTCTATTCAATGGTTTGTCGACTTAAATTGATGATTTGACCTTGCTAACTACGATTTCCATGAGCTGTCCGGAATTCGAATCAAAGAGTCCGGAATACGAGGCAAAAGCGAAGAGGCGTCCGGAATAAGAATCATGAAAAGGCCACACATTTCCATTTATTTAAAATTATTTCTGTTGCGGAATCAAAATCTTCACCCAACATTCGAAAGTTAAGTGTTTTGAAGGCTCGATAACGCAGAAGAATTATACATAAAGATTTATTTTATATGCTTTCTGATGAGTTATACTTCACTGAGGCCTTAAGTGTCCGTAATATGAATCAGAACGGTATAGGAGATCTTCCCTAGCTTCATAAAGGAGCTCTTTAAAAAATACTATACTGTTCATTTGCATTTGAGGATTTTTCAAAGAATTCCTAAGAGAATTCTTATGCCAGTTTCTCCAGTTTGCCATAAGGGACTTTTTACAGCAATACTTCGATATAACAGAACTCGATTTTTATATTCGTTACGTTACATAGAGGTTACGTTATATCGAAGCAAGTTTTTTTGTATCTAAATTTCGTTCAACATGTATATTTTTATTGGAAAATGGATCATGAATTGATGTTATTAACCTAGCAATCATTTTAGTCTTTCTTACATATTTTTGCGTGTTTATTTTTTATTTTTCTTTTAATTTTCTTTTTTTTTATTGTTAAGTCTCTATTGCTGCGATCTTTGAAGGAATGTATTCCAGAAATATCTTTAGAGGAATCCTTGAACACTCAGAAAAACTCTGAAAGAGATTCATAAACGAGATCTTCCAGAAACCCTTAAAAAGTTAATGTTGAGCCGTCCAATAACAGTTCTAGTAGGGTCGATGTACCAATAACCGCGTAGCTAAGAACAAAAATTCGTAAAAAATCGAAAAATAACGCTAGCGTCATTATTTTTACATCATCTGAAAGCTTTTATCTTGGTTTTATGGGAAAAATATGAAAACTACGAAACTCAAATGTTTGTATTAATTATCGCGTGTGCCGCTATAGGAATACATGTGCCTATAGTAGTACTTTCTAATTTCTGTTCCTATAGTAGCACTAGGATGACGTCGTTGGCAAAATACTTATCAAAACAGTGTTTTTACAAAACTTCTATATTGTTCCTACAAAGTGTGGATCAAAAGCTATTGTTTGATGTAAAAATTTCAATTATTTCGTAAAATAAAAAAAATAGTTTCTCTCAGTAGTGCTACTTTAGGAGCAATAGGTTTACTATAGGCGCAAGGGAGCTCAAATTTTAAGCAAAACTAATTATTTGTATCATTTTTTAACAAATTCAATCTGTGTATCAACGGTAACTAGATAAATAGCTCCTGACCTTCATGTCAAAAAATGTTTTGAAAAGATTTATATCAAAATGGCCGTAAAAAACCACTAGTGCGACTATAGGGGACTGTCCACTAAGAGAACACCGACCCTAGGCAATTATGGGACTTGAAGAATTTTGTTATGAGGAACTCTTGAAATAAATCCTTTTGTTATTTCTTGACAGAATTTTAGAATAAATTCCCCAAGAATTCTTTAAAAAAACGTATCAGTAAATTGATGAAGGAATCATTAGAAAACTCCATTCAAAGAAGAACTAACGTTGAGAGATTTTCCATGGAAAAGTTTCAGAACGAATACGTTGTGAGAATATCGGCATTATTCCAGGAGAATTCTCTGGGGGATCTGGAGATCTTAATAAGTTTTTGGACGAATTCCCGAATATATTAATACAAAATATCAGTAGGATATTCTATAGACGAAAACTTTAAAGATTACTTGGAGAACCTACTGAAAAAAATCCTAAAGAACTTTCTTAAGAAATTCCTGATGGAATCAAATGGAAGGATTTCGTTATTAATTTACTGACGATATTTTGAGAAGATTGCATTTTAGGTTTTTGGACGAATACCTGTACGAGTTTTTAGAATAATTGCTAGGGCATTTCAAGAATCATTACTGGATAGTTCTTCGAAAGAGTTTCTGGAAGAATTCATGATAAACTGCTGGAATAATTTATGAATTTCTATACTCTGGAAAAATTAAAGTATCGTAGGCAGAATGGTTTGAAGAATTTATAGTTGAATCTTCTTTATATCCTGGAGAAATCACTTGGTGAAATTCTTGATCAAAGGCATAGAAGAATTCATAGATATATTTGAAAAAGAAATTATTGGAGAAATTCAAAATCCTTGAATTTAAAATCCCTAGAATCCGGAATTCTTTGGAAACAGTTCTTGGACATATTCTGTATAAAGTACTGGAGGAATTTAATTACAATTTTTTTATGAAATTTCTCAAGAAATCCTTGGGACGGGAATCCGTTATGTCAATACTGATCAAATGTTTCTAGAAACTCTTGGAGCAATCTCTGAAATCGCTTTGAAAAAAAAAATCTGGTGGAATCCCTGGAATTATTTTTAAGGAATATCTCAGAAATTTTTAAGCATGAATATCATGAGGATTAACTAGTGGAATTCCTACAAGATCATTGTCGCAATTAAAAAAAATCTCTAATAACTTTATATTCTTTAATTCCCGAAGTAATCTTAGGGACAATCTCTGGAGTAATTCCTGAAGGAATTCACTGGGTAAAACCTGAACGATAATTTGAAAAATAAAATCTAGAATACTATTTGAAATCATAAAGATATTGTAAAAAATCATAATTAGATTTGAAATCATAAAGATATTGTAAACGGGAATCTTGGTGGAAGTTAGAAGAAAACGTAAAATCATTATAAATATTCCCGGAGTACTTATTTTCTTGAACAATTTCAGGAAGGTTTTTTGAAGAAATTTATGCTGGAATCTCTAAGGTAACTTTTATGGTTATCCTAAGGAGAATTCTACATTGGATTTTTTAGGGTTCATTATTTATTAGGAAGTTCGTGAAAATCACAAAATGAACTCTTGAGAAAATCTTTGGTGTTCATTTTGTAATTAATTAGCATAATTTAAGGCTTTTTTGCCATCAAGAATTTCAAAATCAAACAAAACACAAAATTCGGATAATGTCAACATTACGCTAGAATTCCCAATTTAAGCTGTATATGGATCATTGCTTTCCAGAGCTACTCCACCAGCTAATATATCAACTTACATGGCAATTCACTGGTCCACTGGCAGTCCTCTCGATAATTTTAAGTAAACTTATGTATTTTTGAACAAGAATTAAAAAAGAAGAACTGTAGGCTCATTAACTGACATTTGTGTCATTTAACGACTACAGCAACATTATCAACATATCAACATAAGTTCCATCATTTTAGTCGTTATTCTATAAAAGTTATTTGGTCATCGTTTATTTCAACAGTTGATTTCACATTAGCGTTCGCATTTGAACGGCGTTTACATTACTTTCTTGAGGGCCCCTAAATGGAACACCGCACCGGGCCCCAAAAACCCTAGCTACGCCACTGGATTCTCTTAAGGATTTTTCGAGAAATTTTACCAGAAATTTCAACCGGGATCCTTTAAGAAATGGTTCTGGTATTCGCCAAGAAATTTCATCAGGGATTCTTTAAACAATTTCACTTCGATTATGCCCAGGTGCTGTTTCCATGGAATTCCTCTCAAAGATTTTGATTTCTTCTTCTGACAGATATTTCTGCGAATTCTTCTGGAAGTTTTATTAAGAACATTCTCCAGAATTTCACATGTACTCTGTAATAAATCCATCAAGAAATTCCCCCTACGATGCTTCCGTAATTTTCACAAGATTCCTGCAGAATTTTGTTCAGAGAATCCTTTATGACTAACTTCAGGGATTTTTCATGATTTCCTTCAGTACCCCTGAAAGAATATCTCCAGAAAATGTTTTACAAATTTCTTCAAGAGTTGTTCCAAGGATAAATCCAAGAACAATTCCACAAACTGTTTGGATTTCTTCATGAGTTTATGTGGCAGGAAATGCTTCAATAATACCACTAGGAATTTCGAAGGAAAGTTCTCAATGGGTTACTACTTTCTCCTCAAAATGCGTTAAGTGTTCGTTCAGAGTATTTGCAACGATTTCCTCCAGGTTTTATGATAAGATTTTCCAAAAACTTATCAAGTTTTCATCTATATAGATTTCTCATAGAAGACCTTCAGTTATTGTATTAGGTATTTGTTCACGAACTTTTATAAAATTAAATCCTTTAAGGATAGTTTTGTTTGTAAATGGGATTTGCTAGAGACTTCTGCTTGAATTCTCTTATACAATTTCCTGAATGTTTCCCAAGAAACTTATGGAGGTTCTGTCTCAAGAATTATACCTTGAATTATTGTAGGAATTCCGCAAAAGGATCCACTATAATTGTACACAGGATTCACAAATGCTGGTCAAAACTGTGTGTGTGTGTTCATGGACTGCTTCACAAAAACCGTATTAAAGATGCCTGACCGTTTTCTACTAGATATTTCTTGCATCCATTCCCTAAGGTTGCTTTCCTGGGACAAAACAATTTCTCCAGAGATTGTACCGGAAAGAGCTTCAGCAATTCCACTAAGAATTTGTCTAAGCTTTGCATTTAGGAATCATCCATGAACTCCTTCAATCATACTTCCAATAATGCTGACCAGAGATTTTCAAGGATTTTTTTTCTGAAAATTCTCTAGGGATTCCCTCAGAGGTTCATCTTTTTGAATTTATTCTGGGGTTCTATCAAAGATTTTTCAAGAATGTTTTCTTTGAAAATAACATTTTTACATCCCGTCCCATTTCTGCAGTGTCGGCAAATGAAGATTTGGGACGCTCACGAGCATCAGATTGCTGATTTATTCGCATCGGTCGTGTTCGAGAGTAAACGACACTGAAGTGTTTCGTGAACGTGTTCGGAGTCAATTGCGCTTTTGGAAAAAACGCTATTTCCCTTACGAAATGTCTAGTTTTTCTACGCTTTTTAACTACAAAATGGTAGTTTACTATGGATTTGATGGATTTACACTTGATTTGTCCGTCAATACCACAATACATCACACCTTGTTCGATTACTCACTAGTGAATGTTCGTGAACTTTTTGCTACTCATTTTTGGTATATTCTCCCGAGCAGGCGGGTGTGAACTTACTCACACCAAGCCTGTTCGCGAGTCTGTCATGTTTGTATTGCATTGGTTTACACTCGTGAGGTGCTTCGTGATGCGAAAATTTCCATCGCTAATAGTTTACAACATAAACAACAACTCAGTGATGGAAAGTAACGAATCTGTCTGCTGAACCGGAAACAAAAATACTCACGATCATCAGAGTGTTGATTTCTTCGCATCTGGCGTGCTCGCGAGTAAACGAAGCTAAAGTGATTCGTGAACGTGTTCAAAACTATTCAAAGTCAATTTCGCTTTAAGGAAAACTCTGTTTCCCTTCCGAGATTTTTAGTTTTCAAGGAATTATGACTAAAAACTGGTAGTTTACTGTCGATTTGATGGATTTATAATTGATTTGTCCGTCAATAACACAATAAATCACACCTTGTTCAGTTACTCGCGAGTGAATGTTCGCGAACTTTTTGCTATTCCATTTTGATATATTCTCCTGAGCAGGCGGGTGCGAACTAGCTCACACTAAGCCTGTTCGTGAGTATGTCATGTTTGTTTTGCATTGGTTTACACTCGTGAGGTGCTTCGTGATGCAAACATATCCACCAATTATAATTCACAACATAAACAGTAACTCAGTGATGGAAAGTAGCGAACATGCCCGCTGAACCGGAACAAAAACGAAACAAAATACTCACTCACGACTAAATGAAGCTAAAGTGATTTGTGAACGTGTTCGGAGCTATTTGGAGTCAATTGCGTTTTTGGCTGTTTCCCTTCCTAGATTTTTAGTTTTCAAGGATTTCTTACTACAAACTGGTAGTTTAGTGTCGATTTGATGAATATATAATTGATGTGCCTGTCAATACCATAATAAATCACATCTTGTTGGGTTGCTCGCGAGTGAATGTTCACGAACTTTTTGCTGTTTCTTTTGGTATATGTTCTCCAGAGATGGCAGGAACGAACAGATCCACCAGCAGTTCTACCTGTAACTCCATCAAAAGTTAAATATTCCTCCAGGGATTGTACCAGAGATTCCTACAAGGAATCCTGCTTTAAAATTTCAACTGGAATTCTTCCAGGTAAAGCTGCAGAAATTGCTTTAAAAATTCTACTAAAATTCATTCATGGATTTCATCGATTATTCCTTCATGATTCCACCAGGTGTTCCTCCAGAAATTTAATCAATATTTTTCCAGTGATTCCTGTAAGAATTTCTTTGGAAATTCCTTCCAAAAGTTCACCTAAAATTCTTCATGGGATTCCACCAGGAGTTCTTCCAGGGATTGCTTCAGGAGAACTTCAATAGGTTCAATCAGAAGTTAGTGTTGGGCTTCCACCAGGAATTTCTTCTTAGATTCCACGAGGAACTCCATCCAAATTTCACTTCAAAGATTGCATCAGCAGTTCTTGCAGGGATTACGAGTATATTCAGGAATTCCACCAGGAAAAGATTCAATCATGAATTCCACGAACGATTCCACTAGGAGTTCCTTCAAGGTGCCATCAGGAGTCTCTCTAGGAGTTCCATCGGAAGTTCCTCTAGGGATTCCATCAAGAATTCTTCTGGGGATTTCATCAGAAATTCTTCTACGGATTCTATCAGGAATTCCTTCAGGGATTCCATCTGGAATCTCTCCAGATTCCTCAGGGATTGCACATGGAATCCCTCAAGGGATTCATCAGGAGTTTCGATAGCAATTCCATTAGAAGCTTTTCCAGGGATGCCATCAGGAGTTTTTAAAGAGATTTCATTAGAAGTTCCTTCAAGAACATCTTCAGGAATTACCCAGGAGTTCTTGCAGGGATTCTATCAGGAGTATCTTTAGTGCTTCCATCTATGTTCTGAGGATTTCATCAGTAATTCCTCAAGGGATCAGCAATAGTTCTTTCATAAATTCCACATGGAATACCTTCAGAGCTTCTATCAGGAGTTCCTCTAGAGATTATATCAGGAGTTCCTCGATGAGTTTCATCAATATTTCTTCTAGGATTATCATAAGGAGTTCCTCAAGAGATTCTATAAGGAGTTCCATCAGGAATCTTATCGGAAATTCTTCCAGGGGATGAAACCAGGAGTTCCTATAGGCATTTCATTATGAGTTTATCGAGAGTTCCTTCAATGAATTCATCAGGAGTTCCTTCATGAATATCTTAAGGAATTTCTCCAAAGATTCCATCAGGAGTTCCTATGAGGATTCTACCAGGAGTACTTTCAAGGCTTCCAGACTTTCATCAGAAGTTCTTCCAGGAATTTCATCAAAAGTATCTTCAGAGATTCCACCTGGCATTCCTCCAGAGATTCTATCAGGAGTTTCTCCAGAGATTTCGTCAGGAGGAATTCTATCAGGATTTCTTCTAGGGATATCATAAGAAGTTCCTCTAGAGATTCTATCAGGAGTGCCATCAGCAATCTTATCAGGAATTCTTCCCGGGATTTAATCAAGAGTTCCTTTAGGGTTTCCATCAGGAGTTCCTTCAGAAGTTATTCTAGGGATTACATCAGAAATTCTTTTAGGCATTTCATCAGGCGTTCCTGCATGGAATCGTTCGCATTTTCTTCAGATATCCACCTGGAATTCCTCCAGGGATTCTATTGGAAGTTTCTGTAGAGGTCTCATCAGGAGTTTCCCTGAGTCTTTCAACAGGAGTTCTTGTTGGAATTTCGTCAGGAGTTTACCAAGGGATTCCATCGGGAGTTCATATAGGGTTTCAATTAGGAATATCTGCAGGAAGTTCTTCCAGGGATTCCATCAGGAGTTCCTACAGTGTTTCCACCTGGAATTCCGATAAGGGATCTTAAAGAAGTTTCCATCAGTAATTCCGTCGAAAATTTCACCTGGAATTCCTGTAGCGATTATATCAAAGGTTCCTCAAGGAATTCCATCAAGATTTTTTCGTGGGATTTTATAAGGAGTTCCGCCAGGGATTCTAACAAGAATTCTAGGTACTTGTTTTTAATTATGAATCGTGGTTTACGGCTAACCGGCTAAAGGTTTCTATTGTGTGAGCTTCCAATGGGTCGCGACGTTCTCAAACGACCGGTTACGGAACATGAGTCCGTTGCCCACACAATAGAAACCTCAGCCAGCACAGTTCCATTAGAAATAAAGTCAGAAATTCTTCTAAGATTTCATTATAAAATCCTGAGATGCATGCATCATGAAAACCTTCTGGGATTTCATCACAAGTTCTGTCAGGGATTCTTCTAAAGGTTTTATCGGGAAATCCTCTAGCGTTATTACGGATTACGGCTTCTTATTACGGATTCCTCCCAGAATTTATATAGGCATTCTACCACATTTTTCTTTCATGGGTTTCTCTGGGAGATTTTTCAAGAGATTTCTCCAGGAACTCTTCACAGGAGTCCTCCCGGAATTCCTAAGGGGATTTCTCCCGGAATCAATAAAAGAATGCCTCCCGAAAAACCTCAATGAATAAATCCTTAAGGAATTCTTCCCGGAATATCTCAAAGGATTTTCGAGGGTTATGAGGGATATTTGCAGTGATTTTACTAGAAATTTATTATAAGAATTTCATTACCGAATTTACTCAATAGATTCCTTCTAATTTCCCAAAGGATTCCTCGCGGAATTCATCAAAGGATTCCTCCCGGAATTCCTTAAGGAATCAATCCCGCAAATCCTCCTGGGATTCATCTGGATTTTTGCAAGAAATTTCTCGCGGAATATCTCCAGGGATTCTTGAAGGTTTTCGAAAATTCCAGAATTTTCTTATAAGGATTTCAGTGATTTGGGAATTCACCAGTATATCATCCAGTGGCTTTATCAGAGATCCCTGAAGGAGTTCCTAAGGGAATTTCTAAGGTAATTTCTGGTGGATTCCTTGGAAAAAATCCTTCAAGAAGTACTGGAAGAACTGATGGATAAATTCCTTTAGGAATCCTCGGAGAAATTTCTGATAGATTCTTGAAATAATTCCTAGAGATATCCCAGGACGAATGTCTCGTAGTGTATCTTCAGAGATACAAGGAAGATTGTTTGAATGAAATACTGGTGGAGTTTATAAAGAAATACCGGAGAAGAATAACCTGGGAGAAACTTCTGGTGATATCCCATGTGGAAAATTTTGATGAATTCAGTTTTTCTCGTGGAATCTCTAGAGGCTTCCTGGTGGAATCCCTGGCGGAACTCTTTGATCAATCCTTGGAGAAATTCTGAGTAGAATCATTGTAAGAGTTCCTGGAGTGTATCTCTCCATGTGTTTCTGTAGGAATTTTTGATGGAATTTCTAGAGAAAATCGGTGAATGATTGAGCAATCTGTGGAGAAATTAATAGGGAAATCGCTAGAAGAATCACTGGAAGATTGTGGTAGGAGCAATTTCTGGTGGAAATTCTTGTTGAAATTTTTGTTGGAATTAATTGTTTGGAAGGGATTTCTTGAGCAATCTCTTCAAGAATTTCTTGAGGAATTTCTTATGAAATCGCAGGAAAAATCCTAATAGAGTATGTTAAGAAATTCCTGAAATTCGCTTGGTTTTAAATAAATCTTTGAAGAACTTTTTTTGTGAAATTTTTGAAGGAAGCAATGGATGAATTACTGAAGAAATTCATCGGAAAGCTTCGTCACAAGTCCCTGAAGTAATCTGTTGAAAAAAATCTAGATAGAATCGCTGATGAAATTCCGGAAGTTCCAAAACAACTCATTGTGGAATTTTAGAAGGAATCATAAATGGAAACCATTAAAAATGTCCTGGTGAAATTCTTGGGGGAATTCATGGAGATAGATTTCTTGAGGAATCCTTTGAGTAGTATCTGAAGTAATTCGTGGTAATGTGTGATGATACCTTGGAATTACTTTCTAGAAGACATTCTTAAGAATCTTCGAAGAAATTGTAATACCAATCTCTGGAGAAATTCTTGGAGGCAGCCTTGGAGTAAGCCCTGAAGAATTGCTGAAGAAATAACTTGAGAATTTTGTTTATTTATCTTTGAAGGAATCAGTGGAGAAAATTCTAAATAATTTATAGAAGAACATTTGAAGAATCTGTAGAAGAATGCTATCTAAAGGGATGCCTAAAGGATTTCTCTCGGCAAAATCCTTAGTATCACCCAGAGATTCCTGGAAAAACGTCAAAATAGAATAACTAGAGGAAACCACTATCAGATGCTGGATAGAATGATTGAAAAAAAAATCCATTGCCATTCCCATATCAATAACTACTCAGAATAATCTCCGATAGAGACCCCTCATATGTTTTTAAAGTTTTGTCGGAATACTTTGAGTTATAACTGGAATATCTCATTCATATCCACTTTTTCCGGTACTTGAATTTGAAAAGTTCGGCTCTTCCTTACTACGATTATTGTCCAAAAATCGTAGAAATATTTTCTTCACAGCCACAGAATGCGAAAAAATAACTTGCCGAGATTCGAAACATGCGAAGAAATACAGTGTTGCTGCAATGAACTTTGACAGTCGGTCAAACGGTTGCATCAACATAAATCGACTAACTTAGAGGGCGCAGTTAATGTTGGTCAAACCGTCTGAGCGTCTGTGGGCTGCATAACTCACACCAAGTCTGTTCGCGAGTCTGTCATGTTTGTTTTGAGTTGGTTTACACTCGTGAGGTTTTGCGTAATGCGAACATTTCAACGTCAATCATACATGTGGTTAGTTTGACGACTATGTCAAGTGAATCAAAAAGGCGTATTAGTTGATCCAACTAAATATATGTTTGAATCTATTGTAAAATATGATTGATTGAAATTAAATGATATGGTTGACATCCTTGAAATATGATTGACTGGACTTTTGCTTTTTCTATGGGATTACGACAAGTGCTATCAACCAATATTCCAACTATGGCAGGGCAAATAGACTCTGTTCCAAAAAGAACGCAACGCCGGAAAAAAATTACATAGGAAAAATACAAAAATATTAGTGAGCCTACTAGGAGAGTAATAGAAATTTTAGTTAGATTTCAAAAATGATAGTATTTTAAATAAAAAATATTCATAAACTTTAATATAATACCTAACAAATTGAAGAATAATGCCGTGCACGATACCCATTCCTCAACACTTTCTCAACTGGTCATATCCTCACCAATCGCAAGCAAAAACAGTTAATTTCCTTTCCGAATGAAATTATCTTTTTGCCTACCGTCAACTAATGAAAAGAACGGGAACTTTGCCCCATTCTGTCCTGTCCGCAGAGGGAGCAAAGAATTTTTGCTACTTTTATAGTTTCTCTTGAAATGCACATTTCCTACCTAATACTGGGAGACCGTCTCTTCGTCCATCTGTCAATCCACGTGCCCGAGCGTTTCGCAAAAACCGTCGATTAATTTCCATCCCAACTCAAGCCCTCATCCTCGACCGCCCCATCTCCATCAGGCTATTCTATTTGAATTCGCATTATGATGCTGGAGCAAACTTGAAAAAAAAAAGTATTTTTTTTTTCCTAAGGGTATCTCAACCTCATTTCGCAACGACAATTTGCAGCTAACTGACAACACAGTGGGACGAATCTGAGAATAGTCGGTCATAACTTCTTCTAGGTAGCTTAGAGTAGCTTTTAGGTGTCAATTTATTTTTTTTTGTAAATTAGCAATAATAATAGTAGTTCTTAAATTAAATAAATAGGGTACCTAAACTTTATTTTTGTTCAGAGGGTTGATTTTTAGCAGAGTTTTAGAACTAAGAAAGTTGAAGAATTTTGCTGAACAGTTTTGATATTTTGTACCTTGTTTAATATAATAATTGTAAAATATTGATATTGCAATTGTTACTTCGTGGTCGTGTGGTTAGCGTTCTCAGGCAACATCGTGTCGTAGAGTGTGAGTTCAATTCTCGCTTCAGACATGATATTGAAAGTAAATTTTTTTCTCTTGGCTGTATCATTGGAGCATGCTTATTCACTGTGATAGTATAAGGATGTTATCACAAAAAATGCCTCTTAGAAGTTTTGTCCGTCTATTTTAAATTTCGTCCCACCGTGCTTCACTCGCCCCATAACGACTTGGCGAAACTGGTGTGGAAGTGGGGGGGTCCGCCAAAGTGAGACAGGTCACTCGGCTACAGCTGACGGGTTGCCATCTACCTCCCAAGCTACCTACCGGGAAGAGCGACGGAGTAATGAAGATGGCATTCGCTGTCAAAAAAGTAAATAATGACGCCGTCAATCCTGATGGGGAAAACGGTTCGCATTCTGAAGGCGGCTAATCACACAGAAAGAGAGAGAGAGGTGGATGGGATTGGGATGGATGCAGCAGGGCTCCCGGAATAGACCATCAATCATTTTAGGACCCGGCTTGGAAGTGGCGGATACTTTCCCGTGCCACACGGGAGAAGGTTTTTTGTTCTGAAATCCGTTCAGTTAAATCCGCTCATTGCATTAAAATAGTAGAAATTTAGCAAGAAACGGTTTTTGAACCATTGTTGAGATGAAAGCATTTAGAAAAATGGCTCCCTTATACTGTTATACATTTATCGATATTTATTCTTAAAAATTATCATTTATAAGAAAGATGTGATCATTCAAAACCATCGTCCCGATTGGGTAATGACAAGGATCGATGGCAGATAATGATGGAATGGTTTCACTTAAGAAAATCAGAGTTCTCCAGCTTCGTTCCTTCTCGAAATGATACCAAAGTAAATCCCCCAAGCGAACTCTAGATCTTCTCCAAAACGGAAAACATCCTCCCTCTCATATCCCATTCCAGTCCCCACTTCGATTTCCATTTCATTCCTCACTCTGCTATTTTTCTTCTGCGGATTAAACTTTCCCGCTCGACTTATTCGAGCCAAGAAAACAAAATCCCAATCTTGGCAAACTGCATGGGACGAAGCTCCAGAGAGAAAAAAAAAACGATAAATGAGCTTTCTGTTTTGGTTTCCATCAATGCCTTCATTCGCAGGTTCCCGAGAACTTGGCCCCCACCTCCACCCACAAAAACACACACCTGTTTTCGCACGTCCACCGGAACGTGTGTCACACGTTACCAACCGGGGGGAGCAGCCACCAGCAGCTCTGCTCCAATCAGCTAATGGCAATTTAATTAAGTATGCAAATTGCTGCCCAGCAGTTGATTAAATTTGCTAAATAAGCTGCCGTGTGGGGCTGGATCGGTGGGGGAGAGCAGTAGCCCCCATTGGTGCTCACAGCCAGTGCCGTAGCGTGCGGTTGGCCAGGTTGGCACCCGCCAAGGGCGCCAGCCTTTAGGGGGCGCCAAAATGCGTCACGCATTTGGTAAATTTAGGAAGAAAGTCGCCTCTTAAGCCACAATTTCAAAAGAAATTTCGCATCGTAATAATGGAAAATTTAAATATTTTTCTAATCACTTATTTGATATTTCAGATGATCCCCATAGATTAATTTAAAGAATTTAACATTTCAGTGTTTATAGTTACTTGATAAATCTCTAAGTGATCTTCCTTGTATTTTATAGTCCTTAAAACTCGACCCTCGTAGGCTTCGTAGCCGTGCGGTTAGTGTCACCAGGTATTTAGCCACATCGTGCTAGGGAGTGTGGGTTCGATTCCCGCCTCGGCCGGTAAACTTTTCGTGAGGACTGTTTTCCGACTGTGCCACTGGGCGTTGCATGCTAGTCCGTTGTCTAGTGTGGTGCTTCCTTCAAAGGGCATAAATGCCCACTGGAAGCATTGACGTGTTAGTGTCTTTTTAAAACTGGTTGTGCTCAAACCAGTTTTTATGGCTATCAAGTTTGTGGTGTTCAATTTGAGGTGCATACTGAGAAAAAATAAAGAAATATTCAAATAAGCTAGGACTGTAAAGACTTTTTGTTTTTCTGCAAAATCATTACAAAAGATTACAATAGTGGGCCCTTTTCCCATTGTAAATCTACTCTAACTGTAGTTATTCAGTTATGCTTTACAGCTTGAGCAGCATGGTTACTTATGATTTTTTACGAAAACTTTAATCGCATACAAATTTGCATCATGAAAACAGAACTAACTAAGGGGCGCCCAAAGGAAGGTTTGCCAAGCACGACGCGAAGCCACGCTACGGCTCTGCTCACAGCTACGTGTAGAGAGGTACCTAGCTAAACCGAGTGGCTAAAAGGCAATGTTGTGGGGATAAGTGGACTAGAGGTATGGACTTGCACAGCAAAAAAAAATTTATAGCAATATAATTAGTCCGAAATGGACATTTTTGATGCAAAATAAATTTAACTTAAAAACCTCTGCAGAGCTTTTTTCCTAGTATCACAACATCCAATACATTTTAGTACATGGCTGTCCTGAAAATTTGTTTGCAGATCAAAAGTTTGCTCTTACGATAATGTTTTGGTTTTCTGTTAATAGGTGGATAAGGATATTTTATGTGTATGTTACATTTGGCTTGAACGCCCTCAATGTGATTTTTGAAAGTTAAATTTTTATCTAGCTCTCCGTGATGAAACCTAGATACTTAACTTCATATGATCAAACTTTTGGAATTCCTCCCATCGTACTAACATGTCTACTTGAAGGTTTCAAATAAACAGCTTTTGTTTTATGTTGGAATATTATTAGTTGAGTTTTGGAAGCATTAGTTGTAATCTCCCATTTTTGCAAGAATGTAGAAAAAACATCCAAACTTTTTTGAAATCTACTACAGATGACACGCAGGTTCGTCCTTTGGCTGAGAGGCCTGTGCCATCTGCAAACAAAGATTTCTGACATCCCTGAGGTAACTTAGGTAAGTCAGATGTGAAAATATTGTATAATATTGGTCCCAAAATGCTGCCTTGAGGAACACCAACTCTTACAGGAAGCCTTTCAGACCTGGAGTTCTGATAATCGACCTGAAGTGTACGATATGACAGATAACTTTGAATTATTCTAACAATGTATGTTGGAAAATTGAAGTTTTTTTATTTTTCCATCAAGCCTTAATACCAAACACTGTCGAATGCTTAGAGTATGTCCAGAAGAACAAGACCAGTAGAGTAAGTAGCCTTCAGATTTCTTGGAATGAATCAAGTTTGTTGCACGTAAAAGTTGACGAATGGTCAAATGTCCATGTCGGAATCCGAACTGTTCCTTGACAAAACATTAATTATCGTTGATATGGACCACCATCCTGTTCAAAATGAAAGAGGAAATTGTACGATAGCTCGATTTTCAGCAGTCTGATGTGCAGCTATAGTGACGTGATTTTACAATTTATTTTTTTCGCTGTGTACGGTCCATTCGGGATGGGTTCTATAGTAAGCACGACCGCTGCTCTCGACACGATCGTCGTTGTAACAACAAACAATGTCACACCCGACCAAATTATATGGGCGAGCACCTTTCTTCTTGGGGTCGGTTTCGTCGGAAGGCGGTGGTATTTTGAAGAGGTTCAAAACCGTTTATTGAGGTGTTTGGTACGGGGCCAACGATGGAGACGGTAGCCATCCAATTGATGAAGCGAGTTTCTTTGCTGCACTGGAGCACTGAGAAAGAAGGATCAAAGGTGTTTTTAGTTTCAGTTGCTGCGCATTGGGTATCAAGTTTGGTGCAGAAATACCCAGGGAAGTGATACTAATTAATTATGGTTTATGTCCTCCCCTGTTCGATCGATGGGTACCCATTCTACTTGTTTCAAATCAAATGGAAAAAAAACCCTACCGCCACAGGTAACTCCGCTTCTTCGTCTACCGGAAATTCCAATGGGAAATCACATGACATGTCTGCATCTGATTTTAATTTTTAACTGAACAATTGAATCTAATGATTGATGCAATGTTCAAAGCCACCAATCTGACTGAAGCAGTCCAAGTAGGTGTAAAAATTACAAATCAAATTGTTATTGGATTACGTTTTTCTAATGGATCCAAATAATAATTTAAATATTTTAAATTGGAATGCTCGTTCTCTGAATGGTAAAGAGGACGAGCTGTTTAATTTTCTTACAGCTAATAACGTGCATATAGCAGTTATTACCGAAACGTATTTAAAACCTGGATCTAAACTCAAGAGACATCCTAACTTTTTTGTTTATCGTAATGATCGACTTGATGGGGCATGTGGGGGAGTTGCAATTATCATCCATAGGCGCATAAAACATCAACTGTTTTCGTCATTTGAAACTAAAGTTTTTGAAACTTTAGGTGTTTCTGTTGAAACACAGTTTGGTAAATATTCTTTCATAGCTGCCTATTTGCCTTTTCAATGCTCTGGGCAGCAAGTTTAATTGCTCCAAACTGACTTGCGTAAATTGACTCGCAATAAGTCAAAATGTTTTGTCATTGGTGACTTTAATGCCAAACATCGGTCATGGAATAATTCTCAAAGTAATTCCAACGGCAGAATTTTATTTGATGAGTGCTCTTCAGGATATTTCTCAATTCAATACCCCGATAACCCCACATGTTTTTCATCTTCTAGAAATCCATCTACGATTGATTTGGTCTTAACCGACTCTAGTCATCTTTGTAGCCAACTGATTACTCATGCTGATTTTGAATCTGATCATGTCCCTGTTACATTTCAAATATCCCAAGAAGCGATTCTCAATCCTATCAGCTCCACTTTCAATTATTTACGAGCCGACTGGAATACATATAAAACGTATGTTGACTCTAATCTTGATGTTAACATTTCTTTAGAAACTAAACTTGATATTGGCAATGCTCTTGAAACTTTAACAAATTCCATTGTTGAAGCCCGGAGCATTGCAATTCCAAAATGTGAAGTAAAATTTGAAACCGTGATTATAGACGATGATCTTAAACTCTTGATCCGTCTTAAAAACGTGAGGAGAAGGCAATTTCAACGCACTCGCGATCCTGCTATGAAAATTATATGGCAGGATTTGCAGAAAGAAATCAAGAAACGTTTTGCTCAATTAAGAAACAAAAATTTTGAAAATAAAATTTCTCAATTGGACCCTGGCTCTAAGCCCTTTTGGAAGTTATCTAAAATCTTGAAAAAACCTTAGAAGCCTATACTGGCATTGAAAGAGGAAAACAAATTATTACTAACTAATTGCTCAAAAACTTGCTATGCAGTTTGAAAGTGCGCCCAATTTTAATTTAGGACTTACTAGTCCAATTGAAAATGAAGTTACTCAGGAGTTCGAAAATATTCTCAATCAAGAGAACGTTTTCGAAAATGCCTGGGAGACTGATTTGGAAGAAGTGAGAACTATTATTAAAAAATTCAAAAATATGAAAGCTCCTGGCGATGATGGAATTTTCTACATCCTCGTCAAGAAACTTCCAGAAAGTAGCTTATCATTTCTAGTTGATATATTTAACCAATGTTTTCAATTAGCATATTTTCCTGACAAATGGAAAAATGCTAAGGTTGTTCCAATTTTAAAACCAGACAAAAATCCTGCAGAAGCTTCTAGCTATCGTCCAATCAGTTTGCTTTCCTCCATCAGTAAACTTTTTGAAAAGTTTATTTTGAACAGAATGAAGGCCCACATCAACGAAAATTCAATTTTTACCAATGAACAGTTCGGATTCCGCCATGGACATTCGACCACTCATCAACTTTTACGTGTAACAAATTTGATCCGTTCCAACAAATCTGAAGGCTACTCTACTGGTCTTGCTCTTCTAGACATAGAAAAAGCATTCGACAGTGTTTGGCATGAAGGTTTGATTGTAAAATTGAAAAACTTTAATTTTCCAACATACATTGTTAGAAAAATTCAAAGTTATCTGTCAAATCGTACACTTTAGGTTAATTATCAGAACTCCAGATCTGAAAGACTTCCTGTAAGAGCTGGTGTTCCTCAAGGCAGCATTTGGGGACCAATATTATACAATATTTTCACATCTGACTTACCTGAGTTAGCTCAGGGATGTCAAACATCTTTGTTTGCGGATGACACAGGCCTCTCCGCCAAAGGACGAAGCCTGCGTGTCATCTGTAGTCGATTGCAAAAAACCGATTGCAAAGACCATTTTGTATGGAGAATCGAAAAAGTTGCAAATGTTTTGTCCAATACTTGAAAAAGGACCTAAACGGACCGAAACGTTGGTAAAAAAAAACTAGCGTTTTAATGCCCTTAACCATCCAGTCGTCGCACGGTTCACCACGTTGCTGTTGTGAACGAAAAGCGAGGTTTTCTTTTAACAGTGACGACTGAAGTGTTAAAACTGTTCTGCCAGCATTGTTTCAATAATTCTTTTGCTGTTATTTTCGTTCAGGGCTCCGACGTGTTCATATGAAGAAAAAGTTAGAAAAGTGTCTTGAATAGTCGAAACAATGTGAAAAAAATTAATTTGTCATTTTGTATGGTAGGTTTAACCTTCATCCAGCCGACATACTTTTCACATGCAAAAAAAAAAAACACAAAAATGTGCAGAACTTTTTTGTTTCTCGATGGGTTTTGTTGAAATTTTCAGAAATTCCCGAAAAACTCTTCTAGTTTCTTCTTCTTTCTGGCGTTACGTCCCAACTGGGACAAAGCCTGCTTCTCAGATTAGTGTTCTTATGAGCACTTCCACAGTTATTAACTGAGAGCTCTCTTTGCCGATTGACCATTTTTGCAAGTGGCCCTTGTTACAAATTTTCATCAATCTTCATCAAGATCCTGATGAGCATTTGGCATTTTTCAAAAGCCTACTTGAAGGCAAGACGAAGTTTGCTGGGATCGTGCTGGGAATGGTAATTGTAGAAGGCTTGAATTTCGCGAAAATTACGTGGCTCTTCCCAGTACAGTACCGTTTTGATTCATATTACGGACACTTAAGGACTCAGTGAAGTATAACCCAGCATAGAGCATACAAAATAAATCATTCTGTATGATTCCTTAGCATAATCGAGCGTAGGAAGCCCTTATCTTTCGAATGGTGGGTAAAGAATACGCTTCCGCAACTTGAATAATTTTAAATAAATCAAAATGTGTGGCCTTTTCATGATTCTTATTCCGGACGCTTCCTCACTTTTGCCTCATATTCCGGAGACTTTGAATCGAATTCCGGACAGCTCATGATAATCATTATTGGAACAGTCAAATCATCAATTGAAATCGTCAAACCACTAAAGAGACATCTAAGGTAGTTGAGCATTATAAATATTCGAAGATATTTATGGAAAAAGCTTACTAAAACGAGCCTCGAAAATGAGAACTTTTGAACGACAAAAATTGAAACATTTCGTGTGAAATGTTTCCCATACAATCGAGAGTGTCCGGAATTTGAAGCTGTCCGTAATATGAATCAAAACGGTAGTTCAAAAACAAGAATCTCATCAAGTAGCCTATGTTGGGTGCATTAATTTTCTAAATCATTAGTTTCATTGAAAGCTCTCACTGCGGGAAATGCAGCTTGAACCAGAACATTTTTCTACAGTAATTTTGGGTTGCCCTTAGCAACGGGTGTTTTGCTATTTTCAAGGCATTTTGCCTACAGCAGCAATGGGCGTGAATTTCACTTGCTTTCACGCTGACTGTGATTTGCTTTGCTCAGCTGCTGTAGAGTGAATTTCGAAATGTTTCTCAACCCTGTTCGTTTTCAGCACTTTTAGATCTTCAAATGATGAGTATGTTGTGTGTAAAGTCCGAATTTGTTGCATTATTCTTCTAATGATAATACATTCTTCTTGTTTTTTTTTAACCTGAAGTCATCATCTTGAGTCTTTAGCCCACTCCTGATTTCCCGATTATCCCGGTTACTTTCCCAAACTTTTTTCTCTCGTCGCATCTATTGTTGAATGCAACAGTGAAAGAATTACGTCAAACCGTTTATCCGTTATCAAACTATTTCGTGACATACGAACACCATACATTTTTTTATTTATATGGAAGATTGATATGGTTTAAACGGCTTTAGGACATTTCGTCGAATGACATTTGGTCGAATGACGTTTGGTCGAATGACATTTGGTCGAAAGTACATTTGGTCGAATGGACATTTGGTCGAATGGCTTTGAAACATTAATTTTAGTCGAATGATGTTTACTTGAACGTTGATTTGATTGGAAGCTTATTTTGAATTGGTTTATTGAAAGATCATTTGGTAAAATTGATTATTGTTTTCTAAGTTTTGCAAAGTTGATTAGATTACGTGTTCTTTTTGATAATCTGTATTATTATCTGTTGTAGAATAAAAAATGGGACATTTTATGTAGTCTTTTTATGAAATTTCATATATCTTTTTATTTGTAATTTGAAGCTAAAATCTAGGATTTCTTGATCTAGATTTCAATGATTATTCAAATGAACTTTTTAGTAGTTGTTTTTTGTACATTGATTGTAATACTTAGCTCCAGTGAATTTATTATTCTTTTGAAATATCATCATTCTTTGAAAAACTGCTCAACAACTTATTTTATTACACAACGATGAGAACATAATGTTTTCTTTATTTATTGTTCTTTTGAAATGTCATCGTTCTTCGTAATGAAGATCAGCTCATCTGAAGAAAGGATTCGAAGAGAGTGCTCAGGTTCTTTCATTTTCTTCCGGGTCTTGCAGCTCACGTACGTGGGTAAGATTTTTAAAAGCTGAAAAGAAGATTTAAAACGACAGAAAAAAAAATTGCTTCAAGGACAACCTTTATGGCGAAGTGAATGTTAGGTGTCGGTAACTCTACTTATGGCCAATTGGCCTTTTGTGACTTTAAGTTTAATAAAATTCCTCAAGCAAATATATCACTTTGCTGACAGTGTTGATGACCTCGGGTGAATAACAGAGTTTTCAGTAGAAGCTATAATCCAAAGCAAGAGGTTGATCAATGTGTTGGAAGAAATATTAAAATTTTGCTAATCGCATATAGATTGTTGGTGAAATTACCGTTGCTTTTTGAATTATTCAATCACTCTTGTATTAGCGATAAATTGTTACTCTCTACGGTAGCCAGCAAGAACGTGAAACTTTGTTTCCATACTATTTAGATTCAAGTAGATTCCTTTCCACGGAATGTCGGTTCGACCAAATATCATATGCTTCCTGTTGCAACTAAACCTTTTCGACCAAATGTCCATTCGACGAAATGTCCGTTCGACCAAATGTCATTCGACTAAATGTCATTCGACCAAATGTCTTTCGACCAAATGTCATAGATTCGGTTTGAACATGAGGCCAAGTAGTATCGTCTGTGGCTACAGAGCAAAGCCATGCTGAAGTTTGGCGGTCCAGGATTTTTTCGATATGGAAATTCCCTTGACCTTCGTGGGCATAAAGTATTATCATGCCTGCCACACGAAATAAGAATGCGAAAATGGCAACTTAGGCGACGAAAGCTTTCGGTTATTAACTTTGTAAGTACTCGTTGAAAACTTAGGTGAGAAACAGGCTTTGTTCCAGTGGGAATGTAATTCCAGATAAAAGAAAAGGACGGTTGAAAAATATAAGAAATATTTTTCATATTATAATGTTTCGAATGAAAAAAAAATCGAGTTTTAAAAGAAGACAGTACTTACAGCTAGGGACATGGAGAATTAAAATCCGACTGAACCTTTTTATTAACATAAGAAAGCATTACCTTGAAATCAACAGTCAAAACATTTTGAATTCTCCTCACTTTTTCTTACTTATTCGTTTATTCACAGGCTCAAGCGATAATTCTCCTCATTTAGAAATCAATTGTATTTTATGTGAAAATTGCGGGTTTTATCTGCAAGACGTTATTTTTCAAGAATACATAATGGCGTGAATCTTGAAGAATCAGAATGTTGCATAAGTAAACTTAAATTTAATGCAAACTTCCAAGAACCAACTATTGAGAACGTCCAATTCAGGTTTTTAGTCCACATCGTATTAAAGTTTGTTGATTCTTGGCTGACAATGTCACGTGCTTTACATGCTGCTTTGCTGCTAAAATCCGTATGATTCTGCAGGCGATAAGGACATCGCCCTTCAAGCTTTAGTACAATGCTTTCGGGGCGGTGGGTGGTTCTTTCTTCAGGCACCACCGGAAGGAAGAGTGGCAAGGAAAGCAGTAAAGTACGGTGGGCTGGTGCCACGCTGGTGACAGTATAAGCTTGTCAGCTTGTCAAACGAGCAATTTGCCAACTAGAAAGCGATTTTTATGCTCATAAATCACGATTTAGCAAAGAAACGAAGATGGAGGTGAGTTTAGGGGTAGGATATTATGATGGTAACGAGTTGCAGGGTCATATGTAGTTTTAACGTTGATGCTGACTTCTGGGGGAAAAGTAGAGCACTGGCGATGGGGAAAACTTCATAAGTTGTATAAGCGAGAATATTCAGAGAGGTGAAGTTACAACATAACTTCACTTCTCTGAATATTCTCGCTTCGTTTCATTTTCATCACTACTTAAATAAATCACCATTATGCTCGCAGCTATGAAATTGCTCATTAAAGCGAACCTAAAGTCTAATTGAATTCCCAACTAATCCGTTTACATAACTCAACCAATTTTTTTTACTATAACTATCGGAATTTAATGCCATGCGCCTCCGCACCAACTCATCCCTTTTAAAACTGACCCAGCAACAATAGATAATCGGTGGCTACAAAACAGCATAATTACTAGTTCCATCAATCAGCCAGGTAGCACCACCGACTATGCGGACCAGTTCGCACGTTTAGCCATTCTAATAAATAAAACATTACTTAATTGTTTCGCACGAATGCCACTTCTTCAACGCCGCGGTTGAAACATGAAACAGCAACTAACATTGACCATAAAGCAAAACTTACGATGCAGTTGACTAAATTGAAGTTAACAACCATTCGGGCAAGATAACCAAAAAGACACCTATTAAAGTTTAGAAATAGTTTTCAATTATCATAGTAGCACATAAAATTTAAATTATGTTCACGTTCACTTTTTTTCGATCCAAATATGAAGTTATGCTCCCAGTTTTACCGGAGCCTTAGTTGTTCTTTTTAATTATGGTTTATCGTATACTTCACAATTGAATTGAATGAACAAATTAATGTGAAATTTGCGAAAAAATAACACGTCTTCTCGGTGAGAATCAAACTCACGACTCGCTGTTTACTATATAGGGCACGTTATCCCTACACCACGAGATAACTAATTGGCACAGAAGTTACCCTGAATTACATTTCAACTCAAAAACCACGTGATCCTCTTTCGCAAAGCGGACACCGTGATTATTGAGTTGAAATCAAATTCGGGCCCATAGGTCATTTGGGCCAAAAACGATCTAATTTCGATTGTCGGTTTTATAATTTGAACCCAACACGCAATCCAAAGAGTAACGATCAATGCAACCTCGAGGGTATAGGTAGTTACCACCCAAAAGCCCAAACCGTTGATCGGTGTAACATAATCCGAACCGGCCGTGTGTAGACACTTAATTTGAGCTATTAACACGTTTACGTCCGAGTTTTTTTTTTGTTTCCGCGAGCTCCATCGCCAAGCCAAGAGAGTCTCACTAAATTGTTTAATATGTAAAATAACTGCTACTGTTTTTTTTTTTTTAACGGCCGGGTGATACAATTTGGAAAGCTCCCCAACGAGTGCAATGGACTACGCAGGAAGGGGAGAGGGGAGTTACTTGTATAAATTGTTGTACCTTCAAACGAGTGGTTTGTTCGGTCGATCGCCGTCATCGATATCGTCGCACAGTGGTCCAACGTTGGCCAAAGGTCAAATAAATTATGTTTGCAAATTGTTTCAGCGATGTTTTTCTTGATTTCCTTAAAATGGAATAGCAAAAGTTCGATGTTTGAGTTCAGATAAACCATTTTTCACTTCATGGGAACTGTAAACCTATGGTTAGCTGATATTGAATTTTTCTAATTTCTTGGATATTGTTCAATTGATTTAAAAAATCACGTTTAATCAACAAATGAAGACTGTTGATCCATTTGAGTAATACTTGTCCCTTATGGCTAACGGCCACTGCGCGTCGTCGAACTTGTGGTGTGCCTATATCCGATGACGGAGGATTTTTTTTGTTGATGCACTCTCGAGAGCCGTATTGTTTTTACTCCAATTACGTTTACTAGTACTACGGACCTACCAGCCGGCGGGCGTTTGTTTGCCATTTGCCGGAAGTTTGCTGTGTAGAGCAGTTTTTTTTTTTCTCTGTAGCGCTAACAAGCCTTCGAGCCGAGGTGTTAGTTTTATAAAACTTTTATCACCTCCCGTGAGAAATAGTTTTCCGTGGTGTCTCTTTTTTTTGTTGTTGCGCTTTTCACACTTCGGCCCGAGGGTAATCTAATTTGTTGGTTGGGTTGCAGTTTTGCTCTATAATAAAATGTTTGCGGTTTGGAATACGGTGTGTTTTTGAAGTTGAGGTTGGTTTGTTCAATAATAAGACAACTACAGACCCGTACCGAAGATTGGTGTACCTCCAAAATAGCTGGGTTCTATGATACATCATAACTTCAAAGGCACAAATCGAACAAAAGAAGCAAACAAACAGCAGTGCAATTTTTATTTGAGCTTTGTTAGCTAACAGAAAGCTTAAAACAAGAGGATTGGGGTATGTTGCTTCAGTGTTTTCGAAAATGTGAGTAGAAGTAGAAGTCGGCGATTAGGGCTACAATTTTAGGATCCTGATATACTTCACTTCAACATGGTTTTCAATATAAAGGATATTTCAAAGATTTTTATTATTGGTGTGTACTGATTTTTATTACTTACGTTTGAATCCATGATTTATAAGCCTTAGTTTACATACCTGAAAATAAATAGAAAATATCGTTCGTTATTAAGAATAATTAGCAATTTTTGCATGAACTAAATGCATCAGGTGAAATTAAGAATACATTCATAAATTTTATGATATAAGGCGAGCTTTCAATCTAATTAAAGCTTCCTGAACAATCGAAACCACTTCATGTTTTTCCAGAATTTTTGACAGAGATCCTTTATAATCTTATTGAGTTTTCTCAAGGTTTTTTTTTGTGAAAGTGTCTCTGTCAGAATGCCTTCTTTTGCCGAGCGGTTACAAAGCAAAACCATGCTGAAGGTGTCTGGGCTCGATTCCCGGTCGGTCCAGGATCTTTTCGTAATGGAAATTTCCTTGACTTCCCTGGGCAAAGAGTATAATCGTACCTGCCACACGATATACGAATGTGAAAATGGCAACTTTGGCAAAGAAAGCTCTCAGTTAATATTTGTGGAAGTGTTCATAAGAACACTAAGCTGAGAAGCAGGCTTTGTCGCAATGAGGACGTTAATGCCAAGAAGAAGAAGAAGATGTCAGAATGCATTGGAGGTCCTTCGCTTATCAAAGCTTCAATTCAAAATGCATTAGAAAACCTTAAGAGATTGGTTTCTCAGGAATATTGTATGTTCCTGGTCATGTAACAAATGATATTTTCCTTGAATATAAGAAATTCATTAATGTTTGGAATAAAACTAATAAAGAAATTAAAAAAATCCAAAAATTAACTTGGAAGTTTCTGACTCATTTGGAGGATAAACGAATGTTAACCTTTACAGTACTGGGTGCCGACATCGAAGTTTCTTAATTTTATAACTGCGCAATCGATTGATTGATTTTGATAAAATTTTCATATGAGATATATTTCTGGGTGTCCAGCCATTTGGTCGAATGCTGTTTGGCAGAATTACGAACAAAAAAAAAACCAAATTGCTACTACGCTGATGTGTAGAATTCTTAGATGTGGCCCAATAATTGATCAGCTAATCAAGTTATTGACTTTTATTATGTGGTGGGACGTTATGTTTGTCACTATATAAGTGTTCCAAGAGGGCGTAAATTAAGGACGATATTGTGAACTCCGCACATCGCATCAAGACTCTAAGCCGATGGTTGTTCCATCTCTAAGTTACCAACGGTGTGCTAGGGTTTCTAGTTAATTTTATTTTTTGAATATTTCATCAGAAATTATTCCTTGTTTTAAACACTGGCTATTCTTTCTTACTTAATTTTTTATTTATTAGGCTCATGCGCCATTACGCATTACGGAGCCGAGTTCTTCTGATTTGTTTAACAGAAAAACTCGCGGTTTGGTCGAGGTTGGGGGTGACAATAATTTCAAGGAAGGGATAATTGGCTGTTCTTCTGGTTATAATGGTTTCATTACTGTTGGAAATAATTTAGCCTTTACATTAACTAGGACCTTCTTTAAATCATCGGCTGTTATTTTTAGTTATACTAATGTAACGATTATTCTGCTTACATTTCCATTAATGATTTTCCTTGATCATAGACTGTTGGCAGCTATTCCTGCTTGCAGAGAAGAGAATAATTTCTTACTTTTAGGATGTTCTTTTTCAGCACTGACAGTTCCTTGAACTAACCTTCTGAATTGAAAGTCATGAATTTTGAGCCGTCATGATGTTTTTGAAATATCTCTATAGGGTTCCTACCAAAACATTCGGTGACCACAACTACAATTTGCTACATTTTGTCATTTTTATGGAAGAAATGATATGATATGAAGTGCCTTAAGTATCCCAATAAATTTGCACCTAAGTCACTTTTGCCAGAGATTCCTTCAGAAAGAACTTTTATTCGCAATGATACTTTTTAGACTGGTTCCGATAGGGCTCCAGGGATATCTTTCCAGGAGATTCGTCCAAGGATTACTGCAAAGCAAAAATATTTACAGGGATTCCTTAAGAGATTCCACAAATAATTCCTGCAGGAATGTCTCTAGAGATTCCTCCAGTAATTTTTTTTTACTGGGATTCTTCCAGGATTATTTCCCAGAAATCCTCCAAGATATGTATTAGGAAAGTTCCGAAATTTCTCCAGAGATTTTTCAAACGATTCTGGTATTCATTCAGAGATTTCTGCAGAAAATCAAGAATTCTTGCAGAGATATCGTCAAGGCTACACTTTTTTAAATACTATGGAGGGATAGTCTAATACGTTAAAGTTCAATTAGTGGTTTTCATATCTTCAAGGTTTTCTCCAGGAATTTCTCCAGGATATTTCTCTAGTGATTTCTTCATTTCTCTAGTGATTTCTGGTGATTTCTTCATTTCCGTACGAGGATTCCTCCAAACAAAGCTATCCTCAAGTAATCCTCTTAAGATTCTTCCAGGAAATATTCCGGAGATTTCTTTCGGGTTTCCTCCCCATATCATTCCAGAAATTCCAGGAATTTCTGCAGGTGTTCCACAACTCAAAAATTCCTCAAGGACTTCTTGCAGAAATTCTCCCAGAGTTACCACGAGGAAAATCGCGACAAAATTATTCTAATGATTTCTTCAGATAATCCTTCAGAGATTCCCCAGGAATTTCTCCAGGGACTCGTTCGGGGTCTCCAAAAAATCCTTCGGGGATTTCTCCAAGAGTTCTTCTTGAAATTCCTTCAGAGATTCTCCTACGAATTCCTGCAGAAATTTAATCAGAAATTATCCTAAGAATTACTCTAGGGATTATTTTAGGGGAATCTCTACAAAATTTCTCACATTAATTCCTTTCGGAAAATTTCTTTATGGAATCCTCCAGAAATTTCTCCAGGGATTTTCCCAAGAATTATTCCAGGGAAACCTTTACAATCGTTTTTGTAGGGATTACTCTACAAATTCCACCAGCCAAATCTCTACACTAGTTCTTCGTGTGATACTCCCAAGGATTCTCCAGGATTTCTTCGAGAAGCCCTTCATAGATTCCTGCAGGAGTTTCTCCAGAGACTCATCTAGGGATTTTTCTAGTAAAATCTCTACAGCGATTTCTGCAGAGCTTTTTCTCAAAATTTTTCAGGAATTTCACAAATGATTGCATATTTTAATGAAATATGAGAAAGTTTGTGTTACCACGTGAATTTGACCACTTTTAATTTGAAAACTTTTAAATTAATAAACCTCGCTAATCTGCATATCGTTAAGGTCAAAAAAAAAAAAAAATCAAACGTCATTTAGTCTATGGAAGGTTGTGAAACGAGAAGCTTGATGAATACAAAACGTCAAAAGAAGTAACCAGAGACACAGAGTTTCTGGTAAAAACGAAATATTGGATTCAAAAATAAACCTTTAGCACTTGATTTGCCCGTTTTTTTTTCCTACTACTTCATGGTCAGCCTAGTCAAAGCTAACAAACAACCAACCAATCAAATTTTCAGCGTGAACGATTGTTTTGTTCTCTTGAAGATGCAAACTGTGGCTTGGCAAAGTATATGCATTTCTGACATAATTTACAGTGCTTTTCAAAGCAAAATGTTGTGGTTTTTGAAAGTACCAGATAAAACTTTTGAACTGGTAAGAATTTACGGAGCACCAAGTTGTCCGGGGAGCATGGTCTGAAAACTGCTTTTGTAGAGACTTTCGTGATTTCTAAATGAAGTTCTAAAAACATTTTTGAATGAATTTTTGAAGAACTTTGAGAAGTCACAAACAAAGTGTTCAAAATAACTTTTTACACATTTGTCGTACAATAAATTCTTGACGAAACTTTAGAATACAGTATTTCTTTGATGTTCTTCAGATTTTTTTTGGATAATTGTAGAGAATTCTGTGATTCAGCATAGATAAGATTCTGGAGTGTTCCTGCAGTTATGTTTAAAGATTTGCTTAAAGAAATCTATAATAAAAAATACTTTCCTAATGAATAACTGCATTAATTTCTTATATCATCTAGACAGAGGAAGAACTCTAAAAATCCTGAAAAAATATAAAAGAATATCCGTAGATTAATCGCTGTGTAATTTCTTAAAAGCATTTCCAGTACATTTATTGAGAAATTTAGGATAAAAAGATTGATTGCATTCCAGTTATGTATAAAACTCTCGACTCAAAAAGAAACATCCCAATAGCACGGAAGTGACACTAAACTACGTGTTAGACAGCTGAGCGGTTCCATTTGAATTCGAATGTCGGTTTACTTTTGTATTTTTTGATTTGGCTGAAATTTGGCATATGCTTTCTTTATACCCAAAAATGCCTGTTTGCATCATCGGTTCGCCATTTTTACCCTAGCGTTACTTTTGAGAAGGGCCTAAGAAAAAAAGCCTTAACAATTTTCAAAAAAATAAAACTCAGATACTATTTGTCTGATCGGTTTGGTGTCTTCCGCAAAGTTTTAGGTTATTGTTGGAACTATCTGGAAAAAATACACACAGTAAAAAAAAATTTGCATTTTTTTTATTTGGAAAATAAAGCTTAAAAATCCATTTTCACAAAAATCGTTTTCTTGATTTTTTTTTTTTTTTTATACAGTACTGACCCGATTTTGTCAGCCCCCGATTTTGTCTGCCCCCGATTTTGTCTATCCCCGATATTGTCAGCTTTTTGACCCGATTTTGTCAGCCTATTTCAAATTTGTCAAAAAACTGTTATCGTCATGTTTTACCACGTTTACATTAAAATTGATGATGATGTATGATGTCATGCACGCATAGGCGTAGCCAGAGGGGGCAATGGCAATGCCTTTTATTAAATGTTAACAATCGATAATACGAACATAAGGGAGGGGGGAGCCCCTCATTAAAGAAACTGGCTACGCCCATGTCTATCGCCCTCTTAAAAGTCCATGTAACCATGTAACGTCAAAATTTGGAAAACAGGAACAAAATAAATTGAGCCGATTTTGTCAGGTTCCCCATTTTGTCTGCCTAAAATTCATCGAGGGGTTGACAAAATCGGGTCCTTACTGTATTTTAAAGTAGACAAAAAATGGAGTCTTTTGCACAGTGGGTCAAGATGGAGAAATCATGGACAACAAAGTTATGATTTTTTGAAAATGGTCATAATAAACTTTTTAAATATTTTTCAACTCGATTTTATGAAAGTACGCAAAATTTACAACAAAAAAGGTACAGAGAAAAATCAGGCTAACTTTTACCGTTTTAAAGATACAGCGATTTTAATACAAAATTATGATATTATTTTTCAATTTTCGGTCATTATAATATAACTTAGAAACGGTTTGTCCGATCAGTTTGGAGTCTTCCGCAAAGTTTTAGGTTATTGATGGGACTATCTGAAAAAAAAATATACACTGTAAAAAAATGTTGTAATTTTTTGTATATCGAAAATAAAGCTTAAAAATCAATTTTCTCAAAAATTATATTATTGATCTTTTTTATATATATATATTAAAGTAGACAAAAATGAAGTCTTTTGCACAGTGGGTCAGGATGGAGAAATCATGGACAAAAAAGTTATGATTTTTTATGCAAAAGACTTCATTTTTTGTCTACTTTAACACATAAAAAAATAAAAAAAAAATCATAAATACAATGTTTGAGAAAATTGATTTTTAAGCTTTATTTTCGATATATAAAAAATTACAACATTTTTTTTACAGTGTATATTTTTTTCCAGATAGTCCCAACAATAACCTAAAACTTTGCGGAAGACTCCAAACTGATCGGACAAACCGTTTCTAAGTTATAATTTTTTGAAAATTATTAAGGATTTTTTTGTTAGGCCCTTCTCAAAAGTAAGGCTAGAGTCAAAATGGCGAGCCGATGATGCAAAAAGGCATTTTTGGGCATAAAAAAAGCATGTGCAAAATTTCATCCAAATCAATAAATATAAAAATGAAATTTGGGAAAAAAGTCGTCATTTTCTCTGGAACCACTCAGCTTGAAATTGGTTGTTTAATATCAGTTGGAATATACTGAATTACAGCAGAATGTACTACTGACAAAGGGTCCCTACAAAATGTTTTCTGTGGGATTCTAAAATTGAGAATCCAGTCCTGTGCACAGACTAGATTGGGCCACTCTACTCCTTTTGATTATATACGTGACCAACTGCCACAAAAATAATATTTCGAAGTTTTACAGCTTCTATCATATGTCATTACAGTCACAAGATACTCTTGGTAACATTACCGTTCACAAGCGAATCCATATTTATCTTTATTACCGCCCACTCTGAAGGGTGATCTAACAAAGAGAAAATTAAACCTATTGTTTCAGCAATTGCACCCACAAAACACACCATTCAGCCGGGATAGGTACCAATAATAACATTTTTCAACAAGCTGTCCGTTAAGTACCACTTTTCCGCAGTCAGATTCAGATGAGCTAAACAATACAAATTAATCACCATTTTCCTCTAATTACAATATCAACAATGGATTACCGATGCGTAAAAATCGGCTCTCGATAATTCATCGACCATCGAGTAGGGTTCGCCCTCGAGATACCAACGTTACATCCAATCGAATCCATTAAAACGTACCCCCTTGGGTTGGGTTGGAGAGGCGGTGTGCGGTTACATCATTTCGATTGCAAACTTTTTGAAATTTTAATTTGACCACAGGGGTTGTGTACATTTGCTCGATTAGTAGCGAGATGAGGGGCCATTGATGGGTCCATTTGACTTTAACGAGCTAGAGAGAGAGCATTTGGTCAGGACAGCTGCACTGTAAAACCCATTTGGTGGGCTAATTATTATCGATTCATTCCACGATGAGAGCGACACTCGTAAATTTTGATTTCATCCGATTGGGTTGAAATAATTGCATTGCTTCGGTGGTGGGCTTCCGGTTTGGGGTGTGGTTTTGCACGTGTAATTGTTGGGGCGTGGGTGCCGCTGAAATTGATACGCCTATATGCCGAAATTAGCAAAATATATTAAACCGATTCGGTTTGCACAGAAAGGTTTCATTTGATCCACTGGAGAGGCTACAAGAGCAGGAAAAGTTGCTCAGAAAGCATGTTTGTGGCCTTTTGAAATGCCAATTTGGCGGCACATTTGGTCGGTTTCGTTCCGGGTAGTGATAATGAAGTTACAATCACTCGCGCAAATGGTCGGACATTAACCTTTGCTTGTTGATGAAAATTGGATTTAGTCAGTAATTTTGGATAGATTTTGAAGGTTATTCCTGGAAAGGTTTAGTCAGCTGTATGGAATACAAAATAGATGGTTGATGTTGATAATGAATGGTTTAAATATCTGCAATGCAGGGCTGTAAGTCTCTATTTGATTTAAAAATATTAGCTTAAGAGACTTCATGCCCCAAAAATAAATTCAATCAAGAACAAAAAGTAATCATACAGGCATCAAGAAAACAAACAGAAACCAAAATAAAAATATATTTCTTTAGGTGTTTATTCAATTGAGCTCTCACAGACTTCCCAAGGAATCCCACTGGTCAAGTTTGGAAATTTTCTAGACTTCCTAGGACCAGTATCTTTGTGCCTCCCACACGATAGATGTACACAAGCCATAACAGTCAATCGGCAAAGCTCTGAGAAAGCAACAATTTTGGAAGTGCTCATAAGGATACTTAGCTGAGAAGCAGATTCTGCCCACCAGAAAGAATTATTATTATTGTCTTTATTAACGAGGCTTTCAGCCCGTGGCTGGTTCACCTCGAACCAGAAAGAAGAAGTAACCGCCATTATTTTTTATAAAGTTTTACTCCAAGATTTTCATATAGGAATTATAAGGAATTCAACTAGTTGTTCTGTTACATATGCCTCCATTGATTTCTAAGGATGTCATCCAATGATAGTTAGTTTAGGGTTTCAACCATAAATTTATCGAAGGATATTTTTTTAAATTACTTCAAAGACTTCCTAGCGATTCCTCCGAAAATTCTTTAAGAATTTTAACAAGAAAGTTCTCAGAACAATATACCTAAATTCTTTCAAGTTTATCTCCAAAGAATCCGAGCGAATTTTTCAGAAATTGTTGAATAAATCCCTAAGAATATCCAGTAGCTTTTTCTAAAGAAAATTCTTCAGAAATCTCTGATATAACTTCAGTAAAATTCTTACAATGATCAGTGCAAGAATTTCTGGGCTCTTGAGGAAGTTTTGAAGGATTTTAATATAATTTTTCAACATAATTTTGGAAAAACATAACCAATTTAGTTCGTAGGTAATATCCTGCAGGACTTTCTGAATTCATTCAAAAACAGAGAGTGGAATACCTGTAGAGAACTGATAGGAAGAATAGCTGGTATAATTAGTGCAAAAGTAGCTGGTGGGAAATTATACATGAGCTCTAGAAGAAATCATGAAGGTTTCACTTGGGAAATTACTGTGGAAATTCTTGAAAGAACTGTGGAAATAATCTCTAAATAAAATTCTAGAAAAACTTAGAGAAATCTATGAGACGTGGGCCAGTACCTACACCCACCATCAACCCGCAAAAACTTTGGATGATACAGTCAGTGACATAAGTTAGTAACCAAATGCTGTTTTTCCATACAAAATGCCCAAGTTTGGGGTGCTGTATCTCAGCTTCTGGTAGTCCGAATTGGCTGAAATTTGGATGACGAACTACAAATAATTTGAAGTTTTGCCTGTAAGGAATTATTATGTGTGACTTCTGAAATCAAACAACTTTGTGGAACAGACCAACAACCCTCTGAAACTCTATGTAAAATGACTGCAATGTAATAATTCCCTTACAGGCAAAACTTCAAGTTATTTGTAGTTCGTCATCCAAATTTCAGCCAATCCGGGCTACCAGAAGCTGAGATACAGCACCCCAAACTTGGGCATTTTGTATGGAAAAACAGCAGTTGGTTACTAACTTATGTCACTGACTGTATATAAGATTTAAAATTAAATTAATATGATTCTGACGTGAAGAAAAATTTTCTGAGTTAATTAACAGATATTCTTCAGTAGTTACGTTCTTAATTGTTGTAGTTAGTTTTGTAGTTACAACAATAGTGGGAAAATCTCTCTTGTCATACACAGCATCAATGTGGCGGTTCTGTCTTCGTCCAAGAAATATATCACAAAATCTATCGCCAAGTTTATCAAGAGCCCTTCAGAAATGTTTTCAAAACACATCACAAATTGCGTCCTGAAATTTGTTCGAAAACCCCAGGCATACTTTTGCTTCCGATATGGACATAGTGGTAAAGGAATCAACTGAGCAGCATTTAGCAATATATCCGGAACCGTTCAAGCTGATACACTCGATCGATTGATCATTTGTTGATGGTGACCAATCGATCAAGTTTTCATCTCAAAACGTTGTCTGGTTCTCTAGATTCATTATTTGAGGTATAGTTTCGAATTATTTTCACCTTAAGAAATTAATAAAGACATTTGTAAAGATCATCCTTGAAAGACAGAAATAATTTTATCCATTCTTCCAATCATAAATTTTCTGGAATTTATTTCATGTGCAATGTTAATACGGAATTCCTGGAAGTTTTCGGCAGAATTCTGGGGAATCTAGAAATCGAAAAGCAAAATTCTGCTTGATTTCAGGGATAGTTTTTTATTGCTCTATTATAGAGGTTTTCAGAGTTCGATTTCAATGATATTTTTCAAGAACATTCGGATGGAACTTTTTTTAACTCATTAGAGAGATTTCAATTATCCTGTATGTATCCATTTCTAGAAGGAAGATTCTATATGGTCGGCGTTAAGTCAGAGTGGACCAAGTGACATTTTTTACATTTTGAGAAAAATGGGTTTAAAGTCTAACGCTATGTAATTTTTGAACTCATTTTAAATTTGGCTCAATATTTCTACACATGTTTGTGTTACTTTCAAACAATATAATGTGAAGCGATAATCATGCAAAATCATAGTCCAAACCTCTCATAGAGCGATTTTGTGATGGACGATGTGTACTTGGACCACTCTGACTGAACAATTTCTAGGAAAATAACAATCATTTAATGCTTGCATGGTCAAACTGGGTGCATATCTCTAAGAAAAACAGATTATCAAGACCCTTCGTCAATACCGAAATCAGTGGCATTACGATAGCTTGAAAATTAAGGTTTTGCAGGGTTAGAGTATTGTAGGCTGGAAATATTCAAATATGTGTTCAGTCAGAGTGGACCAAGTGAAAATTTTGAGTACCGACCAACAAGCATGGGAAAATTCACTCACTCACCCGAACGCTACCGATAAAATATCTGCAAAGTATCTGCTGCAACCGAATGTTCAATGACTGCCGAACTCTACTAGGGTGAGCGCAATCCCGACGAATCGTAAACGATTGAGATAAACCGAAAATGAAAAGATATACGGAGCGGAGAGAGCACCTATCCTCTCTTGAATTGGAGACACGAAAGAACGCGTTCGCCATTCGATCACTGAAAGCTTCTTGCGAAATGTACAGATTTTGCGTTCACTGAAACATTTCGCCTTGTGTATTACCAGTCAGAGAACGCTCTTCAGCTCTCAAATACGAATGCCACTCGTGCGGAATCGGAATATAAAGAATCATTCGCTACAGCAATTGGATGCTTTCGGCACAAGGAGTCGGTAGTGAATCATTCTGTTGCCGTTTTTGTCTAACTTATCGCTCGGCGAACAAGAAGAAAGCGCATTGGAAATTGAAACACTCAGCTTGGTCGGTGAAACGGCAATCTCACTCTTGAACGCTTGTGGATGTGAGCGAGAGAAATGCAATATTCGAGTGAATGTTTCCCATGCTTGCCGACCAAAATATACTGGTCCAATAAGCGGGTTCTAGCACATTCCATACATACACCATAGAACTACCATAAACTTCTATCGGATTCTGGAATTGACTAAAACAATGCAATAATCAATCAGTTTATTGCTTTTGGTCCACTTGGTCCATTCTGTCTGCACAGCAATTGTAGCAATTCAAATATGGTAAATGGTCAAAAAACAATATCAAATGCATCGAATTAAGTAATATTTATAAATTTATATTGATGGATAAGTAGAAGAATCATTCGATGTCGAGAAATCTGACAAATCGCTTGAAATGTTTTTCATTCCCTCGCATTCCTCAGCGCGCTGATCATTTTTGCTGATATGGTAATAAGTACTTGGTCCACTCTGACTGCACACTTTTATCGATTTTTATTGATCATACAAAGTAAATTTGTTACATATCTCTCGCAGTTTACAGCACTCTTAAAATATGATCAAAGTGATACGGAGATAAGGTAATTTCGCATCTAATGAGAGAATAATCCTATTTTCCCAAGTTTTGTACTTGGTCCCCTCTGACTTAACGCCGACCATATAATCACTTATTTTTAATTGTTTCGCTATCAATCTGTTGTTTCTAGCAAAAAATCTTGTCATACTCTGAAAATCAACATTTTAAAAAATCTCTAGGAATTTTGAAAAATAGGAAATTAGAAAAACATTCTAGGAATTTTGAAAACTTGCAGGATTATTACACGTGTGGTTCCTGATTTCTGAAAGTCCATTAGGAATTCCTGAACAATTTTTCAATGTAATACAAAATTTCCTCCAAGATCCAAATTCGGTGGAATTTTACATCACCTATTGTACCGTAAAATCGGGTGTAATTGATCAGAAGGGTGAAATTGATCATCGTATCACACGATTTTATTTATGCGTAATGGAGCACAAATATCAATGTAAGCTGCAGTAAATGAACGTTGTTTGTCGTAACTATTGTTGAATTGTGAATTGTGAAGTTTTTTGCGTTGAAAAATGTTTATTACTATGAAAATAATGTAAAATTTCAAAATCATGCACTGTATAGTATTGACAAACACCTATAAACTTCTATTTGTAAGCAAGGATTTGAACATAGTATAAACCTGAAAGTTTGTGAGGATGCTTAAGATATATCCCCAAACCAGATTTAATCACCAAAACTCGTACCAATCAGCTCAAATGTCTGAATTAATTGAATTTCTGTAAGATTGTTAGATTCTGTTCATTGATTTCCTTAGGAAATTGCATACATTCAGGCGTTTTCCGAATAATTCTTCAAATTTAACTATTTGTTATTTATATAAATATTGCATTGTTAAGATTTTGACAAGCATATTCGGATTCAGGGAGCTCAAATTTATCATGTAGAGTTGTTTTGAAAACTAACAATAATAGCATTGACAAGTGATCAATTTCACCCCGAAATGAGATCCCCTGTTTTTTATTTTAGTGATATTTGTTAACACTAAAATGCCATTTGTTAGAAAATTTCGGTACATAAGTCGATGAGGCTCACCTTCGTACTTGTTTTCCTGTATCTAGTTGTTTGGCATTGTTAACATTATAGAAAATAGACTAGAAAAACGGTGAAAAATGATCAATTTCACGCGAAATCACGGTACCATAAGACATCTTTGGAAATATATTTACAAAACAACGCTAATATTTCTCGATAAACTTCTGCAGTGTGAGCACAATGGTAAATCTCTCCAAAAAAGTTTGTTTGGAATTTCTACAAGAAGGAAGAAATTGGTTTTTACGTCAATTTGTTCGCCACATTATCATGAAATCTCGGAGCTCATGCACAACTTTTGTAAGAATTAAGCTACTTAAATTTTTCAACTTTTTGAAACAATGATTTCTATGATTATGGGTGACACTACCCAATATTCATGTCTCACCTGAGTTCAACAAATGATGTAAGCAAGGAAGAAAATGTGGTTTTGACTAATAATTAAATCGCCAATCGCCGTTGTCATTTTTTTTTACAATTCTGAACCCAGTAACGTTGATGAATTACTATGAAGAATGCAGAATTTCCTTAGAGGATTGCCTTATTGTAGGCGTATACAGCGGTTCAAGGTGTTTTTATTTTTTAAACAACTTAAGAACTAAATGGTTTGTTTGACATTCATATTCGGCTTTAGGGACCATTGTTGTAGTATGTAACGTCAATATCAATAATTTTGATCATTATTTACAGGTAAATCAAAAAATCCCTCAAAATATGTTTTTAAACATGCTTAGTAATTTGCAAAAAAAATCCTTAAAAAACATATTGAGGTATTCCTGGAGTAGTTTTCGATCCAAATATGGATATAGATCTAAATATGGATATTCTTAATATTGTTTCTGGAAGAATCCTTGATTAAACATATGAACAAAAAATGGAGTAATCTGTTAAACCTGAAAGAATACTTGATGGAATAACTGAAGTTTTTTTTTTTTTCGGGAGTTGTGGAGTAGTGTTTGATTCTTCGATCTTGATGCTTGCTCCTACGGGGGCGAGTGATGAGGGCAGGATCAAATATGTCGCGCGTCGGTAGTGAAAAAGTGATCGGTTCGTTAGTAGTGTTTCATCCTTCGACCTTGTCGCTTGCTCCTGCGGGGGCGGGCAAAGAGGGCAGGATCAAACTTGTCGCGCGTCGTTCGCTCAGAGAAATGTATAAGTGCCGCGGATCGTTAATAGTGTTTGATCCATTGATCGTGTCGCTTGCTTTTGCGTGGGCGAGTGACGAACACTTTTTTGGCGTACAATGCGATTATCGAATTATTTCGCGAATCCGGTAAGGCGTGATTATATCATGGATCGCATCACCAAACATTGGTGACTCCCAGATCTCTACCTTATCCCACTAATCCAATATCCTCTCCATGACAACCGTGGAGATGCAGAGGTGATCTCGGTCTCTAGTAACAACGGTAGTCACACTAACATTCCTTCCCTTTCCCGATGACCGTAAGGACGTGGCCGGCGCCGTTATTGACTTTTAAATTTGAGCTCTCGATTTGTGCACATTGAAGAATGGTAAGCTAATCCCAAGCCCCATTCATTAATTCCCTGTGCAACTTCGATTGTTCTGGTCAATCACGGAGTAGCAACTACGAATTGTACGGTCATCTATGCTTATGCTTATGCTTATGCTATGCTTATTTTTTTTTTCGAGAGTTGTGAGAATTAATTTGCAAAATCCGTTAGTAAATATGTTTGAAAATGTCTTCTTAACAATCCCCAGAAGTTTCGCTAATGCTATTCAAAGTAAAAAATCTTTGGGAATAACTCTGATGAATTTTTCGAAAGAATCCTGGACGACATTCCAGGGAAACAATGATATAATTCTCCGAAATAATCCCTATATAAAGTGCTAGGGAAATTTTCAGTTTTCTCGTGGAAGAGTTTGTACAAGAACAGTTTTACATATTTCACTTGAAACATCAAACAAATGTCTAAATTTTGGATATTTCTTTGAAATAGGTTCCTATTTTTGAAGAAATTTTAAAATATTATTTTCGAAAGAGAATTTTGAAGGAATACGAGAGTTTCGATTGATTTTTAGATTAATTTAAAGAAACACTTTCTGTGAAAAAATTGAATCGTGTTTAATTGTTTAAGCAAATCTTGTCAAATATTATGAGGAATTTTTCTAGTAACCTGGAAGAATTAATCCTAGCTAATTTTGCTAAGATTTTTAATAGTAATCCTTGAAGAATTTCTGAGAGATTTGCTGGAAGATTTTATTAAGGAATATGAATAGTAACTTTAGGAAGATTTTCAAATGCAAAACTGGAAAAACTTTTGGCGAAGATTTCGTGGAAAAAAATCCTTGTTTGCTCATCTAGAAGACGATTTGGAACATCAACGAACATCAAACTAACAATTCCAATTTATGTGTAATAATTACGTAGAGGACATTCATGGAAAAATGATTCAAATTCTGAATTCTACAAGAATTTCTTTTAGGGAATTTGATACAGATTCTTCGAGAAATTTCTGAACAGAAATCTGATCAGAAAGCTTAAAGAAACTTCAGGAAGCAAAAACTGTCCTATAATAACTTTTAATTCCGGAAATGATTTCCCGTGGGAATCCCAGGAGGAACTCAGTGAAAACTGGTAAAAGAATTCTTGGAGAATGCACTGGAAAAGTATTGAAATCATTCATGAAGAATTCCACGATACCTGAAAAATTTATGGATATTCCTCGTGAGTTCTTTGGAAGTATTTTTGAAGGATTTTTTTGACTGGATTAGACAAGAAATGAATACTAAAACTAACCATCACTGTGTAGCGATATGAGACAAAGTCACAAACAAATAAAATCAGTACAAGCCTATGCCAATCACGAAATTTGTAAAAAACGACCGGCATTACTTCTGTAAAGCAAGAATTTGCTAGGCCCCTCCTAGGCCCGCTCCAGAAAAAAATCCTAGCTACGCCAATGTGTGACTTTGGTCTATCTTCGCCTTGAAATGGCTAAAGTTAGCTTAAATGGCTAAAAGAGTTTAAAATCACTAAAATGGATTAAAATGGCTTAAAATGGCTAAGTAGACAATGGCTTAAAAAAGCTTAAAACAATTTAAGTCAGCTAAAAATTGCTTAAAACGGTTCTAAATTGCATCAAACGGCTTTAAATGGTTAAAAACAGCTTGTGATAGAGTACTTGTGTGGTAGAGTGCTTGGTTCTTGGTTCGAATCTCTCTCTAGTAGTATTTTTTTTTCATTTTGCGGATCATTAACGGATACGCGAGTTATGATGTAATTCCTAGCAATCATCAACAAAAACATAACGCTTGTTTTTCGTTACAGTAATCTTATTCATCGTATCATGAGTCCAAATCATGGAGTATTTTCAAAAGATAAAAATAGACTGCAATCATGATATTCTAACTCATAATCTTGTATTTCGATTCTGATTTCTACCTGTTGCAAACCTTGCTGTGTATATTCCTACAAAAAATTCAGACGCAGCTGTGTTGCCAATTGATAAAGTTATATGCACTGCATGTAACGTCTACTCTATTTCTGCTAACATTGTAACATCTCAATCGGTTATTTTTCATCCGCATCCGAAATTCGCCAATTTTACGCACACCGCACTTCCTCCACTTTCATGTCCTGTTGCCGATAGGGGCGCCATCTAACGCCACCAATAAACGCCAATCAACAGCAGTAAGCTCCTCAACAAGAGAGCAAAAGCAACAAACAACAACAACAACATCATCAACGGCATCATGTCAGTTCTCTCTGTTCGTTCCGATCGGTTTGGTTCGGTTCGATTGAGCTTTTGGTTGATTGCTCACGCCGCCCGTCCAAAACTCCTTGGCGGGAGGTCGACGGTGTGAAACGGATGGAAGACTACGGCGGCCATCCTCATTCGTCTCGCCTACGACGAAGGAAAAGACCTGTGAACCACTCACTGTGGGATTCTAGATGGCGAAAATATTAAAGTTATTCAAATGTAATGAAACATGAATGCTGTTTATGTACACTTCTGCACAACACTACATAGTTACCAACTGTGACGAAGCCAATTTCTTAGGATAGCGTTCTATGAACACCTGCAGTTTTGCAGATTTTCATTTTCTTACAATCCTATACATCGAATTTGTCTTCAGCATGGTCTTCTCTAAGTTGATCGATCGTCGCGTGGTTGGCTACCACCGGAAGCACCACGCTGATGCTGTGTACGAGAGAGCGATGTTTTTCCACCGGTGTTGTAAAAAATACAGCAGCGCGTTTACTAAAGTGTTAAACAACAAACTTTTTTCGCTGGGTTTTCAACAAGTTACCTTGAATATTATAGCAGTTCTTCTTACATTTTTTTCTGACGATTTTTTGCGTTTTTTTTTCTGACAAATTTTCATACATTCCATATTGCATATCTGCAATTTGTATTGCAGGAAGCGTCACAGCACAATATATTTAAATGTGTTTTATTTTCATTGATTATCAATAATTGAATTATTCTGCATGAAATAACTATAGAAGAACAAAAATTTTCGTCCATTTGCTCACATCGAATTCTCCCACAGTGCCGTCCCATCACCCCGGCAGGCAGTAGCAATTTTCTTCGCGCCTCAACAAAATCGACCGAATAAATCAATTAATCTTGTTTCGTGTTGATGATGACGGTGTTGATGAGTTGGGTCGGCAATCGAAGGCAGGGTAAGGGTTGGGCTCTGTGAGGAAGACACACTGAGACAGAGCTTCGGATACCTACAAGGGAATCACCGTCATCGTGACGTTTGTTTGAACGATCGAAAAAAAAACGAACGTTTGCATGGTGGGAGATCAATTGGGCAAATTGGTTCATTGATGGGCTTTTCTGTTTGTTTGTTCTTTTCGGTTTGCTTTAATGTGTTTACTCTTTTTCCGGTAGCTTTTGATGTGTCTTGAATTGGAGCTGCCGACAAGGTGTTAGATGTTTAATGATTTTGGAATTGATTCTGGAGAAAATGCGGCTCATTCAAGAACCCTTTGCAAAACAAAAAATGCCCAACCATAGTAAAATTGTCCCAAGTATCAAAGTATAACTAAGGTTTAACCTTATAAACATTTTGGAATCATAAACCTGTTTTCAAATCCACAAAGTGCTTTAAAAATGCTGAGACGAGGAATCCCTTTCACAATTGGGAACAACTGTGAACCTCAAAAAAACCTCTGGGAATCTTAAAGAGCTTTCTGGTATACAATTTTAAATTCGTGAGAAGTCCTGGGAAATCTCAGGCAATCTTTAGGAGCCACTGAGATCTGAGCCTTCAATGATCTGAGAGTCTATTCTGTCTGTGTTGTCTCTGTTCTATTTCTGTTCTGCCTTTCTTCTGTCTCTGTTCAGTCTTTGTTTTGTCTCTGTTCTGTCTCTGCTCTGTCTCTGTTCTGTTCCTGTTTGTCTCTGTTCTGAATCTGTTCATCTTCTATTCTGTCTCTGTTTTGATTCAGTTCATCTTATGTTCTTTCTCTGTTCTGTTTCTGCTCTTTCTCTGTTCTGTCTCTGCTCTATCCCTGTTCTGTCTCTGTTCTGTCTCTGTCCTGTCTCTGTTATGACTCTGATCATTTATTGTTCTATCTCTGTTTTGACTATGTTTATCGTCTGTTCTGCCTCTGTTCTTACTATGTTCATCTTCTGTTCTGTCTCTGCTCTCTTTCTGTTCTGAATCTATTATGACTCTGTTCTGTCTCTGCTCTTTCCCTGTTCTGTCACTGTTCATCTTCTGTTCTGTCTCTGTTTTGATTCAGTTCATCGTATGCTCTGTTTCTGTTCTGTTTCTGCTCTTTCTCTGTTCTGTCTCTGCTCTTTCCCTGTTCTTTCTCTGTTCTGTCTCTCTTCATCTTCTGTTCTGATTCAGTTCATCTTATGTTCTGTTTTTGTTCTGTCTCTATTCATTTATTGTTCTGTCTCTGTTCTTACTTTGTTCATCCTCTGTTCATCTTCTGTTCTGTCTCTGCTCTCTTTCTATTCTGAATCTGTTCTGACAATGTTCTGTCTCTGCTCTTTCCCTGTTCTATCTCTGTTTTGACTCTGTTCTGTCTCTTTGTTTCTGTTCCCAAGCTATTGTGAATCTGTTTTGTCTGCTGTAAGTTTCCGCAGAAGCAATTAACAGTTTCTCACAGCAGCTTGAGAAAAATTGTTCATAGAATTATTAGGAATAAACCAAGATTTCCAGAATTCCATAGAAAATTGTCTCTGCTTTTTTAAACATTTGAAACTAATGGATTGGACATACATGAGAAACATTTGAAACTAATGCTTAAGAGATTTCAACCTTATGATTATGTTCTAATGACTATGACCAATCATTAGATCCATACGATTTCCTTCACCTTTCTGCAGACTGACCCTTATTTGTCCATTATCTATAATAACGCACATTCCAAATTCAGCTCTGAACTATTCAAGTTCCAAGGCTGAGACCAAACCAAAGCAATGCATTCAGCCAGCATCTGCCAAAGGATGTGTTTAGCTCAGTCGCAAATTACTGCTCGAAACCGCATTTTCTGCTCCAATTGGAGCATTCACCTGGAGAAGCACAACCATCCAACCAATGCAATGCAAGATCACATGCGAACATAAAGATACGTGCCCCATTCGAACTTTCAATCGTCACCAGCATCCAATAGACTGTCTATAATAAGAGTCGAGGCGAAAAACCGCACTAATCCAACAAGCAGCTCGATTACATCTCTCTCTTCGCATATCTTCCGACGGTTACACTGAAATCTCCATGTAGGTAAATAAAATCCTCGCCCTAGAAATTAAGTTTGTATGACATTTAAATCTTCTGTTTTGTTTCTACACTCCCGTGCATAAGTTTGGGTTCACCCCCTAAAAAACATACAAAAGTGTTTAGGCAAAGAGGCAAAGAGTTATTCCTTCTTCGTATGTTTTTTTTCCAAAAACATTCTTTGAACTTTGTATACTAAATTTTTACTTAAAGTTGTGACATTTTTCAAAAAACACACTGAAAAAACATTTGTAATTTCCTCAGCATTGGATCGACCAAAATTTTAAAACAAGGTGTCATTAAAATCATAATCTTATATTCTCTGAAAAGCGCTTACGAAATTTTTGCGGAAAAATCTGAAAACTATTCAAAATCAATGAAACAGTCATTCAAGTCATCGTGCAAAAGTTTGGGTACACCTGAACTTATTTAAAACACGAAAATTCTGTGAAATATCAAACAAATCATGTACGCGTCATTATTTGCGTTTGAAAAAGCTATGAATTATTAAAATCGGTTGAAAACCAGCTGAGATATTGACAAAAATGGTTTTAGTGTGGTTCAGGTTAACCTAAACTTTTGTACGATTTGCATCATTTTGTTGAGTGAACCAAAACTTTTGCACGATGACTTGAATGACTGTTTCAATCATTTAAAAAAAATCAGATTTTTCCGCAAACATTTCGTAAATGCTCTTCAAAGAATATAAGATTACGATTCTAATGACACCTTGTTTTAAAATTTTGGTCGATCCAATGCTGAGGAAATTACAAATGTTTTTTAGTGTGTTTTTTGAAAAATGTCACAACTTTAAATTGAAATTTAGTATGCAAAATATGAAAAATTATTTTGGAAAAATACAAACAAAGTAAAAATAACTCTTTGCCTTTCGAATGCGGCTTAAAGAGTTTCAATTAGACGCATAGTCACAGAAATATGGTCAGAACACTTTTGTATGTTTTTGAGGAATTGAATTTAAACTTTTGCACGGGAGTGTATATTCTAACAATATTTTAGTACGTCTAGTTAAAGTTGTTCAAGAACAACTTGGAATACAGGTCATCAGATCTACAAGCGTGAAGAGTGACCTCTTGGATCATAGTGGAAAAAATAATACATATAAAAGCTCATATGGATAAGTTCTACCAAAGTGTTGAGTTCGATGGTAATTTCAAGATATCCAATAACTCCTAAGAATACTTGTTATCAGATCTACGAGCGTAATCAGTGATCTTTCGACGGATTATGACCAAGGGTTTTACCCACATGGACTCAATTAATTATAATCTACCATGGTTTTCATACAAGGATCTGAGGATATCCAAGAACTTCTTAAAATTCAAGTCATCAGCGTAACGACCGTCCTTTAAGAACACAGGATATTCAAATATTCAAACAGGTTCATACAATTATGTTATTGGAAAACCGTAAACGACCATTGAACTCAAAACTTTGTGGAACGTATTTCAATGACCCAGTTTAGGTCTAAACCTTATTCATCAACGTCAGATAGGTTAGTGGATATATTCGTAGATCTGAAGGCCAATATTCAGATGATTTCTTGGATAACCAAACTCAACCGTTTGACACAAACGTTATGGTTGTTTGAGTTTACTTGAGTATGAACCCAACAACCTTTAGAATTAACGTCAACAGAAGTTACGTAATTGGAGGCTTCAGTGTACCTGGGCACCCAGATGCAATACTGCAACTCTTCCAAATGCTTTGATGATGCTGACGATGCAGCTGCACTTAGGCTTTCGTTAGATTGATGCAAGGTTACTTTGAGATGACGGCCCGGAGGTCGAGGCTTCGGCAGCTGATTTACTACCAATTCAAGATGGGAATCGTGAGTGGCAGTAGTTTCCACGGTACCCGGTGTGGGACAGGTATGTGACAGGTGGTCAGCTTCAACGAAGCTCAATTTGATTGATTCTTGGACGTACTGTTGTCTTGGCTGAGTGGTTGTTCTATATTCGATTTTGCTTACGATGAGCGCAATTAATTTGCAAAAATAGCACCACTACAATATTGAAAATTGTTCAAAGCATGGGTATTTTCCATTTTTCTTGTGCCTATTTTCAATATTTATTGAACTTCTTTTGTTCGGTTTGAAGTGTTTTTATGATTTTTTCTTGTAATATGTTCAGGGTTGCGATGGATCTTCTTCGTGAACAATGATCGACGCATCTTCGCGATCCAACATTCGCCAAAATTCATTTTTCATTTTTGCGTCACGAAGAGCATCGCAAAAAGCGAACGGATGCAACGCCGAAGAAGCAAAATGAACACACCGATAAGTGGTTCGCGAAGCCTTTCCACTCGTATGATTCATTTATCCACGCGCTGTTCTCTCTCGTGATTCATTGCAAGGTTGCTTCTTCTCGTAAAGTCAAGCAAACACTCCACGCTAAGCCAGCTCCACGCAGCGCATGTGTTAAAACTACACAGAATGTGGCAACCAATGCAGAACTGGCTGACTGAGTGAAAATTCTGAGTAGGTCGCACTCATTCTGTGAGTTGCCGACGTTTTGGCCTTCGGCTGTCCGGGATCGATGGAAACAGAACTGTCAATGATATTCCGCGTGGCAGCAAACAGTTGGCCTTTGGTAAGATGGGGATTTTTCTGAGATGTTTTCTAGCGAAAAGCCGGAAGATGGTCGCAAATGCGAAAGTTTTTTCCCCATTTGCTTCCGCTTCGGCTATTCAAATGAAAAAATCTCTGAAAATTTTTAAAATTGGAATGTTTTTCAGAAGCAAAACAAAAATGGAAACGAATTCCGCATTCCAAGCGTTCCTCCTCTGTGCGCAATTCACTCATTCAGTTTTGTTTACCACCGTTTGCACAAAACTGTGTACAGCCCCTTTGCACAGAATCTGTGCTGCACGAAAAGAGGCCAATTTTGTGTGCTCGGCACTCATTTTTGAGCGGAGCAAGTTTAGCGTGATTGTTGCAGCCCGTATGAAGATGATCGAAATGAATATTTTCCTGTTCTTCGCGAAGAGCAGGCAGCGTGGATCGTACCGTTCACATTATCGAGCTATGGAAAATCACCCGATGATAGCGTCGGGAGAAACAGCGATCCGAAAATGAAACACGAACGAATGAAGCGCCCGAACGGTTGTTTGTGTTTATTTGCAGATTCTGTTTTAATGCCTACGAAAATTCATCGTGCCTCGCGTTTCCGATCGTTGTTCAGCAACATTGAATATGTTTAATTGTGCTTTTTCTATTTTTAGTTCGAGGTTCTCATTTTCTTTTGCTTTTTTGTATTTTTAAAGGAATAATGATTATTTTTTTAGACATTTTCACTTTTTTAGCTATTTTTTTGTAGATTTAGCGGTGAAATAGTTATTTATGCAACAAGTTGCATATTGCATTGCAATTTTTTGCTGATTCGGAAAATTCCATTTCAGCTGGATGAACTCTAAAAGCACAAACAAACATTTCAAGAGAATCCAAATGGGCATACAGCCATGCGTGAAACTATGCATTCAGTATTTTTCAATCACGTAGGCTGTGATACAGTAGGTAGTACCCATGAATGTCACAACATTTCTCGCCCCCATCGGTATCATGCAGTTCTATCCCTATTGGAGGGAAGAACAGGTAAGACAGCACATACAGTAGCTGACTACAAATGCTGGACGATCCGATCCCACATTAGAATTGCCAGCCTGAGTCGGAACTAGATCGCACAGCGGATGTAGACTCGAATGAAGTGACACACCGTGTAAACCAAATGGAAAGTCACTTCGTTCGAGTCGAGAATTTTTACCTCACTGTACGACACCGACAATTCTCACCACACGCCAATACCCAAGAATCTGATGCAATTATGCTTATGCTGTGCGGCATGCAAGGCGAGACTAGTTGGTGAGGTATCGACTCGCTCCCATTTGATTATTCTCCTCATGTCACCCGTGGTGAGAACGATTCGTCTCGACTCACTCGCGTAGAATAAGCACAAATGGCATGGAGAGACTGTTTGACGCCTACCAAAACAGTACTGAAAAGTTCTACTTTTCAGCACCGAAAAGAGTGCTGAAAAGTAGCACTTTTCAGCACTGTTTGTTGTGGCAGGAAAAGTAGGCCGTTTTGTTGATCAATTTCTCAATGAAAAGTTGATTGATTTGCAACGAAATTGCAAAAAATATATTTCCATTTGTTTTATTGGTCGAAAAAAGCGCAGAATGGTCGCTTTATTTAAATGTTTGCTAATCTGCCCTCGAATCACCACTTCACATCACCCTACAGATGAAGTCACTTTGGAATGGGGGGAATCGATTTCGATTACAATTTCACTGTCACCGATACAGCCATCATCTGACGAGTCAAGGATCCGTTCAGCCATCCGGAGAGCAGCAGTAATTGGATAATTAACATTCGGTGATCTTGATTTTTCGCAACCATCGTCGTCGTTCGATTGTTCTAGTTTCTGACTATTTTTTCTCTCCAGCTAACGATTTCGTGTGCTCCGGTCGGGATTAGGAGATTCGCCAAATCTGGTTCGTTCATTGATCTTGAACGGGGGTTTGTTACTTTATTGATGCCAAAGAATGGTTCGTGTCATGTCGAAGCTCATAGATGTAAGATGAGTCACACCATCACTTATGTGATTCAATCAGAGTTTTTGCTCAAGCTTGACGGCGGTGGTACAGTAGTCGTGACTAGTGCTGACATCGCCGGTTGTCGTCATCGTAGAATGTAATAATATGATCACTCGCTGATTAGCTAATTGTATTATTTCATTCATTCTGTTCGGTTGGTTCGCTGAATTGGAGCTCTGTCTAGTACGTTTCGTTCGTGATTTCGCTTTGAATGAGGTAGGGTTACTCTTGAATAAACAGGCCATTGGAAATTCAAATTTCTTTATTTGAAGTAAATTGCCGGAGAAGGGATGGCTTTGGCTTCAATAAGTTTCAAAGAATTCGTTGATTGGTTTCACAAAAATGAAGATAGGTGAAATACTTCTAACATCTTTATTGGAGGAGAACTTTATTTATACTTTGAGCTTCGAATAATTTAATATTGATTTGGCATAGATGTTTGTAAATATTGGAAACAAGAATTTTCATACATTTCCGTACAAGGAAAGATTTTGTTTAGGTTAACATTTTCTCGAATACATAAAATTTCAACGGTTCATATTATGTGGACATTTGGTAATCCCGAATAGAATATGAAATATGGAATTGGTAGTGAGAGTGAAAACAATAATGGGAAATAAAGAACACGTAGCAGACCAGGTGGGGCCCAGATAGCCGTAGCGGTAAACGCGTAGCTATTCAGCAAGACCAAGCTGAGGGTCGTGGGTTCGAATCCCACCGGTGGAGGATCTTTTCGGGTTGGAAATTTTATCGACTTCCCAGGGCATTGAGTATCTTTGTACCTGCCACACGATATACGCATGCAAAAAATGGTCATTGGTATAGTAAGCTCTCAGTTAATAACTGTGGAAGTGCTCATTAGAACACTAAGCTGAGAAGCAGGCTCTGTCCCAGTGGGGACGTAACGCCAGAAAGAAGAAGAAGAAGAAGTAACAGACCAAAAGAACATATGGGATAAAAGAAAAGAATCATAAGAAATGAACGATACACACGGTAACAGATAAAGGAAAAAATAAATGAAAAAATAGACAAAATTGAAGAAGAGACACATTAAGCTAAGTAAATATGAACATGATGGAACAAATTTAAAAAATGGAAATGATAAATAAAATAAAAGAGATAGGAAAAGCGAAAAAGATGTTGAAGGTGCATTAAGGAGGAATGGCATACATGGATGACATAGAAAAGATCTAAAAATTCAAAAGTATCAAGAGATTGAAGAGATAATTGAGAAAAAAGAGGTAAAAGAGATTAGAAGCAAGGAAAAGATGAAAGAGAAGGTAAGATAGAAAAGGTGAACAACAAAAGGGAAACGATGATCGAGGATATAAGAGAAAACGAGTATGAAAAGAAAACAGGAAAGGTTCGTCCTTTAATTCCCCAAGGGTTTATGGAGGAAGGAGGACACGCGCCTTATTTTTTTTAAGTTTTATACAAAATATCTTTCCTTGTTAAGAGGTGGAGGGTTGAAAAACTCTAAGATTCACTTGAGATGGGGATTTTTTCAGCATCAATAATCTGAAAGTTTTTCTGTTCAGCCTCTGATCAATTTCTGTTCTGTCTCTGTTCAGTCTCTCTTATGTCTTTTTTCTGTCTCCATTCTATTTCTGTTTGGTCTCTGTTCTGTCTTTGTTCTGTCTTGGTTCAGTCTTTGTTCTGTCTTTGTTCAGTCTTTGTTCTGTCTTTGTTCTGTTTTTGTTCTTTCTCTGTTCTGTCTCTGTTCTGTCTCTCTCTGTTTCTCTTCAGTCTCTGCTCTGTTTCTGTTGTGTCTCTGTTCTGTCTCTGTTCTGTTTCGGCTCTGGCTCTTCTCTGTCTCTGCTCTGTTGTGCGTTTTTTTTCATTCTGTCCCTGTTATGTCTCCATTCTGTCTCTGTTCTGTCCCTATTCTGTCTCTCCTCTGTCTCTGCTCTGTCTCTGCTCTGTTTCTGTTCTATCTCTGTCCTGTCGCAGATCGAAAAAGTGACAGGAATACGATATTACAAGTTTTCGCAAATTATTTTTAATTTAAATTTCTATAGAGTCCGATGGATTTAGCTCACGGTTTCGCGCATGTTTTCGTCGCCGGAGATGTTTGTTTTGTTTTTTCCTGTTTTGGAGCGTCTTGCTTGGTAGTGCTTCGTGAAGCCCAAGCAGGACAGTTCGGTTTTGCGTCGTCCGATTGATTTAGCTCACGTTTTCGCGCATGTTTTCGTCGCCGGAGATTTTTATTTTGTTTTTTCCTGTTTTGGAGCGTCTTGCTGGGTAGTGCTTCGTGAAGCCCAAGCAGGACAGTTCGGTTTTGCGTAGTCGGATAGATTTAGCTCACGTTTTCGCGCATGTTTTCGTCGCCGGAGGTTTTTTTTTCCTGTTTTGGAGCGTCTTGCTGGGTAGTGCTTCGTAAAGCCCAAGCAGGACAGTTTTTACATTTAGAAATGGAATAGTGAAAAGTGAAAAATGAAAAAGTGATTTGTTTGATTTGTGTCCTCAGTACTGTTGGTTTTTGGCTGCCCTAAGTTCACCGAACCATCCGGAAGTGACAGGCAGCACATAAATTTAGAGAATCAATCCGGTGAGTTTGTTCCAGTATGATACTTTTTCTTTTGTGAGCCTTCCGGATCGTTTTTGTCCGCGTCGTGGAACTTCTGATCGTTTCTTGAACGGAAAATGTTATTTTCGGAGTTTGATAATTATGTTCAGATTGCGCATTCTGTCCGGGCGGGTGTTACGCGACTAACAATCGGTTGTGGATGCTTTTTAACCGTTTGATGAACCTGGATCGATTCTGCTTTTCGTATAATTTTGAGCATAAAAACCGACAATGTTATCCCAGGGTGTTTAGTTCGAACGCGCTTCCTTTCGTTTTTCGATTATCTAAAAATACAGTACCACCCAGTACAGTTTTTCAATGGGCACAGTACAGTTTTTCAATAGGCGTGATTTTTTTTTTACGCGTATCGTTATTTTATACAATCCGATGACCCTGGAGGGATCGGTTTTGCTTTTTACTGGTTATTGAGCAAAAATATTACTGCACAATCGACAAGCATTTCGCGAAATACTATTTATACTATAAATAAGCTATTGTTTTCTCTTTTGATTGCCGGCATTCAAAAGATTAATTTGAAAACGCTTAAACAACAAATATTTATGGTCTATCGCCAGCTTTCTAGGCGAATCCTGACAATATACCTTCCCCAACCTCCAATTCCGTAGCACTTATGAGGGTGTCGCTGAGTCGGTGGCCTCTCATTAAGTAAGTGCTACATCAACATTTCCTTCCCCTATCCCAAGTTACGGTAAAGATGGGCGTGGCCGGGAATAGCGATATTCATGCTTTTAGTATTCTTGTTTATGATTTGAACAAGGTATACTCCTCTGCCTTGTTCTTGAAAGTAGTCAGGACGAGATTATTAAAAAGAAACATGAATGTTGCTAGTATCCAATCTACGAAGTATACCGTAACTACGCTAACGCTAACGCTAACGCTAACGCTATCTCTGTCCTGTCGCAGATCTATCTCTGTTCTGTCACTGCTCTGTCTTTGCTCTTTCTATGTTCTGTCTCTGTTCTGTCTTTATTTTGTCTCTGTTCTGTCTCTCTTCTGTTTCTGCTCTGTCCCTATTCTGTCTCTGCTCTGTTTCTGTTCTGTCTCTGTTTCGTCTCTGTTCTGTCTCTGCTCTGTCTGTGTTCTTTCTCTTCTATGTCCCTGTTCTGTCTCTCTTCTGTCTCTGTTTTGTCTTTGTTCTGTCTCTTTTTGTCTCTGTTCTGTCTCTTTTCTGTTTCTGTTCTGTCTCTGTTTGTTGTTTGTTCTGTTCTGTCTCTGTCCTACCTCTTTTCTGCCTCGGTTCTGTCTCTGTTCTGTCTCTATTCTGTCTCTGTTCTATCGCTGCTCTGCCTCTTTTCTGCCTCGGTTCTGTCTTTTTTCTGTCTCTATTCTGTCTCTGTTCTATCTCTGATCTGCCTCTGTTCTGTCTCTGAGCTGTCTCTATTATGTCTCTGTTCTTGTCTCTGTTCTCTCTCTGTTTTGCCTTTGTTCTGTATCTGTTCTGCTCTGTTCTGTCTTTGTTCAGTCTTTGTTCTGTCTTTGTTTTGTATTTGTTCTGTCTTTGTTCTGTCTCTGTTCTGTCACTATTCTCTCTCTGTTTTGTATCTGTTCTGTCTCTGTTCTGTCTTTGTTCTGTCTCTGTTCTATCTTTGTTTTGTCTCTGTTCTGTCTCTTTCCTATCTTTGTTTTGTCTGTTATGCCTGTACTGTCTTCGATGCTTAGTGATTCCCCGATGGCTTGCTCATTTTTCCCATCTTATAAATTTTACTCTTGTTGAACCCTTACTAGCGTTGGGCAAATTTTACTCGAACATCGATGTTACAGAATCCATTCAAATTTAATATGTCGAATCGATTCACCGATTTAATCGAATCGTTTCAATCGATGTTTTTGAATCGATTCGATATTCAAACTCATAGGCAAATTTACAAAACCATGGTCTCAAAATAATACCAAACGCAATTTGATGTTTTTTGAATACTTTCAATTGAATTACGTAGGAGATTAAAAATTATACATTAAACAATTCAAGTCTGATTCAAAATTAGGTTTATAGTTCATCAACTCTTTAAAAATTCTAATCAATTTCATTCTTTTGAATTGGAACAAAAAATCGAATTAAGAAAATCGATTCCCTCGATTTTCAGTGCTCCTATTATCGATTCAAAAAATCGATTAATCGGAACGAAAAAATCGATTTAAAAAATCGATTAATCGGAACGAAAAAATCGATTTTCGAAACATCGATTCAAAATCGCCCATCGCTAACCCTTACAACGCCCTGGGGAGATAGAAGATTGGAAAACTTAAAAAAAAATGATAATAAGTAATAAATTCTATGAAAAACGATAGCTGATATTTCAAATTTTCGTACACATTTTTAGATATTCACTATATAACAAAATCTTATCATTAAGAACTAATTTTTTGAAAATATCGGAAAAGATTTCTTTGCATAGTTTTTAGCCCACTTATTCTTTAGAATTTATCCCGATTAATCGTTGTTTTGCCAAGCAGTAGGCTGTACAGTAGGCCATCCAAAAACCCCTTAGAAAATGTCAGTATAGTGTTTTCTGGTTTTTACCCATTTTCACAGTTGATTTCCGCAAATGAAATAAGTTATTTATTTTTTTTTTATATGCAGTAAAAGGGGCCTTCCTTAGCCGATTGGTTAGAGACCGCGGCTACAAAGCAAAGCCATGCTGAAGGTGTCTGGGTTCGATTCCTGGTCGGTCCAGAATCTTTTCGTAATTCCTAATGGAAATTTCCTTGATTTTCCTGGGCATAAAGTATCATCGTACCTGCCACAAGATATACGAATGCGAAAATGGCAACTAAGGCAAAGAAAGCTCTCAGCTAATAACTGTGCAAGTGCTTTTAAAACATTACGCAGAGTAGCCGGCTTTGTCCCAGTGGGGACATTAATGCAAAGATGCAGAAGAATATGCAGTAGAAAGAGAAATCATAAATTATGAGAAAATATGAAAAATATCTTATGAAAAGTACGTACAGAAAATGCTCAGTGGAAACTTATGTATTTGTATTTATAAAATTTGATTAAACTCAAGCAACATAATCAGATATTTCAAAAGGTTTTTTCAAAGGTTTCATTTTTACAACCGTGCTTGTTATTTTGTAATTTCAAACTTTGAATTGACATACAAATTTGAAAAAAAACGACCATCTGGTTATAATTTAGCAATGATGAGCTATATAAAAAAATGAAACTTTTGTGTTTCCGCCTACATTATTTTTTATCTCTTTTTATTGATGGCGAAGTTTAAACTAACGATCTAATAGTTTTCAATAAGGATTATTCCATGTTTAGTTCATGCGCAAATTTGTCAACTTTTTGAAACAATGATTTCTATCATTTTCACTGACACTACCGAAAATGCATGTCTCACATGAGTTCTGCAATGTGATGTGATCAAGGAAAATGCGGGTGTTACTAAAAATGGCATCGCCGAAAACGATTCCGTTGTCAAATCTTTCATAAGTTTATTCAAATAGGCAACATTAACTAATTACTATTACGAATGTAGAATTTCCTGAGGAAATTGCCTACTTTTAAGCGTATTCCGCTGTTCAAGGTGTTTTTAATTTTGAAATAACTCAAAAAGTAAATGACTTGTAGGAGTTTGGTCTTCATATTCGGCTTCAGGGGCTCTTATTTTAGTAAGAAACGACATTTCCAATATTAGCGAACGTTGTTTACTTGGGTGATCAATGTTACCCCATATCAGCTGAATGAAAAAATCACTTTAAACATTTATTTAAACATGTTTAAATCTTTCGAAAAACAAAATAAAGTACATATTTAGGAGCGGTTGGATTGCCAGTACTTGTTTTAAAAATATGAAACTTGTAACATTTGTATTGTGAAATGAAAAATTTAAGAAAAACTAAAAAAAAAAATGATCAATGTTACCCCGGATTACGGTAACCTAAATTGATTGAATAGAAGTAATTATATAGGTGAAAAAGATGGAATAGATGAATAAGAATAATAATAACTGTAAAAAAGATGGAAAAAACGTTTGAATAGGATAAGAGACAAGAAAAGATAAACAGAGATAAATGAAAACCGAAGACGAAAGATGAAAGATGAAAACCGAAGATGAAAGATGAAAGATGAAAGATGAAAGATGAAAGATGAAAGATGAAAGATGAAAGATGAAAGATGAAAGATGAAAGATGAAAGATGAAAGATGAAAGATGAAAGATGAAAGATGAAGGATGAAGGATGAAAGACGAAAGATGAAAGATGAAAGATGAAAGATGAAAGATGAAAGATGAAAGATGAAAGATGAAAGATGAAAGATGAAAGATGAAAGATGAAAGATGAAAGATGAAAGATGAAAGATGAAAGATGAAAGATGAAAGATGAAAGATGAAAGATGAAAGATGAAAGATGAAAGATGAAAGATGAAAGATGAAAGATGAAGATGAATGAAAGATGAAAGATGAAAGATGAAAGATGAAAGATGAAAGATGAAAGATGAAAGATGAAAGATGAAAGATGAAAGATGAAAGATGAAAGATGAAAGATGAAAGATGAAAGATGAAAGATGAAAGATGAAAGATGAAAGATGAAAGATGAAAGATGAAAGATGAAAGATGAAAGATGAAAGATGAAAGATGAAAGATGAAAGATGAAAGATGAAAGATGAAAGATGAAAGATGAAAGATGAAAGATGAAAGATGAAAGATGAAAGATGAAAGATGAAAGATGAAAGATGAAAGATGAAAGATGAAAGATGAAAGATGAAAGATGAAAGATGAAAGATGAAAGATGAAAGATGAAAGATGAAAGATGAAAGATGAAAGATGAAAGATGAAAGATGAAAGATGAAAGATGAAAGATGGAAAATGGAAAATGAAAATGGAAAATGGAAAATGGAAAATGGAAAATGGAAAATGGAAAATGGAAAATGGAAAATGGAAAATGGAAAATGGAAAATGGAAAATGGAAAATGGAAAATGGAAATGGAAAATGGAAAATGGAAAATGGAAAATGGAAAATGGAAAATGGAAAATGGAAAATGGAAAATGGAAAATGGAAAATGGAAAATGGAAAATGGAAAATGGAAAATGGAAAATGGAAAATGGAAAATGGAAAATGGAAATGAAAATGGAAAATGGAAAATGGAAAATGGAAAATGGAAAATGGAAAATGGAAAATGGAAAATGGAAAATGGAAAATGGAAAATGGAAAATGGAAAATGGAAAATGGAAAATGGAAAATGGAAAATGGAAAATGGAAAATGGAAAATGGAAAATGGAAAATGGAAAATGGAAAATGGAAAATGGAAAATGGAAAATGGAAAATGGAAAATGGAAAATGGAAAATGGAAAATGGAAAATGGAAAATGGAAAATGGAAAATGGAAAATGGAAAATGGAAAATGGAAAATGGAAAATGGAAAATGGAAAATGGAAAATGGAAAATGGAAAATGGAAAATGGAAAATGGAAAATGGAAAATGGAAAATGGAAAATGGAAAATGGAAAATGGAAAATGGAAAATGGAAAATGGAAAATGGAAAATGGAAAATGGAAAATGGAAAATGGAAAATGGAAAATGAAATGGAAAATGGAAAATGGAAATGGAAAATGGAAAATGGAAAATGGAAAATGGAAAATGGAAAATGTAAAATGTAAAATGAAAAATGAAAATGAAAATGAAAAATGGAAAATGAAAATAGAAAATGGCAAATGGAAGATGGAAAATGAAAGATTGAAGATAGGAGAAAGAAGTAAGTAGATAGAATGTAAAGAAAGATTAATCATATATTCGATTTCTAGATAAATATGCCGAAAAATGTAACATTCTTCCATAAACTGTTGGCCTTCATTTCCATTGCACTTGACTGCAGGTACCATAACTTTGCAACAGTATCAGCAGTAACTTTTCCGAAGGGCGTGTTGACATATAAATCGATTCGTGAAGCACCAAAAAGTAAAGCGCACTCGATTCTGCTGCTGCTGCTGCTTGCACTCAAGTGTGGTCGCCATGCCGTTAGCTAAAAACACCATACCAGAGCATCCCAAACGAGCCAGAAACTGAATAAATATTCCTGAATCGTTCCGAGGAGCTTCCGCAACATACGTCTCCCGCTCCCCATCAGCAGGGGACATACTCATGAAAAGTGAACTGTTTTGGCGTGTTCTTGAGAGCCCTGTGTGTTAAGGACTCCCGGAGCCCCAGGAACTCGACTTCACACGGCGTATGTTTGTGTGCCCGGGTTGCTTTGAACTTGCCGGTCTCGTTGAGAAGTCGTAGGATAAATTCACCACAAGCAAGGCTGGACAGAAGCAAGCAGTCAAGTGCTTGGCAGGGAGCAAAGACAGCCAACTGGCGCGAAGTCTCCGATTCCCGAGCTTCCGAGTGCTAGTGCTCCTCCTTGACGGGTAATAATCTTTATGCAACATATTTTCTGCTAGCCTGAATTGTGTAATATTATGCTTCATTAAGTTTTATGCTTCTGCTTCTGCGGTGTTTTCAAGGATTTTCGCTACGCCAAACCGAGCGCCAGGAGCGTCAAAAATGCGCGCCAAGAATTTTGCTTTGGCGACGACCCCGAGATTTCGCTGGGAGGGTCCTGAGGGGAGAAAGGAGTAAATTGATTGGACGAACATCTCCTGGCGCATAAGTGCAAACGGAAACGCTGACGCAGACACTTTTGAACTCGTACACAGCTGTACATACGGATGCCGACTGGAAGGGCTCGACTCCATGCTGGAAGGCAGAAGGTTCGTGTTGATGCTGTTCGGGACCATCACCGGGGTGTTGAGAAGATTACACTTTGTACCAGATCACCATCACCTATTGATGTTGGACGACTGTGGCTGATGATGATGCTGATGATGACGACGACAGTACGAGCCATTGGCGGCGACAGGAAACGAGAAAATTTTTCGTCGATCTGTGGGTTTGCCGGAAGGGATGCAGACAGCGTGAACCGGATGCAGCCTTTGAAGTGGTTGGGAAAGTTAAAGACTTAATTTAGGGTGATCGCAATGTAGAATTTTATCAGCAAATCATAATATTAAAAAAGATAGAAAATCAGTTAATCAGAAACAGCAAAACATCAGAAACTTCATTAAAAACAAAAAGACAAGAACACAAGACGATAAGAAGACAAAAAGAACAAGAAGACAAGAAGACAAGAAGACAAGAAGACAAGAAGACAAGACAAGAAGACAAGAAGACAAGAAGACAAGAAGACAAGAAGACAAGAAGACAAGAAGACAAGAAGACAAGAAGACAAGAAGACAAGAAGACAAGAAGACAAGAAGACAAGAAGACAAGAAGACAAGAAGGCAAGAAGGCAAGAAGACAAGAAGACAAGAAGACAAGAAGACAAGAAGACAAGAAGACAAGAAGACAAGAAGACAAAGAAGACAAGAAGACAAGAAGACAAGAAGACAAGAAGACAAGAAGACAAGAAGACAAGAAGACAAGAAGACAAGGGAAGACAAGAAGACAAGAAGACAAGGAAGACAAGAAGACAAGAAGACAAGAAGACAAGAAGACAAGAAGACAAGAAGACAAGAAGACAAGAAGACAAGAAGACAAAGACAAGAAGACAAGAAGACAAGAAGACAAGAAGACAAGAAGACAAGAAGACAAGAAGACAAGAAGACAAGAAGACAAGAAGACAAGAAGACAAGAAGACAAGAAGACAAGAAGACAAGAAGACAAGAAGACAAGAAGACAAGAAGACAAGAAGACAAGAAGACAAGAAGACAAGAAGACAAGAAGACAAGAAGACAAGAAGACAAGAAGACAAGAAGACAAGAAGACAAGAAGACAAGAAGACAAGAAGACAAGAAGACAAGAAGACAAGAAGACAAGAAGACAAGAAGACAAGAAGACAAGACAGAACAAGAAGACAAGAAGACAAGAAGACAAGAAGACAAGAAGACAAGAAGACAAGAAGACAAGAAGACAAGAAGACAGAAGACAAGAAGACAAGAAGACAAGAAGACAAGAAGACAAGAAGACAAGAAGACAAGAGACAAGAAGACAAGAAGACAAGAAGACAAGAAGACAAGAAGACAAGAAGACAAGAAGACAAGAAGACAAGAAGACAAGAAGACAAGAAGACAAGAAGACAAGAAGACAAGAAGACAAGAAGACAAGAAGACAAGAAGACAAGAAGACAAGAAGACAAGAAGACAAGAAGACAGAAGACAAGAAGACAAGAAGACAAGAAGACAAGAAGACAAGAAGACAAGAAGACAGAGACAGAAGACAAGAAGACAAGAAGACAAGAAGACAAGAAGACAAGAAGACAAGAAGACAAGAAGACAAGAAGACAAGAAGACAAGAAGACAAGAAGACAAGAAGACAAGAAGACAAGAAGACAAGAAGACAAAGACAGAAGACAAGAAGACAAGAAGACAAGAAGACAAGAAGACAAGAAGACAAGAAGACAAGAAGACAAAAGACAAGAAGACAAGAAGACAAGAAAGACAAGAAGACAAGAGCAAGACAAGAAGACAAGAAGACAAGAAGAAAAGAAGACAAGAAGACAAAGAAGACAAGAAGTCAAGAAGACAAGAAGACAAGAAGACAAGAAGACAAGAAGACAAGAAGACAAGAAGAGCAAAAAGACAAGAAGACAAGAAGCAGAAGACAAGAAGACAAGAAGAACAAGAAGACAAGAAGACAAGAAGACAAGAAGACAAGAAAGACAAGAAGACAAGAAGACAAGAAGACAAGAAGACAAGAAGAAAAAGACAAGAAGACAAGAAGACAAGAAGACAAGAAGACAGAAGACAAGAAGACAAGAAGACAAGAAGACAAGAAGACAAGAAGACAAGAAGACAAGAAGACAAGAAGACAAGAAGACAAGAAGACAAGAAGACAAGAAGACAAGAAGACAAGAAGACAAGAAGACAAGAAGACAAGAAGACAAGAAGACAAGAAGACAAGAAGACAAGAAGACAAGAAGACAAGAAGACAAGAAGACAAGAAGACAGAAGACAAGAAGACAGAAGACAAGAAGACAAGAAGACAAGAAGACAAGAAGACAAGAAGACAAGAAGACAAGAAGCAAGAAGACAAGAAGACAAGAAGACAAGAAGACAAGAAGACAAGAAGACAAGAAGACAAGAAGACAAGAAGACAGAGACAGAAGACAAGAAGACAAGAAGACAAGAAGACAAGAAGACAAGAAGACAAGAAGACAAGAAGACAAGAAGACAAGAAGACAAGAAGACAAGAAGACAAGAAGACAAGAAGACAAGAAGACAAGAAGACAAGAACAAGAAGACAAGAAGACAAGAAAGACAAGAAGACAAGAAAGACAAGAAGACAAGAAGACAAAGAAGACAAGAAGACAAGAAGACAAGAAGACAAGAAGACAAGAAGACAAGAAGACAAGGAAAGGACAAGAAGACAAGAAGACAAGAAGGACAAGAAGACAAGAAGACAAGAAGACAAGAAGACAAGAAGGCAAGAAGACAAGAAGACAAGAAGAGCCAAGAAGACAAGAAGACAAGAAGACAAGAAGACCAAGAAGACAAGAAGACAAGAAGGACAAGAAGACAAGAAGACAAGAAGACAAGAAGACAAGAAAGACAAGAAGACAAGAAGACAAGAAGACAAGAAGACAAGAAGACAAGAAGACAAGAAGACAAAGAAGGACAAGAAGACAAGAAGACAAGAAGACAAGAAGACAAGAAGACAAGAAGACAAGAAGACAAGAAGACAAGAAGACAAGAAGACAAGAAGAAAAGACAAGAAGACAAGAAGACAAGAAGACAAAAAAAAGACAGAAGACAAGAAGACAAGAAGACAGAAGACAAGAAGACAAGAAGACAAGAAGAACAAGAAGACAAGAAGACAAGAAGACAAGAAGACAAGAAGACAAGAAGACAAGAAGACAAGAAGACAAGAAGACAAGAAGACAAGAAGACAAGAAGACAAGAAGACAAGAAGAACAAGAAGACAAGAAGACAAGAAGACAAGAAGACAAGAAGACAAGAAGACAAGAAGACAAGAAGACAGAAAGAAGAACAAGAAAGACAAGAAGACAAGAAGACAAGAAGACAAGAAGACAAGAAGACAAGAAGACAAGAAGACAAGAAGACAAGAGACAAGAAGACAAGAAGACAAGAAGACAAGAAGACAAGAAGACAAGAAGACAAGAAGACAAGAAGACAAGAAGACAAGAAGACAAGAAGACAAGAAGACAAGAAGACAAGAAGACAAGAAGACAAGAAGACAAGAGACAAGAAGACAAGAAGACAAGAAGACAAGAAGACAAGAAGACAAGAAGACAAGAAGACAAGAAGACAAGAAGACAAGAAGACAAGAAGACAAGAAGACAAGAAGACAAGAAGACAAGAAGACAAGAAGACAAGAAGACAAAGAAAGAACAAGAAGACAAGAAGACAAGAAGACAAGAAGACAAGAAGACAAGAAGACAAGAAGACAAGAAGGACAAGAAGACAAGAAGACAAGAAGACAAGAAGACAAGAAGACAAGAAGACAAGAAGACAAGAAAGGACAAGAAGACAAGAAGACAAGAAGACAAGAAGACAAGAAGACAAGAAGACAAGAAAGACAAGAAGACAAGAAGACAAGAAGACAAGAAGACAAGAAGACAAGAAGACAAGAAGACAAGAAGACAAGAAGACAAGAAGACAAGAAGACAAGAAGACAAGAAGACAAGAAGACAAGAAGACAAGAAGACAAGAAGACAAGAAGACAAGAAGACAAGAAGACAAGAAGACAAAGAAGACAAGAAGACAAGAAGACAAGAAGACAAGAAGAACAAGAAGACAAGAAGACAAGAAGACAAGAAGACAAGAAGACAAGAAGACAAGAAGACAAGAAAGGACAAGAAGACAAGAAGACAAGAAGACAAGAAGACAAGAAGACAAGAAGACAAGAAGACAAGAAGACAAGAAGACAAGAAGACAAGAAGACAAGAAAGAAGACAAGAAGACAAGAAGACAAGAAGACAAGAAGACAAGAAGACAAGAAGACAAGAAGACAAGAAGACAAGAAGACAAGAAGACAAGAAGACAAGAAGACAAGAAGACAAGAAGACAAGAAGACAAGAAGACAAGAAGACAAGAAGACAAGAAGACAAGAAGACAAGAAGACAAGAAGACAAGAAGACAAGAAGACAAGAAGACAAGAAGACAAGAAGACAAGAAGACAAGAAGACAAGAAGACAAGAAGACAAGAAGACAAGAAGACAAGAAGACAAGAAGACAAGAAGACAAGAACAAGAAGACAAGAAGACAAGAAGACAAGAAGACAAGAACAAGAAGACAAGAAGACAAGAAGACAAAAGAAGACAAGAAGACAAGAAGACAAGAAGACAAGAAGACAGAAAGACAAGAAGACAAGAAGACAAGAAGACAAGAAGACAAGAAGACAAGAAGACAAGAAGACAAGAAGACAGAAGACAAGAAGCAAGAAGACAAGAAGACAGAAGACAAGAAGACAAGAAGACAAGAAGACAAGAAGACAAGAAGACAAGAAGACAAGAAGACAAGAAGACAAGAAGACAAGAAGACAAGAACAAGAAGACAAGAAGACAAGAAGACAGAAGACAAGAAGCAAAGAAGACAAGAAGACAAGAAGACAAGAAGACAAGCAGACAAGAAGACAAGAAGACAAGAAAGACAAGAAGACAAGAAGACAAGAAGACAAGAAGACAAGAAGACAAGAAAGAAAAGAAGACAAGAAGACAAGAAGACAAGAAGACAAGAAGACAAGAAGCAAGAAGACAGAGACGAAGAAGCAAGAAGACAAGAAGACAAGAAGACAAGAAGACAAGAAGAAAGAAGACAAGAAGACAAGAAGACAAAGAAGACAAGAAGACAAGAAGACAAGAAGACAAGAAGACAAGAAGACAAGAAGACAAGAAGACAGAAGACAAGAAGACAAGAAGACAGAAGACAAGAAGACAAGAAGACAAGAAGACAAGAAGACAAGAAGACAAGAAGACAAGAAGACAAGAAGACAAGAAGACAAGAAGACAAGAAGACAAGAAGACAAGAAGACAAGAAGACAAGAAGACAAGAAGACAAGAAGACAAGAAGACAAGAAGAAGACAAGAAGACAAGAAGACAAGAAGACAAGAAGACAAGAAGACAAGAAAGAGACAAGAGACAAGAAGACAAGAAGACAAGAAGACAAGAGACAAGAAGACAAGAAGACAAGAAGACAAGAAGACAAGAAGACAAGAAGACAAGAAGACAAGAAGACAAGAAGACAAGACAAGAAGACAAGAAGGACAAGAAGACAAGAAGACAAGAAGACAAGAAGACAAGAAGACAAGAAGACAAGAAGACAAGAAGGACAAGAAGACAAGAAGACAAGAAGACAAGAAGACAAGAAGACAGAAGACAAGAAGACAAGAAGACAAGAAGACAAGAAGACAAGAAGACAAGAGACAAGAAGACAAGAAGACAAGAAGACAAGAAGACAAGAAGACAAGAGAAGGACAAGAAGACAAGAAGGACAAGAAGACAAAGAAGACAAGAAGACAAGAAGACAAGAAGACAAGAAGACAAGAAGACAAGAAGACAAGAAGACAAGAAGACAAGAAGACAAGAAGACAAGAGACAAGAAGACAAGAAGACAAGAAGACAAGAGACAAGAGACAAGAAGACAAGAAGACAAGAAGACAAGAAGACAAGAAGACAAGAAGACAAGAAGACAAGAAGACAAGAAGACAAGAAGAACAAGAAGACAAGAAGACAAGGAAGGACAAGAAGACAAGAAGACAAGAAGACAAGAAGGACAAGAAGACAAGAAGACAAGAAGACAAGAAGACAAGAAGACAAGAAGACAAGAAGACAAGAAGACAAGAAGACAAGAAGACAAGAAGACAAGAAGACAAGAAGACAAGAAGACAAGAAGACAAGAAGACAAGAAGACAAGAAGACAAGAAGACAAGAAGACAAGAAGACAAGAAGACAAGAAGACAGAAGACAAAGAAGACAAGAAGACAAAGAAGACAAGAAGACAAGAAGACAAGAAGACAAGAAGACAAGAAGACAGGAAGCAAGAAGACAAGAAGACAAGAAGACAAGAAGACAAGAAGACAGAAGCAAGAAGACAAGAAGACAAGAAGACAAGAAGACAAGAAGACAGAAGACAAGAGACAAGAAGACAAGAAAGACAAGAAGACAAGAAGACAGAAGACAAGAAGACAAGAAGACAAGAAGACAAGAAGACAAGAAGACAAGAAGACAAGAAGACAAGAAGACAGAAGACAAGAAGACAAGAAGACAAGAAGAAGAAGACAGAAGACAAGAAGACAAGAAGACAAGAAGAAAAGAAGGAAGACAAGAAGACAAGAAGACAAGAAGACAAGAAGACAAAGAAGACAAGAAGACAAGAAGACAAGAAGACAAGAAGACAAGAAGACAAGAAAGACAAGAAGACAAGAAGACAAGAAGACAAGAAGACAAGAAGACAAGAAGACAAGAAGACAAGAACAAGAAGACAAGAAGACAAGAAGACAAGAAGACAAGAAGACAAGAAGACAAGAAGACAAGAAGACAAGAAGACAAGAAGACAAGAAGACAAGAAGACAAGAAGACAAGAAGACAAGAAGACAAGAAGACAAGAAGACAAGGAAGACAAGAAGACAAGAAGACAAGAAGACAAGAAGACAAGAAGACAAGAAGACAAGAAGACAAGAAGACAAGAAGACAAGAAGACAAGAAGACAAGAAGACAAGAAGACAAGAAGACAAGAAGACAAGAAGACAAGAAGACAAGAAGACAAGAAGACAAGAAGACAAGAAGACAAGAAGACAAGAAGACAAGAAGACAAGAAGACAAGAAGACAAGAAGACAAGAAGACAAAGAAGACAAGAAGACAAGAAGACAAGAAGACAAGAAGACAAGAAGACAAGAAGACAAGAAGACAAGAAGACAAGAAGACAAGAAGACAAGAAGACAAGAAGACAAGAAGACAAGAAGACAAGAAGACAAGAAGACAAGAAGACAAGAAGACAAGAAGACAAGAAGACAAGAAGACAAGAAGACAGAAGACAGACAAGAAGACAAGAAGACAAGAAGACAAAAGACAAGAAGACAAGAAGACAAGAAGACAAGAAGACAAGAAGACAAGAAGACAAGAAGACAAGAAGACAAGAAGACAAGAAGACAAGAAGACAAGAAGACAAGAAAGACAAGAAGACAAGAAGACAAGAAGACAAGAAGACAAGAAGACAAGAAGACAAGAAGACAGAGACAAGAAGACAAGAAGACAAGAAGACAAGAAGACAAGAAGACAAGAAGACAAGAAGACAAGAAGACAAGAAGACAAGAAGACAAGAAGACAAGAAGACAGAAGACAAGAAGACAAGAAGACAAGAAGACAAGAAGACAAGAAGACAAGAAGACAAGAAGACAAGAAGACAAGAAGACAGAAGACAAGAAGACAAGAAGACAAGAAGACAAGAAGACAAGAAGACAAGAAGACAAGAAGACAAGAAGACAAGAAGACAAGAAGACAAGAAGACAAGAAGACAAGAAGACAAGAAGACAAGAAGACAAGAAGACAAGAAGACAAGAAGACAAGAAGACAAGAGACAAGAAGACAAAGACAAGAAGACAAGAAGACAAGAAGACAAGAAGACAAGAAGACAAGAAGACAAGAAGACAAGAAGACAAGAAGACAAGAAGACAAGAAGACAAGAGACAAGAAGACAAGAAGACAAGAAGACAAGAAGACAAGAAGACAAGAAGTCAAGAAGACAAGAAGACAAGAAGACAAGAAGACAAGAAGACAAGAAGACAAGAAGACAAGAAGACAAGAAGACAAGAAGACAAGAAGACAAGAAGACAAGAAGACAAGAAGACAGAAGACAAGAAGACAAGAAGACAAGAAGACAAGAAGACAAGAAGACAAGAAGACAAGAAGACAAGAAGACAAGAAGGACAAGAAGACAAGAAGACAAGAAGACAAGAAGACAAGAAGACAAGAAGACAAGAAGACAAGAAGACAAGAAGACAAGAAGACAAGAAGACAAGAAGACAAGAAGACAAGAAGACAAGAAGACAAGAAGACAAGAGACAAGAAGACAAGAAGACAAGAAGACAAGAAGACAAGAAGACAAGAAGACAGAAGACAAGAAGACAAGAAGACAAGAAGACAAGAAGACAAGAAGACAAGAAGACAAGAGACAAGAAGACAAGAAGACAGAGACAAGACAAGACGAAAATTAAAAAAAAAAATTATCTACTCCCCGTTTTTTCACATTGTTCGAAGAAATGCATAGCATGCACTCAAAGTTTACTTTCGATTTTCTCCATCTCCCACACTTTGGTCTGCAGTCGGATTGACGTCGCTGCACAGCATCAGAGATACACACGATAGCTCGTTGGATGGCGTTGGCAAGAAAGCGCTCTGATATGGACACGATTGGATACACGCAATTGACTCGAAGCGAGAGCATTTCGGTGGGTTTCGAAGGGCTGAAGGCAACTGCCGTCAGTCTGAGACAGTTTTCGGAGAAATATCAATGAAGTTGTTGGTTCACATTTGCTATCGCGTCGTATGCGGTGCGCTATAAGGTACCATTTCGAAGAAAGGTAAGGTGGACTGAATGTCAATGCAGCACTGTGATGTTTACTATGATTGGCATAAACTGCTAGCTGTCAATAAAAACTAGATGGAGAAAGTGAATTTTGATCAAATTAATGAGCTGATTTCTAATTGAACAAAAAATTTCCTATTCGTTTAAGGTATGCGGTTTATAAAGTACAGACTGGTCGATCCAAGAAACCATCGACATGGAAGATTTGTTTAATTTTCTGTATGGAACCAAATAATAGAAATATAAGTAGTAGAACGCTAGTGGCGCAGTTATCACAAAATAGAATTATTTTAATAATACTTACTATTGATGTTTTTGATTGTTTGTTTAGTGCCATGTTGTAGAGAATGTTTTATTATGGTTGAAAAATTTGATTTGACACTTATAGACCCGGTACTCAGACTGTCAGAGCGTGGCAAACTAGATGTTGGTCACACGAACAGTTGCGACATTGGCCTTCTACGGCTAATGCTTCTACTAACCAAATCGAACTCTATTGAGGAAGTTTGAAAGGTTCAAAAATTTAGTAGGGGGAGATCCCCCAGTACCGGACACTTAAGCCACTAAATTCGTAATTCGTAAAATATTGGTTTTATGTGCTCGTGTTACTCATTTATGATAAATATTATCATTTTTATAGTGTACAAAAATAAATTTGAAAATATGAATATGAATTTTGACATTGCATTTTGATTATGTATTATAGTACCAAATTAATCGATCTTGAAAGATGGCACCCAATACCGGACACGATCTGGAAATGCCTCGAATTCTGTAAATTTGAACATCATTGAACGTGTTTACTATATATAATAGCCAATTCAATGCATTTGCAACATTTACAAGAACAATTTGAGTATTTCTTAGTTAGCAAGATGTACATAAAAAACCTCTTTCTTATATGATGAAAAATAGCACATTTTACGATGTTGTTCTGAATGTTCATTTTCCTTATTTTTATTGCATCTTTGATACCATGATCGACGGAATCCATGAAAAATAAATGTATTTTGAGACACTGGTGCAATAATTACAAAGATATCATATAACAAATCAGGCTGTCCGAAACTGGGGGACAGGAGGTGCTTAACCAAAATTGTAGTTTGTCCATATTTAGTCCAATTATGGCACAAAATACATTCATACTATCAAAATAGGATTATGTTCGAATATGCTTGCGTGATCCAAAGTATTTTTTCATATTCAAAATAATTACTACATAGGCACAAAATTAGGGCAACACGTAAATTTTTTTGAAATTTTCAAACTTTTGTACTTTTTTAAGAAGGCATGTATAATTCAAGGATGTGTTGTTCTACGCAAACATTAGTCTCCATAATAGCTTCCTTTACTACTAATACACCATCTTGATTGGACCATGATTTCTCAATGTTTCGACTTTGTCCGGTATTGGGTGCTGTCCGGTTCTGGGGGATCTCCCCCTATCTTACCATCACACTTGCATATATACTGGTAGCTCAAGAATTTCAAAAATCTGATTGCCAAATCGAAACCTGGGACATCCCGAAAACACCCATCATAAAAAGAAAACTTCCAAATATATTCAAAACTTCATCGGGCCAAGCCCCCTTCTTGCTCCAAGCTTTGACCGGATGCGATCTTGATTGAGTTACTGACTGTACCCCACTTGAAAAGTTCCCCTCCGTCGAAAAGAAAGCAGCAAGAAGAAACCAGAACCGTACCAAGCTCCCGTCAAGCATGACGGGAAAATAAAAGTCAACTTAAAATTAATTACGCCAAAGGGGCTCCGGAAAAGTTTTTCGCAAATCTTTGATGCGCTTCGACTTCACTGAGCACAGAAGAGGGGGGAATCCCGAACTCCACTTCTCCTCCCAGAAGACTTTCTGAATGTTTGTTGCCGAGCTTACTCTAGCATAGAAAGCGAATAGAAAAAAAGATGCAGGAAGATCACGGAAAGCGCTCAAAATTTCCGCCCATTAAGCGGGTGGATAATTTGACCGAGAAATTCGTGACATGATTAGAGTGTAGCTTAATTTTATCGTCATGCAAATTGTGGACCGTGGGCACGGCACACGCCTATATTTTGTGGGGCACAAATTTTGCAAAGATCACGATAGGGAGAGTGAAGCGGGAAAAGTCCCTTGAATGGCTCAATTACCGTTTTGGTTCATATTACGGACAGCTTCAAATTCCGGACACTCTACTTTGTATGAGAAACTTTTCACACGAAATATTTCAATATTTGTCGTTCAAAAGTTCCCACTTTCGAGGCTCGTTTTGATAAGCATTTTTCATGGAAATCTATTAAAATTTAGAATGATCAACTACCTTACACGTCTCTCTAGTGGTTGGGTAATTTCAATTGATGATTTGGCATTTCCAACTATGATTTTCATGAGCTGTCCGGAATTCGAATCAAAGTGTCCGGAATATGAGGCAAAAGTGAGGAAGCGTCCGGAATAAGAATCATGAAAAGTATGCACATTTCCATTTATTTCAATATTTTTTTTGTTGCGGAATCGAAATCTTCACCCACTATCCGGAAGTTAAGTGGTTTAGGAGTTCGGTGACGCTGAGGAATCATACAGAATGATATATTTTATATGCTTTTTGATAAGTTAAACTTCACTGAGTGCTTAAGTGTCCGTAATATGAATCAAAACGGTACCATCGTCGTGAGTTTGGACCTTTCTACGGAAAACGACAACCTTGGATGCTAATAGGGCGTGGGTGGTTACATTTTATGTTGTGTTGCTGCAAGTTTATTGAGTGGGTCGGAATACTGTTGAACACTATCATTGCGGTGAATAATTACATACCACACACCGCCACAAATCATGAGTAATTATGAATAAATAAAAAAAAAAACCTATTTAATACTATACCATTTATTTCCACTAGAGTTTGTATTTCGACCTCAAGTGTAAGGACGACTTCAATGTTGTGTACTAGACTCGCCTTACCTATAGTTAAACATTTAAGATGGAATATAGATAGATGAAGTGATGCCAAAGTTTTGAATCATTTTGAAATATTCAAAAAGTGCAAGATGATATAAAAGTTCCAAAATGTTGGAAGCGATTTGAAACAATAAGCGTGATTTATGCAAAATAATCTGAATTGGAAATTCTTAAACGTTATTTTCAAATAGTTATGGATGGAATTACTCTATGATTTCGGAAACACATAGAAAACCTTAAAACATTCAAACAAACATGAATTTAATTGTTTAACATTTAAAATCTACAATTATACAAAAAAAAAGATAATAGTTTTTAAACATCCAAACCCCGGTTTGAGATTTTTATTAGTAATCCATAATAACAAATATTGCAAATCCAAGTGGATATACTGTCGCCTCTCCACATCTCGATATTGAAGGGACCATCGAGATAGGGAGAGATCGAGACAAAGAACAATAATTCAATGAACACTAGATTGAAAATCACTCCGTTACTAGGAAAAAAAAACAAACAAACAAACTTCATTTCGAGTTTCTAAATTGTTCTGAATCGCTTAAATCTGGTCTAGTAACCTTTGATAATGTTCATATCGACATACAGAGAGAAAATTGGGTACAAAAAATCAACAGGAATACATCGAGATATGGAGATCTCGAGATAAGGAGGATATCGAGATATGGAGAGAGAAATCGTATGCAGAATGAAGGGACCGAAGCAATCATCGACATAGGGAGAGATATCGAGATGTAGAACATCGAGATGTGGAGAGGCGTATGGTTCCATGAGTCAATATCGAGTCATGGAACATCGACTCATGGAGGTTTAACTGTACTACGGCATCTGATGCACCGGCACTGAACGAAAACTCCTGCCTTGAAATGAATGATTTATCATTCGCATGGATGTAAATTGATACAGTCGGTCTCCTATTAAACGCATTCCTATAAAATGCACTCCTATAAGACACACCAGGGCGTTATAGGAGACTCAGGGCTTATGGGATTTGGCTCAATGGCTTCTAAGTGGTCACCGCATGTCAGCCCTTGAGCTACTGAACAACTCTTCCGAAGACACCAACCTTCCAAAACATCAGGATCTACCGATATCATATGTTACAAAATTTTGCATTCTTATCCCTCATGGTTCATATAGTGCAAATCAGAAAAAGCGCCCCTACCAGCCAGGTTCTCAACTAAAAGGATGATCGTCAACTCCTAAAGGTAGGTCGTACTTAGCACTGAAACTTCGCCGAAGACAGTACTGTGCTATATCTTGGCATACGAGATATTCAACAACACCCCCAAAGTGATGAAATCCCATAAGCCCTAGGTCTCCTATAACGCAGATTCCTTTAACGCCCCCCCAACCATGTGTCTAATAGGAGACCTGACTGTACATTAATCATTTAGAATGACCAACATAAGAAAATGATGTATCGACTGAGTATTTAACAAAAATCATCCGATTCTTGAATGATTCTACGCATGTACTCGTATGATTCACAGTCTTCTATCGAATAGTGGTTCTACGAAGGAATAACATACTAAAATTGACAGACAATATTTTATAGTATGCTCCATATCGAAAATTATCCAATTATCGAGTAGACTGGTTCATAAATAGCAAATGACCTTAGGAACCAAATCATCCTTGAAAATCTGAGTGTAAACATGATGGCTGCCGTATTGTTTCTTTATTTGGAGAGAATTTTTAAGCGGATTGCAGGGTAAATAACTGTTAGAGTGCGAATTCCAAATGTGCTGCGTCTAATCACATCTTTACAGGGTTCAAAGAATCGAACGTGGAAACAATTTATCGATGAATGGATCATTATGGCACAGATAAAGAGATGGGGTCCAGATAGCCGTAGCGATAAACGCGCAGCTATTCAGCATGACCATGCTGAGGGCCGTGGGTGCGAATCCTGCTGGTTGAGAATCTTTTCGTAAAGAAAATTTTCTCGATTCCCAGGGCATAGAGTATCTTCGTACCAGCCACACGATATACACATGCAAAAATGGTCAATCGGCAAAGAAAGCTCTCAGCCAATAACTGTGGAAGTGCTCATAAGAACACTAATCTGAGAAGCAGTCTTTGTCCCAGTTGGGACGTAACACCAGAAAGAAGAAGAAAGAAATGGCTTCTATGATTGCTGTCAGTTATCTACTAAAGGATGTTCATGTTGAAGTTTATTTCAATTTCGCATGAAAATCGGGAATTAAAGTGTTTACAAATCCTGAACCAGTATTTTCTTTGTTTTTCATTAGAATTTTTGTATTTTTGTAACAGCAATATTAGTAAGTGAAACATTTTGAATGAAAAACATTCGTAATTCAGCATCTTCCATAAAGATAAAATTGTTCAAAAACTGTAAGGTTTTTTATTTTTGACAAAAATATTTTTTCAATATCTATTGTGATGGTGGAGAACAGAATTGACATTAATGTATGTTTAAAATGTATTTTCCATGCCATAGGCGCAATCGGGATTGGTTTCGTATTGGTATACTATTCTAATAAAACCAAATTTGTTTTGGTGTCCATATTCCATGTTAGTTACGCCAATGGTATGGAAAATACATTTTAAACATACATAAATGTCAATTCTGTTCTCTACCATCACAATAGATACTAAAAAATATTTTTGTCAAATTCCCATTTAGCTTAATAATATAATATACGTACAAAATTGCCCCTTTCAGAGCCCCTCCTGGCTACACCACTGGTCCATCACCCGAAAGGCTCTGGGGTTTTTCATATTTCGACATGTAGAATCTAACAAAAATAGTCCGGTTGAAAACCCCGTGTAACACCATCGTGACCTTCCCTTGTGAGTATTAAACGAATGGCAAGACCCCATGGTTGGGCTCGAAGATAGGTCCTTCTGGTCTTTTATTATCATTTTCTTTGTGAGTAGCCCATGTGATCAAATGAAGAAGTTAAATGGATAAGTTTAAATTGAGATTGAGATTTTTTAAGTTAGTTACAGTACTTAATAGTGTAAATCATAATCGTTTTTGACTTACCGTGTGAACTTGCAATAGCAGTTTCAATCTCAATTGTAATCTTTCTTACCGCTTGTCATCAAAAACACGTGTAAAATAAAAATTGAACATTTTTCTGTGGAATCACGTTAAAATGTACAGAAATCAATTAATTTTTCATTCACTACAAAATATTAGAACATATCCATGAATCGCATTATTATTAGAATATTTTTTTTCTTCTCATGAAAACTGTGATAAATTTAAAAAATCTGAATCATGCAGACCTGCTATTGTGAAATTTATGCATATAATATGATAAAAGAAGACAAATAGTGGTTATTTCAAGACGTAGCATACCAATGTATGTTATGTCGCTTTGATTATACAATGCTGACCCGATATTGTCAACCCCTTTTTGCGGAAAATTATTTCGTTTGTCACCGTTTCAGTATATCAAATTTTCTCCGAATGTTTTTTATCCTTTTAAAGTTACTATGAATAGGTATAACTATAATATTTTTTGAATGGAAACCGAAAATGATTTTGAAAAAGGAGCTGTCGAAATTGGGTCATCTCTGTACTATGTTTCGAAAAAGTTGTGTAAAGTATAACCTAAAAATCCATTACATAAGACAAATGTTTGAGGTTAACGCTTTCAGTCTTCAATAAAACTCAAAAAATGGATAATGCTTGCCTCCGACGTTTCGCACTCAAGTATTTTGCCTTTTTCAAGGAGCTTATTCCTGTGGTCCGTTCTATGGTTTTTTTTCCACAAGGAACACAGATAATTCTTGAAAAAGACACAATACTTGAGCGCGAAACGTCGGGTGTAAGCAAAATCCGTTTTTGAGCTTTATTGAATACTGAACGCCATAACCTCAAACATTATTATAACAGTCATTCCACCAAGAAAGATAGTAGATAAAGTCGAATCAACTTTGATATCATACATTAAGTCGTTTAGGATGGCAGATTGTCGAATCAATACACAAACATTCATCGATCATGATTGATTTGAGGATATTTATGAGAAGTTTTATTCGCTCAAAATCACATTATCTCAATGAAAACAAGTTCACCGTTTTTTATTAGTCAAACTAAACATATTAAACGTTTTCTTATCAATAAATTATTTTTTTTTTTTTAATGGGAACTGCTTAACTTGGAATGACTTGATAACGCTTAAAAGAGTACAATGGACGTACAAGTGGACGGCTGCTTGGGCACGTCAGGAGTTAATCATCAATATTAACCTCCTTTTCCCGAGCAGCCTAGATAGCCGTGTAGTGTCGGTAGCGGTTGTTTCAACTGGCTAAGAATTAACACTACGGATTGCCTGTTCCGGTGGTAAAAGTCCACCTCACAGGTGACCCCTAATTTATGGTGTGATGCGTACCGTGCCTAAGAATGAATGGTTAGGGGGGTCTAAATAAAACCTAACCGCAAACGGAGCCTGTGGGGTACCAGGGCGCCCTCCACAGTATTGAGTCCTTCCTGTGCTACCCGGAGCAATGGTGCAGGTGACCTTGTGTTTCTCCGAGATAATCGGCTGCCCTTCTTCAGTCTCTATCTTGAGGCTTAATAAGGGTGGGATTATGAATATGTTGACATTTAATTTAAATTATCACCTATATGGATTCGCATTATGCGTTTTACACAGTGTATTCTGTGCTCTTTCGCCTTTGGCGACTTTAAATAGATACCGATCTGGTTTTTTCGTTGCTGGTCTTTTTCGTGCTGAGATTGCAAAAAGCTTAATCCTGCCTAGTTTGGGTAGTGGCTACGGTTAGGTTAGCTCAGATCAATCTTCAGCATAAAAGAACAGCAACGATCAATCTTTGCAGACTCATGCAAAATGGTGCAGCCCAAGTGGCGCTAGTTCAAGAACCCTACTTTCGTAGAGGGAACTTCTATCTAGGTAACCTTGTGGACCCAGTTTTTGCTACTTTTAGCAAGCTTGAAATGGCAAACTCGCGCTCCATGCCCCGCGCATGCGTGCTCGTTAATAAAGCAATCGTTGCTACACTCATTTCTGAGTTAACTACCAGAGATGTATGTGCTGTCACAATCGATGTTTCTGTTGGTGACCTCAACAGGAAATACGTCTATTGTTCGGTATATTTACCACATGATGAACCATCCCCAACGGATGACTTCAAACGAGTTGTCGTACACTGCGTAACAAAAGGCCTTCCGCTGATTGTGGGCAGTGATGCCAATGCTCATCACATCATCTGGGGCAGCTCAGATATCAATTTGAGAGGCTCCAGTCTGATGGAATACTTAAGTAGTACAGACCTTGGATTACTTAACATAGGCAATCGCCCAACCTTCATGGTTTCTAATAGAGAAGAAGTGTTAGACATAACGCTCTGCTCGAATAGAATCAGTCACGAGTTGACGAATTGGCATGTATCCGATGAGGAATCATTATCTGATCATCGCTACATCTTCTTTGAACATTCAAATGTAACTGCGCAGACTTTGCGTTTTAGGAATCCCCGGTCAACAAACTGGGAACTCTACATTGAATTGGTTGCGACCAAATTTCATGGATATTCTCCGTCCATTGAAAATCCAAGTGATCTGGATGATGCCGTTGATACTACAACATCCTACATTATGGAAGCTTTTGAAGAAGCATGTCCTCTGCGGTCTGTAAAGACTACAAGAGGGACCCCATGGTGGAATTCCGATCTGACTAGACTCAGGAAACAATGTAGAAGGAGTTGGAACAGACGCCGTTCAGCTGGATCAGAGTCGTTCAAGTCAGCTCGCAAGGCTTACAAGAAGGCTCTTCGTTCTGCTGAACGATCCGGCTGGAAAAACCTTTGTACAAATGTTTCCAGTTTGAGTGAAGTCAGTCGGTTGAACAAAATTCTTGCAAAATCTAAGGATTTCCAAGTGAACGAAATTCGCTTACCTAATGGTGACTTTACTTCTTCCGATGAAGAAGTTTTAGAATGTTTATTCAATACACACTTCCCCGGATGTGTGGACATAGCATCTACGGATGAACCAAATGTCTTTTCATGTAGTTACGAGTCTCTGGCCTCGGCTCGCAGTATCGTAACTACTGAATCGATTCAATGGGCACTTAACAGTTTTGCTCCTTTCAAATCTCCAGGAGCGGATGGGATTTATCCTGTTCTGCTCCAAAAGGGATTTGAGTCTATCAAACATGTTTTGAAAAAGCTACTTGTAAGCAGTTTTGCTACCGGGTACATTCCCAAATCCTGGCGTGATATTACTGTAAAGTTTATCCCAAAAGGAGGACGTGCGTCGTATGAGGAAGCGAAGAGTTTTAGACCAATCAGTCTGACCTCTTTTCATCTGAAATGTCTGGAACGCATTATCGATCATCACATCCGTGATGTTTATTTGGCAAACATGCCTCTTCATGTGAATCAACATGCTTACCAATCTGGAAAGTCCACTGTGACTCTTTTACACAAAGTTGTATACGATATCGAGAAAGCATTCGCTCAGAAGCAATCGTGCTTGGGTGTTTTCTTGGATATTGAGGGTGCCTTTGATAACGTGTCTTTCGATGCCATATTGGAAGCCGCACGAAACCATGGGCTACCTACAATGATTACCAATTGGATTCATGAAATGCTCAAAAACCGACATCTCTTCTCGACATTGCGTCAAGCAGCGATTCGAAAATTGAGTGTTTGCGGATGCCCCCAAGGGGGAGTCTTGTCACCACTTTTGTGGAATCTCGTAGCAGATACGCTATTGAGGCAACTCAATAATTGCGGTTTTCCAACTTATGGATTTGCCGACGACTATCTAGCTCTGATAGTTGGTATGTGCATAAGCACCCTATTCGACCTGATGCAAAGTGCTCTTCAGGTAGTCGAGAGTTGGTGTCGCCAATATGGCCTTTCGGTTAACCCGAATAAAACATCTATTGTTCTTTTTTCGGAAAGACGAAACCGCGATGGAATTCGACCTTTACGTCTTTTTGGCACTGAGATTAATGTGACTGATCAAGTAAAGTATGTCGGAGTCATTCTAGATTCCAAACTTTCATGGACACCTCACATTGATTTCAGAGTCAAAAAAGCTTGTATGGCCTTCGGTCAATGCAGGCGAACCTTTGGTAAAACTTGGGGCCTCAAACCCAAATATATCAAATGGATTTACACAACAGTTGTTCGACCAATATTGGCATATGGATGTCTTGTGTGGTGGCAAAAGGGCGAAGTGAGAACAATCCAATCAAAATTGGGCCATCTCCAAAGGATGTGCTTGATGGCGATGTCTGGTGCGTTCTCTACAACTCCCACAGCAGCGCTCAAGGCCCTTTTCGACGTTGCGCCACTACACATATATCTTAAACAAGAAGCACTTTCTTGCTCTTACCGTTTATGGGTACTGGATCTACTGGAGAAAAATCCAGTGAATCGTAGATCTACACACACTTCGTTGTTTCCACTTTTGGTGAATTGGGACAAAATTGTCCTTGCTCCAAGTGATCTCACAATTGCTTGTCACTTTCCTTACAGGACATTTACCACACAATTCCCTTCACGGGAAGAGTGGACGTCTGGCTATTTGGAAAGAAGTATATCAAACAATATAGTATGTTACACTGATGGCTCCCTTCTTGAAGGTAGAGCTGGTGCAGGAGTATATTCTCGTGAGCTAAGGCTGAATCAGTTTTACTCACTTGGTAGAAACTGCACCGTTTTTCAGGCGGAAATATTTGCTCTTATGTGTGGAGTGCAATCAGCACTTCAACAGCGCGTAATGGGTAAAGTCATATACTTCTGTTCAGATAGTCAGGCTGCTATAAAAGCTCTCGCTTCGGCCAACTCAAGGTCGAAGCTTGTTATCGCATGTCGAACTCAAATTGAGGAACTGAATTCAGTCAACTCTGTAAACCTTGTATGGGTACCTGGCCATTCTTCCATCGCTGGAAATGAATTGGCTGATGAGCTAGCTCGCGATGGAGCATCGCATGACTTCATTGGCCCTGAGCCGGCTATTCCAATTTCGAAGTGCTGGGTGAAGCTTCAGATAAACTCTTGGGCGGCAACTCAGCACAAGCAATATTGGAATAGTTTGGAGTCGTGTCGTCAAACAAAATTGTATATTACTGAGCCATCTCCAAAGGTGGCGAAGTATTTAACAAATCTGTCAAAGCAGAATTGCAGTCTCTTGGTCAGAGCGTTGACAGGCCACTGCCGACTCAACTATCACATGGCAAATATTCAGCGTGCTGACTCATTTGTGTGTGATAGTTGTGACTCCGATTATGGAACTTCATATCACCTGATATGTAACTGTCCAGTTTTTGCGCAAATGCGATTCCAATTACTTGGTAAACACTTATTAAGTGAAACTGAATACAGAAGCCTGAATCTTCAGGACATCCTGTTATTCTTAACCCGCTGTGGTAATGAGCTATAGGCTCTCTTTACGCTCATGCGTTTTGCAGTGCCCTTTTTAGGGCGCTGTTCGAACCCATTGTGGTATGGAGCTACATGCTCTCATTTCGCTTATGCGATCTTCCCTCTTCAAGGGACCCCACTCCTATTTCCTCCCATCTTTCCCTTCCCTTTCCTCTCCCATCGGGTAGATGATGAAATAGGCTCACATATGGCGATGGCACAAATCTCCCAACTGGTGGGGAACGTGCCTTTGGAGCCGGCCTTCTGATACCTTCTGATACCTGAAGGGTATGCGAAATACCGAATGATTCCGTCAAATACGCTTCGAAACGAAATTCCGCGGAATTCCACGGAACTCGCACAGGCGAAACTTATATTTTGCTATTTCGTTTCGTTTCGCTAAATTTTTTAAATATTTCCACGGAAAATTGAAAACAAACGAAATAAAACGGAATTTCGCGAAATTCAAGTTTAATTTCGAACAAAAAAAAAGCAAAGCGTTCGCTTCTACTCCTAGCTACAGTCAAAAATGAGTCCGTATTATGGATCAAATCGGCTCATATCATTGATCAGAACACTATAACAGCAAATTATCTGCGAGGCAAACGAATGGTGTGCTAGTGAAAGCATACGTTACGTGAGTCCCTGATGTTCTGGATTTGCTCAGGTGGTGCAGATTATTGATGCGCGCATTAGTTCTCTCTCTTGCTTTCCCGCTATGACGTCACTTTTAACTGTGCATAAGAACAGCGAGAGAATAGAAGAGAAAACTAATATCACGCATCAATGAGTAAAGGCTCTCCGTGATTTCGTTGTTGTGTCATAAAATTCTACATGTAAGGACTGTTCATTTAAGAAAGTGGACACCTAAATATTAGCATTTTGGTGTAAAAATTCCATAAAAACACATAAAATTTTGTTTCAGTGTGATCTCAAGTGTTTATTTTGACAGCAGACAAAAGTTGACATAAAAAAATTATAAATTCTAAACGATGGGTCGAATTGATATGGCGACTCTCAATTTTTTTCTTGCCAAATGCCAAATGCCTACAGAAAAACTGCCGTTCCGAGATTTGGCTTAAATCGCGAAGTGTCCAAATTGATTTTTTTCAACGCTGTGGCCAAAACAGATATTCCTGACGACGTACGACACATCCCAACAGATAAATTTGGGAAAAATGATTTGGTATGGCAAGCAATTTGCTTTTGCGGTATGAAAGTACTACATATTTCACGACGGGTTCAATCAACGGCGAAAATTACAGAACTGAATGCATTAAAAAATGGCTTCTGCCCTTCTACTGAAAGCATAGCATGCCTCCATTGTTTTTGCCAGACCTAGCATCGGCTCACTATGCTTCAGCTACTTTGGAGATGTTCAAGAAGGAATAAGTCGAATTTGTAGAAAAATGATCGAATCCATCAAATTGCTCAGAACTACGCCTCATTGAAATATATTGGACAATAATCAAACGGCATCTTAAGAAGGATGGAAGAGAAGCAAGCTCCATCGATTTTTTCAAGAAAATGTGGTCAGCAGTTCAAAAAGCAGTTCGAAAAGTTCCGAAAAAAGTTGTGCAGAATTTTATGGGAGGTATCAAAAGAAAAGTAAGACACGGTGTGCCAGAAACCGTTATTAACAGAAAAAAATGTCCAAACATTTGGCACCTAGCATTCGAAAGATACAGTATTCAAGCATCTTCTCCGTGAATTTGAAAATATTCGAACGAGGGAATCGAAAGTTATAGTGATTTGAATGTTTTGAGCTATTTTGCATGGGATATTCACATGCTTCAAAATATTCCTCAACGGTGCATCATTATTAACTTGTAAACAAGCCACGTATCTCTATCAGCTTTGCATTAGGCATTCAAAACTTGTGATATCCAAGCATCTTCCCTGTAAATTTGAAAACATTACGTCGAGAGAATCAGAAGTTATAGTAATTTGTATATTTACCATTATTTCTATGAAGTTTATATAAGAGTTTTTTTATCTTTGTTAACGAGATTTATAGCCCTAGGCTAGTTCATCTCGGGACCAACGGTTTTACTTCCCTTCCGAAGGAAGTCGTCACTAAAACTTGTTTGTCAGTGACTATCTCGGGGATGGGATTCGATCCCAGGTCCTCGGCGTGAGAGGCGTGTGTCCTAACCACTACACCAGGTCCGTCCCCAGCTAAATTAGAGTTTATTTATATACCATTGGTATAAAAGTGTGCATAATTTACAAATGAAAATGTCTATAAGACTGACCCTCGGCATTCAAAAGATATATAGTAGTCAATTATCTTCGCAGTTAGTTTGAGAATATTTCATCAAAAGACAACATAACTAGAGTACTTTGAAGTTTTGGAGTCATTATTATTTTTTTTTTTTTTCAATGGTCTAAAATAGTGTTCGCAACACGCATTTAATAATTGTGACACAAATTAACTTAACAGATTTGCATTCAACTTGTATTTCTCATTGAAGAAAGGCAGTGATTCGTTAAATCACAAGCAAATGGGTTCGTTTTTATAAATTTTGTTTCATTTCCACGCGTTTTGTTGGGCAGTGTTTCGTTATGGCCCAAATAAGCATATTGGTTAACCTGAATAATTTGAAAGTGGCTCCTTGTTGCTCGAGGTTGAATTATCAACTGGTGAGATCGTTTTATGCTAGTGTTTTAAATAAGCTAAATATGATGGTTCACATTTTATTCATGACAGCAAAGGGGATACGTTTATATATGTGTTTGTTCAATTAAAAGTCAGTAGTCGATTATTATAGAAATAAACCTTGTTTCATATTTTGCAAAATATTTAAATGCAACAAGCCTTATATTTTGTTTAGTTTCTTCCATTATTCGATACTATAAGTGTCGACTTTTCCTTAAGATACTGATAGATTACTTTTTAGATTGATGCTGCATGAGTTGCATCATGCAAAACCTTTGAATGGTTCGTCATAAAAGGTATCGTAATGTTGATGCTTTAGTCATGTGTTGTACATATAAAATGATTACTGTTTATTTTATTTTATTCATTATGTTGTTGACTTCATTATGTTTTGTGGGAGGTATAACCAGTGAAAGTGATGTAATGACCCCTAGGACTATTGTAATTATGCGTTTTGTTTACTAAGACGAATCTGTAATATAACGCCTTCCAATTTTCCAAACTTTCATTGACTTCTCGTGGAGGACTCCAACGGCTTCCTCAAAGATAGTATCACGTAAATATTTATTCCATAGCCACAATCGACCTGTATTCGGACGCAGCCGCACCGGTATTGTTTATTACAAGGAATGAGAATTCCATTATATACACACTGAGAGTGCTGCGACTAATCCTAAATAGCGTCCGCTGGTCGCTTGTGCAGCATAGTTGCTCTTTAATAACGGATAAGCAACAGTGGGCGATCAATCACGCTATTAAATCACATTGATTAACATATTGATAAGAATTAGTTGCATTTAGTAGTGGTAAAAACATTGAACGTGATAATTTTATACTCAAAATTTACTTTATTATAGGTCCAAAATTTCAAAGTACTTTAGTTATGTTGTCTTTTGATAAAGTATTCTCAAAATAGCTGCAAAGATGCTTGAATAATGCATCTTTTGAATGCCATGTGTCAGTCCTATGAACGTTTTTATTTGTGAATTCTGTGCATTAATATATCAAAGCCATACAAAATCTCTAATTTAAACTTCATAGATATAATGGTAAATATACAAATCACTATAACTTCTGATTTTCTCGACGTAATGATTTCAAATTTACAGGGAAGATGCTTGGATACCACATGTTTTGAATGCCTAATGCAAAGCTGATAGTTACTTGGCTTGTTTACAAGTTAATAATGATGCACCGTTGAGGAATATTTTGAAGCATGTGCATTTCCTATGCTAAATAGCTCAAAATCTTCAAATCACTATAACTTTCGATTCCCTCGTTAGAATATTTTCAAATTCACGGAGAAGATGCTTGAATACTATATCTGTCGAATGGTAGGTGCCAAATGCTTGGACATTTTTTTCTGTTAATAACGGTTTCTGGCACACCGTGAAGAGCATTCTACAGCAATGCTCAATAAATGTTCAAATTTATGTGAATTTGATCGAAATTACGTTGATTTCCATGTATTTTAGGTAAACTTATGAATTTGTTCGAAAATAAACAGTTCACTGTAAAAAACACGTGTCCACTTTCTTAAATGAACAGTCCTTAGCAGCGAAACCGCAGCGATTGTTTGTCGCTGTCTCCGTAAAAAATCGCGTTGATTTGGGTGATCCAAAGCCACACCTCAAATCTTCAAGAGCACAAATATAAAGAACCAGACGTCCATTCAAGCTGAAAACTCTATCGTTTGGTTTGATTTTTTGCATTTGAACTTTAGTCGATTTTCATAGTTGCAGCCTTCCTTTAGTTCAAACTCTAACATAATACCGTGACGGTGTCAACATTTTAGATTTTTAATTGACACCCAGTATATTGCCGTAAGTTAACGTCAAAAAAAGCAGAAATTGGTCTGCTTTTATAGTGCACTAGCCAACCCAAAGGAATCGTGGAAGACAATATGAACGAGTTTGGTTGCGTAAGAAAGGGGTCGAAATTTTCCAAATTTTCGACAGTCTATCATCAACAATAAAAAGTTTTCTCCATTTGAGTAAAATGTTGTATAAATTTCCGACCGATTGGTGAGAAAGTATTGAAAATTTATCGATAAATGGCTGAGTTATTAGTATTTAAAATCTTGCATAATTTCGTGACGGTCGCAACATTTTAGATTTTCAATTGACACCCAGTATATTGCCGTAAGACGTAGTTAACGCCAAAAAAAAAATGCGAATATTGATAATATATCATTTCAAAATTCTCTAGTTTCGCATCTTTCGATCGATTTTGATGATTTGTTTTAGTAAAAACCACAAATCAGTTAAAAATTTGCATGCACCATCAAAATTGGTTCCGGATTTAGATTCAAGTTTGGTGCGGTACCTAGGGTATTTTACAATGGAAAAGCGCAACAATTTTTTTTTCTTTTTTCGCACATCTAAATCTTGAGAAAAAAAAGCCAAACATTAAATTTAGCTCATTGAAAGACGGATTGTCTGAACGAACATGGGTGAACTTGTTAATCTTATTTGCGGTTCCTCTATGCTATGTAGTCCAGGTTCAAAACTTTTTTTTTTCGAAATTTTCAAATATTTTTTAGAATATTCTCGAAACTCAAAATTTAGTGATTTTGTAGTCAGTTTTAAACAAAGAATCTGAAAATGAGATAATATCAACAATCCTTAATTCTTCCAGAAATCGTCCAGAAATTACTTCACAGATTTTTGAATAGCATCATTTCTCCAGTATTTGCTCTACAAAATAATAGAAATACCTTCAGTATTTTCTACAAGGTTTACTCTAAAAGTTTGAATTCATCCAGATTTGATCCCTCCAAGAATTAATTCACAGTTCATGTAAGGCTTTTCCAGAAAATTTATTAGGAATTTCTAAATTAACCCCAACAGGCAATCCTGGTTAAGTTGCTGTCGCAATATTTCTTGGAGTTTATTACTTTTGCAGTTCTTTTAAATTATCTTGATTGATTTCTTAGGTATGTGTTGATGGATTTTTTAAAATTTAATTTAATTCAATACTCCAGCAAATATTCCAGTGATTCTTCTGTTCTACTTATTTTTCTTCTTCTTTCTGGCGTTATGTTCCAACTGGGACAGAGTCTGCTTCTCAGTTTAGTGTTTTCATGATCACTTATCGACTTGTGTCCCCAATCACACTCATTCAAGCCACAAAGCAGTACAGCAAAAAAAAATGAATATGATATCCATGTTTTTATGGTATATATTAGCATAACATCACATCCACATGATCAAAAAAATTGTAAGGCATTTCTAAAAATCAAATTAATTTTGGGCTCCACTCAATATTTTTGAGATTGTTTTAAATGTTTGTAAATGCTTTTCAACCCACTTCTTAATTGTAACATTTAAATTAAAACCACTCATTGCCTTGTGTGTGTGTCAGATATATTGAAATGAAACCTTATAAAGTTATTAAGAAGATTTCAAATAAACAGAAAAAAGTCTTACCAAAACATGTAAGGATTCCGCTGAGCAACGCTAAGGTTTCCATATGATAGAGGATTTGAAAAGACGTTTTTTATGCCTATTGTCTAATTTCCAGCTTTTGACAAGAAAAAAAAAACTTAAACGTGTATTCCGCGAAACAAATTCAAAAATTTCGTTTCGTTTCGAAAAATTCCGTGAGATATTTGATTTCGTATCGAGTTACACGAAACATTTTTAAATTTCGTTTCGTTTCGTCATTATCAGCGCAAGATATTCCGCGTATCGTTTCGTTTCGTATCGACATGGAAAAAATCCATATCGCATACCCTTATAAAAGAGGTTTAAAAACGCCTTAAAATGGCTTACAACGGCTTGAAATGGTTGAATATGGCTTTAAACGCCATTAACGGCTTAAAATGGCTCAAAACGGCTTGAAACGATTTGAAATGGCTAAAAACGGCTTAAAATAGCTTGAAAAGCTTGTTTAAAATAGCTGCAACAGGCTTAAAATTCCTAAAATGTTCAAAATGGCTTAAAACGGCTTGAAATGGTTAAAAAGGCTTGAAATGTCTTAAAATGGCTAGAAGTTGCTCAAAATGGCCTAAGATGGCTTAAAATGGCTTAAAATGGCTTAAAACGCCTAAAAACGTCCCAAAATAGTTTGCAATAGCTTAAAATGGATTGAAAAGGTTTGAAAAAAATGGTAAGCCATTCAAGGTGAAGATGAACCGAGGCCAAACCTAAAATTTTCAAGAGCACAAATCTGGAGAGCCGAACACCCGTTTGAGTTGAAAATTTAATCGATTGGTCGCCACCAGCTAGTGACCAATCGATTAAGCTTTCAGCTTAAACGGATGTTTGGTTCTCAAGATTTGCGCTCTTGAAAATTTGAGGTTTGGTTTCAATTTATCTTCACCTTATACCTTAACAGCCAAACAGCTTAAACTGCCTAAAATGGCTTAAAATTTCTCAAAATGCCTTGGAAAGCTTAAAACGGCTTAAAATTGCTCAATATGTCTTAAAATGGTTTAAAAAAACTTTAAATGGCTTAAAACGGCTTGAAATTGTTAAAAATTGCTCAAAATGGCTTAAAAAGGTTTAAAACAGTTTAAAATGATTTTTTTTTTTTTTTCTTTATTAGAGTGTATTTTAACGCACGAGGGCTAGTTCTACACTTATAGTTTAAAATGACCTAAAATTGCTTAAAATTGCTCAAAATGGCTTCAATAGGCTTAAAATGACTTTAAAAGGCTTAAAATGGCTAAAGGTGACGCGGGAGAACGTGTTATTTTCCCTATCTTTTGTCTCGCTCTAACAATTTTCGTCAAAACTTTGCAGACGCAAATCTTGAGTTTTTGTGAACCAATGAAGCTGAAACATATATAGAATTATCTGGTAAATTTTTCACATCGATATATGGAGTGGTACTTGGGATTTGCTTCTTCAAATGGATAGGGTGATTATAATGACGTCCCATGCGACATTTAATGGCTTGAGATGGCTCGGTGTTTGTTTGGGAAGACTGCTTGAAAATTGTTTTCCCGGAACTATTTCAACAATTATCTCTTTGTATCCCTTAAAAAACCTATCTCAAATCCTACTAAGAATTGTTTCTTAATTTCATCGAAACGTTTACCAGCATGTGTATAAAGAAAACTTCCTTAATTTCTACTATTATCAATAAATAAAATTCACAGGAACTTTCTACGCCCCACCAATATTTGTTTACGAAGAATCCTGTCAAATATTATTGTGGTTAAAAAAAAAATTGTTCCAGAAACTTCACTACAAATATTGACTTTAATTTCGACTTGTAAGATTCATTGAATTTACAATCTCAATTATTTGAATGCATTTCTTGACAAGAAATGTACGTCCAAAATATCGCTTTAGATTTCGCTGAAAATCTTCAGGATTTTTTTTTACTGCGATCAAACTTCTACCGAAAATCCAGAATATATGCTAGAAGCTCGAAACTAAATCCAAACATGATTATTTCAGGATTTTTCCGGAAGATTCTTTTTAAAATATTCAAATGAATCATGACAAAAATTATTCAAAATAATTCAATTTAAAAAAAAAAATCAAATTTATCAAATTTGTGAAAATTGTTAAAAAAAACATATTCTACTGAATCAGAATTTGTAAATTCAATGTAGAATTTGTAAAAATGTATCTAGGAAATCTTATTGAAAACTTGTTGAAAATACTTGATAACAGTCTTCCCATGAACAGAACCGATGTTGAATTTTGGTTCGAACCTTGCAACTTGTGTTGAACCGCAAATGTGCTGCGTCTCTGTACCAGTGTACCACGCCAAATCCGGTACATGTGTACTTCGGTACAAACTTAGGTTCAAGTTATGGCACAATGTCTGCTTTGATAGAGAACGATTGAAATACACGCGGATAAATTTCTACGATCATAGGGTGTCTGATCCAGTCATAGTGTGTGTACCAATAATAGTGGTAGTGCCGTTTCAAGCGTGTTATAGCCAATTTTTATTTTTATGTGGATTTTTCTAACATGGACATTGTCAAAATGATGTGAATGTGTGAAAAAAAATCTTGTGAAATAGTAAGGAAATAGTAGAAAACAATTAAAATCCTTAACTTTTTTGCTCCTTTGCGCCAGTTATAGTGGGGCGTTCTTATAATAGTGAGTCTCAATGGGAAATCAATGTAAACCACTATTATAGGAACACATGTTAGCAAATACCACTATTACTGGAACGTGTTCCAGTAATGGAGGAAATGCTTTTTTGATAGATTTAATGATTTTATCATTCTAAGATTATTTTTTACGTGAAGTATAATAAAAAAGCTTTCGAATGACGTATTCAGATATAAAAAAACGAGTTTCCGTTATTTTTTGGCGATTTTTTATTCCTCAACCCGTTACTATTGCCACTATCACTGGTACAGACGCCCTATATAGCAATTTCTGGCACAAATCGCAAGACCCTTGAGGCTTGAATAAATGTTTTATTTAAGTAGATCAACTAAGATCAATATTTTAGGTAATTTATTTTTTTATTTTTTTAAGGCACTCTGTGCTTGTGCCCACTACTGTGCCGGAATCAGTTTTATCTGTATCTTCCCTACCGATGCAGTTCTATTTTTAACTAATCTATATTTACATCTGCTTTCACTCTCTTCTGCTCTTTTGCTCTCACACCGAGCAGGTAGGAGAGTGTTCTGCTGTTGGTCCAATCGATTGCTCTTGCGGTGGTTCGTTTTGCTGAGTCGTTTGAGGCTAACTGCCTGCGAAGTGGGTCAGTTTGTCTCAGTCACCATCTGATACTGACGGAGGATGGAAGTGCTTCCCCTACGCACGGTCCTCCGTGCGGCGTCTTCTGGTGGCTGGACAGGTTATTTTTTGGAGGGGCTGGGAATTGAATCCATGACCTTCCGCTTATGAAGCGAAAGCGTAACCTCAAGGCTACGGACACTCCTTAGCTAAAATTTAGCGGTGACTTAATGAAAAAAAACAAGGATTTTACTATATCATACAACAAGACACGGTAAGTAAAAATTGATAAACGTGGATTTCACCGTTTTCTGTCTGTCCGTTTTGCAGCAACCGATTTGCACCAAAGTTTTAATTGTGGTGCAAATCGATGTTCACTTTGCACATGTTTGGGCTTAGGTTCTAGCGTTTCGGTTTGCACACGAGAAGAGAGTACAAGGAGATTTGGTACTCGCCTGAACCAACGTGTTCGGTGTTCGTTTGGAAAGACTGCTTGAAAATCCTTGTTATTTTTATTTATCTTCTTCTTCCTAGCATTTACGTCCTAACTGAGCCTGCTTCTCAGCTTAGTATTCTTATGTGCATTTCCACAGTTATTGCTTACTTTGCCAAAGCTGCCATTTTTGCATTCGTATATCCTGCCACACGTACGATGATACTCTATACCCAGGGGAGTCAAGAAAAGTTCCATTACGAGAAGATCCTGGACAGACTTGGAATCTAAACCAGACACCTTCAGCATGGCTTTGCTTTGTAGCCGTGGTCTCTGACCACTCGGCTAAGGAAGGCCCCGTTTTTATTTATCGTGAGTTATAAAAATGGTTACGGAATCTAGTTATCTAGTTCGGCAAAATAATGAAAAAGCAGATTTCTATTAAAGTTCACAAGTTTATTTATGAAGACAATCAGGAGAAGTTTGTAAACATTTTCCTCGTGATGTTTAAGTCATTATCTTAACATTTCTTAGCAGGATCGTATGACAGTTATTAGTAGAAGAAGTGTCATGGAAATAGTTTTTAGCATTCTTATAAAATTCATCGGCGGAATTCGTACAAACATATTTGGTAAGTCACTGGAAAATCCAGAAATCATTGAAAAAAATCAGTATTCGAAAAGTATTAACTGACGTATTTTGAAAGTAATTTAAGATTATTATTATTGAAGAAATGTTTAGTAGAACTTCTGAAGGAGACACTTCTTATGGAAACTCTGACATTTTGAATGACCTCTTTGGAAATCTTTATTGAGAACTCTTTCGGGACCCCGTTGAGAATTCTGTTCAAATGTCTGCAGAAACTTCAATGGAGACTCCCATGCAGACGTCTGTGGATACTTCTATGGAGAGTTCTGTGAATAATTTTGAGCCGCTATTGGTAGAAACTTGTCTGGAGACGGTTTGGTGCCGTTGTGAAGGCTTCTATGAAATCACCTCTTGAGATCTCTGTGAGGGTTCCCGTAGATACTCTCTTGAAGATCTCTAGGAAAACTTACGTGGAGACTTGTGTGTACTCTTTTGTTGAGACTTTTGTGAAGAAGTCCGTGAAAAGTTTCTGTAATATATTATATAGAGACATCTGCGAAGACATCAGTAGAGATATTTGTAAAGGCTGTACAGAACTCTTTGGGATTGCCAGATTTAACCCCTCTACCTGCAGTTTCATTTTTTATCGCCAAAAAAATATTCAAATCGCGATAACTTTTTTGTTTCTCGATATTTCTGCACCATTTTTTTACAAGATCTCAAAAAACCCTTTTTGTTTAAGAATCCGTGTCGATTTTAATTATTGGAGACTTAGTTTTGAAAATATTTCGGTGTTCCTTGGAGGGCCGACATTCTCCATATAAAATGTCTTTGGTGGCCATTTTGGTTCAATTTATAAAAAAAAAAAAAAATAAAATGTGGACTATACAATGCCAGGTGATAAGGAGCTAATCTGAAAAAAAGTCATACAAATTGGTTCTTGAAGAAATTGGCCATGAGGTTTTTCAGAGTTTTAGAGATCTTTAATTGTTTAGCGTGGTACCTGACACATGAATTCTCATTACTCAAATACTCAAATTGCTTCATTTTTCCACAACATACTCGCATTAATGTATCATTCCAAGAAGTCAACATTTGAAGAAGATAAAAAAATCTGTAGCCTGGGATTTTTACGTTATGGCTGCGTCTCGGTCCCCAAGGAATTTGCATATTTTAAAACTAGAAGATTTTTTTTTGAAAGCTAGTGAAAAAAAAATGGTGCAAAGATATCGAGAAACAAAAAAGTTATCGCGAATTGAATATATATTTTTTGCGATAAAAAAAATAAGCTGCCGGTAGAGGGGTTAATGATTTTTTCCACTTTTACATTTTAATTCCAATTGTTAGTTGTTCATAAACCTCGTAGTCTACTAGGGTGGATTGACGAAGTCTACAGATCAAAACTCATACATATCAAGGATATCAAGGATCATTGAAGGAGAGGACGGTTGAACGTTCTTAAAGTAGTTTGTGAACAATACATTACGCCCCTGCACCAATTATATTAACTTATGTATTCAGTTAAGACCTCAAGAAGAATTTCCTTCGCTACGGTATGTTTGAAAGTCGAATTTAATCTCGAATAACCACATCAAGTTTTGCAGGAACAGGCGAGACTTCCATGTTCGACAGAAACCCTTCGGCAAAAATCGACACACTATACATGCAGGACCGGCTAGAGAAGAGAAGTTTGTTGCAACCATGTCATGCAAGGTTCTGGAAATTTTCCCCCCCGTAAACGCATGCTGAAAAGTTATGAAATATTCCACCTCCCCGTTCGACCGGGACGGGAATTGGAGGCTATCGATTTTCACCTCTGATCGAATTAATATCCATTTATCCCATTTGCCAGCTCTGTAGCGGGGTGCCATGCTTCACATCGGTGTCGAGGCAAGAAGAACGCGGGCTGATCTTGTTTGCGTTACTCGCTTGATTGCACCAGCAAGATTACATCATGAGGGAAGCGGGGTGCAACATGGGGATATCGGGATGAAGATTGAATCGAATTTCATCAAATTATTGGGCGGAACATTTTTGGATACAAAGTAGTTTCGAGAGTTGCAATGTGTTGAAACAAAGAAACTTGATTGGCGGAAGACCTGACAAGGATACTCCAAGTGAATTAAATTCCTAGAACTCTGAATCGACAATGTTCAACCATCTCGAGCTTCAGGGCCTTTTGATGAAATTTTCCTCAGAAGACTGCCTCACCGGAAAACCAGCAGTTGCCAAAATCGCTTATGAAAATTAATTACATAATATTTTGTCATAACCCTCCGCCTCTTCATCACTTCCACTTTCTTCCGGGACCGCTTCCCGGAAATCAATCGATAATTTCCGACCAGGCTGGTGTTGCAATCGACGTCGGCTGTCGCGATCCCGAAAAGGCACCCAAAAGTAAAGCAAACCCTTTCGCCACCCACTGCAATGTCGGCTCTCTCGGTCGATGCAGTCGCTTTTTCCGGGAATTTAATTATCGACCGGAGGCTAATGGCTTTCGATAGGGTCTTGTGCTTGCTTGCATGTTGCACTTTAGCTTCTCTGGATCAAACTACGGCCCCAAGTGCATCGAGGCTGCTGCTGTTGCAAGTCCTTGCCCGAACGTATGCCCCTGCCTACATGGCACACTAATGAATAGATTTATCGAAATCATCGAGAGTCATGGTCGTCTCTCCGTACTGCTGCAGCATGGTGCAGCAGCAGGAAGAATTTTTGTCACAGTGCGGTAGATAAATTGACTAAATAAAGCCGGGCCAATAAAATCGCAATCGATTTATCGTTCGAGCGGCCAGGGTTTCACCTTTCAACCAACCGCGCGGCGTGGAGATGTCCGAAAGCGACAGGACAGTTAGTGAAGTAAAAGTGCATTAGGCGGGCGCTTTTCTTTCCTATCTCTCTGCAGGGCGTAAAAGCTTATCCAAGTCAACCGCACAGCCACATGAGGAGTGTATTAATAGCAAAAATAAATTAAATTACGGTTCAATGGGCAAATGCACGCCACCTTGGCTATTGAATGAGTCGGAGATGGTGTGATGCGGTAGTTCAGGGTTTCCCAACCGGTAGTCCGCGGACCTCTAAAGGGTCGTGACAAGTGTCCTAGCCTTTTCGAAAAATGAGTTTTTTTTTCATTTGTTGTATTTATTTCAAAATTCCTATCCTTATGTAGAATGTGACTTTTTTTTTAAGACTCCACAATTACTGATGAAATATTTTTATTGAATATCGGTATATTTTTTTTTTACTATAAAGAATTTATTGATCATAATAATTTGAAATTTTTAATGAGATATTTTCGGTCAAATAGTTGACAGATTTCGTCAGAGATCGTTCCAAAGTCCTTACAATTTCATAGGCGAATAGTTGAAATGGTTCAATAGACAGGAAGATTTTTGACGGTTGTCAAACAAAGTCTTTAGGATCTGACGAGTTTTCAAAAGGATTCTCCTCTATAACGAGGCTTCTAGGGAACCAATTAGCAAGTTTCTCAAGATATCTAAAGCAGCCCTGGTGAACTCCTAATAATATCTTCGAAAAACTTCTTAGCAAGATATTCGCGGATTTCTGGTGAAGTCATTTAGAGATTTTTCCCGAAACAAATTTTGAAAAACCCTTTGAAATAACTCCCAAGGAATTTCGCAGCTTCAAAAAGTTTAGGGACCACTACTGTAGTGGATGATGTTCCTTCATTTCATCCTCTCTTGCATCATACACACATTCAATCGAAATGGACGAAACTCTTCCTCATTCAGAAGAGCAGGACGAAAAGACGCATTGTTGGTTCGTAAGCTGGCAAAATAACGATAAATTTATTGTTGAGATGCCGACTTATAAATTATTGCGTCTATATGTACGGCTTCGCTCGCTCTGCTGAATGAACTCCTCGATGGATGGACTTGTACAGATCCATCTTTCTCTCGGTTTGTGTCCTGTCCTGTCGCTCGTCTATTGTACTGTGGTGAAACTTTGTGCCATCTTAAAAGGCTTTTCACTAACTGGTCCTTGCGGGAGCCGGTCGGATTCTTACGGAAGGCATATGGACATCTTAGGAGGCGACGGACGACTAATGTAGGCCAACCGGTTGATATGGTAGGTCAGAAATGAAGGGACTTCCCAGAGATTGCGGCGTAGGCTGGATGGTTCAGAGAAGGCGCGGTGCGATGGATTGGTGATTTTTCGTGATAATTTCTAGATTCTCTATTATTTTCTATTGGTGTCAAAAGAAATTTCAAATTTGTTCACTAATCGAATCATTTGCCTAGCTCTAGGCTATTGCCCTATTAAGTATATTGTTCTAACTGCTTTGACGTATGTATACAGCAATTCCGTGAAAATTTGCTATTTTGTTTCTTATCCAAATAAGGATACACGTGTTTCGTGTTTTTGTATTTTTTGATTAGGGTGACCGTTTCCGAAATAAAACTCTGCAAAAAATGAAAACAGCAATAGCCCGACGCCATCAAAACACAAAAACTGATTTTTTATTTATTTCATAAAAACTTTTTTTGTGAAATTTTATGTTTTTCTTATAAAGTTAAAATCTTTAGCTTTCATTTTGTTCAAGGAAATTGAAAATCAGTCAAGTGGTGCAAAAGTTATGATTTAAAAAATAGTGTTTTGCAAAGTTGCGATTTTTCTGGTCACCCTATTTCGGAAATGGTCACCCTAATCAAAAAATCCAAAAACACGTGTATCCTTATTTCGGATGTTCCTTATCCAAATATCAAATTTTCACGGAATTCGGTGACCCACTAGATCGGTTTTTCATGGAATAGCTGAATAACCACAAGTTAAATAGTGCATTCATTTTTTACACATGCGAATATATTCTTGTTACAAATTAAATTACAAGCTGCGGCAAAGACCTTTTCAAAGATTTAACAAAGGAGAAAGACCAGTTTCAGCTTCATTGATAACGATTAACTGGTAAACTTTTGGAAAATTTGGTATTTTCCGTTAAAAAACATGTTTTATGTTCAGTTTTGGTTACACACTCTTAAAAATAATGAAAATCACTGCGGACGTAATTCACATTATGACTGAATGACACATGATGTAAGAGATGAAATGACGTAAAAATGTGTTCTGAAAGATGCATTGAACGAAAAATGTAATTTTACATGATGAAGGACATGGAAACGATGCCACTATAATTGACATTTTCCGAATCAGACACCATCGTATTTAGAATGTGACATAAATTCACGTCATTTGGCTCGCTTCTTTTGTGTGCATCCAAAAGACATAAAATCACGTGATTTTTTCGGAGTGTGCATAACTAAGTCAAAACATTTTTTTATTACATGTGGTGTATACACAATTTGAAAACAACTAAATAAGTTAATAAGCTCATTACGCGAGGTAAAGATGGATAAATTATGGGTGAAATTATGAAAAAAATCCATGTGCTCGGCTGGGATTCGAACCCAGGTCTCTTGTATGCTAGACAAGCGCTTTACCAACGAAGCTACTGAGCCACCGAGTAAACATTAGGTCGAAAGCCTTTACAACTTTTTGTCCAAAGACATATAGCCGAATGACAATGCTGCCCATAACTGCATATTTGTCACATTCGACATTTTTGACAATTTCGAGTTAATACCGGGGATAGTCATTAAATGACAAATACTCTCGAACAACTTACTGAAATCTGTGAGATTGTTCTAGAAAATTCGAAAAAAATGCCAAGTTGATTTGCCACATTGGCAATTGTAATCGCATAACAGTCACATTGAGATTATACATGAGCCTCATAATGCAGTAGCAACGAATTTTCTATCAGAATTATTTTCTGATCATTAACCCAATATGCGATATGAGTTGTACAAAATTTCAGCCTCTAATAAGCACTTTTGAGTTCTTAGTGATTTTTTAAAATTTTAGTTTCCTCCCATACTGCAATCAAATGCAAACTTGGTATCCCATTTACTCAATGCTTACTTTTGTCGAATGTTACAAATATGCAGTTATGTGCAGAATAGGACTAACGTAAATTTGGTCGAAAGCTGATTTTGAAATGTTTTTTTAGAAAGATCATTTGATAAATCAGACATGCGTATAATATGTAACTTTTGTACAATGGAATGCATGGTTTGAACTTTATTACGTTTCATCAGAAGTTTACTTTAGGTAAACTTACTTTACGTTACAACTCAAAAATTTATCGTCTTATGCACATAAAATTGTTGCTACATTTTACGACATTGTTGGAATAACGAATACTTCTCAATAATCTGAATAATCGACTGTGAATTGAAAGACTGGACTTTTTATGTAACCCTGTTATAAAGCTTCATATCTCCATTTAATTGTGATTTGAAGTTATGCAAATATTTAAGAGCTCGAAGGTGATTTGAATGAACTTTTCAAAAGAAGATTGTTTGCGCATTGACTATAATATTGAGCTTTGGTGAAATTATTAGTCTTTCAAAATATCATCATTCTTTGAGAAACTGCAGCACAAATTATTCCTCAACGTTGTGAGCATAATTTTTTTCGAACTTATTATTCTCCCAAAATGTCACCGTTCTTTGTAATGAACTGCTGACCTTCATCTTATGAAACCGTTAGGAGAGAGTGCTCGATTGTTTCTATTTCCAATGTGCTGACGATTTCGAGTGAGAGAGTAATAGTTTGATCGAATACAACTAAAATAGCAAATTCAATGAGATGTCTAGCCCTTAACAAGTTGATCTCGGGACCAACGGATTTACTTCCCTTTCGAAAGATGTTGTCAATCAGCTACTCCATGAAAAACCGATCTAGTGGGTCTCCGAATTCCGTGAAAATTTGCTATTTTGTTCCTTATCCGAAATAGGGATACACGTATTTTTGGATTTTTTGATTAGGGTGACAATTTCCGAAATAGGGTGACCAGAAAAATCGCGATTTTGCAAAATTTTTATTAATAAAATATTATAACTTTTGAACCGTTCGACCGATTTTCAATCTTTTTGGACGAAATGAAGGCTAAAAATTTTAACTTTTCAGAAAAAAATATAAAATTTCACAAAAAATGTGTTTTTTACATGAAAAAACTCAATAGTTTCCGTTTTTTCGTGTTTTGAAGGCCTCGGGACCAAAGGGGCAATCGTTGTTCTCATTTTTTCTTGAAAGTTCTGAAAATTTTACGTATTCTGTCAAATTTTCAGCGATGTATGTATTTTAGTTTTTGAGATACATTTTTTGGAAATTAAAAATCAGTCATTTTTATCGGCCTAAAATTATAACTTTTGAACAGCTTAACCGATTTCCAATCTTTTTGTGTGGAATGAAAGCTTAAAATTTCAACTATTCAGACAAAATTGAAAAATCTGATAAAAATATGTTTAAACGTGAAAAACTATAAAAATTTCTAGTTTATTTAGAAAATTTTCATATATTTTAATGTAATTTTTTTTTTCAAAGTTTTCTATTTTTTTCTATTTTTTCTGAAAAGTTGAGACCTTAAGCTTTCATTCCATAAAAAAAGATTGGAAATCGGTTGAGCTGTTCAAAAGTTATGATTTTTTTTAAACATTACAAATCTAATGCGCTGAGATCTACAGTGTGTGCCGATGAAAAATGACTGATTTTTTATTTTCAAAAAAATATATCTCAAAAACTAAAAAACATACATCGCTGAAAATTTTACAGTTTACGTAAAATTTTCTGAACTTTTAAGAAAAAATGAGAGCACCAATAGCCCCTTTGGTCCCGAGGCCTTCAAAACACAAAAAAACGGAAACTATTGAGTTTTTTCATGTAAAAAACACAATTTTTGTAAAATTTTATATTTTTTCCGAAAAGTCAAAATCTTTAGCCTTCATTTTGTCTAAAAAGATTGCAAATCGGTCAAACGGTTCAAAAGTTATAATTTTTTTAAAATAAAAATTTGGCAAAATCGCGATTTTTTTGGTCACCCTGTTTCGGAAATGGTCACCCTAATCGAAAAATCCAAAAATACGTGTATTCTTATTTCGGATAAGGAACAAAATAGCAAATTTTCACGGAATTCGGTGACCCACTAGATCGGTTTTTCATGGAATTGCTGCAATATAACCTTAGGATCATAAGTGACTTTCTTGGGGATGCTAACCAAATATTGATTATTGACAAAAATATTCGTACTTCTTCAATTATTCAATCAATATGTGTATTAACTACAAAATGCTACTCTCGACGATAATCAGAATTCACTGAAAACTTTGTTTCCATACTACTTAGATTCAACCAAATGTTCTTTCAACGAAATGTCGGTCGCCAAATATCATATGCTTTCTATTGCAATCAAATGTCCATTCGACCAAACGTACTTTCGGCTAAACATCATTCGATCAAACATCTTTCGACTAAATGTCTTTCGACAAAATGTCATACATTCCTTGACCATCATGATTCGGAAGGTGATGCTGTTTAGTATCAAACCTGATCCTTCAGCATGAGCTACATCTGATTATGAACTTGTATGAGTTAGTTCGGCTAATATTCAAATCGGCAAACCTGGCCATCCGCTGATATATTGTCCCTAAGCGTTTGAAAGTATTTTGAAAACCCATTAAGAAGGTTGTATGTACCGTAGAATGGGATAACCTTAATGGTTTTTCAGAAGAAAATCTGATTTTTTCTTCATTCTGAAAGATTTAATTATTATATTTTTCAAACAAGTACTGGTATCTTGGTCATCGATTGCACTTGTGTGACATCAGCCCAGCTGGAACTGCATTGGAGATTGGACGTGGATTAGATCTTATGCATTGAAAGCAGAGTTTGAGGAAAAAATCATCTACAAAACTATTGTAAATTGAAACAAATATGGCAAACACCATTATCAGTCTATAAGTATTTGTATAAAATTATATTTATGAATATATGACCCTGGAGGGATCGATTCTGCTTTTCGTATAATTTTGAGCAGAAAAACCGACTGTGTTATCCAAGGGTGTTTAGTTCGAACGCGCTTCCTTTCGTTTTTCGATTATCTAAAAATATAGTACCACCCAGTACAGTTTTGCAATGGGCACAGTACAGTTTTTCAATAGGCGTGATTTTTTTTTTACGCGTATCGTTATTTTATACAATCCGATGACCCTGGAGGGATCGGTTTTGCTTTTTACTGGTTATTGAGCAAAAATATTACTGCACAATCGACAAGCATTTCGCGAAATACTATTTATACTATAAATAAGCTATTGTTTTCTCTTTTGATTGCCGGCATTCAAAAGATTAATTTGAAAACGCTTAAACAACAAATATTTATGGTCTATCGCCAGCTTTCTAGGCGAATCCTGACAATATACCTTCCCCAACCTCCAACTCCGTAGCACTTATGAGGGTGTCGCTGAGTCGGTGGCCTCTCATTAAGTAAGTGCTACATCAACATTTCCTTCCCCTATCCCAAGTTACGGTAAAGATAGGCGTGGCCGGGAATAGCGATATTCATGCTTTTAGTATTCTTGTTTATGATATGAACAAGGTGTACTCCCCTGCCTTGTTCTTGAAAGTAGTCAGGATGAGATTATTAAAAAGAAACATGAATGTTGCTAGTATCCAATCTACGAAGTATACCGTAACTACGCTAACGCTAACGCTAACGCTACGCTAAAATTATATTTATGAATAGATGTCGATAGAGTACAACATAAATCAATCGTTTTGTGAATATTAGTACATTGGTTCAATTGAAAAAATGTCCCCAATTTCTTTAAAAGGTAAGAGACTCAATTTAAGGTCTACCATAGCTACGCTGTCGAATACAAGTGACAAACTATATAGAAATCACCATATAGTGATCGTTGAACAGATTGTTTGTAAGCGTTTTAAAAATGCCAGAAATTAGTCTAATTTTAAATTCAAATTAACTACCTCTTTCGATTTCAACGAAAATGGCTCTCTTTATTGTGTTACTTAACTGATCTACAGAAATTCTGTGATTTCATTTAGTATGTAGTAAACTATCAAAGCTCCTTAGAAAATCCTAAGGGAATCCCAGAATTTTCAAAAGGTTTTCTCTGGTTTCAAGTAGTGTATAAATATTTTTTTATGAATTTTCAGGAGTTTTTCAGAGTTTAAACTAGGTGTTCCTAAGGGAATCTATAACAAAAGGTCGAAAGACAAAAGGTCGAAAGGACAGAAGGTCGAAAGACAAAAGGTCGAAAGGACAGAAGGTCGAAAGACAAAAGGTCGAATGGACAAAAGGTCGAAGAACAAAAAAGAAGGGACAAAAGGTCGAAAATCTATTTTCAAAGAAGGAAAAATTTCCCACCGAGCAAACCATTTTCGACCTTTTGTCCATTCGACCTTTTGTCTTTCGACCTTTTGTCCTTTCGACGTTTTTTCTTTTGACTTTTTGTCTAAGGAGCTCTTTGAAGCTTTCAGGAATTTTCTGGGGGATATTATGCAGCCCACAGACGCTCAGATGGTTTGACCAACATTGATTCCGTCCCCAAGTAACTCAAGACGATTCATGTTGATGCAATCGTTTGATCGATTGTCAAAGTTCGTTGCAGCAACACGATATTTCTCTGCATGTTTTGAATGATCCCGGCAAGTCTAGTGAATAGGCATGTGATTGTTATTTTATTGAATTGTATGGCTGTGGGGTAGAATATTGCTACAATTTTTGGGCAATAATCGTAGTTAGAAAGAGCAGAACCTTCAAAAGTACCGGGAGAAATGGATATTCATGAGAAATTCAAGTTATAATCCTCACGAAGTATTCCGGTAACACTCAAAAATTGTAAGTGGGTTCTCTGTCGGGGAATATTTTGAGCAGTCATCGATATGGCACTGGGACTATGGAATTTATTTTCAAGCATTCTATCCAGATTCCTTTAAAACCTTCTCTCGTTATTCTCTTTAAAGTTTTTCCATTTTCCGATTCCTCCTTCAATAAATCTACCAAATAATTCTCCCAAGATTTATTCAATAATTCCTCCAGTGAAACATCAGGAATTTCTAAAAAGATTCTATCAGGATTTTTCTCTGCAATTCCACCAGAAAATCCTCTAGGAATTCTTAAAGAGTTGAGCAATCATTCCCTAGTAATTCCTCCACAGATTTCTCCAGAATATCTTCCACCGTTTCCTCCGAAAATTCCTGCTGAAATACATGCGGAGATTTACTCCAAGAACTCTTACAATGATTCTACCCAGAATTTCTCCAAGGATTCATCAAGGAGTTCTTCCTGGGACTGAAGTATTTTATGATAGAAATTCTAGTGTAACTCTGGTAGACTTTTATGGTGGAAATTCTAGCGAAACTTCGATGATATTCGATATTGATGATAGCTACAAGAACTACAAGAATTTTACATTCCTTAAAAAACTCTTTTCTCTCTAAACATTACTGGAAATTTGTTATGGGACCATTGGAGTTCATCTTGGTGGAATCCACAGAGTAACCTTTGGTAGAATTCTCAGAGGAGTCCCTGAAGGAATTCCTGTTTTGAATCCCAGGAGGGATTCCTGATAGAGTAATTGAATTGTATACTGGTGGATTCCTAAATTACTGGTAAAATCTTTATAAGAAGTGTCTGATGTAATCGCCGGTGAATACCTGAAAACCCCATGAATTCGTGGAGTTATTCCATGAGAGATTCATTGAAAAAAAAAAAACAACCCGGGGGAATCCCTTTAGGGTTTCCGGAATTGATTCCTTAAGTAATTCCAAAAATTGATTGACGAATTCCGCGAGGAAACTTTTGGAAAATTCCGGAAGGAATCACTTGAGTAAATCCTTCAATTGATGATGAAATTTTAAAAAAAATTTGATAAAATCCCTGTAGGAATTCCTGATAATTCTCGAGAATCCTTGGAGTAATTCCTTAAGAACTAATTTCTCGATGAATTTCGGGATACATTTCTTAATCAATTCAGAGAGAAACTCCTTTAGAATTTCCGGGAGGATTCCCTTGAAGAGTTCCTGGGTGATCTTGAAGAATTTTCTATAGAAACCCCTGGAAGAAAATTCGGGTGGAATCCCTTAATAAATTCCGAGAGGAATCCGTAATAAATAGCTTGATGGAACCCAGAAAAACCCTAGTGGGATACCTGGAGGAAACATTAGAAAAATTGACGCTTATATTGAGTTGTTCGGTAATCCAATCCGCATGGTTATTAAATTAATTAACTCATTACGCGTGGTAAAGATGGACAAATTATGGGTGAAAAAAATCCACGTGCTCGGCTGGGATTTGAACCCAGGACTCTTGTATGCTAGACGAGCGCTTTACCAACGAAGCTACCGAGCCACTTGGTGACCCAATATCTGAGTTGGTTATAAGTTTAGAATTCATGACTGAAATTCAGTTGGAATCCCGGAAGGTGTTCATAATAGAATTCATGAAAGAACATCTGATAAAATTCTTGCAGAAGCTGCCAATGAAATCTATTGAAGAGCTCCTGATGAAATCCCTAGAGAAGCTTCTGATGGAACCCTTGGAAGAGTGTGTAATGTATTTCCTGGAGGAATTGCTAATGGAATCATTACCTCTTGATAGAATTCCTATAGAAATTTCAGGTAGAATCTCAGAAAGAACTCCTAATGTAAATCCTGGAGGAGCTCTGAATAAAATCCCCAGAAGAACTCCTGATGGAATTCCTGGATGAAATCCTGCTGTAATCCCTACAAGATCTTCTGATGTAATCCATAGAGGAACTCCTAATGAAGCCTCAGAAGGAACTCCTGATGGATCCCAATAGGAATCCCATGAGAGATTCCTGATAATATACCTGGCGGCACTCCTTATAAAATCCCAACAAGAAATCCTGATGAAATTCTTTGATAAATCCCTGATACAATTTCTAGGGGATTTCCAGGTGCAATCTCCGAAGAAACCCTTGATGGAAAACTTCTGAAAGAACCCCTGTAAGAATTGCAGATGGAATCTCCGAAGAATCCCTGAAGGAACTATTGATGAAATCCTAATTGAATCCCTATGGGACCTCTGTTGAAAGACTCAGGAGAACTCCTGATAGTCTCCATGGAGGAATTCCAGGTGAAATATCTAAAAAAAATGCGAATAAAATCCCTGAAGGAATTCCTGATGTAATACCCAGGAGAACTCCTAATGTTATCGTTAGAAAAAAATCTGATGTAATGCAGGAATTCCTGAAAAGTTTCCTTGTGATATTCCTAGAAGGAATTTTAATGGAATTTCTTTAGGAATATATAATATATAATAGAACTCTCCAGGTGAGATATGATATATAATTCAATTATATATCATATCCTCAAAGAAAAGATATAATCTCTAGAGGAATTCCTGATAGAATCTCATGAGGAATTCCAGGTGAAATCTCAGAAGGAATTTTTTGATGGAATCCCTTGAAGAATAACTTATGAAACCCTCACAAGAACTCTTACTGTTATTCCTAGAGGAAATTCCGTTGAAATCCATAGAGGAACTTCCGATGGATTTTATAGCGGGACTATTGATACAAACCCTGAAGGAACTCCTGAACGAATCCTTTGTGGAATTCATGATGGATTTTTACCAGTACTCCTGATGAAAGTCCTGGACCGACTCGTACTTAATTCCCAGGAATAACCCCTGGTCCCTAGAGGAACTACTGATGGAATCCTTGTACGAACTCCTGATAGAATCATTGGAGGAAATTTTGATGGAGTTTCTGGTGGAATCTTTGGAAAAAACCCTGGTGGTATCCTTACAATACTTCTAATGGAAACTTTTAATGTTCTCCTTATGAAATCCCTGGAAGAACTTTTTTAAGGAATCCCTAGGCAAACTCCTGACGGAATCCCTTGAGGAACTCCTGGTGGAATCACATGAGGAATTCCAGGTGAACTTACGGAAGAAATTTCCAAAGGAATTCTTACAGGAATTCCTTGTTAAATGACTGGACAAAATCTTGTTTAAATTCTGGAGGAACACCTGTTGGAATGATGAAGGAATTACCAATGGAATCTAGACAGGAATTTTGCTAGAATTGGAACTTTTGATGGAATTACAGGAAGAACTGTTGGTGGATTTGCTAAAGAAATAGGTTAAAGATTGTGGGAAATTGCTAGTGGAATATAGAGAAAAAAATCAAGAGCGCACATTTGATAGACTACCATGACGAAGACGATGCGTTAATTCACAAATTTTGACTTGCCATCCATCGGCATCGGCAGTTCATGGAATGTCGAAGCTTTAATTTGACATGCTGACGTCGATGTTCGTGCAACATCCCTACATACAGTACGATCAGTTCGTCAAACATTTGGCTCCGCCCACTGGTGGTTTGAGCAAAATCAAATTCGTTTGGAACTGACAAACTGTCACTGTCAAGCATCACACACGGTCAAACATCGCACCACATGATAATCAACTTGGGGGGCGGAGTCAATGTTGGTCAAACCGTTTCAGCGTGTGTGGGCTGCATTAGGGGTTAGTAAGAGGTTTTCATATTATTTCGAGGCTTTTCAAAGTATTCAAGTTTAAAAGGGATTTGCAATTCCCAGGATATCTCAGAGAAGTTTTGAAGATTGTATGAGTTTTCTAGAGTTTTTAAGGTTTAGAAATTTTAAAAACCAAAGGAGTCTTCATGTGTTTGAGATTTTCATAAATAAACATGGGATTTAGAATACGCTTCATGCCCATTGGGATCGCTTTTGAAACGTGTATGCATCGGGGCCCAGATAACCGTAGCGGTAAACGCGCAGCTATTCAGCAAGACAATGCTGAGGGTCGTGGGTTCGAATCCCACAAGTTGAGGATCTTTTCGGGTTGGAAATTTTCTCGACTTGCCTGGGCATACAGTATCTTCGTACCTGCCACACGATATACGCATGCAAAAATGGTCATTGGCATAGTAAGCTCTAAGTTAATAACTGTGGAAGTGCTCATAAAAACAGCTGAGAAGCAGGCTCTGTCCCAGTGGGGACGTAACGCCAGAAAGAAGAAGAAGAAAATATACCGAAAATTTCAAAGAATCTGAAAAATCTTAACAATCTTTTTACCCACAACACATTGGAAATTTCTCAAAACACATGGAAAACCCTTGGGAAGGCTTTAAAGACCATTTTGGAACACCTGAAACTTCACAAAGATATTCTTTGGAAACCTTTTGATAATATCTAAAAATTTCTTGAGACATCCACTAGGAATTCTTTAGGAAACTCTGAAAACGGTCTGAGCACCATGGAACCTTGTTTGAAATGCTTTGATAAAGAATTTTTTGACATATCATGAGTTAAAATGCACCTTACATTTAACTTTAGACTTTTTAACTTTAAATAAAAAAACTCAACTGCACCACAAAAGTCTTAACAGAATCACATCCTCCTTCTGACGCTCCGTCTCACTATCAATTCACTCGTAAAGTGTGTCCTTTCCTCTCGGCTTGATGCCGCAATTTATACCGGCATACACACACTCACACCTATACCCATCCATCCGTTTATGATGTCATTTTCCATCTTTTCCGAAGCACTCCAATATCCGAACCGTATGCCAAGCCGTCCACCGTCCGAACAAACTATAGTAAAACGGTCTGCCTTGTATCTATCCAGTAGTAGTGGCAAAACATATTGCCACGAGTCGTCGTCATCTTCGTCGTCTTTCACAGCTTTCGTCCCGGCCCTCGATAGGCCCTCCCAAAGTCTCAAGACCATAAGCGCGGAAATAAGTGAGAAGCTTTCACGTTGATAAATTGGAAGGCTTTTCTTTCGGTATACCATCAGCCTTGGCACACAATGTACGAACAACGATGGAATGCCGAAGAGTGCGAGATGGCAAACACGATTGTCTAGTCCGTACCACTATCCGAGCAAAGTTGAATAATAAAATGATAACAAGTTGAGTTATCCGATAAGAAGCATCTAACAACTGAGTTTGTTTTCATTTTGGTTGTATACGCAGGAAACATAACAAACATGATAACAAAAATTGATACTAACAATATCATACGAATTTCTCGTTCTGCTATTATTTCAACAGATTGATAATATGTTTTGTTATCCGTTCAATGTCTTCCATTCATAAATCATTATGTCATCAACACATGGGTGGTAAATGACTGCACAATGGACCGATGCACGAGTTCACTAATTTGACGTTTGAGCGGTGCCAAATTCATTCGTTGCCATGGTCACATAAATAACACGGCACCGCTAAAACGTCAAATAGTGAACCCGTGCATAGGTCCATTGGTACTTCGCGTTCCTTCAGGTATAAAATAGACCACTGGGGTACGTGTAACCGTAGGGAAGATCGGGTAACCAACCCCGGTGGTACCTTGGTCATATGCTGATAGAAAAGGGGGGCTCCTCTCTTCTGAGAGTGTAGCTTATCGGAGCGTCTGTTCTCCATGTTTGGTGCGGCTGATCATCGTCCTAGTGCCAGCGTGGGACTCTAAACAGTGCCGTGCACGATGGTTCTCCGGCGAGACAGCGCGTGGGTGCAGGCCGTACAAGCCAGCCGTAAAAATCATGAGTACAGGAAGCATACAATGTAAGTTCGCACCGGAAAACGAACTAACGATTTCATCAATTTATCATTATTCATTATGTAATAAAACTAGTTATTCCAATGTTATGCAGTCGTTATTCCACTATGCTCGGGTACACACCGTGCGTTCCTGTATGTTACGTAGAGTTAGTTGGTCAGGTTGCAGGACTGGTGGCTGGAAGACGACGACGTCTTGCCTTGTGCCACTTCAAGAGGGTGGAACAACAATGCACTTCCCGCATTTGTCCGGCCATTAAATCCGGTGATAAGAAGTACAGGAAAAGCAAATTGGAGAGAGTCCTCCAGGAAAGGGCTACGATATTCCGTTTTTCTTAGGGATCACTTTGTGGTGGATGATATAATGGTGGATTACGAATGAGAGCATGATAGCTGAGTAGGAGAATGACGGTTTTGAAATGTTTGAACTAACAATTATGCCATATGGAATTATATTGTTTTGAGAAATAGTTCGTACTTCTTCCATATATAAGCCAACACTCAAAGTTAGCTCATCTCTAAAAATATATGATGATGTTTGATGTTAATTGATGTTTGTTCTTCTTGACATTACGTCGTCACTGGGTCAAAGCCTGCTCCTCAACTTAGTGTTCGATAAGCACGTCCACAGTTATTAACTGAAAGCTCTCTTTGCCAAAGTTGCGATTTTCGCATTCGTATATTGTGAGGCAGGTACGACGATACTCTATGGTCAGGGAAGCCAAGGAAATTTCCATTACGAAAAGATCCTGGACCAACCGGGAATTGAACTGAATTAGTTAATTTAAACTGAATTTAAGAAAGTTTGATAACAATCGAGGTTTGGAGTAAATCTTCATTTGTACATCCTTTGGTGAAATTCTTCGAAAGTTCTCCTAAATTTTCATGAGGTAAACATTCTTCAATTCGTCTAATAATTGCATCGACATAAAACATTGACAGTCATCGTCTTGCCCATTTCCAAATGGTTCGAGGAAATTCACTCCTAAGAAAATAGACGTTGCATCCAGCTGCATTTAATCGCCACGGAATCAGACAAGCTGTCGCCTCCACCCTCTGTCAACCACCACAAATCGGGGTTTAAAAGTCTTGACTAGCTTCGACGCTGACATCGACTAGTTAGGCTTAAGCAAGTCACTCCTCCCCGGTATCTTACCTTGACTAATTGAATTACCACTCAAACCGCTGCTTGACATTAATGACGATGGCTGCAATTTATCTTCCATTTCGCGAAGCCTCGTCGTCAGACTTTGGGTGTGCAGAAACAGGAACAGGGTGCACGAGATCGCAATCAGGGCCACGAATTCTGCATATCTGGAAAGAAAGCGACGGAGAGGGTGGGGAAGAGAGTGAGTTAATACTAATCATAATGGGTAGAAAAACTAATAATAATGAGATGACATTGTTTGGAATGATGGCGGGGTGGTTTGCACCGCATCATGCAGCAGTTATGGTGACAAGCTTCACGGTCTAGCTAGCGTAGCGAAGGAAATTAAATAAAATTCTGGTCCATGACGATGATGAAGCACGACGATGTTGCTGGCTCTGAAACTGCACCGCGTGGCGGAAATGCAGTTAGTTGCACGGTAGCAATTTACTAATTGAATGAAACATGACCGTGCAATCTGATGGAGTGTTTTTCGTTGAATGATAGATGCTAATAGAGAACTCTTTATTATGAACAAAGTCTTTTTTTACGAAGTTTCCATTTTTTCTGGATTTGACTTTCCGCAAACATACAAATCCACAAACAGCTTGGAAATGGATTGAGTTGGATGCAGAAAGTGTATCAAAAGTCCCTGTATTTTATATATATATCGTAAAACGGGGTAACATTTATCGGGGTTTCACTAGTATTAAGAAGTATAAACAAACATTTATGGAATATTGTCAATGCATAAATAATGCTAGTGTTTTTTATATTGACTAGTCAATAAAAATTGTGATATTTTGTAAAAATTTGATTTTTCTCATGCGCAAATTTCTAAATTTATGCAAAAAAATGATTTCCATGATAATGGGTGACACTACCGAAGATTCATGTCTCTCATAATATCTGAAAATGATATAAGCAAGGAAAATACGATTTTTACTAAAAAAATGGCATCACCGGAACGATTCCGATTTTCATATGTATTTTTAATTCAGCAATAGACGAATTACTATGAAAAATTCAAATATCGTTAGAAAATTGCCCATCTTTACGTGTATTCCACGGTTTGAGTATTTTTTTTTTCAAGTTACTCAAAAAGTGAAAGACTTTTAAGAGTTTGAAAAAAGACACGGACACCGTCTTCAGCCATTTAGCTGCACAGACTGTAAATTAACACTAGACAACGGACAAGCATGCTCCAATGGTACAGCCGAGAAACATTCCTCACGAAAAGTTTCAATGGCTGCAGCGGGAATCGAACCCACAACCCATGACACGATACGCTCATTTCCTGACGACACTAACCGCACGGCCACGAAGCCCGAAGTTTGGACTTCATATTCAGATGTCACCCCAGATTTTATACCGTTTAACTACATATATGGTTGCCAATTGTATAGTGTTCGCTAAATTGCTTTAAGATGATACGGAAACATTCTTGGAAACCGCAAAATTTTCTCAGAAAATAATAGAAAAAAAAACATTTTCCTTTGCACCTATTTTTCGCCACCTCAAAAACTAAAACACATACATCGCTGAAAATTTGACAGTAAACGTAAAATTATCTGAACTTTCAAGAAAAACTTTATAACAGCCAAAAACGGAAGTTTTTTGACGTTGGATAACGTCTTTCGGCAACATATGGGGGTACAATTTCAAAAAACGAAAAATTGAGCATGTAACGAAAAATGGTCAGGTTTTGACCGCTAATAACTCAGCCATTTGTCGATAGATTTTCAATATTTATACACCAATCGATCGGAAATTTATATACGCGTCGATTCAAATAGAGGACACTATTGATTATTGGCAACAAACTATTGAAAAATCGTAAAATGTTGACCCCTTTCTTATCTAACCAATCACGTTCAAGCACATTTTTGGGTTCCGCTTCCCACTATAAAAGCAAACGGGTCCCTGCTTCTTCCCTCAGTCTTCTTTTTGCGGTCGGACTGTGAACACGGTCGGGCGAGTCATTCTCGCTTTGCGTTTGCACCCGCGTCACAGTCCAATTTGTGTCGTCGGAAGAGGAAGACGCAAGATTGATTTGCGGCGGCGTTGACGATGGCTTGGGCGCTTCTCGTCATTGCCGCCGCAAATTTATCCGCGCTTGCAGATTTCGACTTTGAATTCAGCATCGGTGGTCAAGAAGCAAGCCCGCTAGGAACGAAATACCACAGGCTCTTTGAGTTGCTGATCCGAGGAGCTGCTGCTAATCGAGCGTCGGACTTGTGAAATCGCTCAAGATTTTAAGAGTGAGCATCGTTTGCAGATTTCGACTTATGCCTGGTAATCCACAACCCGTTGCTGTTGTGCGCCATCCACGTCACGTCATTTAGCTGGTTCGTCGTATAAGCAAATCGGCGCTTTTCAGGGCCATCAAATGTGTGGAAAAGAGTTAAAAGAATAATATTTCCGACCTTATTACATTTTATATTCCTCAATCAATATCATAGCTTCATACAAAATTTAATTTGTCATGAATAATTGATGGCATGACAATTTGATACTGTATTTACGGTCGCTGCTGCAGTGCCGTCACAACATTTTACAACGAGTGGCATTTCCAACAGCTTCTTAGACTTGCCATATTTTATGAGAACATATGTAACAAAATTGCGACATATTTAGAATGCTTCTGAAAAGAAATTTTCATTGAACAATTTTCATCATTTTGGCACCCATGGATCAGAAACTTTCCTTCATACAAAAGAAAACTATTGATTATCAATAGCTAACCATTAAATATTGGAAATCTTTCTACGAATCGACTCCAATAATTAAAACTATTGATTTTCATGAATAAACTATTGAAAAATTGATAAATATCAAGGCATGTCTTATTTTCCATACAAAAGCACATTTTACTTGTGTATTCCTAGCACAGACATCATTGCTCGATATCTTAGCCTCTTTCGTCATGCAAAGGGAAACGCCCCTTTCGATCTTCTTCTTACTCCTCTTTATTCTATCGTATTCAGTCGAAGCCAACCAAGCTTCAATGAGCCCCGCGCACATCAGTCAATCGTCGACCAGCAATTGGAGAAGGACTCCGGACTAAATTTTACACATTCGTCGCTGCCGCTGCTTCTGCTCTTGTTTATTCCCAATCCAAGCTAAATGCTGCGGGTTCCGTGAAATCGCTCATCATGGCCATGGGCATCCAGCTAGACCATCAAATTCGTGGAGAACGCGTATAGAGACCTTGAAAATTGCCGTCGGAGGAGTGAGAAAACCAACGAAAACAAGGAAGCACAAAATTACCGACCGCATTTCGATTTAATCGTCTTCGGTAATCTTTTGGTGTGTTTCTGTCTAACAATGGATTGACAACCCAGTTTGATCGACGGTGACTAGCCCCAACCGTCCTTTTCAGGACGACCATTTCATTTTGAAAGAGTTGTGAGAATTTTTCACCGTTAAGAGCGACATTACTGGTGATTGAATGTGATTGATTCAGATTTTGATCAGTAATTTGCTTGCAATCATTTATCACGGCTAAATAATGCTTCTCGAGAATCACAGTGTCAAGAAATAAAATTCCCATTGCGCGCGCGCAGACAATCGTCGACAGTGTGTGCATGAGTCGGATAAATCGCGAACGGCACTTGAATTAAGAATCCATCACCGTTTGCCTCGCATTACATTGGCGTAGATCGCGTACAGGTTGGTATCCTCGAACAAACCGACCAGTTAGGCCACGCTCGCTTCCTTCAGGGCCATGACGGTCGTGCTCTGGAATCACAGATCGGTCTTAAGGTGACACGGGAGACCGTGTTACTTTCCCTATCTTTTGTCTCACTCTAACAATTATCATCAAAACTTTGCAGAAGCAAATCTCTAGTTTTAGTGAACCGATTAAACTGAAAAGTTAATGGGTTGTGCACTACATATATATAATGCTAGTGATTCATTTTCGCATCGATATATTGAGTGGTACTTGAGATTAACTTTTCAAATGGAGAGGGTGATTAAAACACCGTCCCGTGGCCTTATTCAAGAAGTCCTGATCGATTTCACCGCCAGCAACAACTATTGCTGTGGCGCACAAGATTCGCAAACTCTACACCTGTTATGATGTGGAGCTGGGCTTGTCAGATTATTATGGTGATATTTGCGCTGCCGAGATCACTATAATGATTTGTCGGGCACTACCGGTTTGCCTCTACATTTCTCCGGATACCACAATGAAGCAGAAGAAGTTCTTCATGGCGCGGAACTTCTTCGAGTATCAGAAGGAGACCATGCCAATCATCAGAAGGAGACTTCAACATCGATTTGAGCAAAGAGGAGTACACAGAGTTAGCGGACTTCATGGACAAGAACCTCAACCTAAAGCTGGCTTCGGAATCCACTAAAGCAACCAATCTTAGTGGATCATGAATGGACTTAACGTTCAACCGGTATATTTGTTTGGAGAGCAAAAGTTACCGCTCATGCTTCATCTTTCATCGACCGGTTCTATCGGTGTTGAAGTGTTAACCCTTTCCTTCCCATGGTAGCACAGGTGATCCACCACTTTGCATAGGTCGTATACAAACTGTACAAGTTAGATCTTACCCATTTTTTCACCACATGTTCACATATGTTTCATGAACTACTGTACAAAGTTTCACTAGAAATAGACACTTGGATTTCAATTTAAAGCATAACGACTGAAGTAAAGTCGGCATTTTTTCAAATTTAAATAAAGTGGATTTTCAAACATCCATATTGAGTAATATGAACATAATTTTCACCTAACAAAAATAAGAACAAGCTCGATTTAGTTATTTTTCCAAGATTCAATAAAGTTTTTATAATATTCTTTACACAAAACTATTGATTTTGAGGAAAACGATGTGGATCACTGATGATCCATTGGGAACAAAACGAGATTTTCATCGATTCTATTCTAACCTATCTTTCTGAAAACGAAACTGTCATCACATTTGTTTACGTCTCAGAAAGTTGTTCTAAGTTCCTCGTTTCGAACGTGTTTTAAGTGAAAAATGATTTTTAAAGAAACAATAATTGTTTATGGACGCTAAAATGGAAACGAATGAACCAGAAAAGGCTACACTCACGGATGAAGAGGATTTCTTCGGATTTGAAGCAGATGATGAATTATTTCCGGGTATCACAGACGAGGAGGATGCTTCTGGACTGAAATTGAAACGCCGCCGCAAGAGTAAATTATCTTCCGACACCAATCTTCCTACAAAATGGACCGAAAGGATGCCCTGTGGAACAATCCACCGTAGATCCCGAGAAGGTGAAGAAAGAAAGAATGTTCCGTTCGAAGATACTTCGTACGAACACGAACAAGTACCCAGTGATGATCCGATTCCGCTGGTTGCTGGGAGCGATGGTAGTATTTGAGTTTTTAAAATTTTTATCAATCGCTAATAATACAGGTATTTGTAGATTGCAACAATAAGCCAATAAAATTCGAGGGAGATACTTCCGTGCTTGAAAAACTTAGCGAACCGGAGAAAATTATTGAAACCGGAACGAGCCGACTTCGCACATCTCTTGAAACGCCGATGGACACAAAGGTACCACTGAGCAATCAACGATTGAAACCGATAACTTCGATGACGATAGTAGTTCTGAAGATTTGTTCGAAGATCGTGATGAAACATATGATTTTTCTAAATTAAAACCGAAAATTACAACAGAGCTGGATGAGTGGGATGGTAGTATATCAAAAATTGATTTATTACGAATCTATAATATAAATAATGATTCATTTCACAGACACTGATGATCTTGATTTGCTTGCATTGACCTTTGAGGGAGACGTATCTGAAGTTGAAGGAATCGATGTATCGGACGATGAAGATGAAATTGAGGCTTTCCATGCAAACACGGAATCGCCAAAGTGTGTGTTTTTTTTTATAGTAGGGTACAAAAAAGCTTCAAAAGCCAGGCCTGTTGTGTGTTGGCACGGTGTGGGACTCACGTTAGGCGTTATTAACCACTAAAAAACTTTCCCTACTGCTCCTGTGCCTCGATTTCCCCCAGAACTACATCAGGCAACTTCATCGGGGGAGGGCTGTGCTCATGCACTTCTGTGCTCATGCACTTCTGTGCTCATGCACTTCTTCAATCTCAGCCTCTAACTGTTCTGCTAGTTCGCTGTTGGAGCGTTTTTCCCAATTGGCGGTTGAACATCTCGCCAGGACTTTGGACAGCTTTCTGTGCGACGACGCATACTTCCCTTGGGCTGGCCTCGCGTCAGAGCTCTGTTGATCTTCTACTGGACGCTCATGTGCACTTCGTTGCTCTACGACGACTCGTTCTCCGCTGCTGCTGTTCGAGCTCTCCTTGTTGACCAGTTGGATGCCAAGGTCGGTCCAGTAATTCCGGTTGGAGGATGACTTCCGGTTTACTGGCGCCCAGACGACCCAAAACTGGTTTGTGACGATCGATGCTACTCGGCTTAGTCCCCGACGGTGGAGCTAGCCTACTCCGGATACGCGCTTCTTCATGATTCGATACTGGCCGGTGGAGTGCCGAAGTCGGTCCAGCGATTCCGGTTGGAGGATGGCTTCCGGTACACTGGCGCTCCGACGACTCAAGCCGGTGATACGCTACGTACTACTCAGAGTAGTCCCCGACGGTGGATCTATCCTACTCCGACGAAGATTTCCCCGGCGGCGGAAGATCTCCCGAACCGATGCTATCCGGGCAGATGCCGAGGTCGGTCCTGCGATTCCGGTGGAGGGAAGCTTCCGGTTCACAGGCGCCCCGACGATCATTTGCCGGTGCAACAACGCGATCTACTCAACTAGTCCCCGGCGGTGGACTTAGCCTACTCCGAAGCTCGCCAAAGTGTGTGAAACCACAGAAGGATACACCAGTCAAATCCGGGACAAAAGTTCGTCGTAACCAACATAAAACATCAGCAAAGCAAGCTGCATCCAACCAGCAAGGAAAGAAAAAGGGGGTTTCTACTAGATCGAAATCCAAAAAGAAGGGCACTCCACCTAAGTGGCATGAGGATGAAAGTGTTTGTTTCGATTGCATTGAACCGGTTGTAAAATCCTCTAAACCACCGACCAAGCCAATGACTCCTTACCAGTACTTTGGGTTGTTCATAGATTCTGAAATTATTTCTGATATCTGTGAACAAACAAATCTTTATTCAAGTCAGCAGGATGAAACCCCAATCTATGTAACTTCAGGAGATATCGAGCAGCATATTGGACAGCTACTGCTTATGGGTGTAACGAAGGTGCCATCGTATCGATTGCATTGGGGTTCTACTACCAGATATGCCCCGATTGCTGATGTAATGCCACGGAACAAGTTTGAGACCATCAAACGGTGCTTGCATTTCAACGACAACACAAAAATCAAGCAGCGAGATGAAGAAGGATACGATAAGTTGTTCAAGGTACGCCCGTTCATCGATGCTCTCCGGCGTAATTTTTTGAAAATTGAACCTACACCTAATCAATCGATAGACGAGATCATGATACCTTCAAAAGCAGCATCTCCTCTACGACAATATAATAAAAACAAACCTCACCGATTCGGTATAAAAGTAGAAGGACGAGCAAGTTCCGATGGAATTTTGCACGATTTTTCTATTTACGGCGGCAAAACAAACAACGAACCCTCAGGCGCATGGGGCATAAGTGGCGATGTTATAATCAAGCTGATTGACACACTACCACAGAACGTTCCGTATCGAATTTTTGCGGATAACTGGTTTTCGTCGTATGCATTAGTAAAAGAGATGAAATCTCGTGGACTGGAGTACACAGGAACCGTAAGACAAAACAGGATTCCAGGATTCGAAATGAACAAGAATTTGAAAGCTGAAGGCAGAGGCTCATTTGCATGCAATGTGTCCAATGACAACATTGTCGTTGTAACGTGGATGGACAATAAGCCGATTAATCTTATATCATCCTGCTTCGGAGTGCAGCCGATAGATGAAGTAAAGCGTTGGTCTGTATCGGATAAAACTTATAAAAGTATCCCACGACCTCTAGTTGTTCGGGAATACAACTGCTACATGGGAGGCATCGAATGATTTCTTGGTTGCTATATACAGAACACAACCAGGCACCAAGAAATACTACATGAGAATTTTTTATCATTTACTGGATGTATCTGTTGTGAATGCCTGGTTGTTGTATAGGCGTCACATGAAACAAACGGGACAGGAACATATGACTCTTCTCAACTTCCGAATAGATGTTGCCAACAGTCTGATTCAATATGGAAAGAAAATTGTACGACGCCGAGGACGACCAACAAACCAACCTATACAAAAACGTCAGCGAGAAGTAGCATCTGTTGGGCCGTCTCTAGAAGCACGGTATGATGGACTAGAGCATTGGCCCGTTGAAGACCGTCGAGAACGTTGCGTTCTGTGCAAAGATCGAGGATCATTCAGTTCATTTAAATGCACTAAGTGTGATGTTTGCTTGTGCATCAAGAAAGGCAAAAACTACTTCACAGCCTTTCATTTGCCACCAGATTAAATCGACGAGAGGCGAGAAGAGCACAACTTACATATAAAAAGTATGATTTTGCGTAAAAATGAAAATATAAACAGAAACAAAATTGATTTCTCTTTTTTACTCTAGTTGCAGTTATCTTCCCAATGGATCACAGGTGATCCATCATAAAAATTATCTATTTTAGTTTCATTCGAATATTTGAGTAAAACTTTACATCTTTTGTTCTGGTAATTTATCCAGATATCAAATTTTCTATTTTATAACTACAAAAAACGTCGTGGGAAAGAAAGGGTTAACCGAACCAACCAAATAATAACACTCAATGTCCATAATAGATCAAAATTGACATTCAACAAATAGTTTGAAAATTGATTAGATTTTTTGTCAGTTCCTAGAAATCTTTCATAAGCTCGTGACGGTCCTAAATCAGGAAATAGAAGAAGCTAACGTTATCCAACGTCAACTTGGCGGTCGTATCTCGCAAACAACCTCTTACTTTTTTAATAAATTTTTTCATTTAAAAAATCAATATATGTGAAATTTTGTATTTTTCTTGAAAATCTTTAGCTTTTCTTTCGTCCGCGAAAATTAAAAATCAGTCAAGCGGTTCAAAAGTTATGATTTTTTTTAAATAAAAATTTGCAAGGTCGCGATTTTTCTGGTCATTCTATTTCGGAAATGGTCACCCTTATCAAAAAATCCGAAAACACGTGTCTCTTTATTTCGGATAAGGAACAAAATAGCAAATTTTCATGGAATTCGGTGACCCACTAGATCGGTTTTTCATGGAATGGCTGCATTAATAGAACCAGTATTTACACAAATTTAGGGGCCCATATAGCCGTAGCGGTAAACGCGCAGCTATTCAGCAAGACCAAGCTGAGGGTCGTGGGTTCGAATCCCACCGGTCAAGGATATGTTCGGTTGGAAATTTTCTCGACTTCCCAGGGCATAGAGTATCTTCGTACCTGCCACACGATATACGCATGCAAAAATGGTCATTGGCACAGTAAGCTCTCAGTTAATAACTGTGGAAGTAGGGGAACTCAGGGTAAAACCGACACTGTGGGTAAGATCGACACCCTTTGATTTTTCATGTTTTGAGCAGATTTTCATGCAGTTTCCACCACGCTCTATCTTTATTTGTGAAATGTTGTGTTTCGGATGACATTACAACTGACTCTACCAATAAGCTGCCAAAATAAACAACAAAATCATATTGGATAACATAGAAGCAACAGCAGTTGCAATAATTCGCTGTTATTCTTTAACTATTTCGCGTGTTAAATTTTTAAAATGTCATTATTTGTTCTGCGTCTACATAGCATAGCATAGCATAGCATAGCATAGACTGACTGTACATGTCAATGGTTGCTACTCCGTGATTGATCGGAACTGGTAAGAATTGCACTACGATCCAAATGAATAAGGGATGGGAGTTTCCGCTTACTCTCGAAGTGCAATTTTAGCAGATCTAATATTATTGATCAATAACGGCGCCGGCCAAGTCCTTACAGTCAGTTGGGATGGGAAAGGAATGTTAGGGTGTAATGATTGTTGCTTCTAGAGACCGAGAATACCTCTGCATCTCCACAATCACCACGGGAAGGGTGTTTATTAGTGAGGGAGGAAAAGATCTGGGAGTCACCTCTGGTCGGTGATGCGATCCATGGACAAGGGGGAAATATACGACTTGTATTTAAAGCTAGTTTTGTATTTTTGTCTCGAGAAGTTTTTGGAAAAATACTTCAACATCTATAATGTCGAACAATTCAAAAGACGTTTTTATTAATGACGAAAACTGAAAATTACATGTATATATTTTAACTTATATGAAACAGGAATAATGCCGACACTTGTAGTGACGAACCATACATAGTTTGTTTGAAAATTACATCTAAGTATTACTGTGCATTTTGTCTCGATATGGTAGAAGTTTTAGAAAATACGTCAACATTCACAATGTCGAACAATTCAAAAGATTTTTTTTAATAAATAATTTTTAATAATGTCAAAAAGAGAAAAATATATGTATATTCAAATTGTATAAGAAAAAAGCATAATGCCGACACATATAGTGACGAACCATACAAAGTTTGTTTTAATATTACATAAAAGTTACGCTTTCAAGAAAATATGTGTTATCATAAGCATGAAACGAACTCACCAGTTGGTAATCCATTCTCGACTGAACACAAAACTGACACTGGGCGCTGCCATAGTAAACGCGTCGAGCGATGCGTGCGCGTGTGCGAGCCCGCAAAGCAGAATATCAACAACAGGAAATCCTTTGATCGCATCGCGTTCGCGGACGCGGACGCGTTACTATGGCCTCGGCCACTGACAGCAAAACTTCTTGGCGTCCCGAAAATAAACCGTCTTGCTTGGGCCTTCCCAAATACGTACCCAGCAAGACGCTCCAAAACAGGTGAAAAAAAAAATCTCCGGCGACGAAAACACGCGCGAATCCGTCAGCAAAATCAATCGGACGACGCAAAACCGAACTGTCCTGCTCCGGCAACAAAAACGCGCGAATCCGTCAGCAAAATCAATCGGACGACGCAAAACTGAACTGTCCTGCTTGGGCTTCACGAAGCACTACCCAGCAAGACGCTCCAAAACAGGGGGAAAAAAATTCTCCGGCAACAAAAACGCGCGAATCCGTCACCAAAATCAATCGGACGACGCAAAACCGAACTGTCCTGCTTGGGCTTCACGAAGCACTACCCAGCAAGACGCTCCAAAACAGGGGGAAAAAATTCTCCGGTAACAAAAACGCGCGAATCCGTCACCAAAATCAATCGGACGACGCAAAACCGAACTGTCCTGCTTGGGCTTCACGAAGCACTACCCAGCAAGACGCTCCAAAACAGGGAAAAAAAAAAAAAAAAAAAAATTCTCCGGCAACAAAAACGCGCGAATCCGTCACCAAAATCAATCGGACGACGCAAAACCGAACTGTCCTGCTTGGGCTTCACGAAGCACTACCCAGCAAGACGCTCCAAAACAGGGGGAAAAAAATTCTCCGGCAACAAAAACGCGCGAATCCGTCAGCAAAATCAATCGGACGACGCAAAACCGAACTGTCCTGCTTGGGCTTCACGAAGCACTACCCAGGAAGACGCTCCAAAACAGGGGGAAAAAAATTCTCCGGTAACAAAAACGCGCGAATCCGTCACCAAAATCAATCGGACGACGCAAAACCGAACTGTCCTGCTTGGGCTTCACGAAGCACTACCCAGGAAGACGCTCCAAAACAGGGGGACAAAATTCTCCGGTAACAAAAACGCGCGAATCCGTCACCAAAATCAATCGGACGACGCAAAACCGAACTGTCCTGCTTGGGCTTCACGAAGCACTACCCAGCAAGACGCTCCAAAACAGGGGGAAAAAAATTCTCCGGCAACAAAAACGCGCGAATCCGTCAGCAAAATCAATCGGACGACGCAAAACCGAACTGTCCTGCTTGGGCTTCACGAAGCACTACCCAGCAAGACGCTCCAAAACAGGGGGAAAAAAAAATTCTCCGGCAACAAAAACGCGCGAATCCGTCACCAAAATCAATCGGACGACGCAAAACCGAACTGTCCTGCTTGGGCTTCACGAAGCACTCATTATTTGTTCTGCGTCTACATCATCATTTACTATTATTACGTTCATACAAAATGGAGGAGAATTTATTTTTTGGGTTTTCGACAGCTGAAAACGCTATTGAAAAATAAATGTTCTCTCGGGGTAAGATCGACACTTTCATTTGGGGTAAAATCGACACCTTTCTTTGCTAAATAATCTAACTTCAGGAAATCTTTCTTGTCGAAAGACTTCCTCTGTAGTTTATGTGAGTCTTTGTTTTCGAATTCCAGTGAAGTTCATGGATTGCAAACTTGTTAACATGTAAAATATGACACTATATGACTTGCCACAAGCTATCATTAAGAATTAAAAAAAAATGTTTCTATGTTTCACGTTTAAACTTAATAGTTTGAAGAATTTTTTCTCATTTGAAATTGAAGAATTAATAGAATAAAATGCAATGCAATGAAATGTTTTCACATAAATTAATCTTATTGTTTATTTACAAACCATGAGGTTCGACAGTTTTTAATAACTGAAAATAATTACACTTTTCTGTCTTGTTGAAATAAAACAATATTTATTTTTAAAACCAATCACTCGTCACAACTTCATCTTTGAAAACATTCCATGAGAACAAAATAATCATATCCATGTGTATTCACCTTAATTTCATATTCTTAGCATAGGACATTTGAAATTTTGACATGTATTTAATGGATCTTCGGCCTCTCTTCAATAATTTACGTAATATGTGTAAAATCCTTTAGAGGAAGGGGTCATAAAAGTCTAAAGTCATGTTTAATCCATTCTTTTTAATATTCCATGTGATGGTAATGTTCACAACGTATAAATTCTAGTCAAAGTGCATGTGTCGGTTTTACCCCAACAGAGTGTCGATCTTACCCACACTCTCAATTGTCTCACTTAAAAATGATGAAATATCAATTTGATTCAAATCACTATATAACATTAATATATCATCCAGCGATCGAAGGGATAGATAGATTTATAACCAATATGTGATTCTACAACACTTTTAGGTTCGTTTAACAAGCGAAAGTACACCAAATTTATCAAAAAGCTTAGGGTGTCGGTTTTACCCCGAATTCCCCTACTCACAAGAACACTAAGCTGAGAAGCAGGCTCTGTCCCAGTGGGGACGTAATGCCAGAAAGAAGAAGATTTACACAAATTTAGCGACTTGTAGCTCAAATTGTGACGTGCTGGGGTATTTCTGAGACCCTATGAAATGAACGATTTTCTAGAGCATGTTCTACGATTTTATCGTGGAAGGCGAGTGCAATTAATGCAAACAAAGTAACAAGCTTTCAATCAATGTTTGTTTCTTTCCGCGGGTCGAGAGAAAACAGATCTGAATAAACAAACTTGGACTTGAAAGCGTATTTTTGTGAGAAATCAAGCTTTCTGTAGCTTGGATAGCTTCTCAAAAAACTCCACACAAATCGGTGAAATTGACATTCTGAATTTAAATGATACAGGATTCTGGAGGTCTTAGTATTCAATCCCAGAGCACAAATCCAAATCAAATGTTCATTTCCATACCGTCAAATAAAATCAGAGGATGATCATTGGAACCCTCTCTGGTAATTTTGAATAAGGTGACTATAATCCAGTTTCGGAACTCCGTTTTTAATTCCGAAAGAGCAATTTTTTAGGTCAAATTTGGGACATGTTGGACGTATAGGGGTCTTTTTCGGTTTTGTTCAGTAGCTCCGATATTCGATTTCGGAGTTTAATTCACATTTCTAACAATAGAGTCAAGTGGAGCAAAAGTTCGAGTGGGCAAGCGTTTCTTCTTAGATTTCTAGCTCAATTCAAAACAAAACTTATAAATATCATGTTGGTTCGAATGTTATTCAAGTAAGAGACTTTCACTCAAAATATAATAAAAATCGATTGAGAATTGGAAAAGTTATGGCTATCTGTTATTTTTCGACGTGAATATTGTAATTCTTGGTCAAATTTTTGTTGCATGGAACCAAATAAAGATAAATTCTTTTTCAATATTTTATGTGAGGACGTTTCTCGACCAATCGTGAGGATACTTTGAGAAGTATTAATTTTTACATAAATACTTGGAGACAAATGTTTGGTCCATAATGGGGCAAAAGTTCGAATCAGCGCACAGTGCGTTGAATGTAAGGAGATGCGGTACAAAAATCAAAACTGGAAGATCAAGCCATTTGAGCACCTTGGTATGGAAGGGAAAGTTGTTTCTGGTCAAAAGAGCTACAATTTGCATAAATAACACAGAAAAAACGCATAATCGCAGAACTGTCCCAAGTGCCAATTACATTATTTTCCAAGAAAAACCTTGCAATTTGTACTTTTATTGCTCAAAATGATGTAAGAAGTTATTTGCATCTAGGTTTATTCTTACTCGTAGCTGCAAAAGTGATTAAATGCCTTTATACAAAAAAAACACAATTTTCCCTAATTTTTAAGTTTTTAATGAAAAATTTAAATAAAATCTTGAAAACTACATAAAAAATATTTTTTATAATTTTAAGCATAAACTTGCTCTGGTGTAATGTCTGATTGAGCCAAGACCACATAGCGTTGCAAGATTTTCGGATTTTTTATCACAAACAACTCATTTTCATACTTGTACTGGTTGAGGAGTATACCTACAAATAGCCAAAAATCTCGAAGAGTTGCAGGGAGTTGCAGCTGTATCTTTTAGACCTCTTAGAGGACACTCTAAGAGTCACGCCTGTGTGTGATTTAAGGTGGAACTCGGTGGAACTTTTTTTGAATCGATAATCAAAGTTACATGTTAGTATTTCATAAGTTTGATATAATAGCCAACTCAACGTGCCGATTTCTCATATTCAAAGTTAAAATTGGTGTTCATATCCCGTCAAATAGACTCTACCAATCTTCAGCCTCGCTCGCTTTTAGATTTTGATTGAAAATATTGGTTTCAACACTCTCCGTACTAGTTGAAAGGAATGCTGAAAACATTCGACAGAACTTAGTTTTTCTGCTACTCCGACAACTGTCACTTTCGACGCTTGTTGTAGTAGTTTTAGAGCTTTATATAACTTATAAATACTTGTTCCAATAACCGATACTATCTATAAATACTTGTGGATGCTTATTATCGCCGGATAAAATAACCTGAAATTTGATTTTTGTCTATGGAGCAACGCACTGTGCAGCGGGGCAAAAGTTCGACCCATGTATAAACTCACGGAAAAACTCAACTAGGGTTGTCATGTCTATTACGGCTTAACATAGAATCTTTCTGGTGGGCTTCGATCCCACGACTCCCAATACGCTACACTTGTTTGTGCCACATAAGCCAACGTTGGCTCAAGCCGGACCCATACTAACCATCCCATTGAGCCAACGTTGGCTTATGAGTAGTGTGGCACAAACAAGGCAACAGTGCGACGCTAAAAATAAAATCTCTCACTGTTGTTCGTAGGCACGCTTAGGAGAGTCAAATTGGGCATCTCAGAGAGCCGAAGGAGGTGTAGGGTTGTAGAAAATGGGGTCATGACGGACTTTGGTTTCAGGTTGGCCGATTGCGCTGCAGAATCGTTATCCGTTCTGTGGCGTAGTTGGTTAATGCGCCCAGTCTAGCGTATTGGGAGTCGTGGGATCGAAGCCCACCAGAAAGATTCGAATATTTTTCTCAATCTTACTTCTCAATTTATCCAAATTGACTTTTGTGTCTACGACCTTCAGGTACTTTCACGGAAAAAAATGCATATTGCTTAATAAACACATATAATCTGAAAATTTAACGAAATTTGCCTGATCGTGCGAAAAATGTCACCAAAATTTTACATTTTTTGGGGATTCATCGGAGAATAAACAAAAGATTCTTTACGGTATTATCATCAGACTCTAGTCATGATTCTAATCAGAATTCTTAAAAATCTTTGCAGGATTCATATCAGACTCCTCGCAGGATTCTCATTAGAATTATCTCAGAATTCTCAGTAGAATACTCTCAAGATTCTCATCCGAATTTCAGATGCTTGTCAGAATCCTCGTAGAAACAGTAATCTTCACAGAATTTTCATCAGAATCATTTCAAAGTTCTCTTCAGAAACCTTCCAAGATTTCATCAACATCCGTGCCAAATCTGATCGGAATCGTTCCAGGACTCTCATCAGAATCATTCCGGAATGATTCTCCACCATTTCCCCGAATGTCAGTTCCCCGAATGCCATAAACTCGAATGCCATTACCCTGAAAACCAGTCTCCCAAATATACAATTATCTTTACTTGGAGTCTATGACACTACACCGAACGCCACTACCCCGAATGGCATACTTTTACCCGGAATGCATAACATTATGAGACTAATTTTAACTAGAAGATGGGAGATAATTGTACGGTTCTTCATGAGTAATAAACGATGCCTTAACATATATTTTTCAACTATAAAAGGAGCTAGCTATTCAGCAAATAATTTTTACATACTAAGTTTTGTTTGGACTAGCAATGCTCTGAAGAACAGCCTATTTCGAAAAGAAGGAAGAATTTACTATGAAAAGGATAACTGAAATATGCACGTTGAATAATCGGCGGCCTCTGAAGCTGCTACAGTAAAAACTTTCGTTGGTTTGTGGGATCATTCAGTTGAATTTCGATAAGATAACAGAAAATAGTTGCGTTTGATTCAGGACTATGATGAAATGATGATGGCAAAAAAGTGATGAGCAGATCCATAAGAGACCTGACTATTGTAATACAAGAAGATGAAAGAAGGGATCTTTTTTCTGATTAAAATTATAGCAGAATTAACTTAAATGAATGCCTTAAGGATACCCTGCTTTAAAAAACAATAAAAATAGCTGTTCCCTTTGAAAACATAAAAACCAGCCTATTTGAAAAGAAGGGAAAATTTGTGGTAAAATGCATGCAGCTATGACTTAAATAATCACTGTAACAACGTGATGATATGGCTATATTTTCATACCTATATTCATAAAAAAGGAAAAACTTTGTTTAAAACAAAATTGAAATATGAGTACTACCGAGGAGTCCAAAAACCGGTGAGCACGCAGCTTTTCAGCAAGACCAGTGTTATGGATTCGAATTTCTCCGGTGACGAATTTATTGGCATTGATAATTTTCTTGACATAGAGGCACATGTACAAGAATGGTAAATTGACAAGCAAAGTTCTTAGTCAATAAACGGCTTTTATTAAGAGCCCATTAACATATATCATAACGCAGAAGGAGGCAAAAATGTTGTGGGTAGTTGTCCTCCAAATGTTACAGCTCATACAAAATTATTGACTTCGATAATGTGATGGGACGTCATTTTTGCTCCAAGTGAATGATAAAATTGACCCGTTAATTTGAGACGAAATTGTGAACTCCACGTATCGCGCCAAAACTCTAAGCTGATAGTTGTTTCATCTCCGGGTTATCAGCGATGTGCTTGGGTTCCATTTTTTTTAATGATTTCCTCAGAAGTTTTTTCTCCTGTTAAACATAGGCTGTTATTTCGAGTTATGCTGGTTTCTTTACTGTTGGCAATAATTTAGCCTTTATTTTGATTGGGAATTTTACCTTCTTTAAATCATTGGCAGTTCTTTGTAATTATACTAATATAACGATTAATTGGATCGAACTTGCTTTAATTTTCATAAGATATGTTTCCTTCTTTTGATCATAGCTGTTCTTTCACGAAAAAATAATTTTTATAGTTGAAATTCAGGGTCATAAAACGTTCATGGAGATTCTCATTCAAACATTTTCTGTAGCACAAGGGTTAACTTAGGTGAGATGTTATTCTCCACCAATATTAAGATTTCAACGTGTGAACTGAACCCTGCACCGTTGCTTTCAGTATAGCAGTAAACCTATTGACTCGGTGAACAATTACGACAGAAAAGCTCACTGTTTCTCCGTTGTGAAAAGAAGAAGCAAACATTTGCGATTACTAGAACTATGAAATAATTTACTACGATCCGAGGAATCGAAGCAATCTTATAAGTTGTGAATCGTTTTAGTTACTGTTGAAAGTTGACAACAAACACAATGCAAAAACCTCTGCTGGCAGCTATTACCGCTAGTAGAGAAGTGAATAATTGCTTACATATAGAATGTACTTCTTTCAGCACTGACTATTTGTTGAACTAACACTGAAGAGTCAATTATTTGTGTATCAATGATCATTAACCTTCTCTAAACATAAACTGAAAAGTTTCTTCGAAGTTCAGCTTCGAAGCTCATTATAATTACATGCTAACTGTAAAGTTCACTATTTTTTCTATTTCGGCCAAACGGCATTCGGCCAAATGACTCTTTCGGCCAAACGACCCGGAAGCTTTTTTACCAGTTTACATCAGAGACGCATATATAGATCGTCAATCTTTTATAACAGTATGGTCAACATTTTTTGCCCGCAAAACAAGATACTACACTGTATCTCATACTATTCGGGTTAATGGCTCATTCGGGATAGGAGCGTTCGGGATAATGGGATGGAGCTCTTGACATGATGGCATTGATGACATTGCCACATGATATTGGAATTTTGGCTAATGACATTCGGGGTAATGCAATTCGGGGTACTGGGGTAGAATCATCTCATCAAAACCTTTCAAATTCTTTTTTTTTTTCTTCAGAATTCTTCCATTTTGTATCCAAATCCTTCCTGGATTCTTTTCAGAAATCTTTTCGGATTTTTATCAGAATTTTTCCTGGATTTTCATTTTATTTTTTGTTCCCAATAATCACATTAAATCTTTCCGCAATACATTCTAAACTTTATAGGATTCTAACCAGAAGCATTGCAGAGATCGCATCTGAAATTCCGAGATTCTTATCATAATATTTTAAAGATTCTCATTAGAATCTTACCAGGATTTTCATCACAAACTTCCCATTATTGTCACCAGAAACTTTCCAGGATTTTCATCAAAAACCTTCTAGGGTTGTTATCGGAAACCATACAAGGATTTTATCAGATAACTTCCAGGCATTTCGTTAGAAGCCTTTTAGGATTCTTATCAGAATTCAGATTTCAGTATAACAGGAAATTAAAATATAAGCTATGATCTTCTGAAATCATAAGGAGAAACTTCGATACTAAACCTGAGTTCCGGTTTTATGTTCATTCGTATTCTAAACACTCTTATTAAGCTTCCAATAGATTTATCCTTACGTAAAAGTTGTATTTTATATATATTCATGATGAGAGTATTCTTTAAACATACGTTTTTGTGCCACAAAATATTTTTTTACATTTGCGTTACGGAACTTGATAAGGTACCGTGGGGTAAGTGGATACAGAAAAATCAATAATTAACTTCATTGTTATGTACAGCTAACGTGAATAATGTAATTCAAACTTTTTTCTGTGGATAACAAATGAGGGACTATTATACTTCAAATCGTCATTTATTTTTATTTTTCTGATTGTTATGTATTGAGTATGAGGGACTTAAAAATTTGCGCCAAATGATCCACTTGTCCCACCATGGTGGGGTAAGTGGATCACCAATTAAAAAAATCTGTTCTCGAAACAAATGTGGTGTGATTATGTATAGTAAAAATGATATTACTCTCGTTCTTGTTATTAGTGTTAGTAATGTTACATTATAATACTTTAAAATTAAAAAAAAAAACACTTTATTTAATCAAAAAATAATAAAAAGTATGTATATATTAGTTCATACTGAATCTAACAAAAAAAAAAAAAACATTGACTCTAGAAAAATTTGGAGAAAATTCATCCATTTATACGCATAAGTTATACAGAAGTATTGTTGGATTATTCCTAACGATATTTTCGAAAAACACTCTTAGTTTAAAAATATTAGTTACTCTTACTTTGGAGTAACAAACTGAAATACTTCTATTTTATTTATGAACATATGTGTATCATCTGTCTAGAACAATTTATATGGTCAAATAAGGTACGATACTATGCGTTCAATTGGAAAATTAGTATATTATGCTCTTTTACAACTCAACTTAGATAAAACACGAAAAGTTTCGTGTACATTTTGAAATTATTATTCTTTTAATTTTTTTTTTATGTCAGGAAGGTTAAAAAAACTTTTAGGTGGATTGATTCAAATTTTCTATGGTCAATTTGACAAATTCAAGCTGGGAATGGAAGAAAATAAAGGAAAACAACATTTGCGGATATTAAAGCTTAATAAAATTCTCGTAAGCAGTTTGCCAATAAATGATAATAATTCTTGATCCACTTACCCCACCCCATTAAAAAGTAGGGGTTAGTGTACCATGTCCAATATATTTGTATTTATTTATAAAAATCACATATTTTTCATTGTGATCCATTCAATTAGAACTGAGGTGCTCACCATGTGTCGAAAAAAAATAATAGAATTCGTTTTAAGACAGAGATACAATGGATTTTTGATTGATGGAAAACAATTTTGAAATTAATTACTTTTTGCAGCTAACAAGTTTGCTTGTGTTAGTGTACGTGTAGTACCAGTTTTGCAATAGTATCAGTGTGTGCATAAGAATATTACCTAAAACGAAGCAATGGTGCGAAAACATTCAACATATTCAAGCATTTATGCTTTATATTGACAAATGATCCACTTACCCCACTGATACACTTCCCCCACTGTACCTTACCGAAGTTACTTTAGGTGAAGATGCATCGAAACCAAACTTTCAAAGAGTACAAATCTAGAGAACCAGAGAACCATTCGCGCTGAAAATTCGATCAATTGGTCATCATCAGCGAGTGACCAATGAGTTAAATTTTCAGCACAAAAGGTTGTCTGGTTCTCTATATTTGTGCTCTTGAAAATTTGAGGTTTGGCTTCGATGCATCTTCACCTTAACAAAACTCAAAATGACCCCTATGCGTGTTAAATGTTTCAACTTTATAAATACCAATTTGGTGAAACAGTGTTTTTTAATGTTTCGCATGATGGCTGCTTTATTATAAAAAAAATCGATCTTTTAAAAACAAACAACGTGGTTACCGAACAGGAATTAAACTCTCAAATTACCGGAAAGGTTTCCAATAGTCATCTTTTGACGAATGAATATGATTTTATTTGGTACAATAGTGGAATCAATAGTTGATTTGAGTTAGTTCTCCGTTATCGCATACTACGACTTTCGGCAGCCTGTATCTGGAAATGTGAAGAGACCAAGTGATTTTTGTGATTCAAAAATGGTCCACATGAGCTCGTAAGACTTGATATATACCATATTTATATATTTTCACATAAATACATTCAAAATAAATTGAAATTAGGGGGGGGGGGGTGTATACTACATTTGCGATCATGCATCCGAATTGGTTACCGGTATCCAAATCTTTGTGGATGCATTTGGAGGTGCAACTAATCTCCTACACAATACTGTAAAAATTTTGTGAATTGATCAATCCAATCAAAAGATATGACAGGAAAAGAGTGCAAAAAAGTCGGACTAGATCGTATTTTGGAATTGTTAAGATAAGTCAATGACCCCATCAATTTTTATTTTTCTTATGGTTTTTTTTCATCAAATGGATATGTTCCTAGTATGTTACTGCAATTAATGTAAATATTTAGTTATTTCTAATGATTGAGGCGTGGTTTCCTATAACAACTAAAAAACACTTGGTCCAGTCTGACTAAACACCGACCAATTATGATAATTACACCATTTCTTGTTGAGCTATTGAAAAGTTATTTTGCTTGAGGAATCTATTTTATTATAGTTGCTTGATTATTATATTACAGAAATAATCCGATTTTAATAATTGAAATTTTGCAAGCCATGCTTTATAACCAGTGACAATATGGCAACTTTACTGAGGGAACCAGGTGTCCGGAAAACTTCCGAAATGCGACCAAAGTGACCAAAACTATGAAAATAATTCACAGTGAGCTCGTTTCGCTAATCATTGAGAAGGACATGTCCAAGTCTATGCTTCTTAAGCATTTTGTGTGTGGATCATTATCGGAAAAAAATACCTATCGCGCTGTACTCCGGGATAGCGCCGGACCATGTGACTAAAATCATATTATGTATGACATATGGAGACCAGTCACGTCTCTGACCGGTTCCATTAGTGGAAAAATAAAAAAAAAAACACTTTCGAAACAACGGAGAATCGAGTCGTTTTACAAATGCTCAACACGTATCAAGAGACGATAAGGGTTTACAAAGTTCTCCATAGATGTCTTTACAGAGATTTCAACCAAACTGTGCACTTAAACCTTCAAAAAAGTCTAAACAAAGTTCTCCACTAAAAATTACATGGAAGTCTCCATAATAATCTCCACAGAGATACCCATGTTGCTGTCTGCAGGTGCTCTGTAAAAAAATTACAAGGGTTCTTAGAACGAGCCCTTCAAACAAGTTTTACTGATTTCCCTACAAATAGGCCTGTACAGAGGTTTCTATAGAACTTTCACAGCGGTCTCCGCAGAAGGTTCCACAGAAAATTCTACGGAATTCCTCACATATATCTATACAGAAATCTTCAGAGGGCTCCACTAGAGATTTCAACCTAGATACCCAAAACTTCTGAAACGAATTGTTCATATAAGCCGAGACAACCAGAATCCACGTATAATGAAATCTTCTTTTGCGTTATGCGATGCTTATATGTGAAATGTTTCACACAAAAGTGGAGGCGATATACGTGCATATTTTATATGATGAAACATAGCATTCAATGCAAGTGAGTAGATTTTATTGCGAACTAATCTATACTCTTATGCGACTTAATTTATGATAACAACATTTATTTGACAGCTGCTACGGATTGATCCGAATTACTTTGTACAAGTATAAGGAACGAAACGAAATGTACATATGAACTCGTAAAATAGCGTTTTATGCGAGGAAACTCATCGATGAAACGATTTCAACCACCATTTAGTGCGGAGTTGATGCAAATTGAATGAGTAAACGACTTTGTTCGTAAACTGTTATGCGACTTCTGGTTGTCTGGGAGTCTTCATACATTTCTTTACAGAAGCCTTTATGGAAGGCTGCACATAATTTTCCACATAAATTTCCACGCAAGCCTCCACAGATACTTTCGTGATGGTCTTCACAGAAGTGTCTACAGAAGTCTTTAAAGAATTCTGTAAAAATAAGAAGAAGAGAAGAGCGTAAATAAGAAGCGTTTATTCCAATTTTATGGTACTGAAGGATTTTCTGTATAATAATTGATCTAATGTATAAACATATCTTAATTTCTCAGAAGAGTGCGGCATTTTTTATGCTTGAAAGCCAATGTCAAATAAAACAAATTATCTATAGGTAACGTTCACTAGATAAACGATAATCAATCATCATTGATATCACCTGAGATGAGCGCTATCAGTTCGTCCATTTTTTCCTCCCTAGCCTTAGGACGAACCTCTACAAATGGAAAACAACAACTTGATTAGAGTGCAAATAATAGGTTTTCGCCAGAGGGTGGCACGAGCAAGCGACGGACTATCCCATCGAAACCCCAGACCCATGCTACGTTAAATTGTATGATTATGATAAGTAGGTAGTTGTTACCGGTGAAACACTTTCCTTCCGATCGACTTCAATCAAACTCCGTTCTCTGTTCTTCCCTCCCTGAAGGGTTTTCTCCGTCCATTCCCAATCATCATCGAGCATCAAGAAGCAAACGTCCATTCGGTCTTTCACTTGTCTTGATTCTCGACCAAAGATGACGACGACGACGACGATGATGAAGATGGAGAAATGCTTTCGAGATTGATTTCTTTCTCGGCCCGAAGCCCAGCGCAACGCACCTTCAGGGAATCAGGTTTCCTTTCGACATCGTAATTGATATCTTTTGTGTGCTGCTTTCCGACGAACCCTTTCGCCATTACCCATTGGGTCCCCAGCTACATTGCATTCACTTTCGTTCCATTGCTGCACTTCCACTCGAGGTATGGCAAAGTGAGGGCATTTGATCTAGTTTAGATAGCCACAAATCACGTCGAGGCCCAGCTGTCGACGTTGTTGGTTTTCTTGAGCCCCGGTCTAGCCGGGGATGGATTTGGGTCAGTTCGCTGCCGAGGAGAGACCCTCAAGAATGCAACGACCGCTGACTGTACCAAATTACCAAACGACTGCGGAAAAAGCACGAGGCTCAAAGCATGTCCCGAGTAGGGAATGAGAACTAAATGAAAACTAATTATGATGTTGTGATGTCATCGTATATGACAACTCAAGTACAGAGCAAAAATAGTACATGTTTTCCTAAACAGCTTATTTGTGGGCTTCAACACTGTGTCCGATGTACGTGTCTTTTTTTTAAGTACGGAAAGTAACCCTAATGGTTACCATGATATTTTAGTTTTGGATATGGTTTCATGGAGTCTTTCATGCATTTACTGTGAGTTTTGATGAGCAAATTCAATTTGAATTAGAATTTGAAAACAAAATTTGATTTAATTCTGATAAGATCTTGAAATCGGATTCTCCTCGGGTTAGCAGCCAGTCACCCGGGGCACGGATCGAAAGAAGTCCAGCTAAAGACTGGGTGCCTAAGAGTGGACGTGTATTTTGTTGCGGCCACGGAAAACTAATCTTATCTGGCAAAAAGTAGATATACCTAGTGTGTTGGGCGTTTTAGTTTTTCTTCGGTGCGATTCGAAACGGCACAACCGGGCGGTGGAAAATCTAGATCAATCAATTCGAGTGGGATTGGATTACAGCCGGCACAAGCCGAGCGAGAAAATTGAAGGTGTCGTTACTTTCTAACCCATTTCGTAGGGCGGCAGTTTTTAGATTTGCTGGAATGGGTGCCCTCTGGGTGATGATGAGGTGCGTTTCTTGTTTGATTGAAGGCGATTTTGCTAAATTGGCGGTTAATGTAACCGCCGTTCCAAATCTGAAATTATTTTGACCGACGGTTACCGGATCTGACTCAGCTGTGGGTTGGAGAAATTTAAACTAATAATAAGAAGCCTTTCACTTGGAACTTCAACAGATTAGTTTCATGAAATGATTTTGAATTTTAAGATTTTTGAAGTGCAGAAAAATATAAATTATTGCAAATATTGGCTGAGTTCACTCAAACCCCAATTTTTGAACAGATCAAGGTTCGATTTTTGATTGAAGCAGGAATAGAGGAATTCATTCAATGATGTGAGTAATTCATTATTTAAAAACAATTTACCAAATAATGCCTTGCAATATAGGTAGGGTAATTTTAGGCTTTGGCACTATTCGACTATAATCGGCAATCAAAATTAAAACATCAAATTCATACAAAAACACACCAACGAAAACATTCAGATGATTCTTTGTGCTGTCAGCTTCCCGTCGACGTGATTTCCAAGACTGAATAAACAACTTGCCAGAGATGTCATCAATTCAAATGAATGCGCCTCATAATGCGGCTGATTTGGCAGCCCAACAGATTTGCCTACAGTTCTTATGGGAAAGCTGCCGAAGAGAACGAGGTTGTACTGCCAATATTAGCATAGTCGACGTAAGTTACCAAAATGGGTTTTTTCATTGGTATGCATTCTTTACCTAATAATACACTGGATGGACATGCGAACAGCGATCGATTGTTCTGAAAAATTTGATCTATAAGAGGAAAACGGATTAACATGAGCACCTACACAAACTTATCAGAAGAAACACAAGATTTGTATTCGGATAGCTTAGCGTATAAACCAAGTTGCTTTGCAGCCATTCCATGAAAAAACGATCTAGTGGGTCACTGAGTTCCGTAATAATTTGATATTTTGTTGCTTATCCGAAATAAGGATACACGTGTTTTTGGATTTTTTGATTGGGGTGACTATTTCCGAAAAAAGGAGACCAAAAAACGTGACTTTGCAAAATTTTTATTTAAAACATAAAACATAACTTTGGAACCGTTTGACCGATTTACAATTTTCTTGGACGGCATGAGAGATGAAGATTTTGACTTGTCAAGAAAAATATAAAATTCCACAAATATTTTATGAAAAAAAAAACTTTAGTATTCTTAAGGAAATTGCTCTAGAATCCTCTGGAAAATTCCCCTGGGATTCTTCCTTAAATTCCTCTTGAATTTCTTCTATACCCATTTGGGTTGTTCTGAAAATCTTAGGATTATTTCTGATATTTCTCTTAGATATCTAAGACTAGATAGACTCTTCTTGATACCCCAGTATTCTTGAAAATATCGCTCTGAGATTCTTAAAACAATTTTATAGAACCTTCCGGTATGACTTCTAGGATTCTTCTAGAAATCCTTCTGTGATTCTTCAGAACATATTTTTGGGATTCTTGCAGAAATTCAAACGGGATTTTTTTTAAATTCTAGGAAGTTTAAATGTGAAAATTTTGTTTTTGGAAAAAATCCTGATGCAATTCTGTAAGATATTTTCAAGAATACTGGGGTATCAAGAAGAGTCTATCTAGTCTAAAATGCCTCTGCATTTTTTCGTCAATATCCTGTTGGAATTCTTCCGAATATCTTCAGCTGAAACTTTGAACAAATCTTATGGGATTCTTTTGTCAAATATATCCCCAAGAGGTATCTGAACGAATTTCAACATAATTTCCGGAAGAATCCCAAGAATCTTAATAATCTGAGAGAATAGATATTTTACTATACTACATATATATTTTACTATATATTTTACTATATCAGATGGATTTCTGGGAGAATTCCAGAGGAATCCTGAAAGAATCTAAGAAGAATATAAAAAAGTCCTAGGGACATTCACGAAAAATCACTGATGGATTTTTGGTAAAATTTCAGAGGGTTTGATATAATAATTTTGGATGGATTTTCGGAAGCAATGCTGAGGATTTTTGAAAGAAACCTTGAAGATTTCTGGATAAATCGTCAGAAGATATTCAGGAAAACAATAATAAAAACATTTTCAGCAGAATTCCAATTTACGGAAAAAAAACCGGAAAGATTTTCATAAAAATCCATGAAAAATTTCCTTGAAAATCCAAAAAAAGGAAGAGTTTAGGAAGAATAACAGAGGTTCAGAGAGATAACTATAAAAGTTCCGAGAGATTTCTGGAAGAATCCCAGAAGGATTTTTCGGAAGAATCTCACAGGGATTCTTGGAAGATTCTTTGAAGGATTTTCTATAGTATCATCAATGAATTGCAAGAAGAATTCCAGAAGTAGTTCCGGAATAATCCAAAAAGGATTTTTGGACTCTAGAGAATTGAACTATAGCGGGATTTCTTGGTAAATTTCAAAAGGATTTCAAATAAACGATTCCATGAGGATTATTGGATGAACTTTTTGGGATTATTCCAGAGAAATTTACTGAATAATTGATGAAGAGTTCCAGGAAGAATCTTAGTGAGATATTCCGAAGAATCTTTGGAGGGTTTTCGGAAAAATCCCAGAGCGCCGTGGAATTTCTTGAAGTGATTCGATTTATAATCTCTGATGAATCTCCGAAAAAGTCCTAGAATAAATGAAAAAAAAAAAATAAAAAAGAAAATAATAATTTACGCATAAACTTTAATTATTAGGTAACTTCTTTTTTTTAGTGTTCAACCACAATAGTTCTTTTTTTCCGTGCACGCGTTTGAGAAATGAATCTGACCATGATACAACAACCGCGCTACATTCTATGAATCATATGGAACAAAAAATGTCGGCGCTATCCATCAAATTCGCTCATCAAAACCATTTTGGTGAATATAACAACACAGCTAGTGTATTCATTCTTGGAGACGAACCAGCCACAGGCTGAAAGTCTCGATAATAAAGATAATAATAATAAGTGTATTCATCACTGATGTTGAAGATTTCTTCTGTGGAGACCTCTATGGGAAGCTCTCATGAGACTTCTGTACAGATATTTGTAGGATGTTCTGTGTATACCTCTTATGTTACCTTTGTGATCCCCTGTGTAGATCGTTGTGGTCCCCCGTGGTAACCCATACTCATTAAGACCCTCTTGGAGCTCGCGTTTGCTCATGTGTAGATCATTGTGGAAAACCTCTATGAAAATCTATGTGAAGAATCATGCACAGACCTCAGTCTACAGTGCAGTGAAAATCTCTAGAAAAATCGTAATGTATCCTGGTCACTGTTGTCTTTGACTCTGTGTTGTTCATTGCCTCACGCTTCCGTTAGCTCTTGTCATTGTAGGTAACTCCGGATCACGGTCCTTACAAATTAAAAAAAAAAAAAATGTTTGTACGGAGGATTATGAGTTGGGGAGTTGAGAATCAAAAAAACTGATCATGTGACAGCCACTTAGGTTTCAGAACTTTCCAAAGGTATTTCAAATAGACATCAGGAACTAAAATAATAACAGATGATCCCAAAGCTTCCAAGAGGTTGACAGAGGATTCTAAGGAGTTAAAATATGACCCCAGTGGTCTTCGATATTTGTCCTACTTCTCATTCTCATGGAAACCCATGTGGATAAAATAGATGCCCCAAACTCGTCGAGGGTTTCAAATCGGTTCTTACGGGATCTAAAAGAATTTTCAGAGATACCTAAAGGGTTTCAAAGCGTGTGCAGTAGGGTGCGGCTTATTTTTCAAAAGTTCTCAAAACCAAAAATTCGTGTGCTCTACTGAATTCAAACCACATTTAAAGAAAAACCTCAAAATCTGATCTAAAGTTATCATCATTCAGAGGTGGCGCAAGCGTCTTGAAGATGAATTTTCAATTTATAAAAAATGACCTTCAGTGAAGTAAACATAACTTTGCTATTTTTCAACCGATTTTGAAACTTTTGGCATCATTTTCTTTCAAATTAAATTTATGAAAAAAATTGTAGAACATCAAGTTTGTCTAAAATCAAAACTTGTCTTAGTTAAAAATACTTTTTTAAAAAAATTTCCTCATTTTACTAAAAAATATATTTTTGTTTCACCATAACTGCATTAATACTCAATCGATTCTGAAAATTTTAACATGTTTTCGAAGCAAATTAAGTTGTTCTCAAATTATTCATAGAACATATTTTTCTAAAAAATAATTTTGACTCAGGTATTTAACAAAAACTACCAAAAAACATGATTTTTAAAAGAAAAAATCAAATTTCTTTATTTAAGTTTTTCTTGCAGGAAATAGCATTTTTTCTATAAAACCTAAATTTATACAGTATCTTACCTTAATTATAAGTTGTATAGTGCATATATATTTTAACATATGCAAACGGCTGTAGGACATTTCCCAGAATGACATTCCCCAGAATGACGTTCCCCAGAATCCCATTCCCCAGAGTGAGACAATCCCCAGAATGGGACATTCCCCAGAAAACCATTCCCCAGAATCGTATTTATACATTTTTAAAGAGCGGGAAGAAATAAATTTGGTTTTGGGCCGCCCATAAACCACTTGGTCATATATGGGAGTGGGAAGGTTTTGGCCAAAGACTAAGACCCATATACATTTCAAAATGTTTGTATGGACAAAAGATCACGCAGGGGGAATGAGGTGGTCTTCAAAATCCAAAGTAAATGACTACGTGATTCATGATCAGACCCGACCAATATTAGCGGAAAATGCTGTTTAACATGATTGTGTTACTCTTCCTCGAAAGTCAATTTCTCGAATGCCAGTTTTTCTGATTACCCGTTTCACCGAAAGCCATTTTCCCGAATGACCCGTTGACTCTAAAAGCGATGCAGTTTGAATAGGTACAGAATATATCTTAGAAACTGGGTGCTGAACTAGCAAGAGCGATAAGCAATTAAAAAAAGAAGATTTGATAGTTTATAAGGTCCTTCTAGATTAAACACATCTTGTAAAAAATGTCGGTGAAACTCGAAAGAATCACCAATCAAGTAAAGAAGGGTGCATATCAGATGACCGGTTCGTTCATCACCTTGAAAGTAAAAAAAATATGACAATTATGAGAGCTTAAAACTTTTCGGGAAACTGGGCTATTCGGGAAAACAGGGTATTTGGGGAACTGGCGTTCGGGGAGCCGACATTCGAGGAAAATTAGCAAAACTGTTTAAGATAAACTGCTATATTTTATGATCAAACTTGACCCAAGCTATTCGAGAAGTTATTTGTTTTGTATGCATAGTTATTTTTCCTTTTTATAAATTGGCTGTTCATTCTTATTGCTTTTCCAAAAGGTTTTATGGAATTAATTCACAAAATAAATTGATGTTATTTGTTTTTTTTTTTTGCTTTCATAGCATATTCTCCCTTCTTTTGAACATTGACTGTTCTTCCTAGGTTTATTGTTTTCGTAATTATTATTATTATTATTAGCTTCATTAGGGAGATTTTCAGCCCGTAATTATGAAGAATAATGAAACATAAAAGCACTAGAAAATTTCCCTTGTCTTTGATAATTTCCTTTTACAGTAAACCTCTCTAATTGATTAGAAGATAAATGCTGAGCAGCATCCATCAACTCTAGGGAGGGATTAACGAGCTTGAAGTTTGTAAAGAGAAAGTCATCTAAATATATAAAAATTGTCCAAACGGTTCTAATTACATCTCCGACCACAGGTAGTGCTGTATTCGATGAGTTTCTTGATTTATTGATTTCAAGATTCCCCATTTAAAAAAATAAAGACTGCAACAAACAGAAAGTCTTATCGTTAAAAAAATAAAACAACAAAAATTATTTACCTATAAAAACTAAAATTTGGTTTTCTCCAAATTTTCCAGTTGATTGTGTTTATTATTTACCAGGTATTTATCGTTTACCTGGATTTTAACAGCCCAAAAACCTTTAATATTTTCTTCTGGGTAATGTCCCATTCTGGGGAATGGTTTTCTGGGGAATGTTCTATTCTGGGGAATGGGTTTATGGGAAATAACATACATACAAACATATTTGTGTTTCATTAAAAAAAATATTGCAAAGTCCTTCCCAAAGGTTAAAAAAAAGAAAAAACAGTTTCAGCCTTAGAGTTGATATTTAACTGGGAAAAATTGGAAAAAACTTGCATATTTCGTTAAAAAATCATGTTTTAGTGCAGTTTTCGCTGAACAACTTGGTCAAGGCATTTTTTTCAGTGAAAAGTGATGTATGAAAGGTTTGAAAACAATTGAATTAGCTATATTTATTGGTTGGGTAATCATGAAGTTATGGTCACACAAAGCAGAAATTTTTAGTAAAATGTGGAAAAATTAGGAATAAATTACTTTTTACTAAAACTTGTTTTGATTTAAGGCATATTTTGTGTTCTACAAAGTTTGTTCAAGATTAATTTTGAAGATATTGATGCTGAAAGTTTTAAAATTGGTTGAAAAATAACAAAGTTATGAGTATTTTACTGAAGGTCATTATTTATAACCTGAAAATTCACCTTCAAGACACTTGCGCCACCTCCAAATGTTAATATTTTTGGCTCAAATTTTGAGGTTTTTCTTTTAATGTGGTTTGAATTCAGTAGAGCACACGAATGTTTGGTTTTGAGAACTTTTGAAAAATAAGCCGCACCCTAGTGTGCAGGTAGCAATCCATTAGGGTTTTTCGAAGGTTCCTCGATTCTCGGGCTTGGATTATTGCTCATGGAAATCGTTGAAAATATATAAGAAACCGTTGAAAATATCTGTGTTCGACAGACTTGCTTTATTAAAATGGAAAAGGATTTTCTTCAAGCTGGATCGTTCAGCAGATCAAAGAGCCTTCTTGTAAGCCTTGCAAGCCAATGTAAACGTTTCCAGTTGTACGGCGTGTGTTTAACTCCTTCTTTAATGTTTGATGAGTCTAGCCAGATCGGAATCCCACCATGGGTCCCTGATATAGTATTTACAGATCGCAGAGGACAAGCTCCTTCCAAAGTTTCCATAAAGTAAGACGTTGTAGTATCCAGCTGCGTCATCCTAGCACATCATACTAGTTCGCCCGAGGATAAGATTAACAAACATCTTTGTTTGTTCGAAAATGAGCGATTTAATTCTTTCATGTTTACTTGAAGTAGCAAAAACTAGGTCCACCAGGTTACCTTGGTAGAATTCACCCTTGCGAGTGTTAGGTCCTTAAACTAGCGCCAGTTGGGTACCGCTTTGCAAGAGTCTGCAATTATTGAACGTTTCTGTTTTCAGGATGAAGAATAATCTGAGTTATCCGAACAATGACCACTATCCACATTATGGAGAATTAAGCTTTATAATATCAGCAAGAAAACAAATAGCAAAAAAAAAAACACATTTGTATCGGTCGAAAGACACCGAAGAAAAAAGTACAGAATACATTGTCTAATAGGCATAATTCGAGACCAAATTTTCTGAGAATTTCAAAACGGAAATTTCTGAGCTTCAGACTTCAAACTGAAGAAGAACAGTCGATTTTCTCTGAAAAACACAAGTTCACTTACTCCATTGCCCCGAGTACCAAAAAAAACGGCCGAAGATGGTCGCTTTTCAATTTGTAGGGTTCGTTTTTAATTTTCTCAAAATAAAAGTGAAATTTGGATCGCACAATACAACCATTCTTGAAGTATTCTTTTTCGAAATGTACCAACCCTTCGACGAGATAGATTGAAGTTTTAGATAAACATGTAATCCAAAGTTCCCCTTAACTCATTTCACACCTTTTTAACACAATTTGTTACAATTACATAATCTAATTAAATTTGTCTTGCTGTGACGTCCACCTGCCTCCAAGAGCAACTCACTCACAGCCACTCGCTTCGCTGCTGCGATGGAACAACTCACCAGAAACTAGGCCTCCATTTCGCGTCCCATCGCCGGGGCGCTGCCGCCGCCCATCAGGGACAGCATTCCAATTAAAGTTTCAAATTGTGTTTCTTAATTTCATTATCTTCTGTTTAAAATGGGAAGCGAAACTTATTTGTCTCTTCCTTTCACACCGGCCGTTCCGAGTAACCCAGCTAGTCTGGTAGGTTCCTTCGTCAGTTAATAGTCGTCTGGTGCTAGCGGGCCTGGGAGGAAATCCTTATTTTCCAAACAGTTCCCGTAGTCTTCGTAGTCGTGTCTGTTCCGTCGTCGTCGGTTGGGATGGATCAGGTTCCAGTAAAACGGGCAGTGGCATCATCGCGCCCATGACTGGCTGGCTGGCTGGCTGTCTAACGAAGTGAAATGACAGATTTTAATGAGTTTGGTTTCTGTTTTCTTACCGTCCCCAATGCACTGCTTGCTTCCTGGAATCAGTCATCAAATGAGTGTAAACACAGCAGCTGCTGCAATTGCAGCAAGAATCCGTTGGTTCTGAAGGACTCAGCTGTGAGCATCTTCTTCGGTCCGTAGTAGACCGACTGGCAACTGAAAAGGACTGCGCGAGTAACCTTCTGCATGTGGCAAGAAAAGTTATGTTTTCTGTGCCTTGCGGTAATATTGAACTCAAATTCAAATCGTAAAAACTTCGCTAAAGTTAAGTGGATTTAATTTTTTTGTACTATTTTTGAAGAAACAAATTAATTCAGTTTTTTTTTAATATTCTGTATCAAATAAAAGGGAGACACGATCAGTGCATTACATCAAAATTGTAGCACAATTTTGTCAAGATTTGTTCCAAATAACAAATTTTGTTTCATTTTTCTTAGAAGCACACTTAGGGTTAGAACACACTAAAACACGCTAAAAATCTCGTATATAATGATAGAAAAAAAATTGAGTTGATGGAGGAAATTATAACATCATTAAACAAAATCAGTTCTAATTACAAAGTCTGTTTTAAATTTGTTTCAATTTAAAACATAATTATAACTCAATTTGTTATAAAAAATTAAATCAATTGCTAATATTTTTTGTTATAATCCTGTTATGGAAAATGAAAAAATAAGTTTTATTTTTGTTTGATTTGAAACATAATGAGTTACATTTTTGTTTAAATTATAACATAGTTTGTTTCAATTTTGTTTAGTGTAGAGGAAATTGTGTTATAATTTTTGTTATTTTAACTACTAATCAGCTAAATTTATAACATATTTTGTTAGGAAAAACGCGCTAGCTGAGTAACAAAATCTGTTACAACTCGGTTGTAATCCATTGGTCGGGGATGATTAATTGTGGGGAGCAGTTATAGTGAATTATCAGAAGGCCGGCTTCAGAGACACGTTCCCCGCCAATTGAGAGATTTGCGCCTTACACATAATATTCTGATCCCCCTTTACTACTATTACGTTCTAAACCTAAGATGGTTCTATAATCCGAAGATTTGAAAAAAGGAAAGAAGATCGGAAATCAAAGAAAACACAAAAAACCCCAACCGAATGACGTTTGGTCAAAAGAACAATAAATCGAAGAGACATTTAGTCGAACGGACATTTGGTCGAAAATCTTTAGAACATTTTGTCGAATGACATGTGGTTGATCAACGTTTGGTTGAACGGAAGCTAGATCGAAAACTAATTTTGAAAAGGTTTAGTCAAAGATCATTAGATAATATCATTAGATTGCACAATGGAATGCATTAATCTGGCTTTAGGACATTTCGTCGAATGACATTTGGTCGAATGACGTTTGGTCGAATGACATTTGGTCGAAAGTACATTTGGTCGAAAGGACATTTGGTCGAATGAACATTTGGTCGAATTGCTTTGGAACTTTTGTTCTTTTTTGGTTTTTTGTGCTGGAATTACCTTTAGTTGAACGGAAATGTGGTTGAAAGCTTATGGTTTATTATCACTCGGTGAAATTAATTATTGCTATCTAAGTTTTGCAAAGTTGGTGAGATAATGAATATTTTAAGTAATGTGAATCATTACCTTTTGTTGAATAAAAAATAGGACATTGTATGTAGTCTTATTTTCAATTTCCATACATCTTTTGATTAAATGAAATTTTCGGAAATAGTTGTTTTATGCATTGACTGAAATATTGCTCTAGTGAATTTATTATTCTTTGAAAATATCATCATTCTTTGAAAAAATGCTCAAGTTTTTATTTTATTACTCAACGCTGTGAACATAGTGCTTGCATTATTTATTATTCTTTTGAAATGTCATCGTTCTTTGTAATGAACTGCTGATCTTCATCTAATGGAAGAATTCGGAGAGAGTGCTTGGAATCTTTCTTTGAATTCCGGGTCTTGCAGCTTGCGGAAGTGGGTAAGATTGTTGAATGCGGAAATCATAATTAAAGCGGCAGGAAATAAAAGCTCTAAGGAAAACATTCATGGCGAAGTGATTGTTAGGTATCTGTAACTCTGCTTATGGTCAATTGGCTTATTGTTACTTCCAGCTTTATAAAATTCCTCAAGCAAATATATGGCTTTGATGACCTTGGATGAATAACATAGTTTGCAGTAGAAGCTTTGAATTATTAAAAATGAAAATTGTGCTGATTCTATGTATCGGGTAAAGGAAGACGAGCTTACTGAGGAGACAAAAAATGGCTTGCTTCCATTTAAGATCAACTTATCTCGAATTGCAGAACATGCCTGAACAGAAAAGCAGCATTAAACGTTAAGAACACAAGAGGTTGATGTTATGTTATGTTATGATATGTTGAGAGAGCGTCCATCAAATTGAAATTCAATTTTGAATATATGACATTTCGTCGAAAGACATTTGGTCGAATGACATTTAGTCGAATGACGTTTGGTCGAAAGTACATTTGGTCGAACGGACATTTCGTCGAATGGACATTTGGTCGAAAAGGTTTGGTTGCAACAGAAAGCATATGATATTTGGTCGAACTGACATTTCGTGGGAAGGAGAGTGGTTGAATCTAAATAGTATGGAAACAAGTTTAGTCTGACTATCGTCGAGAGTAGCATTTTGTCGCTAATACAAGACTGATTGAATAATTGAAAAAGTATCGACCATTTTAAAAAAGACAATTTACACCGTCTTCAGTACACAGGCTGCACAGACTGAAAGATCACTAACATTAGGAAACGTACAACACGAAACACCCAGAAGCCCAGTGATGAATTTTTCGTTTGACGAAAAGTTTCCACCGACTGGAGCGAGAATCGAACCCACACTTCGTAGCACAATACGCCTAGACGTCTAACGCCGCCAACCGCAAGGCCGAGAAGCCCAACATTCACTACGCCACAAAGGATTTCCTTATTTTTTTCCTGCCGTTTTAATTCTGATTTCCGCATTCAAAATTCTTACCAACGTCTGTAAGCGCTGCAAGACCCGGAATTCAAAGAATTATTCCGAGCACTCTCTCCAAATGCTTCCATCAGATGAAAATCAGCAGTTCATAATGAAGAACGATGACATTTCAAAAGAATAACAAATTATGAAAACAGTATGTTCACATCGTTGCGTAATAAAACAACTTGTTAAGCAATTTTCAAATAATAATGATATTTTCAAAGAATAATAAATTCGCTAGAGCTAAATATTTCAGCCAATGTACAAAAACACAACTTCTAAACAGTTCATTTGAATAATCATCGAAATCATAGTAGCATAACATCAAATTACAAATAAAAAGATGTATATTTTTGTTCAATAACAGTTAAAGATTCAGCATATTCAAAAGAATACATTATCCTATCCATTTTGCAAAACTTAGAAAACAATAATCAATTTCACCAAATGATCTTTCAATAAACCACTTGAAAATAAGCTTTCAAGCAAATTTCCGTTGAACTGAACGTTATTCGACCAAAATAAGTGTTCCAAAGTAATTCGACCAAATGTCCTTTCGACCAAATGTACTTTCGACCAAATGTCACTCGACCAAACGTCATTCGACCAAATGTCATTCGACGAAATGTCCTAAAGCCCAAAATTTTGCTAATCGTACAGATATTGTTGGTAAAATGGCTGATTCTCTTTGTATTAGCGACAAAATGCTACTCTCGACTATAGTCAGACTAAACGTAAAACTCTGTTTCCATACGATTAAGATTCGACCACTATTCTTTCCACGAAATGTCGGTTCGACCAAATATCATATGCTTTCTGTTGCAACTAAACCTTTTCGACCAAATGTCCATTCGACGAAATGTCCATTCGACCAAATGTACTTTCGACCAAACGTCATTCGACTAAATGTCATTCGACCAAATGTCTTTCGACCAAATGTCATAGATTCCATTAATCTATGACATTTTGTCGAATGACGTTTGGTCAAATAACGTTCAGTTGAAAGTTCATTCAGACGAGCTTTCGGACATTTCGTCGAAAGACATTTGGTCAAATGACGTTTGATCGAATGACATATGCTCGAAAGAGCATTTGGTCTAATGGACATTTAGTCAAAAGATTATTTTGTAATGGTTGGTTGAAAATTCGTTTGGTCTAACCGAAATACAATGGTTGAACATCAAATCTAAAGTTTTTTTTTGGGCCAACATACTTTTCATCAGAAGTCAATATCGAATCTATCTTAATACTTGTTTTCTAGCTACTGTCTGTGTGGGGTAAATTGTTTTCGTGAATAACCCTTCAGCCATTGTTGAAGAGAAAAACGGACCGTTTTATTTCACCCAAGTTAGTAGAATTGTTCAATTTATGATTCTTTAAAAATAGCATCATTCTTTTTAAAAATGACTTCCAATTATTTTCTCAATTGTTAACATCCAATGATTCAGTGCGTAGATTATAGGGGCCAATATTGATGTCCATTGCATTAACGAAACGCCTACGACGAAGTGCATCAAAAGTGCTGCCACTAATACGTTATCCTACTCATCGTGAGTTAGTTAATTGTGACTTCCAGCTGAATTATATTCTAAGGGCAAACATGATGACGGTGTAGATGACTCTGAGTGATTATAAGTTCATAAACAATTCAATCGAAATAGACCAAACAAGAGATTCGTGTTTATTCTGTGCATCGAGTGAGGTTAGACGAATCGATTGAGATAACAAAAGTTTGTCGATTTGTCGCGATTCATCCGACTAGCAGAATAAGCCTGAATGAGAAAATGACAGCAATTATATCTTGTTTTTATGGAATAACACGAAGGAGCATGTTACTGCAACTACTTTAGAATTTTTTTTTCGCTTAAATAGCGGCTATACCATATTCGAACTTTAAGTTAAAAATTGGGTCCATAAATGAACCTTGACACTTTGATCATGTTTGACGTTCGCTAAGTCGACAAAAACATCACAGGGATTGTAGTTTTAACACTGGAGTTGTTCCTATCTATGATTTCGGAAGGGAAACGGAGAACAAAATTCGCTCAAAATTTGAGTTTAAGCCAAAGGGTATGACAGAATCTAAAAAAACATAAAAAATGTTTATTGGACTTGAACATACGAAAAACATTAAAAAAATTGAGTAAACATGTGTTTTTAGCATAAACTCAAGCATTTGGCACTAAAATTGGGACAAGGCTCTTGAACCTTATTGACCATAAGTGAGAAAGAATACTTCGTAACACTACGCCATAAAGGGTTGACTTTAAATTACGCGAAAACCCTATTTTTAATATTTTTAAAATTTTTACCGATGAACCTAGATAGGAAACAAATGTTTGGGACAAAGTTTCTTGGCGGATAAATTTTTTGTACAAGAGTTTTTCTTAGATCAACTTTTTATCGATTTTTAAAATTTTGATTTTTTGTCAAAATAAATATGTTCTGGTGATATAATAAGAATATTGAAATCATTCTAAACCAAAATGATTATTATGATCACTTCACTTAAAGTAGCCTTTTTTGAATTATACCAAGTTCAACGCAAAAAATAATTATCTGAATAATAAAATAGGCCTTTTTCATTAGTTATTCGAGATTGTTTATCAAGAACAATACGTTTTCGAGAGTATATGCCATATTTATCTCCACTTACTGATTTTCCTTGATAGAGAATCGCGAATAAATAATGAAAATAGCCAAATTTATTATTTGATTAATATGGTTGGCATCAAACTTGATATAACTCAAAAATGGCTACTTCTAGAGGAGTGATCATGATAATGATCATGGTTAAGAAAGATTTCAAGTTTTTATTGTATCATCAGAACGTATTTATTTTGATAAAAAATAAATATTTGGAAAATCGACCAAAAGTTGTTCCTAGCAAAACATTTTCATTAAAAGTTTCTCCATCATGAAACATTCTCCCAAACAGCTGTTTCCTGTCAAGATGCTGTGGTAAAATTTTATTAAATAATAAAAATTGGGTTTTTGTGTTATTTAAAATTTAAGTTTTATTATAAAATTTGTGTATGAAAAAAGTTGATTATTTTTCCAGTGTATATTTGTTTCTGGATGTTCAAATGATTCACTACAACTTCTTCATAGAAATTTTTTCTCTTAATCCACAGTTTCGGAGTTAGAGTTTTTCAAATAAATTCTCGAGTCAAAATGATCGGTTTTTCTATGGAAAACACTTATTTCATCATACCAAAAGCTTGTGCAAAATTTAATGCAAATCGAAGATTGTCGAGAAAGATTTTTATTATATTCGACTCATGCTGGATGGAATTCGTTTAATGTATTAAAAACTACATATGAAAAAAATTATTTAATAAACATCGAAATTATAGAAATGTGCATTACTTCAAATCACAAACAAATCTATGCGCAAAGCTTAAAAATAGAATTACCTAAAAATACCAGTTGGGGTACAAATCCCCCCGGTATACCTAAAATTAAGTTTTGATCAAATGTTATAGAGTTCAAAACATACATTCCATTGTAAAAAGTCGAATTCCGGCCATTTGTCTATTTTATTAAATGATCTTGTAATAAACCATTTCAAAATAAGCTTTTGACCAAATTACCGTTTTACCAAACGAAAATCGATCAAACGTCATTTGACAAAATGTTATACAGATTTTCGAAGAAATGTCCATTCGACCATAGGCTCCTACTACTAAATGTCACTCGACCAAACGTTCGGCTGAATGTCATTCAACCAAATGTTAAAGATTTAACTCATGGGCTCCATAAAGTTATAATTTCTGAGCTAGCAATGGCATGTGGTAAAATTGTAAACTAACCAATTGAAGCAACATTTTCCTTGTTGCAAATCTTAACTAAAGTATATATGATTTTAAACAATAGGGGAACATGGCCCAGGGGTGAACCGCCTCGACTCATTGGATTATTCCTAGAGCTTTCAATATGTATTCTTTGCTAAACGATGTTAAACTATGTTTACCCAAGAGTTGTCACTGCAAACAAGCGGATATAAACTCATAGATTCCCCTTAAATTTTACGATGAAATTAAAAAAAAAAAAATACTTTTTTCCATGTCACAGAGCAAACTCATGGAGAAGCTTGGTGGCTGACTCTTTGTTCTCCATACTGAAAGGCATTTTACCCCCATCCATTCGGTCGTTTTGAGCCACCCGCATCTTTAACCAACTTTTCGACACAATTTAATTCTATAGAAAATCCTTAATTTGTAAAACGTTTTCATGGCGGTTACTAGCAAATATTGTGAAGATACTGTTAAGTCTCCGGATGGCCTAAATATGTTGTTACGAGTAACCAACAAAAAAATTTTTTCTCAATATTTCAATTTGTTTCAGATTTTTATCCATAAAAACCCCTTCCGGTGCCAAAAGGAATGGCCAATTTTTATTTTCCTATAAGTTTATGAATATTATATTTCAAAAAATAAACTTGAGCAAATCAGAAAGCTTGTGGAAACGCACCAACGTTTCGCATATCGATTCATCAACAAAAAAGTTACATCCTTCAGAAGCAGTGTTGATAGACTCTCACTCAAATATCAATCAATGAGCTCTCTCGTGATAGCAAACTCATTAGAGATCTGCCTTACAAATCTCATGCTTGAGATTTTCATGAAAAATCACTCCATCAAACTCAAGGCGCCAAAAATGATTCAGTAATAAAAGCCGTCAAAAACTCATGAAAACCGAATGTTGTTGTTTACGTCAGAACGGATTACTATAACTCTATCAAACTAACAAGAAATCATTGCTTTGTGCGAGAAAATTGTGGAAATACGAAACAATGAGTTAAACAGATGAGTAGCGTGGTTGACAACTCACGTGCGTTATGAGAATTTGAGTTTTCCATAAAACTTCTAAGTTAGAAGTGCTCAGGGTTCACATTGACCCCACAGTACAGACAAAGGGATAAGAGGCTTTTGCATTCGTTTCGGACTTGCTTGGCAGATGACTGCTATACCAACTACTGCACGTCGTCAGCGTAGCGCTCTGGTTTATTCTCAGAAGGGCACTTGACGACACCGTCAGATGAATGGGATGCAAATTCGCAACTTGGTTTTCTTTGAATGTAAGAGCGCAGCTGGTACCGGTCGGTTTCCTTAGAAGGCGAAAACTAGTTTTGGCTTTTAGTTGTAGTTCGGGCGCGATGTGGTTTTCTTTAGAATATGCAGTTGATTATACTTCACTGGGAAAATTAATATCATGATCAATTTAAATGTCTGCATTTCCTTTTTTTAATTCCTTCAATAGCATTACATGGAACATTGCATTCATTTCTCACATCTTGGTTGCTTCAGCTTATTTCAAAGCTTCCGCCAGGATAAAAAATATGTACGTACAGCGATGCGCGCTGTCTGTATTTCCTGAACTGTTTCTACCGTACGCTAATCTCCCGGAAAAAAATCGCTGCTTCACGATTTATTTCTCTCATCGCCTTTTCTATCTTTCCGGGTGGGTAAATGAATGGATATCTCATCAATCAGATCCCACTTACCGGCATCGAGTATCGATAAAAGTATACACAACTTACCACAAATCATAAGCGCCGCCATCTGTAGTGGCCAATCCCGTTTAACAAATGGTCCTCGCCGTCAACAAAGTTGCAGTTCGTGATGTCGTAATAACCGACCCACCCACGCAATGACCGAGTCTTTAGCTACATCACCACAGATGAGAGCAGGCTCTAAAGTCGAGAGGAGCTAGATACTTGACTCGAAGTGTCCAGTGACCACTTGAAAGCAGATGCTCCGCGCCGTATCAGGTTCATCAAAAGCTCGCCATTTCGCTGGGAAATTCTTCCACAGATGGCAGCGGAGATTGATCGGACTTCTTGACCGTCTCAACGCCGCGCTCTCCTTGCCGTTGCACCCCAAGATGCATAGAGAAAGTCTCCCGTCCAAGGCAAGTGTAATCAAAACCGGATTAAATTAGTACGCGTCATGGAGATGACCGTGTTGTTGCGTGCTGCTTCAGATCGGATTCATTCATCTTCTGGTCGGCTAGGGAGCGGACCAAAGGAGAGCCATGGTGGAACGGCTGGCTGGCAAAGCAGGAGATTTGGAAGACGGAAAGCGAGATTGTAATCATTGAAAGTGAAACCGTAGCTGCTGTCCATCAAGGTGTGCAGGAAAAATCTTGATTTAAGACTTTTGGATTGCCGCCTGGAATATCTATAGGGCAGTGGTCACTAGTGGTCTTACACCTAAATGTCGGCAATTTCCCTTGAGATAAGCACATTATTTGAAATTAAACGGTTTTACGAGCAAAAATCTACACTTGATATGTTGTATGATATCAAAAATGAGTTCAGTAGTTTATACATAAGCTAACACAACATTTTAAACACTCAAAGCTCACATGAAGGTATAGAATTGGGTCCTAAAATGTTCAATGAATTCTCGTTTTTATTCAATAATACGAAAGAGCATGTTCTTGCAACTACTTTAGCAAGTTTTCCCGCTCAAATAACGGCTATATTATTTTTTAACTTCAATTTTAAAAATGGTTCCAAATATCAACCTTGACACTTGTGATCTTGTTTGACATTCACTTTTTCGACAAAAATGCCACAGGGCATATAGTTTTAACACTGGGGTTGTTCCTATCTGACATTTCGGAAGGGACACGGAAAACAAAATATACCCAAAATTCAAGTTTAAACCAAGGGGTGTGACAAAATCTCAAAAATCATAAAAAAATGTTTTTTGTACTTAAACCAATGAAAATCATTTGAAAATTGAGTAAACAAGTGTTTCTGCCCTAAACTTAAGCGTTTGGTAATAAAATTGAGACAGGGCTTTAGGACCCTATTGATTGATTGTTTAGCACCGACATTTCCAACTTCATTCACCTTAAAAAAGTGTGAATATTTCTTTACAAAACTGACCCTAATGAAAATGAAATACTGCAAAATGATAATTAGACATCTAGAAAAACAAGAAAACATGGGATGTCTGTGGTACCAACGAAACCTTCAACCACCTTGGGAGGAAATGTTTTTTTGGTACTGTCGTAATCAAATTCGCCCCAGTGATTAATTTGCCCCCGGATTACGGTACACCCGATTCTGTTTTTGCACGGCCGTGCCAAATAAGTTTCCATACATTTTTTTTTCGCTAAAACCTTATTTTTGCATGAAACGTAGAGAAATGTTGTTAAATTTTTTGCACGGTTTTTGAAATTTTGAACTGAAAACTTTTTTGCACGGTACGCATCTCCCGTGCAAAAACAGAATCGGGTGTATGTGCATCTGAATTATCTGTATATTTGACTGTTGAGTAACAAAGATAAGAGAAAAGTAGGTAGCGAAAAATATTTTTTCGATTTCTAGTTCAATATGAAATACATTCTTGAATTGTCATGATGCTAATTTAGTAATATACTTTCATACAAACAATATGGAAGTCGATTGAGATTTGCAAAAGTTATTACTGCTTGTTTCTTTTTTATATGAAAACTGTTATTTTCGATCCATTTTTAATCACATGAAATGAGATAAAAATGAAAGCTCGATATTTTATGTTCGGACGTAGAAAGAAGAGAGAGAAGCAGTGATTTATCCTTCATATTATAATCCAAATCTAAGAATTCAAGAATATTGTATCAAATCTTTGAAGACACTAATCTCAAAAAGGAAGTAACAGACAGTTATACAATTTTTATTATATTAATAATCTTATGTATTATGTTAATAAATAATGAAGTATTTATTCTTTCGGGAAAGAATTATTCTTACAAGAAATTTTGTTTCCTTCAATTTATTTCTTTTCAAAGCTTTGTCCTTTCAACGTTCTGGCATTCGATGTTTTATCACCCAACCCAATCTTTGACTTTAACCACATATCCTTTGATGAAAATTTCGAAGTATCTTTAGTAAATTCGCTGAGGATCAGGCATTGCAGAATTCGTTCTCAATTAATTTCGAAACACAATCGAAGCAAGCGGAGAAACATATCACATCTGTATCATGATCAACAATGTTTCTTAAATTGTAACATACTTGATAAATAACAGCAGCTCCAAAGAGAGATTGATGTTAAAACCCATTTTTCTCGCTCATTTACCATTGGGGATAGATGTTTCACTTTGCTAGCATGATAAACAATCCCCTAACATCCTATAGCAATAATGCCCCCAAGTTTAGAGCTTATTTAGATGAGTTTTATCATGTACTGTCATCCATGCTACAGGGCTGTAGCAGTAAATAAACATACTCCCATGATGTGTTGCGGATCATGATTGTTACAGAGAGCGATAAGTGACAGATACTCTCAATTATCTCAGAATTCAACCACGGTTGAGGATTTGTTACTTGAAAAATTACTACAAGAATCACTGTAGAAATTATTAGAACTATCAACGAGTGGCGTTAGGTGAGAATTGTAGGTGTCTCGCTATACGACACCTGCAACTCTTGGCTCGAGTGAAATGACTTCACTCGAGTCAAGAATTGTCACCTCGCTATACGGCATCGACAAATCTCACGCCACGCCACTCGTAGAATAAGCCCAAATACCTGGCGTAATAACTTGAAGAATCTATGAGCGGTGCTTGGCCAAACCAAATCAGAAAGAATTCCTGAAGAAATTTCGATTACATATGTGAAAGTCCTTACATTTTCTTGGAGGAATCCAAAAACTCCAAATCTAAATAGAACTCTTCGACGAATGCTTAGTACTATACAATTTAATTCCACTAGTTTGTATTTTCATCAGATAAGCGTATTTCAACTTTTACTGTTAGGATCTCTTCATTATCGTATACTAGACTGGACTAAAACGTGAAACATTTCCAAATATGTTCATGAAGACTTCGTGAATAAATTTGAAAACATTTCCTGAAATGCTTTCTGAATCAACAATTATTTTTGTAGGAATCCTTGAAATAATTTTAGGAAAAAAACCTGGAGGAATATCACGAGAAATCCTTAGAAACTTTCCATTGGCGTGGCACACTGGGGTGGATCGCAATTTTCGACGGCCAAAACCTCTAGTACTCTGGACATGCATCCTAGAAATTTAGTGCATGCGACAAAGTATTTTCAAATAATTCGTACTATATTTTGACTTTTTCGGATTTGATCTAGCCATAAAAAAATTGGGTCATCAAGTTTTCAAAGCTGATCGATTTTATGGCTATTTTTACTAAAATGTCATACAGCGCTATACACATAAGTGATGCTTATGCAGAGTACTAGAGGTTTCGTCCGTCGAAAACAACGATCTGTCCCAGTGTGCGTGGCTAGGTTTTTTTTTCAGGAGAGGACGTAGCAAATTCTAGTTTTTACAGATTTTGTAGTTTGCATAGATTTGAAGTAAGTTTATTTAATTATGATTTTGTCTCATATCTTTCAATTTTCACCTCGGAACATATTCATTCTTTGTTTAATCCAGTAAACAAATGCTTCGAGAATTTTGCCTAAGAACTCCTGAGGAATATCCCTTGTGATCCTACCACGATGTTCAGATATTCAACCTTCAGCGAAATGTTCTTCTAAGGGATCTGAGAATTTCCATAGGTATTTGATCATAAAATAATTCCGTACGATTCCAGTGTTTTCTCCAAGAACTTCTTTAAAAGTTTTCAATGAGTTCCTCCTGGGATTCCTACGGTAAACCGTTCCCGTTTAATTGCTCAAAAATACTCTTGAATAACTTTGCCAGAGAACACTCTATAAATTATTCTAAACATCACATCAAGAAGACCCTCTACGTACTTATCACATATGAATTCCAATTGTAAATTTACGATATCGTCCAGTTGTTCGTTAATAATTGGTTAAGGATTTTCTGGAATTACTGAGGATTTCTCCAAGTAATAGTATAAGAAATTCTAGAAATCCACATTTTTCTTCAAGATCACCTAGTAAGTATTCTTTTCACAATTTTTTCAGAGAGCTCATCAATTTTGCTTTGAGGGTTTTTCTATAGTTTCTATTCAGATTCCTTCAAAAAATCTTTCTGAACTTCTTCAAGGATTGCTTGAAAAAAAAAAAGAGCAAGAATTATCCAGGACTTCCTGCAGGAAAACATTAAGATTTTCATGAGCAATTAAGCCGGATTCAATCGGAAAAATGTGTTGAGTAATTTCTCCGAAAAGTTCTCCACAGATCTTAAATTTTTCTTACAAAAAATTATCTAAGTGTTTTTATGAATAATATTTTTAAAATTCGTTTGAAAAAGTCTACCTAAGAAAATTTAAAACAAAATTAACATTCCTAAGATGCTTGCGGAATACGTCCAACTGTTCATTCAAAAAATTCTACGCACAAATACTCAAAAATTTCCCGAGTTATTTATTCTGGGATTTCTTTTGGAAGTTATATTATTGTTTTGCCTGTCGTCCTAGGATTGTTCCGAAAAATTCACCAGAGATTCATACAAGTATTTTTCAGAGATGTTTTGAACTTAAAAAGAATTAACAATATCTTACACTAGAGATATACTATTTCATCAGAAATCTTACTATTTCATCAGGTTCTAGAAATCATTCCATATTTTTTTAAATAAATACCTCAATATTTTAAAGGGGTTTCTTTAACAATTACTCTAAAAATCATTCCATATTCATATCGTATGTGTGTGTGTCAGATTCCTAGAGAAACACGCACAAAAATAGTTTTGCAAGATCTCCTTAAGAAATTTGTTGAATAATTTCAGCCTAAATTGAATTCAGAAAATGTTACTTAATTCCGGTCGGAATATTTAAGAATTCCTCATGGAATTTCTAATTTCTCTACGGGATTTGTAAGATTTACTAGACGGATTCCATGTCAAATCGGTCAGTCACAGAACTCGACCATCTTCGATTTGGATTAAATTTTGCACATATTTTTGGTATGGTAGAATAAGTGTTTTCCATAGAAAAAATGATCATTTTGACTCAAGCGTAACTTTTGAAAATGGCCTATAAATTATGGCATGCAACTTATTTGAAAAATTCTAACTCCAAAACTGTTGATTTTAGAGAAAAATATTCTGCGAAGAAGTTGTAGTGTACCGTCTGGACTGTAAGAAAAAAATATACACTGAAAAAATATTTTATTTATTTTCATAGAAAAATCAAAAATAAAACTTGAATTTTAAATTACACAAAAACCCCATTTTTAATATTTTTGAAATTTTCACCATACAATCTTGATAGTAGAAAGATGTTTAGGACAAAGTTTCGTGATGGAGAAATTTTTAATAAAAAAGTTTTTCTAGGAACAACTTTTGGTCGATTTTCAAAATTTTGATTTTTTGTCGAAATAAATAAGTTCTGATGATACAGTAAGTATCTTGAAATGATTCTAAGCCATAATGATTGTATGAATAATTTCTCCAGATGTAGCCATTTTCGAATTAAGTCAAGTTTAATGCCAAAAATATTGTTTAAATATTAAAATTGGCCATTTTCATAAGTTATTCGCGTTTCTCTATTAAAAATAATACGTTTTCGAGAGTAAAGACCGTATTTCATTCCCCTTACTTATATTTCTTGATCGAGAATCACGAATAACTAATGAAAATGGCCTATTTTAATGTTTAAACAATATTTTTGCATTAAACTCGATAGAAATCGAAAATGACTACTTCTAGAGAAATTATTCATATAATCATTATGGCCTGGAATCATTTCAAGATGCTTACTGTATCATCAGAACGTATTTATTTTGACAAAAATCAAAATTTTAAAAATCGACCAAAAGTTATTCTTAGAAAAACTTTTTTATTAAAAATTTCTCCATCATGAAACTTTGTCCTAAATATCTTTTAACTTTCAAGATTCTATGGTGAAAATTTAAAAAATATTAAAAATGGGGTATTTGTGTAATTTAAAATTTAAGTTCTATTTTCGAATTTTTTATGAAAATAAATAAAATATTTTTTTAGTGTACATTTTTTTTCTTATAGTCCAAACAGTTCACTACAACTTCTTCATAGAACATTTTTTCTCTAAAATCAACAGTTTCAGAGTTAGAATTTTGCAAATAAGTTGCATGCAAAAATTTATAGGCCATTTTCAAAAGTTACGCTTGAGTCAAAATGATCAATTTTTCTATGGAAAACACTTATTCTACCATAACAAAAAAATGTGCAAAATTTAATCTAAATCGAAGACTATCAAGCACGATTTTTATTTTTTTCGACTCATTCTGGATGGAATTCGTCACTAGAAAAAAAAAGTTCTTTTTTCTTTATATTTGTCGTTGATTGCCGTTAAAAGGGATGTAAGAAATACTGAGAGTATATGTATCTCACATTTTAAAACAATCTTACATGATCTCCGAAGCTTCATGAAACTATGGCGAAAATATTGATGAAGAATCCATTTTTTTTCCTACTTGCAGAAATTCCAAGCTTTTTTTTGGAGGAACAATTTTCAATTATTTTGGTGAAATCTGCAGAAGCTTAACGCGAAAATATTAGAGGCGTTTTCAAGAACATCACAAAAGATGGTAAAATTACTAATGTAAGATTTCCTGAGATTAAATCTTGTAGGAAATTTTTACATGAAAATTTGTCGTGGTTTCCTGATGGAATTTCAAAAATCAGGAACCACGCCTATAATTATCCTGCAATTTTTGAAATCTCATTCGATTTACCTTTTTTTATCCGATGGCAAGAGACGTTAAAAAAAACTTGTCATTTTTAATTCATTGCATAATCCTGGGATTTGAAGCAGAATTCCCAGAAAAAAAAACATAAGAGAATTTCTGGTGCAATTTGTGACGCACATCGCGAATTATTTAAAGATTTTTTAAGTAGAATTTTCAGCAAAATATCTTAGTATAAGATTCGTTAGAATTAATGATTTTTTGGAGATGCGAGGGATAACTTTGAACTTTTTAAATATTAACCTTTACGTTACCGACCCCGACAAGGCATTTTCAAAAAGGTGCCATTTCGTCAATTTCCATTCGATTTGTTTGAAGCCACCCTCAGTTGACTTTAAAAAGGTACCAATTGTTTGTCATAAATGGCCAATGCTGAATTCGGAACCATGCTGGAGATATTCCGGGTTGCACTGGGGTCACGAGAGTGCCAGATTTTGGAAATGTGATTATAATTCCATTTATTGCAGTTGAAATAACAAAGTTTTTATGTTGAACGTTAGATAATGACCTATTGTCATCATTTGAACAAAATTTGAATAAGTGGCCCGTTCCGAAACACCGAAGCCGCTATAAAACGGAAATGTCCCCATTTAGGCCCTGGATGAACCTGAGCTTGGAGCTCTGGAGTGTCCACATCAGTTGATATTAGGTTCATTCTTCGTTTGTTGACATGTTCTTTGGAATTTATAAAGATTGAGACGTCGCATGTATGTTTTGGATAAGAAACGGAAATGTCTCCAAAGATGCTCTCGTGGAAATTGTGCCTGGAGCATTGGAATGGCCAAATCTGTTCTTACCGAGTTTATTCTTCATTTACTGTGTCCTTCGGAACCTGTGTCAGGTGCACTTGGCCAAGTCTATTGATATTAAGGGTGTTCTTCATTTATTGGCATGTTCTTTCAAATTGACGAAAAATGTTATGTTGAATGGCGTATTTTGGTCATAAAACGGAAATGTCCTCAAAGAGGCCCTCGTGGAAACCATGTCAAGAGCTCTGGAGTTGCCACATCTGTTCTTCTCAGTTAGACTCTTTTTTCTTCTTTAACTGACATGTTCTTCCGAATAAATGATTCGTGAAGCCCAAGCAGGACGGTTCGGTTTTGCGTCGTCGGATAGATTTTGCTCACGGTTTCGCGCGTGTTTTCGTCTCCAAAGATTTTTTTTTCAGTTTTGGAGCGTCTTGCTGGGTAGGTATTTGTAAGGCACAAGCAAGACGGTTTGTTTTCGGGACGCCAAGAAGTTTTGCTGTCAGTGTCTGTTTTGTGTTCAGTCGAGGATGGATTACCAACTGGTGAGTTCGTTTCATGCTTGTGATAACACATATTTTCTTGAAAGCGTAACTTTTAAGTTATTTTAAAACAAACTTTGTATGGTTAGTCACTACAAGTGTGCCATTATGCTTTTTTCTTATACATTTTTAATGTACATATATTTTTCTCTTTTTGACATTATTAAAAATTATCTTTTGAATTGTTCGACATTGTGAATGTTGACGTATTTTTTAAAACTTCTACCATATCGAGACAAAATGCACAGTAATACTCATATGTCATTTTCAAACAAGTGTCGGCATTATTCCTGTTTCATATAATTTAAAATATATACATGTAATTTTCAGTTTTCGTCATTAATAAAAACATCTTTAGAATTGTTCGACATTATAGATGTTGACGTATTTTTTAAAGCTTCTACCAAAAACTTCTCGACACAAAAATACAAAAGGAGCTTTTAATATAAGTCGTATATTTCCCCTTTGTCCATGGATCGCATCACACCCAGATCTTTTCCTCCTTCACTAATAAACACCCTTCCCGTGGTGATTGTGGAGATGCAGAGGTATTCTCGGTCTCTAGAAGCAACAATCATTACACCCTAACATTCCTTCCCCATCCCAACTGACTGTAAGGACTTGGCCGGCGCAGTTATTGATCAATAATATTGGATCTGCTAAAATTGCACTTCGAGAGTTAGCGAAAACTCCTATCCCTTATTCATTTGGATCGTAGTGCAATTCTTACCAGTTCCGATCAATCACGGAGTAGCAACCATTGACATGTACAGTCAGTCTATGCTATGCTATGCTTCAACTGACATGTTCTTCCGAATAAATGAAGATTGAGACGTCGCACGGTATGTTTTGGATAAAAAAACGGAAATGTCCCCGAAGGGGCCCTGACGGATCCGTCTTCGGTGTTCCGGAACGGCCCACTTATTTAAATATTATTCCAATAATTACAATCGATCATTATCTAACGTTCACCATTACTGCTTGTTGTTTCTACTGCAATGAATGAAGAACTAATCACATTTCCAAAATTTGTCACCCTCAATATCTCCGGCATGGTTCTCCGGCATGGTTCCGTATTCAGCATTGACCATTTATGACAAATAACTGGTACCGTTTTGAAGCCTACTGAGGGTGTTTAAAAAAACGAATGAAAATAGACGAAATGGCTGCTATCTGAAAAAGCTTTGTCGGTGATCGGTAACGAGAAGGTTAAGTAATTTTTGTAGTTTAAATCCGGGAACATAAAGGGCGAACACGAAATTATTGCGACACCGAAAATGTCATGCCAATTTTCTTATAATGTTTAGAATCCAACCAAAATTTTGGGTTTTATGCATATATTTACTTCAAAAATCAAAAGAAAAGTTAATCGATGGAGCTTTGAGTGTTGAATTGAAGGCATTCTCGCTTGATGCCCTCCATCAAAGTCTTTACAGTGTTATCCGATACCAGTTTCTCAGTTTTTTTTTTTTCATTTTCTTAACATATCCTTCTCGTATTTGACTGTCTTCTTACTCTTCCGAAGCTCCCGCTTCATTATTGCCCACACAGTTAAAAATAATGAAGATTACACGTTATGTTAACTTCATTTATGCGATGCAAACATGACGTCATGTAAATTTAAGTCTGCACTCATGTAAAAATGTCTTATGTGCCATGTAATCACACAGAATCCTGCTGGATTACATGACATATAATTGAAGTTTCCATGACGTATCATGTAAATATCAATGATATTCCACGCTCCAATTATGTGCAATCTATGTCTCAAAATTTTACACGTTTCGTTCGAACCGTGCAGTACTGCTTCACAGGGCGCAGTCCAGCTCTCTTCTTTGCATTCTGGACGTAGCTCTGCGACATGCCGATCTTTTAGGCTAAATCACGGCTTGAGACGTTGGGATTTGCTTTAATCATCCACTTCACCTTTCCATCCGTCTTTTTGTTCTCCGGTCCCGGTTTTCTTCCAGCTCCTTTGCCGTGGTCCAACTTCAACTGCTGCTGGAACCGTTTAACTCTCTGGAGACGGTTGAATGGTGAATGTTCAACATTTTTCTTTTTTGTTTGGAAAGAATTTGTTCTCTCGACTCGCGTTGGTTCACCTCCGTTTTCGTTGAATCGAAAAACACGACTTCGAGTTTGACAGCATGTAAACAATACACATCAATGAGAAAGTATGCAAAATTTGGTTGATTTTTACCCAAGGGTAGAAAAGTTATGCCTTGCTGAATGTGTCGCAATAATTTCGTGTTCGCCCTTTTTTCCGGAATCTATTTGCGGATAAAAAAAACGAGACATAGAAGAAATGGTTGTCCTCCAGGAGGAGTTCACGTTAAAATTACGAACAAATCTCACAATATCGTTCAATTGATTCCCAAGAGATTTGTATCACAAGTTTTGAAGCTAACTTTTGATATTCCTCGAAGAACTGGATTATATTGAAATTCGTCATGGAATATTGGAGATATGCTTCTGAAATTTAGTCACAAATCTATTGTAAATTATTCAAAACATTTTTGAAAATTCTTAACAATTAAAATAATTGAAGCAGAATCAAAGAAAGCATTTGTTGTTTCATTAAAAAAATCTATGATCGATATTGTTGGACTTATTCACATCAGGATAAATTTCTGCATCCATAGGAAGAAAATTGAACTAGGCTTGAATTTCATGATAAGAACTGTTATGAATTAATTTTGTTAGACATCATACTAGTGTAGATTATGTATGGGTTTCTTTGGTGAATTCTTATTACTATCGGACCCCTCGAGCAAGGCATCCACTTATCAAATGGGAAATCATAATGCAATTAATATGCTTAATAATTAAAAACAGCAATGTCGGCATTCTTGAAATACGAATTTTGAAAACCGGTTTTCAAGGAAGCTTTTTTGTACCATATGGTATTTTTTGCAACGGAGATGTTGAAAAATTGCGCTTAGCTCACACAACAACAGACTGGTTCTAGCGGTAACCAATCGAGCGACAGCCGGATGGTTAATCTTTCGATTGTCGCGCGATTCACCGAAGTCAGAACCGCCACGCTGATGCTGAGTACGCCAAGCGAAGCTTTCCCACTGTTGTTGTACTACCTAAAATAACTAGCAATTGGAGAGTTATTTGTTTATTAGAAAAGTCATGTGAATTGATTCAGAAGATTTTTTGAGCCTAACAAAATCCCAAAAAAAAAAGTTAGCGTTAAATAATAAGTAGTTTTGATTGCAAGTTTGTCAGCATACACCAGAAGAATTTTGTAATTAATTTTAGAAAGATTACTTGCAACATCCGTTGTGGATGTTTGACGAAACCATTGGAATTCGTTTAAGAAAATCGGCAAATAACTGATGTTTAGATATACTCCAAAAATTTAACAAGAACATTGTCACTTTCTGAAGCTGATACAAGTATTTTCAGAATCAAACACGCCAGCGTTGCACTCTTCTGTAAGTTATATAGATTATTTACATACTTCAATCCCTTGGCAATAGAAGACCGAACTTTCAAGCTTCGGTTGATGCTAAAGCTGAAATGAACGTTATGTTGGCACTAAAGTAAAAATCTTATCCTGTTTTTCAGACTTCAAAATGTCTGAACGTTTGATGCAATTGAATAATTAAAAGTGCTTGAAACGCTCTGCGAAACGTCTAATTACCTCTCATTTAAATCCATGGTAATCAATTTCCAGAATCATGCGTCATTCAAGCCAGCGTAACGTACAAATATCTTCGTGCTTCGATTTAAGATAACATTTGATAACCCGTCTCGTGCGTGCCTTCTTAAAATAAACGCTCAACTCCCGCTTCATCCACGAATCCTTCTTTTCCATTAGGCGATAAAAGTCCAACATTCGTGATATGTAGAAACGACAATGGGAGCATCTATGCCGCTGCCACAACTTGGCCGCGTTCCCTCCCATCAAGATAAGATGCTCACTTGCACGTCAAGTTTGGGTTGCAGACTTCGCGATCGGATGAAAAGTTTTCCGCCTCTCAACTGTACCCCCACCCCCATCGCATCGTGCCAACCCACCTTATCAAAGCCTCTGCATCGCACACGATGCTCCGCTACACCAGTTATCTACTACGTTGGAGCAGCATAAGACAAACCACGACAGGCCAATCTTAGTAACGCGATCCCATCAACTGATGGGGAGGGGGGCATCCGAGAGGCTGTCTCAACGTTCGTCGCTGGTTAGGGTACCACCAAACACAAACCCAGGCAGTGTCCAAAGTGGGGAAACTGAAGTGTAACGTGTCGTGAGGCTTTCTTCGTATGGAGGAGTGGCAGGCAGCAGAGTTCAAGTTTACGGTGCACTATCTTCATCGTCGGATAGTGCCGGCTACAACACATTATAATGACGGGGAGTTGAGCGGAACGGCTGATGATGGCTGCGATGACGTTGACGGTTTCGGTTCCAAACTCCGAGCTTTACGGGCAGGCAAAATGGTAGTGTGGTAGGTCAGTAAAACTTGGGGATAGCACGCGTTCGAACTCACGAGTTTTGAGTGTTTTTGAGGGACGGCCCGAACTTGTGGAGCTCAAATTTCGGTTGATGGTTTGGTGTTTGACGCTTTATATTTGAGGAATGAATGGAAGAATGGTTGCACAAATTTCTTGAAGAATTATGTGTGAAACTCGTGGAGAAATTGCATACTTTAAGAAAAACTTCCAAATCGATTAATGGAAATTGTCTTTTAAGAACTTTGGTGAGAATTTCTTCAAATATTTTGGGGATGGTTCGGTTTCGTTTTAGAGTCCTCAGCCTTAGGCGGGTTAATTTCATTGATTATCTGGAGATGTTTCTTAACATATTCTAGAAAAAAAAAAACAAGATGGAACTGCTGAATTTTCAGAAAAAAATCTCAGATAAATCTTTGGATCAAAATATCTGAACCAATACCTTGAGAAGTTCCTAAAGACACATTAATTTGCATGCCACAATAGTCTAAAAAAAAATTTAGAGCAAATTCTTAGTTCTTTTCTTAAGTTTGGACGTTTCTTTGTGATGATCAATTTTTGGTAGATGCAGGAAAAAGTTCCTGCAGAAATATTTCCTAGCGTTTTTGGGGTAATTCCCGGACAATGTAACGGAGAGATGCCCGAAGCATTTTTCAAAGACGTTTCTAGAAGAATTTCGGTAGAAGACCGTTGAGAATCTATTGCTAGATACTATACTGAAAAATCTGTATTTTTATTTAATTCAGAATATAATCGAAAAGGATATTTGCAGTAGATCAATTACATTGAATTTGCGTCTATGATACAGCATTGGTAATAGTAAAAATATGTAAACTTCCTTAAACATTACATAACACTCACCTGTAGTTTGTTGAACATTTGAATTAGCTCTCTTGTCGTGAATCCATGATATTGCATCCTTGTAATTTTACTTGGGCAATTATCGAAGATAACTTCTATTTCACTTAACCCGTATGCGCTCAACAAGTTGAAAAAAAAAATCAAAATGCTGTCATTCCATCGATTAATGACGGATTTCCTTCGATTCATTGGCAAATCTGTTTAATCGATTTTTAAGGAGCATGGGTAATTTTGGTATTACCGGGACGGAGTTATTCGGGTGGGTCACTGGGTCAGATCGGATAGAAATGAACCCAACATCCTTTTTCTTGAACATTTACTCAGCTTATTGGTATCAATCTGACTCCAATTTAACATGTTTTTAGAGTTCCGACTACAAATGTCATGCGAGAACTAAATTAGGCAATGGCACCGCTAGTGCATGACGGCTCACCAAAGTACCATATACGAAAGAACTTGAAACTATTGAGGACTAGAGCTACAGGTTCAAAGCCCTGATAAAGAAAGAATATCCGCAAACACACCTGGCGACAACCGAGTGGCGATGCCTGTTCCCAATAGACCACGGGCTGGTTGATGGGTGACATTTCTCAGATGTCATGGATGTCAGGACCATCCGAGGCCCTGATATCGACTCGGATCATTATCTAGTTGTAGCTAAAATTCGAGCGCTATTATCCAGCGTAAGGAGATCCAGAACAAATAGAACGCTGCGCTGGAATATACAACGCTTGTCGACTGATGGGGTAGCTGCACAATACCGTCAGCAACTAGACGTGCAGTTGGGAAGAATGAACGTTGCTGGAGACGTCGACAGCCTGTGGGACCCTATCCACGAAGCTGTGACCAGGGCTGTTAAAAATCATGACCGGCTTGCGACACTGACGAAACCAGTATTCTCACTGTCACTAGGCGAAGCTATATTTCATGTGCTTACTCCGTAAGGTCGCAATGACGGGGCTCTCACGAAAGCAATTGTAATGTTGTTTTGCTTTAAAAAAATCTATCTCATTTTGGAGAATTTCGGGAAGCAAATGTGGTTGATAAGTAAAATGGATATCCTTTCATAATTCCAGCTATCATACAATCATACCGACAATCATACCAGCTAATGAACTAGAAATTGTGTAGTTAACAATTCCGTCACAAGCTTTAGCGACGGAAAAATGAAAGAGAATTTAAGGAAAACTTCTGTCATTAACTCGCCGTCCGATGACAGTAAGAGAAGCATCTATGTAAAAGTCGCGCCACACCCTCCTGCACTGGCTGTGACAACAACGGCGCGGGAAGTGATTAGCACTGGTCAACGACGAAGACGAAACTACTGGTTCGATGAAGAGTGCCAGAGAGTGACAAACATGACGACTGTCACCAAAAGCCGTATGCTTGTGGCCGGTACCCGACATAACAGAGAGCGGTACAGGGCAGCGAGAGCCGAAGAAAAGCGAATCCACCGCAGAAAGAAAAGACAGCACGAAGAAAGTGTGGTAGCTGAAGCTCAAGAAAACATGAACCGGAATGATATGCGGAGATTCTACCAGTACCAGTACCTGCCATGTGCAATGATCGAGAAGGGAATTTGCTGATCGATAAAACGGCGGCGACTGACAGGTGGAAAGAGCACTTTCAGCAATAGTTGAACGTTGAAAATGGAAACGTAGCGAGTAACAGGATGAATATTGATGATGTCGACCAAACTGTGGACCCAACGACCATAGGAGTGGCTAAAAAGGCTATCAGCGAGCTGAAGAACTGTAAGGCTGCTGGGAAGGACGAGAGCCCGGTCGAGCTTCTCAAGCACGGAAGTGAGCAGCTTTATCAGTCGATCCAACGAGTACTTTTGAAGATATGGGAGGACGAAGAAATGCCCACCGGCTGGTTGGATGGCCTCATACGCCCAATCTACAAGAAAGGGTACAGAATTGAGTGTGCCAATAAAAAAAATTCAGCCTTAAAAATTCTGTCGCGCATCTTGTTTAACAGACTGAGACCGTTCGACAACGGACTAGATGTTTAGCTTGCGAATGATCCTAGATAAATTCCGGGAGTATAACTTGCAGACTCACCATCTGTTTATTGATTTCAAGGCGGCGTACGACTCAGTGAAAAGAAATGAGCTGTGGCAGATAACGTGTGAACATGGTTTTCCGGCGAAACTAATTAGGCTGATACGTGCTACGCTGGATGGTTTGAAATCAAGTGTGCGCATCGCGGACGAGGTGTCAACCTCGTGCGTATCGTTAGACGGGTTGAAGCAGGGAGGTGCACTTCAGAATTTGCTGTTCAACATTGCACTCGAGGGTGCTATAAGGAGATCTGGAGTGCAGTGTAATGGTACTATTATCACAAGGTCACACATGCTCCTTGGCTTTGCGGACGATTTAGACCTAATTGGAATCGATCGCAGGTCAGTGGAAGAGGCCTTCGTGTCTCTGAAGTGGGAGACAGCGAGGATAGGCCTGACCATTAATTGATGATGATGATGATATAGGCTGCCATCTATTGTAGCAAGGTATCCACCGGTAGCAATGGCCTATTCTAACAAAACAATTTGTTCAAGATTGTATGACTATTCGTATTCAATCATACTCCTGTCTGAAGGGCCAAAAACGATTGGCGGACCCGTAAGCAGAGACACTTACGCGAAACCCGCAAGGAAAAAGAATCTCCTTCCAAAAGTAAGTTCACACGAACAGTCGTACAATCAAGCCCTTGCTTGTCAGAAAGACCCAATAGATGGGAAGAAGAGCCCGCCCTTTTTCCACGAAATGTTAGCGATAGGAAGTTGACAGTTTCACTCTTCCTATCCATCTCGCTTCAATCGGGTGCCCTGATGGTCCCACCCAACCCAAAATGCATATAACATTGGAAATATAATCAAATAACACAAGTCATCATGGAAAGATCTCACCGGTTTTTTTTATCCTTGTTGTATTTTAAAGCTGGTCGTCGCAACGATGTCGTCGAACTATTTCACCGTTAGCTATAAAGTATCATTTATGCGAAACTGTTCAAAAACCGAGAAAAAAAAAACAAACTTCCACTCCTCCGATAAAGCGATACGAAAATCAAATCCACTTGTTGGGCTTCTCAAACTGCACTGCCCGAAAACCGAAAAAAAAACTTCCATTCCGACGAACCAAAAGCCAAAAAATAACACTTCTGCTATGCGAAAACTGTACCCACTTGCTGGGCTTCTCCAAATGAAGATCAAGCGGTAGAGTTGCCAAAATCGAACGGGCACTGTATTAAATTTGCAACACTCCAATTGAACACCACTGTACATGCCCAGTTTTCTAATCGTACCGTCATCTTGCTCATACCCGCTTCTTTTTCCCGCTTCCGAAAGAACACTTTAATCAGTTGGTGTGGGTAAGACTCGCAAGCGAAAATTCTCCACACGTTCACCTCTCTCACCACACCACATCCACCCGTCCTACCTTTCACTACCACTACTACTGATACCGCGTTCACTCATACACTAATCGCTTCCCCCGCGCATGCTGTCGCCAATCATTTTTTTTCACAGCAATTCCACTTTTTTAAATTCCAAATTATTAACTTTTAATCCATTTTCCAACTGAAATTTAACTTGCACTCGCGACTTTGCTCTTTTCTACGTTCGGATATGTATTTTTCGTCGATTTTACTTTGATATTTCCACATTTTTCCACTATTTGAGTACCACGTTAAAAATGCACAACCTTCCCTCAGCAAGTGTGTGCCGTCCGTTTTTCAGGATAGGCCTGACCATTAATTCTACCAAAACGAAGTACATGGGTGCAGGTAGAGATAGAGTCAGGCTTGATGGTGTAGGTGCTGAGGAAGTGTTTGATGGGGATGTATTTGAAGTTGTTGAAGAATTTATTTACCTTGGAACACTTGTGACATGTGACAACGACGTTTCCCGCGAAGGGAGAAGACGTGTTGCGGCTGCGAAAAGAACCTTTTACGGACTACGTAACCAGCTTAGGTCCCGCAGCTTGCAAACGGAAACAAAATTCGCACTGTATAAAACACTAATTCTTCCGGTGGCTCTCTACGGGCACGAAGCGGTATTTTCGAGCGTAAATGGTGTGAGACGCAGACGCATGAATCACGAGTTGTATCAAGTGTACAAAGATGCGAATATTACCAAGCGTGTGAAATACGGCAGACTTCAGTGGGCTGGTCATTTAGTGCGAATGTCGGAAGAAATAATTGCGAAAATAATATTCAGCAGGGAGCCAGGTAGAGGTCGGCGGCTTTGAGGAAGACCACGAATACGCTGGCTGTACGCAGTGGAAGAGGACCTGACGACCCTTAACTTTCGAGGCGACTGGAGAAGTTTCGCCCAAGACCGACAAAGATGGAGCTCTACAATACGCCCGGCAATGGCGTGACGCAAAGCTGTAGCCATCGTAGGTATCGAGGTAGGCACACCAGCAAATATATTGCCAAATGTTACCGTGTTATTGGATTTGCAAAATATTGACATTTGAAATTTATATTGAGCAATATGTTTGAACTATATTTTTTAGCTCCTACTAGTCCCGAGGTAACATTCCTGGAAAAAATCCATAAGAGATTTGTCACAAAAATTCAAACAAATATCAAAGAAACATTCTCATTTTTTTTGTTGGAGTTTCAAGAGAAATTTGAAAATGTTTGTGGAGTTGTATAGGTAGCAATGGCAGAATAACTAAAAAATATCCACTAACATCCCAAGCAAAATCCGGGTAAAAATCCCAGAGAAATTCTTAACGAAACATTATATTCAAACCTGTGAGGAGCATATGATGAAATTACAGTAAAAACTTATGGTGTTATTCTACAATATTTTTAAAGGGAAATTTGTGAATATAACCATTCAGGAATCGTGGGAGCAGTTTCTGTAACGATTTAAAACGAAATGAAAAAGACAGCAAGACAGATGTTTTAATAGAGAAGTTCCTTAGAATAGTTCTGAAACTACTACTTGAGGAATACAATAATTAATTCTTGGTGGTATTGAGGGTTTTACTGGGTGACTACAAAAATACCTGCAAGACTTCTCGGAGACAAAACAGAATTTTCAATTTTGCAATACATTTTCGAAAGAATATCAGAAAAATAGGGTTTACTTAAGGCCTAAACCCTTTCTTATTAGGGATTCCAGAAAATTGTTCTGATGGAGTTAAAGTTTGTTCTGGAAACTTCCGAGATTTTTCCTGGAAAAACTTCTGACAAAAGATGAGTTTATCTTTGAAGGATGTTTGGGTTCCTGATAAAAAGTGAAGAAATTTAAGGAGTTATTCTTGGAGGAAGCTGAAGCTGGTTGAAAATAAAAATTGCGGAACATTTTTCAGGATAAATTTCGAAAAAGAAATTTTTTGATAAAATTAGGTATCGAATAGTGTTATAAAAACATCTAGAAGGAATCATAGAAACTTTTCTTATGAAATTTACGGAATTATTATTCTCATTAATATTGATCTAGGACACTTCAGTATTTATGTGGCATTTCTGAAGAATCAGAATGACGAAATGATAGTGAACAATCTTTAGGGTGAATATCGGTAGGATATTGCTTGAGAAATACTCGAGAATTTTATGAAAACATTTGAGGTGATTTGAGAAAAAAAATCGTAGAGTGATTCCAAGCAACAGCACCAAAATTTGGTAAATTTTTTAAATCATTTTTTTCTATTGAGCTGAAACTTTGCACAGTTTTCCAGTTCCATCTAAATCGTCATTTTCCGATATCAAATCTTAAAGTTGAGTCACGACTAACTTTTCAAAAGGGTGTATGTGAAAATGGTTCAAAAATATTCAAAAAGCTGCACAGCAAAAACGGTTCGTTCGATTGTTAGACAACTGAAGAAACAAAGTTAGACAACTAAATAAAGATTCCAAAAAAAAATACACACAGTAAAAAAAAAATTTTTTTGCATTAAAAAACATAATTTTTGACACAAAAACTCAAATATCTCAAAACCCTATCGGAATACCAACGTAATTTTTTGAGGGAAAACGGTCCATTATATTAGCTATCTACCATAAAAATTTGGTGATGGTAAACCAATAAACAAAAAAGTTATGACATTTCAAACATGTCACAATTTTCACATTTAGTAGAAAAAACAATTTTTTTTCGGTGTAAATTATTACGGGAACCGCAGTTTGTTGCTGATTTTATTGTTAAGGGCCTTGCGTGAATATAACAAGTATTATGTATATTATATGTATAAATATTATGTATATGTATAAATATTATATGTATATGTATATATGTATAAATTAAAATGAATTAACAGATTACACGAAAATAAAAAAAATTTTACCAGGATATTTTTTTTAGAGTATGATCGATGAGTTTCTAAATGTTATATATAAACTTTAAAAGTTTTGGATTTGGGTATGCGTTATGAGATCATGAAAACATTTTATTAATACTTATTTATTTATTTATTGTTATTCAATTTTTTTACAATATCGAACACTTTTGCATCATTATCAGTACAGTTCGAGTATAGTTTTGCTTTAATTTTATTTTCTGACAATGGAATGAAACAGTGAAATTTTTGGGTTCCTTGGATCGTTTTCGCGTTATTATATTGCTCGCTGAGCTCTGATGCCGTTAATTCGTACTCTTCAGTAGTAGTAAAACAAAATGATAATTTTGTTAAATCTTCTTCTTTTCTGCGATTCGCTCAATCAAATAGTTCTTTTGCAGTTTTAATTGGATGCTCACGTTCTTTGGCTAAACTTGCTCTTGTGGCCATGCGCTTTATAGTTCCTCCAATAGCATCACAAGGACCTTTGCCATGTGACGTAACAAAGAAATGCCATTCTGCATCAATTCCGTACTTTGATTTAAATTGACATAGGCTCGAAAAATTCTTACGGTTTTTGTACTGCGATGCTGCTCCATCAGACATGAAATATATCTTTCTGATTTCTTTCTCCTTATCAACGCGTAAAAAGTTAATCATTTTGGCAATGAACAAATTTACAGATACTGAGTCGTGTGTTAAATCTTCGGAAATTACAATAAAACTAAAATGTTTAATTTGCGTACTTCCATTGAAATAAATAATGAATGGATGAATTGTAGCTTGTTGTACGTTCCAGTGATGGGACTGCACTTCATCTTGCAATACAAAGCTATAGTTTTCAGAAAAATCACAAATGACTAAAAATTCACCATCTTGTAATGTATTTTTCGTATTTTTTAAAAAGCGGGATTGCTCTGTTTTAATAAAGTCGTGAGGAATTAAACTTTCTAATTTCAAGCAAAAAAATGACACAAACTCATCTACAGGTTTTACAATAGTTTCTAGGTCACACCTATTTGTGGTCACCCATTGCTCAAATGATAACTGATCAATATAATTTTCTTCAAACTCAGCGAATAAAGTATTTTCCAATGATGAAGAATCTGGACAATCCGAACAAGATCGTAGATAGCAATTTGATGTTGTATTTTCACACAAAAGACTACCAGTTAATATTTTAATATCCTTTGATAAATTGATTCTTTTCAAACTATGTAAGATTAAGTTAATATTTTCGTGTGTTGTGCACACACAAACATTATGTGTTCCTGAATTGGATAGAAGCTTACATTGCCTTGGACGAAGGCTTGCAAGTGAGGAAAATCCTACCTTAATATTTTCGTTAATTTCCTTGAAGCGTGTATACGCTTCTTTCAAAGTAGTCATCATTAATCGTTTTTGGATTGCTTGACGTTTTCCATCTTTTTTTACAGATACATAATCTTTTTGGCCAGGCATAGCTCTACTTACTTCATCGTCTTCAAAATATTGAATTATTTTTTTTTTGTCTCATCTGTTAATGAAGTACTCGACCTAGCATTTTTGGTTGCAAGACAGTTATTTTTGAATTGTTTTGCCTCTTTTGCTGTATTTCTATTGGTTTTGAACTCATCAATGGCGTCTTGAATAGACCACGAGCTTGGCAGCATCGACAAAATCAATAATTTTTCTTTCCTTGTCGTGGCTAGATTCGAGAACCTTTCCTTCATATTCATAATTACCTCATCGTAGTCTGTATTTTCCACATCCTCAGGTCCTAATTTGAAGAGGTTTCTTCGTACAGCTTCGTTGATTTCACGGTATTTTTTCTCGGGATAATTGACGTAACCCATCTTCGTCCATTTAATCGGAGTCACTTTTATTCCAGCTATCCCTTCGTTGAAGCGTTCGATGTTGACCTTCTGGATGCACTCATCTTCTGATTGATTTGTTGAAACAGATGTCGCTGATGGTACCGTGGCAAGACTATCTGCACTTGGTACTTCTGGTAACTCCTCAGTTGTTGTCGGTGCATCTAGTAATTCCTCAGTTGTTGTTGTTTTCGAACTTCCTGCAACCTGATCCACCGATGATGTACAGATTGCCCGTTTGTCAACGTTTAAACGGCAGGACGTACAAATGCGTAAATTTGTATTCAATGTAGACATTGGAGCATAGCCAGCCGCTTTCAGTTTATCTATGGTGCTTTCGGTGAGATTTCGTAGCTCTTTCGAACACTTTTTTTCTGCAAACGGCCTGCAACAGTTGAGAAAGCGACTACTCATGTTGCTCGTTAGATTTTAATAAACAAAATCACTTTTAAGTTTTCAATGACTAGTTTGGTGTCGTTTGCTTGACTGAAGAAAAATTTTACAATTAAATCTTTTATAACCATAGTGGTAGTATATTTTTAGCTTTTTCGTGAGTATGTTCATGGTATGTACCTATCATGTTTTTGATGTTGTTGAAGTTACTCGCTTTCTCCCAAATATGATTAACAAAGTCTATTCTCTACCCAGGTGTAATCAGATTTTAACTTTGTGGAGAAAACCAGCGCCGAGAAAACCGACCTGCTTTACGTATACTAGATCACCTGGGTATAGACCCGCCTTGTTCTCTACGAGGTAAACTTTTTGCAGGTAAACTAGTCGTATACCTGTATAGAAAACTTTGTTTGTAGCTTTTGTCTTCAATATTAGATTTCTTATAGGTTTCTTTTATCAAAAGGTTTCAACACTAATGAGAGAATTTTTCTTCAGTTACGTACAATAAAAAATATGACACTATCAAGACTTTAGATCACAACACTGGATCGCGTCTAACTTTCTAATAGATGCTATAATAGTTATGAATAATTAAATAAAATATCATGAAAACAACCCTTAACAAAAAATTCAGCAACAAACTGCGGTCCTAAAATAAATTAACAATGAAAAAAAATAAATTTTCACTGTCAAATTTGTGAAATATTTGAAATGCCATAACTTTTTTGTTTATTGGCTTACCATCACCAAATTTTTATGGTAGATAGCTAATATAATGGACCGTTTTCCCTCAAAAAATTACGTTGGTATTCCGATAGAGTTTTGAGATATTTGAGATTTTGTGACAAAAATGATGTTTTTAATGCAAAATTTTTTTTTTTACTGTGTGTATTTTTTTTTGGAATCTTTATTTAGTTGTCTAACTTTGTTTCTTTAGTTGTCTAACAATCGAACGAACCGTTTTTGCTGTGCAGCTTTTTGAATATTTTTGAACCATTTTCACATACACCCTTTTGAAAAGTTAGTCGTGACTCAACTTGAAGATTTGATATCGGAAAATGACGATTTAGATGGAACTGAAAAACTGTGCAAAGTTTCAGATATTTTTGAAATGGTCGATCAGAATCGACTTGCATGCCTCCGTGGAATCCCTCAGCTTCATTTTTTACCGCAAAATAAATATTCAAATCGTTAGAACTTTTTTATTTTTCAATATTTTTGAACCATTTTTTCACATGTTTTCAAACAACTCACTTTAGGAATCCATGTCGATATTAATCATTGATGATCTGGTTTTGAAGATATTCCTTGGGGACCGACCTTTTCCATATAAAAATTCGTTGGCGGTCATTTTGGTTTAGATCGATATATCAACTATCACTAGAACAAGAGACGAGCAAGAAACCGTTTCCCTCCACTTCCATTCTTCCAACACGCCTTTCCTTACGCCAGATACACATACTGCCTATGTGCTAACAAAAATCAAGCTTCTATGCCACTAAATAACCTTACCCCTTATCCTTCCCGCATGAGCTGGCGTAGATGCAGGGATATACGGTCTACAGTGGGCCAGTTTCAAATGCAACATTAATTCCTCCCCGTTCCCCTCACTGGTCTGTATTTTGACGTGACAGACCCCATTGTTGCCTAAGAATAGAAGATCACCCGCACTTATATACTGAGAGTGTCTGTTATTCCCAAGCAGTCATCTGGTTGATTCCTTGTAGTAATGCAGTTAAATCAGCAACAACGGGCGGCAAATCATGGTCAAGGTCAATTGTTGTAAAAGATCTCCGCATGTATCTCCAAGAATATTGTCTTGAACAAGTATGAAAAATCCTAATGAAAACATGTTGAAAATGCAAATAAAGTGAACGCTTTTCACGGCATTCTAGATTACCTTATGAGCCATAAAATTTTGGGCAACTGCAAGGGACATGGAGGTCTTTAATTTGTCTTTGGTAATGAGTTCTCAGACAACCGCGACAATACAGGTTACTTCATTCTACCCTTGAGCAATCCTACCTATAACGAATAAAAAGCCCAGGGACAAGCAAACTTGTCAACCGCAAAAGCCAACGTTGGTACATTCACCTCTTTCATATGTAGCGTATGATTGCATCACATCTCCCATTCATTCCTTTTTCCACATCATATCAAAAAGTGAAAACTGTTTCAAAGCTACCTTCATCGATTCAGTGTGCCCAACATGAGCGCACACGACACCGAAGGACTAAGTTGGACAGTGGTTCAGGTTTGAAAGTTCATGGCAAAAATTATGCATTCTCAATATTTGACATGTTTTGATCGTGGCAAGTGTTGTAAAGCATGTTTTAGGGTTGCAGACCCCCCACAGCTTTAACTATATAGCTGATTTCCAAACAATTTGAGGCCCTTTGTCTTTATTCTTCAGCTACAAATATGTTTGGAGGGTTTTCGCCAGCTTTTGAGAAACTGGATCTCTGTGTTTTGCAAATTCGAACGGCCACCGCGTCGTGGGGGCTTGCCATTGACTGAGTGACTGCCCAAGCCTCGTAATCGGTCATTTTTCATTGAGCTGTGAAAGGGATGGAAATTCCATTGCCTGGGCTTGCTTCTCCAATGGCAGAGGAAAGCTTTGCCACACGATTCTTCCCTTTTTGTATGACGCGAATTCACACCCCGCAGCAAAACACATGTTGTAGTTCTCCGAGTGTTCGGGGCTCCAGTTGTTGTTGTTGTTGTCATGATGCACTTGCCACCGTTTTGCTTCAACGGCGAAAAATGAAGTTGAAAACTGGCAGCACAAAGTAAAACAGTGAGAAAAAAAACACTCGGGAAAAAGGCAAACATGAGTGTGGAATAGGGTGGGCTATGATGATCAAACTGCACATTTGTGCATTTGGACCTCCAAAAGATCATGTGACAGTTTCAGCAGATTCTTTAAACGAGTTTTAAGTTTGTATGAAAAAAAAATTCGTTAGTTTCGCAATTTCTACTGGTTGGAAGAACGTAGCTTTGCAGATAGAGGTTATTTTTCAAAGATGTTTCGATTTCTTTGAAAATTTGTGGGTCGAAGTAATGATTTTGGTACTAAAGAAATCAATAAATTTGATATAGTATAAACAATTAATTTCAGCTCCGTTAAGCATTTAACGCAATTGAACCTCAAGTGAGCGAACTAGTAAAAAATAATAGGAATATCTTTGAATAACTAATGAACGAAAGTCATTGACAATAGCGAACCCTATGGTTAAAAATTAATTCATACATAACTTCGCTATGTAGGACAATTTTTGTCATATCTTTTTTACAAACCTAGTAACTGTTCTAAAGCACAAAAGATCAAATGTTTTGTTGTCTAAGAATAAAAAAAATACTTTGATTGTCGTATACTCTGGTGATAAACTTTACACTTTCAAAACTGCATACGATATGAAACATATGTTGTTTTTTCATATCAGAGGATGGAGAACGACTCAAAGAACTTTTTTTTAGACTTTAAGACTAGTTTGCTACTGACATCGCCTATCTCAATGCATGGAAAATTTCTTCCCAAAAATGGTCCAGAAACTTACATTTTTTCGATTGCAGTACGCAGTTAAGAAGAAATGTCATTTCAAAGGGGGTTCTCTGTTCTTAACCTATTCAGTCAAGGAATTTCTTTTGAGCGAAACAGCATACTTAGCTTAATTATAAAATATTTTGCTAAAGTCATAGTTTTGGTAGCAATTGCGTCTCATGGGTTCAAAGTGCCTTAATTAATTTTCAAAGTCAATAAAAAGCTAGTACGGATGTTCATACGAGCTTTTTGAAAAACAAATTTGCTCCTTTGGTTAACAAAAATTTAAATTGATACTGGCTCAAAGTATTTCAGCAATATGGAGCCAATAATCACACTTAAATGAAACGTAAATCACAGTTTTAAAAATATACAGTTTAAGCTCATAACATTTCAGGTATGATACTTGAGTTTTTTAACGGTTTGATTTTTTTTTTCATACAAAAATGATCCACCTCAGAGTGGAAAGAGCTACTGCAACGAAAGCATGAAAAATAACCACCCAATCGGAGCCGCAGTCAACACTCGCGTTGACGACGACAACGACGACGACGGGAAGGTCTGAACGGCAGAAGCTGAGAGAAATGTGGCAGTTGACTGAAGTTGAACCTAAAAGCGAATAGCTCATCAACGAACGTTGCTCGTTGCTCGTTGGCGTTGGCGCTGGGGTTGGGTTAAAGCGAGAAATGATGAAAAGCGCAGCGTTTACTTTACCCTGCACTGCACTGTGGTGGTGGCCTGCGATGTGGTGTGGTGATGCAGCTGCATTTTCATTTTCTCCGCTTTATGGAGTGCAGCATCCAGTCGGGGCCGCTCAACCAGCCGGGTGATGAATATGGAGCAAATTTTTACAATATGAACCGGTTAATTGGCGCGGTAAATTAACGTCGTGTTAAGGTTGTTGCAGGGTGGTTAAACTTAATTTGCTTGTTGTTTAAAACGTGGCATTGATGCTGTAAAAATTTTGCTTTGTTCTTTTTTTTATGACAGATGTTAACGAGGCTGTGGAATAGTTAGCACGGTGCGAAGAAGTTGACAAATTCAGAAGAGGAAAGGTAAAGAAGTTTATGTCTAATATTTAAATATAGAATGAGGAAAATGGAAACCTTGAGAATATAATTTTATGCGAGCACATGAGCAGAGATGCCACAAAGACGTAGCAGAAAATTGTGATCCAAACACTTGATTTCGAACCATCCAGCGTAGCACGTATCAGCCTTTTTAGTTTCGCCGGAAAACCATGTTCAGACGTTATCTGCCACAGCACATTTCTTTTCACTGAGTCGTACGCCGCCTTGAAATCAATGAACAGATGGTGAGTCTGCAAGTTATACTCCCACAATTTAACTAGGATCATTTGCAAGCTAAACATCTGATTCGCTGTCGAACGGCCCTCACGAAAACCAGCTTGGTATTCGCCGACAGACTGAGATCATTCGAGGAGTCCTTCGTCGGCGAATACCAAGCTGGTTAAACAGGATGCGCGACAGAATTTTTTACGCCGAATTCAGCAGGGTAATTCCTCTGTTATTATTACTCCAGTCTGTACCCTTTCTTGTAGATTTGGCGTATGAGGCCATCCAACCAGCCGGTGGGCAATTCTTCGTCCTCCCATAGCTTCAGAAGTACTCGGTGGATCGACTGATAAAGCTGCTCACTTCCGTGCTTGAGAAGCTCGACCGGGATTTCGTCCTTCCCAGCAGCCTAACAGTTCTTCAGCTCGCTGATAGCCTTTTCAACCTCTCCTATGGTCGGTGGGTCCACAGCTTGATCGTCTTCATCAATGTTCATCCTATTCCTCGCTACATTCCCATTTTCACCGTTCAATAATTGGTGAAAGTGCCCCTTCCACCTGGCAGCCATCGCCGTTTCATCGGTCAGCTAATACCATTCTCTATCATTGCACATGGCGGGCACTGGTACGGCATTGTGCCGCGCACAATTGACCGTTACATAAAATCTCCGCTTATCATTCCGGTTCACGCTTTCTTGAGCTTCAGCTACCACACTTTCTTCGTGCGGCCTTTTCTTTCTGCGGTGGATTTGCTTTTCCTTGGCCCTCGCTGCCCTGTCCGCTCTCTGCCGGGTACCGGCACAAGTATACGGCTTCTGGCGACATTCTTCATGTTTGTCACTCTCTGGCACTCTTCATCGAACCAGTCGTTTCGTCTTCGTCGTTGACCAGTGCCAATCACTTCCCACGCCGTTGTTGTCACAGCTTCGTGGATAGGCTCGCACAGACTGTCGACATCTCCAGCAACGTTGTTTATTCCCAACTGCTCGTCTAGCTGCTGGCGGTACTGTGCAGCGACCCCATCAGTCGACAAGCGTTGTATATTGAAGCGCAGCGTTCTATTTGTTCTGGAACTCGTGGTGCTGGATAACCGCGCCCGAATTTCAGCTACAACGAGATAATGATCCGAGTCGATATTAGGGCCTCGGAAGGTCCTGGCATCTAAGACATCTGAGAAATTACTTATTTCTTATGCAAATCTTATAAAAAAAAACAAAAGAATATTATTCTTTGAATTTCATTTAGAAAGAAACGTATGTGGAATTTTACTTCTAATTCATGAAGGGTTAGGTGTTGCAGTTACGATTCGGTTCAAATTGGGCTAAGTCACAGTTGAGTCAAAATTATCCAACAGATCAAGGGCTTCCAGATAATTGGCTCAAAATTATGAGTATACCCCATTAGGCATAAAGACGTAAGGCATAAGGACGTTAGGCATAATGGACGATAGGCATAAAGACATTTGACATAATGGATGTTAGGCATAAAATACGTTAGGCATAATGAACGTTTGGCATAAAACAACTTCCGTATGTGCCATTTGAAACTCGTCTTATATCGAAAATTGTTCGGGACCATTTACAAATTTCATTCCACTGATAGGGGTGGGTGGGTGTCCTTAAGATGTAACAGCTCATAAAAAAATAGTGCAAAATTCATAAGATTCATTATGAGGAGGTCGGTTGATTGGTTGATCATAAATGAGTATGTTCGGTGTTATGAAATTTGATGATGAACCCACTATCGTAAGATATGGAAGAAGGTTATGGTCATTATTACCATTATAAAAAGCAGCTCAATCCAGTTTTGACATTTTTTATTTATATGTACGATGTGCAATCAAGATGCATTTTTTTCTAAAGATGCTTAAATATTTTAGAGATTATGTACTATTTTTGTTATTTTTCTCTTATATAATTGCCTTCATTTTAAAGAAGGGAAATAATCCACATAAATATTAGCACTAATAATGCAAATGATTTACTTGAAGACAACAATCAAGAGTATTTGTTACATTTGTGGTAATGTCACAACCATCTTCTTGGCGTTACATTCCCACTCCGAGTTTTATCAATTTAATGTAGTGAGAACAGTTCTTTTGCCTCTTCTGCAAACAAGTTTCGAAGAATAAATTTTGAAATCAATTTAAAAATACTCAAAACTTGTCGAGTTTGAAAAGTAAAATTCGATTAAGTTTTTATTTAAGATACAGGAGCCAAACTCACGTGGCTCTTTCCAGTACAGTAGTTCAAAAACGTCATCAAGTAGACTATGTTGGGTGCATGAATTTTTTGAATCATTAATGTCATTAAATGCGGGAAATTCAGCGAAAAATATAACATTTTTCTACAGTAATTTTGGGGTTGCCCTTAGCAACGGATGTTTTGCTATTTTCAAGGCATTTTGCCTACAGCAGCGATGGACGTGTATTTCAATGGCTTCGCTAACTGTGATTTGCTTTGCTTGGCTACTATAGAGTGAAATTCAGGATTTTTCCCAACACTTTTTACCATAGTGCAGTATTTAGCAAGGCGTGCATTCAGATACAAATTAGTATTCCCAATTTCATTTTACATAATCATTCGAGAGCAAGTCGAAACGAAAATGTTTTATGGAAATATTTACATCTACAATACCAATAGCTATGAGAACAGCAAGAATCTATGAAACAGCATATTATTGGAAGAAGGTGATTTGCGCCAGCCTTTTCCTTCAATCATTAAATTAATCGTGTAAGTATAAAGAATGACCTATGATTCAAAGAAGGGAAAATGTATGATGGGAATATTAAAGCAATAATGACATTAATTTTTGAATGTCGACAAGAACCCACCAGAGGGAGTCTCGTAAATAAAGACAATAATTATAATTGATTTTAGAATGAGTATGTATCGAAATAATAGCTTATATATAAAAGAAGAAATATTTTCTGGTTAAAACATTAGCAGCAGGAACTCCAATAAATTTGTTAACAGTATAACTATAAAGAACAGCCATTTATTTAAAGAAGGGATAATCTCAGATGAAATATTTAGTTATATGTTACCATCAAACTCAAAATATGAGCAGCAGGTCGTGTACAGCGTCGTTCTTATTCTTGGCATTACACCCAAAACAAATTCTTAGCTTGGTGTTTTTCATTCTTATTTGTGCAAGATACACTAACACGATTATACTTCATGAATAAAGAAGTGGAAAGTCGAAAATATTCTGGATCGACTAGGAAACGAACTAAGATAACTTCGGCATGGTTTTGCTCTATGGCCGCAAAAGTTATCACAAAGCTAATGCAGGTCCTTTACAGCATTATCATGCCTGATCATTCAATCGAATTTTGTACTAGAAATTTAACTCAAAGGATTCAAAACTATGGGACGACCGTAAGGCAACCGCATTTAAAAGGACTCATTCTTGATCTTTGAAACCTATCACAATAATTAAAAAAATCAGCTCGCATTTCGCATAAAGGATTTCAATTTTTATTTTGAAAATTATGCCTATCGTCCATTATGCTTAATGTCATGCCAAACATCCATTATGCCAAACGTCCATTATGCCTATCGTATTTATGCCTATCGTACTTATGCCTAACGTCTTTATGCCTAACGTATTTATGCCTAACGTCGTGCACCCCAAAATTATATGTAGCGCTAGTTAGTACGTGAAATTGAACAATTTCAACTAGTTCTGTAATTTTTACTGATGATCCTGAGATAGAATGTTAAGATTATCAGTTCAGAAAGTATTTATACAGAAGGCGAACAGTTTGGTTCAGCATTCTGCTGCTTGGAACCTCTAACAAGTATTTTATATTGAGTATGTCAATTATTAAACAGTGGATATTATTACTTGTAACTCGCCTTAAAGTCTAGTGATTCATAGCCGACTCACTTCATATTCAAGTGGCTCATGATAGATTCACCGTAAGTTTTATTTACTCACTCCATATTGCAGTGCTTATATTTTTTAGGCATGATTTACTTTGTTCTTTAGTAATTCAGTACTGTCACATTTCGTTCACCCCCGCACCAAATGTATCATGTACAAAACGCTAATAAGACCGGGGGTCCTCTATGGGCATGAAGCATGGACCATGCTGGAAGAGGACCTGCAAGCACTTGGAGTGTTCCAACGAAGGGTGCTTAGGACCATCTTTGGCAATGTGCAAGAGAACGGTGTGTGGTGTCGGGGAATGAACCACGAGCTCGCTAGGCTCTACAGCGAACCCTGTATTCAGAAGGTGGCGAAAGCCGGTAGGGTGCGTTGGGCAGGGCATGTTGCAAGACTACCGTATAACAATCCTGCAAAGACACCATCTTTCCGGTTGGTACAAGAATCCGGTTGGTACAAGAAGGCAGGGAGCACATCGAACGAGGTGGCTTGATCAGGTACTATAAGATCAGGAGAGCGTGGGCCAAAATCGAAGTTGGAGGGACACAGCCATGGGTCGAGTAAATTGGCGTAACATTGTTAACGAAATTTTATCAAATTAATTGATGTAACACCAAGTAAATCAATAAAATAACATTTCATATGCAAACGATTCAGGATTGACTCAAGGTGTCAGTCAAGGAATCAACTATTCTGGAAAGTCTAAAGATGTTTATTGCTCATCTCTAATTTATAACAGTTTTCATCGATCAGCATAAGGACCATAGGGCTAGTGAATTGTTACATAGAGCAGCTTTGGAGGACATCATAGAAAAGCTCAAACAGATCGAAAATCATCCCACGCTCTAACAACCACCAACTTACCTTCTGTCGTCCAAATTGGTTCAGCTTTTTTTATTCCTCTCGATGAATAGTGCATACCGCACTACGGCCTTTCAATAGCCTCGTCAACCAATCAGCGCTAGCCATTGCTATTTGCAACAATACCTAGGTAGAAACGTTCCTTGCTGGCTATGCACTTGCATCGTTTGCATTCTCCGAGAGATACTCACTTGTCGAACCCCATTCAAGCGACGACGACGACGATGACGATGGCGCACAGAGGTCTTGTTATCTAAGAAGCTGGCAAAAAACGATTTTCAAACGTTTTTAGTTGAAACACGAAGTCAAACAGTTATCCAAATGGCAGATAGTGAAGGACATGTAAGAAAATTACATTACAAAATTGTTTTTTCTTCATGTTTGTCTCAAATTAAATGTCCCACGTCCAAAAATTCTTATTTTTAACTATAGAAGACAACTTTTTTTATGAAAAATATAGTTTTTGGCATAAGTTCGTGTGATCGATAACTATTTTTCACCTAGATTCAGCTTTTCTACATGAAAATTTATAATAAATCTTCTAGTTGTTAAGCTTCTATTCTGCTGTCGTATACCCTATTATACATGTCAACCCTGTATATTATAACGATATTGAGTTAGAGAGCCATAGTATAAATGGTTTGTATGGCTACCTCGATGGTCCCTTGTATCGCAGTTGTACTGGTTTTTTGTTCTATAATTTGATACCTCCCTAGCTCGATGTTCCTTTCAATATCGAGTTATAGAGAGTTGAATTTCTTCTTCTCGTCATTACGTCCTCACTGGGACAGAGTCTGCTTCTCAGCTTAGTGTTCAATGAGCACTTCCACAGTTATTAAGCGAGAGCTTTATGTGCCAAAGTTACCATTTTCGCATTCGTATATCGTGTGGCAGGTACGATGATACTCTATGCTCAGGGAAATCAAGGAAATTTCCATAACGAAGAGATCCTGGACCGACCGGGAATCGAACCCAGGCAGCTTCAGCATGGCTTTGCTTTGTAGCCGTGGACTCTGACCACTCGGCTAAGGAAGGCCCCCAAGAGTTGACTTTAGTCACAATTATTATTGTGGGTATGTTAAATAACACAATTACAGCTTCTCCATATCATAGAAATCGCAACCATAACCTTAGTAAACTTAAACATTGTTTTTTTTTGAAAGTTGGGATTCTCAGAATGAATGAAAAACAGTAATTTTGTTAAACTTTATACTTGTCGTGGTCAAAATTTGTAAAAATTAGACTATATAGACTAATTTTGACATGATTTTTTTATAATCTCAAACACTGTGTGGCGGCCTATTCGATGAATCCATTGATTGCTCGTCGACCTACCGCAGCGCGTGACTAAAATCGCCAACACAACAGCCCCAGAGCTCCATGCAGGGAGCTTCCGAGATGCCTCGCTGCTGCGGCGGCGGCATATAGTCTAGTCTCCCGAAAGGAGAACATCTGGTCGGCGGCAATGGAAACATCCAACTGCCATGAACTGCCGACCAGCTTCAATTCATTCACCGAGTGCCGCCAGGAGAATCGTTAAGAATGTGCACTTCATCGGCGGTGGGTCGGCTGGGTCGGAATTTCCCCATCATCAATGGGGAGTCCAATACTAGTGCAGTCGAAACATCGCATTTCGGCCGAATGTGGAAAATGGGTATGTGACTGGATTGGAGGTTTGGGCTTCGCAGAATTCTTCGAATTCGGGTTCAATTGTTTGTTGTCGTTCGGTAGATGTGTGGGTCAATGCAATAATGGAAGAGTACTTGCTATGTAGAGTAAAGTGGGGCAAAAGTTCGAGTGGGATATGTCATGGTGGTTCGAATGCTATTCAAGTAAGAGACTTTCAATCCAAATATCATAAAAATCGATTGAGATTTGGAAAAGTTATGGCTATTTGTTGTTTTTCGACGTGAATATTGTAATTTTTGGTCAAGCTTTCGTTGCATGGAACCAATTGAAGATAAAATCTTTTTCAATATTTTATGTAAGGGCGTTTCTCGGCCTATCATAAGGTTGCTTTGAGGTGTATTAGTTTTTTGCATAAATGCTTGAAAACAATTTTTGGCCCATAGTGGGGCAAAAGTTCGAATCAGCGGGGCAAAAGTTCGACCCATGTATAAAATCACGGAAAAATTTGCAAATTGCCTAAAATCCACATATTATCTTCAAATTTAGTTAAATTTGTTTGATCGTGTGAAAATTGTCACCAATATTTTACATTTCCACTTAGTTTAGCGAAAAACTGTTATTTTTGAGTATATAACAATTAACCCTATTTTGGGCAATTTTTTGAAGAAAATTCAGTGTGTATTTTTCGTCAAACTTAAGTTTACGGCTGGTGTAAAGTATGCCTGTCATAAAAGGATCGATATTTTGTGTTTTAGCCAGCGAACTTTTGCCCCACACTAGATTCGAACTCTTGCCCCACCGGTGGGGCAAAAGTTCGAATAAAACAAACAATTATGAAACTGTCATAACTAAAAATGGGTAAATATTTTGACAAAAGTTTGTTCAGCAAAATTATAGTCAATATGTTGAAGGTTCATTGTATGGTATTTGTTTTGTTTTAACTGCTATTGTTTTCCTGTAAACTTTGATTATACCACTAAGGTCGAACTTTTGCCCCACCTTACTCTATATTTTTCACATTCGAGTATTTGCATTCGAAGACTACCATGGTATTTACAGATAAATCGGGATTGGTATCAATAATAATGCACATTTTGTTCGTATCGGAACATTACATTACATTGACAATAAAACAATAGTATAAAAGAAAACCGAAATTATTATTGTAGCATTGAGGCTGGTACAAATATTAATTTTCTTTTATGTCCGAGACCACTTGGAAGGTACGAGGGGGGATAAAAATAAATAAGGAACAAAAATATAAAAACGAAAAAAAAATTTTTTCGAATTTTTATTTATAACGATAGTTGCTAAACTTTTTTCAATTGTCATCTGGATCATTATATTACCTGTTTTTTGCTTTAAAAACTAAGGGTATGCGATATGGATTTTTTCCATGTCGATACGAAACGAAACGATACGCGGAATTTCTTGCGCTGATAATGACGAAACGAAACGAAATTTAAAAATGTTTTGTGTAACTCGATACGAAATCAAATATCTCACGGAATTTTTCGAAACGAAACGAAATTTTTGAATTTGTTTCGCGGAATACACGTTTAAGTTTTTTTTTTCTTGTCAAAAGCTGGAAATTTGACAATAGGCATAAAAACATCTTTTTAAATCCTCTACCATATGGAAACCTTAGCGTTGCTCAGCGGAATCCTTACATGTTTTGGTATGGTTTTATAAAACTCTTTTCTGTTTGTTTGAAATCTTCTTAATAACTTTATAAGGTTTCGTTTCAACATATCTGACACTCACACAAGGCAATGAGTGGGTTTAATTTAAATGTAGCAACTAAGAAGTGGGTCGTTTAAAGTTAAGTTTTAAGTCACATTTAAAAAAATATCAAAAATATTGAGAGGAGTCCAAAATTAATTTGATTTTTAGAAACGCCTTACAAATTTTTTGATCATGTGGATATGCTAATATATACCATAAAACATGGAAAAATGATATTCATTTTTTTTTGCTGTACTTTATGCTTTGTGGCTTGAATGAATGTGATTGGGGACACAAGTCGATAAGTGATCATGAAAACACTAAACTGAGAAGCAGACTCTTTCCCAGTTGGAATACAACGCAAGAAAGAAGAAGAAAAATAAGTAGAACAGAGGAATCACTGGAATATTTGCTTTAGTATTCGCTGGAGTATTGAATTAAATTAAATTTTAAAAAATCCATCAACACATACCTAAGAAATCAATCAAGATAAATTTAAAAGAACTGCAAAAGTAATAAACTCCAAGAGATATTGCGACAGCAACTTAACCAGGATTGCCTGTTGGGGTAATTTAGAAGTTCCTAATAAATTTTCTGGAAAAGCCTTGCATAAACTGTGAATTAATTCTTGGAAGTATCAAATCTGGATGAATGCAAACTTTTAGAGTAAACCTTGTAGAAAATACTGAAGTTATTTCTATTATTTTGTAGAGAAAATACTGGATAAATGATCCTATTCCAAAATCTGTGAAGGAATTTCTGGACGATTTCTGGAAGAAATAAGGATTGTTGATATTATCTCATTTTCAGATTCAGATTCAGATTCAGATTTTCAGATTCAGATTCAGAAAAAAAAAGTTTTGAACCTGAACTACATAGCATAAAGGAACCGCAAATAAGATTGACAAGTTCACCCATGTTCGTTCAGACAATCCGTTATGCTTATTTTTTTCTCGAGATCTAGATGTGCGAAATTTGAAAAAAAAAATGTTGCGCTTTTCTGTTGTGTAATACCCTAGGTACCGTAAATTAGTGTGAAATTGATCGGTATGGTGAAATTGATCACCATGTCACATGATTTTATTTCTTACTAATAGAGCTCCGATATTAATAGCAACTGTAGTAAATTAACGTTGTTTGTCTTAACAATGGTCGAATTGTGTGTTTTGAAGTTTTTGGGGTTAAAGAATGCCTATTTCTATGAAAATATTGTAAAATGCAAAATAATGTTATGTGTGGTATTGACAAACCTCCATAAACTTCTAGTTCTAAACAAGAATTTGAGCATGGTGTCAGCCTGAAAGTTTTTGAGGATACTTGAAATATATCCTCAAAACAGATTTTATCGTCAAAATTCGTACCAATTCACTCATTTAGTTAAAATAATAGTTTTTTTTTGTTGATTAGTTTGAAGTTCCCTTGGAAATTGCCTACATTTAGGCGTTTTACGCGATGCTCATGAAATTTAATTACCGTCGGACGGGGCTACTTTTGATTCCAGGGGCTACTTTGGACACTCACCTTTTGTATTTATTAGCAGCGAAAATATTAATCTGAGCAATTTTGTGTCTTCAGCACTTTTATTAACCAATATATGCTCTACCACTAGGCATGATTTTTTCTGGAACAACATCAACAATAACAGGATGAACAAGAAAACATTTAAAAAAAGCTCGAATAAATATTCACAAGGTATAAAACATTGGCTATACAAACATTGTTTGAATTTTACCCATGTCGTGGAAACTGATTGGGAGCATCACAAAACTATCGAATCGTCATGTTTCATGAAAATCTTGCTTAAAATTGTTGTTTTATTAAAATAATTGATCAAAGGTCTTATTTTTGCGAGTTTTATTTAATTATAATGTTTTGGTTTGTGTATTTAACAACATGAAAAAAAATAAAATAAATGTTTGTTAAAGTGAATAGACATAAAACACACATATTTCAATACCTACCAATGCCAAATTCACAACATAATCTGTAAAAAACTATTTTTCGTCATATTTTACATGAATTTGTAGCACAGAACAGTTGCATCTTTCAAATGCTTAAATTAAACTATTTTTAAGCCAGCTCTAAACTGCTAAGAAGCTAAAAGCATATTACAAAAGCAAACTTACTTCTTTACGATCTTGCAAAACTTTACTTCATAGATTGCGTTTTTGATGAAAATTACATACTGGTAGTAAATTAGTTACCGGTATTAATGTGATCCTTCTAATATCGTTCATATAACAGTAAGAATAGGAAAAAAAAAGAGTTTTTGTACATAACTCATTTATCATCGTCGTACCTAGTAGTTACGTCGTTCGTTTATGTCAACTTGAAAATCGAGCATTCATAGCTGATAGTTCCATTTAAGAGGAAGTTGAAAATTTAAGTTTCATACTTTAAACTGAGAATAGTGAATGGCATATTTCGTTGAAATTTGTTATATATGTGTAATTGATTCTAGCTTTGCGATTTTCTACATTAAGTTTATCAATGAAAAACGTTCAATAACATCACAGCAGACGACAATCTATTGAATCAGTTTGAAAGTTTTAAGGAAAAATCATTTCATTAGCAAATTGTGAAAATGTCCAAAGTAGCCCCTTTTTTGTCTGGAAGAACACTTTTTTTTCGATATTCATGTATTTTTGTTATTTATTGCTGGATTTGCCTCATATTTTGCACATTTGGTATGTACATATACAACTTAAATATAGGTCAAAATTATCAATATCTATCCATAATTCTAAGATTTACAAATCCTCAAGGTTAAAGAATGTGGAAATAATGTCAAAAGAAGCCCCGTTTGACGGTATTTTTAATACTGTATTGTTAAGAATTTGGCAAGCATATTCGGATTCAGGGAGCTAAAATGAAGTAAGTGGAGTTGTTTTCAAAACTAACAATAATCGTATTGATAAGAGATCAATTTCACCCTGAAATGGGAGCCCCCCTTTTTTATTTAAGAGATAATTTTTAGCACCAAACTCACGTTTGTTAGAAAATTTCGTTACATGAGTCGATGAGGCTCACCGTCGTACTTGTTTTCCCGTACTCAGTTGTTTGGCATTGACAACATTATAAAAAACAGATCAGAAAAACGGTGAAAAATGATCAATTTTACCCGAAATTACGGTACCCCACCAAACTTGAATCTAAATCCGGAATTAATTTTGATGGTGCTTGAAATGCATGAATCAAATTTATAACTGATTTGTGATTTTTACTAAAACAAATCATCAAAATCGATCGAAAGATGGCGAAACTAGAGAATTTTGAAACTTGATGTCGGTATTGAAAAGGTTAAGGCTTTTGCCTTGCGGCATTTGGCTTATAATACTTGTAATGATATATTATCAATATTCGCATTTTTTTTTAAATTGGGGGTCGTGAGGAAATTATGTCACGGTATAAGAGGAGAGAGGAGTTGGTGGTGTGGTACAGCGTGAATAACCCTAGATTCATTTTTCGATATAAAATAATGTATGCATCTTCCTTGTTTAAGGTGAATATAAATCGAAGGCATACCACAGAATTTCAAGAGCAAAAATCTAACGAACCCGACAGCGGTTCAGGCTGAACACTTGATCGATTGGCCATCGAGTAAAGATTTTTCAGCTTGAATGGACGTCTGGTTCTTTAGATTTGTGCTCTTGAAGATTTGAGGTGAGGCTTTGGATCACCCAAATCAACGCGATTTTTTACGGCGACAGTGACAATCTCTGCGATTTCGCTGCTACATGTAGAGTTTTATGACACAACAACGAAATTGCGGAGAGCCTTAACTCATTGATGCGTTTTCTCTTCTATTCTCCCGCTGTTCTTATGCAGAGTTAAAAGTGACGTCATAGCGGGAAAGCATGAGAGAGAACTAATGCGCGCATCAATAATCTGCACCACCTGAGCAAATCCAGAACATCAGGGACTCACGCTCCGCAGCTTTTATGACATTTGTGTACAAACAATTTTTGCGATATATTAACGGATTTGCTCAACAGAACACGCGATGTTTCCCGGAGGAAACCGTGGTTTTGCTCTCTTCATTCTTATGGAAGATAATGCGGTAGTTCATCAAACGCAGTTGTTCCTTTCCTGGGCTATTCGCCGCGAGGAATTTAGGGCAAATGGGCGTTTTTGGAAACTTTACAACGGCAGTGCAGTTTATCATATCCTGCGGACCAGTCAATACTTCAGTCATCCCACAGTTATGGATAGCACACAGATATGGATCAAAGTTGGATTAAACGGAGAATATCTCATCAAATAGAGTAGCAATTACGCAGAACCCATTTTACCTAAGCGAACCATAAATCTATACAGCATCGCAATCAACAATAACATGCTTAAACACACTTGTTCCATTCGTAGGAAATAAAATGTCATACATATGCCTAGAAGCGTCGATTCATATTTGTGGGGCATTGGAACCCTTACCACAGTTATGAATCTAAGATAAGACGATTCCTAAAGAAACGCCAAAACGTATGCTTTCACTAGCACATCATTCGTTTGCCTCGCAGATGATTTGCTGTTATAGTGTTCTGATCCATGATATTAGTCGATTTGATCCATAATACGGACCCATTTTGACTGTAGCTGCTAGAAGTAGAAGCGAACGCTTTGCTTTATTTTGTTCGAAATTAAACTCGAATTTCGCGAAATTCCGTTTTATTCCGTTTGTTTTCAATTTTCCGTGGAAATATTTTAACAATTTGCCGAAACGAAACGAAATAGCAAAATAAAAATTTCGCCAGTGCGAGTTCCGTGGAATTCCGCGGAATTTCGTTTCGAAGCGTATTTGACGGAATCATTCGGTATTTCGCATACCCTTATTAAAAACTAAAAAAAAAACCTAACTGATGTCAAAAAAATGATGAATCTTTTTTTTCTCTCCTCAAAATTATCGGATTTTTGAAGGGGGGGGGGGTGACATAAAAGAAAATTAATATTTGTATCAGCCTTATTTCCACAAGGGTTTGTATATTTCGCCCTCAACTGTAATATTTTCCTCAGACTCGACTTGAATAAATCCATCGTATTCACCCATTATGTACCTAAACTCAATGGCGTAGCTAGGATTTTTTTTCTAGAGGAGGCCTAGCAAATTCTTAGTTCATCGAAGTAATTTCGGTCACAATAATCACAATATTCACAAATTTCGTAGTTTGCATAAATTCTATTTGAATGTTTGATAGCTGTAAAATTTAAATTTTTATTACGAAAAACTTTCATTCTATGCTCTATCCAGCAAAAAACAACCTTCAAAAATTCTTCCAAAGAACTATAAGGAATTATTATTACTTTCACAAATTTTTCAGGTATCGGGGATTGCTTCGAGTTGTTCAATAGTTCAATAATAATTTATTAATCACCAAAATCGTCTTCAAGATCACCAAGCAAGGGTTCTCTCCGCAAATCCCTCAAAGAGTGCACTAACAGTTTTTCTAACCTTGCCTTTGAAATTCATCCTAAAGTTTCTCTTTAGATTCCATCAACAAATCTTTCAGAAAACCTCTTAGAACAGATCTCTCTGCATTTGAAAAAAAAAACCTATGTGTTTCTTTAGATTTATCTTGAAATCAATTTGATACTGCTTCCCAAATCCCTTCAAAATTCTCTCTCAAAAACAAAAACATTTTAAAATTTATTCAAAAATGCCTATCTAAAAAAAAATTAAAACATCAAACATTTTTTTAAAGCAGAAATCCATCCAGCGAAAATCCATCCAAGTATATTTTGGAAAATTTTCTTTCCTTTAAACAGAGTTTGCGATTTTTTTTTGGATTATTCGAATAAATTTATGAACAGATTTATTAAAGGATTTTGCAGTTCATTCTCGAACTTCTCGAAAAAAATCTCCAGAAATTTTATTAAGTATTCTTTTGGATTCTAATAATTCAGCCATGCCATGAAAATCCGATTTTGTTCCTTATTCGAAATAAGGATACACGTGTTTTTGGATTTTTTGATTAGGGTGACCATTTCCAAAATAAGATGACCAAAAAACAGCGATTTTGCAAAATTTTTATTTTTTTAAAAATTATAACTTTTAAATCGCCTAAGCGATTTTCAATTTTCTTGGACGAAATGAAAGCTTAAGATTTTTCAAGAACAACATAAAATTTCACATACATTGGTTATTTACACAAAAAAAGATCAATAATTTCCGTTTTTTTCGTTTTTTGAAGGCCTCGGGACCATAAGGGCTATTGTTGTTCTCATTTATTCTTGAAAGTTCAGTTAATTTTACGTTAACTGTCAAATTTTCAGTGATGTATGTTTTTTATTTTTTTTAGATATATTTTTTTGAAAATAAAAAAAACAGTCATTTTTTATCGGCACACACTGTAGGTCTTAGCCGAATAGATTTTTTATTAAAAAAAAAAAAATCATGACTTTTGAACAGCTCAACCGATTTCCAATCTTTTTTTATGGAATAAAAGCTTAAGATTTCAACTTGTCGGAAAAAAAAACTCGGATTTTTTTACATGAAAATATATAAAAAATTCAAAAAACATCAATTTTTTAATTGACGCTTATATTGAGCTGTTCGGTAATCCAATCCAAATGATTATTAAATTAATTAACTTATTATGCGTGGAAGAGATGGATAAATTATGGGTAAAATTATGAAAAAAATCTCTCAGGACTGTTTTATGCTAGACGAGCGCTTTACCAACTAAGCTACCGAGCCACTTGGTGACCCAATAACTGAGTTGGGTACAAGTTTAGAATTCAAATTTTATTTAGTTTAGTGTTTATTTAGTGTTGAAACTGTTTGCCTATCGTACCTTCATCGCTTCCACAACAACTGTAGCATACAAGAGTACTGGGTTCAAGTCCCAGCCGAGCACGTGGATTTGTTTTCATAATTTAATTCATAATTTATCCATCTTTACCACGCGTAATAAGTTAATTAGTGAATTTTTAACATATTTTCTCATGTAAATTTTTTTTTCGGAGTTTTATATTTTTTCTCAAAAGTTGAAATTTTATGCTTTTATTCCATGAAAAAGATTTAAAATCGGTTGAGCTGTTCAAAAGTTATATATTTTTTTTTAAATAAATATTTTGCAAGATCGCGATTTTTTTTTGGTCACCCTATTTTGGAAATGGTCAGCTTAATAAAAAAAAATCCAAAAACACGTGTATTCTTATTTTGGATAAGGAACAAAATAGCAAATTTTCACGGAATTCGGTGACCCACTAGATCGGTTTTTCATGAAATTGCTGAATTATTACATATTTTTGCCAAATATTAATTCAGGGATTCTTCCAAAGATAATGTATAGAAATTTGTCCACTCTCCACGTTTAGTTCAAAATTTACTCCAGGAATACCTCAATATTTTTTCTCAGAAATTTCTTCAAAAATTACTTCACGAATCACTACATATCAATATTAGATTTATGTGTTTTTGAAGAACTTCTTAAAAGCTTTTTGGATGATTTCAGTTTAAATTGAATTTGGAAAAGTTTACTCAATTCTTGCCGGAAAATTCAAGAGGTCACCGAAGAATTTCTGAAACTTTCGACGAAATTGATAACGGTGTACCTCACAGAAAAGCTTAAGTGTTTTTTAAGGGATTTACGACAAAAAATCTTGTTTTTTTATTTGTCTTTCATAATGGACAATGATCTTCGTTAAAACGGTTGGAATTTTTGATAAAGATATTTGTATTTAACATCTTGATTTTTTTTTGCATGATCATCGAAGTTTCATAATACTATGACAATCAGACTAATGTAAAAATCAATTTCTACCTACTTGCATAAATTCCAAACAAACTTTTTTGGGGGGACTGAAACTGCAGAAGATTAACGTGAAGATTTCGGCCAACGGAGTCTTGAGTTGGTTGTCTCTGCTGGAAAACACTAAACAGCTTGATGGAGTTACAAAACTACAATATCTGCATACGCAACACAACATTTGTAAGGTACTATGCAAAACGACATAGATATGTAGTAGACGTCACTTACGTGTACGAAATATCGTTTGTACTGCGATAAATAACGTATGAAAGGAGGGTAACCCATCTTGCATAAGGACGTTAGGCATAATGGACATTTCACGTAATGGACGTCTCACGTAAAGCAGTTTGATGCAAAGAAAAGTAGCATTGTAACGAATACATATAGTTCTCATCTAAATGTACATTATGCGAAACGTCCCACCTCAAAGGCTGCCTCATAGAGGTATTCGAAAGCTTTTGGGGATTGCTTGAAGAATTGTACTTTTAATGATTTATTAAATAATGTATCACTTTTTCCGAAATCAACATGAGCTCGTTATGGTTTGCATTGTTGGATTACTCATCGGAAAAAAAAACCTATTCGCGTGTTTCAAAGATAAAATGATGGGCCTCCAGTATATATAGAGCTGGTGGGTCCGTTACCGCGGTTCAGCATGTCACAATTTTGTACTTTAGGTTGTTAAAGTTGTATGCGATACTGGTTTTCAATTTTTAAATGAATTTGACCGATGTTTTTATGTAATTCAATCCACAGAGCATGTGAAGCACATAAACTAAAATCGATTTAACCGAGTTTTTGAACTTGTATGAGGATGCCCTGATGCAAAATTCGTCGTGTCTTCTATTTACAAATATATGAAATCTGTAGTACATTAACTATATAAATCTTGTATGCTGATTTAATTTGCACGTAAGTTGACTGAAATCGATATAAAATGAATTTTTAACTTTAAAGAGATTCAAGAACTTTAAAGAGATTCGAGAGATTCAAGAGATTCGAAAGGTTTAAAAGACCCAAAAAATTCCAGAGATTTAAGAGATTTTAGTCTCTTCAATCTCTGGAATCTCTTGAATCTGTTGAACCTCTCGAATATCTCGAATCTCTCGAACTCTCTTGAGAGAGTAAGAGAGATTCAAGACATTAAGAGAGATTCAAGAGAATAGACAGATTCAAGAGATCCAAGAGATTCGAGGAATTCAGGAGTTCCAAGAGATTCAAAAGATTCGTGCGATTCAAGATACTCAAGAGATTCGGAAAATTCAAGAGATTGGAGAAATTCGAGAGATTCAAGAGATCCAAAAGATTCAATGCATTCAAAAGATTCAAGAGATTAAAGGAATTCAGGAGTTGAAAGATATTTAAGAGATTCAGGAGAATTATGAAATTCGAGAGACTCAAGAGATTTAAGAGATTTAAAAGATTAAAGAGATTCGAGGGATTCGATATATTTAAGAGATTCAAGAGATCCAAAAGATTCAACAAAGTCATGAGGTACTGAAGATTTAAGAGATTCAAAAGATTCAAGAGATTCAAGAGATTTAAGAGATTCAAGAGATTCAAGAGATTCAAGAGATTCGAGAGATTCAAGAGATTCAAGAGATTCAAGAGGTTCAAGAGAATCAAGAGATTCAAGTGATTCAAGAGATTCAAGAGATTCAAGAGATTCAAGAGATTCAAGAGATTCAAGAGATTCAAAAGATTCAAGAGATTCAAGAGATTCAGGAGTTCCAAGAGATTCAAGAAATTCATGAGATTTGATAGATTCAAGAGATGCAAACAATTCAAAATATTCAAGAGATTCATGGAATTTGATAGATTCAAGAGATTCAAATAATTCAAGAGGTTCAAGAGACTCAAGAAATTCGAGAGATTCAAAAGATTTAATAGATTTAAGATATTCGAGAGATTCGAGAGATTCAAGAGATTCAAGAGATTCAAGGGAGAGAGAGTCGAGAGATTCGCGTAAGTAAAAAAAAAAGAGATTCAAGAGATTCAAAAAATTCAACAGATTCGAAATATTGAAGAGATAAAAGAGATTCAAGGGATTTGATTGATTCAAAAGATTCAAAAGATTTAAGCGATTCGAGAGATTTGAGATATTTAGGAGATTCAAGAGATCCAAAGATTCAACAGAGTCAAGAAAAATAAATTCAAAAGATTCAAGAGACTCAAGAAATTTGAGAGATTCGATATATTCAAGAGATTCAAAAGAGAGATTCGAGAGTTTCAAAAAATTCAAGAGATTCAAGAGACTCAAGAAATTTTACTGATTTGAGATATTCAAGAGATTAAAGAGATTCAAGGGATTTGATTGATTCAAGAGATTCAAAAGATTCATTCGATTCGAAAGATTCGAGATATTTAAGTGATTCAAGAGATCCAAAAGATTCAAGAGATTTAGAAATTCAAGAGATTCAAGAGACTCAAGAAATTTAGGAGATTTAAGAGATTTAAGAGATTCAAGAGGGAAACTCGAGAGATTCGAGAGATTCAAGAGATCCTAAAGATTTAAAAGATTAGGAGAGGTTAAGAGAGATAAAAGAGATTCAAGAGATTGAACAGATTCTGAAGATTACACAGATTCAATAGATTCAAAAGATTCAAGGTATTCAAGAGATTCAAGATATTCAAGAGATTCAAAAAAATCAAATTAAGAGCTTTAAAAAATTCAAGAGATCGGAGAGATTTAAGAGATTCAAGAGATCTGAAAGATTCAAGAGATTCAACAGATTCAAGAGATTGAAGAAGATTCAATTGATTCAAGGGATTCAGGAGTTTCAAGAGATTCAAGAGATTCAAACAATACAAGAGATTCAAATGATTAAAGAGATTCAGGAGTTTCAAGAAATTCAAAAGATTCAAGAGATTCATGAGACTCAAGAGATTTAAAAGATTCAAAAGATTCAAGAGATTCAAGAGATTCAAGAGATTCAAGAAATACGAGAGATTTAAAATATGCAAGATATTAGAGATATTCAAGAGATTCAAGGGGTCCCAAAGATTCAAGAGAGTCAAGAGATTCAAACGATTCAATTGATTCAAGAAATTCAAGATATTCAACAGATTCAAGAGATTCAAGAGATTCACGAGATTCAAGAGATTTAAAGCATTCAAGAGATTGAAGTGATTTGAGAGATTCGAGAGATTCAAGAGATCCAAAAAATCGAGAGATAAAATAGATTCAAAAGCTTCAAGAGATTGAAGAGATTCAAAAAATTTATGAGATTAAAAAGATTCAAAGGATTCGAAAGATTCTCGGACTGTGTTATATATAGTTCATACCTATCTAAGAAATTCTAAAAGCATATCTGCCGACATTTTTGTTTGTTTTTCATACAACTTTTTTCAACACTCGTCTTGCAATATTACCAGAGATTCTTCCAGGAAATTTCAAAGTCCAGCAGACCAGAAACTTCTCTAAAATCTCAATTTTTGCCTCATCCAAAGGTTTCAGATCATTTAAAAACAAATTGGTGAAGTGAGCTTTATTGGATAGAAATCCGATGATTGACGAATTGAATTCTTTATTAAATAAAAAAAATATTTTCGTTTTGATTACAGTGTCCGTTTGATTTTGGCAACTTTACAATTCGATTTCGGCAACATGAAAATTAGAACGGGCACTGTACATGGACTGGGAAAAGTCGAAGTAAATCATTTATTTTACGTTGCTCTTCAAGTGGTCCATCATCACTTAGGAGACCTTTCTGAACATGTCATGTAGTTTAATCGTCGTAAGTAAAAATTCTTATTTTCAAGGTGTTTGAAAAGTAGTTCGCGATCACTACGAGTACCTGAAAAAACGCGATAGTTTCTTTTTTTTTCAATTTGGAAGGATATCTTGACTCCCATATTGGTATTCAAGATAGCCCGTAATATGCAGACACCTTATTCGGAATTACTGATGACGATTGGCGGAACTCTTTATTTCCTCGCTTGTTTTGGGGTAAATAATTTCGATGTTTTACTCTCCAACAAATTTATTTGATAGCTCATTTCGATGCAATTTTGAGCATTATTCATTTCAAACTCAATAAGATACACGTTCTCCTAAGAAACTCCTCATTTTCAGTTCACATTCTTGGAAACTATACCGATCCTAGAATGTAACCTTACAGTCCAGCTGATTCAAGGTTCTAGTCAACATTCAGCAGAGCATGGTGAGATGATGGATGCGCCAGATAATGACGAGTAATTACGTCGCCGACAAGAGCAAGATCCACCTGTTGGAACCGGCGCTGGCTGGCGTTGATTACCGTTTCGGGTTTTCGAATCTTCTTCTGGAGAAATGGGATACGCGACGCGAACATATGTGGCTGAGTTGTGGACGTGTTTTACAACGCGCCTTAATTGTGCCGCCGCGTCTGTTGTACACGTAAATTAGATTATAACTTTTTATTATACTTCATACCGGGTTGGGACGGTGGCGAGGTATACGAGGAACGGAATCGGATTTAAGGCAGGAAGAAGCGGCAATTCCAGTCCCGACATGTGCGGTGCGGTCTCGTAGAGTTGATCTGGGAATTACCTCGCCCGCCGGTTGGGATTGAGAGCAATGGTACCTACTGCTGGAAGCAACTGTCGTTAAAATGAACTGTAAAATGGAAATTTCGCCACTAACTCTGATGTGGACTCAGGTGTTGCTTAGTGGTCGACATTTGTGTTTTCTAGATGAAAGTATTTTAATTATGACGAGGAGAGAAATTTTTTTAAATAGGGACTTGAAGATTGTAAAAAAAATAGCCAACTTTTTCAAATTGCACACAAAACTATAGAATTGTCAAATGAAGACTTTGAGTTTGACCAAGTGTGGTAAAACCTGTTAAACGAGCTTTGAAATTAGTTTCTCCAAGAAGCATGGTATTTCTAATTATGCTAGACAAAGCTCCATCACCTCATAAGTTCTACCTCAGAAGACTTGAGTTATTCGTAGAACATCTTGAAGCAAAATTCGCTCAAAGTTGCATTCCACCAGATCATCATTAGCAGTTCAACTAAACCACCCACCCGACCGTATAAAAATCATATCAGAGCAAATTAATTGAGTGTAAATTGTAAAACATCATTCCTCTCCGGAGGCCCCTTCTTCCCAAAGTCTCGGGTGGAAGTCTGCTAATTAACTCTGCCATCCAACCATTCTGCCGAAGCTGATAAAACGAAGCGTGTGGCTCTCGTTTTCCCAATCTTGTTTCTTCCATTCTGACGTTGCCGGTTTGCAAGTTGTTGCACTTGCACTTCCATGAGATGTGCAGCTACGAACCTGCTTCACTGTTTCACACCGGTGTTGTGTTTCGTCGTTACTTCAAACTCTCTAGAGTATTTTCCCGCGCTTTCTTTCCATTCTGACATTCCTTTGGTGATGTCGTCGTCGTCGTCGTTCATTGAGCCGAGATTCGCAGTTTGTTCAAACATTGCGCTCTCGTTACGCTTGAAATCACAGCCGAATAATGGCGAAATTAAGACTCCAGCATCCTTTAAGAAGAGTGCTTTCCTATAGAATGACGTTTTGATGGAATTGACTTAGTTCGTTGGAGAAGCAACTCGTTGATAAAAAAAAGGGGTTATTTCATTTTCTGGAGTGAAATTTTTCACAGGAGTCTTCAGATTGGTCTCCCCATGAATTACAACAATATCCACCACGAGTGTCTCTTTAGAAGCGTTTACAGGGGGTTTTAACGGTGGCCTGCACTGCCGTTATACGCATAATTGTCTCATGTAACTTTTTGTGCATTTTGACTTTTTGTCACCAAACAGTTTATTTTTACGCATAGTTTTAGAAAACACTTACCAAAAATTAACTTTGTTCGGAAACTCATTAAAAAGCAAGCCAAGTCAATTTGTCCCATTGTTGAATTTCTACGCATAACTGTCCCACTACTGTATTTCTACGTATAACTGTCACACTATACAATTCGCTGCGCTGATGTCGAACATAATATTCAGTAGGCAGTATTTAATTACTGCTGGTGTTTGGGAAAATCGTTTTGGATATCTTCTTACGTTGGCTTTACATCCCATGTGGAGCACAACCTGTTTTATGTGATTATATTATCGCATGCATTCATCATTCATGCGAGCCTAACGTCAAATTTGATTGAAATTTTCAATATTAAAATATTATTTCCCATCCGTTTTTCAATGAATTTTCAGGACCGATCACAAAATTCTTCTAGCTTTTGGAACCGCAGTCATCGATTAGAAATTTCATCACGTAGAGTACTGAGGTAATCCCACTTGAAGAATCAGTAACCACTTTTATTTCGAGTCCATGGCTTGCGACAAATCAACTTCATGATTTAGCAAACTAAGTCTAAATAAAAATAGTTCGACCGCTTTTGGATGACTTGGCTACATGCTGGGTTTTTCCGAATAACGGTTCACTGGTGGAAGTGGCCATTATATTGGCGAATCTGACACCGGGCTTGCGACATATCAATTTTTATGGATTTGCAAATCAAATCTAAAGGTGGTTCAGATATATTTGAATGACTTGACCACATGTCGGATTGTTCCGAATTCCCGGTTTCCTGGGGGAAATGGCCACTAAATTGTCGGTTCTGAAACCTAGCTGGCAACATAAAAATTCATAAGTTCCCAAATCAAGGCTAAGGAAGGGTAATTCAAAGTTCTTGATGACTTGATAACATGCCAGGTTTTATTGGATACCCTGTCCCCAGAGGAAGTGGCCATTATATTGGCGGTTCTGAGACCTATCTTGCGACATACAAAAGTTCATGAATTTGCAAATCTCGTCAAAAGAAGAATAGATCAAGAGGTTTTGGATGACTTGGCCACATACTGGGTTATTCCGGATAACTAGTTGTTCGGAGTTCTAAAACTTAATTAGGATGTATCTTATATCATGATTTTTCAAACCAAGTCCAAAGAAATGTCAAATCGTGTGAAATTTTTATCATGAATTTTGAGATAAATATTTACTTGAATTCGCAGATGAGTTTCTGTCAAGCCTGCAGCTGGAAGAGACGATATAGGGATTTATTACATCCTATAAAGCAGGCCTGCCCAACCTTTTTGTACTGCGGGCCAAGTCACAGTAACACCGGGCGGGCCACATTTTCAAATGCACAAAAATTCGCATGAAGTCTGACAAAATTAGGTAAATGAAGTTCATGAAATTTGACAAATATCAGTGAATTAAGAAAATTTCATTTGGAGAATGCTAAAAACAGATCATTGGTGCTAAGCATCCTGCTGATTATTGTGAGAGTCCCTTCCAAAAGAATTTAATAATCCATTAATTATAATCTGACGTAGTAGTATTAGAATTACCCAGAAAGTGTTAGAATCCTTATCGAGCTGTAACGAAAATCCTGGTCAGAATGTCCAGAATTTTACAAGAATTTTGTCTAAGATTCCTTGGGAATCTCATCCAATAATCATTTTGAAATTCTAATCTTTGAGAATGCTAACCAGTATTTCAAAATTAACCTGCTCAAAATTCAATTATGAATTCGTTTAAGATTCTGGAAAAATCTTAGATAGGATTATATAGTAACCTTGCCAAGATTTCAGAAAATTACGTATTGAATTCGATAAAAGTCTTGACTAGAAGTAAGGTACCGTGGGGTAAGTGGATACAGAAAAATCAATAGTTAACTTCATTGTTATGTACAGCTAACGTGAATAATGTAACTCAAACTTTTTTCTGTGGATAACAAATAAGGGCTTATTATACTTCAAATCGCCATTTATTTCGATTTTTCTGATTGTTATGTATTGAGTATGGGAGACTTAAAAATTTGCGCCAAAAGATCCACTTGGCCCACCATGGTGGGGTAAGTGGATCACCATTAAAAAAAAATCTGTTCTCGAAACAAATGTAGTGTGATTATGTTTAATAAGAATGATATTACCCTCGTTCTTGTTATTAGTGCTAGTAATGTTACATTTTAATACTTTAAAATTAAAAAGTATCTTTATTTAATCAAGATATAATAAAAAGTATGTATGTATTAGTTCATACTAAATTGAACAAAAAAAAAAACATTGTAACTAGAAAAGTTTGGAGAAAATTCATCCATTTATACGCATAAGTTATACAGAAGTATTGTAGGATTATTCCTAACGATATTTTCGAAAAACACTCTTGGTTTAAAATATTAGTTACATTTACTTTTGAATACCAAACTGAAATCCTTCTATTTTATTTATGAATATATGTGTATCATCTGTCGAGAACAATTTATATGGTCAAATAAGGTACGATACTATGCTTTCGATTGGAAAAATAGTATATTGTGCTTTTTTACAACTAAGCTTAGATAAACCACGAAAAGTTTCGTGTAAATTTTGAAATTATTATTCTTTATATATATATTTTTTATACCAGAAAGGTTATAAAATCTTTTAGGTGGATTAGTTCAAATTTTCTATGGTCAATTTGACAAATTCAAGCTGGGAGCGGAACAAAATGAAGGAAAACAACATTGTCGGATATTAAAGCTTATAAAAATTCTACTAAGCAGTCTGCCAAAAAATGATAACTATTCTTGATCCACTTACCCCACCCCATTAAAAAGTAGGGGTAAGTGAACTATGTGCAATATATTTGTATTTATTTACATAAATTACATATTTTTCATTGTGAATCATTCAATTAAAACTGAAATGCTTACCATGTGTCGAAAAAAATAATAGAATTCGATTTTAGACAGAGATACAATGGATTTTTGATTGATGGAAAACAATTTTCAAATTAATTACTTTTTGCAGCTAACAAGTTTGCTTGTGTTAGTGTACGTGTAGTACCCGTTTTGCAATAGTATCAGTGTGGGCGTAAGAATATAACCTAAAAAGAAGCAATGGTGCGAAAACTTTCAACATATTCATGTATTTATGCTTTATATTGACAAATGATCCACTTACCCCACTGATACACTGCCCCCACTGTACCTTATATAGAATCCAGTTGAAGATTCTTTGAAAAGCCATGTTACCCGTGAATGTCATGTCCTGAATTCTTCAAAAATCCTATTCAAGAGTTTATGAAAAGGCTTTTTTTATAATCTTCCCAAGAAATTTCCAGGATTCTGTGAGACTATTAGCCTATGATTCAGTGCAATTATGTTTGAAATTTAGCCTTATGGCAATGAGTTTTGTTCAGGTTTCATCTATTAAATGTTGTAGGAAGTCATGGCACAACCATTGTTGTTGTATTCCCAGCAATAATAATCTTATATTTAAGTTATTTTTTTACAATGAACCTTAAATCAATCTTCTCATGTTAGATTTATGCGTTGAAAAAAAAAAACTGTAATCGACAGTGCTCAAAATCTAGCTGCAAAACGCCCTGAATTTGAGATTAAGAATTTGAATCATTCATAATTTCAAGTATTCAAGAAGATTTGAAAAAATGATTTAAATGATTATCAGGTAAATGTATTAGCTTGAAACTAAATTGAATGTTCTCACTTCGGGTTGGTAGAATATTCCACGGGCCAAATATGAGAAGAATCTTCAAATCCTCTGCGGGCCGCACAAAATGAAGTCACGGGCCGGATGCGGTCCGTGGGCCGTACGTTGGGCAGCCCTGTTATAAACTCTCTTTCACTAACTCATACATTTTCTAATTATCGCACCTACAGAAAACTTTGCTTTCCATCCAAAACTATGAAATCATACTTTTTAACTTCCCCACACGTGGCTCCGTTTGGCACATGTCACTTGAGCCTTTATTAGGTGCCTTAAAATAGTCTTGAGGATACACGTCCTCTACATTCGGTACAATCTATACATAAGCACGGTAATCTACAGCAGTATGCTCAGCACATAATAGGTCACTAATATCAGTGGGACTGTTATGCGTAGAAATTCACCAAAAACCCCGTATTTCTAGGCATAACAGTCCCACTTTGAATTTCGTAGCTAAATTTACTTTTTTCCCATAACACAAACTCTTGACTCTAATGAGCTAGCTATTCTTGATAGTATTGTGAAGATTTTAATTTCATTTACCACACACCTGGTCAATACGAGGCCCAAATGTGTTAAAATCTTTAAACGCGTTTTTCTCGATTGTATATTTTGGAACATGGGATAATTATGCGTATAACGGCAGTGCATTCTGCGAAACATTTCTGGGACTATAAGAAGGCACGAATTTGGTATACTTTGGTAATAGTGGAGAACTCCTTTAAAAACCCGTTGGAATTTTAAGAAACCACTTGAATATTTGTAGAAGCTTTTTTAGAACAACCAATACAAATCTAGTTGAAATAACAGGAAAGTGCTTCAAAATCTGTAATGTATTCAACCAGTTGGATCTTTTTGGTAACTTTGTACACGTTTTGTGAATTCCTGAGCATCCTTTCAGACCCCTTTGGAATCACCTAAGAACTTCTGGAGACCCATAGAAAAGTCATTGAAATTTAAATAATATAGTTCGCTTAGAAACGTGGCAAGGAAATGGTTGTTAACTGATAGCCATTTATTTGCATTCGATGAAGAACCATTTCCCTACTAATCAGAAATTCTACACCAGGGCTTCCATTGTTTCCCGTAAAATACAAATCTCTCAAATCAAAACCAAAAGCTGACAACTAGCTTAAACGAAAACCTCGCAATTACTGCTGCTGTCCACCCCGCCTTAGCTTTCCAAAGCTGCATTGCAAGCCAAATGCCAGCATTCTCTCGCACATATGAGTTGATACAAAACAGTTCACCGGTGCCCGAAAAATAACTCCGTTTTATAATTTTAATGAACTCTTGTGCTCCTGACCTTTACACATTCCGGTCAACGTTCAAATGTGTTTGATATCCCTGACGACGACCGCGAATGGCTTGTGACTTCTACTCGCCAAATAACGACGGTGGGTGACTTCTGTCCGGTTTTCCACAGGTGTACATTTACACCCCCAGCGACAAGGAGTGAAGTTCCGGAATTCCCCAGAAAGGATTTTACCGAGAAATTGCAGTGCAGTGCCATCATCCCGGAGACATGATTCACATATCAAGAGCATTCCTGTCGCTGGCGAGTGCGAACAAACAGAGATTGGACTCTCTGACCGACCAGTGGTGGGACACAGTGGAAAATAAATTGTAATATTACGTTAGTTTAGCTGTATATAAGTCCCGTCGTCAAAGTGGTGTACAATTACATCTTTTGAACAAAAAAAGCAGCCCGCGACTGCTGAAAATTGGTGTCCGTGATTCATCCCACCGAGAGTGTTCAATTTGATACAAATTTTGTGTTGCTAATCAAAATGAGTATCTTGGGATTTTTGTCAATCGAATCGAATTACTTTTTGAGCGGAATATTGGAATTTTAAAATATGTGGGCCTTCCTTAGCCGAGTGGTTAGAGTCCGCGGTTACAAAGCCATGCTGAAGGTGTCTGGGTTCGATTCCCGGTCGGTTCAGGATCTTTTCGTAATGGAAAATTTCCTTGACTTCCCTGGTCATAGAGTATCATCGTACCTGCCACACGATATACGAATGCGAAAATGGCAACTTTGAAAAAGAAATCTCTCAGTCAATAACAGTGGAAGTGATCATTAAACACTAATCTGAGAGGCAGGCTTTGTCCCAGTGACGTAATGTCAAGAAAAGGAAGAAGAATTGTTTTTCTATAAATTTTATAAGGTTCAGCCATAAGTTTCGTCGGCCGATATTGATTTTATTTTTTGCTGTGCGGCCCTCGTTCCTTATAGCTGAGGAGAGAGTATGCATACCAAACGTGCAGGTGCGAATATGCAAGACAAGTACATCATACCCACCCCGGAGGAAAAGCAGGTAGGTATGCAAGCTGGAAGGGATAATTTTTCACGCGTGATGAGAATATGCAAAGCCCGGTCTTGATGTCTGTGATGGGTAGATCTTTCCCTGAAGTTGCACTCAGCATCAACATCACCATCCAGGAAGCAAACTACATCCCCAACCGTGGACTGAGGTGTTCATCTTCTAAATGCTGGATAAATTTCACTAAATCGCCACAACCATTTTATCCAGATTGCAGCCACGCTTTAATTCATGTACTACGTGGGCGTAGCCAGGATTTTCATCAAGCCCTTTTCAAAAGGACCTATCTTTATTGAGAAGCTCTCTATGTTTACTTTTTCTGTAATCAAAATATAAGCCACATTCACCTATTCTGTTGCGTTTTTGAAAAAAAAAAAAATGAAGCCAAGGACATTGTATTGCGATCTATAGTAAAAGAAAAACTTCCAAATAGCTTTAGTACTGCATTGTTATAAAAGAATAAGAGCGAGAGAGTAGATAATTTTTTATTGTTAAAAGGCCCTAATGAAAAGTTACGCGATAAATCATATCAAAAGATAAACCTCAAAGTTTAAGCCAGAAATATTTTGATTTAGGGGTGGAGAAAGCGACTTGGAAGTGAATTTTCATGTAATAAAATATGACCCTAAATGAAGTTCACATCTTCTTCTCTGGCGTTACGTCCTTACTGGGACAGAGCCAGCTTCTTGACTTTTGTTGTTGTTATTTTGAGCATACCCACAGTTGTAAACTAAGAGCTTTCTTTGCCAATGGACTATTTTCGCATTCTGTGGCAAGCACGAAGAAACTAGATAGAATTTCCTTTACGAAAAGATACTCGACAGGTGAGACCCTCGACCCTCAGACATATTTTGCTGAAAAGCTGTGTGTTTTCCGTTACGGATATGTTGGCTACCCTACAGAAATCTCAGAAGGAAGTTTCGGGGAATTTCGGAGAAAATCATTAGAAAAAATCCATAAGTAACCCAAGGGGAACAATTGGAGTAGTTGCTTGAAGAATACCTGGCGAAATCTTTGGGTGATTTTCAGAAGTAATATTTTTGGAACTCCTGGTGGTATTTCCGCATGATTCCTCGGAGAATTATCTGAATAAATCACGGGCAATAGCATAGGCTTAGACAAAATGAATAGTGAAAGGTGATGTAAATTTCGTTACTGCATTTGAAGAATAGAAATTTACAAGATTTTATCCCTAGAATCACATCTTTCATGTGATATTCAGTCAAGTTGTACCAAAAATATTGATGTTCCGGAAAATTTAAGATTTTTCTGTGCATGATTATTATTCAGAGGAATTTCATGACCAATTTCCGAAAGACTGCATTAAGAAACTTAGAATGAATCCTTTGATGAGTTTCTGAATCCCTGGAGGAATTCGTGAAGAAATTCCTAAAGATTCCCAGGAGTGTATATTTTAGGATTTCTTAGATTAACTCCTGGCAAAACCCATTAGAAAATATTTAAAGGGGAACATCTTTGAACATTCCGAATGAGTTTGCGCAAAAAATCTTGGACAAACTCCTAGAGTGGTTTCTGGAGGAAGCCTCTTTGTGATTTTTTATAAGGATTGTGAAAAAATCTGTGATGGAATCTGTAGAAGAATTTTTGACATTATCTTGTAGAAAAAACTGAAAATCTATTCGTGCACATTGAAGTAATTCTTCAAAGAATTTCGAGTGGAATTTCCTGAGGAGTACTAGGAGTGATTTCTCTGAGAACTTATTAAAAAATTCCTAGAGCATAATTTCCAAAAGAATTCCCAAGAACATCTTCAAATTTTGAATCCTTCAGCAGCGTTCTCTTCAATATCAAATTTAACAAAAAATTGTGGGACAGAAAGTTCGTGTAAGACTTTAAATAGTACTAGTTATTTCTTAAGCATTTTTATCTTAATTTTTCCTAATTACATGAAAAAAATGACATTTGTTTGGCCATAACTCCATGACAACTGATTACGAATCTTTTCATATCATCAAACAAATTTACTTAGTTAAATGTGGAAAATTTTCGAGCAAAACTACTATTAAATACTGTTTTTTTTTTGAGTTCCAATACATCGTTCGTTATTAAAATAGATATCGTGTAAAAATAAAGATTTTGAAAATATCCAATAAAGCTTTGAAAAAAGTTCTTCTCGAAACAATCGACTATTGCCAACTTCATGCATGTTTCTTCAATATATTCGACAGACATTCTTCCGTGAATTGGGCTTCGAATTTTTTGTAGGGATTCCTCCAGGATTTTTTTTTCTGGTATACTTTACAATGAACTTTACAGCTACTCAATGGCTTCGATGAAATGTTTGATTCTACCCCATTTCCCCGAATGCAATCAACCCGAACACCATTACACCGAATTCCAAAACCCCTAACGACACATCACCCCTAATGACACTAACCCCAACTCCAATATCATGAGGAAATGTCATCAATATCTTCTTGTCAAGCTAATTGTAAATTCGGGGAAATCGCATTCGGGGTGATGGAATTCGGGATAATGGTACATTCGGGGAAATGGCATTCGGGGTAATGGGGTAGAATCGAAATGTTTTGCTTCAAAAATACAAGTTGTGAGTTCTTGAGTTTTAAATTGAATTTTTTGCGACGAGTCCTCTTTAAACTACTCTATTTAACTATGACTTTTTTAGAGGACGCAAGTGTTTCAAACACATCCAGAATTAATCAGATTCCTTCAAATAAGTTCACTTAAATTCATTCAAACATTTCTTCTTAAATTCGTACGATTTTTCACTAAGAATTCAAATAAATTGTTTCATACAACCTAGCAATATTCTTAAGGACTTCATCAAAGTTTTTTTCGTTTTCAAAAATTCTTCGATTTTTTTACTTGTTTTCTCTTTTAAATTTCTTTTCATACATTACTCCTGGTAAATTTTATAAAATTGTGTAATTAATATACGTAATTTTCTTTCTGTCATATGTCTCTGGAAAAGCTTATTACGTGTGTGGATGCAAGCATTTTTCATTAAATTCGGAGAGAAGAAACTCTCTAAGCAATCTTTCATAATTAGCTTTAAAAAAAAAATCAAGCCTAATTTTTGAAATATCTAAGAAAATCTTTTACATTACCGACATTTCTACAGAGACGCATATTAAAATTTATTCAACGTATTTTTTGGAAACTTTTCCAATATGGCCACAATATCTTTTTTTCGAAACTTTTCTTGGAATTTTTTCAAGCATTCTTGAGGAAAATTCTGTAGATACTCAACATACGATTTATATATTAATTGTTTATGAAACCCTCTTTTCAAGCTTTTTCGGTCGAATGTAGTGAGAGCGGGATAGTTAGGCAACTTTCCAACGTTTCGGCTCGTGGTCAGAGCCTTCCTCAGGGAGGACTAGAATTTTTAATGCTTGACCATTTGTGTACAAATTTCTGTTATGTGTGTTTTTTTTTACAAAAATACTTACCGTAAAATGGGGTGTTAAGGACTCGTGGGGTTTTAAGGGATTGAACTTCTCCATCAGGTCACAAAAATGTCAAAAATCGATATATCAGTCATTTGAAATGCTTGATTTGTTCGGAGGATTGTAAGCTGCATTATGTGATAGGGGATGTCTGTTAAAATAAAGCATTGTGGAGTCTAGACATTGAAAACGACTCAAAACATTTTTGTTTGAATTTTATAGGCAAAATACATTTAACTACAAAACTATGAAACACTATTAAGAAAAATATGTGAGTAACGTAGAACATTAGTATATTTAATTAAGATCACAACGCAGACAAAAACTTAGGAAAATTTTGCCTAGATTTCGACTTTTAATATTTATTATTGAAAAAGTCTCTTTTTGCAAATAAGTGGGGTGTTAGGGGATTATCTTTTCTAATTTTTCCAAGCTACAAAACTCATTCGATTCATGGCGTGATATATTCCAATATAATTTTGGCTTGTTCCGTGAAGTAAAACTGCATTGTAAAAGTTTAAGGGTCTATTTTGTTTGTTACTGAATATCACCAAAAAGTCAAATCTTGAAAATCGGTAAAACTGGTAGGAAAATCTTTATAACAACGTATTAAAGTAAATATGGGATTTTTCATGATAATATTTCCAAAACTTGTTTGATCACAATGGTAAAATGTTTGGAAAGTTTCAATGATTATTTTATTTGGAAATGGTTTGTGTGATCCTATTAGTGGTAATCCTATGAAGTGCTAAACAATAATAATATTTTGCCATTTCTCAGAGTGCATAAATGAAGAGTTGCGCGAAGTGTGAAACCAAATCTACCTATCGAACTGTCAAACCATCTACATATCGAGCAGACCAGCAAAACAAATAGTAGCCGTTTTCGACGAAGAAGAACAATCATTCAAAAAAGCCTCTTCGCGCAACTCTCTGTATATAGACTTTGCCATTTCTGAGCTTTTTTAGAGAAACTATGCAGCCTCGTCGAACACTAAACGCATTGTATTATAGAGTGAGCGTTAGATTTCCCGCTTCATACTGGAACATTTTTCTTCTTCAGTATTTTTTCGACCATGCCACTGGGAGCTGCATGCAAATACTTTGTTTAGTGCAGTGTTTTATTTACAGGGCAAATTGGCCGTTTCTCTTATTAAAACTAAAAGCTTGTTGAAATTATCCTTATATTATAGATTATTTATGCAGATGCTCTGCATAGCTTATAGTATTCGTAATCTGCAAATATATAGGCTATGATCCTGTTGCATTTAAGTATAAAAATCATTTCAAGACAATTTTACGATGTATTGATAGTTCCCAAATAGGATTAATAACTATGAAAATTTAGCAGTTAAAATAAACCGGTTAACGTTTGCAGGAGTTCCAAGTTCAATAATATTGATGTACCAACTGATTATGGTTGAACATAACTTATGAAATTGAATGGAAGCATCAAAGTTATTGACCAAAAAGATTATGTTTAGTTGTTGGGAAAATATGGTTTTATTTACGAAACTCAAAATTCCTTAACACCTCATTTTGCATAACCGTCAAAAATCACACATTATCATGATTATCTCAGAAATCTGTCATAGGATCCTCAAAATTGTATTTGGCTTTTGATATACACGACGAGAGAATGGTAGGGCTGTCCTTTGTTCAATTATTGACATACTAGAAGTTGCTTGAAATTTGTGTCGATTTTTTTTTATCCCTTAACACCCCATTTTACGGTACTATATGTGTACCGCAATTTGTGCGTTGCCTTTTGATAGGCAAAGATTTGAAAGATTATGTTGAAATATTCCTCTAGTGTACTTGTGAAATATTTTGTTTGAAAATTTAGAGTAATAACAAGATGTAATTCGACACCATTTTTAAAAATTACTGAAAAAAATTAACAAAATTTAACATTTGAAAGAATAGATTTACTAAAGGATCCTTCGTTGATTGCCGAAATCTTTGCAAAAATTGTTTAGGAAATTAAAAAAAGTCCTTGACAGTTTTCAAGGGGGATTCGCAATATTTAGGTAAAACCTCTCAAATCCAACTATGGCTACAATGGTCGACTTGGTACGACTTGTCAAACAGTGAATCTAAGACGGAAGGTCAAAAGAGAAGATCTTTTTATTTTTGGCTCAAACTTCGAGGTTCTCAATAAAAAAAAGCAGATGAACCTATAGTTTTGAAAACTTTAAAAAATTAAGGCGCAACCTACTCAGGCACAGCATTAAATTTCAAACGTCAATTTAAATCCCAAATTTCACTCATCAATTTTCAGAAGCTCTGCTTACAACAATTCGACAGACATTTCCCCAATAATTTGGCTGGGGTTTCCTGTAGGGATTCCTTCAGGATTGTTTCCAGTTTTTCCTCTGGAGCTATCAACTGTATTACTTTTAAAAATGCAAAGTTTGCGTTGATGGATGTGGATTTGAGTTATATAATTGCAAATATTCCTTCATAAGCTAGCTCTGTGGAATCCTCTCATTTTCATTTTTATTTTGCAAAATTTCCATTAACTCAAAAGCAGTTACACATTCAGACATCGCCAGCACCACCTCGCTTACGCTGTGTATGAAAAGCGAGCTTTTCAAAAGGTACGTGTTCTCATTACACGTATGCGACCGGTCTTAGGTTAAGGAATCTTATTGTTCGACTAACGATACAAACATGAATTACTCATCTGACTTCTTCGGGAATAACTTTTAATGATTGTTTCAGTGATACTAGTTAACAATCAATTCAAGATTTTTTTTCAAAATTTGTCTGACCTCTATGCTTGTATTGTTCTTAAAACATCTATGCATAATGTATGCATAGTTGAAATCTTTTATAAGATTCTGCTGTATATATTCCATGTATTTTATAAAAAAAAATCTCCAACAGCTTCTTTTCAGTGTAATTTTTTTTAATCTTTGTAAGACATGTCTCTAAGAAATTCCCTAAATATTTTTTAAAATTAGCTCCAGAAATATTTTAAGGCATACTTTCAGGAGTTTTTGTTTTCAAAAATGATACTCAAAACTACTCAAAGAATGCTAATAAATATCTTATATTACCATCATTCTTATAGAGGTTCACATCAAAAAAAAAAAATCAAGGATCTAAAATATCCTCTAAAACTGAAAAAAAAACAGTTTTCATCAGGGACTCTCTTTGCAATTTCTAGAATTCAATTCCACTGAACCATTCCTTTCAGAACCTCCACATTCTCCTGCAGAACCTCCCGAAAATACGTTCAGAAATTTGTAATACAGTTCTCTTAGAAATAATTCAGAAAATGTTTGGAGTCGTTCCAAAACGGATATTTCATAGAATATTTCGTGCTTTCCAGAAACTTCTTATGGATTCCGTGGATTAACTTTTTGAAATGTACTTAGTGTACTTCATAGATACTCACCAGTTATAAATGAAGGAATAATTGAAAGTGCTGACGGATTCTTCTTAAATGATTCCTTTTTTTAGTGTATATAGGAAGAATTCTTGTTTGAAAACTTACTGAAAGCTTGCTTTAAATTCTGGTGGAAATAAAAATATAATAGAAATACATTCAAATGTATTCCTGGATGGTGCTGAAGTCTTGGTGCGATATTGGAATATTCCAAGCTGTTTCACTCTAAATACCTAAATACCTTGGAAAATCTTCAGCAAAATTCCTTAGAGTTTCCGAGAGAAATTCACAGTAGAATTATTGTATGTAGGATAATTTATCTATTGTAAGACGCTAAAGATAATAATTGGCCAGAAAAATCGAAACTGCACAAGGTACTATCAGGTGAAACTCACTTAGAGTATAATTCCGATAATAAATAACCATAAATCAATAACAACGTGCTTACGGGCCTTCGGTGAAGAGAGAGAATATAAGTGTGACATTCATTGTTGTTAAAAACCTAGCATACCTCTGCATCTCCATGGTTGTCACGAGAAGTATTTTTTGTTAGTAAGAAGGATTCAAAGTTACACAATCAGGATCATCTTGGAAAGTGATGTCATTAAAATTTCAAAAGACATCCATTTACATAGACTCCATATATTCCTCATGTACCTGAATCCCAAAACATGTGCACTCTATTGGTAAAGAACCATTCAAGGATTTTGCAAATTATTGAGTAGAACAGATTTTTTTTGTAATTAGAAACACAGAATGAGAGAAGCACCGGTTTGGCAAGCCTAAAAGCAAATATTTCTAATAAAATATATGGGATGACCTACATTTACTTCTATTACGTTAATCCTGATCATGCATTAAAGTTTCGGAACTTGGCAGTAACCTTTTTTTTCCTTGAAAATCGCCTTGGTCAGCCACTAGGATCAGTTTTAGCCATATTTTTTTTTTACATCGGTTCCCATGCTGACCAACCACATTTGGCCGCAGAAGTGGCCATATTATGTGACTGACAGTTAAAATTTCAAGGAGAATCAATTTCTACAAATATCAAATTTCAATTGTTTTGTAAAACATTGTTTAATCCACTATGGATACAGTTGGCGCTATGACCAAAATCGGTGCTTAAACCCTATATGTCTTGCAAACACTTTGAGTGTTTTCGTGATGGAGACGTGTCAACATATTTCACTCATTTAGAGTAGCAGCATGGAACGAGCTCACCAATTTATAATCCATCGTCGACAGGACAGCTCCAAATTACTTTAAATTTCGCCACTAGCATGCTTGATACATATTGACTAATTGAATAATCAACAGGCTTGCTAGTGCTTTACGAAGCACTTTGATCGATTCTGTCAGCATTGCAGAAGAAAATAAAGTGGAATTTCGGAAGAAATGTTAGTAAATGTTCTTGGTAGAGTTCTTAGAGGAATTGATTCGCAGATGTTTTTTATTTGTCTGCGTCTGAGTCTGAGATTGCAATTTATCAAAAATTTGCAGAGAGAATACTTAGAATTGGGATTTTGAGGGATTCTTTTGAAATTGAATGGAGTACTAATGACAGAGCTTTCAAGAAAACTATCAGAAGTTTTCAATTTCTAAATATATTGAGATACGACTGAAGAAAACTCTGGATAAATATATCAAATATTAACGAAGACATCTCATTTCCTAAGAAGTATAATTACTATATAGTAATTCATAAACAATTTCAAGAGGAAATGCATAGACAAATTTTCTTGAATAATGTGTAAGCAAGTTCTCAATTTTGAAAGCAAAACGCGTTTTTTTTTAGTTTCTAACAGTATTCTATAGATTATTTTTTCACAATAGCGATGATAGAAATTCTTGAAGGAATTCATAGATAAACTTGTTCATAGAGGACTTGCTGGATAATATTTAGGTCCTACCACGAACGATTTTAACATTGCGGAGCAGTTTTGTCTCAAGCACCAAAATACCACTTTTAATTGAGTATTGCTCAATCCATTGTCGTTTTAAAAAATATCATTGCACGTCTAGTTTTTGATATATTAGCTGTTGAAAATGAAAAATGTTATTATTTCAGAAAACTTGCAGTTTGTCAGCTTGTATGGTAAGTTATTTGCTTAGTTTGACACAGAATTCAAAGTTCATCTGTAACAACACTTACTAACGTAGTTCATAGTACTATCAGTGCTCAAAAGTTAAGTTTTGATTATTTGAGCAATTCTCGCTGAAACCAGGCCGCCATCGGCACCCATCGTTAGAATTCAAATTTTATGTCACTGATCGCTAGTTTTCGATAAAACTTAAGGGTGGTCCTTTCAGTTTTCTCGAATTGGTGGACCCCTCGTACGCCAGCTAGCTAAATAGTTTGCGAAAAAGCCTATTTTTTGATAAATCTTGGGTATTTCTTTACGTGATATGTCTTATATTTTCCTTGGAACACATAGCAAACTGGCATCGCAAGTGGCATCGCATAGAGAAAGGATATAGTTTTCATTTGAAGTTAAAACATTTTGGCGGCCATTTTGAATTTGGCCGCCATCTTGAATTTTGTTAGAAAAATCGTTTTTTCACCCTTGATGCACTGCTAGTTTTTAATTCTGAGATCACAATCAGAAAGTTGAGAAAAAATTGCGTTAGATAGGCTACAGAAACTAGGTGAGCAATGGTATTTACCATATGAAATGAACGATTTTATAAATCATGTTCTACAATTTTGACGTATATGGCGAGTGCAATCAACGCAAACATCTTTTTTGTAAAACAAAGAAACTATTTTTCAGTTGTTGGTGTTTTATTCGAGTCGAGTGAAGAATAAGAATATTATTTTGAGTGATAAAATCTGGCGGCCATCTTGGATTTTGACGCCATCTTGATTTTAAGTAGTAGAATAAATGTTTACCTTGATAGTGATCTCAGAATTAAAAACTAGCGGTGCGCTAATGGTGAAAACACGATTTTTCTAACAAAATTCAAAATATGTTTTAACTTCAAATGAAAGCTATATCCTTTCTCTATATGAAGCCACTAAGTTTGCTATGTGTTCCAAGGGAAATATGAGACATATCACGTGAAGAAAGATTTATCAAAAAATAGGCTTTTTCGCAAACTGTTCAGCCAGCTGGGGTACGAGGGGTCCACCAATTTGAGAAAACCAAAAGAATCACCCTTAAGTTTTATCGAAAACAAGCGATCAATGACATAAAATGTGAATTTTAACGATGGGTGCCGATGGAAGCCTGGTTTCAGCGAGAATTGCTCATTTAGAAAAATATTGTTTTTTACCATATAGGAAAACTAAAGTATATTGTATGGAGACTGCAAGCATGTTGAAAAAATCGATTAAATCTTAATTTCATCGTGCAATTTCAACCAAATTATATCTGGAATGAAAAATGGAGTCCTATATTCCATACCAACAGGATTAAATCACAAAAAAAAGATAAATCGCATTTTGATTTTTATGTTTTTTACATCTTTGGCGATCTGTAATTAAAAATTGTGACGTGCTGGAACATTTCTGAGAACGGCATCAGATTGGGGTTGCCCAAACCTTCTAGAGACACATAATTTGATCCAGACACGCAAAAATGTAATGTGGTTATTGGAGAAGCACCTGGAAGAATCCTAGCAAAAATATCTAGTGCTACGCCCATGTCAGCCAACATACGACCATGTCGTCGACGGTGACGTTCAACAGCTTTGCCGCCTTCAGCCGTACTAACTGCGGCACTTCTAACGTTGAAAATTAAATTTAAAATTTAACCAGTCGTAAATGATTGCCAACTGGGGTGGAAGCCGGCTGGGCTGCTTCACGCTTCTGAGCGTGGAGGGTGTTCAGTGATTTGGAAAATGTCAACTCTCTGTGCGCGTCAACAACCTGTACCTACATATCGTGAGTATGGAGTTGAGGAATCCTGAAACTGAAACAGTACTAGTTATCGGAAACACCGCATGTGGAAATGCGAACGATGTTTTCCATCCAGAGCAGGAATACGGATCGGCATTTTTTCACCTGCATGTACCTGATGGGTTGTGAAAATATGCTAATCATTTGCTGGGGATTACTGTTGGGGCGTGTCGAGGTGAATGACATGGTATATCCTTGGGAGGAAGGTGTTTACTTTGGGAGCAAGCGTGTTACAAATTGCGTTACTCTCACTTAGTTGCGTCTTGCAATGTTACATTTTAAGCATGTACGTAGGACATCTTCTTCTTTTTGGCATTACATTCTCACTGGGACAGAGCCTGCTTCTTAGCTTAGCATTCAATGAGCAGTTCCACAGTTATTAACTGAGAACTTTCTTTGTCAAAGTTATCATTTTCGCATTCGTATATCAGGTGGCAGTTACGATAATACTCAATGCCCAGCAAAGCCCATTTCGAAAAGATCCTTAACCGACCGGGAATCAATGCCAGCTACCTTCAGCTCTGTAGCCGCGGACTGTAAAGACTCGGCTATGGAAGGCCGTGAGATCAGCTGCACTTACTCAAGGAACCAACCGAATGACTGCTTGGGACTAACAGACACGCTCAGTGTATAAGTGCTGGTGATTTTCTACTTTTTAGGCAATAATGGCGCCTGCCACGTCAGAATGCAGACCAATGAAGGAAAGGGGGTGGATTTGATGATGCATTAAACTGGCTCCCACAGTAGACCGAATATACCCCTGCATCTACGCCAGTTCATGCGGGAGTGTTTGGGTTGGGAGAAAGGCATGGCAGAGAGGTTTGCTCTTTGGTTAGCAGACTGCCTATGTATCAGGCGTAAGGAAAGGCGTATTATAATGATGATAGAGATGAAGCGTAGGGAAACGGTTTCTTGTCCGTCCCTTGTTCTAGCGTTTGCTATGAACGAACAGGGAGTGAGTGTGATAGATTGAGAGTGGAAATAGATAAAAAGAAGCAAGTGAAAGATACAACTACAAAGTACAAGAAAGGGACGGGCCTGTGATTGAACCCACGACCTTCTGCATATGAAGCAGAAGCGGTAGCCATTAGACCACCAACAACGTCAATAAGTGATTCTATGGAAAATAATACAAAAATATCCGAAATAGTGATTTATCTAGGGTCAAATTAATTGCAAAACACTTCAAAATGTATGCAAGAAATCAATTGTTTCCTAATATTGGACATCAGTCTTAGTTGACACAAGTACTGGTTGTTGCATTCAGGCTTCCTCAAAATTTTAACCACTTTTTTACTAAATCAATAGAATAAGCAAATGATAAAACACTACAATAATTTGTTTGATAATACCATTGCATGCTTGCGTCTCTTCTGTAGTCCGTCGTCGATCTATTTTTGAACATTTTGGCCTTGAAAAATACCTGGAAAGAAAGATAGTAAAACTTAATTAGTATTTTTAATAAATAATATGTTCCAAAGGTTACGCGATTAACTCTACACATAAATATTCAAAAAGCATTACAGTACTGATATCTTTTTATGTAAGTGTTATCGAAAAATATATAGAAAGTGATACTGTATGGTTGCAAGTTGCATGTATTTTTTTCAGTTTTGTGTTTCAGTAAATACCACTATATTTTTTGTGTTTATCATAAAGGCTTTAATTTACTTACTGCTATATGTATGTTATTAGCTGTTAGAAAATTGAATCATATCAAAATATTTCAAAATTTATTTGGATCCATTAAAAGTCATGATATGCTACATTATAATTCAATACCCCATCAGTACTTGATTCATTGCAAGATATTATATAAAGGGAGATTTGTTATAATAACAACACACATTTTCGCTTGAAAATATTACTTTTGCAACCTGCTGAACTGCTCTCCCAAAGGTTTAACTCATAAGTTGTTACTAGATGCAGATAACTACTTTGTACTACAAACACGCTTACTTCAACCGCCTATCCGGTACCAATAGATGTGCTGTCTTTAATATCAAGAAACCCATTTAATTGTAATTCATTAGCCATAATACCCATCGACTGCCTCCTTGATATTTGATGCCAATCAGAGAGACTGCTGAGCAACATCTCCAACATCGCTTCTTTAATCACCACCACCACCACCCGAAAGTCACCGCCCAAGTAGACAACATTAATCCCGGTGGGCAATCAAATGCTAAACCACTTTACACGTCATATAAATAAATATCACATTCCATTTTACAGCCGTGGGAATCTGTGTGTCGAATCCCGCCTTGCCGAGTTTGCTACTTAACTTTTCACCCCGACATGACATCGGGCGTTGTGAAATTATCATCTAGCTGCTACTGCAAGCAGCACACAGTCAGTCAGTCAGTCAAACGTTAAACATCACATCGTATCGTTGAGTGAGAGAAAGACTGAGAGCACACTTCAGCGGCTTCTCGGTTGCAGTATCGATAATTAACGATAATTAAGTGCTCCGCTTTACAAATGTATCATTGTTCGGCTTCTGCTTCTGCACCTCCGCTGCAAATCGGAGGATCTTTGCTTTCTGGCGCAGGGATGCCAGATTGTCAAATATTGCAATATATTTGCAAAACCATATTAGGTAAGATTCTCATCAGAAACTGCGGCATTGCAGAATTCGTTCAAAATTGAGATCGAAGCACGATCAAAGCAAGCGAAGTAAAACATTGCATCTGTATCGGTCCATGATCGGCAATGTTTCGCAAGTTGTAACAAGCTTGATAATAAGCAGCACTATGCAACTATGCAACTATGTACTTTACTTTACAATCCACGATTTGACCACAAACATCCAATAGCAATAGGATTTGAAGCTTGTTTAGATGGGTTTTATCATGTTCAGTTATCGCCTCGTTATAATCAGAGCTGAAGCAGTGGACGATAAACATACTCTCATGATATGTTTCGGATCATGATTGTTACAGAGAGAGATACGTTAGAGATTCTCTCAATTTTCTCAAAATTCAACCCCTGACTATTACTCTTAACATGTATTCGTCCACATAAGATAGGCTACATGGGTTTTTTAGTTCCTTACAAACATCTAAAGATTATCATCCAAGCATTTTTAAGAGATTTATTCGTGCAGGAATATTTGAAAAAAAAAAAATCCGAGGAACTCCTCCATAAATGCTTATGCTTATCAATGCCCAGACACCCAAAATGTACGTATAACGAAATCACCTGGAGGCTTTGTATGTGCAAAAATTTCACTTATAGGATGTCGCGAAAAGGCCTTCTACGTACAAAAATGGAGGCGATATGCGTGCATACATTATGTAATGAATAACAACATACATTGCGAGTGTATAAATATTCTACCGAACTAACCTGTGATCTTATGCGACTTAACATATGATAATAAATGTTAATTTGACAGCTGCTACGGATTGATTCGACTTACTTTGTACAAGTGTACGGGACGAAGCAAAATGTACAAATGAACTCAGAAAAAAGTGTTTTAGGCGAGGAAACTCATCAATCTGACGAGTTTATCCACGGTGTTTTGCGAGTTTGATGTAATTAGTATGAATAAACGAGTTATAACGTGAACTTTTATGCGATTTCTGGTTGTCTGGGTGGTGGGCTTCGTGGCTGTGCGGATAGTGTTACCAAGCATTTAGCCGTATCGAGTCAAGGAGTGTAGGTTCGATCCCGCTTCAGTGCGGAAAACTTTTCGTCAGAAATGTATTTCAACTGTGCCACTGGGCATGGCATGCTAGTCCGTTGTCTAGTGTGGTGATTCCTTCAAAGGGTGAATCGTCCACTGGAAGCATTAACGTGTGGGTGTCTTTAAACAAAATCCCAAGATCTCTAGAAATTACTTTACAAATTGCTTCAAAGGTTTATTAAAGAACAACTCTAGTAGTTGATTGAGGAATCCTTCGACAAATTTCCAAAAATGTTGCCTAAGTTTTAATGAAAGATCTTCTTTAGAAATCCCTCCATGTATTATCTTAGAACGTAATCAAGAGTTTGAACTAGTGATTTATTCAGGTACCTTTCAACAATTTTCCAGGATATATTTCAGACTTTCTCAAGTGATTTCTCGAGGAATTCCACAAATTCTTCCTGATAATCCAATGGACAACCTATTTAGCAATTCTAGTAAAAATTTCTTCAGGAATTTCTTTGAGGATTGCTCTCAAAACTACCACAACTACCCCTAGATCGTTACGTAATTTGTGGATGACGCCTTAGAACTTCTAAACTGGGTTTTAGGCAATTTCTTCAGATGCCTCCAGGAATTTCTTTAGGATTTCCACCAAATTCAACTACAGGAATGTTTCATTTAGCAACTGATTCGAAGATTAAAAAAATGCATTCCAGCAGACACTTCTCTATTTAGGATTTTATTAATAACATTTGGAGTAATTTATGGAGAAATCAAAGTATTTTACACACAAAAGTTGAACAACTTTTGCTATAAAGTGTATTGGAGCACATTCAAGTTGAACGTCACTGAAAACCTAGTGAGAGAGTTTTTGAACTGAAATGATTGGGCTCGATCATCAACCTTTTTGATCTGGCACCTAAAAATACCACAGAAATCTTTATTTTCTTTGATACTAAGCTTTTTTAAGCTGTTGCTATAATATTCAATATCAATATAAATACTTAAATACAAAATCCAAATTCCAAATTCCAAATTCCAAATTCCAAATTCCAAATTCCAAATTCCAAATTCCAAATTCCAAATTCCAAATTCCAAATTCCAAATTCCAAATTCCAAATTCCAAATTCCAAATTCCAAATTCCAAATTCCAAATTCCAAATTCCAATTCCAAATTCCAAATTCCAATTCCAAATTCCAAATTCCAAATTCCAAATTCCAAATTCCAAATTCCAATTCCAAATTCCAAATTCCAAATTCCAAATTCCAAATTCCAAATTCCAAATTCCAAATTCCAAATTCCAAATTCCAAATTCCAAATTCCAAATTCCAAATTCCAAATTCCAAATTCCAAATTCCAAATTCCAAATTCCAAATTCCAAATTCCAAATTCCAAATTCCAAATTCCAAATTCCAAATTCCAAATTCCAAATTCCAAATTCCAAATTCCAAATTCCAAATTCCAAATTCCAAATTCCAAATTCCAAATTCCAAATTCCAAATTCCAAATTCCAAATTCCAAATTCCAAATTCCAAATTCCAAATTCCAAATTCCAAATTCCAAATTCCAAATTCCAAATTCCAAATTCCAAATTCCAAATTCCAAATTCCAAATTCCAAATTCCAAATTCCAAATTCCAAATTCCAAATTCCAAATTCCAAATTCCAAATTCAAATTCCAAATTCCAAATTCCAAATTCCAAATTCCAAATTCCAAATTCCAAATTCCAAATTCCAAATTCCAAATTCCAAATTCCAAATTCCAAATTCCAAATTCCAAATTCCAAATTCCAAATTCCAAATTCCAAATTCCAAATTCCAAATTCCAAATTCCAAATTCCAAATTCCAAATTCCAAATTCCAAATTCCAAATTCCAAATTCCAAATTCCAAATTCCAAATTCCAAATTCCAAATTCCAAATTCCAAATTCCAAATTCCAAATTCCAAATTCCAAATTCCAAATTCCAAATTCCAAATTCCAAATTCCAAATTCCAAATTCCAAATTCCAAATTCCAAATTCCAAATTCCAAATTCCAAATTCCAAATTCCAAATTCCAAATTCCAAATTCCAAATTCCAAATTCCAAATTCCAAATTCCAAATTCCAAATTCCAAATTCCAAATTCCAAATTCCAAATTCCAAATTCCAAATTCCAAATTCCAAATTCCAAATTCCAAATTCCAAATTCCAAATTCCAAATTCCAAATTCCAAATTCCAAATTCCAAATTCCAAATTCCAAATTCCAAATTCCAAATTCCAAATTCCAAATTCCAAATTCCAAATTCCAAATTCCAAATTCCAAATTCCAAATTCCAAATTCCAAATTCCAAATTCCAAATTCCAAATTCCAAATTCCAAATTCCAAATTCCAAATTCCAAATTCCAAATTCCAAATTCCAAATTCCAAATTCCAAATTCCAAATTCCAAATTCCAAATTCCAAATTCCAAATTCCAAATTCCAAATTCCAAATTCCAAATTCCAAATTCCAAATTCCAAATTCCAAATTCCAAATTCCAAATTCCAAATTCCAAATTCCAAATTCCAAATTCCAAATTCCAAATTCCAAATTCCAAATTCCAAATTCCAAATTCCAAATTCCAAATTCCAAATTCCAAATTCCAAATTCCAAATTCCAAATTCCAAATTCCAAATTCCCAAATTCCAAATTCCAAATTCCAAATTCCAAATTCCAAATTCCAAATTCCAAATTCCAAATTCCAAATCAAATTCCAAATTCCAAATTCCAAATTCCAAATTCCAAATTCCAAATTCCAAATTCCAAATTCCAAATTCCAAATTCCAATTCCAAATTCCAATTCCAAATTCCAAATTCCAAATTCCAAATTCCAAATTCCAAATTCCAAATTCCAAATTCCAAATTCCAAATTCCAAATTCCAAATTCCAAATTCCAAATTCCAAATTCCAAATTCCAAATTCCAAATTCCAAATTCCAAATTCCAAATTCCAAATTCCAAATTCCAAATTCCAAATTCCAAATTCCAAATTCCAAATTCCAAATTCCAAATTCCAAATTCCAAATTCCAAATTCCAAATTCCAAATTCCAAATTCCAAATTCCAAATTCCAAATTCCAAATTCCAAATTCCAAATTCCAAATTCCAAATTCCAAATTCCAAATTCCAAATTCCAAATTCCAAATTCCAAATTCCAAATTCCAAATTCCAAATTCCAAATTCCAAATTCCAAATTCCAAATTCCAAATTCCAAATTCCAAATTCCAAATTCCAAATTCCAAATTCCAAATTCCAAATTCCAAATTCCAAATTCCAAATTCCAAATTCCAAATTCCAAATTCCAAATTCCAAATTCCAAATTCCAAATTCCAAATTCCAAATTCCAAATTCCAAATTCCAAATTCCAAATTCCAAATTCCAAATTCCAAATTCCAAATTCCAAATTCCAAATTCCAAATTCCAAATTCCAAATTCCAAATTCCAAATTCCAAATTCCAAATTCCAAATTCCAAATTCCAAATTCCAAATTCCAAATTCCAAATTCCAAATTCCAAATTCCAAATTCCAAATTCCAAATTCCAATTCCAAATTCCAAATTCCAAATTCCAAATTCCAAATTCCAAATTCCAATTCCAAATTCCAAATTCCAAATTCCAAATTCCAAATTCCAAATTCCAAATTCCAAATTCCAAATTCCAAATTCCAAATTCCAAATTCCAAATTCCAAATTCCAAATTCCAAATTCCAAATTCCAAATTCCAAATTCCCAAATTCCAAATTCCAAATTCCAAATTCCAAATTCCAAATTCCAAATTCCAAATTCCAAATTCCAAAAATTCCAAATTCCAAATTCCAAATTCCAAATTCCAAATTCCAAATTCCAAATTCCAAATTCCAAATTCCAAATTCCAAATTCCAAATTCCAAATTCCAAATTCCAAATTCCAAATTCCAAATTCCAAATTCCAAATTCCAAATTCCAAATTCCAAATTCCAAATTCCAAATTCCAAATCCAAATTCCAAATTCCAAATTCCAAATTCAAATTCCAAATTCCAAATTCCAAATTCCAAATTCCAAATTCCAAATTCCAAATTCCAAATTCCAAATTCAAATTCCAAATTCCAAATTCCAAATTCCAAATTCCAAATTCCAAATTCCATTCCAAATTCCAAATTCCAAATTCCAAATTCCAAATTCCAAATTCCAAATTCCAAATTCCAAATTCCAAATTCCAATTCCAAATTCCAAATTCCAATTCCAAATTCCAAATTCCAAATTCCAAATCCAAATTCCAAATTCCAAATCCAATTCCAAATTCCAAATTCCAATTCCAAATTCCAAATTCCAAATTCCAAATTCCAAATTCCAAATTCCAAATTCCAAATTTCCAAATTCCAAATTCCAAATTCCAAATTCCAAATTCCAAATTCCAAATTCCAAATTCCAAATTCCAAATTCCAAATTCCAAATTTCCAAATTCAAATTCCAAATTCCAAATTCCAAATTCCAAATTCCAAATTCCAAATTCCAAATTCCAAATTCCAAATTCCAAATCCAATTCCAATTCCAAATTCCAAATTCCAAATTCCAAATTCCAAATTCCAAATTCCAAATTCCAAATTCCAAATTCCAAATTCCAAAATTCCAATTCCAAATTCCAAATTCCCAAATTCCAAATTCCAAATTCCAAAAAAATGCTTAAACTTGGCTTGAAATGGCTTTGAATGGTTTGAAATAGATTTAAATGGCCTAAAACTGCTTATATTGGTTTAAAATGGTTGAACATGGCTTAAAATTTATTCAAATTCATGAAAATATAGTTCATAGTTAAAATGTGCCTCAAATGGCTTAAATTGTCCTAAAATGGCTGAAAATGACTAAAAATGATTGATAATGCCTTCGAATTCGGCTTTAAATTTAAAATTCATTTTAGCTTACCATTGTTTATAATTACTTTTTTAGACAAAAGGTCAAAAGACAAAAGAACAAGAGGACAAAAAGTCGAAAATGATTTGCTTGGTGGAAATATTTCCGTCTTTTGAAAAATATATTCGACTTTTTGTCCCTTCCGTTTTGTTCTTCGACCTTTTGTCCTTACGGTCTTATGTCTTTTAACCTTCTATCCTTTCGACCTTTTGTTTTTCAACGTTTTTACATAGATTCATTTGAAATGGCTAAAACTGGTAAAAAATGGTTACAAAAGAACTAATATGATTTAAATGTCTGTGATTGACTCTTAATAGATCGAAATGACTTAAAATGGCTTCAAAACTGGCGTTTATGGCTTAAAAAGTATTCAAATAGCTTTAGGGGGAGATCCCCCAGTACCGGACACTTAAGCCACTAAATTCATGATTCGAAAAATATTGGTTTTATGTGCTCGTGTTACCCATTTCTGATAAATATTATCATTTTTATAGTGTACAAAAATAAATTTGAAAATATAAGTATGAATTTTGACATTGCATTTTGATGATGTATTTTAGAACCAAATTGATCGATCTTGAAAGGTGGCACCCAATACCGGACACAATCTGGAAATGCTTCGAATTCTGTAAATTTGAACATCATTGAATGTGTTTACTTTAGAAATAGTATATAATTACCAATTCAATGCATTTGCAACATTTACAAAAACAATTTGAGTATATCGTAGTTTGCAAGATGTCCATCAAAAACCTCTTTCTTATATGATGAAAAATAGCACATTTTACGATGTTGTTCTGAATGTTCATTTTTCCTAATTTTATTGCATGTTTGATACCATGGTCGACGGAATCCATGAAAAATGAATGTATTTTGAGACACTCGTGCAATAATTACAAAGATATCATATAACAAATAAGGCTGTCCGAAACTGGGGGACAGGAGGTGCTTAAACAAAATTGTAATTTGTCCATATTTAGTCCAATCATGGTACAAAATACATTCATACTATCAAATTAGGATCATGTTCGAATATGCTTGCGTGATCCAAAGTATTTTTTCATATTCAAAATAATTACTAAATAGGCTCAAAATTAAGGCAATACGTCAAATTTTATGAAATTTTCAATCTTTTGTACTTTTTTAAAAAGGCATGCATATTTCAAGGATGTGTTATTCTACGCAAACATTAGTCTCCATAATAGCTTCCTTTACTACTAATACACCATCTTGATTGGACGATGATTTCTCAATGTTTTGACTTTGTCCGGTATTGGGTGCTGTCCGGTACTGGGGGATCTCCCCCTATATGTCTTAAAATGGCTTAAAATGACTTGAAATAGCTAAAAAATGGCTTAAAAAGACATAAAAATTACGTTAGATTCAAATAGCTTTGACTTTCTCAAAAAAAAAAAAAAAATGACTGAAAAAGGGCTTAAAATGGCTAAGAATGGCTAAGAGTGGCTTAAATTTGCTTAAAATGACTTAAAATGGCTTAAAATGACTTGTAACGAATCAAAATTGCTTAAAAAGCTTTCAATGGCGCAAAGTGGCTTAAAATTGCTTGAAATGCCTTAAAATGGTTAAAAATGGCTTGAACTGACATAAGATTGTTTGAAAAGGATTCAAATGGCAACAACTGCGCAAATTTGCCTGAAATGGCTAAAAGTGGCTCAGAGTAGCTTTAAATGACTTCAAATGACTAAGAACGGCTTCAAATTATAAATGACTATAAATTGTTGCAAATGGCTTCAAAAGGCTTATTTTGGTTAAAATTACTCAAAATTGCTTGAAATTGCTTAAACTGGCTTGAAATTAAATTAAATGGCTTGAAATGGCTTTCAATGACTTTATATGAACTGAAATGGCTTCAGTATCTCCTCCTCTACCAGCAGCTTCATTTTAATCGCAAAAAAATCAAATCACGATAACATTTTTGTTTCTCGATATTTTTTCACAAGTTCTCAAAAAGCTCTTCTAGTCTAAGGATCTGTGTCGAGAATGATCGTTGGTCATCTGGATCCGGAGGTATTCCGAAATTCTGAAACCCACTTAAATATCTCAGGCTACGGAATTGTCATCGTATTCTGTATGGCTAAAATGTCTTACAAAAGTTAAAAATAACTAAAATGACTTGAAATGGCTTAAAGTGGCTCAAAATGACTTTTAGTAACCAAGAATAGCATACATTGGCTTGAAATTGCTTTAAAATGGATTGAGATTGCTTTTAAATGTTTTAAAGTGTTTTTAACTAAACATTGCTTTGAATGACTTTACATAAAAATTCAGAATATTTCAAAATGGTTCAAATTGTTCAACGAAATTTAAAACAGCTTTAAAATACCTTATAAGGTTAAATATAGCTTCTAATGGTTTGAAACGGCTACTATGTTTCAGGATTGCTTGAAATGTCTAGAGATGGCTTGAAATTGGCTAAAAATTCGAAACTTCAGAATGGTTTAGGATGGGAGCCATTTTAAGAACAGAAATATATTCTCTAACTCTGAGACTATTTGCAAGTAATTGGCGATTGTCAAGGGTTTATGGAAGTATATATAGCTAATAGAAATATTGAATTAACGAAACATTATGTGACTATACCATGAGCATTGTCGTATGCTTAGAGATCGGGTTCAAAAAAACAATTAAAATGTTCAAATATCTGTAATAATGTCCTCTAGTAAAATAATACCTCGATGTAACGTAACTTGATTTTCATTTTCGTTAGGTTGTATCGATTGAGCAGTCCGTGTACATTTGAAGTGCATTGAGGTCAATTTCGAGCAAATATATTGATCGGTTATCTGGATAAATTGCTGCAGGAGTCCTGAAAACACTTATGGAGGAGCCAATTACGGAGATTCAAGAATTTTACAATGGAGGAATCATGCAGGAATTCATAGTGCAGAACTTATAATCCTTTTAAAATTGAAGAACTTTAGGGTTTTTCATGAACAGTTGCTAGACGAATACTCGGAAGAATTATTAACGTTGTTCTGGGAGAACTGTTAGGAAGTTTTTGGAGGCATCTCTGAATAGTTTCTCGCAATAGAAAATCGCAATACGTGAAAAAATCTCTTGGAAATAGTTTAAGAGTTTCTTGGAGAAATCACTGCAAGAACTCTTTTAGATCTTTCTTTAGAAATGTTTGGTGTAAAAAATGAGGATTTTTTGTTTCTTCAATAAATCATTGAAGAAGTTCAATGATTTGATTCTTGGATAAAAGCTTGGTGAACCTTCTGCTGAAATTCATAACGAAATTGCTGGAGATATTACAAGTGGATTCATGATTTAAACGAATACCTGCACGATTTTTAGAAACAGTTTTCAATGCTCTGAGAATAATAACTGGTTTATTCGAAAAAAAAAACATGCTGGTATAATATATGAAAGAATCTCTAGACAAATTCCTACAGGAACTCAGAAAAAAATTTGATGGTATTGTAGATAGAATTGATTGAAAAATTCATAGTAGAACCCACTTACAATCGTGGGGAAATTACTTGATGAGATTTGCGACCAAAAGCTTTCAGAAAACTATGGAAGAAATTCAAAATCATTCAATTCAAAATTCCTTGAATCCAGAATTCCTTAAAAAAATCATAGACATATTCTTGGCAATTATTCCTTGAATAATCCCTGGTAAAACTTCTGGAGAAATCCTTGGAGGAATGTTTAAACCATTTCTTGGAGGAACTCCAGGAAAAATTTCTGATGGATTTGCTCAAGGAATCTTTAAGAAGGAAATCCAGAGGAATCTCTGAGTTCACTTTCGCAAAAAATGTAGAATTATTTCTGAAGGAATTTCTATAGATGTATTTTTAATCGACACGAAAACATAATGTAAGCCTAAAATGTACTATCGATCAATCGATTTGTATTTGTCAAAGGATACAAACTCTAGTGGAATTAAATACTATAGTACTAAATTTGTTTTTTCATCTACTCAAATGAATAGCAAGCTTAGTTCCAGTGTGAGCGTAAAGGGCACACAAATGAAGAAGAATTATGCTCTTCAGTAATGAGAAAATATTGGATTTAACATTGACCTTATATACATCCATTCCATGATCTAGTGGGTCACCGAATTCCATGAAAATGTGCTATTTTGTTCCTTATCCGAAATAAGGAAAGGATTTGGATTTTTTTATTAGGGTGACCATTTCCGAAATAGGGTGACCAGAAAAAATCGCGATTTTGCAAAATTTGTATTTATAGAAAAATTATAACTTTTGAACCACTTGACCGATTTTCAATTTTCTTGGACGGAATGAAAGCTGAAGATTTTGACTTTTCAAGAAAAAATATAAAATTTCACAAAAAGTATTTCATTTTCACATAAAAAAAAACAAAAATGTCCATGTTGAAATCCTCGGGACCAGAGGGGCTAATGCTGTTCTCATTTTTTCTTGAATGTTCAGAAAATTCAACGTTTACTGTCAAATTTTCAGCAATGTGTGTTTTTTAATATTTGAGATATATATTTTTGAAAATAAAAAATCAGTCATTTTTCATCGGCACACACTGTAAGTCTCAACGCATTAGATTGATTATTTTAAAAAAATCATAACTTTTGAACAACTCAGCTGATTTCCAATCTTTTTATGGAATAAAAGCTTAAGATTTCAACTTTTCAAAAAAATAAAAATAAAACACTGAAAAAAAAAAACATGGAAATATATAAAAATTTCCTTAAAACTAGAAATTTTTAAAGTTTTTCGTGACCTTCGAATAGGCCCTACGGAACATCCGTATAAATCCAAATCGTCCGACTGAGGTTCCTAGTACAGGTACGCAATTTGATTAGTGTTGTGCCAAATTTTATTGAAATCGGCTGAAAATTATGAAATTTAGAGCCAAAAGATCACGAACATTTGGTTATAAAAGTTAGTCAGGGACGCAAAGGTTAATTTTCCTTCGATTGTTTCTACGGAATCCGTAGGACCATAAAAAGATTCTCAATTTCGGAGATCTACGAGAATTTCCATACATCTGGCATCCCTGCACTGACGGCGGCGCCGGCATTGGTGGCGCTATCTAACCAGCCCAAGTAACACAACATGTCTCATATAAATCACAATGACTTCAATATGACTAATGAGAATGTTCTGTTTCATAGCGAAAAAACTGGAATTCATACTTATATATGACTGGAAAAGCGCAGAAGGTGGAGCTTGTGCAACATATTTTTGTTGTCAAAATTATGTATCATATGGGTTTACGTATACATAATTATGTATTATACTTTGTCAAACAAACCATTAACGCAACAAAATACTGAGAACATTTGGTAGTGGAAATGCATTGGATGGTCGACAATGAAAAATGTAAAAGTGCAAACATTGACAAGCCTTCATTTTTGATTGCATAACTGTTATTGATTGATAACTGTTATTTAACACTACATTAATATGCGAATCAAAAATTATGGTGAAATATGCACTTTTGCTTCGAAAAAATCAATTCGCCCTTATAATTCGTTCAATATACATTTTTCGACATCAAGCCAAGTAAATATTTCCAAAAAGGAATCATCACATTTTGCAAATTAGTTCATTATTTTGTTTTCTACTAATACACTGAACCTTCACTGAACTATTATTACTTTTTTCAATGCTTCAGAACAAAAATCTCATCGTTATGGTAAATATTCAAAATTAAATTCAAAAATTAAAGATGGTCCCCTTAGACACACTGCATGACGAGTGTTTTGGGAAAAGACAAAAATTTCATTGCCAATCATTTGCCATTGTTTCATTCAAGGCAGTGAAAAGTTTTCAGGGACAACTAGTGTGATCATAAATTTACAGTGTGATATAAGTTTGATAAATCACTTGACTATGACAGCATAAATGGAAGTTGTAGCATGGAAGTTGCTTCTCAAATCTCACGAACCGTTGTTGATTTGTACCCGAACTAAAATAGTCTAATCAGGTTATTACCAAAAACTATTCCGGCAAACTTTATGTTACAATTTTGTGGACGGAAAACTCCTATACCAAATCCTGCATGAACACAACTGTAAGCGAGTTAGGTAATTCCATTGAACCTTTTTCGTACTAAACGGTGGCAAACAACCACCAAACTCTATTCATTCATATAAATTGATAAATCGGCATTTAGAGCATACCTTAAAAATAATAATTTACTCAAATCATTTGCTTAAAAGTGTTCAGGGAACACCATATGGCGAATTTCTTAGCCGGCAGTGTATCATCCATGCTATCAAATGTCAAATGTCACTTTTGTTGCATTTGTTTTATAGACAACTAGAAAAACTTATATTTGACTAAAAAAACATAATTTGTTTATTTAGAACATGTTTGAAAAGAGTATATATTATGACATATATGTAACATGAATATGACATATTGAGACTGTTTATTTGTCGTACATGCCTAAAACAACCGAAATAAGACATATAACCAAACACATGTTTTGATAAACATAAGAAGACAAATATAAAACATAATTTGTTTGAAACATAGTAAACATAATTAGAACATTTTCAGCAAAATGGTAGACTTGTATTGCAAAACAAATTATATGCTTTAGTAGAACATTTCCATTCAAGTTCAATATTGAAAGGTTTAACAAAACAAAATAGCGACTTACGTGAGACATGACATGTTTCAAAAACTTTCTAGCAATCATTGTAGGACAAACTGTGTATTTTTAAATTTGGATTTATGTTTTCGGTGTTACTTGGGAGATCATATCGCGCTTTGTGATTGTTTGTCTGCTTGACACACCGACCACCGCGCTGCTGCCAATACAACCGGTACGAGCTACCGATCCACAGAGAGAGGGCGAGTCGGCAAAATCACACACATCATCATCATCGTCGGTGGGTAATCTGCACACGCGTCATTTTGTTTGGGCGATAAGGCGTGAAATGTATGAGGGCGTGATTGCGCGTTGAGGCGATTGTAGAGAAGAACCAGGAGTACCGGACGATGAAAAGGGGGATACCGATTGCATAAAGCATAAAGTGCATACATAGCCATCCATCAATTGGTTTTGATTCGGAAAGCGAGGGAAAAATGGGGAAGCCATTCATCGCAGAGCGGCAACTTCAATGACACGCCCGATTGAACTACTGGGCAATTAGCTTATCGTAGCGGTGGTTAGAATAACATGATACGGATGGATATGAATGATTACGCTTGCGATGATGCTTTGATATGGGAAATGAGAGTTCTAGATGAGGTTGAATGTGCTTTTAATTTATTAGAATGATTATTATTAGCTTTTCATTCACATTCATCTCACATTCTGCACTATAACTAAGCCCGTGGTGCCCATAGTGCGGCCCGCGGGCCGCACTCGTTGCCCAGATCTCCTGAATGTGACAAACTTCATACAATTTTTCGTCAGGAGATTATACTACCCCTAAAGTTATCATGAATAACACACTGATCTATTCGGATGACTATCGCCGATCAGAAATACAGGCGATAGAAAAATGAGCCTGAGCATCACTGAACTAAGCGATGAAATGCTCGAAACAATTATTAGGTTATTTGGTAAGTAACCACAATCACTTTTAATTGCATAATTGAGAAAAATCGAAAATAGCACCGAATAAGCACCCGAGATGCAAATAAAGATAAAGGGTTTACTCCGAAATCGACAGCAAAAAAACAACAAACAAACTCAAGTAAGACGTCTTCAATGTGCAAAAAGCTTTTCGGAATTTTCTGCACTACCGAGAATCTTTCTTGAGGAAAAAAGTAAAGTAGAGTACCCGTGCTGCTATAAAAACACTATTGAAAAGCGAAACAAAATCGATTGGATAAGTTTGCAGCAGCTGGAAGAAGCGCCCAAGAATCCGCGAGATCTCCCGCTTCCGAATGTAAATGGAGATGCAATTAGTGTGTAGTTTTTCCTCTTTGCATCACGGAGGAAAAATCTTGGCTGAAGGGATCTTGGTGGCATCGCAATTTGCTGTTTATGCTGGTGCTCTGAGCTGAGTTGGGGCAGAGCGTAGCGTTGGTATCCCGAACAGTGAGTTACAACAACATTGTAGCAGAGTTTGTTACTCAGTTGGCACACTTATATTTATTTTTATAACTTTCATTGAACAGAAGATAAACAAGCAAAATTTCCTCTACTTTCATTAATCACTATGAAATAAATTAAGGGACCTTCCTTACCCGAGCGGTTACAAAGCAAAGCCATGCTGAAGGTGTCTGGGTTCGATTCCCGGTCGGTCCAGGATCTTTTTGTAATGGAAATTTCCTTGACTTCCCTGGGTATTGAAGTATAATCGTACCTACCACACGATATACGAATGCGAAAAGGGGGACGGACCTGGTGTAGTGGTTAGAACACTCGCCTCTCACGCCGAGGACCTGGGATCGAATCCCATCCCCGACATAGTCACTTATGACGTAAAAAGTTATAGTGACGACTTCCTTCGGAAGGGAAGTAAAGCCGTTGGTCCCGAGATGAACTAGCCCAGGGCTAAAAATCTCGTTAATAAAGTCAAATCAACGAATGCGAAAATGGCAACTTTGGCAAAAAAAGGTCTCAACTAATAACTGTGAAAGTGCTCTTAGAACACTACGCTGAGTAAGCCGGCTCTGTCCCAGAGGGGACATTGATGTCAAGAAGAAGAAGGTTCGAACTTCCATATAATTGTAATATCATCTTGCTGTTATCTACTGCTCGGGACCTCTGTAAAGTCATTAGCTTTGTAGCCGTCGTCCTCATCCTCTTCGGTGTGGGCACCCATCGTCTTCTTCTTAGGTGGTAACGAAAGCGCGAGCAAACCGCGAACTGCATTTTTCTCGGTACAATTTTACACTTTGGAGTGCTGTGCTTTAACGCAGTGGTCCTCGCCGACATAACTAGTTGGTTGGAACAGTGGCAGTGGGTGGTGTCATCCCGCTGCCCCTGTGAATGATGGGCGAGCTCTTGCGGCTCAGTGCCGACGAGCGAGGTGCATCGGAATGGCTAATTATGGATCGCGAATGGAGAAACAAAGTGCAGCGCAACGCTAGCTCCGAAGTTATCCCTTTAATTCCACGTTGGGACTTTTCTCTGGGGGAACAAGAACGGACTTTTGCAATTGATATTTATTGCGTTTGGGTAGTTAGTGCTCGGAAGGGAAATAATTGCAGCAAATAACTCCAGTGGTTGGCCGTTGTTGGTGGATGCAAAGAAAAATGAGGATTATTGTGCGGGAAGAAAGAACAGCGCAAGGGATTAATCACATTCAAGCTAGCCAACCAGTGGATCATCAAGCTAACGAAGATCATTAGGAGAGTACTTATGCTCGACGAGCTCGATCAAAGTGGAATTATCTAGAACAAACGGTTCGTGGTTAAGTTGGGTTATTTGAAGGATTCGAAAATTACAGTGCAATCTTTGTTAAAAAACTTAAACAGGCAGTTAATTGAGTTCGTAGATGGATCGAGCTTGGATTGTTAATCAAGCCTTTGGTTTCTGATTGAATCAGGTTTATTTGTAACAACAAACAAACATAGGGCAATCTAAAAAAAAAAGAAAAGAATTATCCAAAATGTTCCCCATCCTTCTAAATGATAGTTACAAGGAATTTTATAGTACCTTTGTTTTATTGACTGCATGTAACTCATTTTTTTCCTGACGAGAATCAGCATACTGATCATATAAAGTTTCAAATTGAACAGATTTGAAAATATTATATCAGGGGAAATCAAATAATGAGTAGTGTGTAGTTTTTGATTCCGTGGTATGGTCCTGTGGGACGAGCGAATAAGTCGTGATCGGTTCGCGTTGATCGAGTGCGAAAAGATTCTAGGCTGAATAACCAATTGATGAGCTTGTTTCATGATGATGATTTTTCATTTTCATCTCTTTTTATTTAATGTATTCAAATCCTCTTAGCAGACTGTTAATAGAGAAACTAAAAAAAAAAATGATGTGCCTTGTACCTTTCAATTCCGCCCAAAATTCTTATCTTTGGCAGACACGCGTATTTTTTTTATTATTATTTTGCACTCATTTGGCGTTAGCGTTATCGCTGCAACGCTACTTTAATGTAATTTTGAAACAAACTTTGAATAGTTCATCACTACAATGTTGACTTATTTCTATTTAATTTAATTTTAATATTCACATACCTTTCTGTTTTCGTCATTGCTAAAACTAACCTTCGGATATCAGTAGACCGGCTCTGAAGGCACGTTCTCCACCAGTTGGGAGATTTGTACCGATTTTTTCAAACTTGTAACAATATATTTTTACCGCAAGACAAACATATACAACTAGTTTCAAGTAAAAGTCGTATTTTCCTTCCTTATCTGTGGATCGCAAAATCGATCAATGGGTACTCCCAGATCTTTTTCCTCCCTCACTAACCAAAACCCTTCCCGGGATGATTGTGGAGATGCAGAGGTATTTTCGGTCCCTAGAAGCAACAATCATTACACACTAATATTCATTCCTCATCCCAACTAACTGTAAGGACTTGGCCGGCACCGTTTTTTGTTAATATTTTAACTGGTAGAGTTTTTTCCATACCAAATTTTACAGGAATTTCCATGGGGTTTCCAAGACACTTCAAAAGGTTGTTGAAGATTCTCAGAGTTTTCTAAACGGTTACGTTGGTATCCAAAGCATTTGTAGGTTTCCAATCCCTAAGGTTCCTAGAGAATCCCAAAGAAATTTTAAAGAAGAATTTAAGGATAACAAAGCTTTCACAGGCGTTTTCAAAAGGTTTTGAAGGGGCTTCCTTTTGTTTCCAGAGGGTCTTTAGTTATCTCATGTTGGTGTTAGTTTTTCTCAGGAATTTGAAAACCATTGGAGAACTCATAAGACCCTCCGAAAACCTCTAGGAAAGAGGTTCTTAAGAACACTTGGACATTTTTTGGAAAACCACTAGGGATGTTTCACAAACCACTGACAACTCCTTTGGAAATATTTAGAAAAGCTTTGAACATTCTGAAAATCTATGTATATTATTTTGAACCTTTAAGGAACCTCTTACAATACCTTTAGAATCCGAAGGAATGGAAATAACACCCCTAGAATTGACTTATTGAGAATATTTAAACTTCACAAAATAAAAAAAGAGCGTTCCAAGGATTTTTCAAAGGTTTCTCAGGATTTACAAAAGGGTTTTCAGAGTTTTTCATAGGTTCCCGTGCGAATAACAGAAGCTTTCAAAAGAAAAAGGAAAAAAAGAAAAAATCCTGGGTATCCATTAGAATGAAATAGAAGATGGAAGAATATGAAAATTTCTTGGTTCTGCTTGGAAATCACTGCAAATCCCTTATGTTTTTTTTTTTCAACTTTGTGTATCCCTATTAAAATTTTTATAACTCCTTCAAATTCCCTAAAATTCTGATAGAGCTTAGAATACCCTTGAGGTTTAGATGAAATAATCTCGGAATTCCTCTGATCTTTTTTACTTGAGATCACACACAAATTGCTTCGAAAAAATGAAGGAGTATCCCAAAAATGTTTGAAAATTATGACAAAAAATAAACAGCACTATACTTTTCCCTTTTGCACTCTTCTTTTTGTTGCTCCTTTTATGCATTTAAAATCAACAAATAAAATTACTTCATTAATACTCAACATTCGAATCCACGATGCCCTAGTTTTTGATTACTTATTTCGAGGTTTCGTATTTAACTGCATTATGCGATTACTGTCGAGACTTTAGTAGCCTTCTGCGGAGTCTTCTTTAGAGACTTTTGTAGTGCCTTCTGAGAAGATTTATGTGGAGGTTCTGTTTAGATTATTGTGAATACTTTTGTGAAGACTTCTGTGAAGACTTCTGTGACGACTCCTGTGACGACTTCTGTGAAGACTTCTGTGGAAACTTCTGTGAAGTCTTCTGTGAAGACTTCTGTGAAAACTTCTGTGAAGACTTCTGTGGAGACTTCTGTGAAAACTTATGTGAAGACTTCTGAAAAGGCTTCTGTGAAGACTTCTTTGAAGACTTCTGTGAAGACGTCTGTGAAGACTTTTGTGAAGATTTCTGAGAAGACTGCTGTGAAGACTTTTGTTAAGGCTTCTGAGAAGCCTTCTGTGAAGACTTCTGTGAAGATTTCTGTGTAAACTATTGTGGAAAATTATTTTCAGATTCTAATAGTGACTCTTCTGCAGAGATCTCAGCAGGAATTTTTTTGGAGAGCTATTCGATGTTTTGTTTTGAGTTTTTTTTTTGAATCACATTCACGCTAGCTTAAACTAAATCTTCTTTGGAATATTATAGAGAGACATTTTTTCTACTTATGTGGATATTCCAAACCGTTTCATTCTCTGTAGTATTTTCTTGAGTTTTCTGCACTGGTGTGAATACTTCCGTCGAGATTTCTGAGAAGATATTGGTGAAGGTTTCAGGAGAGATTTCTATGGACACTTTAGAGGAGATAAATGGAAGATTTTTTTGCAGACCTCTATTGAGAATTCTTGCAGACTTTGAGAGATAGCTGTGTAGATTCCTGTGAATAGGTCTGTATATACTTTTAACCCCTCTACCGGCAGCTTCATTTTTTACCGCTAAAAATATTCAAATCGTGATAACTTTTTTGTTTCTTAATATTTTTGCACCATTTTTTCACAAGATCTCGAAAAAATCTTCTGGTTTAGGAATCAATGTCGATATTAATCATTGGTGAACTAGTTTTGAAGATATTCCGATTCCTTGGGGGACCGACTTTCTCCATATAAAATGTCTTTGACGGCCATTTTGTTTTTGGTCAATTTATCAAAAAAATTAAATGTGTACTATACAATACCAGGTAATATGGAGCTACTCTGAAAAAATCATACAAATCGGTTCTGTATTCTTGGAGGAATCTGAAAATTACGAGATGAGGTTTTTTAGAGTTTCCAAGATCTTTATTTGTCCAGCGTGGAACCAGAAACATAAATGCTCATTACTCAAAGATGGCTGCAAATTGCTTCATTTTTTCACAACATACTCGTATTAATGTATCATTCCGAGGAGTGAATATCCGAATACGATAAAAATTCTGTAGCTTGAGAAATTAACGTGGGTTATGGTTAACGCGTCGGTCCCCCAAGGAATTCTGGAATATCTCCGGATCCAGATGACCAATTTTGATACAGATTTTAAAACTAGAAGAGTTTTTTTAGATCTTGTGAAAAAATGGCGCAAAAATATAAAGAAACTAAGAAGTTAGCGCGATTTGAATATTTTGTTGACGGTTAAAAATGAAGCTGCCGGTAGAGGGGTTAATGAATCTTTAGAAAATACTTCAATGGAGACTAAGGTGTAGATTTCTGAGAGAATTCTGTGGCGATGTTTGTGGAGGCTTGACACATTTTTCTGTCTGCTTCTGTAAGGACGTCTAAAGGGGCTTTAGTCTTCTTTGGATACTTCTGTGAATGCTCCTTTACAGATTCGTATTGAGAATTCTATCAAGACTCATTTGAAGATATATGTGGGGAGCTCCGTAAACTCATTCGTTCAAATTTCTTTGGAGGCTATGTTTTGAAAACTGCGAATAACACTATGGACACCACTCTGGAAGCTAATCTTTGTGTTATTGTGAGAAAGCACTTTGGATACTGTAAATACTTTTTTGAACGCTGCTTTGTAGACTTCAGTGAAGATTTCAGTGAAGGTTTCCTTGGAAATTATTGGAGACTTTTAGAAGGCATATATGGAGACATCTTTGAAGATCTCTTTGAAGTTTATGGATCAGATTTTGGAGACTTATGATTTTATTAAGGATCATTATGAGATTTCTATAAAAAAAAACCTTGTACATGTGAAGAATTGTTTGAAAACCTATGTTAAGATTTTTGTGACCATAGATCCATGGAGGCTTCAGAATGTTACTGTTCAAACCTCTGTATATATTGTGGAGACTTTTGCTGACATCTCAATAGAGCTTCCGTGAAGACTTTTTTGCTGTGGAGATTTGCATAGAGATGTCCGTGAAAACATCTGACCTATATTAACTCATAGATAATTGTGGAGATTTCTGTGGATAGTTCGGTATAGACTTTTAATGGACCTTTATTAGATATTTTAAAGTAGATTCTCGTGGAGAGTTTTGAGAAAACACTGTGGCAATATTTTTTTGTAAACTTTTCTGGTTGCTTCTGTAGGAACATCTATAGAAACTTTAATGCAGACTTCTGTGGATACATTTATGAACGCTTCTCAACAGAGTCCTATAGCGACTTTCTTTGAAGATTGATGTTGAGACTTCTACGAAGACTCTTTTGGAGAATTATGTGGGGAGTTCCGTAAACACGTTCGTGGAGACTTCTATAAAGACTTTGTTTTGAACACTATGGCAATCTACTGAAAAAAAAACTACTTTGCTGACCTTTTTTAAGATAACTGAAGAAAACCATGAGGATACTGTAAAGACTTCTTTGAACACTTCTTTGTAGACGTCAGTGAAGATTTCAGTAGAGATTACTTAAGAGAGGGGCTCCTGTGCAGACCTCTTCAAAGACCTCTGTGATGTTTTTTTTCTTGACACTAAAGTATAGACATTGATGAAAACTTTTGATGGAGAATTCTTTGGAGACTTATGATGAGATTACCTTAAGGGTTCTTTCAAGATTTCTGTGAAAACTTTTGTAGAAAGCTTTGTATAAATTTCCATATGAAAAAAACCTCTGCTAAGATCTTCATGACGATACCTATGGAGACCTTATTGAATCTTACTGTTCAAACCTTTGTACATATTGTGGAATCTCTTGTGGACACCTTAATGGAGCTTCCGTGAAGACTCTTTAGAAGGCTGTAGAAATTCGCATGGAGACTTCCGTGAAAACTTCAGTGAAGACTTGTGTTACGAAGGATCTCTTCTAAGAATTCTTGCAGACTTTAGTAGAGACTGTTTAGATATAGCTGTGCAGATTCCTGCGGATAGTTTTGTATGGACTTTTCATGAACCTTTGGGAGAGACTTTTATGGACACTCATGTGAAGATTTCTGAGGGAATTCTGTGGCAATATATGTGGAGGTTTTAGTAAAAAACTTTTCTGTCTGCTTTTGTAAGGACGTTTATTGAGGCTTCTTTTTAGACTTCTATGGATACTTTTGTGAAGACATTTTTACAGATTACTATACAGAATTATTTGAAGATTTAAGTTGGGATTTACAAGAAGACATACTAGGAGAATTATGTTGGGAGTTCGATAAACACGTTCGTGGAGACTTCTATAGAGAGTTTGTTTTAAACACTATGGGAACCACTGAGAAAACTAATTTGCTGACCTCTTTTAAGATAACTGACGAAAACCCTGTGGATACCGTAGAGACTTATTTTGACACTTCTTTCGAGGCCTCTTCCAAGACCTCTGTGATGCTTTTTCTGGACACTTATAGGGAGCCGGATCCTATTCTTGGCACTTTTGATTCACTTCGGCAGTGGGGTTTTTTGAATGCTACACAGATAATATTTGGCCACATTATGCGTCATACTGAAGCGCTTCTTTGTGCAAAGTTTCAGAAAATTCGGCCGATAAAAACCCCCCTTGCCAAAGCAAATCATGGAAGTGCCCAAGTAGCTCTGCACCCTATATAGACATTGATGAAAAATTTGTAATGATGAATTCTTTGAAGACTTTTGATGAGATTTCCATAAGAATTTTTTGAGATACATTTCTGTGATAACATCTGTAGAAAACTTCGTTGAGATTTCCATGTGGAGACTTTTTTGAATTTCTCTATTATGATCTTCGTGACGATATCTATGGAGACCTTAGTGAAACTTACAGTTCAAACCTCTGTACATAGTGTGGAATCTCTTGTAGACATCTTAGCTTCCATGAAAACTTTTCAGCAGACTGTAGAGATTCGCATGGAGATGTCCATGAAAACATCTGTGGAGACATATGTTAAGAAAGACCTCTAATAAGAATTCTTGCAGACTTTAATGGAAACTGTTTAGAGATAACTGTGCAGATTCCTGTGGATAATTATGTATGGAGACTCGAGTGGAGATTCTTGAGAGAATTCTGTGGAGGTTTGAAGTGGAGGTTTGAGTGAAAAGCTTTTCTGTCTGCTTTTGTAAGGACGTTTATAGAGGCTTATATTTATACTTCTGTGGATAACTTTGTGAAGACTTATTTACAGATTTCTAAAGAGACTTCATTGAAGATTGATGTTGAGACTTCTATTAAGACATTTTTGGAGAATTATGCGTAGAGTTCCGTGAACACGTTCATGAAGACTTCTATAAAGACTTTGTTTAAAAAACTGTCAACACCTTGTTGACCACTTTTAAGATGATTGATGAAAACTCCATTTGATGAAATTTCAGTTTTTTTTTGTAAATTTCAGTGAAGATTTATGTGAATGTTTCCGTGGAGATTACTGAAGATATTTTAGGAGGTTTTTGTGGAGACCTATGTGGAGTATTTTTTCCGGACACATTAATGAATTTCCATAAGGATTCTTTTGGAATTTCTGTGAAAACCATTGTAGAAAGCTTTGTAGAGATTTCTATGCAAATACGTCTTTGAATACCTCTTCCAAGATCATTGGGTCGATATCTTTGGTAACCTCAGTTAATCTTACCGTTGAAACCTCTATTCATGTTGTGGAGATTCTTGTAAACACCTCAGTGGAGCTTCCGTGAAAACTCTTTTGGAGTTCTCCGTGAAAACTGCTGTGGAGACTTTTGTTAAAATAGATCGATATCAAGAACTATTGCAGGCTTTAATAAAGATTTTTCAGAGATATCTGAGCAGATTCCTATGGATAGTTCTGTATAGACTGAACTTTTAGAGTAGACTTTTATGGAGTCTCTTGTGTAGATTTCAAAAAAAAATCTTTGGCAACATCTGTGGAGGTTTTCATGAAACAGTTTTTTGTCTGTCTTTGTAAGGACGCCTAAAGATGCTTCTGTTCGTACTTCTGTGGATACTTTTGTGAAGGCTTGTAGGAAGCTATAGAGACATGTTTGAAAATTAATGTTGAGACTTCTATGGAGACTCTTTCGGAAAACTATGTTGGGAATTCCATTAACACATTCGTGGAGACTGCTATAAAGACTTTGTTCTAAACACTGTGAATAACATTATGGAAACCACTCAGGAAACTACATTGTTGTCATATTTTGAGATAACTCAAGAAACCCCTGTGGTTACTGTAGATACTTCTTTGAGTACTTCTTTGTAGATTACTGTTAAGTTTTCCTTGGCGACTACTTTAAAGATTTTTAGGAGGCTTCTGTGAAAATTTATTTTAAGTGCTCTGTGAAGTCGATGACGAATTTATTGGAGACTTATTATAATAAGATTTCTATAAGGAATCTATTGTAATTTCAGTGAAAATTTTGTAGAAATCTGTATAGAGATTTACATGTGAAGACTTCTTTGAATGCCTCTTTTAAAATCATCGTGACGATTTCTAGAATTGCGGAGTTTAGTAAGCACATTTATGGAGATTTCATTAAGGACTGTGAATAACATTATGCAAACTACTCAAAAAACTAGTTCGTTGTCCTCTTTTAAGATGACTGAAAAAATTCTGTGGATATTATAGAGACATCTTTGAACACTTTTTGTAGACTTTAGTGAAGATTTCCATGGAGATCGCAGAATATATTTTAGGAGACATCCTTGGAGACTCTTTAAAAACCTCTGTGGATTTTTTTTTTGAACAATAATGTATAGACATTGAGAACATTTGTGACGGAATTTTTTTTTAAGATTTAGGGTAGATCGTTTATTATTGCACAGGCTGAAATCGCGCCAATTATTGCACAGCCCATGTATTCTTTACGGGTGTGCAATAATAGGCGCGTTTTTAGTCTGTGCAATAATTGGCAATTTGCGCTATTATAATTAGTTTTCAGTGAGTTTTTTTTAAAGATTTCCGCGAAAACTTTTGTAGAGAACTTTGTAGAGACTTTCATGGAAAGATTTCTTAGGATACCCCTGTTAAGATCTCTGTGATAATATTTTTGGAGTTATCTGTGAATTTTGCTATTCAGCACTCTGTACATATTGCGGATACTCTTAAGAACACCCTGGTGAAGCTTCCGTGAAGACTCTTTTCAAGACTGAGACGTGGAGACTTCTGTGGAGACTTTCTTGAAGACCTCTCTGTGGGCTTCCATGAAGTGGTGGTGATTTCAGTTGAAAACTTTGTGGAAGACTTATGTACCGCTTTTTGTAGAGACATCGCTGAAAATACTGTAGAGAGCTCGATGTGGAGACTTGTGAAGACCCAAGAAGATATTTTTTAAAAGTGCGATAAAGCAGGGCGTTATCAAGCCGTGAAATCTAAATTTGGGAAACGATGGTAAAGTCCTTTAAAGAGCTTTATGTATATAACTGGATTCTACCCCATTACCCCGAATGCCATTTCCCAGAATGCCACCACCCCGAATTCCATTACCCCCAATGTACCATTACCCCGAATTCCATCACCCTGAATGCTTTTTCCCCGAATTTACAATTATCTTCACATGATGATATTGATGACATTTCCCCATGATATTGGAATTCGGGGTAATGTCATTCGGGGTGATGGTTCATTCGGGGTTTTGGAATTCGGGGTAATGGCGTTCGGGTTAATGGCATTCGGGGTAATGGGATTCGGGGTAATGGGGTAGAATCATATAACTGATATGCATGAAAGATGCTTCCACGTGATGCTTTGGAACTTCATAGATTATAAATTGATATACATAACTCCAAAAACGAAGAAGTTGGGGAATTCATATGTTTAATACTCATTTATCAAATATTGAAGTACATCTTGGTTATATAAAATTACGGTCAATTTTCAATTTTCACCTGATAGATATTCTATGACCAATTAAAAGTCCAAAATTCAACTTGAAATAAACTGGGCATCCATGAAGCCATCGGCAATCAGTCAATTGCCTTATACATTTTCACAATTTAAAACGTAATTCTCAAAGCAAACAGTTGTCAACGGCAAACACACATTTCCAATATGTATTCACCAAAATTCAATTCAATACACAAAAACCACCACTGCCTCTAGCGTCAATCCTCCCAACCAACAGAACGCCAACGTCATTCTGCATCGCTACGACCTCCCTTCAACTCCCCCCGTTAGTCTCATTACGAAACATTTATGTAAATCAAATGAGATTTATTTGCCTCCAATTTTGCATGTGATAAATTTAATTTCACTTTCCTGATAGCATTTTTTCCCGGCTATCTCTCCCATCGTTGATTGCATCAGTCCCAGCCCGGTGCAAGCAAGGGAAGTTCCGCACCCGCCGTCATCACACAGAGCCCTCTCCCTCCCTCGGCACCGGAACCATTGAGGGAAGTGGTGTTAAAATGAGCTCCTAGTTAAATATAGAGGATAACAAATTTTAGTGAACTTTTGTGAACACTTTTTCCAAACCTAATCTTGATCGAGAATGCTTTAGAAATCCTAAGTAACTTGATTTTCAATTGGACTTGTGAGTCCCAAATTGAAATTGAGCGCGCATTCAAACTAGCATGTTTTTATTTTCAAAATTTTTGTTTCTTAATTGAGAAAACGGTTTTTTATTTCTTTTTGTAGATCCTGCCATTTAATTTTCATAGCAGGATTGCGAATGCGTTGAAATTACTTTTTCTCGCGTTTTTAAGACAGATCAAGTGTTTAAGATCATCGTCTATAATCACGGATTGAAATTTCACTTCAAATTTTGGTATTGTAATGTCTCTGGCTTCAACAATGGAATTTGTTATAGTTTCGAAAGCATTGTCAATATCAAGATTACTATCGATGTATGTGTCATGTGTATTCCAGTAAATTGAAAATGGAGCTGTAACAGGGTAATTTTACCATCACTTCCCCTACTGCTTTTGCCGATGTTTGTCATTCTGCACTGGTTCTTTTTTGTTTGCTTCTTTTGGTTCCGTTTCCGCCCTTCCTTACATCCTCCATTGGTGGGGGCTGTGCTGACTGACTGTGTATAGCGCCACAGAATTCGGTGCAAACAAAAAACGGGAACATTGGCAAACATAAATTTGCTCACACGATAGACTGACCAACAGCGCGTCGTCGCCACCCACCTTCCACCATAGCCACCGCAGACTATGTTTTATGCTCGTTTTGTGAGCGATTCAGCTTGGACAGCAGATTCAACTGAATTTTTTTATGCTGTGCATTCTTATGCTGCCACCACTATTGCACTGACAGCGAACACGCATATATTGCTTTAAACAATTAGTAATCGTGAAACGGTTTGTCGTTCGGTACGGGTGTTACATTTGCATTTTTCACCGATTCCGATCCATCCGATTAAGCGTCCGTCCATCCGTGCACCCGCTTTAGATAGATGGTGGATTGTGGTGGTTCCCAATGTGTTTCTGTTTCGGAATATTTCCAATCAGGATAGAACAATGTTTTCAAGGGGACGGACCTGGTGTAGTGGTTAGAACACTCGCCTCTCACGCCGAGGACCTGGGATCGAATCCCATCCCCGACATAGTCACTTATGACGTAAAAAGTTATAGTGACGACTTCCTTCGGAAGGGAAGTAAAGCCGTTGGTCCCGAGATGAACTAGCCCAGGGCTAAAAATCTCGTTAATAACGTCAAACCAACCAACCAATGTTTTCAATTGTTTTCTTTGTCTTCCTTGTCTTCTTGCCTCTTATCCATACTGCAGTGCATTGTGCGATTATTCGTCGCGACGGCCATCTTGGAAACATATGAATATGCTCACTAATCGTCGCAGTTAATTCGAATCGTCGTGCTATCTTTTGCGCGATTATTCCAGATTGTCCAAGGAAGGATCTTGTCGATTTGAACGATTTTAAGTAACTGTGACGATCTACAAGCATTTTTTGAATCGTCGGCACGAGATTTCTTTTGCGTCACGAATAATTAAGTTTGAGCTTTCTTTTTGTTTTCTGCAGTGATTTTCCAAAAATTTAAAAGGGATAGAACCAGACATGTTCAATACAGAATAAAACATTGACTACATGGCACCGGAGTTATTCCGGGGTGCAGTGGGGCACACTGGGACAGATCGCTGTTTTCGACGGCTTTTCGGAATAATTTGCACTATACTTTGACTGCCTCGGATTGGATCTAGAAAAGTTAAAACTGATAGGATAGGTTCTATCAAAAAACTTTCTCCTGCAAAATTGTTTACAGAAGAATTTTTGATATTTCTTCAGAAGGCACTTACACTTTATCACTAACGTGGATGGCGATGAAAATCGAATTTTAACAGATGTTTGAACAAAAAATTGTAAATTTACAAGAAAAAAATTCTAGATTTATTTATACTGTTAGTAAAAATAGTCCAAACCAGTGTCTAACAAAATTCTGGATAACTCAAGAAGTAAAATTCATAGGAAAATTCTTGCTCGAGTTCCACAATTATTACTTGACCACCCCTTTAAAGATATTCATTTTCACGAATTTCTGATCTTTTATCCAAAAACCCTAAAGCTGTCCATAGTTGAATTTATTAGCATTCAGAGAGGAATGTTTTGCAGGTTTCTTGCAATAATCTCTGGTAGAACTATTAGGTAAATTATTCCAAAAGAATTCCTATTAAACACTTCCAACAATTTTTGCAGGAACTTCTTTAAAAAATCTTATGGGACCTCTGTAGACAATGTAAGAATTGCTGAATGAAATCCTTGAACAAAATCTGGTGGAATACCTAAAATGTCCTTGAAAAATTTCTTGTGGGGTACCCTGGAGACATTTTTTTTAGAAAGAATTCTCACAGAGAATCGTTAAGCTGCAAAAACTATTTTCTGAAGGAACTTTTAAAATAAAACAACTGATTTGGAAGGAGAAACGTCTTGAATCCCTTTTGGAACTTCGGAAATTCCTCGGAAAAACTCATGGAGGAATTGCTTACTCATTCCTAGTCAAATTTCTTTTGGAGCATTGAATCATGTACAAATAAAACCTGAAAGTTACATCCTGGAGCATGAGCATAGCTAGGATTTCCATAAGAGGGGGACGAATGACCTCAAAAAACATATTTGCAAATTTAATGCAAAACGATTGTTGGCTCTACCCCATTTGGCATAATGCCATTTGGCATAATGCCGTTTGGCCTAACGCCATTCGGCATAATGGCCGTTTGGCATAACGGCCTTTTCGCATGATTTGAAGAATATATTTCCACAAATTATTTTTCTCAACTTTGAGCTCGATAAATCTAATGTATGTCGTCTTCGAGTTCAGAACAGAAAAGAATCTCTTCCGAGTTTTGACTGGCGCCTCCCAAGTCACATTTGTAGCTGGGAATACTTATTTGTATTGTTCATGAAGAAGTAATATGAGAAGAAGTGAAGAGGTGAACCAGCGTTCGGCTGAATGCCTCTTAAATAAGGACAAAAAAAATATGAGAAGTATAAAATTTGGCTTCATAGAATGAGCTCGCTTTAATCAATCTTACAATGCTCTCTGAAAGTTTGTCTTCACTTATTTTTGATAATACTGTATATGAATAACGACCAATGTTAAAAAAAAAATCTCAAAAGAGATGCCTTGCCATAAATTGCCTCAAAAATCAAGTGATACACGGATAAAAATGCATTAGGGTAATTCGACTACTGTTGAACGGCTAAAAAACCTGCCTATTGTTGAACAGTACCTGTATTCCTTATGGCGTGTTCTACAACTAGCGAACATTGTAGGAACTCGACAATCGGCGAATTTCTCTATTAGAAATTCTACCTTCTTTCAAACATAAGCTGTTCTTTTTAGTATGTAGCGTTACGAATCATAGACACGTCAATATCGATGTTTATTCATATCGGATTGCCATGATGCCGTGTTGATTAGAATTGTGCGGTCGCTTCGAATCCCGAATGACCCAAAAAAAAAAAAAAACTTGTAGGTATTCTACTGAACAGCTCGAAGATTTATTATCATTTTTTTCGGTGAGTTTATGCATGAAGAATGTAGAAGAAGTAGCAATTATGAACTCTAGACGAAAAAAGTCTTCTTTCTTTTTTTCTGGCGAACTAGCACCGTTCGGCATTAGTTGTTTGTTTAACGTGGGCTGGGTCAAGGATCAAAGCCTGAAAATTCCGCCGCCCACAGCCTCACACACCTGAACCGTATAAATAGAACCCATCAACGCATGTGCCGTAACCAATAACTTTACTTCTCTTCCAAGGAAGACGTTATCAGAGATTTTATATCTCAGAATATCTCCGACGGGAATTGATACCCGATCGACTGGGGTGAGAGGCAATCACGCTTACCACTACTCCACCTACGACGCTATGATAAAAGTCGGAATTAAGTCCAAAACACCGGTTTTCGAATCATCCAGTAATTCGATGCAGCACGGTATACAAATTAAGAATCGCTAAACTACAAACATGAAAAAACAGCTCATGTTTGAAAGACGGTAAAATTTACTTATCTAAATTAATTACTGTGCAACAATGCGTATTTTTTTTCATTTTGGAAAATTGTAACAATAGGGCTGCGCGATTTTGAGAATAAAGTGCAAGGACAGGAGACTTACTTCTGCCACTTCAACTTCTCCTATAGATATATAACATATACGTTCAAAAGGTTTCTATTAAGTATACAGGCGCACGTGGAAATGTATAGCATGGGCCCATTCTTTCATTCGGTTAAGTTATACGCAACGATCTCCGGTTCAGTGATTGTGTTTTATTACCTTCACTTGCTTAAGATGCTCTTTTGAAATCACATATTCTATATGGTTGGCTCTCCATCTCCATACTTCTTCAGTGATATATTCAACCCCAGATGTGACCTCACGTTGTAATTTTTTCGTCATCAGCCTCAAATGCACACTATGTGACTTTATTCAATGCGAGAATAGCTCTATTTGGAATGTCCCCGTAATCTACTTTTAAAATAAGCACTCTTAAAGTGTTTCCTTGTACTCCACATTAACTTCTTTGAACTAAAAATCATGGTCAATTTTTTCCCCATCTTGTAGTATACTTTACTTTTCCAAACAAACAAACATTTCAAGCACTAAAATGAACGTTTCGAAATGTGAAATAAAAGTAATGTTTCTTTTTAAATTATGCCAAATGGCCGTTATGCCAAATGGCTATTATGTCAAATGGCCTTTATGCCAAATGGCATTATGCCAAACGTCATGATGCCAAATGGCTTTATGCCAAATGGGGTAGAGCCCGATCGTTACACACAACTTTTTTTAACTTTTTGCTTGAGACGTCAAATTTTTAAGGTTTCCGATATCCTTCTCCTTTCACAGTTAGCAAAGTGGATTTCAAAACATGTTTTGGTTCAATTTGGTGTTATAGTAATGGATCCATTAACGCCCTAAAAATAAAACAAATTGGAAAAGGCCTGAAAACTTAATCGGTAAAAGTCCCATTGAACGGCAGCTAAGATCAAGATTTTCCAAGGAACTTTTTAAAATTTCTATCAACATTTTTCTTTATCCTCAGGATATTTCCTTAAACATTACTTTCTGTAACTTTGCTAGGGCTCCATCAAAAATTTTCCCAAAATCAATGAAAAAAGTCTTTCACCGAATTCTTCCCTGTGGACTTTGTCTAGAGAATCCTAATGAAACGCATACAAGGAATTAATCATAATTTGTTTCAGAGATACCTTAGAGAACAACCACTATTTTGTGTTCATCATATAAGATTTTCTTCACGGATTTCTCTAGAAACTTATCGATAAAAGTAGGAAAAAAATCCGAGTGTTGGCGCAGAACTGCTGTAGGACGAAAATTATTACTTTTCCCCTACAGATTTCTAAGTAAACGTTACAAAGAATGCTTCAAAAATTCATCGTTGATTTTCTTATGCCATTTCCTCTATAAACACCCCAAATATTCTTTCAGAAACTCCTCTAAGGATTCAGTTTTTTTCTATGAATATATTTTGCAGAAACTTGTTGAAGCCAAGAAGCAATACTCTGAAAAAAAAATGCTATGAATTCTGCTGAGGAAGTTTTGCTTTCAATGGTAGCAAACCCCGAAGTCCTGAACAATCTCTGAAACAATTTCTAATGCATCTGTGGAATGGTTCCAGTTTGAATATTTGGAGAAATCCTTATAAAAGTCATAAGTTTTTTTTATAAGGAAACTACGGGATTAATTCTTGGGCAAAACAATTTTTTTCCTGCAGGAAGGATTGAAGAAATATCTAATGAAATTAAAAAAAAAACTTCCTGACTGCCTGAATTCCACAAAAAATGCAAGAATCTTTATAGAATCTCATTTTTTTATGTTCGAAAATATACACAGATATTCCAATACAAATTACAATTAAGTCCTGAAAAATATGCAGTAGAATTTCCGAATGTTCCATCTTAAGCGAATTATCAATATCCGTGACATTTTTTTCAATTGGCTAAGGAGGGACAAGGCAGATCCAAATTCACTAAATGGTTTCTGAAAAAATTATTAACAGTCTTATATTGAGAAGGACTCTCAGATTTTTTTTGCAATTATTTAAAAGGTTTGCAATCATTGATATGAATGTCGAAAACAACCTCTGGGGAATTAAAGCAATATCTTATCTTTCGTAGCAAACCAGTTCATCTTGATTTTATTTCGCCGGCCAAGGAGAAGGCGGAAAGCGCCCTCTCCTGCCCCCCCCCCCCCTTTGGACACGTCCCATGTCCTGAAGGAACCCTTAGAGGAGTTCATTGAAAAATGGCTGGATTTTTTTTCCTTTTTTTATGTTTGTAGAACCAAATTTGGAGGAATACGAGCATAGCATAGCATAGACTGACTGTACATGTCAATGGTTGCTACTCCGTGATTGATCAGAACTGGTAATAATTGCACTGCGATCCAAATGAATAAGGGATGGGAGTTTCCGTTTACTCTCGTAGTGCAATTTTAGCAGATCCAATATTATTGATCAATAACGGCGCCGGCCAAGTCCTTACAGTCAGTTGGGATAGGAAAGGAATGTAAGGGTGTAATGATTGTTGCTTCTAGAGACCGAGAATACCTCTGCATCTCCACAATCACCACGGGAAGGGTGTTTATTAGTGGAAAAGGAAAAGATCTGGGAGTCACCTTTGGTCGGTGATGCGATCCATGGATAAGGAGGAAAAATACGATTTATACTTTAAGCTAGTTTTTGGTTTTGTCTCAAAAAGTTTTTGGTAGAAGTTTTAAAATAAACGTCAACATCTATAAAGTCGAACCATTCAAAAGAAGTTTTTATTAATGGCGAAAAGAGAAAAATATATGCGTTTATTTTAGATTATATGAAACAGGAATAATGCCGACACTTGTAGTGACGAACCATACATAGTTTGTTTGAAAATTACATAAAAGTATTATTGAACATTTATGCCTCAAGAAGAAAAGTCTTTGGTAGAAGTTTTAAAATAAACGTCGACATTCATAATGTCGAACAATTTAAAAAATATTTTAAGTAATGTCAAAAAATTTATATGTATATTAGAATTGTATAAAACAGGCATAATGCCGACACTTGTAGTGACGAATCCTTTGTATAATTTGATTGAACATTACAAAAAAGTAACGCTTTCATAAAAAAATATTTTATCATAAGCATGAAACGAGCTCACCAGTTGGTAATCCATCCGCGACTGAACACGGATATCTTTTCGCACTCACACAGCGCGAACAACAAAACTTCTCGGCGCTCCGAAAACGGACCGTCTTGTTTGGGCTTTCCAAAACACTGCCCAGCAAAACCCGCGAATCGGAAACCAAACTCCCAGCGTCCCAAAAACGGACCGTCTTGCTTGGGCTTTCCAAAACACTGCCCAGCAAAACCCGCGAATCGGAAACCAAACTCCCAGCGTCCCGAAAACGGACCGTCTTGTTTGGGCTTTCCAAAACACTGCCCAGCACAACACGCGAACCGAAAACCAAACCTGTTTGTAGAACCAAATTTGGAGGAATACGAGGGAGAAAAACCTGGAGAAAGTATAAGAAAACATCGCGAGGAAAATTAGATGAGTTTTTGAAGGAATACTTGTTAATGCTTTTGGACAAATTTGTTGAATGATTCTTAGAGGAATTCAAAAAAGATTTTGTGAAGCTAGCTTAGAACGATTCCTCAAATGTATTTTTAAAAGAAATATAAGGAAAAATCATAATCAAGCGAAGCAAAAGTTCTCCATCAGGAGTTTTACGTTCATTCCAATTTAAAACCCGATTGTCGAAATTCCTTAGATTATTTCAAGATGTGTTTCCAGTTTGCAGAGCTTTTTTTCTGGAGCTTCTTTAGAGGTCACTAAGAAAAATCCTCCAGATTTTTTCGAGAGCTCCTTGAGTTTTTTGTTTCAATGGTGACTTCAAAAGTTCCTCCAGAAACTTCTTTAGGATTTTCCTGCTACTCCAACAAAAAAACTCACCACAAAAATGATAGAATATAGAAAATTGGTCAAGAAATTATCTGGAAATTTTACATAGGATTCCTGCTAGGAAAATCATACGATCCAAATATTAAATTATTATCGCTTGATTGAATGATATGAATACTGTTTGTTCGGTCTCACCGCGCCGACTCTCTTATTCACTACAAAGCACAGTAAACTGCTGCGCTGTGGCAGGATATGCTCGATAGACGACATTTCTTACAGATAATTAAACATTTATTTCACATTCTTAATTTAACAAAGTGTACACTCAATCGGACTAGACTACGTTGTGTTATTGATTACCTATGTAATAGAATGATGCAGTAGTAGTTGCTGTAGAGGAAGAACTCAGAGCCGATAGTACGGTTGTATGCGAATGTGATGGTCTTTGTGTTAAAATGGATTTTGGAAATATCTCTTTTCCAAGTAAACTTACTTACTTTTGCTGGCGCTACGTCCTTCAAGACATGACCTGCGCCACAATGTTACGCCAACTAACTCGGTCCATGGCTGCTAACCTCCAATTCCTCGATCGCCCCACACTTCCAAGATCCTGCTCCACTTGGTCAAACCACCTAGCTCGTTGCGCTCTCCTTCGTCTTGTACCGGCCGGATTTGAGTTGAACACCATTTTTGCGGGATTGTTGTCCGGCATTCTCACAACGTGTCCCGCCCATCGTACCCTTCCAGCTTTGGCGACTTTCGTGATACTGGGTTCACCGTAGAGTTGCGCAAGCTCGTGGTTCATCCTTCTCTTCCATACGCCGTTCTCACATACTTATTATGTATTACGATGTTATTCACACTCAATAAAAATGATCTCTATTAACGACATATTCGGGTAGTATTATCAGCGTGGTAGACAATTGTTGTTGGATTGATCATGTAATCTGTACAAGACAGCTAACTTCGGAAGTGATGCATTCGATTTGCGTTCGAATGCGCTTCAATGCATCCGAATTACGAAGTATGATTTCTCTGCATGGATTTCCAGATGAATCCATACTTACTTGTACTGTCTAGCTCATCGATGAAGTGATAATAACCACTTATTTTGAGCATGAGCAAAAGCACTGACCATCCACAGTTGCTGCTGCGTAATTGCAAGAACAGCTGTACTTACACAAGAAATCAACAGACAATACTCAGGATCAATAGCATCCTCAATGTGTAAGAACTGGTGCTCTGATTGTTATAATAAACAATAACGACGTCGGCTGCGCCCTAATGCAGGTCAATTCTGGGATGGGAGGAAAATATTGACGTGCAGAGGAGTCCTCTGGGGCCCAGATAGCCGTAGCGGTAAACGCGCAGCTATTCAGCATGACCATGCTGAGGGTCGTGGGTTCGAGTCCCGCTGGTCGAGGATCTTTTCGTAAAGGAAATTTTCTCGATTCCCAGGGCATAGAGTATCTTCGTACCTGCCACACGATGATATTAAGGGATTCGTTTTGGTAAATTATTAGGATATGCTTTGAAATGAATACGTGAGCTTAAATATAGATGACCGGCCGATACTGTTTTCGTAATCACATTACGCAAACCACAAAACAATCATAACTTCCTCGTTGGCTCACAGGGGCATACAAATAAATGTATAAATGAGAGTGACAACAGTTAAATTTCAAATACGTGCCGGCCTAACCTAACTTATATTTCACATTTGCCCATCCAAATTACCACATTTCATAACTTACTCTGGGTCATCATTTTCCCACTGTACTGTCGTCTTACACCGTGCCAAACCAAGTGGCTCCCCGTGCTGGATCGGTCCAGTTTATTAAGATGTAAATATCAACCTTTTAACCACGTTTACGGAAAGCAATGACACTACCTCCACCTTTCGGCCCTTTCCAAGCCCCAGCCATCGTAAAGCGATGCCACCGGAGTTGGCAACAAGTCATGCTCAAGCTCATGTTCCGGCGGTCGTCTCCGTCGTCGTATTCGTACAACAATTAAGCACCTTTAAAGCCACTATCGGGCCGTGTAGATCTACACAACCGTTCAGTTTAAAAGTGCATTCATTGTTTGTTTGCTTTTTTCGCTCTCACCCACCTTACCCCTTAGTCAGGCAAGTGCAGCAAGTGGGACCAGAGTGGCTTTCGAGGTTTTAATTGTGACACAAGAATTAAGCACCTGACGACCACCCCCGACAACACTGAACCGTTACCCTTTGTGGACTGTAAGGGTATGCGATATTTTAAATTATTCCGTTGGAAGCCTTTTGAAGCGAAATTCCATGGAATGCAATAAAGGGATGTCAACTAGCTTCTGATTCTACATCCGTTGGATGATCTGAATTCAACTCAGGTGAGCAAGTTTGAGTGGAAATAGGTTTCTTATAGGATGCTCCTAGAAATAACCCAACAATAAAAACAAATCGTAATTGTAAAAAAAGTTGTATGCAACTCGTAGCTAAACTCGATTTTTCAATGATAGTCATATTTATTTAAAGCGCCCCTTTATCTAAATGTACAACTCGTGCTGGAAAAATCTTCATTTTGATACTTTTCTATTACGAAAAGATCCTGGACCGACCAGGAATCGAACCCAGGCACTTTGAGTATGGCTTTGCTTTGTAGTCGCGAACTCTAATCACTTGGCTGAGAAAAGCTCCATTTTGCAACTTGTTGCCTTAATAACTAATATCGCATACCCTTTTTCAGATTACGATGAAACTGCTTGCCTAGTGGAGGTTGCTGTTTGCTGATGATGTTGTCATCGTCTTCGTCAAGAGCTGATCTTGATCGTTGATCATGGCATCACATTAGGGCGAATGGTCTGTTATTTATTGGACGATGCCGACTACAAAGAAGCGAAGATCAAGTACAAAGCGATTACGAGTGGGAGATTTCATCGGATCCGAGCCATATGGCGGAGAAGAGCCGTGGAAGAGTTCTCACGATGATGATGATGATGGGGAGGAACAATTAAAGGTTATTATGTAAAGGATCGATTAGAAGAAGATCGGTTGCGATGACGACAGGTTTGCAGTCTGAGACAAAGGCTTAAGCGAACTTGAACTTTTGGGTGAGAATTAAGATGTTTCAGATAGGATCTATGACTGTTGAGAAGATTGATTGTTTGCTGCTTATATCAAACATAATGAGGACACCTTCTACTGCGTTCCATAAACTCATTACAGCAACATTCCGCAGTAGATGTAAAATCCATAGAAATGCATTCCAGGACATCGGTCAACCGTTAAACTCAATTCCACTATTTATTTACTCAACTCGAAACCGTAAACCTCCAGTATGTGCGTTATGGAAATGCTTACAAATCGCGACATAATCAAAACTTTGCACACAGTAGTGTGGCGATGTATTTGCTACCGTTGATGTTACAACGAAATTTACAAACTGTAATACGTACGGCAAAAAGAGCTGCCCGCCTGTGGATCGGACGTGGAGCTTCGCAGACGTAGACCCCATGTCAACCGACGACCAAACCGACCGACATATCGAGTTTCATGTCGAACGGGAGTTTTTGCATTGTGTTTAGTTTATAAACCTCGAAGCCGCGCAGAGTGTAATGCTATTGTTATGGTCGCTGGAAACGTCAGCTACATTCCGAAAAATTGCTACAACATTATCGACAGACCCAACGCCACCCACCGCCACACCCTCTTCAGCCCCCTCATGAAAAAAGTGTGAAATGTAACAATAATGCACCGCTATCGCCTCTTTAGCATGCGAAACGGGAGAGTGACTAACTAGCACCGACGACTGCGAACACAGTTTTCGATTTTGTTTACAAATTAGTTGAAACGTAATTAAATAAATTTCGTACACAACAGTTACATTGCGCGACGAGAATAATACCGAAAAAAAACCCCTGAGTGACAACAACAGCGTGTATGTTTATGGCCCGGAAGGGTTCGAACTCGGTATGGCAGTACACAGAAATGGCAGCACTCGACTCGCGGAAAAAATAAATGGGAATCGAAATCCGCGTTTGCATTAATGCATGATGCACTCAACTCGCTCCATGCCATATCGATGCGATGTGGTAGGCAACAGAACTCGAGGAAGTACCTTTGAAATGCAGTCGGAAACTGTCAACAAATTTCAAAAATAATTATAACACACATCGTTTGGTTCGTGCTTTTCTCGCTGAAAGTGAACTGGTGCGCTGGGCTGGAATAAGCTTCCATGGGCGGTGACAGTGGTTTTCAAACTGTGGGTTTTAACTGAATGATGGATTTGATATTTGAATATGAGATACGAGTGATAAAATTCTGCGGCATAGACCACATCGTGTTTCCCGTTATTCAACAAATTTTTGAAAGGATTTAATGACAAGCTTCATTTTTCTGTTTCTACCAGCTGGGAGTAGTTCTTATGAGCACTTTCAAAATTAATAACTAAGAGTTTTCTTTGCCAGTAGACCAATTTTTGTTTATGGGTCATTCCATACCAAGTAACCATAAAAAAGTACAAACGTTTTTTTCTGCGATCATCGAATTCAACCAAATTTAGGTCACATGCGCATTAACTTGAGAAATGCAAAAATCTATTTTTTATGCTCGGAAAATTTAACAAAAACTATGATTCTTCACTACATTCTTCAATTAATATCTTCGAAACAATAGAAAAAAAGCCATCGAAAATTTTGACGGACATTTTTAAGGAGTCTTAACATTTTTTTTTTGTTGAATACAGTGTTGCCATATAAATTTATTTTAAATATTGAACCTTTAATTCGACTTTTCGTCAAATCAAATTTTTTGGTTTCAAAAATTTTGATTCCATCAAGTCTATTAGACATTTACAGTCGAAATCACTTAATACCCGAGGTTATTTATGTATTTCATTTTTAACACGAAATTTTTCAAAAGGATAAAACCCTTTTGAGGGATTTTTTACGTAATCTTTCTCAAAAAGGCACAAAACCTCTTTTTCTTTTCTGAAAACATTACAAAATAAACAATCCTAACAATAAGAAGCTCAAACGCATTGATCAATAGCAGAGCCAAATTTATGAAGAAGTGAAAGGTCCTAGGAGAGGTCCATAATAGTTAAGGTGCATACCACATATAGAAAACTGTTCTTCAAAGCTTAAAAGAAACATACGAAAAAAAAAAACACTCCCGAGGTTGTTTTTAAGGAATAAGGCTGATACAAATATCAGATAAGGGGAAAAAAATAAATAAGGTACAAAAAAATAAAAAAGAAAAGAAGTTATTTTTTCAAATTTTTATTTTTAACGATAGTTGTTAATTTTTTTTTTTTTCAATCGTCCTGTGGATCATTATTTTACTTGTTTTCCTTTAAAAAAGGAAAAACACTAACTGATGTTTTTCGACACGAATGCCACATTAATGGTAAAGTGTCGCAAATAAATAATAATAATAAAACTAACTGATGTCAAAAAAAAATAAATCTTATTTTTCCCCTTCAAAATTTTCGGATTTTTGAAGGGCCCCCCGGATTTTTGAAGGGGGGTGACATAAAAGAAAATTAATATTTGTATCAGCCTAATGGGCTGATTAAAACATGGTGGTCCAATTCGCATAGAATTTGGCTTTTCGCATGTTTGCATGACTTTTGCACTATGACTTTAATACACGTTTTAATGATTTTGAATAGATTCATTACGCCAAAATTCTGCAAGTGCTCCTCAAAAATAATTAAAATACGGTTCTAATACTGTACCTGTTGGAATTTTGGATCAATTCAATGCTGAGAAAACTAGTCATATTTTTCTAGTGTAGCTTTCGAAAAATGTCACAACTTCAAGTGAAAATTCAGAACACAAAATTCATTTTTTCATGTCAAAATACCTACGCAGAAAGAATAACTTTTTGCCTTTCGAATGCGTTTGTAAGACTTTTAATCCCAGAGATATTGCCAAATTACTGTTACGAAATGAGTTACGAAGGCGGAGGGATGGGTCAAAATTTTCCTATTTTATTGTTATGTAATAAATGGATACTGGGTAATGCAGGGATGGGGCTAAATAAAAAAGGGGAATTTGGCTCTTAAAATCGCAATGATTTGAAAACGGGTAGAGATTGAAAAAAACGTCACACATAAGGAAATTTAATATCATATGACATTCTGCCTCTAATCCCAAACATACTCATTTTCTTAATGATTGGTTTTTTGAAATATTTCACTAAAATATGTCGAATATCGTGGAAGTGGGAATCAGTTGTGGCTAAATTTTATTGTCTTAAGACCTCTACCGGCAGCTTCATATTTTAACTCAATACAAATATTTAAAACTTGATAACTTTTTTTTCTGGATATTTTTGCACCATTTTTTCACAAGTTATCAAAAAACTCTTCTAGTTTGAGATTCCATATCGATATGTGTCATTGCACAGTGATTTATTTCATCGATTTCACGATCAAAATAGAATAACTTCAAAACTATTGGTTCTAGATGTTTGGTGTCTTCGATGAAGTTTCTTGATATTAAAAGGCGCTTCTTTTGGTATTAGGGGTAAGATGATCAATTCACCCCCAAGTGAGATAAAAAAAATATTTTTTCTAAAAATTAAGTTAGAGATTTCAAGTCTTCGGCAAAGTTGTAGAGTATGTAATTACAAACAACTTTGCCGAGGACGCAAAATTTCTATATATTCGCGGTAATGAGATATGGAGCATTTTGTCTTCGACACCCCTTAAAACTTGTTTTTTGTACATAACTTTTCAATAGAATTTTTCACATTTTTCAAATCTTCTACAAAGTTGTTTGGATCGATAAAATACACATTTTTGCTGAACACGTAAACCTTGTACAAATTTATGTGAAATTTTAGTCCACTTTCACCTTAAAAATCTCCATTCTACGCAAAATGACGCAGCTAGTTTCATGGCAACTTCAAGTTCTAACTTTCTACTTTTGCATGCAGTTAATAACTTTTGGAAACAAAAGGTTTTTTGTAGTGTTTTTCACAGATGATACGCTCTCGTGCAAATGTTTAGGATCACCCTCTAAAAAACATGAACAATTGTTTTGTCCACATCTCTGTGATTACACGTCCAAATGAAACTCTCTATGGCGCATTTGAAAGCCAATGAGTTATTCTCACTTCGTAAGTATTTTCCCGGAAACAGTTTCTGAATTTTGTATACTAAATTTTTACTTAAAGTTGTGACATTTTTCAGAAAAAACACACTGGAAGAAGTTTCATTGAATTTGAATAGTTTTCAGAATTTTCCACCAAATTTTCGTAAGCGCCTTTCAAAGAATATAAGATTACGAATCTAATGACACATTGATTTGAAATTTTGATCAATCCAATGCTGAGGAAATCAGCCATGTTTTTTCAGTAAGTTTTTTAAAAAAAGATCACACCTTTAAGTATGAATTTAGTATACAAAATTAACTACCGAAAAGCTAAACATTACATATAATTTGCAATTGGATTAAATGGACAAATAAATGTGAAGTTTTGCGAAAAAGTTACACGTCTTCTCAGTGAATCGAACTCACGACTCCCTGATCTCTAGTTAGGGCGCGTTACCCCTACGCCCTTAGAGGACTCATGGAAGCAGAAGTTAACCTGAATTGGATTTCAGCTCAATAATCACGTAATCCTTTTTCGCAAAGTGCACCTCTTTCGGAAGAATTAGATGTCCAACCAAACACAACGCATTCTATATATATCCAATGCCTAGCTCGAGAGCGCATTATTTTTTAGGTGGAAAGTTCATCGTCATTCATCAGACTGCATTGTAAAATTTTACTAAAATCGATTGAACTGAAGTGTACTAATCCGAACAGAAAATCGAAGGAAAGAAATCGATCATAGCAATTATGCCTTAGTAAATGCTAGATATGAAATGTCAAGAAAACAAGATCTATAATTGGTTAGAAAACAAGACTGGTGAAAAGGTATTGGGGCAATATAAACACTTTCTTGAAATTTAGTGAATGATTATTGTTCTTCTTTTTGGAATCACTTCCTTACAAACTGCTACAAAGCCTATTTCTCAGCTTGTTCTTAGAGCACTTGCCACATTTCTTAAGTAAGAGCTTTCTATGCTAAAGTTATTATTTTTTTGCTTTTGTATTAGGGAGAATATAATATCTTCAAAGCATCGATACTTTTATATGAAAAAAAGTGTCATAGAAAAGTATCAATACCTACAAAATATCTAATAGGTAGAGGAGCTGATCTCAAATGGGTGCAAGCTGAACTTTGTCACCTCATTCAATTCGTCTGATCTCACGCGATTTACAGAATAAGCACAATTTCCTCAACGACACAAATATACCAACTAGCGGGAAACGTGCCTTTGGAGCCGGCCTTTCGATAGGTCAAACTATTTTTTGTGCTTTCATAGTATTGAATGGTTAGCTTCCACCGCAAATTCTTCTATTTACCTGAAGTAATCAACACCGTCAACAATGTCATAAGTTTACCTAAGGAATGTATCGATACCTACTCGAATCATTTGAGTAGTTTTTATTATGAAGGAAACATAGAACTAAAACGATTGCGATAGATATTTTTAAAGAATCGCATTGATGATTTATTCATAAAATAAACATACTTTTGAGTCAAAATTCTTGATAAACTTTCGTGAATAAAACAAGATTTTTCAAGGCTGCACCACCCTTTGCAAAAACGTACATGAGGAAGTACTCATTCGATTCAAGTAATTTCATTCAATACCTATTTGAATTAAAAGTATCAAGTATTTATTCGCATTTACTTGAATCGATTCATCCCTACATTTGACAGGAACGGTGATACTCTATTTCTAAAACAAAAAAATCATGGATCGACGGGAAATCGAACCCAGACACCTAAGTATGACTTCGCTTTGCAGCTTTGGACTTAACATAGACTAAGAGACTAAAATTTCTTAATTCCATTTCTTGAATCTTGGTAGTAGAATTCACTTTCGAGAATCTAAAACTAAATTAATGACTACACACAGCCAAATTTCTGACCCGGAAACTTACACAACTAGTTTACTAAGGCTAAAAGTCTCACTAAAAAAATAGTTAAAGTGGTATTGCAAACAAACGCATAATGCTTCAATTTTGGTACATGTTATACAGTGGGGATTCGCTCGTTGGGGGTCCGCTACATGGAATGACTCGATGGTTGGATGTTCGCTGGTTGGAAAATATTCCAACTAAAAAGCACACAAATGTCAACAGAAAATGTCAAACTGACTTTGACGTCTGAGTGCCGTCGCATTGAAGTCTCCATATATAGCACTAATGCGTATGTATATGTGCGTTTCATAACGATTTGCTCTCCAGATGCGTTAGTGTGGAGCATTTTCACCAGCTGTCAGTCGTGCCAACTAACGGGTCAGATTCGCTAGATGGAAGGCAGTCGTGTTCCAACCAGCGGATCCCCACTGTACATTGTATTGAAACCAAAAAATGTTTGTATTAAATATATGATCATAGCTTTATAAAGCTTGTAAAATATACCTGACAATTTGATTTCATTGAAGTTGTGTCTCAAGGTCTTCATTATCCAGCATTCTTACTTGCTCCGATGTACCTTAACAAAAAAATTGTAGTTAACAGGAAGGGTTTAAAACTTAAAATTTTAAATTAACGATATATCATCTGTGAAAAACACTGAGAAAAACCTTTTGTTTCCAAAAGTTATTACCTGTATGCAAAAGTAGAAAGTTAGAACTTGAAGTTGCCATGAAACTAGCTGCGTCATTTTGCGTAGAATGGAGATTTTTAAGGTGAAAGTGGACTAAAATTTCACTTAAATTTGTTTATAACTTTTTAATGATAAGAGATACAAGGTTTTCGTGTTTAGCAAAAATGTGTATTTTATCGATCCAAACAACTTTGTAGAAGATTTGAAAAATGTGAAAAATTCTATTGAAAAGTTATGTACAAAAAACAAGTTTTAAGGGGTGTCGAAGACAAAATGCTCCATATCTCATTGTTTGTAATTACATACTCTACAACTTTGCCGAAGACTTGAAATCTCTAACTTAAGTTTTAGAAAAAATATTTTTTTTATCTCACTTGGGGGTGAATTGATCATCTTACCCCTAATACCAAAAGAAGCGCCTTTTAATATCAAGAAACTTCATCGAAGCCACCAAACATCTAGAACCAATAGTTTTGAAGTTATTCTATTTTGATCGTGAAATCGATGAAATAAATCACTGTGCATTGGTGATCTGGTTTTAAAGATATTCCGATATTCCTTGGGGGACCGAATTTTCCACACAAATTGTCTTTGGCGGCCATTTTGTTTTACGTTAATTTATCGAAAAAATAAAATGTGAACTACATAATGACAGGTAATAAGGAGCTACTCTGAAAAAATCATATAAATCGGTTAAATATTCTAGGCGATATCTGAACATTACGATATGATGTTTTTTGTAGTTTTTAAGATCTTTATTTGGCCAGCGTGGTACCAGACACATTAATGCTCATTACTCAAAAACGGATGTACCAAATTGCTTCATTTTTTCACAACATACTCTCATTGATGCGACGTTCCAAAAAGATAATATCCGAATACGATAAAAATTCTGTAGCCTGAAATATTTACGTGGGTTATAGCTACGCGTCGGTCCCCCAAGGAATTTCGGAATATCTCAGGATCCAGTTTACCAAGGATCAATATCGACACAGATTCTAAAACTAGAAGAGTTTTTTGAGAACTTGTGAAATTATGGTGCAAAAATATCGAGCAACAAAAAAGTTATCGAGTTTTGAATATTTTTATTGCGGTAAAAAATGAAGCTGCCGGTAGAGGGGTTAATAGCTAGTCAGGGGCTGTACATTAATTATGTAAGGGTTTATGGGGGGAGGGGGGGTTTGAGATTTCTTACGCGCCATACAACTTATTTCTAATTTTCATACAAAAAATCTTACCATGGGGGGAGGGGGGGTTGAAAAACCCCGAAAATTGTCTTACGTAATTAATGGATCGCTCCTCACTGTAAGTAGTAACGACCTCTTTAGGCCAGTTAAACTCCGATGACTTCATTGGGAAATTAGTAATTATTTATCTTATTCTTTCTAGCGTTACGTTCCAACGGGGACAATGCCTGTTTTTCAGCTTTGTGTTCTTTTGAGTACACCCACAGCTATTAACTAACAAACGTGTTCGGAATGTCAAACAAAATGATTCGATGTTGAAAACAAAACCCTGCTTAAAACTCCCGCAAAAAAAAAAAAAATATTACTATGATTGGTAAACTCAATAGTTTACAGTAACATAACCAATGAAATTGACTTTTCGACAAATTTTGGCTGATTCACACTGTTAGTCTGTTCAAAACATGAATTAAAATGACATAAAAAACATATGGAGCATTTAACGAAACTCATCTGTAAAAGTGATCTTGTGTGTGTATACACTACGTAGTACGGTATTTCTCTCAGTAGATTTTTGCCGTACATTTATTTAAATGTACCTTACTGCCGTGAATCGCAAGTCAGTCCCATCTGCATTTTCGTCAAAATTGAGTTGAGTTCAGTTTTCACCATATCTTCCAATCTCTTTGAGCTGCTTTAATGAGATAATAAGATTTGTTCGGAAAAAGTAGGAAAAAAAACAGCAAGTCAAATTGCCCCATAATGAAAAGTAACCGCATATTAGTCCCACTACAGATTTGCACACCGTGTAACACAAAAATGAACCGTGTTTTGATCATCTTTATATTTTTCTCAGGCAGATATCGTAGTGAAAAGCAAATTGTGAAAATTTCATTAAGATTTGAACATGTTTCAATCCTCTGAAAAATTTTGAATATTCGTATGGAAAACGAGTTTGGAAACTTCACACACCATTTTCTCAATGCCTACTTTTTACAGGGTGCACGACGTTAGGCATAAATACGTTAGGCATAAAGACGTTAGGCATAAGTACGATAGGCATAAATACGATAGGCATAATGGACGTTTGGCATAATAGATGTTTGGCATAATGGACGTTAGGCATAATGGACGATAGGCATAATTTTCAAAATGAAAATAGAAATCGTTTACTGGAAAAGTGTATTGACTTTTTTGATATTTTTTTTTCCTATCTTCATTGACGAGATTTTTAGCCCTGGACCATCTCGGGACCAACGGCTTTACTTCCCTTCCGAAGGAAGTAGTAACTATGACCAGGGACGAAAAAAATTATGCTCACTATGCTCAATTCACTGACATTCATGCCACCATCAAAGTAACCGCACCACCACCAATAAGATTGTACCAATGAAGATTGCCCAAAAGTAGATGGGCAAAACAAACAACGATGCTCGTATGTCGTTGGTGTTTTAGATTATCAGAAGCAGAAGAGTGTCAGTTTCAGAAAATTGATTATCAATGAGGTTCATATTAATTGAAAAATATGCTGCTATACGGGTAATGAACGATCCGATGCACGGAATCGATTATTTTGGCGCGTCTTTAGTGTGCCTCGTGCAAAAATTACAACTTCCCGAAGCGGAATGTAAAAAAAGTCAAGCTGGTTAGAATGAATATCATTTTTTGTTTCCGATTATCACAAAGCGGTTGAGTAGCAGCAGGTCAAAAGAAAACTGACAATCTTGCGCAAGCGCTTTGCCAATCTTTGTTGTGTTGTCAAGGTGAGGATAAAAACAAATAAAAATCAACGAAGATTCTACCCAGCAAGTATCAATGTAGGCGAGGGTGGATTGAGTATTTTCGTCCCTGACTATGACTTTCACATCATAAGTGACTATCTCGGGGTTGGGATTTGATCCCAGGTCCTCGTCGTGAGTGGCGTGAGTTCTAACCATAGAGCAAAGCCATGCTGAAGGTATCTTAGTTCGGTTCCTAGTCGATCCAGGATCTTTTCGTTTTCTTCACTTTCTTGGCCACGCTGTACATGATCTGTTGCTCATCTTTTGGGTTTGGTTCTACACAGATAACTGGCAAATTTTTCATCAGAGATTATCCCTTCTTTAAATTGAAGGCTGTTCTTTATAGTTTTGATGTTAACAAAATTATTGGAGTTAGTGCTGCTAATGCCTTAATCAGAAAATTTCCCTTCTTCTATAAATAAGCTGTTCTTTCGAGACATTAATGTCATTATTGCTTTTAATATTTCCATCATACATTTTCCCTTCTTTGAATCATAGGCTTTTCTTTATACTTATACTGTTAATCAAATGGTTTGAGGAAAAGACTGTTTGAGAAATCACCTTCTTCCAATTTATGTTGTTATTTGTATTTTTATTTTTCTAATAGTTTCTAGAATTGTTTAATGCTGGATACTGTGCTATGATGAATTTGAACTTGACTTTTGTAATTAAAATAAATATCTAATACAATTTTAATTTTCAAACTCGACGAATATCGAGGAAATTGATTGAAAATCATCGAAAATTGTTTGCACAAGTAGCAAAGGAACCGTTCTCACTACAATTAATTGACGAGCAGACTCGAAGTAGCAATGTAACGCCAAGAAGATAGTTGTCATACTACCAGAAAATTATTGCTGAAGATAATGTCACCTATCATAACATAAATTCTTGACTTGCCTTTCGGTTTTTGTCTTCAAGGTACTCATTTGCTCTATAAATATTAATATTTATATGGAAGATTTCCCTTCTTTAGAATTAACTCAATTATGTAAGAAAAATATAACAAAAAAATGTCATATACTCATTAAAATAAACATCTTTAGAAACAAATAACACTTTGATTGCACATCGCAAATTTAAATTGATACTTACAAAAATGGATTGAGCTGGATTTTAAAATGATGACAATAAAAATGACAACCAATTTTCCTCCATATCTGTCATTTGGTTCATGGTCACATTTCATAGCACCGAAAAAAGTCATTTGATACCAGCCAATCAATCCACCCTTTCGTAACGCTTTTTGTATGAACATCGCACTTTTTTATGAACTGTCACACCTTAAGAACAGATACCCACCCCCATCAGCGTATTTGAAATGGGCCCGAGAATTTTTCGATATAAGACGAGTTTCAAATGACACACGCGCAAGTTATTTTATGCCAAACGTCCATTATGCCTAACGTATATTATGCCTAACATCCATTATGCCTAATGTCTTTATGCCTAACGTCCATTATGCCTAACATCCTTATGCCTAACGTCCTTATGCCTAACGTCTTTATGCCTAATGGGGTTTACTCCTTTTTACAGATGGGTCGGACTTGCGATTCACGGCAGCTTATTTGTTTTATAAATTTCAAAAACATAAAAATTGTTTTATTTGATGGGCCCTTTTCAAAACTTATTCTGGAAGACTCCCTCTCCTTTAAAAATTTAAATTATTTGAAACGCGGTCCTTAAATCAATATTTACACGTAAAAAGTTAATGAACATGAACAAAAATAAAAAGTCCCGATTTTGTAAGGTTTCCGATTTTGTCTATCCATTTGATATGTGGATGTTTTTATGCGGAGCTTACTGTGAATGAAAATGACCTCAGATTGTGTGTGTATTTACTGCCATTCTTGAAATGGGTCGTTGGAATTTCATAAGAGCTATCACCTTTCATCTCCTGGGCTAAAATTGTTTGCAGATATAAAGATATCGAAGGGTATCATCAAATATATGCATACACCCAAAATAATTCGGATGGCGGATTTCCCTCCTAGCGTATTAGGTGCTAAATCCACCTATTGATGGTAAGATTCGCCTCCTAAGCGTAGACGGGCAAACCCGTCAATTGAAATCGAGCACACTGGACTTGAAAATTCGAGCAATCTAAATGTTTACACCCGACCCACACAATTGCACAACCCATCCGAAGCCGATTGATGGCATCGGAAACGCACACTTAGGCAAATGGTCACGCGGCAAATGGATGGTGGACATGTCAGAGGAATGGGATGAATATTGCAATATAAAACGCTTTATATATTGCTTTTGTCACTTTTTCCATCAAGCCGTCGATAGGTGCGTTGAGATAGCACTGGTTAATGAATCGGGAGGTCCTTGATTCGATTCCGAGTAAGCGCGAGTATTTATTTTGTTTTTATTTTTTGGTTCTTCAGGCAAATTTATGAAATTCAACCCGATTTCTTGTGGCGAATTATCATAATAGATTCCGGTCCCTGTATTTAGATAATCATTTTGCTTGAGTGACTATCGAAATAAGGTACCGTAATTTCGGGTGAAATTGATCATTTTTCACGGTTTTTCTTGTTCATTTTCTATAATGTTGACAATGCCAAACAATTGAATGCAGGAAAACAAGTACGAAGGTGAGTCTCATTGACTTATGTACCGAAATTTTCTAACAAATGTCATTTTAGTGCTAAGAAATATCTCTAAAATAAAAAATCGGGAAATCTCATTTCGGGGTGAAATTGATCACTTGTCAATGCGATTATTGTTAGTTTTCAAACCAACTCTATATAATAAATTTGAGGTCCCTGAATCCGAATATGCTTGCTAAATTCTTAACAATACAATAATTATAGAAAAATTGAATAGTTAAATTTCAAGAATTACGCGAAAAACGCCTAAATGTATGCAATTTCCTAAGGAATATCTCGATATCTAACAGAAATTCAATTATTTCCACCGAATGACCAAATTGGTACGAGTTTTGGTTATGAAATCTGGTTTGGGGATATATCTCAAGCATCCTCACAAACTTTCAGGTTTATACCATGTTCAAATCCTTGTTTAGAACTAGAAGCTTATGTATGTTCGTCAATATTGCACCGCACATGATATTGGAATTTTACATTATTTTCATAGAAATAAACATTCTTTAACGCAAAACACTTAACAACACACAATTCAACAATAATTACGACAAACAACGTTCATTCACTGCAGGTTACATTGATATTCTTGCTCCATTAGGAAGAAATAAAATCGAGTGACACGGTGATCAATTTCACCCTACTGATCAATTTCACCCGAATTTACGGTACCGTGTGACAAATGGGTAAAGAAAATCGTACAGAGATGGTTCTTAAAAAAATAAAATGAATAAGATCTACTATATTTTTCAGATTGTTTCCTACTAAATCTATGCTATATTTAAATTTAATGTTTGTGCCAAAGTTCAAGGTAAATATTGAAAATTTTGGAAACTAGTGGGACAAGTGAAAATATTGTCGTTTTAAATGACTGAACTGAAACTAAAAAAATAACAGTCGGATCTATGATTTCAAATGGCCTCATTTGTTAGTGTATGAATACAAAAAAAATCACACATAAATACATAATAAACATTTTGTTCTTTTTAAAACAATTTTCTTGAGTTAAGTTATTTATTTAGCAACAATGTTACTTTTATTAAAAGTATTAACATCATCGAAAATCAAACACCATTCTATTTTACCGATTTTCCACTACTCATTTTATGTAAAGTTAAGTTAGGCTGATACAAATATTAAATTTCTTCTATGTCCGAGACCACTTGGAAGATACGAGGGGGGGATAAAAATAAATAGGGAACAAACAAATAAAAATGAAAAAATAAGTTATTTTTTCGAATTTTTTATTTTTAATGATAGTTGTTAAACTGTTTTTAATCGTCCTCTGGATCATTTTTTTACTTGTTTTTTACTTGTAAATTGAAAAAAACCTAACTGATGTCAAAAAAATGATGAATCTTTTTTTTTCTCCCCTTCAAAATTTTCGGATTTTTGAAGGGGGGGGGGGGGGTGACATAAAAGAAAATTAATATTTGTATCAGCCTTATCTCTTTTCCAAATAATGTATTTATTGCCTTTATCGAGCGGATTTAACCCGGTCAAAAGTGTCAACATTCTTATACCTACTGAATAAGTCATTATTTGAACTTAGTATCCAAACTCATGCGTCATCCGTTGAAGCCATTCAGAACATTACGATGTACATGTTTTTTTTTTATTTCTTTATTAGTATCATTCCAAACATTACATTCATTTCTTCTATCATCCTAATTTGGTAAAACAAATTTAAGATTTTATTAACATTTTGTTAACAACATACTACATCTCCCTGGCTCTTCACCCGAAAGGCTTTGGGGTTTTACATATTTCGACTTGTTGAATCCAACAAAAATAGTCCGGTTGAAAACCCCGTGTAACATCATCGTGACCTTCCCTTGTTAGCTACCCCATATACCCGATTGCCCCAAGGCTCCGCCACAAGAAATTTGCCTTAGACACCAACATATGAAAAACAAAAAAATAATAACAAAGACTGGATTTGAAACAGCAACCTTTGGATCCTTGAACATAAACTTACACCACATGCCTATCATAGTTTCCCATGTATGGGTCTCTACATCACACAACATGGAACCATCTTGTCACGGAAAACAACCTGCAAGAGGAGCAAAATACAACACCCGTTGGACAGCCAAGTGCGAGAAGGGGTGAGATGATATGTTCTATAAATATATTTAAAGTACCAACGCGGTGCTGCGGGAATTTCTTACTTATACCAGAGTCAAAATCTATATGTTTGTATATCTATATTATCAGCAATAACTTATACATTTGCAGTGGAAATAGAATTTCATGCCTTGCGTGTTGGATTGGGTAATATATTAGGGAGAAACAAATAAACACACTTTACTATAACAGTCGGGCGCTTTATAAGCAGAATTTTATCGTTGACGTTTGCTGATTGATTTACTTTTCATTTATTTACATTTTGGTCTCCTATTACTCGCATGGTTGGGGACGGTATGAGACTCCTCGAAGTAGGAGACCCAGGGTTTGTGGGATTCGATTCATTTGACGATGTAATATTGTAATCAAACATCTAAGTGTGCATACAGCAAACTGGATTACCGTAATTCTTTCGCAATATTAGAAGTGGAACAATTATCACGACATGGATGTTTTATGTATCTTTTAACAATTACTTATCAAAATAGAGGCCGTTGATAAACCATGTGATCATTTAGCGGGGAGGGGGTATCTAGCCAAAGACCACGGTCCACCCATTTGTGTTTCAAATAAAATTCCATCATCAACTAAACCTGAAAGGTTTCATTAGCAGTCGGATGGTTCAAGTTTAAAAAAAGTTTTAAAATTCAATATTTCATATCTTCTTTACCAACAACGATTAGAAGACGATTAAGATTTCTATGGAAATTACTATGACAAAATTTAAAAAAAATGTTCCCCACATGTTAGTACTGTAATGTTAATACAAAATTATCTCTAAGTGAAAACTAATTCCTCAAACAATAATAAGGAACACTGCAGTAGAAACAAATCTTTTTTGAGCTATTTTTGTTAGGGATTTTTGCAGAAGTTTGTCACACTATAATCTCACATTTCGCTTAATAATAGCAAACCAATTCATAAATATCTCTTCTCCCATTTTTCAAATTTCTGTTTCATTCATGAACAAATGAAACACATGATCATTGGGCAAGCGGGGGGTTATTCGTCAAAACCACACAAAAGCACGAGGGGGGAGGAGGTGACTGAAAAGTCAGTAAAAATGTTCACGTGGTTTATGGACGACCCCTAAGAAAGATATGGGGATTTGAATTTCAAACTTTTTTTAAATTTTAAACCGCTCTTATTAGCAGTCATTTACATTTACCGTTATATTTTTTTTTTGTAAAGAAGATGCAATAGTACCTAACTGGAATTTACAGAAATTACAATGAGGTTTAATTATCGCACTCAACATTTTACACCAAAGCCAGATTTTCTATATTTTTGGAATTGATATACATAAATAATAATTCTCAAAAAACTTATGTGCACAACATAATCGCAAAATAATGGTGAACGCGTCACGAAATGATTTCGTATACCCTTAAGTGGATTTTTTGGTGTTGGTGTTCGTTCAGAGGTTTGCCAAGCCGCATATCTAAATAAAACTCGTGAAGATCTTTTCCAAACAACATTTTTTCTACATCCCAGAAAATAGGGTGTCTTTGAGCTTGTTGTGATATACATATTTGAAAATAGTAAATAGGCAAAGAATGTTCGCAGTTAATAATAAAGGGAACGCTCATAGAAAATTCCGCCGTGGATCAAGCTCTGTCCCAGTTGGAACGAAACACTTGAAGAAAATTACTTAGAAATAGAAGGAAAAAATATGAATTTTGAAAGTGTACATCAAAAACATTATCGAAAGAATGGAAAATTGATTAAAATAATGTTTTTTCAACATATCTCGAATAGATATTATGTGTTTGTTATAAAATTATTTATATAGAAATATTAGCAGGTTCTAAAGTAATGATCATTCTAAATGCGTTGCTTGCAAGAATTGATAAATCAGTAATATATAAAAATGTTTATGTATTAGCTTTACTAAATTTTATCTAAGTGTAAAAGTCACGTAGGAAATTGATTGAAGTGAAATTATGAAATCTAATTAAGGAAGATTGGATTGAATAAATGTGTAGTGAAAATAAATCACTTTGTTCAGCAGAGTGTGCTACTACAGCCTTGACAATCGAAAAAGTGTCACGCTGTCGGCCGGAAGGTGAAAAATTTGATGCAATTGATTTTGCTCAACACGTGTGTTTCCAAGGAAACTGACTGTGATGACTTGTCGGCTTACTAGGAGAATTTAATATTTTGTTTAAATGCTATGGCATGCTATGATACTTACATGGTATATAAAACCTTGTGAAGACAAAACTTCTAAGAAGAAAGAGTGTGGTATGATCAGTTTACATATTTGATGTGAACAGAAAATGTTGATTTTTTTTTCTAATGCGTTGCATTATTTAGTCTACCGTTAACGGGTAATAAAGTTTTTGTCTATGAAAACTTAGAGTTTGTATGTGTTTGATCGAAGACACATTCAGGTAAGATAATAAAACATTCATGTGTCATTCATGTTGCCCCCAAATTTAGTTTCTACTGCACAAGAATTGATGCAGAGTTGCAGTTTGGTGAGAAATTTCAAAATACCTTTTTTTTGTTCAATGTGATGATTTTGTGGGTTTTTATACACATTTATCTGAATTCACAGCATAATAGGAGAGGGGTCAGATTTAAATTTCTTTTCGTTTCAGAGAGCGAGTAATGGCGCTTAAGCCAAGGCTCTAGAGCCAGGACATACGGGGGAAATACCTGTGTCCCATCCCAGGAAAAGGAACACAGCGATGAAGTGTGCATTAATTTTCTTAGCTACGCCACTTCCAACGATTTTACCTTTCCCTCTTAATGAAACGGTCGGTACGGTGGTCCCCATTTCTTCACTTATAAAATTGAAAAATGTTCGTTCACCATGTTATTCATTCGTGAATAGTCTGATGGTCGCAAATCTTTCAATTATCCTAAAACCCAAGTCTGCACAGTGGGCCTGGCCATTTTAATGTTTGTGTCATATTGTATACGATATGCTGCAAATATGAATGTCGACAAGAAAATACTGGAATCATTTCCAGTATTTCCAGGATGCTTTTCAATATTGGTTGTGCAAGCGCTTAGATAGATAGATAGATATATAGATAGATAGATAGCTTTACAAAATTTTATCTTATGATCTTATATGAAGAACAACCTATTTTTAAAAGAAGGCAAAATTTATTATTAAAACATTAGGTTATTGGACGTCAAAAATTATTGTGACATAATAAAACGAAAGAACATCAAAAAAATGCGTTCAGAATCATCGGAGTAACTGCAGTAATCGATTTCTCTTTTCGCTGATAACTTGAGCAGATCAATGTTATCGATTGTTGCTTTTATATTAGTTGGAAACAAAAAACAATATCTAAAAACAATATAGCTCGAAAGAACAGCCTATGCATAAAAGAAGGCGAAATTCATTTTAATGTTAAATCTTCAGTTTTTATATTTATGATTACATTTTATTTCGAAATGTTTGAAGGAAGGGTAAATTTGTGCTAAATATTTTATTTATTGATAATATATAACAATAACGAAACTCAATAAGGTTTGTTCATAAATTTCATAAGACGAAAAATAGTAATTTTGGACACCCACCCACCCCCTCGTAACGCTTTTTGCATGAATATTATAAAATTTTTGTATGACCTGTAACAACTTTCTGACCCCCACCCACCCCATCAAGCGTTGTGTTAAATTAGCGAATGAGCCCAAAGAAGAATAAATATTTGAAAGAAAGGATTTCTGGATAAGTAATGAAATAGTTTTGGCAATAACTTTCCCAATATGTTTTAGTTTATTCAAGAGCATATCATTGTTGCATTAAGTGCCTTTTTTAAATCAACTGACTCTAAATAAGCCTGATGTCGTCAGAGGGATTCAATAAAAACGTAAAAACGAATATCATCTTGAGACGTCCTTGGTTTCAGACTCATTATGCCAAACGACTTTATGTCAAATGATTATTATGCCAAATGACCTACCACCAGATCAATTCTATATTTACTTATAATAATAATGCTCAACATATTGTCGATTTAAAGTCATGCTTTAGAGCATTCATGATGTCAAAACTATGTATCATTGCTTGACAGTTATCGAATGAGTGCAATAAAACTTATTTTAATCTGCATTTTATTATGCATATAAAAATAAACACACATTGTTTGAAAATGTATTGGGAAATATGAAGTTGGTGCAGTCCCATATTGAAAAATAAAGGCATACCAGTCTCCATATGAACTTTTAATTTAAATTTCAGCTGCAAAACGTGAATTGTGTTCAAGTTTATTATTTTTTGCTGATCATTAGAAGCAAAATTAGTTAGCTATGCGGTTGTGTTAAATATGTCAGGAAGAAATGTTAGGGGTCGTCCATAAATGACGTAGCTATTTAGGGGGGAGAGGGCTCTTTACGGGGCCCATATAGCCGTTGCGGTAAACGCGCAGCTATTCAGCAAGACCAAGCTGAGGGTCGTGGGTTCGAATCCCACCGGTCGAGGAACTTTTCGGGTTGGAAATTTTCTCGACTTCCCAGAGCATAGAGCAATGCTTCCCAAACTGTGCGCCGCGGCGCCCTGGGGCGCCTTAAATCTTTTTCAGGGGCGCCATGGGCCGATTAAAAGTAAGGCCTGGCAAACCTTCTCAACTTATGTTATAGGGGGGCTGGGGGCAAGAAGGACACCTTAAGATATATAGGTTCAAATCATGGTTGATTAGCACAATTTTTGAAGATTATTCCATTGTAGGGGCAAGCTCAGCTCTTGTTCTAAATGATGTTATCGATAGATTTCAAAAATATAAGAAACACATGATGATTTGAGATTTTTGAAAATGTCCCTTCTTATGAGGTTTCTAAACGAGGCACGGGGCAAGAGTGCCACTCGTATGGGGCAAGAAGACCACCAGAGCAAAATGCCACAAATTTTGTATATTATTATTTCCTCGCGTAAATGATAAATTGTAGAGTAAGTAAAGATAAAAACTGAGGGATAAAAGTTGACTTATAGTTAAAAAGTAATTTTACGAAATTAATTTAGTTTTCATCTTATTTGGCTGTAACAATAATAGTAAAAATTTTCAGAAACCATTTTGAATGTCCAAGAAGGTTTATTTTGATTTTATTTAGTAGGAAACATTGATTGAATGCAATATTAAACAAGAAAAATAAAAGTTCATTTGATTTTATATGAGAAAATCGCGGTGTCCCTCTTGCCCCATAAGACATACTGTTATAATATATGTAAAATTTAATGTCAAAGGGACTTTTTCGAAAAACATTCCTCACAGCTATATTAAACAATTGAAAATCATCAATACTGTGCGGAAAAACCAATATGTTTTGTATTTATTGGGAGTCAAACCTTGTTTTCCAGTCTAACATTCTTATAATATTTTGCAAATTTTGCGTTGGAGAGTTAAAGACATTTTTCTAGTTTTTTATACTTAACATTTTTAACTGTAATATTTACACAACCCTCAATTAGTACTCTATTTATACTTATCCTGCGTTAAACATCAAAAAATTGATTGGAACTACGTGAAATTTGAGGTGGCACTCTTGCCCCGGGTGTCCTTCTTGCCCCATGTCCCCCTAATTGTATTACATTGATCGAAAGCATCAGACGAAAGTTGAATACGAAAATCGAACAAAGAAGACAATTAAGCTGCTCGCCACAGAAGTTGAATGCAACTTTTTGGGAGTGAAAACATTAAGATAGCTTTGAGATATCGCTCACCAGTTCAAAAAAAAATTAATATCTATATTCAAAGTTTTTCAAATTCCATGTTCCTAATTTATGTTGACAAACATTGTAAAGGTATATACAGTAGACGTTCGGTAACTGCAACATGTTTACGTTTCACTTAGCGAACGAAATTCGATAACTGCAACGACTGACAAACGTCAACAACCCATCAACTGACGTAAAATGAACGTGAAATTCATTTGACTGTTCATTTGGGCTAACAGGGGCTAACATGGCGCACCATTTTGACGTTTGGTGGTGCGATAACTGGAGAATTGTTGCAGTTACCGGACTTGCAGTTAAAAAGCATTGCAGTTAAACCGTTTGCACCGACCGAACGTCTACTGTAATAGAGTTTTCTGTAGGATTAGTTAGAACTTTCTCAGAGTTTATATATTGATGAAGTTCTGAAATAACATCCTCTATAAATGATATCAAATTGTTATTACGCTATAGTCACAACCTTGCTGGTTGGGATCTCAGTAACAAATAGATCTTCAGGCTGGATGGAGTAACATTGTGTTGTTAAAAGCTCCACTATGATTTTTTCATCTTGCTTGCTTGCTCTTCCTCTGTTTACCTGTGTTATACTACACATTTTCATAGAAACGGAAGAACTTATGTTATTAATTGTTTAAGAGAATTGCAGCCCTAGGCTGGCTCATTTCTGCGATCATATGTCAAAAAGTAAACTAACCTGGAAAATGCCATAATTTTTATTCTCCTTATCAAAATTAAAGTCGCTTAGTTATATCGAGAAGGGGGTTTCACAACAATGGGAGAAACAATTCAACTTATCTTATTTCTTATTCTGATGCAAAAATGTTAACCATGTTGAAATCTTTCGCAAATGTAAAGACATTTTTATAGCCTCGAATTGAAAGGAATCCTTTGACGATTTTTTTAAATCCTGCTTCGATCAAAATTTGTCGTTTTTTCTATTTTTATGCTTTTACAATACAAGCGGCGCAAATTTAGCAAGAATTTAAAGTTCACTACAGGATCCAGAAACACCAGAAACTGTGATAGTTCAAAATATAATTTAACATTTTTTGCAGATTCCTATTTTTGTAAAAAAAATGTGCAATTGTTTTTCATATCAATGATTTTATTGAATTATCAAAGAACGTACTTTTTGCAAAAGTAGATTTTATTCTAGCATGAAAAGTCTGGCAGAAACTTTGTCGAAAATATTCATATTTTTGTATAAAATGATAATAGTGCGCCGCGCTTCTGATAAAAAATGTCAAAGGGCGCCGTGATTACAAAAAGTTTGGGAACCCCTGGCATAGAGTATCTTCGTTCCTGCCACACGATATACGCAAGCAAAAATGGTCATTGGCACAGTAAGCTCTCAGTTAATAACTGTGGAAGTGCTCATAAGAACACTGAGATGCAAGCTGAGATGCAGGCTCTGTCCTCTGTTTTGTTTGACTTATAAACTTGGTTTATAAAATGATGATTCAGCTTCAAAACATTCATCAATTTTAGATTTTCTTGATAAATGCAATCAAACAGATTTTTCAAAGCTTTAAATGGTTATGTAAATATTATATTATATTCGAGTCTTAATTGATAAATTTATAAATAAACAAAATCAAAGTTGAATAAATAAATTAAAAATCAATGCTTTAACTACTTGGAGTACATTGTTTTCTCATTTGTTGACAAGTCATAAAGTCAGCCGTTTTCAAGACAATAAAATATGCTCTTTTCGGCAAATATTACATGAAACAAGATATTTATACCGTGTATTATGCATTCAATGTTGCAGGAGATCTCACTTAATCAACTCATCGATTTGTTTTGATGTATCAATGCTCTTGATGGAATAGCCTGAATATTAATGAGGACAACAGATTCGAGTGATATCGAAATTTCCCTATCATTCAATTTTATTGATAACTTGGTAATTTCATATTTTTTTTATTATTTAACTGTTTCATTATAGGTTGTGTAGGTTTATTTTATTATGAAGAAAGATAATGAAGTTCAGCTCAAATATTAATAGAGATAAATAATTTGTATAATAATCGCTAAAATTTTCTAAACATTCCAAATATATCAAGTGTAATCTTTTCTTTATCTGGCCACTGAATATAGATTTGAATGGATTTGAATTTGGATAATAATTCATTTCGAATTAATATATTTTATTGTTCATTTTCATTGAAATCTATTTACTAACAAAGAATAATTAAAAAAAACAATCCTCTAATAACGAAATGTCTGTTCTAACTAAAAATAAACTAGAAATATATTGTACCCTAACTCAACAATAACGAGCTTCATCAATCCAATCATTTTTTTTTTCACATTTTCTATAGTAAACTTGTTTGTCTTGGTAACAACAGCAAAAGTAATATAATTTAGCCTATATGAAACTAGATACCAAAATTATGTAACAGCAAACTGTGTTTATTTGAAACTGTTTTCCAAATAACTTTCGAGCGCTACTGTATATCATACTGTTAGATTAGATTATCCTTACATTTTAGTCAGTAATTAATATCAAATTTTGTATTGAACTTCTGAATTCTAATTTTTTGTTTCAACCCAATCACTGAGGAAAATTAATAAAAAATATAAAGGGGAGCCTTCCTTAGCCGAGTGGTTAGAGTCCGCGGCTACAAAGCAAAGCCATGCTGAAGGTGTCTGGGTTCAATTCCCGGTCGGTCCAGGATCTTTTCGTAAAGGAAATTTTCTGGACTTCCCTGGGCATAGAGTATCATCGTACTTGCCACACGATATACGAATGTGAAAATGGCAACTTTGGCATAGAAAGCTCTCAGTTAATAACTGTGGAAGTGCTCATAAGAACACTAAGCTGAGAAGCAGGCTCTGTCCCAGTGAGGACGTCAATGCCAAGAAGAAGAAGAAGAAGGGGGGGGGGCTTGATATGCTACGTATTTTCCAAGGGGAAGTATCAGCATTTGTGACGAAACGGTACGAGAGAGGAGGGGGGTGTAAAAAATCAGTGAAAAATGCTACGTTATTTATGGACGGCCCCTAATAGAAAATTATAAACATTTGTATGAAAGAAAAACTTCAAAGTTTGAGCGCTATTTTCTCAGTGCCTACTTTTTTCAATATGGGCCTTTATGGGTAGCATAAGTTGTTCTTAGAAAAACTTTCTTATCGAAAATGTCTCCATCATGAAATTTTGTCCTGAACAACTAATTCCTATCACAATTCATAGATAGTCAAAATTAAAAATGATAAAAAAAGATTATTGCGTTATATAAAAATAAAATTTTGTTTTCATATTTTTCATGATAAAAAAAATCAGTATATATGTTCTTTTGACTTCTCCAAACGGTTTACTACAATCTCCCCACTGAACGTTCTGTTCTAAAATCAATATATCGGTGCCATAATTCTTAAAATAAATTGCTTGCAAAAACTCATAGCCAATTTGCAGAAGTTGTTCTTGGGTCAAAATGATTGATTCATCTATAGAAAACTCTTTTACTATTATACTAAAGCCATGGTTAAAATTTAATCCCATATATGGGGCACGGTTTCTTATAATCGGCTCATTCTGGGTAGAATTCATCAGCATTGGATCGATATTTTTTTTATCAATGTGAAAGTAGAACCGTGATCTTGTTTTCTTTGAATAGCACCAGCAAAAGATTCCACAGAGTTTTCATGCTTTAAAGACTATTCATTTTATAAAGAGGACACCTTGTTTATGCTATATTTTTTTTATCATGTAAATAAAATCCCAGAGTATTCTGTCTGTCAGTAACGCTTTGAAAGGTTTCATTGAGCAGCATACACCAGCAATTAAAGAGCACAACAACAGTCAAATTAAGAGCACTACAAAAGTCCATTTGAATGTTACAACATTACAATAGGGTCCTAAAGCCCTGTCCCAATTTGAGTGCCAAACACTGGATACGAGTAACTGACACTGAAGAAGACTGCAAGTGGTAGTCGAAATACGCGTATCTGTCAAAGATAAGCATTTAGGAGCGGAAGTACACGGTACTCCATCTACTTTTAAGTTTCTCTATTTGAGATTCTGCTCAGAGGATTCGAACATTCATTAAAGAGTTATACGCATGCTGTTCAAACTCTCACATGAACATCTTAGCAAAAAAATGATTGAGTTTGCATCACATCGAATCATAAATAGCCGTTTGAGTGAAATTTAATGCCAGCAAACGTAGCAGACATTAGAAATAATTATTCTTCTGCTTAGATTTATCAGCAACTTTGAAAAAAAAAAAAACTGCTCCACCGACTGAGGTTTTTAATAACAGTTTACTTTGAACACAATACTTTTCACTTTTTCAGCCATAAAAACGGTGGGCTGCATTTGAAGTTTCGTGAGAGGGGAATCTGGGCTGCATATGACGTTGATATTTTTCCTCTTCGCGAGTCTCTCTCAGGTTGCAGTAATATGATCTTTCGTGTTATTAAATGAAAACAAGATTTCATTAACCATTTTAGGACCCTATTGCAAATTGTGGAGCACTATAACAGCTATTGCACAGGGTGTTCTAGAGTTTTCCGGAGCTTTGTCCTTCCTAATTCGTATAAAAGTCACGATCTTTTTATCATTGTAGTTTTCCGGTTTTATGAACTTGGACGGTAATCAAAATGTAAACAAACCAACTTTATGCTGTTCGACCGCACTTAAATTCCGATGCAAGTTGAAAATGTGATTCATTACGGGTTTCGTCATTTCAATATAAGGTTCAAAAACAAATAAGATATTTGCAAAGGAAAGATAAACATGATTGTGGGCCGAATATTCTAGTTTTTTTTATTTACACAACCTTCTTGAGTCGATGTTCCGATATCGACTTATGAAGGCAAAATAAAAATATTTTTTATGGTAACTATAATGGTCCCCTAAAAGAGCTTTCCAAAGCATTCCTGTTCGATGACTCGATATATTCATTAGTCGATAGTCCCCTAATTACAATTCGATTCGTTTTAAATCGTTGAAGATCGCCATCGCAGCACAAAGATCTATACAGAAATTGTACCCCGGTTAATCGGGATTCAATGGAATATTCTAGAATTTTCAGTCAGATTCTTCTCTCTAATTTATAGAAGCTTCTGGAACTTTTGAAATATTTCACAACAGCATTTAAGGCTGTAATTATTTCAGATCAGAATAACGGCACTATAACAATGGAGTATGGTTAGAGCATAAATTTGGGCGATTTTGCGTTCATAAATATCATGCGTGTCTCAGCTTATTATTCATACACCAATGGCATATTTATCAACAGAGAGATTTCTCTGTCCATGTTATCATTTTGCAATTGAACATAAACATTATTAATCTTTGAAAGAGGTTTTTGCTTGAAAATTCTTATGGAACGTGACTAGCCACGCTGGGATAGCTAGTTTATCAATGAAATCATAATCGGTTTTCTGTGCATCGTAATACTATTATTTTCCTCTTATATGGAAATATAAGATCTTACAAAGAAGAACAAAGAAGTTTCGACAAAAACTTCCTAGAAAAGATGTTCTTCAAACTTAAACAATATTTTTCACATACCAAAAATCCGAATTTTTATGAATGAATTGTGTTTTGGTATACTCAACTATTATACTTGGCTCCAGACCTACCAATCTTTGACCATTCTAAACATTGTTCCTTATTCGTGTGAATTATAATTATTTTGATGGCTTTTTTGTTATAACACCATCGTGCAATAATATAATAGTCGAACGATACTGTATACAGAAAACCGATTACGATTTTATTGATATATTATAAAGATATAGCATGCACAAGGTGTCCACTTTATAAAATGAACAGTCCTTAAGTAAGTTGTACAATAGAGAATGTGGCTACTCTGGTAGGTGATAAATTATTATGAATATACATTAAACTTGTTCAACATACGATGATTAACGCTTTAAAGGAGACTTGACTGTATATCTTTATTTTGCTGGGGATAACACATGTTCACATGTTTATCAATAGCATGAGCAATCATGCATATGAAACGTAAAACCACATCGACTTTGGTTTCACTTCATCTCAGGAGTAAGTTTGGAGCAGTAGTTAAATAGTGTGCTAGTCAATCCGATGATTATGGTTCAAACCTGGTTTGCACCCTTTCGGTTTTTTGCGTATTTCCATACTTCCAATACATGCACTTAAAAGGCATATGTGTGGAAGTTTTAATTTTTAATACATGTGTTGGTGATCTACGCACATGAAAAATAAATACACATGCGACATCAACCAGGATCGATCCATGGTAATGAGCGTGAGAACCAAATACTATACCACAGCACTAAACCCGCTTGTTAGTATGCGTGGTGCAAAAAGCATATCAAGTTGTACTTCCCCATTTGTACCGTAAAAACTGCTCGACTCAATGACCGGATTATCTGCCTATCAATAGACGCTCAAAAACGTCATGTCGCTCAGAAGAACACTTTTCCGCCATCAATAGACGCAGAAAACGCCTATAATGACGGTTTCAACTTTTGGGTGTACAATTTTCTTCCATAAAAGCACTGCCAGTCAGTGGGAGGTGGATTGTATCACACACACATACACACACAACATTTCATAACCATCAAACTATCGAAGTTCCCGAAAATATACATTGTTTGGCTTGTTATATGCACGTGTGATCTAAAAAGTAATATACCGTTTTGACTTATATTCCGAACACTTAAGGCCAACAGTAACTTCATATGCATCTGATTGGCATGAATTGGCTGATATTTTGAAAAATTTGAATTTCTTCACGAAGTCTAGCTGTTAGCTGTTGGGTGATGATTCAATAAGATTTAATATTGTTTTTACGTAAAGCATTGAACAACTTTTTGATTCGAATGCCAAACACTGTGTTTATTCTGTCTCATATTCCGAACACCGTGATTCATATTTCGAACAGGCCGAATAAATCGTATTCAAATGAATAATTTCGCAAATAAATTTATTTGAGTTTGTTCTACTAGTCCTTAACTAGAGAATCATTACTACAAATTATATTGAAGACGTTAAAATTGAATTGCAATCGACTGCCATTTTCATGTTATTTGATGACATATTTCAGCGAAACAATTCAACAAAATCACCATACAAAACCCTAGTGTTTGGAATATGAGTGTGTTCGGAATTTGAGACAAAACGGTAGTAGACCTGTGCTGTTCTGGTTCGACTTGGTGAGCTACCACTGTGGAAAAAAGACAATCTAGTGGTACTATGCGGACAACGCACTTTGTTGGATTTTGTCGATTTTTGAATAGCACCCAAACATTGATTTTAGCGATATAGTTTGTTCGGAGAAGTTTCTTGGTATATTAAAGCGCATCTTTTGATTCCAAAAGTTTTGTGATCAACTTACTTAGCAGTGAGATAGAAAAACCATTTTTTCATAACATTTAGATAGACATATGGTGTCTTCAGCAAAGTTGTAGAATTGACCATTTGATACAACTTTGTCGAAGACACGATTTTTCTATTTCTTATACTTTTTGAAATATGTGCCGTGTATGTGAATAGCCCCTCAAAATCATATGTTTTATCACAAGTTTTTTTTCCAAGATTTTTAATTTTTTGTGGGTTTTCTACAAAATTGTTTGTCATTAAAAAACCGTGTTTTTGCTGAACATATCATCGCGCTATCTTTTGAAGTAACAAAGTTATTCGTGAATTACTCTTTTCTCAAGGGGTAGTTTAGCCCCCTATAACTGGCTTCGGCGCATAATGGCGCAGACAACTCTTACAAATCATGAAAGTACCATATCTTCCCTTTCGGCAGTTGATACAAACTTTTGTCTATGAGCGTCTATGCATGGGTTTTTTCTACCATACAAATAAGCCTTATTAAAACGAATTTGACTGATCATTTCTTTACTTTAAGAGATAGAGAGGTGCGATGTTTAGCAAAAAAACGCGTTTTGAGATATCTAACGACTTTGTAGAAGACAAGAAAAATGTAAAAAATCTATCTGATGTAACTATCAAAAGATATATAAGAAAATTTTTGTATTATAAATGTTGACTGTCGATCAATTTTTGCGCGTTTCAGTTTTTAAAGTAAAATGTTTGAACCTTTCTTGGTATGGAGCAATTATCCCATAAAGTTAAAAGATTACATATAATTTATATGGCGATACGCCTGGGCCATATCCTTGTACTTGTATACATTTTTTTTTATCTGAGGTTCACATAAAAGGTCAAGCACAAAATCATTTTCGAATGAATCCAACATTACCGGAACGATCAAATTATATATCTAGCAGCCAATCTAGATTTTTACAGCCGACCCAAAACCCATTAGAGGTCATAGTCAATAAACAACACTCAACCCACCAAAGTCACATAAAACGCACTCCTGGCCAATCGATTTCAAAAAAGGTTGCCATCCTCGAAACTGTTCCGTTCTCTCCTTCCACCGTATCCACAGTATTGCAGAGTCAACCACAATGTACGCAAAGGCTCCGTCTGTCTCCACCTGACCCCGTTTCCCCTCGACGACGGTATGGCATCTGAAGGGCCGTCAGTTGCCAACACCAATTTTCATGATAAAGCTGTCCACACGTAGCCATTATACTCCATGAACTATCACATCCCGATCAGAGGGGCATGACAAAATTGAAACACAATGATATCAACTAGTGATATTGATATAAATGTTCGTTTTTTTTGACGTTGGATAACGTCTTACGGCAACATACTGGGGTACAATTTCGAAAAACGAAAAATCGCTCGCGTCACGAAAAGTGGTTAGATTTTGAGTGTTAATAACTTACTAACACCCGCATATATTTTCAAGATTCTTGCACCAACCGATTGGAAATCTTTCTACGAATCTACTCCAATTATGAAAATTATTGATTTGCATGACTAAACTATTGAAAAATTGATAAATATCGAAGCATGTCTTATTTTTCATAGAAAAGCACATTGTTCTTGCTGTTATAAGGTTTTGACGTTTTGAAGTTTACATGTACCGTAATTTCGGGTGAAATTGATCATTTTTCATGTTTTTTCTTGTCTGTTTTCAATAATGTTGAAAATGCCAAACAACTGAATGCAGGAAAACAAGTACGACGGCCTCTTTGGCACATGTGCCAAAATTTTCTAACAAATGTGTTTTTAGTGCTAAAAATCATCCTCTAAATAAAAAATCAATTGTCAATGCGATTATTGTTATTTTTTTAAAACGACTCTAAATAATGAATATGAGCTCTCTGAATCCGAATATGCTTGCTAAATTATTGATAATGCAATATTTTAAGAAATAATGAATAGTTAATTTCAAGAATTGCGATGAAAACGCCTAACTGTAGGCAATTTTCTGAGGAAATCCCTGATGCCTCAGAAATTTAATTATTTCAACTGAATGAGCTAAGTTTTACGAGTTTAGACAAACTTTACTTACTTTGAATAATGCCGTTGTCGTCTTCACTACCTACATGTAAATTCACACAGAGAAGACCCGAGCGACGGGAATCTAGGTAAAACTTTGGTTGCCATTTATCTACGTTGAAAACTAATCAAGCAAAATTATAATTGATAAATAAATAAATTATTTAATCAATTAATAGTAATAGGTGAAATGTCTCTGGTTTACGCCGAATGCATTGTTGTGACCCGTATATTTGAAATTGTGCTGCAATTCAATTTAAACGCGTTCTCCACGGATACGACGAGTCAGCTGGATGTCCTTCGGCATGATGCTGACACGCTTGGCGTGGATTGCGCACAGATTGATATCCTCAAACAAACCGATCAGTTAGGCCACTTGCTTCCTGCAGGACCATGACGGCCAAGCTCTGGAATCGCAGATTTGCCTCTACATTTCCCCGAATACCACGGCGAAGCAGAAGAAGTTCTTCATGGTGCAGAACTTCTTCGAGTATCAAAAGGAGATCATCGGTTTGAGCAAAGAGGAGAACATGGAGTTCGCGGACTTCATGGAGAAGTACCTCAACCACAAACTGGCTTCGGAACCTACTAAATCAACCAATCTTAATGGATCATGCGTGAACCTAACGTTTAACCGGAATATTTGATATGGGAGCAAGAGTTACCGTTCATGCTTCTTCTTCCATCGACCGATTCTATCGGTGTTGAAGTGTTAATCGAACCAACCAAATAATAACACACAATGTCCATAATAGGTCAGAATTGACATGCAACAAATAGTATGATAATTGATTGAATTTTGATCAGTAGAAATCTTTCATAAGCTCGTGACGGTCTCAAGCCAGGCAATAGAAGAAGCTAACGTTATCCAACGTCAACTTGGCGGTTGTATCTCGGAAATAACCTCTTGTCATGCAAACATTTCATCATAGTATCAAAATAATAACAAAACAGCTACAGTCGACATAGGGTGGATTCAATCCGACATTGACTTGACATCGATCTTAATTTTTTTTATTATACAATGTAGATGTAGACCCGATGACAACTTAACTTTGGTCCAATATCGAATACAATTTAAATCGACTCGGACCCGACCACCGGTAGACATTTTAGGTCGAAAGTTACCGATATGAACGTTGGTTGTGTGATAATTTAGAAATAATGTTTGCAATATCTGTTATAATGTGTGTATTTTGTAGTGATTTTCGTTCTTTTAACACCATATCAGCTGTTATAATTTTGCTCTGCTCTTCTGATCGGGATACTACCCACACCGTCGTTGGTCGCCGGTTCATTTCGCTATTTTTTGCACCCATCCAATATCTTGGTCGCACATTCGCCCATTATTTTTTTAATATGCCAATTTAATGGCCATAGGGACCATCTGCCGCCGCCGCCGCCGCCGTTGCCATTTATATCTCTGTGTTTCGGTTGTATAGCAAAACCAACTACCGGTCGCTCTTTTCCTCCCCCATGGCCCATCATCAGGATCATCGCGAGCAGAGATTTCCGAAGGAGGAAACTCGAACTCGAACTTTAACCGCTCTATCCTGGCTCTGGTGGGTTGGTTCCATGAAAAATTTCCTCATTCCGGACGAAAAACCGCACACAACACACAGGCACACATACGAACCGAATTGTTTAAACAGCCGCGAGCTTCGGAGGAGGGCTCAACTGAGCTGTCTGAGAGTCTCCGTTCAACGCAAGATGGTGCAACCGACCGAGCGAGATAAATTGAGCAGCCCATTACAGCGTAAATTGTTTCGTGAAAGTAATTAAAGAGGCATGGAATTCGAATGGATGAGATTTTGGTTTCGATCGAATTGTTGCTTCGAATTTTCGAATGGGATTATTGAAAGTATAATCGAGCTTCAAAATTTGCGAATGAAGCGAGCGATTCTGACATTTATCGCTAGAAAAAACCCCTAGCACAGATTCATGAATACTCTGGAACCTTAATTTACAAACAAGGTCGGGGATTCGTAAATTAGATCGTAAATTGAATCAGTTCGTAAAACGAGGTTTTGACTCCTAGAGTCTGTTTTGTAAGTGTTAAGATGTTTCATTTTAGACAGACATAAACCCTCCATACAAGAAAACAAAGTTTTTTTTACTTTACAACGGAGCAATTAATTGATTTGTGTTGAGTTTATTGGTTCTCCATGAACTTAATAGAAAAGTGATCTACAAGTAAAAGCAGTAACTTTCTACACTTCATATAAGTAAACGGAGTATTGTGTCGATTTGTATGGATCTTCTTTATACTTCAAGAACTTTATTGAATATAGGCTTAATGATTCACTAGCGTAACCCTTTACGCAATTGAGGAGGCATAAACCAGGCACAGAGATTGCAACCGGAAAAAGTAAGAGGTTGTTTCCGAGATACAACCACCAAGTTGACGTTGGATAACGTAAGCTTCATCTATTTCCTGGCTTAAGACCGGCACAAACTTATGAAAGATTTCTACTGATAAAAATCCAATCAATTTTCATATTATTTGTTGCATGTCAATTCTGACCTATTGTGGACATTGTGTGTTAGCACAGAAAATCTTTGGTGTAAGTTTGGTTCGGTTATCACTTCAACACCGATAGACTCGGTCGATGGAAGAATAAGCGTGAGCGGTAACTCTTGCTTCCCAAACAAATATTTCGGTCGAACGTTAGGTCCACGCATGATCCACTAAGATTGGTTGCTTTGGTGGGTTCCGAGGTTGAGGTAATTCTCCATGAAGTTCGCGAGCTCCATGTTCTCCTCTTTGCTCAAATCGATGTTAAAGTTCCTTTTGATACTGGAAGAAGCACCATGAAGAACTTTGTCTGCTTCGTAGTGGTATCCGGGGAAATGTAGAGGCAAATCTGCGATTCCAGAGCTCGGCCGTCATGGTCCTGCAGGAAGCGAATGGCCTATCTGATCGGTTTGTTTAAGATTACCAACCTGTGCGCGATCCACGCCAAGCGTGTCAGCATCATACCAAAGGACATCCAACTGACTCGTCGTATCCGTGGAGAACGTGAATTGCAGCACAATTTCAAACAAAACGGGTCATTCGATGTAAAAGAGTTACAACCAGAGACACTTCATCTATAACTATTAATTGATTAATTAATTTATTTATTTATCAATTATAATTTTGGTTGATTAGTTTTCTAGTTAGCTGTTGCTGATTAGTTTTAGCTCTTTGGGATCGTTCAAATATTACGTAACGCAACAGGGGGAGGGAGGGGGTCTAGCAGAGTGTTACGGTCCATACCAAAATTTAAAATTTTTGGCAAATTTTGCGTTACGTAATATTTGAATGAACCCTTTGTTTGACAAATTAATACTCTGATCGCTCTAGCATGCATTTGCATGTAGGTAGCGACGACAACGGAATTATTCAAAGTAAGTAAAGTTTGTAAGGATGCTTAAAATATATCCCCGAGCCCGATTCCATCTTCTAAACTGGTACCAATTAGCTCATACGGTTGAAATAATTAAATTTCTGTTATATATCAGGTTTATCCTTAAGAAATTGCCTACATCTAGGCGTTTTTATCACAAATCTTGAAATTAACTATTCATTATTTCTTTACATATTGCATTATTAAGCATTTTGCAAGCATATTCGAATTCAGGGAGCTCATATTCATTATGTAGAGTCGTTTCAAAAAATAACAATAATCGCATTGACAAGTGATCAATTTCACCCCGAAATGGGTTCCCCGATTTTCTATTTAAGGGATGATTTTTAACACTAAAACCACATTTGTTATAAAATTTTGGCACATGAGCCAAAGAGGCTGACCGTCGTACTTGTATTCAGTTGTTTGGCATTTTCAACATGATTGAAAACAGACAAGAAAAACCATGAAAAATGATCAATTATCACTTAATTACGGCACAAGTAAACTCCAAAACGTCAAAACCTTATAACAGCAAGAAAAATGTGCTTTTCTATTAAAAATAAGACATGCCTCGATATTTACCAATTGTTCAATAGTTTAGTCATGAAAATCAATAGTTTTCATTATTTGAGTAGATTCGTAGAAAGATTTGCAATCGATTGGTGCAAGAATCTTGAAAATTTATGCGGGCGTTAGTAAGTTATTAACAGTCAAAATCTAACCACTTTTCGTGACGCGAGCGATTTTTCGTTTTTCGAAATTGTACCCCAGTATGTTGCCGTAAGACGTTATCCAACGTCAAAAAAAATTAAAGTACCTTTCACCTATCGCTCACTGTATCAATCATGATTTGCAGCACATCATGATAACCTGTTGATCGTATACATACTGCTACAGCTCTGATTAGCTCGGAGGATAGCAGTACATGATAGAACACCTATAAACAAGCTCCAGACCTGGGGGATGATCCAATGATTGACAAGAGAGAAAAAACTTGTTACAACTTGCGATACACTGTCATGCATGAACCTTGCTATGATCGGGCTTCAAAATCAAATGAGAGCGAATTCTTTATTATTATTGAATAGATCGCATGAATTCAAGTCATAATAATCACTGGTTATTTGTTTTTATCATGCTAACGATGCGTAACGAATTTTATCAATTTGAACCTAAATTACAATTCCCCCTCTTCATCAACGGAAAATCCCCGAAATGTACCTCCTTTTGGTAACATATCTGTACTGGATTTTGATTTACTGACTGAACATTTGATGCAATGTTCAAAACCGCAACTTTGGCTGAAGCTCGACTATTTGGTTTGGAATTTACCCACAAAATTGTATTTGAGTAATATTCGCTGAGACCGGCCCACTATTTACACTTGGTTTTGCAAAATGTTTAAATTCATACTCATGCGAAAGCTCCTGTCGAGTAAGTAAATAAACTGCATTCGGTTGGTCAAATTGATTGACCCCTTAGTAGTTATGATTTAAACAGTTTTTGACGACCCCTCGATTTTTGGCAATTCTTGGCTCACTAAAACTGCCATAACTAAAAAATTTCTTCAACATTTTTTTCACAATCACGTGGTTTTGGTAAGAGAAAACATAGGAGCTTCATTTGCAAAAATAAAAATATTTGCGTCTATATTGGATTTAGTCGCCATATTGGATTTTATCGGAAAAACTAAATGTTCATGGTGTTCTCCTAAATAGACACTCTCCTTCTCCTTATACCCCCCCCCCCCCCTTCTAAGGGGAAGATTCAAATATGACGTCCATTGGTTTTCGGAATTTTTAGTCCCCCCTCCTCCTTCTCTCACGCATTCTCCAATACCTGATACATGCACTGTTACCCTTTAATTGACCCCCTTTTTCCCCAGATAATGGACGTCATTTTTGGATGACCCCTAGCGTCAATGTTTATTATGTCTCATGTAAAACATTGTAGAGATTTTCATTTTTTTTTTCTACAATTCAAACACATGGGGAGCGTAAATTGCTTTAGCACCATCCGCAAATTGCACCAGTGCGATAAGAAATATTTTACAAAACCGCACATAATTTTCGATCAAAAAAACATACACCTTTGGAATTAAATGGTGAAGTACTAAACTCGGTTTTTTTCATACACCTCTGATTTTTTGTGAAAAACTTTCTCAGCTCTCCAATGATGCAAAAACTTTCAAAATCGATGGTTACGAACACCATGAAAAGTAAGTTTTTCCGATAAAATCCAAATATGGACAAATTCAGTATGGCTGCCAAATATTTTTAGTTTTGCAGAAGCTTTCGAATAGAATAAGGTGGGGCAAAAGTTCGACCTTAGGGATATAATCAAAGTTTCCAGGAAAGTTATAGCAGATGAAACAAAACAAATATCATACAGCAAAAATTCAACATATTAGCTATAATTTTGCTGAACAAACTTGTGTCAAAATATTTACCCATTTTTAGCTAAAACCGTTTCAAAATTGATTGTCTTGCGCCCGGTGGGGCAAAAGTTCGAATCTAGTTTGGGGCAAAAGTTCGTTGACTAAAACACAAAATATCAATACTTTTATGCCAAGCATACTCTATACCAGCCGTAAACTTATGTTTGCCGAAAAATACACACTAAATTTTCATCAAAAAATGCCCAAAACAGGGTTTATTGTAATACACCCAAAAAATACCAGTTTTTCGCAAAACTAAGTGGAAATGTAAAATTTTTGTGACATGTTTCGCACGTTCAGGCAAATTTTGCTAAATTTGAAGATAATATGTAGATTTCAGGAAATTTGAAAATTTTTCCGTGAGTTTATACATGGGTAAAACGTTTGCCCCGCAGATTCCAACTTTTTATTTGTTTATTTATCTTTTCACTTCATCTGCCTTTTGGCTTAATGAAGTGAACTTTTGCCCCGCTATGGGCCAAAAATTGATTTCAACTATTAAAGCAAAACTAATACACGTCAAAGCATCCTTATGATAGGCCTAGAAACGCTCTTACATAAAATATTGGAAAACATTTTATCTTCATTTGGTTCCACGCATTGAAACTTTGACCAAATATTACAAAATTTGCGTCCAAAAACAACAAATAGCCATAACTTTTCCAAATCTCAATCGATTTTTATGATATTTGGAGTGAAAGTCTCTTACTTGAATAGCATTCGAACCACCATGACATTAAAAAGTTTTGATTTGATTTGAGCTAGAAATCTTTAAAAGAAACTCTTGCCCCACTCAAACTTTTGCCCCACTTTACTCTTAGCATAAATTTAAACATTTTGAAGGACCAAGTGGGCCGGTCTCAGCGATAATGGTTTATTTTGATTATGTTTCTCTAATGCAGGGTTTCCCTATCGATTGTCTGCAGACCCCTGGGGGTCGTGACGACTTTTTTGGCTGTCCTTTTTGCTTGTTTGATGTATTCATGTGAGCATCTCTTACCTCGATTGTTTTTTATGTGATCATTGATAGTAAATCTTCGTGCTTTTTAGTGAAATACCTGTAAGTAAACAAAAAATCTCATTTAGTACTATGCTTTTTTATTCCAACTAGAAAATGAGAGCTTTGACAGCTACTCGTGTTTTGTCCTCAACTGTAGGGCAGTCTTCAATGTAGTGTACTGGACAAGTCAAATCGAGCCTATCTGGTTTGAAAAAAAAAAATCCAAAATGTTCACTGTTTACACTCAAACCATTGACAAAATGTTCTCGAATCTAACAGCAAAACTTATGGTGACATTTCCAACTGACATTTGCAGTAACGATCTATGGTAGATTTGTGCAAATATTTTTAACGAATGGCAAGGATTTTGAAAAGTTACTGGAGAAATTTTCAACTAATTCTTCCAATACCTTCTAGTTGATTACTGTGAAGCCCATAAGCAAGTAAATATTTTAAATATTCAAAGCAGGTTGAAGAGCTCTGCAGAGATGAAAATAAATGAAGTGCTTAATGGTAAATTTCTTGTTTGAAACTTAATGGCTTCTGTTGAAATCCTAAGGAATTTCTTAAGAAATCCTTACAATCTTGTGAAAACTGTTTGCCGACTTCAAAAACTATCCTTAGTGTAATTAATCGACTTTAGATAATACAAGTAACATTCTTACTATTCTTGTGGTGGTCTAGACGTGAATCTTGGACACGTTTTTCACGGAAATTTCAAGCGTGTGCTAAAATAAGGACGAATGTAACAAGACCTATTTCTCTTCATCGATCTTCTCTTCCGTGAATAAAAGAGACAGGATGCAAGTTTGTTGTCATGTTTCCACCTCAGCATTCCATATGCTTTACTGACTAGCACCCTGAAGTAAAAAAATGCTAAGACGCTTGTATATTAGACGGATTTCACGCCAACTCGACAAAGGGATTGGCAGCACCCCTTCAGAATTCAATGAAACTTTCTGGATGTGAAGACTATGTGAAACTATGATACTTTACATACTTTGTTTTTTTTTTCAAAATCGATCTAGATTAACATTTGGAAAGGGTCAAAGTTTTTTTTTTACTTCTTTTTATAAACCCGTATAACTCGAAAACGGTAAGACCTACAAAAAAGTGTTGTATGGGGGACTGTCGTGAAATTTCCTGAAGTTTTAGAAAAAAATATTGAAAAAATAAAAACACATTTTCTACACGGAAAAAAATATTCAAAACTTTAAAGTCGATTAAAAAAACGGCCATTTCAGATTTTTATCATCCTTAAGCAAAAAGTTTCGTAATTAAATTTAGGGAAAAAAGTTTTTCTAAAATCGATTTTTTAAGTCCAAAACTGAATTTTTTTTTCAAAGATTTTGTTTTAGACCGTCAAATATGATCGTGTTTTCAAGTGATAAATTTGAGTTTGAATCAGAAAATAGATTGTATTTTTTATTGAGAATAGTTACAAAACGGAATTATACAATGATTATGTTTTTTAAATTAAGTCAATCAATGGACTTCGCCTCTGCCTGTGAGAAAATCATCTCCGTCTAACAAACCGGCGGATTTTTATGGTTTGAAGGGTTTCACAACAGTATTGCAAACATTGAAAAGTAACAACCTTATCCATACCCCATTAAATTCTCTTCTAGAAAAAGTTTTGTGAAAAAAAAACTTACATAACGTACCTGCGTTAAACGCCAGATGAATAGGTAATAATGAATATGTTTGTATTGTTATCTACCTTAAAAAAGTTGATAAGCTCATAACTCATGATTTCATTTGCAAATAACCGTCTTCTTTTCTACGAAACAAAAAAGACTCCTTAAAACAAGGTAAAATACTGGTAATTGACGACTTTTCTGTCGCTGTTCAAGGATATCACTGGAATAATTCCCAAGCAACGATACACCAATCCTAGATTTACTATAAAAAAGATAATAAATTGAAAAATGTTAGTTTTATTATTATATCAGACCCATGACACAGTAGCAGTTCAGCTATTCATTTCAAAATTGATAAATTTTGTTAAACAAATTAAGAGTAATTTTCAAGTCAGATAGAGCTGCAGCCCATTATAAGTAAAAAAAAATTGTCAGCTTATGTAATTTCCACGGCAAAGGCCCCTGTGACGCTATTGGTGGCACTCTCAAGCGAATGGCAAAAAGACCATGTCTTGCAAATAACTATGGAAACACAATCGCAACTCCGCGAGAACTATTCGACTGGGCAGTGAAACAAACTGATTCATGTATCACCAAATTAAATTTCTGTTATATATCTAATGAACAATATGTTAAAATGTCAGAGGAATTGGTGGAATTGTTTGATAAGGTAAAACTGTCCCTGGTACCCAAAAATATCATTGTTTTATGCCTATTAGTGATACACAAATTGCAGCCAAACGGTATACCAATTCAGAGAATGAACCAAAAATATTCATTTTATTCAGTTAAGTCCAAAAATAATGTAAATATTCATGTGCAGATACTACGTTTTATGATATATAGCAATAATAAAAATAAAAATATACCACGACTTTCTTCATAAGCATAATATTGACCCTTTCCAGACACCTGTTAAGATTGGCTTTGACCAAATAAGAAATTAAATATTATTGTGATATCTTTTCAACCATAAAAACCCATCGAATTGTTAGACGGAGTTGATTATCTCATAAGCGGTATAGTGCGAGATCAATTGAATTTAATTAAAAAAAACTCTGTATAATTCCGTTTTATTTCTCTTAACTACTCCCAATAAAACAAATATAATCTATTTTGTGATTAAAACTCATTTATCACTTGAAAATATTTTCATACTTGACTATTTAAAGCGAAATAAAGAAATAATAAAAAATTCATTTTGGACTTAAAAAATTCGATGTTAGAAAAACTTTTTTCTCTAAAATATGCCCAATTTGCAATGTATGGACGACTTTTAGTAAATTTAATTACGAAACTTTTTGCTTAAGGATGATCAAAATCTGAAGCGGCCTTTTTTTTTAAATCGACTTTAAAGTTTTGAATCATTTTTTTTTCAGTATAGAAAATGTTTTTTTTTTTCAATTTTTTTTTCCTAAAATGTCAGGAAATTTCACGACAGTCCCCCATACAACACTTTTTTGTAGATCTTACCGTTTTTGAGTTATACGGGTTTATAAAAAAAGTAAAAAAAAAACTTTGAAAAAACAAAGTATGCAAAGTATCTTAGTTTCACATACTTTTGACATCCAGAAAGTTTCATTGAATTCTGAAGGGGAGCTGCCAATCGCGTGTCGAGTTGGCGTGAAATCCGTCTTTCTCGTCTTTGACTGTCTTCTTACTCTTCCGAAGATCCCGCTTCATTATTGCCCAGTACTGCTCCACCGGGCGCAGCTCCAGACAGTTCGGCGGATTCATGTCCTTTGGGACAAAATGGACAGAATTGGCCTCATACCACTCCAGGACACTTTTTAGATTATTTTTGGCCAAAATAGCGGAGTTCCGTCGTGCTGCTGCAAAAACAGCAAAAGGCGCTTCACGAGGCACTCAGATTTGTATATCTCGCCATTTACTGTGCCCTTTGTCACAAAAGGCTCACTCCTCAGAGCGCAAGAGCAAATGGCCTGCCAAATGAGGTATTTGGAGGCGAACTCCGACATTTTCTTCTTCTTAAATTTGTCGTCCACATCGAACTTGCTCTTGCCGGTGAAAAACTTCAACCCCGGAATTTGCTTAAAATCGGCTCTTAGGTATATACGTTCCGTCGTCCATCACACAGCAGCCATATTTTGTCAGCATCTACTCGTAGAGCTTCCGCGCCCGAGTTTTAGCCGTCGATTGTTACCGCTCATCTCGGTTTGATAAGTTCTGTACCTCGTATGTATGTAGTTCAGCTCTCTTCTTTGCATTTTGGACGTAGCTCTGCGACATGCCGATCTTTCTAGCCAAATCACGGCTTGAAACGTTGGGATTTGCTTTAATCATCCGCTTCACCTTTCCCTCCGTCTTTTTGTTCTCCGGTCCAGGTTTTCTTCCAGCTCCTTTGCCGTGGTCCAACGTCAACCGCTCCTGGAACCGCTTCAACACACTGGAGACGGTTGAATGGTGAATGTTCCAAATTTTTCCCTACTGCCGGTGCGAAAGGTCAGGAAATTCCAGATATTTGGAAAGAATTTATTCTCCCGACTCGCATTGGTTCACCTCCATTTTCGTTGAATCGAAAAACACGACTTCGAGTTTGACAGCATGTAAACAATACACATCAATGAGGAAGTGAGCGAAATTGGGTTGATTTTTACACAACGGTAGAAAAGTTATGCCCTGTTGAATGTGTCGCAATAATTTCGTGTTCGCCCTTTATGTTTGTACCACTCAGATGAAATAGATTGTTGACATGAATAAAAATATAATAAGATTTTTATCGGAATATGTTTTGCAAACTGGAAAAATATATTGCTTTCGAGATTTTGTGACTAATAAAGTTAAAAGCATAATGAATAAGTGGTTTAAAAATTCTAGTGTCTTCGACAAAGTGATAGACCATTGTGTTAGCAAAACCGCTAGTGGTATTTTCGAACCGTTTTCAAAATAATGTTTGGGTTTCATGGAGGCAGTTCGGTAGAACGTTCAAAAAACCACAAAACCGATTTTATACACTTCGTTTTGATAAATAAGTTTACAATTTGATGAGGCACAGAGTTTCGGAGAACTTTTTTCAAAAAGTGATCTGGTCTATTACTTACTTATGCTGACTTCGATTCTGATCATGTCCATGTATATTTGAAATATACTATACATCGATTGTCAACCTTATCAGTTCCATTTTAATTATTCAAAAGCCAAATGGAATACATATAAAACATACATCGATAGTGAGCTTGATGTTGATATTTCTTGGCAAATTAAACATGATATTTATTAACAATGCTCCCGACATTTCAACAAATACCCTTCTTGAAACAAAGAGCATTGCGATACAAAAATGTGAAACAACATTCTTATTCGTTATTATAGCGAGTCATCTGTAGTAGATTGCAAAAAAGTTTGAATATTTTAGCTTCATACTTACAAAAATGTAAAGTTTCTTCTTATCCTTCCAAAACTCAACTAATAGTATTCCCACATAAACCAAAAGCTCTTTATTTGAAACCTTCAAGTAGATATGTTGTTACGATGAGAGGGATTCTAATAAATTGGTCAGATAAAGTTAAGTATCTAGGGCTCGTGCTATATAAAAAATTAACTTTCAAAAATCACTTAGAAATTAAAAAAAAAAAGAAAAAGTATTTTTGGAAACACAATTG